>NC_141139.1:173725249-175175874 GCF_053477565.2 Lygodium microphyllum
CCATGGTTCCTTCTTCTTGAGATGAGCATTCAATCCTAGCCTCCTTCAGCCTTGTTTGTGTTTGTTCTAAGGACTATGGAGGCTTAGTTGAGCACCTTGGAGTGCATCATGGAGCTTGTATAGCTCAAGGGGATGACTAGCACTTAGTACAGCAAACACGTAGATCACGTTTGTTTCTCAGACTCATTTGGATAGCTCATTGACATTGTTACTAGTACTCTTGGCATTTCTTACCTTCCTTCATTGGGCATTAGATTTGAGTTTTCAATTAGCTATCAAAATAGGGCAGGTTTGCTATAATATATATAGAGACAACACATATCTCAATGCTTCAAGTTTTGGAGCTAATATTGATGCCTACTCATGCTTGGATACTTGGGGATGCTGTGATGTCTTGAGCATTGTTTTCTTAGTTTAGAGGAAGTTTACTGGTTGTAATAGTGTTGACACACCGTGGGATCAATCCCCTTTAGATCTTTGCATGACCATGAAAATGCATCCAAGTTCTCTTTCAGAAGGTCATGCAAGACCAATATCTCTTCTTCGAGAAGACTAACACCCATCTTTAGGTAATATTGTGGACTTTGTGGATGAAGGTTCCATGGGTTGCTTTTGGGTATAGATCAGGTATAGATCCGCAACTCCTTCAAGGAAGTGGTCTCTTCTTCTAATGATCCATTGGAACTGACTTCTTCTTTTAGCAAAGACTTAGCTTGCTCATTTGGGATGCTGAAAGGGTATCATTGCTATTTTGGGTTTGGTTTGAGAATTAGTTACTTCTTGGCTCGAGGAATCATCTTTTGAGGATGTTTCTAGGAACATCACATAAGAGGAACCTTTGGAGGTCTATTTGGGATGCTGTGGACTAGTGGTTGTTGGCAAGATGCATCGTCATCCTCCTTTCTTGAGAAGGATGGATTGGGGTGCCAAGAGCCACTATTGAAGGAAGGCTTATTATGCTTAATCCATTTCTTAAGGATATTTTGCATATGCCATGACCCATTAGCGAGTCCAAAGGGTACTATCATCATTCTGTCTAATAGCATGGGGTCTTCGGGTTCTACAACCTCTAGAACTTCTTCCTCATTTGTGCCTTTTGTGAGTAGGATAGATTCTTCTAGCTCGCTTTTATAGTCTTCTTCTGCTCTATCATTGGAGCCCCAAGAGAGACACCAAGGAAAAGGGGTTTCTACTGCAAGAAAATCTATATTTTAACATCAAAAAGCTTTTGTTTCATTCTTTAGATAACCACAATAAGGAAAAAAACACCACTAGCAAGAAATCTTCACGTAGCATCATAGAAACAATCTCCCATGGTTTTAACTTCAACAAAATTCATCATTCTCTTCATATTCTTCATAGAATTCATCAACCAACAAAGAAAACACAAGAGGAACACCACTTTGAATGGAAAAATATCACATAGGATTCATATTCATTGTCTTTATAATTTTCTCTCATAGTCTTTCATAGAAAAATACATTTTTTGGGATTAAATTGACTATCTCTGACTCTCTCTTTCTCTCTCAATCAATAGTACATTATCTCCTCACTACAATACTCAATAATCACTCATAGCTAAATAGAAGCTATCAAATCCAATCAGAACCTCAACAAAACTTATAAGTGTTAGATATGATCAATGCCCCACCCTCATTAGGTGCTACCAATGATCCATGGTGCTCAAAGTTGTGAGGCCTCCATCATGAGGAGAAGCCAAATGTGAGCTCGGACATTGGTTGAGTCCTGACTTGTATATCAGATGAGGTCTATGTGATTGGATGGCAAAAAGGTGACCGTTGTGGGTCTAATCTTTGGGTTAGACGGAGTGGTTAAGCTGGTAGCAACTTGAGGCGCATTGCATCGAGTTGTGGGGTAAAGGAGTTAAAAGGGGCCCCTATTGTGGGGTTCGAGGGCCGCGGAAGCGGCCCTTGGCTCCCCTGGCGGGGGTCCGGGGGCAGCGCCCCCGGCTCGATGGTAAATAGAATATTCCTTGGAATATTCCCTAGCCGACTAGTGGAGGCTTATATGGTAGGTCGGTCAGGCCAACCTCACGGCTTTCGCAGGCTATAAAAGCTAAACCCCTTCACAGCCATCCAACACTCATCTTTCACCCAGTCAGAGTTGTTGTTCCAGCTAGCCTTAAGCTCTTCACCTATCTTCTGTCTAGATCGCCATCTAAGCTTCACACAGTGGAAGAGCACGGGTGGACAGAGCCATCTTTGTATCCGTTGTTTGGAGTTAAAGAATTTACTGATTCTCCTCTTATCTGTTGTGTACTCTCTATCTCTTTCTCAGATTCTGTTTGCTGCGCCGTGTAATATTTTACATGGTATCAGAGCCCAGGGGGCTCTAGAGATCGGAGAGTGTGCAAGAGGCAAAGGATTCGACAGCAAAGAGAAACTATGTCGACTTCCGGAAGCGGTTCTGGCGCATCAGGAAGTGGTGCAGGAGGTGGTGCTGCTGTACCGGCTATTCAAACACTGAGGATTCGTCCACCAACCTTCAGTGAAGGCAAGTTAGATGGTACAAACTACACCTTGTGGAAATTCCAAATTACAACTATGCTTGATTCGTATGAGCTTCTAGAGACTGTGCTGGGGACTGACGCAGAACCACAGCCTATCCCCGACCCATCAAATCCTAGTGTGATGATTCCTCCAAATGCAGATCTTCTACGAGCTTGGAAATGAAGGAATGCAGATGCATTGTGTGCCTTAGTTACAAGCTATTCTGACAGTGTTCTGACTTTGATTCAGCATACAACCAAAGCGTCAGAGGCTTGGAATGTACTAAGGAGTCAGTATGAAACACGAAACCAAACAAGGATTCAAAACTTGGAGAATCAACTAGCAGCGGAGAAGTTTGCTGAAGGAGAGACGGTTGAAGCATTCATCACTCGGATCAAGAATCTACGCGACCAGATGGCTGGCGCTGGGATACAAAAGACTAGCGAAGAGCTAGCTCAGAGGTGTCTTCGGATTTGTCCACAAAAGTTTGATGGACTAGTAACTGCCCTTAATACTCAGGTGAGACCTCAAGCTTTGACTTTTGAGGAGTTTTGTGCATTATTAATGGAGGAGGAGTTGAGGCTGAAAGCCCGAGAAGGAAGCAACAATGGAGATGCTGCATTCTCTGCCAATGCAAAAGGCAAAGGTGGTTCCTCCACCAAAAATGATGGTGACAAAAAGAAGAAGGGCGGAAAGAAGAAGTTTCAAGGAGAGTGCTTCTACTGCAAGAAGAAAGGACATGCAATTGCAGATTGTTGTGTCAAGAAGGCAGATGAAAAGAATGGTACCCTTAAAAGTAAAGGGAAAGAGACAGCCAATACGGTTGAAGCAGAGCTGGAATTATTCATGGCGACTATTGAGGAAGTGTGCTTCTCGGTGCAAGAAGAATCTACCACTGACTCATGGGTGTTGGATAGTGGGGCCTCCCGTCACATAACCAACAAGAAAGGTTTATACAGTTCTATGTAGCCTCTACAAGAATCCATCACTGTGATAGTTGGAAATGATGCTAAATGCCCTGCTGCGGGCACAGGTACTATTTCTTTTGTTGCTGCAAATGGTGAAGTCAAAAAGCTTTCAAATGTGTTGTATGTTCCCGAAATCAGGAGAAATCTGTTATCAGTTGTTGCTGCCATAATTGATCTTGGTCATGAACTGAGGTTCAAGAAGATAGGTGCAGAAATTCTTGATAGTGCTGGCACAATTGTTGGCAAAGGAGAAAGAAGGAATAACCTGTATGAGCTAAGTGCTCTTACAGCAACCGCTGGAGTGGGCACAAGTAAGCTTTGGCATGAAAGGTTTGGACACATCGGATTTGCAGTGTTGAAGGATATGCAAAAGCAAGGTATGGTTGCTCACCTACCTACAATAACTGAATTGAAGGAACCATGTGAAGCTTGTATGATGGGCAAGCAACAGAGAAAGGCATTTCCACAAGAAAGCAAGAATAGAGCATAGGCTCCTCTAGAGTTGGTGCATGTTGACTTGTGTGGTAAGATGCCTACACAGGCCTTGGGGGGATCTTCTTATTTTATGTTGATTGTCGATGACTACAGTAGGAAGATGTGGGTGTACTTCCTTCGTGATAAGGCTCAAGCTTTTGGTAAGTTTAAAGAATGGCTAAAACTGGTTGAGAATGAAATAGGGAAAAGTGTGAAGAAATTTAGAACAGATGGTGGTGGTGAGTTCAACTCAAAGGAGTTTGAAGGCTTTTGCAAGAGCAAAGGGATCAAGCGTCAATTGATGACGCCTCACACACCTCAGCAGAACGGTGTTATGGAACGCAGGAATCACACCATTGTGGAGATGGCAAGATGCATGCTAAAGGGAAAGGGATTGCCTAACCATTTTTGGGCTGAAGCTGTTAATACTACAGTCTACATTCTAAATCGGAGCTACACAAAGGCTCTCAAGGGAAAAACACATCATGAGGCTTACACTGGTAAGAAACCATCTGTCTCACATTTTAGAATTTTTGGATGTGAATGTTATGCACATGTTCCAGATGAGAAAAGAAACAAGTTAAAACCAAAAAGCAGAAAATGTATCTTCTTGGGTTATAGTGATGAGCAGAAGGCTTACAAATTATATGACCAAGAGGCAAAGAAGATCATCGCAAGCCGTGATGTGATGTTCAAGGAGGAGCCGCATACAGTGGAGGAGGAGAAGGCAAGTTCTTCCACTTTATCATCAAGCGAAGAAATAGTCCACTATGAACCTGTCCCAAGAGCCATCCCTATCCTTAAGGAGGAGGAAGCATCATCTTCAGATGATGAGGAAAAAGTTCACCAACCTGACATCACCCCACCGGAAAAGCCATTGCCACGGTGGGTGAAGCAGCTCTAGGACCACAATAATCCTATGCCTACATCTGTTGAGGAGAAGGCAGACGGACCAAGGAGGTCTCAGAGAATAGAGGAGCAAAGGAGGGCTTTTGCTCACATAGTCAATATGGCCTTGATGGTTGAGATTATGAGAGAAGTAAAGGAGCCAACTGACTTAGAAGAAGCACTTGCAGATCCATCATGGAAGGCTGCTATGCAGGCGGAGTATGACATCATAATGAAGAATGACACTTGGGAGCTAGTGGATCGACCAGCAAAGCGGAAGGTTATTGGCACCAAGTGGATCTGGAAGGTAAAGTACAAGGCTGATGGTACCTTAGAAAAGTACAAAGCTAGAGTGGTTGCCCAAGGATTTTCACAAGTTGAAGGGTTTGATTTTCAAGAGTCATTTGCCCCAATTACCAGAATGACCACTATTCACACGGTACTTGCAGTGGCTGCCCACAAGAAGTGGCAAGTGTACCAAATGGATGTTAAGTCAATGTTCTTAAATGGTGACCTATAGGAGGAGGTGTACGTGGCTCAACCACCAGGGTTTGAGGCCCCCCATTCTGAGAATAAAGTGTGTAAGCTGAAGAAGGCATTATATGGGCTGAAACAAGCCCCCAGAGCATGGTACCAGCGGATTAAGTTCTTTTTAAACCTAAACTTCAAAAGATGTGCCTCAGATGCTAACTTGTATGTTTACAGGGATGGTAAAAAGTCTGTAGTGATTGTCATATATGTGGACGACCTTCTTATTACAGGTGACTATGAAGATATGATCAACCAAACTCGAAAGGCTTTGAGTTCTGAGTTTGAAATGACAGACTTGGGCTTGCTACACTATTGTTTGGGGATTGAAGTCTGGGAAGAGCCATGAAAGATCTTCATCTCTCAGAATAAGTATGCATGGGAGATCTTGAAGGCATTTGGCATGACCGAGTGCAAGGAGATAGCTACACCTATGGAGGTGAATGCAAAGTTATCCATCGAGGATACATCAGCACTAGCAGACATTGGGAGGTATAGGAGGTTGGTCGGCAGTCTGATCTACTTGTGTAACACCAGACCAGATATTAGTTTTGCAGTTGGTGTTTTGAGAAAGTTCTCAAACAAACCTCATGAGAGTCATTGGAAGGCTGGGATGCGGGTGCTCAGATACTTGAAGAAAACTCTTGACTATGGTATCACATATAGTTTCGGAACTTCTCTTGTGGGAAACTGTGACTCAGATTGGGCAGGAGACAGTGATTCCAGGAAGTCAATTTTTGGTTATTGTTTCTCTTTGGGTTCAGGAAATTTCTCTTGGATTAGTAAGAAACAGCCAACAGTGGCATTGTCTTCTACTGAAGCAGAGTACAAGGCAGCTTGTTTTGCTGGATGTGAAGCAGTATGGTTGAGAAGGATTTTATGGCATATGGGAGTGCAGGATGAAGAACCAACTATGCTGAGATGTGACAATCAGAGTTGCATCGCCATTGCCAAAAATCCAGTGTTTCATGCATGCACCAAACATATAGAGATCCAATATCACTATGTGCGTGATTTGATAGAGGATGGGATAGTGGAACTGGTCTACTGTCCAACAGAGGAGAATGGAGCAGATATCTTCACCAAAGCACTTACGAAGGATTTGCTTCAAGTTCATCTTCAGAGACCCGAGGAGATAGTTCACCTATGGGTGGACATTGAGGGGGGGTGTTAGATATGATCAATGCCCCACCCTCATTAGGTGCTACCAATGATCCATGGTGCACAAAGTTTTAAGGCCCCCATTATGAGGAGAAGCCAAATGTGAGCCCACACATTGGTTGAGTCCTGACTTGTATATCAGATGAGGTCTATGTGATTGGATGGCAAAAAGGTGACCGTTGTGGGTCTAATCTTTGGGTTAGACGGAGTGGTTAAGCTGGTAGCAACTCAAGGCGCATTGCATCAATTTGCGGGGTAAGGGAGTTAAAAGGGGCCCCTATTGTGGGGTCCGGGGGCCACGGAAGCGGCCCCTGGACCCCTTGCTGCCCCCGGCCTGATGGTAAAGGGAATATTCCTTGGAATATTCCCTGGCCGACTAGTGGAAGCTTATATGGTAGATCGGTCAGGCCAACCTCACGGCTTTCGCAGGCTATAAAAGCTAAACCCCTTCACAGCCATCCAACACTCATCTTTCACCCAGTTAGAGTTGTTGTTCCAGCTAGCCTTAAGCTCTTCACCTATCTTCTGTCTAGATCGCCATCTAAGCTTCACACAGTGGAAGCGCACGGGTGGACAGAGCCATCTTTGTATCAGTTGTTTGGAGTTAAAGAATTTACTGATTCTCCTCTTATTTGTTGTGTACTCTCTATCTCTTTCTCAGATTCTGTTCGTTGCACCGTGTAATATTTTACAATAAGAACATCACAAAGCTTCATATCTCGACCAAGAATCATCATGATCTTCCAAAATATAATCAATCTCATTTCATACCACTCTTAAAAACTTCCAAAACAACCAGTCATCACTCAAAATCCATAAACAATTAACTATTCAAGCCTCTAAAACAACAAAAATCAACAAAAAATCCAAGTCAATTCAACATTCAACATATCCCCATACTTAATAAGGAGAGTCCTTATGACCTAGGAAAAAGGGAATGCAAGTTCATTAAAGAGCTCAACTTGATTTTCTTTACTATCTTCAATAAACCACCCAACCACGACCCCAACTTATCACATGTATCTAATAAATAATACAATGAAATGAAAACCCTTTATCCATTAGTAGATCTTATAATCAATAGAAAAGTATAACAAATTCATAAAGGATATAAAAGGTTATTTAGCTTTGCATCTTAAGCTTTTCATCCACCATCACCATCACTATCAATAGTAGAAAAGAGAGCTCTTGAACAAATCCAATGTTCAACCACCATGAACTCATCACATAAAAATTAGCATGTCACAAACACAAAACAACCATCTGAATGGCACCTCCAAAAGAGAGATATAGCATTAAGAAGCATAAGAGATACATCCAGGGGTATCAATGAAGATGATCCTTGTTGAAGGCTCGATGATTACAAAAACGATCCATGGATAAGGATTCATCTACTAAAGTTTTGGGAGGATTCTGAAAGAATTGAAGGTAGCACATCCTTTCTAGCAAAACAAGGTATCTGCTAGGTAAATCAATGTTCCCATTGACATTCATACATAACTTTGGAATGGCCTTTTGATCATTATGTGAATGTCTATGCATATATGCTAGGTACCAAGCAAAGTGGGCTGTCAATCTCATTGAAGGATTTGGAGATTGTGAATATTGTTAGAAAAAATAGAGATAATTTTGGTATGCTTGACTAGCGGTTGTCCACTCCCCTAGAATTAATGGCCAATTAATTTGTGGTCCCATAAGAGAATAAGCTAAACTCCATCCTCGTCTTCTTGGAATCTGTTGATCAAACCCTTCATATCCACTAACCAACTGAGGGGGCTGAGAAATAGAATTGGTAGGAGATGGAAGAGGAATGGGTAAAAGAGGATGAAGAGATGGGTAGGAAAAATTATGAAATGAGGGATAAGTTAAAGAAGGATTCGTTGAAAACTTAGGTGAATCGGTTAAAAAAGGTGTTAACTGATAAGCATGAAAAGTGGAAGGAATATGTATGGGTGGGGAAGGACAAGACGGAGAAGGGAAAAATACTCGATCTTCTATGAAGTAACAATAGGTAAAGATTAGAATTTGAGGAGCACCCTGCAGTTGGAAAAGGAGAGGTAAAATGACTATTGAGTTGGATTGATAAAGGGAAAAATAAGCATTATATCAATGGGCCATTTGTTGATAATAAGATAAGCTGACCTAAAGCATATCGGTGATGGTAAGCATCAAAGAAGGATGAATCAAATGGATGGTTCTTAGAAAGATAAGCTAAAAGATCCACCCTTTGTTGGTTAGTGTTCTACACATGAGTAGAGGCTTTATTCTGTCTTCGGTTCTAGGACTACAAAATCAATCATTGTATGCCATAAAGTGTTAGAGCAAGCAGCCACTTCGGAAGAATAACACTAGAACATTTCATCAATCCTCAACTCCAAATGTTTGATGTACATGGCAACTTGTAAAACGATATCCTCTACATACTAGGCTAGATCTTCATCATTCGGAATCAATAGATCACCTCTTAAATACATATAAGACATCGGCATTGTATCCGAAGTCATAGAGTCTTCAAAGACCATGTGGAATACTTCTGTCAACAAATTAGAAGACCAAGCTCCACTCCAACCATCCTTAGGAAGAGATAGATTGATGGACCTAAAAACGGGACTGGCTCATGCACTAGCCGGGCCTCGTCCCTATGCACAAGACAACCCCTCGGCCTTGCGGCCAGGAGCGTCTATCAAAATCTCTGCCTTCCTAAACATCGCGTTTGTAATACGTTGTAGTCCAACTGATCCTAACCCAATATTACTCCTCAGAGGGAGTCCCTTTCACATAGCCAAAAGGTTCGAATCACATACACATGGGGTTCCTCCTACGGCTGAATGCCGTCAACCCTCTGCGACTCTCCTACACCTTGGGGATTGGCCCCTCGATGCGTCGCTCAACATCTAAATATTTCACACAAACGTCACTCAAGGTACCAAATAAGCGTGTCCAGGAGTGTACCATTTCTTCCTTACTTGCTTTCCCCTTTGGGACCCGCGTCTAGCCTGCAACATGGGTACCTCACTGCCTCTCATCGTAGGTCATGTTCCAATAAACCAATTGCAATGCATGTCCAGGAGCTGGTCACTGATACTTTTAAATTCTTTTTCATGCTCTATGCATTTGGTGGATGTCTAGTGCTCAAACATTTAGCAAAACAGTATCATGCACAAGTGCGAAAACATTCTTTTAATGGTTTCCAACTACCGTTCGTGCTTCGTTGCATGGGCCTAGCACCGAGGTGATCCTTGTGCTACTAAGCTCTTAATTTTAATTATCATCCGTCCTAAATGCTATGCATAAAAATCAGCAACTTTTCCATAATCTCACACGGCATTTAGACATATTTCAACTTCTCTACCCTTCCCCGTTTAAATATTACGTCGTTGCATAGATTTATGGGGCATTTTACCATCATTTTATGTGAAAAAAATGGAAAAAGACATACTAGAACAAGAAGGTGGAACTGAGGCAAATCCTCATGCTTCAGTCCCCACAAACATTCACAAACATTGTTCTTATTTATCCTTATTTTTTGAAGCCCAAAATATATTTTTCCCCTATTTTTAAGGGTTTTTTCACCCTTTTCTTGTATTTTCCCTTATTTTTTGCATTATTTAATTACTGAAAATTCAAAATAGGTTATGGGCTGTGGCCCTTAGTTCCTTCTTGCAGAAAAATGAAAGTTTAGTTGGTGTTCCTATTTACTTCCCCATTTTTATGCCAAAAACCATCATTTTCCCTTGATTTTTCATATTTTACGTGTTTTAGCATATTATTTTGAACCACAAGATGCACATTTTCCTTATTTTCTGATTATCACCAGCAAGAACTCATGGAAAATAGCAATATACACAATTTTTAGCCCACATGAACAACATTTCATCAATCAAAAGCCATAAAATCTCAAATTTCCTTTGAAAATTTTGAATTACCGCTTATTTGCGTGTTTCGGGTTGCATGTCCATGGCTGCAAATCTGAAAATCAGCAGCACTTCATGTCCAACACAATCACAAATCACCATTTCCAGCCCGTGGAGCAATCCGATCCATGCCGGACAAGCCTCCATCATTCTTTCTTCTTCCTTCTTCTTCCCACATGAACTTGCCTTTAGAAGAGAGAGAGGGAGGAGAGAGAATGACTAGATTTCTATCTCAGCATTCAGGCCATCAATTGAGGAGCGAAGGACGGCGATAAGATCCACAGACAGGAGGGAATGAAGCCCCATAATCCATTAGGCAAGGTGTGTTTGTAACATCCATGATGCCCTCTCTCCATCCATGGCGAAAAAAACGGCGCCCTCTGTTGATCACGTTTTTTCATTCCTCTTCATTCTCTCTCCACGTTTTTTGCTTCATAAGGTGCATAAAATTTTTGGGGGGGTTCAAACTCAAAAGGCATGCTCAAATTTGGCCTCCCAAGTGTCCACCTTTTCATATCTTGACCGTTTCCTTGGCCATTTCCCCGTCCGGACTCCGAATTGAGCTCTGAAAAATCCTGGGCGTCCGGCTTGGCATCCCGCATTGGCCAGTTGCTCGTGTCAACCCGCACGACTATCTGAAAAATTATGAAAAATCAACAAGTGTCGCTCGGGCGCCTTTAAAGCACTTTGACGCTTAAAATCGTCCTAGATCGAGCCGCCGCCTTTGACAGTGAATATTTTTCCCTTGATATTCATAATTTTTTGCTATTTTTAAGCACTTCCCGTCACCTAAATTCCGCTCTCATAGATTCATTGTAGAGAGTTTAATATAGAAGGCCAACTTCTGCTTATGATAGTGGACAAAAAAGGAATGATCTAGAGGAACATACTCTTGAAATTGCTCAAATGAAGACCATAATAAGTCCATCCTAGACTGAAGCCTTTCCACTTCAGCATGAAATAAAGGGCATAATATGGTCTTTTGTTGGAGAACTGCCAAGTCTGCAGGGGACAAAGAAGGAACTAGATGTATAATAGGGCTCTAAGAAGAATCACTTGACTGAACTAGTTGATCATTAAGTTGTTGAATTTGAATTCTGCTTTGTTCTATGTTGGTATTTGCTATCTTAAGCTCCTTTGTTTGGGCGACTAGCAAAGCCTGAAGCTCTTGAGATTTAGACTTTATTCTGTCTTTGGTTCAGGACTACAAAATCAATCATTGTATGCCATAAAGTGTCAGGGCAAGCATCCACTTTGGAAGAATAACATTGGAACATTTCATCGATCCTCAACTCCAAATGTTTGATGTACAAGGCAGCTTGTAAAATGACATCTCCTACATACCAACCTAGATCTTCATCATCGGGAATCAATAGATCACCTCTTAAATACATATGAGACATTAGCATTATATCTGAAGTCATAGAGTCTTCAAAGACCATGAGGACTACTTTTGTCAATAAATTAGAAGACCAGGCTCCACTTCAACCATTCTTAGAAAGAGGTAGATCCATTGTAGAGAGTTTAATGTAGAAGGCCAACTTCTGCAACTAATAGTGGAAAAAAAAGGAATGATATGAGGAACATACTCTTGAAATTGCTCAAGTGAAGACCATATTAAGTCCATCCTAGACTGAAGCCTTTCCACTTTAGCATGAAACAAAGGGCATAATGTGGCTTGTCATTGGAGAACTACCAAGTCCACAGGGGACAAAGAAGGAACTGGATGCACAATAGCGCTCTGTGAAGAAAAGTGTGACTGAACCAGTTGATCATTAAGTTGTTGAATTTGGATTCTGCTTTGTTCTATGGTGGTATTTGCTATCTTAAGCTCCTCTATTTGGGCAACTAGCAAAGCCTGAAGCTCTTGAGATTCAGGCTTAATTTTGTCTTTGGTTGAGGACTACACAATCAATCATTGTATGCCATAAAGTGTCAGGGCAAGTAGCCACTTTGGAAGAATAACACTGGAATATTTCATGGATCCTAAACTCCAAATGTTTGACGTACAAGGCAGCTTGTAAAACGACATCCCCTACATACCAACCTAGATCTTCATCATCCGGAATCGATAGATCACCTCTTAAATACATATAAGACACCAGCATTGTATCCGAAGTCACAGAGTCTTCAAAGATCATGCAGAATACTTCTATCAACAAATCAGAAGACTAGGCTGCATCCAACCATCCTTAGGAAGAGATAGATCCATCGTAGAGAGTGTAATATAGAAGGCCAACTTCTGAAACTGATAGTGGACAAAAAAGGAATGATATGTAGGAACATACTCCTAAAATTGCTCAAATGAAGACCATAATAAGTCCAAGCCTTTCCACTTTAGCATGAAACAAAGGGCATAATGTAGCCTGTCATTGGAGAGCCTCCAAGTCTGTAGGGGACAAGGAAGGAACTGGATGTACAATAGGGCTCTCTGAAGAAGAACGTGATTGAACCAGTTGATCATTAAGTTGTTGAATTTGGATTCTGCTTTGTTCTATGGTGGTATTCTCTATCTTAAGCTCGTCTATATTGGCGACTAGCAAAGCTTGAAGCTCTTGAGATTTAGGCTTTATTCTATCTTTGGTTGAGGACTATACAATCAATCATTGTATGCCATAAAGTGTCACGGCAAGTAGCCAGTTTGGAAGAATAACATTGGAACATTTCATCGATCCTCAACTCCAAATGTTTGATGTGCAAGGCAACTTGTAAAACGACATCCCCTACATACCAACCTAGATCTTCATAATTTGGAATCAACAGATCACCTCTTAAATACATATAAGACATCAATATTGTATTCGAAGTCACAGAGTCTTCAAAGACCATGCAGACTACTTCTATCAACAAATCAGAAGACCAGGCTCCATCCAACCATCCTTAGGAAGAGGTAGATCCATCGTAGAGAGTGTAATATAGAAGGCCAACTTCTAAAACTGATAGTGGACAAAAAAGGAATGATATGTAGGAATATACTCCTAAAATTGCTCAAATGAAGACCATAATAAGTCCATCCAAGCAAATCAAAGAGCTTCTTGAAATGGGATTCGTTGAACCAAGTTCTTCACCGTATGCATCCCCAATCCTGTTAGTCAAAAAGAAAGGGGATCTTTTAGAATGTGCATTGACTACAGGGATCTCAATAAGATAACAGTGAAGAACATGTATCCTATACCCAGGATAGATGATTTGCCTGATGAGCTTAAGGGGGCTCAATTCTTCACGAAGATTGATTTGAGATCAGGGTATCATCAGATTCGCATGAGAGAGGATGAGGTCAAGACTGGTTTTAGGACTGATCGTGGGCTCTACCATTTCTTGGTGATGCCATTCGGCCTTACAAATGCTCCAGCTACCTTTCAAAGCTTGATGAATAAGATTCTGCAACCTTTCCTCTTTCAATTTGTCCTGGTGTTCTTTGACGACATTTTGATCTACAGCAAGACTTTACAGGATCATTTGTCGCATATGAGGAAGGTTTTTGATGTGTTGAGACATTATAGGCTTTTTGCTAAGGAGAAGAAGTGTTCTTTCATGCAGACTGAAGTGGAATACTTGGGACATATAGTCAATGAAAAAGGAATACAAGCTGATCCCAAGAAGGTGCAATGCATAAAAGATTGGCCAACGCCTACTACTACTACCTCTCTTAGAGGATTTCTTGGTCTATCTTCATTCTATCGCAGATTTATAAAGCATTATGCGGCAATTGCAGCCCCTTTAACTAACAGGTTGAAGAAAGAGGCTTTCTTTTGGGATGCTCTTGCAGATAGCAGCTTCAACCAGTTAAAGGAATTACTTACCTCAGCTCCTATTCTTGTATGCCCGGATTTCTCTAAAGAGTTTACTATACAGTGTGATGCTAGTGGCCATGGCATTGGGGCTGTTTTGCTTCAGGAGCATGGAGTAATTGCATTTGAAAGCCGTAAGCTTACTGATAAGGAGATGGCCATGAATGTTTATGACCAAGAAATGTTGGCTATTCTGCATGCAATCAAGAAATGGCACCATTACTTATATGGCAGTTGATTCAGAGTACATAATGATCATTGGGTACTCAAGTATTTCCTTACTCAGTCAAATCTCACTCCAAAGCAACGACGATGGGTAGCAACATTACAAAATTATGACTTTGACATCACTCATACAAGGGGCAAAGATAACATAGTGGATGATTCTCTCTCTCGTATGTGGGCCTGCAAAGTGTCAGCCATGACAGAATTACATAGTGATTGGATTGAAGAGCTACAAGAGGCATATCTCTTAGATGAGGAATTCAGCCAAATCTTTCAGAAATTACAGCAAGGTCTTATGGAAGAAAACTCGCATTACCAGCTTAAAAATGGTCTTATTTGGTGGAAGGGCAAGATTGTTATTCCCTCTACTTCTTCTTTGAAGCGGAAAATTATGGAGGAGTTACATTCTTCCCCTTTAGTTGGACATTTGGGAGTTTTCAAGACTTATGACATGATCAACAAGAGCTTTTATTGGAAAGGACTGTGGAAAGATGTCAAGGACTTCGTTATGAAGTGTATGCCTTGTCAGCAAAATAAGGATAGCACCCATAAGCCAGGAGGTTTGTTGCAGCCATTGCCTATTCCTACGGGTAAATGGACTCATATTACTATGGACTTTATCACTGGCTTACCTACTACCAAGAAGGGGTGGAATAGTATTTATGTGGTGGTTGACAGACTCACCAAAGCAGCTCAATTTATCCCAACAAAAATTCAGTTTACTGCTTCTCAAGTGGCCAACCAGTTTATGGAGCATATTTTCAGATTACATGGATTACCGTAGGTGATTGTCCATGATAGGGACTCAAAGTTTATGAGTAATTTTTGGCAAGCAATATTTACATCTATGGGTACTAAGTTGGCTCCATCTACGGCTTATCATCCCCAAACTGATGGACAGACAGAGAGAGTTAATAAATGGTTGGAGATTTATCTTCGCCATTTTTGCTATGATGTCCAAACTTCATGGGATTCTTGGTTACACTTGGCTGAGTTTGCTTATAACAATTCCACTCATGCGAGCATAGGAGTTTCACCCTTTGAGGCTTTGTATGGTTACAAGGTGCCCTTACCCACATTCATTTTTAATGAAAAGATCAACCCTCATGGGAAGGAAGAGTTGGAAATAATGCAAACCCTTCTTCAGCAATGCAAGGTGAATCTAAGGAAGGCTCAAGATCAGATGAAGATGTATGCTGATGAGAAGAGGAGGCCTTTAGAGTTCCAGGAAGGAGAGCTGGTTTTGTTGAAGGTGCCCAAATCTAAGTACTCTACATTGAAAGATGGATCCAGTAATAAGCTTGCCCACAGATTTTATGGCCCTTACAGGATCCTTAAGCGGATTGGAGATTTGGCATACAGGCTAGAGCTTCCCTCTTCTACAAAGATTCATAACGTCTTCCATGTTAGTCAGCTCAAGCCCTATTATGGTGATCCAGTGGATTTAGTTGATGAGCTGCCACCTATTGATGAAGATGGTCTTGTTCAGTACATCCTAGAGGCTGTTATAGGTCAGCGTGAAAAGAAGCTTCGATCATGCTCTATTGTGGAATATTTGATTAAATGGAGAGGTTTACCCTCTGAAGAGGCTTCTTGGAGACCTGATTCAATATTGGATGAGTATCCATACTTGAGGGATACATTGGTGGCTGAAGTCTATTGTTTATGGAGCTAGTATTGATGCAGACCGGTTCAGGATAGCACGCTGTTTTAGAACAATTTTTGTCGTACTTCATTTTTAGAATTGAGATATCTACATGAGCTTAAAGTACTCTTCAAGAGCTTCGTTTTGATATGTGGTACATCTCATTTGGGCACTTCTATCAAGAGTTATGGCAGATTTAGTCCAGCAGGGACTGTTTATTCAGCAAGCTGTCTACTTTCTTCTGGAACTATTTGTTGAAGATTCTATGGCTCCATTTGCTTCTGAAGTTCTTCAAATCATGTATATAGTTGGGTCCTCTTTCCGTTCTTCAAATTCAGCCCTTGTAATGATAATTCTTCATTCATTTCCCATTTGTAAAGCTGTAAAACAGAGTAGTACTCTGTTCTATCCATCTCTTCTTTAGTTCTTTCTACGTTTGTTTTTGAGGACAAAAACTTTTGGGAAGGGATGGATTGTAAGAAGCTGGGAATAGTTAGAATGTTAATAATATGCCATGTCACATAGACATTGGTATATAAGGAGAGAAGTTGTAATTTTTCACATCTTTTGACAAATCAATACATTTACAATCTTTCTCTCCCATCTTGCTCTAAGCTTCCATGGCTTCTTCATCTTTCCTGTCTTTCTCTCTCCAATTCTAGTCTTTCTCTCTCCTCATCACTCTTATTCTCTCTCTCTCTCTACAATATTTCTCTCTCCTCTGCAGTCTTTCTCTCTCCTTTTTCTCTCTCCCTGGTTCTCTCTTTGACAGCCTTTCCACTTTAGCATGAAACAAAGGGCATAATGTAGCCTGTCATTGGAGAGCCTCCGAGTTTGCAGGGGACAAGGAAGGAACTGGATGTACAATAGGGCTCTTTGAAGAAGAATGTGATTGAACCAGTTGATCGTTAAGTTGTTGAATTTGGATTCTGCTTTGTTCTATGGTGGTATTTTCTATCTTAAGCTCGTCTATATTGGCGACTAGCAAAGCTTGAAGCTCTTGAGATTTAGGCTTTATTCTGTCTTTGGTTGAGGACTACCCAATCAATCATTGTATGCCATAAAGTGTCAGGGCAAGCAGCCACTTTGGAAGAATAACATTGGAACATTTCATTGATCCTCAACTCCAAATGTTTGATGTGCAAGGCAACTTGTAAAACGACATCCCCTACATACCAACCCAGATCTTCATAATTTGGAATCAACAGATCACCTCTTAAATACATATAAGACATCAATATTGTATTCGAAGTCACAGAGTCTTCAAAGACCATGAGGACTACTTCTGTCAACAAATCAGAAGACCAGGCTCCACTCAAACCATCCTTAGGAAGAGGTAGATCCATTGTAGAGAGTGTAATATAGAAGGCAAACTTCAGTAACTGATAGTGAACAAAAAATGAATGATATGGAGGAACATACTCCTGAAATTGCTCAAATGAAGACCATAACAAGTCCATCCTAGACTGAAGCCTTTCCACTTTAGCATGAAACAAAGGGCATAACGTAGCTTGTCGTTGGAGAATTTCCAAGTCCGCAGGGGACAAGGAAAGATAAGACTCTGTGAAGAAGAACATGACTGAACCACTTGATCGTTACGTTACTAAATTTGGATTCTACTTTGTTCTATGGTGGTATTTTCTATCTCAAGCTCCTCTGTCTAGGCGACTAGCAATGCTTGAAGCTCTTGAGATTTTAGGCTTTATTCTTTCTTTGGTTGAGGACTACAGAATCAATCATTGTATGCCATAAAGGGTCAGAGCAAGTAGCCACTTTGGAAGAATAACATTGGAACATTTCATCAATCCTAAACTCCAAATTTTTGACGTACAAGGTAGCTTGTAAAATGACATCCCCTACATACCAACCTAGATCTTCATCATCTAGAATCCACAGATCACCTCTTAAATACATATAAGACATCAGCATTGTATCCGAAGTCACACAGTCTTCAAAGACCATGCGGGCTGCTTTTGTCAACAAATTAGAAGACCATGCTCCACTCCAACCATCCTTAGGAAAAGGTAGATCCATTGTAGAGAGTTTAATATAGAAGTCCAACTTCTACAAACTGATAGTGGACAAAAAAGAAATGATTTGGAGGAACATACTCTTGAAATTGCTCAAATGAAGGCCATAATAAGTCCATCCTAGAAGCCTTTCCACTTTAGCATGAAACAAAGGGCATAACATAGCCTGTCATTGGAGAAATACAAAGTCCACAGGGGACAAAGAAGGAACTGGATGTATAATAGGGCTTTGTGAAGAAAAATGTGACTGAACCAGTTGATCGTTAAGTTACTGAATTTGGATTTTGCTTTGTTGTATGGTGGTATTTGCTATCTCAAGTTCCTTTGTGTCTGGGCGACTAGCAAAGCCTAAAGCTCTTGAGATTTAGGCTTTATTCTGTCTTTGGTTCAGGACTACAGAATGAATCACTGTATGCCATAAAGTGTCAGGGCAAGCAGCCACTTTGGAGGAATGACACTGGAACATTTCATCGATCCTCAACTGCAAATAATTGACATACAAGGCAACTTGTAAAATGACATCCCCTACATGCCAAGCTAGATCTTTATCATCCAGAATCAACATATCACCTCTTAAATACATATAAGACATCAGCATTGCATCCGAAGTCACAGAGTCTTCAAAGAACATGCGGACTACTTCTGCCAACAAATCAGAAGACCACGCTCCACTCCAACCATCCTTAGGAAGAGATAGATCCGTTGTAGAGAGTTTAATATAGAAGGCCAACTTTTGCAGCTCATAGTGGACAAAAAAGGAATGATCAGGAGGAACATACTCTTGAAATTGCTCAAATGAAGACCGTAATAAGTCCAAGCCTTTCCACTTTAGCATGAAACAAAGGGCATAACATGGCCTGTTGTTGGAGAACTGCGAAGTCTGTAGGGGACAAAGAAGGAATGGGATGTACAATAGGGCTCTGTGAAGAAGAACATGATTGAACCAATTGATCGTTAAGTTGCTGATTTGGATTCTGCTTTGTTCTATGGTGGTATTTGCTATCTTAAGCTCGTCTATATTGGCAACTAGCAAAGCCTGAAGCTCTTGAGATTTAGGCTTCATTCTATCTTTGACTGAGGACTACACAATCAATCATTGTATGCCATAAAGTGTCAGGGCAAGCAGCCACTTTGGAAGAATAACATTGGAACATTTCATCGATCCTCAACTCCAAATGTTTGAGTACAAGGCAGCTTGTAAAAGGACATGCCCTACATATCAACTTGGATCTTCATCATCCGGAATCAACAGATCACCTCTTAACTACATATAAGACATCATCATTGTATCCAAAGTCACAGAGTCTTCAAAGACCATGCAGACTACTTCTATCAACAAACCAGAAGACCAGGCTCCACTCCGACCATCCTTAGGAAGAGGTAGATCCATTGTAGAGAGTTTAATATAGAAGGCCAACTTTTGCAAGTGATAGCGGACAAAAACGAAATGATTTGGAGGGACATACTCCTAAAATTGCTCAAATGAAGACCATAATAAGTCCATCCTAGACTGAAGCCTTTCCACTTTAGCATGAAACAAAGGGCATAATGTGGCCTGTCATTGGAGAACTGCCAATTCTGAAGGGGACAAAGAAGGAACTGGATGTACAATAGGGCTATGTGAAGAAGAACGTGACTGAACCAGTTGATCATTAAGTTGCTAAATTTGGATTTTTCTTTGTTCTATGTTGGTATTTGCTATCTTAAGCTCCTCTATTTGGGTGACTAGCAAAGCTTGAAGCTCTTGATATTCCTTCAACAATCTATCTCTTTCCTCATTCACATTAACCACTTGGGTTTGAGTGTCAGCCAATTGATTGTGCAAACTAGAGATTTCCATTTTACGAGGATCAATGATCTTAGTTTGTTGCTCCATTTGGGTAGAAAGATACAAAAAGCGTTCATGAGTAGAAGCTAGCTCTACATTTTCTTTTGTAAGCTCTTCTTTGGTTTGTTGGACTTCATCATAACAAGAGGAATAGAGCTGTTGGATACATGCAGTCACTGAGAGCTCAATAGAACACTGAACATCTTGACAAAGGAAGGGAATTGCATCTCCAGCTTGTTAGATATGCTTAATGACCCACCCTCATAAGGTGCCACTAATGATCCATGGTGCTCAAAGTTGTAACACCCCCATTATGAGGAGAAGCCATATGCGAGCCTGGATATTGGTTGAGTCCTGACTTGTATGTCAGATGAGGTCTATGTGATTGGATAGCAAAAAGGTGACCGTTGTGGGTCTAATCTTTGGGTTAGACGGAGTAGTAAAGCTAGTAGTAACTTGAGGCACAATACATTGAGTTGCAGGATAATGGAGTTATTAGGGGCCCTAGCCAATGGTAAAGGGAATATTCCATAGCCAACTAGTGGAGGTGCATATGGAAGGTCAATAGACACATGGGCACATGGAAGGTCAATAGACACATGGGCACAAGGAAGGTCAATAGACACATGGGCACATGAAAGGTCAATAGACACATGGGCACATGGAAGGTCAATGGACATAGGTGCATATGGAAGGTCATCCATCATGACCCCTTCACAGGCTATAAAAGCTAAACCCCTTCATAGTCACTCATCCATCTTTCACCCAGTTAGAGTTTTTCTAGCTAGTCTTAAGGTCTTCACCTATTTTTTGTCTAGATCACTATCTAAGCTTCATAGTGGAAGCACATGAGTGGATAGAGCCATCTTTGTATCAATTGTTTGAAGCTAAAGAATTTACATATTCTCCTCTTATATATTGTGTACTCTCTATCTCTTTCTTGGATTCTGTTTGTTGCTACATCATGTAATATTTTTTACATGGTATCAGATCCCAGGGGGCTCTTGGGATCGAAGAGTGTGCAAGCGGCAAAGGCTTCAATAGCAAAGAGAAACTATGTTAACTTCCGCAAGCAGTTCTGGCGCATCAGGAAGTGGTGCTATTATACATCGGCTATTCAAACACTGAGGATTCATCCACCAACCTTCAGCGAAGGCAAGTTAGATGGTATAAACTACACCTTGTGGAAGTTCAAAATTACAACTATCCTTGATTCTTATGAGCTTTTGGAGATTGTGTTGGGGACTAACATAGAACCATAGCCTACCCCCGACCCATCAAATTCTAGTGTGATGATTCCGTTGAATGCAGATCTTATACGAGCTTGGAAATCAAGGAATGTAGATGCATTGTGTGTCTTAGTTACAAGCTGTTCTGATAGTGTTCTAACTTTGATTCAACTATACAACCAAAGCATCAGAGGCTTGGAATGTACTAAGGAGTTAGTATGAAATACGAAACCAAACAAGGTTTCAAAACTTAGAGAATCAACTAGCATCGGAGAAGTTTGCTGAATAAGAGATGGCTGAAGCATTCATCACTTGATTTAAGAATCCATGTGATCAGATGGTTGGTGTTGGGATACAAAAGTCTAGCGAGGAGCTATCTTGGAGGTGTCTTCGGATTTATCCACAAAAGTTTGATGGACTAGTAATAATTGCTTGTAATACTCAGGTGAGACCTCAAACTTTGAATTTTAAGGAGTTTTGTGCATTATTGCTGGAGGAGGACTTGAGGCTAAAAACTCGAGAACGAAGCAACAATGGAGATGTTGCATTCTTTGCCAATGCAAAAGGCAAAGGTGGTTCCTCCACCAAAAATGATGGTGACAAAAAGAAAAAGGGTAGTAAGAAGAAGTTTCAAGGAGAGTGCTTCTATTGCAAGAAGAAA
This sequence comes from Lygodium microphyllum, assembly GCF_053477565.2. Taxonomy (NCBI): domain Eukaryota; kingdom Viridiplantae; phylum Streptophyta; class Polypodiopsida; order Schizaeales; family Lygodiaceae; genus Lygodium; species Lygodium microphyllum. The sequence continues at coordinate 173,747,102 of NC_141139.1, forward strand.
GGACATGCAATCATAGGTTGTTGTGTCAAGAAGGCAGATGAAAAGTGTTAGAATATCAAGCTCATACTATTCTCCTGTTAGTATGTGTGACCAACATTAGTCTTGTCTAGCTATATCAGCAAGTGTGGGTCATTAAATAAGTCTGTGGTCTTAGACCCAGTGTGAATGGTCCTACGGACCTTAGTACTTTTGTATACACTTACTCTATGTGTGTGTCTAAGTGAGAATGAATGAATGAAGAAGAAGAGAGCATGCTTGCTCCTCACTCTGTCTTTGCCTCTCTCTATCTTAACATGGTATTAGAGCACCCATGACTAGGCTTTGTGGAGTGAAGAATTCAGGAGTGAAGACACAGGTTCTTGAAGTGAAGAGGGCTGTTTGCCATTGACTGTTATTGTCTATGCAACAAGGTATGAATTTTTGATCAGATGGAGTCTGTGCTTCATGTTAGTGTTTGAGGCTTCTGTCGGAGCTTTGGGGAGCACCCTTGAGCATATTTGAGTGCTCATCATCATCATTACCATCAACAGTAGTTGCTGGAATCAGATCTACAGGTTGTATGAACTGCGCCTATTTATGTTGCTGCCCTCATGGTTTGCAAATAATCAACCCCATCATTCATGGACTAACACACAGCTTGTCTATGCTCTCTGGAAGGTCATTGAAGTCTTGGATATATCAGTACTTGATCATGAGCTCATCTATGAGTTGTAACAGTTGACCACAGATCTGTTAACAGTGAAGACCTATTGTAATCAGTGAGTATACAGCATACACTTGACTCTACTCAAGAGCCTTGAGCTTCTTGGCATGCTCAGGAGAACTTGTTGAAGCATATACATGATTTGGGAACCATATTCATTGTCTGACATGGTTGTAGACTGAAATTTTTGACTGAAATGCTCAATTTTGGAAAGACAATGATAGGCTGAAAACTGTCATAAAACTGTCAATAATATATACTCATTGGCCTTGAAGAACTACATGCCTTTTGTTACCTATAGGGAGTTGTATGGTACGGGATACGATTGTTGAATGCTATGAGCATTGAGATGAGCATTGAAGGCTCTTAAAAACTGAAATCTGAATCAGAGAGCAAATGCTTTGACAGTGTATTGGCTGTCATAAATAGTCCATGTACTTTTTGACATTACTTCTTGAAGACAGAGAGTCTGCGAATGCCCATATGGTTATGTATTCATCCCTACACACAGTGGCATATGTATAAAGTGGCTTGAGGATCTCTTGGGCTGAAATACATCTTGGTTTGATAGTTTATTGGCTGTATGCAATCTGTAAGCAGTTTTATGTCACTTGTACTTGCTAGATATGCATTGTTTTGTGCCCATATGACTATGTCTAGTTGCCTACATATACTAGCAAATGTCTGGGAAAGTTTGGAGCATGTATGAAATGTTTTAAAGTGGTTTTTGACAGTAAATTCATTGCTGGTTATTTGAAAAATTACAGGTTTTAGACTGCGTATTCTCTTTACTGCAATAAGCTTGCATGACATAGAGTTACAATACCTGCAAAGTCTATGTACTGACTGATGTACCTACAGGTTATACCACATGTTTGTGGATGTTTTTGAAGTTGTAAAGGGCTGAAATACCTTGGTTTTTTGCAGAGAATAGTTGCGGAAAACTGTCATAAACAGTTAAGGATTGAGGTTGGTCAGAGTGACTTGTTGGCTTACAGGAAGTCATGCAGTGACTAAATAGTGTCTGGTACAACATGGAAAATGCAGAAAGGACTGACAACATAACCCAAATAGTGGGGGAAAAGCTTGACAGTAACAATTATGCCATATGGAAGTTTCGCATGGAGAGCTTCTTAATAGGGAAAGGCTATTGGGAGTTGGTGATTGGAGCGGAAGCTGAACCTGAGCTCCCAGATGATTAGAGACGATTACACCGAGATTGGATAGAAAGAGCTCGTAGAGTCCTACACTGGCTCTCTTTATGTATCTCAGATGCCATGGTAATGCATATAATGAACTGTAGCTCTCCTAAGGATGCATGGGACATTTTGGTCATGTATTATGGCACAACTAAAAGTGCCAAGAAGATACAATTGAAGCAGAAGTTCAACAACATGGAGAGGAAGAGCAGATCTATACAGGATTATGTCACGGAGGTTAAGACCATTGCGGATCAGTTGGCATTTGTTGGTTCACAGGTTGAAGATGAAGACATGGTTGCTGTGACCTTGAATGGCTTGGGGTCTGAGTATAAGTTTTTTGACACTTCTGTGTCTGTGCAGACTGAAATGCCTGATTTCAATGAGCTGGTTGCATTACTTATCCATGAAGAGGTTAAGCTTGGTTTGGCTACATGATCTAGCAGTTCCAAAAACAAGGATGCAGTTTTCTATTCCAATCAACGTGGCCGTGGAAACCGTGATAGAGGCTATGGATTTGGTAGAGGAGGCCAGCAAAATGCATGCTATGGCAATAACAACCAGCAGGTATCAAATGCAAGAAGTGGTGGAAACTTTAGAGGCAAGGGGAGATCTAGCCCTAGAGGTAGATGCTCCTGGCAATAACAGCATCCATCTGACAATCTGAACAAGGATAAGGATTGTCATTATTGCGGGAAGTATGGGCATATTGCCAAGGACTGCTGGAAGAAGCAGGGCAATCAGAAAGGCAAACAACATGGGCATTTTGCTACATCTAGTCAGGCAGATGATACTTCAGGAGATAGATTGTTTGCCATGCAGTATGTAAAAGACAGAGTTGATGAAAAATGCACTGATGATGCAATTTGGTATATTGATTCAGGGGCATTGAACCAACTCCTCACGGTGATTGGTTCACTGATATGGTGGCTGGAAAAAATGGCTATGTCTGTACAGGTGATGACACGTAGCCTAGCATTGAGCATAAAGGAAAAGTGCCTCTTGTGGTTCATGATGGCAATAAGAAAAATTTGCATGATGTATTGCATGTTCCTTCGATTACGAAGAACCTACTGTCTGTTGGTCAAATGATGGAGCAAAACTTGCAGGTTAGATTCAATAAGCATGGTTGCTTTATTGAAGAGTTGGGTAATGGATGCAAGTTGATAGCTCGCGGTCACATGAATGGCAAAATGTTTACTCTTGATGCTATCTTGCCAGAGCTGAATTTAGCCATGTTTCCCCATGGTTCTAGCACTATCAGAGACTTGGAAATTTGGCACAAGAGAGTGGGGCATGTAAATTTGCAAAGGCTGCAAATAATGCAGAAAAAACAGCTTGTTACAGGTTTACCCAAGTTCCAATATTCAGATATTAGTAATGTATGTGATGCTTGCTAGTTTGGTAAGCAGTTAAGGTTGCCATTTGTCAGGCATGTAAGGCAGAGTACATGTCCACTGCAGTTAGTGCACTCTGATGTTTGGGGGCTAGCCCATAATGCATCCATGGGAGGCTCGAAGTATTATGTTACATTCATTGATGATTACAGTCGCGCTATACTTGGGTTTACATTTTGAAGACAAAGGATGAGGTGTTTGCTGTTTTTCAGCAGTTTAAAAAGCAGGTTGAAAAGGAATTTGACTATTATATCTTTTGCTTGAGGTCAGATAGCGGTGGGGAGTATGTGTCAAATGAGTTTGACAACTTTCTGGCTGAAAATGACATACGTAGGCAGCTTACCTGCAGCTACACTCCTCAGCAAAATGGGGTAGTTGAAAGAAAGAATAGGGTCTTGATGGAAGCTGCTCATGCCATGATGAATGAGAAGAAGATGCCACTCTATTATTGGGCTGAGGCTGTTATGACAGCCATGTATATCTTGAATCGGACTCCCACTGCAGGTATTCATGAGATGACACCGTTTGAGAAGCTGTATGGCTATAAGCCGGATGTAAGTCACATGAAAGTTTTTGGCTGTCTTGCTTATGTGCATATTCCAGATGAAAAAAGGAAGAAGCTAGATCCAAAAGCGCATAAGTGTGTTTTCATTGGATATTCGCAGGAGAAAAATGCATACAAATGCTATGATCCCTCTACCAGGGAGACCTTGGTGAGCAGGGATGTTATTTTTGATGAGATGGGTTCTTGGTATGTATCATGGCAACAATGCCATCAGATATGTCTTCCACTCATGTATCTACAGGTGATATGCAGCAGAGCACTGCTATGACAGGACATAGTAGTCAGATAGTATCCCCATGGACAGGGAGATTAAGGAGCTCACCGTCCATTGACACCAGTATGTCAGTGAGGGGGAGATATGATGTCACGGACAAAGGAAAAGAGAAAGTTACTGAGAATGTATCTGGGATGATGACACCTGATAGAATGACTTCTGGATATGAGTCTACTGACACTTTAGACAGTGAACTTGGTATTCCGATTGTTTATACTCCTGGTGCAAGGTAGAGCAGGTACATTCCGCCTCATGAGAGAGGGGAATCAAGCAGTGCACCACAGCTTAGATGCTCACAGAGGGTCAGATACCCTATTGACAGGTTGACATATAGTGGTTACATTGCAAAGCATTATGCTTACATGACAAAAGTGATGGAGATCAAAGAACCAGGTAAATATGCTGAAGCAGTGGAAAATGAGAACTGGTGTGCAGGCATGGATGAAGAAATGAATGCCTTGGCTGAAAATAAGACATGGGATCTTGTGCCACTGCCTGAAGGGAAAAAGACCATTGGTTGCAAATGGGTTTACAAAATCAAATGTAAGTCGGATGGCAGTGTGGAAAGGTACAAAGCCAGGCTGGTTGCTAAGGGATATGCCCAACAGTATGGACTTGATTATGAGGAAACATTCAACCCTGTTGCCAAGATGGCAACCATACACACTGTGATTGCTTTGGCTGCTACTAGAGGATGGAAATCACAGCAAATGGACGTTAAGAATGCATTTCTTAATGGTGACTTAGCAGAGGATGTCTATATGGTTGAGCCAGAAGGGTATGCTCACCCTGATTTTCAGCATTATGTATGCAAGCTGAAAAAGACTCTATATGGGCTGAAGCAGGTTCCGAGAGCTTGGCATGCTAGGATCAGTAACTACTTGCAGAGGTTGGGTTTTACTATTGGTAGGGCTGATTAGAGCCTATTTACAAAGAAGACCGTGGTCATATATGTTGATGATTTGATAATCACTGGTGATGATGACTTGGGCATATAGCATGTAATGAAGATGCTGAAATTTGAATTTGATATGAAAGATCTAGGTGAATTGAAATACTTTTTGGGTATTGAGGTAATCAAGGCTAAAAATGGTTTATAGCTGATGCAGAAACATTATGCCATGGAAATGCTGAAGAAGTATGGCATGGCTGAATGCAAACCATTAGATACACCCCTTGATCAGAAAGTCAAGTTGGACATTAGTGCTGGAGCTGAAATTCAGGATGTGACTATGTACAGGCAGATGGTTGGAAGTCTGATCTATTTGACCATCACTAGGCCGAATTTGAGTTATGCAATTGGGCTCATAAGTCAGTTTATGCAGAAGCCCATGAAGCCACATTTGAATGCTATTAGGCGGATTATGAGATATGTTAAGTCCACTGTAGATTATGGGCTATTCTATATGAGAGATAAGCCCATGAAACTAGTTGGATACATAGATGCGGATTGGGCAAGATGCTCATATGATCGCAGATCTACAAGTGGTTATGCTTTTGGCCTTGGAAGTGGCATGATCAGCTGGAGCAGCAAGAAGCAACCAACGGTTGCATTGTCTAGCACTGAGGCAAAGTACAGGGGTGCTGCATTGGCAGCATGTGAGATTTCATGGCTGCTCAAGCTTATGGCTGATTTGGATATTCAGATGGATGCTCCAGTGACCTTATTATGTGATAATCTCAGTAGTGTACTCCTGGCAACGAATCCAGTTTACCATGCCAGGACAAAACACATAGAGGTACACTACCATTTTAGCAGAGTGATGGTTCTTGTAGGGAGAGTAGATCTTATGCATGTGAAGACTGATGAACATGTTGCAGATATCTTTACCAAGTCTTTGGGTAAAGATAAGTTTAGTAGTTTTAGACAGCTACTTGGAGTTCATCAAATGATTTAAGCTTGAGGGGGAGTGCTAGAATAACAAGCTCATACTATTCTCGTGTTAGTATGTGTGACCGACATTAGTCTTGTCCAGTTGTATCAGCAAGTGTGGGACATTAAATAAGTTGGTAGTCTTAGACCCAGTGTGAATGGTCCTACGGACCTTAGCACTTTTGTATACACTTACTCTATGTGTGTGGTTAAGTGAGAATGAATGAATGAAGAAGAAGAGAGTATGCTTGCTCCTCCCTCCGTCTCTGCCTCTCTCTATCTTAACAAAAAGAATGGTACCCTTAAAAGTAAAGGGAAAGAGACAGCCAATATGGCTGAAGCAGAGTTGGAGTTATTCATGGCAAAAATTGAGGAAGTGTGCTCCTTGGTGCAAGAAGAATCTACCATTGACTCATGGGTGTTGGATAGTGGGGCCTCTCATCACACGACCAACAAATAAGGTCTATAAAGTTTTATGCAACCTCTACAAGAATCCATCATTGTGATAGTTGGAAATGATGCAAAATGCCCTGTTGTGGGCATAGGTACTATTTCATTTATTGTTGCAAATGGTGAAGTCAAAAAGCTTTCAAATGTGTTGTATGTTCCCGAAATGAGGAGAAATCTATTGTCAGTTTGTTGCCATAACTGATCTTGGTCATGAAGTGAGGTTCAAGAAGATAGGTGCAAAAATTCTCGATAGTCCTGGCAAAGTTGTTGGCAAAGGAGAAAGAAGGAACAACCTGTATGATCTAAGTGCTCTTACAGCCACCACTGGGGTGGGCACAAGTAAGATTTAGCATGAAAGGTTTGGACACATCAGATTTGTAGTGTTGAAGGAGATGCACAAGCAAGGTATGGTTGCTCACCTACCTGTAGTGAGTGAATTGAAGGAACCATGTGAAGCTTGTATGATGGGCAAGCAACATAGAAAGGCATTTCCATAAGAAAGCAACAATAGAGCACATGCTCCTCTAGAGTTGGTGCATGTTGACTTGTGTGGTAAGATTCCTACACAAGCCTTGGGGGGATCTTCTTATTTTATGTTGATTGTCGATGTCTATAATAGGAAAATGTGGTTGTACTTCCTTTGTGATAAGGCTCAAGATTTTGGTAAGTTTAAAGAATGGCTAAAACTTGTTGAGAATGAAATAGGGAAAAGTGTGAAGAAATTTAGAACAGATGGTGATGGTGAGTTCAACTCAAATGAGTTTGAAAACTTTTGCAAGAGCAAAGGGATCAAGCATCAATTGGTAATGCCTCACACACCTCAGCAAAATGGTGTTGTGGAACATAGGAATCACACCATTGTGGAGATGGCAAGATGCATGCTAAACGGCAAGGGATTGCCTAACCATTTTTTTGTTGAAGCTGCTACCCAAAGACTCTCAAGGGAAAAAAACCTCATAAGTCTTACATTGGTAAGAAACCATCTGTCTCACATTTCAGAATTTTTGGATGTGAATGTTATGCACATGTTCCAGATGATGAGAAGAGGAACAAGTTAAAACCAAAAAGCATAAAATGTATCTGCTTGGGTTATAGTGATGAGTAGAAGGCTTACAAATTATATGACCAAGAGGCAAAGAATATCATCGCGAGCTGTGATGTGGTGTTCAAGGAGGAGCCACATACAGTGGAGGAGGAGAAGTCAAGTTCTTCCACTTTATCAGCGAAAAAGTTGTTGGGGGTAGAGGTGCCTCTGCCTAGCCACCTGTGTATTACTACACTGATAGTCACTGCCCACTGCACACTGCAGGTGGCGGGCACCCATCATCGTCACTTTATTCTTTATTCTTTTAGTGACAGTTTGAATAAAGGAAGGCTCGACCACACATCGTGACTGTTGGAGTTCCCATTTCTTGTCTCTCTCTTTCTTGCTCTTGCTCTTGCTCTCCCACCATAGCTCTTGAGTACAAGCTTCGATCCTTCTCACCTTTCAACTAGTATCAGAGTACGGCTTCCCGACTCTTGAGCTTGGCTCGTGGCATTCTCAGCTTCCCATTGACTCCCCACTCGCATTGGGTCTCCTTCCTAGTAGCCATATCTCATTCTCTTGAGCTCTCGTCACTCCCTGGCTTTGCGAGCTTCTTCCTGGCCTATTGAGGCACCATCATGGAATTGACATTGAGGTATTGCTTCATTATTTCATAGTTTTACTTTAGTCCACAGGTCTAGGTAAACAGGGTTTTCACAGGTTATGGGCAGCCATAGCTCACACCTCTTGGATCTTCCTTCACCTAGATCTTGCTTCCAGCCTATCAAGGCTTGCTGAGGCTTGGTGTAGGCCTTCTTTGGCTCCCATTTGTGCCCCCTTTGGGGCCCATTTTTGATACATGGGACAGCAGACCCCCCCAGCCAGCTCATGTTTTTTTTGTGCTTGTTTCAAAATCTGGCCCAAAAATCACTCTTTTTGTTATATCTTGGGCATTCAGAACCTGATTCAGGCAAGGTAAGAGTCTAAGTTGGGGTTTTGGCATGCTCCGAACGCGATGGTGATGTTGGATTTTCCAAATTTTGATGATAGAATATTCTGCAATAGATTTTAGGTTTGAGATAGCATGTATTTGTATGCCTATGGCTTATGTGATGCTTCTACTGATGTATATTGATACTGGATCACTTGTGGATGTTAAACCTCTTATGTGAGACGCATTTGGAGCTGATTTAGCTCAGCCATTGATTATTTTGAACAATCATAGATCTGTCCAAAACAGGGCAGCCACCTGTTACTTCAATTTTATGCTTACAAGTCTTGGCATTTGATGCCCGATTATGCCCGGTTTGGTGCCTATACATATGGGAATGTATGCCTATGGTTTGTCTATGGATTTGAGCTTGGATTGAGGATTGATTTTCTCAGTTTACAGAGGTTATATGCTGCTGGAAACTTTAGGGTGCCTGAAGCTATTTATGCTACAGTTGGGTTATGCCTAACGAGGTGCTCCCGGCTACTCGGTATGATGTCATGATGTATTTGGCCTATGCCACATGTCTTGTTTATGCTACGGAATGCTTTTGAGCTGAGATTAGAGCTTGATTTGGGTTTGACTATCACTTCTTTGTAGCTGACATTTCATCTATGACATGGTTTATGCCTAGGCTACCCAGTACGGGTTATGATGTCTTGGTGAATGCTTTATGCTTTGGCTGTGGATGGCAATTGTTTGAGCTCGTCTCAACATTCATTTGAGTATTCCCTTGAGTAGTTGGACATTGACTTGGATTTTTCCATTACGACTTGGATTTTTCCATTACAACCTTGGATGCTATTGAGGCATTGTCTTGGTTACCTGTCTTTGGTACTTTGACTTGGTTTGCTTGAGCTGTTGAGCTCGCTTATCTGCCTTTTGAGCCAGTGGGAGAATCTTGTATGCTTGACTGACATTGAGCAAGATGTTTATGCTATTTGAGCATTTTGCAGATACTTGAGACTTTGGGATCTCTTACACTTAAATGTTGCATGGTTCATGCACTGATATCTTGGAGTTGCTTTTGACCTGAGCTTGGGCTTTGCACTCTTGTGAGCATACACCTACTGGTGTCAGGTCTTGCGAGTGTTATGTATACTTTGTCCTATTGTCCAAGGGGTATGCCTACTCACTCACGGATGCTTCGGTGACATGTTTGGGTGTTTGATCAGGGTCTTGATGACTGTTTGGTGCTGATTTATGCCCGTTTATGGTGGCTGGTCATGTCTTGGCTGTCATTTCTTGACTTGGTGCAGTGATTTGGTCAGCAATTGCCTTCATAGTACCCTGCTGTCATTTATTACAGCAAGCATATAACTCCGGACTGTCATGGATTTTTCATGCTGAAATATTTTGAAATGATGTACTTTCACTAGTACTTGGTGGGCAACAACTTTGGTTACACTTTTCTCACCATTTTCTCTCGATTTTGGTGATTTTTTAAATCATTTTCTACAGTAAACAGCAAGCAGTTTTGAATTGTCTACAGTCTTCCAACCTGTAGTATGGCAAGTTTATCAACTGATCATGCTATTTTCAACATCACTAAGCTTGATGGTATGAATTACTCTTATTGGAAGAGACAGATTTGGCAGGTATTGGTGCAAAAATTGCAGATCAAACCATTGAGGTTCAGCGAGCAGCCGCCTGCAACTATGCCAGATGAGGAATGGTTTAAGATTGATGAGTTATACAAGTCCATTATTGTATTATCTCTCATAGAATAGGTTCATTACAATGTATTTGAGGAAGAATAGAGTGCATGGCAGTTGTGGAATAAAATCAAGAATCTCTATGACAAGAAAAGTCCAGCGAGTCAGATGTATTGACTGAAGCAGCTTATGGATCTACGCATGAAGGAGAATGTGACTATGTTTGCTCCCTTGAGCCAGTTCCATGCTATACTCAAGAACTTGACTTTGCAGGACATCACTTTTGCAGAGGATGTCACTCCTCTTTTCTTGTTTGGTACTCCTAATGAGTCATGGGATGTATTCCACACTGCGTTATGTGCCTCTACTGCTACCTTGAAATTATCTGATGTTGAGAGTGCTCTTCTGCAAGAAGAGGTTAATTGTAAGAATTTGGATGCCTCTCGTGTGTTGCATGCTATGGCAGTTAGAGGTAGGAATGATGGATATGGAAAGCATGGCAGTGGCAGTGGCTGTGGACGGGATTCTCAGAAATCTTGGTTCAAGTCTCGTGGGAAGTCATGTAGCAAATCTCGTGGCAGGAGTGTAGATGTTACTTGTCACCATTGTTGGAAAAAGGGCCGTATTAGGCCACAATGCCATGAACTGCGCAATGAAAGGCACAAAGATAAGGGGAAAGAAAAAGTGCAAGATAAGTCTTCTGATGATCGCAGCATAGTGCTGCAAAGTCCAGTGTTAAAATTGAAGAGATCAATGTTATGCAGCCTGAGGATGTTGATGATGATTATATCCTTGCAGCTTCTTCTAGTGCTTTGCAGATGACAGAGATACACTCTATGCATGCACAGTGTTGGCTCTTGGACTTAGGTGCATCCTTTCATGTGACACCTTTCCGAGAGTGGTTTCATTCATACCATACTGTTTCAGGTTCTGTGCGCTTGGGTGATGACAACTCTCTTGATATTGTGGGCATTGGTGATGTTAGGCTACAGTTTTCTTCTAGCAGCAGTTTTGTTATGCAGGATGTACATCATGTACCTGCTTTGACAAACAATCTCATGTCAGCTGAACAGCTTGATGATGCAAGTTATCATGTATCTTTTGGAGACTCTGCATGGAATATCACTCGTGGCAGACTTGTGATTGTGAGAGGTGCCAAGGCTGGAAGCCTCTATCCCTTGATTGTATCTGCTTCTTCCCTTGATCATGTTTTGTTTGTGGGTTCTATCCCACATGTATCTCTTTGGTGTGCCCGTTTGGGCCACATGTCTTTGAAGGGAATGAAAATTCTTTCTGGTTTGTAGTACTTACCGCCCCTTGATTATGCATGTTTTGATTCATGTGAGCATTGTCTTTATGGTAGGCAGACTAGGTCTACACATAAGAAGTCTGGTAGGCCACGCATGAGTGAGCCCTTAGCATTGGTACATTTGGATGTCTATGGGCCCATGCCTTGTCAGTCTATGGGTGGTGCAAAATATTTTGTTACTTTCATATATGATTTTTCACGGAAATTTTGGGCTTATCCCATTAAGCTGAAATCCGATGTCTTGGCTGAGTTTCAGAGATGGCTTGCATTGGTTGAGAACCAATCTAGGTATGGGCTCAAATGCCTAAGGACAGATAATGGGGGTGAGTATGTCTCATGTGATTTTGAGCAGTTATGTGATGAGAGGGGTATTAAGCGTCAGTTGACTGCCCCTTACACCCCCCCAGAATGGTTTGGGTGAGCGAATGAATAGAACCATCCAGGAGCGTGTACGCAGTATGCTTAGCCATGCATGCCTACCACATAGCTTTTGGATTGAGGCAGTTAGTGCAATTGTGCATATCATAAACAAATCACCTTCTAGTGGTTTGGATTTCCAGGTTGTAGAGGACATATGGACTGGAAAACCTCCCTCTTATGTGCATCTCTATGTCTTTGGATGTGAGACATTTTGCCATGTGCCCAGGGACAAGAGAAGTAAGCTGGATCCTAAGAGTGTCAAATGCATTTTCCTTGGTTATGGGGATGTAGGCGAGATGGGTTACCATCTTTGGGATCCGCAGGTGCGGAAAGTCATCTGCAGTCATGATGTAGTCTTCCATGAAGGCAAGATGCATCGACAGCCTCTGAGAGATTTGTTGAGATCCGTAGGGTCATATTTTAGGAGGAGCCGAGAGCTCCCGCACACACAGTTGGATAGCCTATAGTTGTAGCAGATGCTCATGGTCAAGGTGTTGGACAGGCAGCTGGGCAGGCCATAGAGCCTGCCATGAGATGGTCTACTTGAGACAGTAGACATCCACCTGATAGATTTCAGCCCTTGATGCATTATGTCTTGGTTACAGACGCAAGAGAGCCTTTCACCTATGATGAGGCTATGCGCAGGCGTGACAGTCACTCCTGGGAGAGGGCTATGTAGTCTGAGATAGACTCCTTGCATAAGAATGAGACTTGGGATTTAGTTTCCTTGCCTGAGAGCAAGAAGGCTTTGCCATGCAAGTGGGTGTACAAGCTGAAAAGTACCCCTGGATACCCCAAGCTAACATACAAGGCTAGATTTGTAGCAAAGGGTTTTAAGCAGGAGCATGGTGTGGACTTTGATGAGGTCTTTTCTCCTGTGGTTAAGATGACCACCCTGCACTTAGTCTTGGCTTTGGTTGCTCAGCTTGACTTGGATTTATGCCAGATGGATGTCAAGACGAATTTCTTACATGGGGACTTGCATGATGAGATTTATATGGAGCAGGCTAAGGGCTTTACAGAACCTGGTAGGGAGCACCTAGTGTGCAAATTGAAGAAAAGTATTTATGGCTTGAAACAAGCACCTAAGGAGTGGTATCATAATTTTGATGCCTTTATGCAGTCACAGGGCTATAGCAGGAATGCTATGGATCCATGTCTTTACATGAAGAAAGCTCGTGATGGTTCTTTATTGGTTTTGGTATTCTATGTGGATGACATGCTAATAGCAGGGAAAGCTCATGATGAGCTAGATGCTCTTAAGGCTAAGCTCAAGAAGAGCTTTGAGATGAAATATCTGGGACAGGCTACTCACATACTTGGTATGCGCATTAGACGTGACATGCATCCGGGACTCCTCTACTTGTCACAGAGGGAGTACATTCATAAAGTCCTTGAGTGCTTCTGCATGTAGGATGTAAAGCCTATTGGCTGTTCATTGCCTTCTTATGTGAAGGTATCACAGGCTGATTGTCTATAGACAAATGAGGAGAGGACCGAGATGGCCAAGATTCCCTATGCATCCACAATGGGCAGTCTTATATATGCCATGATAGCCACTCGTCCAGATATTGCCTTTGTAGTTGGTGTTGTGGCACGCTATATGGCTACACCTGGCAAGAAGCATTGGGATGCCATGAAGGGTATCATGAGGTACCTGAAGGGCACTGTAGATATGTGCATATGCTATGGCAGCTATATAGGAGTGATGGGGTACAATGACTCTGATTATAAGGACATGCAGATAGTAGGAAGTCCACTTCCGACTATGTATTCACCTATGCTAGAGGTGCTGTTTCTTGGATGTCCAAGGTGCAGAAATGTACGACCCTTTCTACTATAGAGGTCGAGTATGTTGCAGCCATTGAGGCTTGCAAGGAGGCCATTTGGTTGGGTCATTTTGTTGCTGACCTTGGTATTGATGCTATCTCTACACTGCATTTGGATTCTATGAGTGCTATTCAATTAGCCAAGAATCCGGTCTTCCAGGCGAAGATGAAACACATTGAGGTGAGGTATCACTTCATACGTGGGATCGTTGAGGACAAGTTTGTTGATCTTGTCAAGATCTCAACTGACCAGAATCCTACAGATCTGCTCACAAAAAGCCTCTCTACAGAGCGCTTTGCCTTCCTTAGGAGGTTGATGGGAATGGGATGAGATGATGTCTTTCCTCATCCTATTGTACATGTGTACATGTTGCACTGTCTTTTTTCTTTTTCTTTTAACTCTTCATTAGGGCAGATTCACCTTTAAGTGGGAGGTTGTTGGGGATAAAGGTGCCTCTGCCTAGCCGCGTGTGTATTACTACACTGACAGTCACCGCCACTGCACATTGGAGGTGGCGGGCGCCCGTCACTGTCACTTTATTCTTTATTCTTTTAGTAACAGTTTGAATAAAGGAAGGCCTGGTCACACATCGTGACTGTTGGAGTTCCCATTTTTTGTCTCTCTCTTTCTTGCTCTTGCTCTCTTGCCATAGCTCTCGAGTGCAAGCTTCGATCCTTCTCACCTTTCAAAAGTAGTCCAGTATAAACCTATCTCGAGAGCTGTCCCTATCCTTAAGGAGGAGGAAGCATCATCTTCATGGTCATGAGAAAAAAGTTCACCAACCTCACTAGAAAAGCCATTGCCGCATTGGGTGAAACAGCTCTATGACCACAATAATCCTATGTCTACATCTATTGAGGAGAAGGCAAATGGACCAAGGAGGTCTCAGAGAATAGAGGAGCAAAGGAGGGCTTCTGCTCACATAGTCAATATGGCCTTGATGGTTGAGATTATGAGAGAAGTAGAGGAGCCAATTGACTTAGAAGAAGCACTTGTAGATCCAACATGGAAGGTAGCTATGCAAATCAAGTATGACAGCATAATGAAGAATGACATTTGGGAGCTAGTGGATCAGCTAGATCAACTAGCAAAGTGGAAGGTTATCAGCACCAAGTGGATCTGGAAGGTAAAGTACAAGGTTGATGGTACCTTAGAAAAGTACAAAGCTAGACTGGTTGCCTAGGGATTTTCATAGGTTAAAGGGTTTGCTTTTCAAGAGTCATTTGCCCCAACTACTAGAATGAACATTATTTGCACAGTACTTGCAGTGGCCGCCCACAAGCAGTGGCCAATTTACTAAATGGATGTTAAGTCAACATTTTTAAATGGTGACCTCAAGGAAGAGGTGTTACGTGGCTCAGCCACGTACCACTAGGGTTTGAGGCCTCCCATTCTAAGAACAAAGTGTGTAAGTTGAAGAAGTCATTGTATGGGCTGAAACAAGCCCCAAGAGCATGGTATCAACGGATAGATAAGTTCTTTTTAAGCTTAAACCTGAAAAGATGTGCCTCAGAGGCTAACTTGTATGTTTACAGGGATGGTGAAAATTTTGTAGTGATTTTCCTATATGTGGAGGACCTTCTTATTATAGGTAAGTACGAAGATATAATCAACCAAACTCGAAAGGCTTTAAGTTCTGAGTTTGAAGTGACAGACTTGGGCTTGTTACACTATTGTTTGGGGATTGAAGTCTGGCAGAGCCAAGAAAGATCTTCATCTCTTAGAAGAAGTATGCATGGGAGATCTTGAAGGAATTTGGTATGACCGAGTGCAAGGAGATAGCTACACCTATGGAGGTGAATGCAAATTTATCCATTGAGGATACATCTACACTAGTAGACATTGGGAGGTACAGGAGGTTGTCAATCTGATCTACTGTGTAACACTAGACTAGATATTAGTTTTTTTGTTGGTGTTTTGAGAAGGTTCTCAAAAAAACCTTATGAGAGTCATTGGAAAGCTGGGATGCGGGTGCTTAGATACTTGAAGGAAACTCTTGACTATGGTATCACATACAATTTCATAACTTCTCTTGTGGGGAATTGTGACTTAGATTGGGCAGGAGGGAGACAGTGATTGTAGGAAGTTAGTTTCTAGTTATTATTTCTCTTTGGGTTCATGAATTTTCTCTTGGATTAATAAGAAGTAGCCAATAGTGGCATTGTCTTCTACTGAGCAGAGTACAAGGTAGCTTGTTTTGCTACATGTGAAGCAGTATGGTTGAGAAGGATCCTATGGCATATGGAAGTGCATGATGAAGAACCAACTATGCTGGGATGTGACAATCAGAGTTGCATCACCATTGCCAAAAATCTAGTATTTCATGCGCGCACCAAATATATAGAGATCCAATATCACTATTTGTGTGATTTGATTGAGGATGGGATAGTCAAATTGGTCTACTATCCACAATAGAGGAGAATGGAGCGGATATCTTCACCAAAGCACTTACAAAGGATCTGTTTCAAGTTCATCTTCAGAGACTCGGCACTAAGGAGATAGTTCATTTGCGGGTGGACATTGAGGGGGGGGATGCTAGATATGCTCAATGACCCATCCTCATAAGGTGCCACCAATGATGCATGGTGCTTAAAGTTGTAAGGCCCTCATTATGAGGAGAAGCCATATGTGAGCCCAGATATTGGTTGAGTCCTAATTTGTATATCGGATGAGGTCTATGTGATTGGATGGCAAAAAGGTGACCGTTGTGGGTCTAATCTTTGGTTTAGATGAAGTAGTAAAGCTAGTAGTAACTTGAGGCACATTGCATCGAGTTACGGGGTAAGGGAGTTATTAGGGGCCCTAGCCAATGGCAAAGGGAATATTCCCTAGCCAATTAGTGGAGGTGCATATGGAAGGTCAACATACACATGGGCACATGGAAGGTCAACAGACACATGGGCACAAGGAAGGTCAGTAGACACATGGGCACATGAAAGGTCAACAGACACATGGGCACATGGAAGGTCAATAGAAATAGGTGTATATGGAAGGTCATCCATCATGACCCCCTTCACAGGCTATAAAAGCTAAACCCCTTCACAGTCACTCATCCATCTTTCACCCAGTTAGAGTTGCTCCAACTAGTCTTAAGATCTTCACCTATCTTCTTTCTAGATCACTATCTAAGCTTCATAGTGGAAGCACACGAGTGGACATATCCATCTTTGTATCAGTTGTTTGAAGCTAAAGAATTTACCTATTCTCCTCTTATATGTTGTGTACTCTCTATCTCTTTCTCAGATTTTGTTCACTGCGTAGTGCAATATATTTTACACAGCTACCAAGTGTTGTATTGAAGGGATGGAAATCTCCAGAGTACTCTCACGATGTGCTCTGAAAAGATTTGGTGTTGTGAGGAAAGCTGGTAGGTGATTACTAGATTGGACAGGAATGGAGGCTGGAGGAGGAGGTGGGGCTGATTCACCCACTCGTTTTAAGAATTTTCTCTGAACTATCACAGGAGGGATATGATCAAGATCCTCAATGACGACATTCGAGTGTTTAGTAGGGGAGGAGATTTCGGTGGATCAATTATCAAGGTAGGAACTTTCGTTGAAGGGGTGGCATATGTCAAAAAGACAGAAAAGTAGGAACCAAATGCAACATTAGTTACATTACCCCTTGTGGCTCTGACAAAGTGTTGATTCATTTTTGACAAAAGATAGGAACTCCAATCAATAGTTATGCCTTTCAACACCATTCTAGAAGCTATAAACAACTCCTTTGAAAGGTAATTAGAGGGTGTCTTGGCAGGTATAAACTTGTCTTGGAGAAATTGACATAGCTGCTTCCACATATGATTGGAGATCATGAAGACACTAATGCCATAAGTAGTAAGAACCTTCTTGGGATCCAACACATCTTGTGTCTACTTCTGCAACAATTTAAGGATATCCTCATTCAAGAATAGTTGTATAGAAGTAAGGAAAGATTCTCCATGATAGGGTAAAGAGAGAGCTTTGCCCAAACTTTTAGGCATCATTTAGACAACCGTTCCTTTGACATGTCCAGACCTCTTACTATAAGAGGCTAGAAACTTATCACAAGTATTAGTATTCTCCAAGATGAGTGGTAATGAGAGCGCAATGAACTTAGCTAAACCTACTTTGCCAATAAGTTCAGACTCCAGTAATAAAGAATAATCATGCCTATTCTTCTTAATCCATTTCTTATAAAGGCTTTGCTCATGACATGACTCATTAATCAGTCCAAAAGGTACCATAATCATTCTATTGATCAGAGAGGGATCTTCTGCTTTTGAGGATTCTGGAACTTTAGAAACTTCTTCATCTTTGCCTTCCGCGGGTAGGATAGATCCTTCTAGCTTGCTTTCATAATCTTCTTCTCTGCATTATCACCTTTGTCCTCTTTAGATTCTGTTTCTATCTCTATGGGGGCTCTGTAAGAGAAGAACAAGCTCTCTATTATGTCCTTTGCTTTTGTCTCTATGTCTATCTTTGTCTTTGCTTCTGTCCTTGTCTTTGACTCAGTCTCAGTCTCAGTCCCTATCCCTATCTCTGGGTCCATCTTTGCAATTGCCGTGTAATAGGAAAATAGTATATTCATGCTTCTATTTTGTTGTCAAAGGTGATTTCAAAAGTTAAATCAGGTTCAAGCAAGAGGTATTCTCCCACAACCAATGACTTTGCTTCCTTTGGTAGTTGGCTTATAGTGCCCACTGTCAAGGACTATGCCTTTGTTTTCTTAGGAAAGATCTGTTTGATGGTCTCTTTGTCTCCTGATGTACCATCTATTACTTCATTGGAGGAGTCGGTTACGACTTTGATGGACGTGGATCCATTTCCTTTTTGTGATCCATACAACTTCAACACCACTTTGTTGGGTCCTCTGCCTAGGGTTAGGGTTCCTTTGAACTAGTACGTCCTTGCTCTTGCTTCAAAAAGCCAATTCTTCCCAATAGCAAAGGGTATGAGGTCCCATAGGAATTTGGTTTGACCACCATATATGTCACCCAATAGTCTCTTCTTGCGAGGGTTGTCTTTACATATGGGAGGATGCCCAACGGTTGGATTCTACTCTGGTTTGCCAATCTGATAAGCCACTGTGTGTAGGTTGCATTCTTTGCAAGCCTAGATCCTTCATTGTCACATCTGTCATTATGTTTACTGATGAGCCTCCATCAGTCACAATGCATCTACAATGAAGCATCCTTCAATCCATACGCCAATCTCTAGGGTTCCAGGATCTAGGAAGGCGTTGGCCACATCTACTTCTTTACAGGTTTTGAGGCCTTGGTCACAAGGGAGTCTTAGGCCTCTTCTTCTATTCAGTATGCTTTTGAATTTCTTTCGATAGCTAGAAGACAACATCAATAAATGTTAAAATGTTAAGTTTGGTTTAAAAGTGTCAAGGTCTTTGACCAAATCATACTCTTTGATATGATCCACATGCTTTTCCAATTGGTTGGAAAATGGGGCCACACCCACTTTTATATTCCCTTTTTCTTCTAGGAGCGGCAACATCTGCACTTCTCCTCCATGAGGAGGTACTTTTGCATGCTCTATTTTTTGGACCTCTGGTCCTATCCCTACAATTGTCTCTATGGCTCTGTAGTGCTCTGTACTTCATTGTTCTGGACTGCATTGTTTTTCTTTTCTTGAGGAATATTGAACTTCATAGTCTTGGCAGAAGGAACATTATCTTTTGGAACTATAGTTCTTCTTTCTTTGCACATGTTATTGCAGTGACTTCCCAATTCCACCAAATTGGAAGCAGGTTATTGGGTTTTCTGTTAGGTATCAAAAGTAGATTTCACAGCGGAGATGGACTTGGATAATCTTTTGCAGTGCGGTCTTCTCCTTTGCATTGACTACATAATGACTTGTAATCCACAGACCTTCCAGGGTTTGGACAATTTGATGAGATATGACCCTTTTCTCCACATCTATAACACTCCACTTTTGATCTTTGACCACCGCGAGACTATCATCCTCTATAACTTTGAGAGGGAAGTCTCCTTGGACCAAAATTAGGACCAAACTCCCTAAGCTTCGGTCTAATGTCATGTGTTGTAATTTTGGATTCCAACAAGTTGAATCTTGCATCTTCATCTTTCTTTCTTTGTTTGTGCATCTCTTTTAGAGAGCATATATCCTCTGTATGGTTCTTTCTCAAATAGTATGAATAGAAGGCTCCAATAATGGTTGGTTTTTGGGTACATTCAATGGCTAAATGTCCCGCTTGATGGCACTTTCTACACCATATATTAGAATACATCACATCTCTTCCACCTCTTGTAGGAGTGGATATATTGGCGGTATTCACCTTCAGCGTCTGTAGCTGCTTTGTAATCACATCCATAATCTCTTTCTTGATACTTGCAACTGAGTTGGACATGTAGTCCTTCAAATTTTCACCCTCATGAAGTACTTGTAGTAGGGTTTTGGGAAGCTTCTGTAATTACTGCATACACTGGTTGGGTTGATCCACGAGGTCCTCTATTCTGGTTCTGATTTAGAGCTCCTATTGAGACTTGGGGTTGTTGGTTCTAGTGGGTAGGTTTCCATTGTGGTTGAGTTGCCATTGGAGGAATTGTTTGAGGCCACTGTTGTTGTGGTTGAACCATCATTTGAGGCACTGTCCTTTGCAGCGGGCCACTGTGGGTTAGGTGCATTGTATTGCGGCACTGTTTGCATCTGGGGGTAGGGACATGGAATTGTCCCTAGAACTGCATTTGGTGGGTATACCATTCCTGGTATGGGAGGAGGTAAGAATCCTCTTCTTGAGGTCATTGACAATCTTGCTTCAACTTTGTCATACAGTCTTGCACCTTCCACTGTAGCTTGTAGATTGACTGGTTCTCTCAATTCCATGAACTTGCGAACTTTTGGCTGTAGGCCTTTGAGAAACACTCCTTTTTCTAGATGCCTTTATCCAAATGATGATTGGTCCATCTCTTTAGAATGGATTCCATTCGCGAGACATAAGCTTATACTCTTTCTCTAGAGGACCGACTTAGGTTCATGAACTCCTCTTGCATCCGCTCTTCAAAACCTTCACGCCTGAATTTAGTGAGGAAGGCCAACAAGTTGTCCCATGTGCCAAAAGTTCTTGCTTCTTGTCTTTCATACCATAGAAATGCCGCGCCCTTGAAAGTGGCGGGGAATATTGCTAACCAATGCTTAGGGGTTCTAACATTGTTAGCCACACATGCTACCATAAACTTTGCTTCATGAAGATCCGTGTCTTCATTGTACTCTCCCTTTAAAATGGGTAGTGGGACTACATTTGCTAGCCTATCATCAATATTTCTAGGATGAATCTACCTAGGAAGGGGACCTTGAGTCGCCATGGGGACTTCTGTAAAGAGTGCTTTTAAGTCATCAAAGGAGGCTTTTGTTGCAAGTTCATTCTCAGCCTTGATTTTTGCCTTCACTCTTCTCACATACATTTAGACTCATTCTAGTGCTTGCCTCTTGATTGCGTCATGATCAGGGGGTTGGATCCAACCACTTGGTATGTGCTCAACTGAATAGAATCAAAGGGACTTTAGTCTCTAGAGGACTCTCTGGCCAACATCTCTTGCACTTCCTTCTTTTCTACGTCTCTGAATTCATCTTTCAAACCACTATAGAGGGGGAGATATTCCATTCTAAAGGTATCAAAACTTATTCTTCTAAGGATCGTTGTTGTGCCATCACCATAATAATGCCATCTTCTGATGGTTTCAATAGTGTATGTTGTGAAGAACACTTTATCTACCAACTTCTAGTGGGTTGCTAATTGGACAAACATGACATTGTCAGTGTACCATGCATCCCACGTGTCCTGTTTGCATCTATGAACAAATTCCAGCTCATTTCTTTCTTGTTTTCGTGAACCTCCACTGACCACGATTCCTGAAGCTTCTTCACGATCTCCCACTTGATGATGTCTGGAAATTTCTCAATGAATGCCAAATCTTCCATGTATGGTCATTCTCTCTGTTTCAACACTTCAATTTGTTCCCAAATAATTTGCCACCAAGATACAAGTCTTTGTTGCTTCAACTGAAAGAGGAAATAGTCCAACACATAGGGCATGCATCATAATGGTAACATGCTTCCACCATTGTGGAATGAACTTATTGTGGAAAGTGGCTTTGGTAATAAGAATCTCTAATTCTTCAGTGGAAGAATGAACTTCACAAACATCCATTGAATTGTTCTCTTCTTGCCAATGCCATTTCCCTCATTTTAGCCTCTTCTAATGCTTGTTGATGGCAAGTTTCCCCGATTGTGCACCAAAAACATGGAGCCCCAAAAGAGCCACCAAGGAAAAGGGGTTTCTATTGCAAGAAAATCTATCTTGTAGCATCAACAAGCTTTTGTTTAATTCTTTAGAGAACCACAACAAGGAAAAGAACACCACTACAAGAAATTTTCACGTAGCATCATAGAAACAATCTCCCATGGTTTTATCCTCAACAAAATTCATCATTCTCTTCATATTCTTAATAGAATTCATCAGTTAACAAAGAGAACACAAAAGAAAAACCATTTTTAATGGAAAAATATCACATAGGATTCATCTTTATTGTCTTCATAGTTTTCTCTCACAATCTTTCATAAAAAAATACATTGTTTGGCATAGATTTGGCTACCTCTAACTCTCTCTTTCTCTCTCAATCAATAGTACATCATATCCTCACTACAATACTCAATAATAACTCATAATAAGACTTCTTTGCTCATGGATGCCCCTTCCCAAAGGTGTGTCTGATATGAAAGGCCACCAGAGCCACTACAGTGACTCTTCATATCTCACTACTATCGCTTTACTCTAGTCTTCTCTTGAGTCTTCAAAAGCTACTTCTTCCACTTTCCTGAGTCCCAAAGGTGTGTCTGATATGAAAGGCCACTAGAGCCACTACAGTGACTCTTCATAGCTCACTACTGTCACTTCACTCTAGTCTTCTCTTGAGTCTTCAAAAGCTACGTCTTCTCTTGAGTCCCAAAGGTGTGTCTGATATGAAAGGCCACCAGAGCCACTACAGTGACTCTTCATAGCTCACTACTGTCACTTCACTCTAGTCTTCTCTTGAGTGTTCAAAAGCTACTTCTTCCACTTTCTTGAGATATTTTGAACTTACATTCACATCTTTCCAAGGCTAGAAAACTTTCCCAAAGTCTTGTTACATTCTACAAAACACTTACAAAGGCATATAGAACATAACAGAACAGAAACAGAGGCTCTACAAAAGCTCAATAGAATGTTATAGAAGGTCAACAGAAGATATCAGAACCACATAACTCATAGTAAAACCATTCAATGAGCTTTCAAAAGACCTCAAATTTCATTAATAATTAATCCATGCTTCATATAGAAGAAACATCAAACAAAACATAAGCTATCAGAATCAGTCAAAACATCACAGAGCCTCATATCTCTACTGAGAATCATCATGAGCTTTCAAAATATAATCAATCTCATTAAAACAATTCTCCAACACTTCCAAACCAACTAGTCATCACTCAAAATCCATCAGAAATCAACTATTTAGGCCTCAAAAGCAACAAAAATCAACAAAAAAACCAAGTCAATTCAACATTCAACAATCATCTTTGTCCTCCTCATACTCTATTTCCACCTCTTTGGGGACTTTGTAAGAGAAGAATAGATTCTCTATTGTATCCTTTGCCTCTTCTTTTGCATTTATATCTACTTCTACCTTAGAAGAAACTATGCAAGCATCCATTGAATTCTTCTCCTCTTGGCAATGCCATTCCCTTCATTTTCAGCCCCTTGATGCCTGTTGATGGTAGTCTTCCCTGATTGTGTACAAAAAACATGGAGCCCCAAGAGGAACACCAAGAAAATGGAAAATCTACTACACAAAAATCTATGTTGTATAATCAACAATCATTTTTTCATAATTTAATCAACCATAACAAGAAAAACAACACCAATCTTCTTAAATCTTCATGCAATTTCATATAACAACTCTTCCACAGATTTATCACAACAAAAGTTCAACACATTCTTGATATTATTCATCAAAAGAATCAAGAGAACATAAAGAAATGCTCCACTTTGAATGGAAATCACTACATAGCATTCATATTCAATAGTTTCATAGTCTTCATAGTCTCTTTCACAATCTCTCACTCATAGATACATTGTTTTGCATCAAACATTGGCTATCTCTTCCCTCCCTCACTCTCACTCTCTCTAACATAATCCCTCACAATAGTAAAATGGAATAATCAAGAATAATCATCCATAACCCCTCTTTGGTCATGGATAGCCCTCCCAAGAGGTATGTCTACTATGAAAGGTCACCACAGCTACTACAGTGTCCTTTCACAGCTCAACAGTGTCACTGTCACGTCAGTCTTTACTTGAGTCTTTAGCGGCTACTTTTTCCACTTCTTTGAGCTATTTTGAAGTTGTATTCATATATTTCGAAAGGTTATAAAAATTCCCCAAGCTACATATATATCCCACATAACACTTGCATAGGCATACAGAACAGAAACACAATAGAAACAGAGGCTCTACAAATGGTTAATAGTACCATATAGAAGGTCATCAAAAAAGCCTTTATAGCTCAACTAAAACCATCCAAACCATAAAAAACATTCAATAAGCTTCCAAATACTCTCAAACTCCATCAATAATTATTCATCCTCTCATTCAGAAAGAAAACAAAGTAAAATTGAAGCTCAACAAATTCAATCAGAACCAATCAAACATTATCATAACATCAATAGAATATCATATCTCCACTGGAAAACATCATGAACTTCTCAAACCTAATCAACCTTATCCAAAACACCAAACATTTCCAAACCAACTAATCAACATACAAAATTAATCAAAAATCAACAATTTAGTCCTCAAAAACAACAAAAATTAGCCAAAAAATCAAGTAATTTCAACCCTCAACAATATAAAGAGTTAACACATGGGTGTGACTTCATATTTATCAACAAAAATGCCTCCAGGCTCGGCTTGATCAAAACTTTCTAACTAGTACATGCTGTTGAGTAAAATGATGAAGTGGCATTGGAAAATGGCCAATTGGGGCAAGTAGAATAGATTGAAACTTGGAGAGGCTGATTGTAGCCTTGTAGGGGTTGCCCAGGCTGACAAGCACATGGAAAGACCATGAAATACACATCTAGAATTAATGAGGGAAAGAAATGAACATTGAATGGAAAAAATAGTGCAAGCTCCTTTTTCTCCATCAAACTTTGATGGAGCTCACAGCTAGGAGAAGATTGATAGAACAAATGTAGAAATTACACTATATAGTAGGTAGAATCTGAGCAAGGAGTAGATAATACAAAACAAATATGAGAAGAATAGAGTTTGCTTTAATTTCAAATGAACTGATACAAAGTTGGCTTTGTCTACTCACTTATTTCCACTATGAAGCTTAGATGGTGATCTAGATAGATGATAGTAGGTGAAGAGCTTAGGGTAGCCATAAGAACTTTGACTAGGTGAAAGATAGATTGATGATGGCTTTAGAGGAATCTTCCTTTTATAGCTCAAAAAGGTAGTATGGTTGGAAAGTCCAACCATATTATGAACCTTTCTTAGTTGGCTAGGTAATATTCCAAGGAATATTCTCTTTACCATCAAGCCAAGGGCAATACCCTCGGACCCTCGTCAAGGGGGCCCCTAGCCCCCTTGAGATCCCCATCCAGGGGCAACTTTCATAGCCCTTGGCCCCCACAATAGGAGAGCCCTTGATAACTCCCACACCTTGCAACTTGATGCATTATGCCTCTAGTTGCTACCAGCACAACTACTCACTCTAATCCAAATGCCAGATCCATAAAGCTCACCTTTTTTGCCATCCAGTCACATAGAACTCATTTGACATACAAGTCAAGACCTACCCAATGTCTGTGTTCACACATGGATTCTCCTCATAATGGGGACCTTATAGCTTAGAGCACCATGGATCATTTGTGGTACCTTATGAGGGTGAGGCATTGAACATATCTAACAAAAAATAGCAAGCTAAGACTCCTTGTTAGATCTTAGAAGTGTTTGAAGACCCAACAACCTCATGTGATGGAGCTTTGGGTAAAGAATGTTGAGAATGTAAGCATGTTTTTCCTCATACTAGAGAGAATGAGGGTAGCTGAGTGTGAATGGTCCTGAGGGGAAGGGGAATCCTAACCCTAGCAATCTGAGGCTATATAAATAGCCCATGGGTCTACATCAGTTGATTGAGTGAGAGTGACCTAAGCTGTATTTTCAACTTAGATTAGTGTAATGTTTGTGCAATTATGTGAAGTGTAATTGTGGTCTAAATGTGTAAGTGGATGTGTGGAAGGTGATGTGATGATAGATATGAATGAGTGGCCATTATGCATGAGTAGGTGTGCACCGAGTGTATGTGCGCTATGTACATGTGCAACTGCACCATCTGTTATGTTTATGTATATGTGTACTAGATGAACCTAAGTGATTATGTCCAATATTCTATCTACGATTGTTTCCTAAGGCTTTCCTAGGTTGGTCAGGGTGGTGTGTAATAGGTAGGTGGATCTAGATGTGACTTGTTGTGCACATGCATTGTGCACCATACACCAATCTATGTGCATGTGGGAATTGTGCACTTTGTACCTCATGCATTGTGCAGTAATTCATGGACTAAGAAGATGTAGATGCAAGATGGGGGTGCATTAATCTATATACAATGCAATTGAGTTAATATAAACATTGCGTGGGTGGTGCGTGTGCATTGTGCACCGTACACCATGTGTCTTGTGTGGGGTTGTGGAAACATGTAAGTGTTGTGCAGTGAGATGTACTATATGTATCTTGGGTAAGGATGATGAGTGTAAATGGGAGTGCTTGATGGGTGCGTGCATGGACTGGGCACCATACACCATGCATGCCATCTCCTTCATTCTCCTCTTCTCTTGTTTTCCCCTTGTTATTAGGTTAGCATTAGGTAGAAGAGATACAAGAGAAGGAGGAAGAGATTGAAAAAGTGCACTAAGTGCAGCTAGTTATGTGCAAGGTGTGTATAAGGTGCGGTGCTTGTGTATACTATGCACTATGCACATGTGCATGTGCACTGTGCATTGTGCATGGATGTGTTACATAGGGTTGAGAATACTTCTAGATGGAGCTTTCCTTCTCCTTCTTCCCCTTGTTTCCCCCTCATGAACAACGTGGCATCAAGTAGTCAAAGGAAAGGGGAAAGATGATCTTGTGTGCACCCTCTTGTGTGGTGGGATGGTGCACATTGTAGACGTGCATGTGTGCATGTGTGTTAGTTTACTTGCATGGTGTACAGAAGGTTGGGTCTAGTGCACAAGTGTGTGTGTGTGTACTAGTGTAGTGCACAAGTACATATGCATTGGGTATAAGTGTAACATGTTAGCACACAATGTAGTACACTATGCTCTAGCTTATGTGGGTGCAAGGGATATGCAAGGTGAGATAGTGTAAGCGTATGTAGTGCATTAAGATGTTGGTATAAGGCTCATGGGAGGTGGATGCATGCAAAAGAGACCTATGCTAACTAAAATAACATTGACAATAAATGCCAAGAAAAATTGAAACTATACGAGAAATGCCAAACATGGCCATGTAGTGGAGAAGTTCTTCCATTATTCCATGACACAATGGAGCCATGGTAGCTACAATAAAATACAAGGGGATAACAATTAATGCTAAACTAGAGCTAAGATGAAGTGCTTAATGGATTGTCAAATGAGGAAAAAGTGTTAAAACACTTAATGTTTAAAGTAGGAATAGGCAATGGTTTGTAGTAATCCACTAGGCAAGAGAGAAGAAATCTTGTTTTGTTGACACTCCAAGTAGTGAGAAACAAAATCCTTCACATCTGTCCAAAGTCATTTCCAATTAAAACTCTTATGAACCTTATCAAATGTCTTGAAAAGGCCCAAATGCCCTACCATAGGAGAATACTACATCTCTTGAAGAATCTTTTGCTTGAAGTTAGACATAGGAGTCAAGTATACTAGACCTTTGAACTATAAAATACCATTATAACGCTTATAATTGGGGAATTCTCCATCATCTTCTTCTTGGAATTTCTACATAATAGTGGCTACATGCTGGTCAAATAGATACTCTTTCTAAATGTCATCAATCCAATCTATGTAAATGATGGAGATAATCAATAATGAACATGTCCACATATGTGAAAGAGCATCACCAACAACAACATTATCCCCTCCAGCCATGTCAGATATCTCAAAATCATAATTTTAAAGGGTGGTTAGCCATCTTCTTTTCTTTGGGGAGAGTGTAGGCTCCAATAAGAAATATTACAATACTCGATGACTACCATAGAGATAATGGGGCCACCACTTTTGAATGGCATGGAGTATTGCTAACATCTCTTGCTCATAAACATGTAGGCTCTCCTCCTTTTCATCCAACTTTTAGCTTTTATAAGCAATAACTCTATGGTCTTGAACCAAAACAGTCCCATTGCCTTGACCACTTGCATCATCACATATGGTAAATTCTTTAGAAGAGTTTGAGAAAACCAAAATAGGTGCTGAAATATGTAGAGATTTCATCTCATTGAAGCTCCTATCTACTATAGCATCCCATAAGAAGTCTTATTTCTTTAACCTATCAATACAAGATGCATTACAACATGGGCATAATCCTTAATAAATAGATGGTAGAAAGAAGAGAGTCCAAGAAATCCACATAGTAATGAAGTAGTGTTGGTAGGAGTAGGCCAAGCCTTTATGCACTGCACCTTCTTGGGATCCAAAATAATACCCTGCTCACTAACGATATGGCCCAAATACTCCACCTCCTTTACCATAAAAGTGCACTTGGACTCTTTTGCAAATAATCTATGCTGTCTCAAGAGCTCAAAGGCTTGTTTTACATGTTGCAAGTGATCCCCTTTGTTCTTGTTGTAAATCAAGATATCATTAAAAAATACAAGGATTCTTTTGTAAAGGAATGATTGTAGTATGTTATTCATCAAAGCTTGAAAGGTAACTAGAGCATTGGATAATCCAAAAGGAATCATTAAAAGATGGTAAATATTCCTCTTAGTACAAAAAGCTTTCTTATACTCATCCCCCTCTTTCATCTTGATCTGATGATAACTTGAATGAAGATCAACATTGGTGAGCACCTTTGCATCTTTGAGTTCATCCAAGAGATCATCAATGTGAGTGATAGGGTTGTAACGTGCCCGCCTATCGGCTGTCCAAGCACATTTTAGTGGTCCATCGAGAAATGCATCTAAGCATCGCCACCCGACACTCCCAGGGAATGTTTTGAGGTTTGTCGCCTAGGGTTTACCGAGTTCGCCTCGCAACGGAACGTTCATGGCCGAACCCACTAGGATCGACCTGAAATTTGGGTTCCTAGGGCCAACGTCTCCTATTAGCATTCTAGCATCGGGTTTTGGACATCCTACTTTACATAGAGATACCCAATCTGAAGCAAATCCATACCGCACTTGGTTCAAAGAGAATGGGAAATGAGAGGGATGCGCCGCTCAACCTCTCTACCCATAGGGCATAGTCCCATTTCGGTCCCCTAAAACGTCATGAATTAGGTCCTAACTTAAAAATACCTAAAGTCGAATTGCGATAAATCCTTGTGAAGAACCTCCCAATTCTCTGAGACCACCCTACCATAGGATGGACCCATCATCGGGGATTCCATCCACTTGCTTCCCTTGATAGATTTAGTTTTCTAATTAGGTCCTACCACATTTATATGTGACATTTAAAATCAACTTCATTAATTAAGCCTTTTAAGGCACAGGGTTCGTTTACATAATTTATAGCATAGACACGAAAACAAAACAAGCAGTCCTTTTGACAAACAAGTTCCTTAACTTATATTCAAGTTAATCTTTGTCTCTTGCCCATACAGGAGAATTATGTATCCCTTCTGTCCAAAAGAAGTACCTTGCCCAAATCACATGGCACCATAATTTCCATCCTTTATCTAGAATAGGATCTTCCAATGCCCTAGAAGTTGAGCTCACCGTAGTCTATAATTCCGTTCTGGTCTAGGCAAGGGGTGTCCAAAGCTCCACTGACCCCAAGTGACCTAGAAGTGAGACACAACTTCTGTGGTTGGCCTTTTCACCACTCGACCTTTGGCCCGTGAATTGAGAAGTGCCCTCTCGGGGTAACCTATAGTGCGATATTGGAGACGATCCACTCGTGCAAAATATCCTTCCTCAATTAATCCAATTAAGAATCAAACATAAGCAAGGAAATCAGCCTAATATCATATTCTAGTGAAACATTCCTTTATTTTCCATGGCTACTTGTCATTACTGACCTTTGCCATGCTTTTGCCATCAAACACAAGCACTTGGGATATTTATCCAAATCACAATGCAAGAATCAATTGATTTAAGAAAAAAAAAATTCAGGGTGTTGTTCAATCACCCAACAAAACTAATTGTATTTTTTCCAAACAATACAAGCATAGACGCGAGAATAATTCCATCGCATATTTGCTCTCCCTCTTGGGATCAAAGAGCAATTCTATGCAAAATTTACTTAATACTTTTATGCACAATTCCTAATGTTAATATTCTTTTTACGATTATGCTATTCATAATCCCTGACCTGTTGCTCTATCAATGAATAAGCCATACACAACTAAGTGTAATTAACTTCCCTTAATACATGCACTTTGCAAACTCCATCTTTCAAATATATGAGAAGAGACCTATCCCTTCCCCATGACCTATTCTCGTACATCATAGTATGGAGCCTAATGTATCTCATATGAGAATCAAAGCAAGTATATATCAATTTAGAAATACATTACTTATGACTGGAACCGCAGTTGGATTGACAGTGTGCTTTCGCTCGAAGCTTCGTTGTTGGTTGTAGGATTACCATCCGCACGTGACATTCTTTGCTTGGAGGCCATCATCCGCAAGTAGACTCAAGAGATTAAGAAGGTGCAATAGATTCTAGATGGGAGAGTGTAAGAGAAGATGGCTAAGCCGAGGATCAAGATAGAGGGAATTGAGCTAACGTGCAGCCTCTCGAGGTAACTATTCTCTCACACACACACACACACACACACACACACACACACACACACACACACACACACACACACACACACACACACACACACACACACACACACACACACACACACACAATCTCTTGGAGGGGTATCCTTCTCTCTACCTCTCTCTTGTAGCCTCTCAAGGTCTCCTTATGCTCTCTTGTGCCTCCCCATACCTCATATTTATAATGAATTAGAGAAGAGGGGATGTGGCTGAGAACAAGAGTTCTTGGTGGAGGGACTCTTGGAAAACTCGGTGATCTGATGCTTAACTCATAAATTTGATGGTTCCATTGGCTCTGAAAGGGGGATAAAACCCCAAGACACTTGATTAGAAAGCTTTCAGATCACTCCTTCTTTCTCTCCCTGTTTGAAGTGCTGTTTACTGCTTACAAACTGCAATTGTGGCATGCACGATTTTGCCAATCACTCTCTTTATCTTTTTTTTAAATTATAAAATCTCCAAAACTAAGTAAAACATCACTTGTCTTTTCTTTTAAATGACATAAAATTCTAGAAATATCCATATCTTTTTACGATAATATCTTAAATATCTAGAATATGCTAGTTTTACCCAAAATCTAATATTTTTGGACCACCTAAATTATACACATTAATACTAGTGATTAATATGGCTTATATGTCTCGTTCCTATTGTAACTTTCGTGAAGGGTGGCTACGGTCCTTGTCAATCTGATAAAAATATCGAATTTATGACTCTTGATTTTTAAAACATATATATTTTTAATCAAATAAAAATTGTTAGCTATTAACGTTAGTTAGTTTTTACCTTAATTAGTCTTTAGTTAGTAATTTTACTAACTTATTAATTGACTAACTAACTTTCAAACTAACCAACTAACTTTTATTGTGTGGAAATATTACAAGGGTATCTATTCTTTATGGCACACTTGTTGAGATCTATTTTTCATGGTGCACTTGTTGAGATCCCTATAATCTATGCACATATGAAAGGACCCATCCTTCTTCTTAATTAATAACATTGGTGAAGAAAATGGAGACCGACTATGCCGAATGAAACCCATATCCAAAAGCTCTTTCACTTTCCTTTCCACCTCTTCCCTTTCACACTTGGATAACTTTTAAGGTGGCTTATTGATAGGCTTAGTTTCATGAGCTAAGTCAATCGGATGAGCTACTTCATGATTTGGTGGCAAGAAGAAGGAGGTTGAAAAACATCTCATACTCCTCAAATAACTTACAAAGGCAACAATATATTCCTTTGGAAGAGCTAGAAGACTGTTCTTCATCCACTTTTGACAACAAAAGTGCAAAGGTACATGACTTTGCATTGATTTCCTTTTGAATCTTCTTTAGGCTAATTAGCCACATGATTTTTGTTTCAATTCCATACAATGCAACTTGCTATCCTTTTCACATAAACTCCATCTTTTTCTTCTCTAGGTCCATGGAAAACTTTCCAAGATGTTTAAGCTAGTCACAACCAAGTACTATATCAATTGGAACCATTTCCAAAGCAATCAAATTGATATGAGTGTGGTACGTGCTGAAGACAAAACAATAGGAATGTGTTGGCAGATTTTATGGTCACATGAGCTTCATTTGCTACTTGAACACTTAATGAAGACTCCATCTCAAGAGGAAATAATTTCAACCCTTCAAGGGATTTAGAATTCACAAAACTATGAGTGCTTCCTATATTGATGAGGATATGAGAAACTCTCCCATTGATAAACCCCTTGAGTCTAAGTGTATTGTCTCCCTTAGAGCCAATCCATGCATCTTAAGAGATAGATATAAACTTGGAGAAGAATGATCAGTCCAAAGATCATCTATGCAATGATCACTAGGGTCAAATGTGAATCCATCCATAGGATCATAATACTCATAACGTCTATCCTCACCATTACCATCCACTACTTTATAGTTGATCTCATCCTCATTTTGCATGGTAATAGCATGTGGCTCTTCTTCTAAATCATCCTCAATGATCATATTGACTCTTGCATTCTTTGCCTTCCACTTGTATTTGTGATCAACTTCCCATTTTTCTCCACATTAGAACATAATCCTTTAGCAAACATATCCTTCAACTTGTCATTTTTAGTAACATGTTTCCCTTGAGCATTGCTGGTGGTCGCAGAAACTTTTGCACTAAAATTAGTCCTCTTTTGATCAAAATTCCCATCAACATTAGGTATAAAATTTTGGTCTTGTTTTGATGCATATGCTATAGGAAAAGTGGAAATTATCTTGTAGGTATTTAATGGCTTTCCATCACCTCTAAATCATCCATATGAATGTGTACCTCTTGTAGGGTGATTAGACTAGTTTATACTCCCTATCTAAATTATAGACTCCAACTACCTTCTACTACATATACATGATGTTTTTCATGTTTCTTAGCTGAAGCCTTATGTTGGGCTTGAAATTCAAGTGCTTGAGAAATTACCACCCATTGATGAGGATGGATTAATCATCTATGAACTCAAAAAGATTATTGGTAAGTGTGAGAAGGTTCTTCACAAGCATTCTCTCATTGAATATCTCATTAAATGGAAGGGGTTACCATTAGAGGAGTCTAAGTCTTGGCAACCATCCACTTATTTGGATAATTTTCCATGGCTTCTTCAAAGAGGAATCTTGAATACAGGACATGAAACAATTTACTATATTAAATTTTAATAGGAAATTAATTGGCCTACCTTCATCAAATTTGAGTTTTTATGGTCTAAATGAGTATTATACAATGTCTTGTATCTATAGCCACCTCATTTCTCTTATTTGGAGTTATATAGCCATAATTATTGCCCATTTTCTCTTGCAGCCTTGTTTTGGACAACACTTGGATCTTTTTAGAGATTGTCATATTTGTGGCTCTTCAATTCTTGAAGAATACATCACCATCATTGGCTATATTCAATACACTTCTTTATTCTTGATTTGATGAGACTCTTTTGGTTCTTTTATTTCTTTCATCCAAGCTTTGAGGACATAGCTACTTTAGGAGGGGAGGGTATGGAGGCCCAAAATCACTGCCCCCATACCATCTTCAATCCTCCATAGTGCAGTACTTGTATGAGGGATATAACGATAAGATGGGCACCTACATGGGCTCTAAGACTTAGGGGTGTGAAAATTTCCTCCCCAACCTAGGTTGTGTACCCTTCGAGTTCTTTATTATGAGGGAGGGCCACGCCTCATTTGGCTCATAACTCCCTCAGCATTTACTTTTTCTTCTCGTAGGTATTTTCAACATGGCATTGGTATTCTAGACTAATCAAACAGTCGTGAAATGCATGGGAAGAAATAAAACTTTGTTTTTTTTCATGAGATACAAGTGGGAATAGGAAATGGATTGAAACAAAAGGAAAGGATAGGGGTTTTACCCACTCCCAATGACTCATTGCATTATAATTATTTACCATCCATTTTTTCATTAAGACATGACTAATCAACCAATCAAGAAAATTAGTTTAGAGCATTGAATGACAGCAATCATAAGTGAATTACATAGAATGGATTAAAAATTTTCAAGGCCATGATAATGAAAGTTGATGCATTTGTTCAAACGTCCCTAGATGTTAAGGCCTAAAACGACTTTGGCTCTATGGCACTATCCGGTGTCAAAGAGTTTACCATTCACAATATAAATCATGGGATTCTTATGAACACAGAAGAGCTTCACTGGGAGTTATATGAGGAATTTGCATACAAAATTCAGACATTGTTATCTAATAACCAACTTAGTTACACAAGTTCTTTTGTAATTAGCATATAATTTTCAGTTATACCATGTATATTGATGAAAAATAAGTCTATGGGAACCTACAACTTGGTCAACTGGAAGTAATTGATAGTCTGCAGGATAAATCACATTGATTCAGGTGCAAAAATATGGTCAGAACCCAAGAAAAATGCCAAAGGTTGCCAAAAGTCCACTAGGTTCACATGGGACTTGAAGTAATAGACTTAAGTGACCAGCAAGTGAACTGGGTAGGTCAAAAAGTGGCCAGGGCTTGAGTAGGGAGCAGCCTGCATTTTTTGGCGCAAAATGCGGGCTGCACAGTCTGAAGCACAACTGGAGAGAGCTGGAGCTATGGTGCATGATTTGGAACATGCAAACTGAAGATCAACAGGCCCATATACTGAAGGAGTAAACATGGTGAGATCTCCACTTCTCTGCCCATTTGGTCTTACGAAAATGCATGTTGAAAAAATCTATAAAAGAGGGAAATCTGAGAGAAAAGTATTCAGCCTGCTCTTATGCACGACTTCTCTCATTTTGTCTACCTCAATCTTGGTCCAATGAAGCCCGACTTCTACCCAAGTACTTGAGTGACTTTGGGGCAAGCAAAGGGTGAGGATTTTGAAGGTATATGGGCTGTTATAACCAGTCATAAACAGGGCAGCCCACTGTTATGGTCCATTTTTATGAACAAACAAGAGTTTTTGTGGTTGTAATGGAAGGAAATGACCTCTTTTCATCAGGACTTTGTTCATTAATGATTAGAGGTGCTTCTTCATAAGTTTATGCACTCATTTTGAGCTTGATTATGGGCTGGAATTTTCTATTTTAAAACAGGGCTGAAGCTAAAATTATGCTTCTTCAATTCATTTCATGTATCATTGGCCCAAATCTTGAATGCATTTGAGTCTATCAACATAATACTTGTTCCAAAGGGTTGAAATCCATCTTTGTACTTGAAATAGAAGCCATTAGAACTTGCATTTGATATTCATAATTGAATTGAGAATCTGAAAATGTCCTTTATGACATGATGTATGTATACAGAGGCATTTGATGTTATCAAGATAGAGTTATTTTTTCCGTTCATGTATGCTAAATACATTGAGAAAAAGCTTGAATTCTTCTTCCGTACCTAAATCATTTGTAAATCCTGGATCTTATTAAATCCCAATCTATGTCCCCTTCCTGAACTTTGAATCCTAAACTCCTCTTCTACACTAAAGCCCCGGTGGTAGACCTTCAACCCTTAACACGACGACAGTGGTGAACCCGACATGAAGGTCCGTTGCAGAAGAAGAAGTCCAATGGGAGAATCATCAAGTTCGGGAGGAGATGCCTTGCAACAGCTGGTTTGTCTAATGCAAGAAAGCCAACAACAACAATTGCAATTTCAGCAGTAGTTGCAATTGCAACAACAATGAAGACAAGAAGAAGAGCGGATTGATGCTACTGCCATTAAAGCCTTAGAAGCAGTTGGACAAGAGATCAAGCAATTTAATGGGCAAAATGTATCCTCTTTTATCCGCCTTTATACTGACAAGATGGTCTTCTTTGGAGCCCCTCAACATGCCTGGAGCTGTTATTTTGCCCGCCTGGCTGTGCATGGTCTCCAGGACAGAAACCATGGTCTTTTCCAAAAAGATGCAGGATGGACTGTGTTCAAGAAGGCTCTTCGAGAAGAAATTTTCCTTGAAGATTCTGGCCTTATGACAAAGAAAGTCTTCATCGAATGGGTCGAAAGGCCCAATAAGGGTCTAACCGCCACTGCTCTTCATTGAGAATTTGAAAGCAAATTTGCCCAACTAGATCCTGACGACCAACAAGGTATGGAAAGTCAAAAGATTGAATTATTTCTAAGGGCTGCAGATTCTTCTCTTCAGCAGAAATTAACCGATCGACTTGAAGACCCTGACTCTGAGACGGGATTGAAGACTGCTTGGAGTGATGTCACTGAAGCAGTTAATATGATTGCTCGAAGAGAGTGATTGCGCCTAAGATGGGGCTCAACCCCTGCAAGAACTCAATCTATGAAGGAGCCTGTTCCAGTTTCTCGACCTCTTGTCTCTATGGCCGAGCAACCAAGAAATTCTGTTGTTCCATCCCCAAAGAAGGATGTCATGGACGAACTAATTAAAAGCATGCGGGATCTCCATCTTAATCTAACGGAGATTAATTCTAAACTGGAAAGTCTTGATGTAAAAGTAGAAGAAAGGGGTCAGTCAACTGCCCAAAGGCCTGTACGAGAAGGCTTCAAAAGACGCTGTATTTGGTGTGATAGCCTTCAGCATGACAAGAGGGAGTGCGGTGCATTCCGTGAAGCTGAAGCACAAAAATTAGTCTTTTGGAAGGACGGTAAAATTCATGCAACCGAAACCGGGCTTCCTCTTGAGCCAAACTTTGGAAATGGTGGCATGAAGAAAAGATTGGAGGATTTGGCAACAAGAACGGCCTATGCAGCTGTTGATGCTACAACTTATGGGCTGCAAATTGAGCCAACTAATGAAATTGTTAAAGCATGTAAAACTAGTGCAAAATCTAAAGTGTGGACGCAGGCCTTGGAACGCATGGAGTAAGGCAAGGCAACTAAATATGATTTAACCACCGCCTCAACGTATTCGGGGAAGAACCGGTTGGTCCGAGCCTGTGGATTCATTTTCAGCTTTTTCTCAGTTAGCTGAAATTAATAATCAAGAAGCCATGATAGAAGAAAAGAGAAGAAGATGTTGCCGGTCCTTCTTCTTCAGGACCAACTAAACGCATAACAAGAAGTAAACTAGACCAACAAAAGGCTGCTGAAAATCCGCCGCCGCTAGAGTTTGACATGGGAGATGCCCCTCAAGCAAAGAAGACAGAAGGAAAAAGAAAAAGCAAACATCCCAGTTACAAGTTGCAGTCTGACATAAAGACTGCAATGGATCTTAAACGGATCCTAGAAGAAAGGATTCTTGGAAGTAGAATTGAATTTACATTAGGAGAAATTCTGAGTATTGCAAAACGAGGATTTCATGATGTAATAATTGATGTAATTAAACGAAAAAGACAATATGTTGGTGAGGAAACTGAAGAATCTATACATGCTTTTTTGCAAGTACTACAAGTGTATTTGTAGGATGAAGAGAAGCTAAAAACTCAAGGGATTCGATTGGAGGCAATCAAACAATTGATTGCAGCCATAGAAGCCAAAGATGAAGACATTTATGAAGCAGAAAGTGAAGAAGCCATTATGGTAGGGACTTCTCAATCTAAAGTGCAGCCCATGCGTAAGAAAGAGACTCTTCTTCACAGCATGCAAGACAAAAGTGAAGCTCACTTTATTCCTAGTAGTCACTACTCCCGTACCCATTGGGCAAGGGCGACTACTGAAGCTGTTGTTAAAATTGGTGAAAAAGAAACTCCATGCATTGCCCTTATAGACCATGGTTCGGAAATTAATGTTATGTCAAGAAGTCTCTATGAGAATGGTGGATGACCTATTGATGTGGACCCAGGATGGCGCATGAAGGTAGCCAATAACTCTTCTGGCGATCTTTATGCAGCATATCCTTATGTACAAGTTACTATCGGTAATGTAAAAGATGAATTTCATTTCTTTGTTCAAGATTCCTGCAGCTATCCTATCATTCTTGGACAACCATTTATTTCCGAGTCTCGTTTAGAGACAAAGGCTCTTGATGATGGTTCATCATATGCTCGGATAAGAAGTAAGGATAATGACAAAGCTGTCCAATTCCTGACCGTCTGTGTTAATCACCACCTGAATAGGGATAGATTGAGAGATCATCCTATTCCTCCTAATGCCCGAGAATTTAAGGGTTTTTGGGTAGCGCTGCTATAAGTGGAGGCTATGGCAATGCGTCATGTCACAAAAAATTGCCTCCACATATAAAGGAGACAAGGCCAAAAGCTGATTTGCAGGTTTTTACAGCCAATAGTGTGGGCTGTTATAAACAGTTTTCAGCCATGAACAGGGCTGAAAGAAAGTATTTGTGTCATATGGACAAGAGCTGAAGCAAATTGATGTTTTACCTAAAGATGAAGAAATTTCAAGACTATTTTATGGGCTGAATTATAATGATACAATGGCTGAAATTTATACAGTCGTTGATGCAGAAAATCAAGCTGAAAATCAATCTTCATGCAGATGTTAAAGAATCATGGTAAAGCCTTTTCATTTCAGCCACATGAAATTGGCTGTGTAGATCCAAGCATTGTGGCACCAATGGTGATTTTTACAGTCCCACATATTCCTTGGAATCTTAAACCAATTCCGGTTCCAAGGGCTCATTTGCCTAAGTTATTGGAACTTCTAAATGAGAAGATAAAAATGCGAATATTGGAGCCATCTTCAGCTCCATATTCCGACCGATGGTTTACTGTACCTAAGAAGAATGGATCTTTGCGATTCATTCAAGATTTACAACCTGTCAATAAAGTCACTATTAGAAATGTTGGATCAGGGCCAATTGTTGATGAGTTTGCTGAAGCTTTTGCAAGAAAGGCAATCTATTCCATGGGAGATTTATATTCAGGCTACGACCAATTTCAGCTTGCTTTGGAAAGCCGAGACATTACCACAATGAAGATGCCTCTTGGCCTAGTCCGCATGTGTACTCTACCTCAAGGGGCTACGAATTCAGTAGCTCACATGATGAATGCTATGCATGAAGTATTGAGGGATTATATTCCTCAATTCACTCTTCCTTTTCTTGATGATGTTCCAATCAAAGGATGTGAAGTTCACGAGAAAAATGAAGAACTCAATGAACTTGGATGTCAAAAGTTTGTTTCTGATCATATTAATGATTGTGCTCAAATCTTGTCTAAATTAGAAGAAGTCCATCTTACTCTTTCAGGAGCTAAATCTATTTTTGGAGTCGAAGAAGTCCTTTTGGTCGGACATATGTGTGGTCCATATGGCCGAAAGCCTTCCCCATCCAAAATAGATGCTATCAGCAAAATGTAGAAAGAATGTACAAATGTTTCAGAGGTGAGAAGATTTCTTGGTGCATGTGCCTTCTACCTTATTTGGATACCACATTTTGCCCATGTTGCTGAAAGTCTTTATCAGCTTCTAAGAAAGGGCCAAAGGTTTATATGGGAAAAAGAACACACTCAGGCTATTCGGAAACTCAAGGAAATGCTGATTTCAGCCCCCACTTTAAAGAGGGCTAATTACTCTAATGGACATCCCATTATACTCACAGTGGACACAAGTCCTATTGGAATAGGATGGACAGTTGGTCAAGATGACCTTGAAGGCAACATATATGTAATCCGCTTTGGAGCGAAGGTTCTTAATGAACGACAAAGAAGGTATGCTCAAATTAAAAGAGAACTTTGGGGAGTAGTAACTGCATTAAAATGTGACAGGGAGTACTTCATGGGCGCACACGTTATAGTTGAAACAGATTGCCTTCCACTCTTGGGCATGATCGCCAACTGTTCCACTCCTAACATAGCCATGCTAAGATGGATAGCCTATATTAAATCCTTAAATCCTGATTTGAAACATATTGCAAGTAGAGATATGGGATGTCAAATATAGGGATAAAGAAGAAATGATGGATGAAGAAGAATCAGAGTTTATAAATGATGCTGTAAATGCAGGTACAAATGATGGATGAAGAAGAATCAGAGTTACCTTTGGAGGCATGCGAAAAAGAAAGGAAGGGTGCCTGTTCGTGTCTTAGGAGACAAAAAGACACAAAGACAAGTCATGCAAGAATTTCACGAAAGCCTATTGGCTGGTCATAGAGGCATATGGGGCACTTTTGCCAAAATAAAAGAGAAATTTTGGTGGCAAAACATGTATAAAGACATTGAGCATTTTGTTGAGTCTTGTCATGTTTGTCAAATGTATTCTATGGTAAAGCATAGAGATGGGCTTCAGCCTCTACCTATCCTTTATCCATTCACTATAGATGGGTTATTGATTTAGTAACCATGCCTACAGGAATTTGGAACATGAGATATCTAGTACTTGCTAGAGAAGATCTCACAAATCAAGTGGAAGGAAAAGCCTTGACATCAAAGTCCACTCATGCTGTTTGTAGATTTTTACTTGAAGAAGTATTTTGCAGGTATGGATGTGTTGCTAAAGTAACTGCTGATAGAGGATAATTGGATGCTGATGAGGCTCACCATTTCTTTGCTCAATTGGGAATTAAGCTATCTCTTACTTCAGCCTACAACCCTGAAGGCAATGGTAAGAGTGAAAGAGGTCATCAACCAATTCTTAAAGCTTTAGCAAAATCATGCAAAGGAAAGATGAGGGAATGGCCTAAAATGCTACCATTCGCATTATGGGCTGATAGAACTACCCATAGTGCAGTAACAGGATATATGCCTGCTGAACTTATATATGGATAGCCACCTGTTATGCCTATTGAAGAATCCATTGTCACATGGAGTATCTTACCTTGGGATGAAGGCATGAATAGAGAAGAGTTGCTAACTTTGCACATAAGGCAACTCGAAAGAAGGTCAGAAGATGTCAAAACAGTCATTGAAAGGCTGAAAATAGCAAGATTAAAGAATAAGAAGAGGTTTGATAAGCATCATCGACTCCGTCCAAGAGCTATTCAAGAGAATGATTGGGTTCTTGTCTATGATAGCAGCATGGACAATCAATATAGTGCTCATAGGAAGTTAGCCAAGCGACGGTTTGGACCATATGTTGTAAAAGTAGTACATAATAATGCTACTTACTCTTTGGCTGAAATGGATGGGACCATGATTAAGATTCCAATAGCCGGGAAACGAATCAAACTCTTCAAACGAAGAGAATCTTCAACTTATGAACTTGATGACTTAGATATGAGCCCTCTACTTGAAGACATGCAGGAAGAAAAAGACTTAGAGAATGAAGATGAAGTTATATCAGAAGAAGACCCTCCTTGACTTGTAATCTTATGAAATGGCACATGCCGGAGGATGTGCAGGTTAGGAGGGGGTGAATGTCAAAGAGTTTACTGTTCATAATATAAATCATGGGATTCTTATGAACACAGAAGAGCTTCACTGGGAGTTATATGAGGAATTTGCATACAAAATTCAGACATTGTTATCCAATAACCAACTTAGTTACACAAGTTCTTTTGTATTTAGCATATAATTTTCAATTATACCATGTATATTGATGAAAAATAAGTCTATGGGAACCTACAACTTGGTCAACTGGAAGTAATTGACAGTCTGCAGGATAAATCACATTGATTCAGGTGCAAAAATATGGTCAGAACCCAAGAAAAATGCCAAAGGTTGCCAAAAGTCCACTAAGTTCACATGGGACCTGAAGTAATAGACTTAAGTGACCAGCAAGTGACTTGGGTAGGTCAAAAAGTGGCCAACGCTTGAGCAGGGAGTAGCCCGCATTTTTCGGCACAAAATACAGGCTACACAGTCTGAAGCACAACTGGAGAGAGCTGGAGCTATGGTGCATGATTTGGAACATGCAAACTGAAGATCAACAAGCCCATAAACTGAAGGAATAAACATGGTGAGATCTCCACTTCTCTGCCCATTTGGGCTGACGAAAATGCATGTTGAAACAATCTATAAAAGAGGAAAATCTGAGAGAAAAGTATTCAGCCTGCTCTTATGCACAACTTCTCTCATTTTGTCTACCTCAATCTTGGTCCAATGAAGCCCGACTTGTACCCAAGTACTTGAATGACTTTGGGGCAAGCAAAGGGTGAGGATTTTGAAGGTATATGGGCTGTTATGGGCTGAAATAACTAGTCATAAACAGGGCAGCCCATTGTTATGGTCCATTTTTATGAACAAACAAGAGTTTTATGTGGTTGTAATGGAAGGAAATGACCTCTTTTCATAAGAACTTTGTTCATTAATGATTAGAGGTGCTTCTTCATGAGTTTATGCACTCATTTTGAGCTTGATTATGGGCTGGAATTTTCTGTTTTAAAACAGGGCTGAAGCTAAAATTATGCTTCTTCAATTCATTTCATGTATCATTGGCCCAAATCTTGAATGCATTTGAGTCTATCAACATAATACTTGTTCCAAAGGGTTGAAATCCATCTTTGTACTTGAAATAAAAGCCATTAGAACTTGCATTTGATATTCATAATTGAATTGAGAATCTGAAAATGTCCTTTATGACATGATGTATGTATACAGAGGCATTTGATGTTATCAAGATAGAGTTATTTCTTCCGTTCATGTATGCTAAATACATTGAGAAAAAGCTTGAATTCTTCTTCCGTACCTAAATCATTTGTAAATCCTGGATCTTATTAAATCCCAATCTATGTCCCCTTCCTAAACTTTGAATCCTAAACTCCTCTTCTGCACTAAAGCCCCGGTGGTAGACCTTCAACCCTTAACACGACAACACCGATCCTCTACTACACACCCAATCCACCCCACATGGCCTCACAGTCAGGAGCATCTAAGGGATATACTACCCTAACCTTGAATATAGAATTTTGCATTTGTATGGATTGTAGTCCAATGGATGATCCTTCCCCACACTCCTTAGAGGGAGTCCCTACACATATTGGTGTAATACACCACGTAAGCACAAAAAAAGGGAGCGCCCCTCAACTGATTACTATGGCTCCACTATGACACTCCTACATCTTGGGGATTGGCCCCAAGATGCGCTGTGAGCATTAGATAATTGATTTTTCCAAGATCCCCTTCACAAAAAGCTCTTCTTCTCAGCCACAACCCTTCTTCTCTTGTTTAGCTATAAATATGAGGCATGGGGAGTAGTTAGAGAGACACAAGGAGACCTTGAGAGACTGCGTGAGAGAGATGGAGAGAGGGAGGTAGAAGGATACCCCTCCAAGAGATTGCGAGAAGGAGCTTGAAAGAGAGAGAGAGAGAGAGAGAGAGAGAGAGAGAGAGAGAGAGAGAGAGAGAGAGAGAGAGAGGAGTTACCTCGAGAGGCTGTGAGGGAGAGAGTTAGCTCAATTCCCCCTATCTCGGTCTTCGAATAAGCCATCTTCTCTTGCTCTCTTCCATCTCAAACCCATGCCTCCTTCTTTATCTCTTGAATCCACTTGTGGACGATGGATCCCCAAGTGGAAAATCTCTCCAAACCCTAAAACTCCCACCACAACCAACGGGACCGCAACTATGGGAAACACATCTCTTATGAATCAGGTGCACCTCGTTGTATTAGGGAAAAGAAATTGGGGGAAATTTTTTTAACATTAATTTTCACAACTTAATTGAGCATGTTTCGAGATAATGAGCGTACTAGGAATATTTTCTTCATTGAATTCATCTCAGGCGATCGATTAAAATTGCACTTAGAAGTCATTGAATTGCACATAAATTGCATGACAATTTCATGCTAATATATATATGAAAAGATTCAAGACTATGCACATTAAACTACAATTAAGCCAGATAGATTTTTTGCATCCGCCTCCATTTGTTTGGTTGAAATAATAGAAAATCCTATTACATCTTGTATAGTGTATGAGAACTTATCATGCGTCTTAGCCAAAGGAAGGGAGTGTTAACTAAAATTTTGCACAGCATCAGACTTGCATCCCAAGGGGGAGAGAAAATATGCGGATGAAAAATGTTATCGCATCTATTCTTGCATTGCTTGGAAAAATACAATTGGTTTTGTGGGTTGATCAAACAACATCTTAAATGCTTTTACATTCAACTGATTATTAAATT
This sequence comes from Lygodium microphyllum, assembly GCF_053477565.2. Taxonomy (NCBI): domain Eukaryota; kingdom Viridiplantae; phylum Streptophyta; class Polypodiopsida; order Schizaeales; family Lygodiaceae; genus Lygodium; species Lygodium microphyllum. The sequence goes on from NC_141139.1 coordinate 173,791,210, forward strand.
GTCGTTTGGTTGATTATTCCAAGTGCTTGTGATTTATGGTAAATTCATGGTGGGGGTCTGTGATGAAAAATTGCCATGGGGATAAAGGAATGTTTTCTTAGTAAATGATATTAGGACTAGATACCTTGACTTTGCTTGAATCTTAAATGATTTAATTAAGGAAAGGATATTTTGCACGGGTGGATCATATCCATGATCACATCGCAGATCGACCCAAAACGGGCACTGCTTGATTCATGGGCCGAAGGTCGAGTGGTGAAAAGGCCAACCACGAGAATGGTGTTTCACTCCTAGGCAGCTTGTGGGTTAGGTGGAGCTCTGGACACCCCTTGACAAGTCCAGAATTAATGGAGTTAAAGACTGCCATGTCCCCAACATCTATGGCATTGGAAGATCCTATTCTAGATGAAGGATGGAAATTGTGATGCCATGTGATTTGGACTAGTTACTTCTGTATGGTAGAAGGGATAAATAATTTCTATTGTATGGGCAGGAGACAAAGATTAACTTGAAGATAAGTTAAGGAACTTTTTTGTCAAAAGGATTGCTTGCTTTGTTTTCGTGTCAGTGCTATAAGTTATGTGAACGAACCCTGTTCCCTAAAAGGCTTAATTAAGGAAGTTGATTTTAAATGTCACACATAAATGTGATAGGTCCTAATTAAAAAACTAGACAACGCCCTATTGAGGGAAGCGGGTCCCCGACGGGTTCGTCCTACAGGAGGGTGGTCCCAGAGAATTAGGAGGCTTCTCACTAGGTTTTACCAATGAGGGGACCCTTAGGAATTGTTAGGTTAGAACCTTGATTCATGCCATTTTAGGGGACCGGAATGGGACTATGCCCTACGGGTAGAGAGGTTGAGCAGCGGATCCCTCTTGTTTCCCATTCTCTTTGAACTAAGTGCGGCATGGATATGCTTTGACTTGGGTATCTCTGTGTAAAGTAGGATGTCTAGGACCCGACGCTAGAATGTTGTTAGGAGACCTTGACCACTAGGAACCCGGATTTCAAGTCGATCCTAGTGGGTTTGGCCACAAACATTCCATTGTGAGGCGGACTCGAGAAACCCTAGGCGGCATCAGTTAGATTCATCTCTCGATGAATTGCTAAAAATGTGCCTGGACATCCGATAAATAGGTGGTACATTACAAAGAGTTAAGAATCAGATTGAGGAGTGTGACAAATTGAGGTCTAGATCAAATTTAAAGCATAAGCACCATATTGGGGAATATGGGAATTTTCCATAAGTTTGGGACACGTGGTCAAATCTTTAGATTTGTCATAACTTGAACACTATGACTCCAAATTGAGCGCTCTATAGCTCAATAGATTCCATTTCTGAAGCAATTTCCAATGATAGGTCATATCATATGGTTTTGAGAAACTTATGGGCATGTTATCCGCATGCCACCTTTTTAGTATTCAAAAAATGGGAATTGGGAGATTCCCAAACTCACTAATATTGTGTTCTTATTATTTGCCATTAAATTAGGTGCAAATCCTCATTTAATTAACTCAAAATAAGTACATAGATTCAAAGTGCCATTGTAGCTTGGATTTTGGGGCATTACTATTAGATTGGATGCAATCAGGAGCCATTGAAGGTTGGAAGTCATGAATGATAGGAAGATTTCAGTTTACTTTGGGGTATAAATTGAGACGTATGCTTTTGTCTTGCAAGATTGAGGGTTGCTTAAGCTTGGGGCTTGCTTGACTAAGGGACCTGCTTGTGCTCGAAAGCACATGGGTAGCTTGTGAAGAAGTGCAAGGGGGTACTTGTCCATGAAAGGAGGGCGCTTAAGTTCACAGAGACAGAAGAGAAAATTTTTCATGTGTTGTAGTGATTAATGCTTGAGCTTGAAGCTCTTGATTCATTTTGATACTGCAAAAGGACATTTTTGCTAGAATCAACACTGTCATTGCACATAAGAGGCTAACATAGTTCATGATTGCCAATAAATGGCACAGCTACTAGTCGATTAGTTTCCTTTAATTAATGCTTGTTAAGCCTTAGCTTCAAGCTATATTAAGCCCCCTTATCAATTAATCTCTTTTCATGCTATAAGCCACGAGCTAGTTTGACTTTTGATTTCACACAGGATGGGCATGAACTAGATTTTTTGTGGGCTGATTTCACATTGAGGTGGGTTGGACTAGTTTATTTTGAACTAGTTCATGGTTTTTGTATTCACAATGTAATGGGATAGAACTAGTTTTTTCAAGGATTAAAAGGCCAATTTCTATGCAACTGCCAAGAGCTAATTTTGAAGAGATAAAATGATAAAAAAAATTACTATGGTTTACACTTCATTCTTGGCACAAAAACTTGCTAAAAAACAATAGGAAAAATGATCAATTTTAGACCCATATTTTGATGGTTTTTGGGCCATATGGGCACCATTTAAGTTTCATTTTCAATATTTCTTTCTAGATACTAATGTATGACATGTGATAATGATGCATGTATATGTTTGATAATACTTGGATATGGTAGACATATCACTGAAACTCATTTTATATGCAATTTTTTGGGTATCTTTAAAGAATCAAGGTTTTACATTGGATATCTACATGCATTTCAAAGACATTAATCCCACACATCAATAAATATAGCACATGTAAATATTTTTTGAAGATCATTAAGAAAATATATAGCACTTGCATAGAGGCAAGCAAGATATAGCTAAAGTAGATATTGCATGGTGCATGGTGTGGGAATTGAAACATTAATGAATATGTTGTGGAGATAAAGTAGATTACTAAGGACCTTGCTTCAATTAATGCACCTATGGATGATGATGATTTGTTTTTTGTTGCTTTGAATGGACTTAGACCTACATATAGGTCCCTTGATACTAAGAGCTAGACTGACTTTGAGGAGTTGGTTGCTTTGTTACTTATAGAAGAAATTAAGTTAGGTCTTAATGCATCTAGTAATGGGAAAAATGCTAGTCAGGATAGTGTATCCTACCATCAAAGAGGTTGTGGTCATAGCTTTATGCCTAGACGTAGGGGGAGATATTTTTGAGAGGTAGAGGATGATCTAGTCCTCATAGAGATCATGCTTTTTGTTATGTGGACAGTTTGGCCATTTTGAGAAGAAATACTATGATAACTAGAATGCTATGTCTAAAGGTTATGGAAGGACATTGTATGGTCATCATGTAGGTGGTTATGGAGCATAAACATGGTTCCAAAGGCGGTTATGGAGACACAACCTATGGTTCCAAAGGTTTTTCATCACCTATGGGTCATCTTTTTGAAATGGAGCATGTACTTAGCAACATGACACATCCCCCTTAGAGGATGATTGGTTTTTGGATTTAGAAGCTATAAACCATACGAAACATCATGCAGAATAGTTTAATAGGAAGCAATAAATGCAAAGTGAGAAGTATCTGACTATAGGAGATGATACCTTTGATAAGATTACTCACATTAGTAGTGTCCCATTGGTGAGTAGAGATAGGATAGAGAATAAACTTGGAGGTGTTTTATATGTAACTACTATCACTAAAATTTTGGCTTTAGTTGGATGAACGGCTAATCAAGGGTTGCAAGTAAGATTCAATAAATATGGTTACTTCATTAAAGGTTTAGAAATGGAAAACCTAGTAGGTTGATTGCTCGTGGTCAAAAGAAAGATAGGTTATTTGCATTGGATGTAGGTACTCATGTCATACCAAGTTCTATGTATGTGGAGATTAGACATGGGCAAGACAAGGAGGTTGAGTTATGGCATAGCAGAATTAGGCATGTTAATTGTAAAGGCTAAAACAAATGCAGTCTAGATAGGTTGTTCATGTACTTGAGATTGGATAATGGAGGTGAATATATGTCAAATGAGTTTTCTAACTATTTGAAAGATCATGGTATTAAGAGACATGCTATATGTAGATATACACCATAAAGATGACTATAGTTAGATCGGTGATTGCCTTGGCTTCATTTTATGGCTAGACTTTATATCAAATCGATGTCAAGAATGCTTTCTTGAATGGTACATTGGAAGAGGAAGTACGTATGGAATAGCTTGAAGGGTATATGCACCCTAGGTATCCACATTATATATGTAAACTTAGGAAGGCACTGTATGGGGGTTAAAGAAAGCACCTAGAGCTTGGTGTGACATGATCAAAATGTTTCTATGTAGCATGGAGTCTTAGCAAAGCATTGCTAATTATTCACAGAGGATGGAATGGTGGCTTTCTTAATCCATGTTGATGATATTACCATAATAAGTACTCTTGAATTTTTTTTTTTGAAGTAAAGCATGGTTTTCACAAGGAGTTTGATATTAAAGATCTTGGATTGATATCACAAGGACTTTGATATCAAAGATCTTGGATTGTTGAGGTACTTTCTGGGCATTGATGTATGTAGTGGGGCATCGTGCCAAAATTTTAGGTATCGCAAGGATATTAGAAGCCCTAGCTGTAAAGGGAAAACCGTTGCTTAAAAGGCACAGCCCCCAGGTCCTAAGTGCTAAGGATAAGTTTTCTTTTGATGAGGGGCAGAAGCTCCTAGATAAAGCCATCATGGAACTGCCTAGGAAGGGGCAAGATATGGAAGATCCTCTAAGGAAGGATTGGAATGGCATGCTAAGAGCTATAGGACTCCCTAGACCACTTTGTGAGTTGGCAGAAAGGGATGACAAGGATAAGTAAATGTGGAAATGGAAGAGGTTGGAGACCCTAAGACACTAGAGTTAGGTCATGAATATGAAGATTTTAATAGCCTAGTGCTAATCCCAAAGGAGAGGACTAAATGCCCTCCTCCTTATAGGGATCTCCCAGTATATCATGGGTTGGTAAATGAGGACCCAATGTTGCACTTAAAAGAATATAGAATAACTTTCCTTGCAAGTGGGTTCAATGATAATCATCGGATGCTTGTATTTTCTAGCACCCTGAAGGGAGTAGCTAGAAAATGGTATTGGAGCCTCCTAAGGGGATCTATTAAATCCTTTGAGGAGTTGAGTGATCGATTTTTAGATGAATATGAGAAGAAGGTGCCTATGACCCAAGTTTTAGGGCAGCTAATGAAGATTAGGCACGAGTCCTATCCTTTTGTTAAAGAATACCCTACAGCCTCTAATGATATTTTGAGGCTTTGGCCAAGAAGAGCTACTACATTGCCAGGTGATGCGCTATGTGAGCTCTTTTTGAGTGGCTTAGAGATTAACATGCAAATCTAAGTGGAAATGTGGAATCCTAAGTCGTTATGGGAAGCAAAGATGCATGCCATTGATTATGAGATATATATTCAAAGATGTTGGGAAAACTTTCGGAGTTTTCCCCGCTCAGTATAAGTGCATCCCAGCTTCCAACCATTTCTACATGGAGACAGCTCACTTGTTGATACCAAGGCAGCCTATGAGGGGAATCTTGGTAGCCAAAATCTCCAAGCAGAAAATGGCAATAGTAGGGATAATATAACCCCTGAGGATCAAAAGATTCCAAGCCCAATAAGTCCCATCAAGGCTTGCAATGCTTCCATGAGAGGTAGTTGTGACAGTAACATTGATAGAACCGTTGGGCCTATGAGTGTGGATAAGTATCCTATGGGAGGTTCTAGCTTTGCTAGTGGAAAGGCTCTAAAGAGACCTTTGCCATCTTTAAATGAGTCATGCTTTTGAGTATATGTTGTTCCTATTAGTAAGAACATGGTTCCTATAAATAGGCAATTGCAGAGTGGACAAAGGTAAGTAAAGACATCTCACGTAGAGAAGATGCGGCATGCCAATGGGCCACTTGCACTAAATAGAAGCCATAAGGTTGTGAGGCCATCTGGTAATAGTGATAAATCCACAATGAGTCCATTGGACCAATGTGGGCAGTCGAGGCAGCCTAAGAATGAAAGAAGGGATGTGAGATGGGGTTGGAAACCCAAAATCTCTCAAAATGTGGCTGATGCATTTGATACAAGGTCAATAACATCATGCGGATATATTGTGATCAATTCCCACCTAGGTGTAATAAAAGGCCATAATGATACATCTGACAATATGCACCGCTCTAGGATACAGTCATGTGATGGGTCTCAGATTGAAACCCTACCTAGTTTGGGTTGCAACATTGACTTATGCCAAAACCCAAATAGGGAAGGTTCAAAAGAGCACCAAGCTATGATTCTTCCTGCCGAAGGAGCCTCTATGCCGCTTGAATGACCAATTCATTTGGATGACAATAAATGTGCAACATGCGAGCCCAATGATGTCATTCACCTAGCCAATGGTACCCAAGGAAGGATAGGCCATATCGAGGTTATATCAATAGAAAGGCTTGGACTAGTAGATTTACAAGAGTCCAAGATCAAATCTTGAGCTGCGTGGCATGATTAGCATGGGGCTAGCTGTCCTATTGTATGCTATCCTTGGTATCCTGGCTAGTTTGATAGGATGTGGTGTATATGCCAAGAACATGTATTGCATGGATTAGAATGACCTATCCATTTTAGGCCAAGAGGGCCATTTGTCTATGTAGTGTGGGTGCATTTTACAGTTTTCTGTTTTAGTGCTATGCCAGATAGATTACGTGGAATCGGGGGGAGCCTTTGCTGTGCCAAAGCTTCTTGTGGCCCAATCTAGGTGATATCTTTCATTTTACGAGTACCATTCTCTTATGTTATATGCGTCTATGTACTTGTGAGGGATTTCGTTTTCTTATTGGGGACCGGCAATCAAGGCATGAAGTCCCAAGTATAGGTTAGTATTTCTATGGGAGGTCTGAGTAGTCGTTGCCTCTTGTAAAGGCATTGTTAGGCATCAAAAGACCTATTTTATAAGGCAATCCTAGTGGCGCTATTTTGCTGACTTGCTAGGCGGCCATTCTAGGAGTTTTTGTTAGTTGTGAGGCTGTTAGAAAAGCTGACCAAACAAAATGACGATGCAAATAAGTAAAATTCTCAATAGCTGAAGAATAAAAATATACAGAGGTGTGTAAAAAGGGGTTGTGGTTCTAACCCCTCTAAAAATAGAAAAGGAAAGAAAGAAAAATCCTTGAGTAGTTGTTCATTGCCTTGTGAAGGTCTACTAGGTTCCTGGGGGCAAGTTAGACGTGGGGTCGATGCCTTGTCTTCTTGGGGATGGCAGCTAGCTATAAAAATAAGAATAAGAATATGAGACGGTTGGAGCAAAAATAAAAGTGAGCGCTAGAAAAGGATTAAGTGTCACCTTGCGAGGGCTTGGTAGGTTCTTGGGTACTGAGATAGAACCTGAGGCCGATGCCTTGTTCTCCTTGGGTCACTACGCTTAGCTCCCTCCTTTTTACACACCCGAGTATGGAAAATAAAAGGCTAAATGGACAATGTGCTAAAAGACAATATTTCTTGATTAGGCTATAGGAGTCCTCGCTTAGGAGGAGCTCCTGTTGAGTTATCCTTAGTTTGGTAGGTAGTTTAGACCACCACTTAGGATGAGCTCTTTGATAGTTCTTTTTAGCATGGCCGTATTGGAGCAATCGATTAGTGACTAGTTTTGGCCTTCTGTTGGATTATGCTAGGCCTACTCCTCGTGGATTTCATGCCTTGGTTTTGCCAAGGGATAGGGTGAAAGTTGTGATGTGTTTTGTTGAGTATTTTCTATATCAGCTTGATGCTCTTTATGATTATGCATGCGTAGATTTGTTTGTGGGATTCAATGGGATGAGTCACCCTATCTCGTGGTCACCAATGAGAGCTGGATTTTAGGATTTGATTTGGACCCGTTCTTGAAGCATTGAAGTTTGTTTTGGAGCTAGAAACTGCTCGAGAGGCACTAATAAAGAGCCAATTTTTATGAAAAATCAAATAGTGGCGAATGGCGGAGCTAGAGTTTCCCAAGATGCATTTCGACATCAGGAATCCAATGCATGTCTTGGTTCGTCAATCAGAGGTTGTTTGATCCTCCATTTAATCCCCGCAAGGTTTGGTATTATAAAGCAGCTACTGGATTGGGAAGCCGTAAAGTGTGTGGGAGAGGCCAGGTTGATGGAGTTCGACGCCACAAAGCCGCCTATCTAGTCAGATTGCAAATAAGAGTTTGTTTGCTCCCTCAAAACCGAAATATCCACTTGTGGGACAATGTGAACACAAAAAGATAAACCAATTATTTTAATTTTTTAAACCTTAGGCTTGAAAAAAGCCTTGAAACTAATGCAAAAACTGTCGAATAGAGGGAAGCGTCAATGCGCCTCCACATTTTTGCTCGATGCCTCTCCAATTTAAACCCGTTTGGGGAGAGAGAGGGAGATTCTCGATTAGGGTAGAGAGAGGAACAAGATGGCTATAAGCTTTCTTGTTTTAATAGAGGATTTAAAAATCTCATTTTTTAGTCTTTTTCTCTCCTCCCTCTCTTTCCCCTCTATGGGTTGTTCATGCACATTATCTTGAAGGAGGAATTGGGAAGGAGATTGAAGCAAATAATGATGGAGATTAATGGAGATGCTAAAGCTTGATGTGCAACATGGAATTGAGAGCAATGGAGGCTCCCTCTGCTAGTCACGCAGCCATTTAATGCATCTCGGGTTTCGTAGAAACACGGTATAACTATTTTTAATAAAGTAAATGAAAATTTTTAGACATTTTATGATGGAAACGATGTTCTTATGCGATGAAAATTTTTGTGAGTGTTGCTTGCATCATGTTTAATTGCTGTCTATTAAAAAATTCTGATTTCATAATGATTTACATGTGGTATTTGAATCCCACAAATGCGAAATGTGGTTTTTAAGGGTAAAATGATGGTTTTGTCGTTTCGAGTGGGTGAAATGTGTTCCTATGGGGAAAAATGGAAAATAAAATTGAATTTTAGTATGCTGGAATGGTTGGCATGAAAAAATTAAAAAATAATAGTGATTATTGTCAAATAAATGCTAAAAAATAAGGAAAAAAATAGAAATACGCTTCATAAAAATAAGAAAAAATATAATGTGTTTGTGAATGTATGGTATTTGTGGAGCATGATATTTAGCCTCAATTTGCCCTATCTCTTTGTCAAAGTTCGTGATTTATTACTTTTCCTACAACAAAATATGATAAAATGAAGCCCTACACCTTTGCAACGCAAGCAATACCTAAATGTAGGGAGTGGGTGTCAAGAATCCCAATGTGGGGTTGATCATGGTGTGTACAAAATGATTGATACATTATCACGGAGGATTGTAATAGATAAGGAATTCCATGGCTACAAAGAGAAGGCAAACAATATGCACACTCAACAAATGTTCTCTTCTATTTCATTGCATACACAGGTTACATATATAAAGGAGGAGATACTCCATCAATGATCCCTCACACTTTCCATGTGTGTCCCCATGTGACACCATACAACCCACACTTTACATGTGTGCCCTATGTGGCACACTTTACTCCACATCTCTCATCCATATTCATGCACCATACAATCTTAAGCACACAAGAGTGCTTTCACATAATACACACCCGCAAATACCGAAGCTTACATTCTCAACACCCCCTCTTAAGCGAGGTGTTTACTTTACCTTATCACCCATCCAATGTAGCATTGCATGACCACAATCGCTACCTTTCAACGCCCCCTCTCAATGCTATATTGGAGTGTCTACATGACTAGACATATCTAGTCTACTATATGCATGTTTTATGTGCGTGTACAATGTTCGTTTGAGCGCCACTTGCTCGGGTGAACCTACCCCATCCTTTTTGAACAATCCTAAATGTTCGGGAAAGGTATGACAAACCTCATTGTGCAACAATCATGTGCACACACGATGCACTTGCAAATTCTTTTGGAGAACTTAGTCTCAGCGGGCAAAGAACCCAACACAAGCCAATTCTTGTGCAACCTTATCTCAGACACACTTTTTTGAGACACACATGCATATAAATATATTCATTTTGAGCCTCTAGGTGGGCTCAGGCAGAGTACCTTCATATCATGGGTGAGTGTAACTTTCATTGAGCACTAAGGCTTAGATACAAATACATAGTGGTGATGTTTAAAAAAAAAAAAAAAAAGATCGGTCGGTGTGAAGCCACATGGGCATTATCTTCTTTTCCATCCACTTCTGCCTATGCTCATCATAGATTGTAGCGATGGTAGATTCCCTCTACTCATGAGCGTGTGCGAAAGGAGCTTCCTCATAGCTCTCAATTGCAACCTTATGCTTGTCGAGGGCCTGCTCCCTCTCCTTGACTCGGGCTTGGAACGCCTTCTTCTAGAGGACAATCGCATGCTTCTTCGTCGTTCTTCTACCATGGAAGCCTCAGTACCTACTGCAGAATTTTTTCCATCATCTTCCTTTGTCTCAGCTTCGTTCTATGCCATCAACTTGCTTTTGCTGCCATGCTTTCTTGGACTCTCTCCCTCAGTTACCTTTTGGCTCAGTGGCTTATCATTCTCTTTCCCTTTTGGCTCTTTCTTGTTGACGCCTGGCAATAGGCTCCCTTTTCCTGCCAAGAGTGATGATTTCTCGCAGAGATGTCTCTGTGCTTCGAGAGTGGAGGACATGGCAGGCCCCTACAAGCGATAGGCATGGGGCATCTTCCATGTACGCTCCCGGATGGACATGGAAGCTCCCTCCCATCAATGTCCACACAAGCGCATCTTCAGAGAGGCTAGCTCCCTCCTCTAGTGGAGCAATCCAGAAAAGCCTCCTCTAGCATGGAGGCTCTTCTCTTTGGTTTGCCATCCTCAAGATGGTGGCGGCATGTCTGCCATAGAAGCTCAGCTATAAGATCTCTGCAACGAAGGGCAGGTTGTCAAGGCTTCCAATTACTGAAACCACCGTAACCAGCGACTGTCAAACCATACTTATCTCACACTTCTGAAGATATGTCACAAGAAAAAGGTCCTTTTTCTGGTCAAGCAATTGCATGCCTATCTCCTTGCTCACATGAAGTTCTTCCATGGCGCCCTCGGTGACTACTTGGTTGTTACATTGGCCAAATGCGATGCCCTTGAAGGAGCTTCCCATGTGTTTTTTTTTCACTACCGAGTTGTACTGTTTTTCTCTTGGAAAGCCTTGATTTCTTCTTATACCAAGTGCAGACAAGGCTCAGAAGCATTGAGAATGCATCAATTGATTTTGGCAAATGGTGTGGAACCCGACAAGTACACCTTTGTCAGCCTTCTTAAAGCTTGTAGCAACATACCGAATCTCATTGAGGCTAGAATTATTCACTTATTGTTGTTGAAGCCAACCCAGCTTCCATTTCTCATGCTCATGTGAGCATCCACAAGCCTTTCATGACTTTCATAAGCTTACATGTAGAACCTCCAAACCTACATGGACTTTTTAGCATGCACCTTCAAGGGTGCTTATCACATGCTTCTAGTTTTGAGAAGTCTATAAGGTGCCAAGTATGTGAAAGCCTTTCTTGCTTCCACTCCACATGCTCATACTTGAGCATACACATGAGACATGCCTCAATTGACATGCTACATCTTGGACTTTGACTTTTATTAGCATCTTCTTTGATAATGATGGCACCACTCACTTGTTGTGAAAAACTCCATTTTCAGTCTCCATAATACAAAGCTCCTTCATTTGATGTTGATGGCCTCTTTGTAATCCTAAAAATTTTCAACTCCCTCATTTGCAATCATAATAATAATGAGTGTGCAAGATTTTTAAGAAAGGAATGGCTAAGGCATACTAAGGGCATACAATGATATAGGCTACATACATTTAAAAAAAGCACCATGATCAAGAGCCCTAACCATGGCTCTGATACCATGTCAAGAATCCCAATGTGGGGTTGATCATGGTGTGTACAAAATGATTGATACATTATCACGGAGGATTGTAATAGACAAGGAATTCCATGGCTACAAAGAGAAGGCAAACAATATGCACACTCAACAAATGTTCTCTTCTATTTCATTGCATACACAGGTTACATATATAAAGGAGGAGATACTCCATCAATGATCCCTCACACTTTCCATGTGTGTCCCCATGTGACACCATACAACCCACACTTTACATGTGTGCCCTATGTGGCACACTTTACTCCACATCTCTCATCCATATTCATGCACCATACAATCTTAAGCACACAAGAGTGCTTTCACATAATACACACCCGCAAATACCGAAGCTTACATTCTCAACAGTGGGGTGTTTGAATGATGCGATTTGGGTGCTGATTATTGCTGATTTTGCTGATGCATATCATGATATAGGGTTTGTAGTATTTTAATTAAGTGGATAGTAGCATGAGCGTTGTCTCAGTGCTATCCTTACATTGCCGCAACAAGTTAGTAGATGAGCATTAGAAGGCCTAGTTGTGCACGACACATTTCTAGTAGAAAATTATGTTTGAGCACATTAGGATTATCCACTTTTTCATGTGCATATCAAACATGGTATTAGAATATAAAGAACCGAATGCATAGCACCTGTTTTTCATTATGATGACCTATGCTTGAGAGTGTGAGGGATGACCTAATCCATAGGCTAGTCGATCGGGTTTTTTGGGAATTATTTGGTAAGGACACATGGTATCTCTTGGAATACGTTCAAAATGAAAGAGTGGAGCTTGTCTCATGTGTACTTTATGTTGGAGCGACGCATCTTGGGGCCAATCCCTGAGGTGTAGGAGAGTCGCAGTGGAATCGCGGCAATCAACTGAGAGGTGTTCCTTATGTTTGTGCTACGAGGCACTATGCCTATATATTATGGGATATCCCTCAAGGAGAAGGGATGGTAAACATTGGACTATGATGTAATACAAACGCAGAATCGGAATTAGCATTTAGTGTAGAGTGAGTCTTAAACGCTCCTGGCCACGAGGCCGTGTGGTGGGGTTGTCTGTTGTGTGCATGAGGTTCGACTAGTGCCATAGCCAGTGCCGGCCCATTTTAGATCCCATCAGGTCAAATTAAACCAGTACATCTATGAGGAGATTAAAAAGGTTATACCGGTTGATCGAGTCATGGTAGTAGGATGTTTCAGTTGTCGCAACTACAAGAAAGATGGATTACATGATCTTCCCTTGAAATACAGATTTTTTGATATCTACTCTCAGAATCCTAATTACTATGCGATGGATGTATCACAATGCCATGCCTAGATTGTGGTAAAAGAACATTTTCCAAGAATAACATGAGCTTTTGAATTACTCAAATAATGTACTTCTTTCCTATTGATGCAAATAATTATTTTTGTCCATCTGTTTGATAAATAGAAAATAGTGGATATATATTATTCGTTGATGAGATTTTTTAAAACTAAAATTTAAACTCTCTTTTGAAGTATAAACCTTGATCATTATCAAAAGGGAAAGTAGTACGTAATTTTCTTCCTAAATTAATGAGGTAGATTAAGTAAGTAAACATCTTTCTTGAATATGGTTGGAGAGAAAATTGATCATAAAATTTCAAAATTCCTCAAAACGTCATCTCAAATCTGAATATTATAGAAGCTCAAAAGAAGAAATTTCTTCTCAAGCAGTACAAGCCACTGAAGTTTGATGGTAAATGGAGGAACATTCCAACTAAAGTAGAAATATGAATATAATCTATGGAAGACTATTTCACTGCTAAAGGGATTGCACCGTCCAATCAAGCCATGATCACCAAACAAAAACTCACAGGAGATGCCCGTCTCAAGATTAAGGACGTTGTGCATGGGACATATCTTCCTCCCACATATCAAGCCTAGAAGGTAAAAGAGTTCTTCAATCTAAAGCAGTTAAGACTAAGCCTAGAAGCCTACCACTCCAAATTCATAACACTTCTAAAATATGCACCTACGATGGATGTTTCACAACAACTATCCAAATTTTGCAATGGCCTAAATCCACCCCTGAATACATGTCTTGAATCAATGAGACAATTGGATTTATAGGATGCATTGATTTGAGTAGTTCCAATAGTTCAAGAGATTGAACAAGGCCAAGAAATGCAAAAATTTGGAATAGAAATAGTTAGGGTAAGTGCAAATTCCAAGGTTATGCGAAAAGAGCCCAAGGGCAGTATCAACCAAACAGGATGAAGAAAGCCAAATCAATTGTAGTGGGAAGCGTTATACCCACAAGAAAGAGCAATGAGGCTCCAAGGTGCTTCTACTACATGGAACGAGGACATTTCAAGAGGCAGTGCTTGAAGCTTGAGTTTCACGGAAAAAGCCACAATGTAAAGGGAAAGGTTGCTAGAATAAACCTATAAAGGAGGTAATTAATGATAAGGATCCCACAATGGAATCTGATATGGAAAGAGCCAGAGTACACGCCACTCTCAATAAGAAGGTTCCAAATCACCAATAAGAGCCAGAGTACACACCACTCTCAATAAGAGCCAGAGTACACGCCACTCTCAATAAGAAGGTTCCAAATCACCAATTCTTAGTAATTCAAAAACGAGAAAATTATCAAGGTAAACCCTTTTGAATTTTAATCGATTGTGGAAGTACCCACTCTTTTGTATCACCAAAATGTCCAAAAAGGCTAGGCATAAACACTACTCTTGCATCTAGATTACTTGTGGAGTTAGCAAACGGCAAAGAAGTTCTATCAACACAACAAACTAGCAAGGTAGAATTTAGCTTAGATGGCAATTCTTCCAAAATGAACTTCCAAATTATGAACATTGGGGCTTATGAATGTTTGCTAGGTATGGATTGGTTAATTCCAAATAATGCCCATATACATTGTAGAAAGGGCCAAATCACATTCCAAAACTCAAAGGGAGAATAGGTAACCACTCAAGGAGAAGCAGGGAACCCTAAGGTTCAGCTGGCTAAATCCTTCCTAATAATAAAAGGGCTAAAGAAATGATTACTTGCCTATTTAATTAAACTCAACAAGGCTGAGCAGGATAGTGAAGCCAAGGATCAACCATCTTGGCTAAAAGAATATGCGGATGTTTTTCAAAAGACGTGACAAAGCTTCCACCAGTAAGGCAAGTAGATCACAAAATTCAACTCATTCTAGGCGTTGCCCTTGTCGCCAAATGGCCCTACCGAATGTCAATTCCTAAAGCCATTGAGCTAAAAGAATAACTCAAGCAATTATTAGAATAGGGATATATCCAACCAAATAATTCACCATGGGGAACCCCGATTTTATTTCAGAAAAAGAAAGACGGAACACTTTGCCTTTGTATTGATTACTATGGATTAAACTAGGTGACAATAAAAAAAATATATCCAATTCCTAGGATAGATGAGTTTCTTGATCGACTTCGGGGAGCAAATGTATTTTCAAAGATTGATCTCAGATCAGGATGCTATGAAATAAGAATTAGGGAGGAAGCTATTCCTAAAACTGCTTTTAACACAAGGTACAAACATTATGAGTTTATTGTGATGTCATTTGGATTAACAAATGCTCATGCCACCTTCAACAGATTGATGTAAGACATTTTTCATTGATGACTTCATCCTTGTCTTCTTTGATGATATCTTAACATATTCCAAGAGAAGAAGACCATGGACCACAACTACAAATAGTTCTTGAAACAATGAGGGCCCACAAATTGTATGCTAAAAAGAAGAAACATGCCTTCTTCAAGAAGCAGATTGAATATCCAAGATTCACAGTATCAATAGATGGCATTTCAGTGGATCTTGCCAAGGTCCAAGATATACAAGACTAACCACCCTTGACAATGGTCAAGGAAGTGCAAAGCTTTCTAGGACTAACATGTTGGTATAGAGTCTTCATTAAAGACTATGCCTCAATTGCCACACCTCTCATCAACCTTCTCAAAAAGCAAGTCTCCATTACACGGACCTCCGCCGAACAATCTAGCTTTGAGAAGCTTAAGCAGAGTTTGGTAACCACCCCTATCTTAAGGCTACCCAACCAAAGCAAAGAATTCGAAGTCATAATTGATGCAAGCTCTCTTGCTTTGGGCTACCCTAGTACAAGGAGGATATAACTCCATAATGGTAGTCATTGATATGTTAATAAAAGTTGCACACCTTATTCCTGTAAAAACCAATTACAAGACTCGCGATATCGCCAAGATTTTCATTAAGGAAAATTTTAGGCTATATGGATTACCCCAAAGAATCATCAACGACCACGATTCTCTCTTCACCTCAAATTTTTGGAAGAGTCTGTTCAAAGCTCTAGGAACCTAGGTCTACTTCATTATTGCTTACCATCCCCAAACTGATGGTCAAATAGATCAGGTCAACCAAGTCATTGAAGACATACTGAGAGCTTATTGTAATAGGGAACCCAAATGGTGGATCCAATACTTACCCCTAGTCAAATTCACCTACAATGCATCATATCATCAAAGTATTCAAATGACTTATTTTCAAGAACTATATAGGCAAGGTTGTCTTGCACCATTAATTTTTTCTGATTCTACCCTATGGGTAGAAGCATCTAGGAAAATGCTAGAAGAAATGGACTAACAAGTGATATCTATAAGGCAAGATATTCAAGCAGCCAAGGATCGACGGAAGGCATATGCTCATCAATGAAGGCAAGAATGCATTTTCAAAGAAGGTGACATCATTTTCCTATGAGTTCGTCCAAAGAAAAGTTCCTTATCTTTGGGGGAATTCAAGAAGCTAAGTCCTAGGTATTGTGGGCCATATAAGGTCTTAGAGTTTCTAGGACCAAATTCCTTCAAGTTGCAACTCCCTAATAACTTGAAAGTACATAATGTATTTCATGTCAATCTATTGAAAGCTTATGTTCCTAACCAATACCATGTACTTAACGACCAAAAAATTGTAATGCCAAGTTAAGGAGTCCTCGAAATTCAACCAAAAAAGATACTTGACATGCAAGAGAAGAATCTAAGAAGCAAAACCCTTAGAGAGTATCTCGTCTAGTGGAAAGACTACCCTGAAGAGGAAGCCACATGGATTGACCAAAAATCACTATGTAACCAATATCCCTAGTTTCATTTGAGATGAGGACATCTTGATTCCTCTAAGGAGGAGAAGATGTGATATTCTGACTTTGATTTCAAATCTTCCCGACTTCTCACAAAATAGACTTGAAGAACTCTAAGCCATTAAATAGAGAAGGTCTTGAGCAAAACAGGCTAAGATTTGTAACACAATATTTTCTCACATTTATAGGGACTGTAACCATCTGTCATGGAAATTACCGTGTGAATGCGAGTCATGGTGCATAAGTCAAAATTGACCAAACCCATTTAAAAAACCTAGTAAAGGAAGACAAATCACAAATCTTTAAGCTTTAAAGCTTAAAATCTTATGAAAATAAAGAAGAAGGAGAAGAAGACGTTGATGAACGGGCCGTCCTCCCCCTTTTTTTAATGGAAAAAACTGTGCCTTCATCATCCCCAAATTTGGAAAATAAAAATGAGAAAAAAATCCTGAAATCTCCCTTCTCAATCTCAACCCCAGAAAGCTCTAGGAATCTCCCGCTCTTCTCAACTTGACGAGAGGCTTGGATTGAAGCAAGATCATCCAAGAGCTAGGCAAATCAGTCATGGCATCTTTGGAAGC
This sequence comes from Lygodium microphyllum, assembly GCF_053477565.2. Taxonomy (NCBI): domain Eukaryota; kingdom Viridiplantae; phylum Streptophyta; class Polypodiopsida; order Schizaeales; family Lygodiaceae; genus Lygodium; species Lygodium microphyllum. The sequence continues at coordinate 173,808,612 of NC_141139.1, forward strand.
CTCTTCGCACCTCAAAGATCAAATTGCTAGCATCAAATTGCATCTTGAAAGCTTCTAGATTACTGATTTGCCAAGATACCCTCCATAAATCCATAAAGAGCTCTTCTTCTTGGACAATTCTTCTTCTTCAATTTAACTATAAAAATGAGGCATGAGGAGCCATTAAAGGTAGTTTGAGCAAGAGAGGAGAGGCTCTTCTTAGGAGTATAGAGCAAGAGGAACTGGGATAAGAGAAGCGTGAGGACGAGAACCCTCGTCATGAAAACAAGGAGAAGTAATGTTGCAGACACAATCACTACAAACAAAATGATGAGTATTGGGGTTACAAGTGAAGCTACAAATACCATCAACTAAGTACCTTCCATGGATTCCTAGTCACTATATTTTATAATAAAGGCAGCTAGCATGCTACCATCCCATGAATGACAACAGAAGCTGCATGAGATTTTATTCAATTCCTGCATATAATCTTTTAAAGGAAATTTTAATTGCGAAATTCCAATGGGTAACTTGGGTTTGTACAAGATGAACCTAAGCGAGTACAAGGAAGGTACTGCCTCCCTAAGATACTTAATATTTCTAATTGAAACCTCTAATGGATACTCACAAACACTAATCCTCGGTACATAATAGACCTTGAGATGGAATTTCCAAAGAATACTGTTCATAATTAAACCAACCAAGATTTTCTTTTATCGTGGGCAAGGACCCATGAAACTCCAAAGGGATTATTCTCAAGAATAAAAATCTTATTTAGATTCAGTCCAAACTAGATCTCGAGGAAGGGGAAATCTAGGAAGACTATTGGAAGATATTGCCACTTTATGCTAAATTTTGCCTTGATGTTATTATTTTTGAAAGAAAAGATTTGTCTTGAAAATAAACTTTTTATGTATAATGCATTCAACTTAAGATGTTTGTGATAGCAATGACTGAGGAAGTATTCTTGATGTTGCTAGGCCTCCCCAAGACCAACGTGAATAAAACCTACTCCAAGGGTTTTTTTTAAAAACGTTAGTGAGTTTAGACCAATCATGACACAAAAGGTCTTGTTGTAGGGAACTCTAGTCGGGCAAGAGGAGGTGAGGATACTAGGGGGCTCTAGTCATTAACTCTTTAGGATCTTACGAACTGCCAACCACCCCTCGATTTTTGAACTGTGTCTTGGGAGTTCCGACCTTCGAACAGAAAACATTGTAAAAAGTCATTTTTCTGAAAGAAACTATTAACAAGGAATTGTTTTACTATGTTTTTGTGTCATAAATTAAAGGTGTGTAATGAATTTGCATTAGGAGATAATTTAAAGAAACTTTTTTTATATGTTGAACCTAAAGTGGTAGGTAATTATGTAACTAAAATTACTCTCTCGAGGGAAGTAGGAGGATGGCCTAGACCGAGACTGGGTGGTCTCGGTAAGCCGAGAGCTTTCCTAAGAAGGAATAAAAATCACATATTTGATGGACCATTAGAAACTAGAAAGCCTAACTCGCATCACTTTAGAACCCTAGGTAGAAGGGATTAAAGTGTTATACTTGTCCCATTCAGTTTGAACCTAGCACAACGTAAGTCCGTTTTAGTCAGCAATTCCTATAGGGAATGGAATCTCAAGCCGCTAATACTAGTCAACCATTAGTAATTGATTTGACTAGAAAGACTAAAGTTGGTCCTTGTGGGAATGGTCGGAAATTTTTGCTTGTTGGCCATGAAAACCTGCAAGAAAACCCTCTTCTTCACCAAGAATCCATGCTTCAAAACATACAGGATATAGAAGGCACACAAAAAATCTCTCATCACTAATGCCATCCTCACCCTGTTCCTCTTCCTCACTTTCCATGAGATCTTGTAAAAGAGCACAAGAGAGAAAGAAATAAGAATGAGAAATAAGAGTTATGCCAAATGAGGGAGAGATGGAAATGAACCGTAAGGTGAGAAGATAAAGGAAGAGAGAGGGTGTAACCACCTCAACCTCCCACCTCTTAAATCCCATGGTTGCAACCACCTTTCCTTTTTTGTGATATTAAAATTGAGTTTGCATACATAGACTAAGGTGTTAGAGACACCTCATTTTTAGCATGAGACAAAAGTGTTTGACCTTCTCTTTTCCTTTCAACATTTTTTAATGTAAGCCTTTGGACTACACATTGTTTTTACATTGCTTCATAGACAATTATTTCCAAGAGTTACAAAAGCAAAATGCTATTTTATTAAATATGTTCCCAAGTTGAGAAAATTTTGGTGCATTTATTTGCACATATTTCTCGGTTGTCATTCCTCCCGCACTTAAGTGTGAAGGATCCCTGCGAACAAAATGAAGAAGAACCACAATCAACTCTAGCAAAAATCTTCATCTTCATCTTTTATATTCATTTCTTCACCATTGGATAGGAAAAGGAAATAACTCACAAAAAGAAAGACACAACTAGGTCATAAGGCCTAGGTTTGAAAGCATACCGAACAAAAATCACATGTAGATCACAAAGGATAGGGCTTTTCAAAAAATTGAACGCAAGGTCAACATCACACTCTAGATAGGAAAGAAACAATAACCACATCATGAAGCCCATTAAAAAAACCCAAAAGAGATATCACATGGAAGCACAGCCTTACGAAGGATTTTATAATGGAGTTCTCCCACCCGAAAAATAGATAAAAGGAAAAGGAAAGGTAGGTTTTATTGAAAATACAACTTAAAGAACCTGAAAAAGTCTTGCGTGATTGGAGTAGGATGATATTGGTGAAAGGTCACGATAGAAAAAAGAATGCATGTGAATAGGGCATAGAGAAGGTTTTGTTTATGAAAGGTTTAAAACATTTGCTTTATAGTATTATAGATTGAAAGGATTAAAATGGAAAAAAAATACAGATTGAGATAAGGTTGAAGAGCTGCTGGGTGTAAGATGAGGATGCGTATGAAGGAATACGATGTTCATGGTGCTCAGTCAAGCTGAGCATTTATGTATTGTTGCCATTGAATTAACAAGAGCGCATCGTAGATTGGAAGGTCTTGGCGAGTGTTGTAGTGGTTTGCTCTCTAGCACCAAGGATAGGTTGAGGATTTATCATGCTACTTTGATGGAAGTCCCATTAATTTTAAAATCGAAATCATTTGAGATAGTCATGGAAAAGCTTCATTTCGTGGTCTACATAGTGGTCATCACTTGTGTCATCATCTCTGCCACTTCCTCTTCCACATCACATCAGTCTATTAGAGAACCCCTAGTGCCATTGAAGCTCGATGGAATTGCCACTCGCCACACAGAGACCATCAAGAATATCTTATGTTCATCCGATTTCTCAATCTCATTGGAGAAAGATTTGACATTAGATGTGGCGACCACTCGTGTTGTAGAGGATAGTATGAACCGATTTATTGAAAGAAATGCATGGACTACACAAACATCTTCCTCCATTGAACCTCTCTTTGAAATTACAAAACTACCACCCCATTTTCCCATTGAGAATGCAACCTTCTCCATTGAAGTTCTTCATGCTTCAGAATATGCCTTCTTGCAAATTTCATAACCACCTCTTCTCCATTGAAGTTCTTCATGCTTCAGAATATGCCCTCTTGCACATTTCATAACCACCTCTTCTCCATTGAAGTTCTTCATGCTTCAAAATATGCCTTCTTGCAAATTTCATAACCATTTCTTCTCCATTTAAGTTCTTCATGCTTCAAAATATGCCTTATTGCAGATTTCATAACCACCTCTTCTCGGTCAGTGCACCAAATGAACAACACCCTACCGTGGAACATAATAAACCACAAACCCAACCAAGAGAGGTTGCAAATGGCTTGTTAGCCATGAAAACCGGCAAGGAAATCCTCTTCTTCACCAAGAATCCATGAAGCACAATTACAATTTTTTTTTCAAGAGTTACAAAAGCAAAATGTTATTTCACAAAAGATGTTCCCATGTTGAGCACATTTTGGTGCCTTTATTTGCACATATTTCTCAGTTATATCAAACTTAAAGCATTTTCACAAAAATCCCGGGCAGCGCTTCCTAGGATATCTCTTGATTGGCTACTAAGAACATACCACTAAGGAAAGATCGGGGGTGGGCATGTTACAATTGAAGTGATTGACACCCCACATGGAATTTGGTTGGTGCAAAGGCAATATTCCTTGGAAATGTTAGGAAAGTATGGGATGATAATATGTAAGCCAATTGATACACCATTAGACCAAAGCATAAAGATGGTTGATGATGGATAGTATATTGAGGATATTACCATGTTCAGGAAGATGGTTGGTAGCTTGATCTACTTAATTATAAGAAGACCATACTAGAGCTATTAGTGCCAGTAATAATTCAATTTATGAAAAGGCCATACACTTGGATGCAATGAAGAGAGTGGTGAGATATGTCAAGAAGATAGTTAATTGTGGCTTGTTCTATGAGAAAGAGATCAGGCTTACATTGTTTGGATACACATATATAGACCAGTAGGAAGTATTATGGATAGGAGATCCATTGGGTGTTTATGTTTTTTCATTTGGTTTAGCCATGGTGAGTTGAAGTAGCAAGAAGCAACCCATAGTTTTTTTGTCAAGCACAGAAGCAGAGTATATAGGGATAACATTGGTAGCATGTGAGCAGACATGATCAAGACTACTTCTATGTGATATGGAGATTGAGATGCATGGTGGAATTATCATGTAGTATTGCAATAATATCAATTTCATCAGAGAGAAAGTCATGGATGGAGAGATGGACCTGGTACACATCAAAATAAATGACCAAGTTGTGGATATCTTTATTAAACCATTGGTAAAGATAAGTTTGAGTACTTAAGAAGTGCAATTGGGGTATTATATCTACAAGCTCATTCTAAGAATAAGGGGGAGTGTTGAGAAATATAACTTAGGCTAGTTATATCCTATGGTTGTATAAAATGTAAAGGAGGCTATGTGTAAAGTATCCGTAAATCAAAAGTATCTATTTTCTTTGGGAGATACTCATTGTGTGAATTGTGAGGAGATAAGAATGAAGAAGATGAGGAAGATGATTGTGTATTGTGAGAAGACAAGAATGAAGAAGAAGATGGATTGAGTCTCCATACCTTATGCTATCTCCCTTCCATTACACATCTAAATGGAATCCTTTTAGTTAACTCTCACTTAGCCACTCACACAAGCTACAAATATAACAATTCACTTATAGTGAGCTTATTAGGTATTCGATCAAGCATGATAGAAGCACGTGGCAAAACTCCATAATCCAAATGTGCACCCTTTAGTTCTTGATCCTCTATGGCCTTCACATACATGAGAGAAAGCATGGATATGGCAAGAGAGAGCTTGGAGAGGAAATGTAAGAGCTTTACTTAGTCCCCTCACACACACACACACACACACACACTCTCTCTCTCTCTCTCTCTCTCTCTCTATGTTTGTGTGTGTGTGTGTGATACTCTCCCTCACTCTTTCTCTCACATCTCACTCTCTCTTTCACAATGGGAAGCAATAAGCCAATGCATAAAGTTTGTATATACATGAATAGACATTTCCATTAGTCTTTTCCCTTTTATAAAAAAACTTTAGAGTTTGGATTTTCCCATGTTCCTTAGGTATCTTGCCCCCTTTTGTAGTATTTTTGGCTAGTCATGGCTTCTATTCATGCTTATGGACCACATTCTTTACCTAAAAATTGATGAATATACTTGGCAACTTCAAAGTATTAGCTAGTTATTACAAATTGCATGGATAGCAGCTTGGCTCTTGTCAAAATAATAACAGAAATGTCATAGAAACCATTTCTTTATAAAAAAATCGTGGGCCTATTTTATCCTTACATTTAACAATTAGTTACATTGATAGAGCTTCCTTAGCATGGATGGACCAAAAAGGTAAATATAATTGAGTCAATTTACCCTTATATAGGACCAATACAAGGGTTAGGGTTAGGGCTATTTTCTAGGGTGGATTTCAATTTTCATTTTAGGATTTGCATCCCACATTACATTTTGGGCTTTCTACAGATATGAAGTACAATTCGCACCATCTTTTGGGTGTCCTACCCACTTCATGGGATCTAGGCTGGTCAATCCCTTGAAGCATGCTTCAAACTTAGTATAATTAGACCTAGCCTACACTATTTTGACTAAAATCCATGCACACAATCTAGAAAACAATTAAGGATGTGACAAATACAACTATGAGTGATAATATAATGTACACAAGGTGTAGTGAGCCCAACTATCCAAATAATACATCCATGATTACAATGTGTCATTGATGTACCAAAATAATGTAAGTTCAGAAAAAAGCTCAAAATAGTATAACCTTCCAAAAATAATTGTGTCACTTTCACTTTGATTGTCTTTGACTTTCCTTGACTTTGCCTTTAATTGTAGCCTTGCACATTTTTTCTTAATATTATTTCCATCGAAGAGAGTGCCAATACCATAGGACTCACATCAAAGGTAGATGTGAATGTTGGGAACCTTCAATGAAGTAGATGTGATGGAAGAGTAATGCTTGCTCTGTTTCTGGTGAAGAACTATAGTGGATGATGATGATACATTGAGATGGTATATATGATGTTGCTAGTATTATGGTAGATGGTAGTCGAGGATATTGTGGTGAATATATTAAATATATATTTTTTATTGGCTCCTGATTTGTCCAATATATGTAATGTGTCATTCCCTATTAAGAATGTTTTGCATTTATGTAGGAATGTATTGGCTAAGAACATGGAGAAACACAAAAGAATCGGTTCAAGTAACATGGTCACTATAATGTCAAAGTATTATATTCATACATATGACGTTGCAACTAACAAAGTCGTGAAGAGAAAGGTAGATAGGATGCTACATATAATACTTGGCAATGCACACAAAGACAGAGAGAAGTAGCAAGTACACTCTTGAATGCACTTAAAGAGAGTGTTGACTACTAAAATATAATTTAGTTTTTCTTTTCTATTTACATGTCCTTACGTATGAGGATGACTCAGAAGAGTCTTCACAAGCATTGCATGAAAAGGATAGTAGGTAGCCTATCATTATTATAAAAAATGTTAAAGAACCAAACAAGATGATACCCTTTGATGTAGAAGAGGAGAGAGTAGAGATTACTCTATGAAGTTTTGAGCCAACCCTAGCTATTAAATGATATCCTTTGAGGTAGAAGAGGAGAGAGTGGATATTGTTCTGTAAATTTTTGAGCCGACCCTAGCTATTACCCTCAATGAGCTAGATAATATGCAATTAGTCAATGCATGTGAGGAAGGAATCTTGTTTGTCTCATTTTTTCTTACCTTTACGATATCAGATGAGCTAGACTATGTATTACTAGTAATGAGCTTGCTAAACATCCTTTAGGATTATAGTCTCTTTGCTTTAGTCCAATTTAGTGAGGTTGACTTGGAGTAGGTAGTGGATGAGATAGATTTTCATTTCCTTGTTGAGTTTGTAGTTGTAGATGCAAAGTTTGCAAGGGGAAAAGATGTGGCTCTTTTACAATAAATTGGTAAATTGGATCATAAAAAGGTACATACATGTAAAAATAGTGTCCTATGATGTATTGCACAAAAGACTATATTGATTTGAATAAATGATATACAATATATTTGTGAGTACATATTATAATTTTTCATAATGAGTATTCTTTGGACAATGCAAGGCTCCCCCATTTTTGTGTGCAAGATCCTGACGAGGTTTTATGCAAGGTATGCCCTTCCAACAAATGTAGAGAAAATAATTCACATAAAATAGTAATTTGGATTAATAGTGTTTGGCCTTGGGTATGGATGCCAAGGTCTAAGGGCCCATTACTACTTATCATATGATACTCATGCCATTGTAGTGGAGGTAAAGGAACTAGGAAATTTGCATCCTTATGAAAAATGGTAATTTTTGTGGTGGAGAGAACACATGGTTTTGGTGGAGTCACAGCCTCTAAAGAGCTACCATCTTAGTGAATGAGGGTGATGAAGAAGATGAAATGCCTACAAAAGAGATGAGGCCATCCTCTTCGAGTCCACATAGCTAGGAATTAAGCTTTGATTACCTATTCTTGGACCCCGACTTCTAGCTCATCTCTCCTTAGAGGCCAACCATTGTAAAAGCTTTTAATTTGTACATGAGTTATTGTATGATTTTTGTTTCTTTTGTTTCAATCTTTGTAATGAAAAAGCTATGTCTAAGTTTTGGCACATACTCTTTACTTCTTTTGACCTAGTTTTATGCCAAATTAATCCTTAAAACATTGGAAAACTTCTAATAGGTTATTTTCCTTTTATGCATCACCAACCATGTCTTGTATGTCTAAAGCATTTGATCCTTACTTTGGTAATGTGACTTCTCCATCCCTTGGATGGACCAAATTGAGAAACTCCCATACTACCTCACAAACTAAGGACTACGATTATAAATAATATGTTGTATATAAGAAAAGAGATGGATTTAGTCAAGAGCTAAACTATAACTTTAAAGGCATAGAAACCAAATATGAAGTTCCCTACCATATAGTGTATGAAATTGTTATCTCCCTACACATCCTTCATAGAGTTTTTGAATTTATTGTGCACCTTCTTGAAGGCTAGGAGATCCTCCTTGGACCGATATATCTTATCATAGTAAAGGAACATTATGTCCAATGCGTGCCAAAATTCAACCTTCTTGTTCCTTGATCTTCCATCATCTCCATGATCTTTGATTGCATTGTGTAGCACTTTCCATTGGTTATAGTAGATGTGAGAAGAACCTTCTATGGAATTATTCTTTTTAGCTTGGCATGGAAGCCCAAAAATCTTCTCGTCTTAACTCCACCTATTGAGAGTTTCCTAGAAACACTATTCTTCTTTTGGATCTTTGAGGATCTACCTCAATAACAACATTATCCCCCACGGAGACTAATGTCTAACATAACTTTGTCAATAGTATCCTAATAGCATCAACCTTACATGTATGTACACATGTGAATGTGTGATAAAGAGATACCTAGAGTGAATTGAAAGTTTGGATCTTTTGACATGTCTATTAGGCACCTTATTCCAACTAGTAGCATTTCATCCCTTGATTGGGGCTATAAAATGCAAGGACTCTTAGAATTGGCACCTTTTGACACAATATACATACACTTCTAAAAACTACATGCCATAGCAAATAGAATCTGAGAAAGAGATAGAGAGTACACAATAGATAAGAGGAGAATTTAAAAAATTCTTTAGCTCCAAACAACCGATTCAAAGATGGCTATGTCCACCCGTGTGCTTCCAGTGTGAAGCTTAGATAGCAATATGGACAGAAGATATGTGAAGAGCTTAAGGCTAACTGGAACAACTTTGACTGGGTGAAAGATAGATGATGGATGGCTATGAAGGGGTTTAGCTTTTATATCGCGTAAAGGCGGTTAGGTTGGCCTAGCTGACCTACCGTATGAACCTCCACTAGTCGGCCAGGGAATATTCGCAACTCTCTTACCCCACAACTTGATGCAATGTGCCTCGAGTTTCTACCATCTTAACTACTCTGTCTAACCCAAAGATTAGACCCACAACAGTCATATTTTTGTCATCCGGTCACATAGAACTTATTTGTCATACAAATCAGGACTTAACCAAATATTCAAGCTCACATATGGCTTCTCCTCATAATGGTGGCCTTACAACTTTGAGCACCATGGATCATTGGTGGCACCTTATGAGGGTGGGGCATTGAGCATATCGAACAACACTTTAGTGTCTTCAAGTTTTTAAATCATGTGCCATTTCACTTTATATTTTCCAAACCCTTCAAAGCTTAGTTCCTCCCCTACTCATTGAGCCCTTATCACCTCATGTAAAAGATTTTGTTAAAATGCTTAGTGTAACATATTAAAATCTTCATAGTCAACCTAAAATTCTCCTAACCACTAGATGTCTTGCTCTAATTACACACTGAAGTGCATTAAGTCCTTCATGCTTCATTCACCTCAGTGCTTTAAGGAGTCCTACTCATCAAGGTGATAGAAACTCTCTCCATTTTCTTACCCTTCACAATCTCACTTTTATCTATGTTGATAACAAAAAAGGCAATTGAGCTTGCCATGGCATGCTCTAGTATATAAAGATGATCATAGTTCTTTGCAAAGTCCTTAGGTAACATAATATGTTTTTCAACATACTATACTTTATCATTCTCTTCTTTCTAGGATAGTTACCTATCTTGTGAAAGGACTCACCAAGTACTTCCATGACTCTCTAGTTGTTGGTGCAATGTCTTGTTTTTTGAACTAAAGATGGCTTTGGAAGAAAATATCTCTTGACCCTTTTCTTCTTTAATACCTCTTACATGACTTTGAAGGGTTGAGTATGGCTTTGTCTTTTGATCCCCACTTTGTTCAAGGTACTTTGGATCTTCTCTTTATCCAAGTAGGACCTTTGTAGGAACTTTTTAATACATTGTTTTCCTAAACTTCTTGAACCTCTTCTTGACTAAGATGTTCCTTTAAAACTTTGGGGGGAATGATGTTGTTGTAGATTTTCAATACTCCTTATGTTCCTTTTTACTTTTCTAGGATGATAAGGGCACTAAGAATTATAAAAACCAACATATATAAGATCATGGACTCATGATACAATCACATAATGAGCACTCACTTGTGACTTGACACTCCTAAAATACAATGGAACAACACAATGCTAGTTTCAAATAAGTGACTGATTGTTATCGTATTGCTCTTAGTCTTTTGTTGTAACCTCCACTTCTAGGCTCAAGAGCCTCGATATTCATCAAACTTATCTAACTTTCACAAAACCCAATCCTTTTTTTCTTTTGTATAGCTACACATAGTTGGGTTTGGAGACTTCTTATTTTTCCATGGCTATCCTCTAATTGTTTCCTCATTGTATCTCTTTCTTTGTGACATAGCCATTGGTTTTTCTTTAAAATGTTTCAATGGGCTACTAGATTTTGTATGTATATGCTAAAAGCCCTTGATGACCATCTCCAATAAACATCTATAATTAGGAATAATTAAATAATGGAGGAGTGCTTCTTATTGTAGGATCAAAAGGATACAATCTGCCACCATCAATCCACAGATCCATTTTCAAAATAACCTTGTTTCTTTTGTGAATAGCTTCATATACTCATCTTCTAGATCAATATGGATATGGTGTCGACATCATTTACAATCATCTATGCTTGTAATAAGGTTAGTAAGAAGTGATGCATGCTTGAATATGGAGGTGATTTAGAGTTCACGAAATCCAATTTTTGAAAAAAAAAGAGGAAGATTTTGGAAGAATATTTGAAAGGAAGATTTCAAGTGGTTGCAAGGAACATGGCAACTGCACTCGATGCTTTCACAATCAATGATTGGCAATGAAAATACCAAGACAAAAGGGTGAACGTTTCCCTAGATTGCAAGCCTTACTTTTTGAGTTTGTTTTTCAAATTACATTGCACTTTCTCTCTCCTCAAGTTCTTATAAGGAAAAAAAAATAACCTTAAACCTCCCAATGTAGGAGTCATATCTATGATACCAAGGTTTGAACCTAAGCAACCTAATAATAGGGCCTCCTTACGAGGCTTAGTGGCTACAATGTACTTGGTCATTCTAGAAGATAAAGTAGTGCAATTCTACACCCTAGAGATCCAAGAAACAACACCTGTAGCAAAGACGAAGACATAACTAGAGATAGACTTTCTACTATCTGCATATCTTGAATAGTTGAAGTCTATGTAACCCATGATTCCGATGCTTTAGTTGCCATAGCAATGAATCAAGTATATAATGACCTTAAGGTATTGCATGATAATTTTTAGAGCATCCTAATGTCTTCTACTAGGTGTCGATATATATTGAGCCACAACTCCCCCTACTACAAATGCTATGTTAGGTCCAATGGTGGCTATCATGGCATACATCAAGCTCCCCAATGCGAATGTATGTGGAAAAATTTTCTATCTTAGCCCTCTCATTATGTGATTGGGGACAATCTACTTGACTCACCGTCACATGAGAAGGTAAAGGGTTTCCAATTGGCTTACCACCTTGCACATGTAACCGCTTAAATACTTTGTGAATGTAACCAAGTATGTGAGAAGCATGCCCTATGTATTTCATCTCAAAGATCTTCTTGAGCTAAGTATTTAAAGTATATAACTCATCATGAACACTCCCATAAGTCAACATGCCATCAATATATAGTACTAAAATGGTAAGGCCACCATCGTGAGCTTTCTTTCTATAAAGACACATATCCATATCACTATGAGAATAACCACGTGAATGCGTAAAGGCATCAAACTTATGATATTATTCCCTAAGTGCCTACTTAACTCCATAAAGACTCTTCCTAAACTTACACACAAGGTATTCCTTGATCCTGTAATGAAAGAAACTAAACGGAGAGAGAAAGAGAGCTAAGGAGAGAGAAAGAGAACAAGAAGAAGAAGGAAGAAGACTAGGAGAGGAGAGAGAAAGAGAGAAAAGAGGGGAGAAGGAAGAAGGAAGCCATGGAAGCTGGAGATGAAGGTGAAGAGTATGATCTTGATAATAATTGGTTGCCCTAATCTAGGGCTCTTACACCTTAAATACCCAGCCAGTGTGACGGGGTGTCTAAACCCTAATCGGTGTGTATCCCGCTTATTACAATCCATCCCCATTTGAAAGGTTTTTGCCCTAAAAAACAAGGAGAAACAGAGGGGAGTGATGGGTGGGCTAAGGGAGGGTTGCAGAGTACTACTCAGAGCCTTTTGACAATGAAGAATAGGTGTGGAGAGACTAGGGACAGCATGCAGTCCTGTACCGGTCGGCTGAAGTAAACTGGTCATAACTTTTGATAGGCGGCTCCAAATGGGGCATACTATACGTCAAAATAGAGCTTATGACGATTACTTTTAGCCTATGTAGAATGCACATGCATGTGATTTGAGTAAGTACAAAACTGTTCTAAAATAGTGTGCAGTTTGTGGGTGGAAAGTGGGCAATGTAGGGCATGACCGGCTAGTCTTCCAACCGTTGGGGTTCACGAAGGTAGGGAAATTCATCAAGGATAGTTGCTGGGTGCCAAGAGGCTTCTTCCAATGGTAGGCCTTGCCATTTGATGAGGTATTCTTTGATGGATCGGGATTGTAAGCGCTTATCTCGCTGCCCAATGATTGCTTCAAGAACATATTGAGTGATGCCCTCTTCATCGATGGGGGGAAGTTCTTCCACATAGTCCACTGAGGAGCCTACAAAGGGCTTCAACTGACTGACATGAAACACATTGTGGATTTTGGTGGTAGGGGGGAGTTCTAAGCAGTAGGCAAAGTCGCCAACTCTCTTCAAGATGCGGTATTGGCCATAGAAGCGATGGGCTAGCTTGTTATTGCTTCCCTCTTTGAGAGTGGATTAGCAAGACTTAGGCACTTTCAAAAGGACCAATTCCCCCTCTTGGAATTCCAAATGCTTGTGTCTTTCATCAGCATAGAGTTTCATGTGTGTTTGGGCCTTCTGAAGATTCATTTTGCATTGCTGAAGTAAAGCTTGCATGCGATCCAATTCAGCTTGACTTTGAGGATTGATCTTATCAATAAACAAGATTGTAGGAAGGGGAACCTTATACCCATATAAGGCCTCAAAAGGGGAAAATCCAATGCTAGAGTGTGTGGAGTTATTATATGCAAACTCAGCCAAGTGAAGCCACGTATCCCAGCTATGCTGTACATCATGGCAAAAGTCCCTCAAGTATGTCTCAAGCCATTTGTTCACTCTCTTAGTTTGGCCATCAGTCTGAGGGTGGTATGTAGTGGATGGAGCAAGCTTGGTCCCCATGGAGGTGAAAAATTTCTACCAGAAGTTGCTCATAAACTTTGCATCCCGATCATGTACTATGACTTGTGGTAAGTCATGCAACTTGAAGATATTTTCCATAAACTGAGTGGCCACTTGAGAGGCAATGTATTGGACCTTAGTGGGGATAAAGTGGGAAGCTTTGGTGAGCCAATCAACTACCACATAGATATTGTTCCACCCTTTCTTAGTCATGGGAAGGCTGGTGATAAAGTCCATTCTGATGTGAGTCCGTTTCCCTTTAGGGATAGGGAGAGGCTACGAGAGGCCAACAAGCCTGAGTGTACTATCCTTGTTCTATTGGCATGGAACACATTTGGTCACAAAGTCCTTGACGTCCCTCCATAGGCCTTTCCAATGAAAGCTCTTGGAAATCCTGTCATATGTTTTGAAAACACCCAAGTGACCAGCAGTGGGGCAAGAATGCATTTCTTCCATGATCTTCTTCGTGAAGGGGGAAGTGTGTGGGATGACAATCTTGCCATGGGACCAAATAAGGCCATGCTTGAGCTGATATTGGGATTTTTCAGCCATAACCCCATGCTGTAATTTATGAAATATGTGGCCGAAATGATCATCTAACAAGTAAGCCTCTTGGAGCTCTTCAACCCAATCACTGTGCAATTCTGAGATAGATGACACTTTGCATGCCCACATTCGAGAGAGAGAATCAACCACAATATTATCCTTGCCCCGCGTGTGTGAAATGTCAAAGTCATAGTTCTGTAAGGTTGCCACCCATCGCCTTTGCTTTGGAGTCAAAGTAGACTGAGTCAAGAAGTATTGGAGGACTTGGTGATCACTTTTCACCTGGAAGCGGTTGCCATACAAATAGTGGTGCCATTTCTTGATGGCATGGAGGATGGCCAACATCTCTTAGTCGTATACATTCATTTGCATATCCTTATCATCAAGCTTGCGACTTTCAAATGCAATCACACCATGCTCTTGCAACAATACTGCACCAATACCCTGGCCACTAGCATCACAATGAATGGTAAAGAGATTAGAGAAGTCAGGGCAAACAAGGATGGGGGCTGAAGTAAGCGCGTCCTTTAACTGTTTGAAGCTATGATGTGTAGTGGCATCCCAAAAGAATGACTCTTTTTTCAAGTGATCAATCAAAGGTGTTGCAATGGTGGCATAGTGCTTAATGAAGCGTCTGTAGAATGAAGAGAAACCAAGGAAGCCATGCAAAGAGGTGGTGGTGGAAGGAGTGGGCCAATCCTTATAACACATTGCACCTTTTGGGGTGAGCCTGTATACCATTTTTTCTCACAATGTGTCCCAAGTACTCCACAGATGTCTACATGAATATACATTTTCTCTCCTTAGCAAAGAGTCGATGCTCTCTCAATATGTCAAACACCCTCCGAACGTGTGTCAAGTGCTCCATAGATGACTTTCTGTAAATGAGGATATCATCAAAGAAAACAAGCATGAACTTGAACAAAAAGGGCTGTAGGATTTTGTTCATGAGGCTTTGAAAGGTGGCAGGGGTGTTAGTCAACCCAAAAGGCATCACAAGAAAATGGTAATGTCCACGATCAGTCCTAAAGGCCGTTTTGACCGCATCTCCTACCCACATACAAATCTGATGGTAGCCAGAGCACAAGTCAATCTCAGTGAAAAAGAATGCCCCTTTTAACTCATCCAGCAAATCATCAATCCATGGGATGGGGTAGTGGTTCTTCACTATAATTTTGTTCAAATACCTGAAGTCAATACACATGCGAAAGGAGCCATCTTTCTTTTTTTACTAAGAGGACAGGGGATGCATAGGGGGAAGAACTCGGTTCAATGAAACCCATCTCCAGCAACTCCTTGATTTGCTTTGCAACCTCTTCATGCTCACACTTGGAGAGTCTATAGGGGGGTTTGTTCACTGGCTTGGAATGGGGCTCTAGGTCAAGTGAGTGGTCCACTTGTCTCTTGGGAGGGAGGGATGTAGGCATCTAAAATAAGTCATTGTACTCCTCAAGCAAGGCCTGCAAGGCAAAGTCATGTGATACTGCAGAGGGCTGATCAGAAGTGTCCTTATTTAATTGCAAAACAAAGATCTGTGAGCATTTATTAAACTCCCGTTTGAATTGCTTTGTTGTAATGAGCTGAAAATCAGCATGATCTCGAACTCCCTCTAGGTGGATAGTTTGTCCATGCATCATAAACTCCATGTAAAGTTGAGAGAAGTCCATAGCAATTTTCCCCAATTGTTTCAGCCAATCACAGCCCAAGACAACATCAATGGGGCCCATATCTAGGGCAATCAGATCAACCAGTGCCACATAATTTTCAGCCAAGCATAAGGTAACTGCAGGACATACATGTGTGCTGATTTCTTCTTCTCTGTTTGCTACTTGGACCTTCAAGGGGTGGTGTAATTCCATAGAAATACATGTCAACCTTCAATGGCTGATTTATTGACAAAACTATGAGTGCTTCCACTATCCAAAATGATAAAAACATGTTTCCCACTGATACTGCCTTGAATGCGAAGGGTACTGGGGCTATGCGAACCAGTCCAAGCATCCAAGGAGATCGAGCAAAGGGAAGTGGGACGTGGGTGGGATGTTAAATCAAGTATCTGCACTGCCCGAGTCAAAGGGAAAGCCATCCTCTAGGTCATAGAACTGCTCATGATCAACATCCTCTATGGGCTCAGTCTGGTCAATGGCTAGGTCATCATTCTCATTGTGCCAATCTTCCATGACATACATGCTATGAACTTTGACCTTGGCTGTCTTGTACGGGCATTTGGAGGCATGATCAATAGTGTACTTATCTCCACATTTAAAGCATAGGCCCTTTTCTTTCCATTCCTTGACAACATCTAGGGAGATGAACCTTTGACTACTGGATCCATGGGAAGGTGATGCAGTAGAATGTTTATTTTCAGCATATCAATTTTCAACAATAGAGTCCGATGCTGTCCCAAAAGTGCCCATTTTTCTTTCAGCATGGAAGGCGGGGTAAGTGGGTACTTTGGGGTTGTTATTAGGCATAGAAGAGTCTCAAAAACCACCTCCGTATGGGGCCGATTGTGAAGGGATGCGGGGAGGTCCAACACCTTGCTGAAAATGCTCATTCTTATGATACTTTCTTGCATATCTCTCAGCTAATTCGATTGCATCAAATAGTGTAGTGGGTTTTTGGGCCATGACACCAGCCGATAAACTCGATTCCAACCCGTAGATGTACTTGTGCAATTTATCATCGTTACTGATGCTTTCCACATACATGGCCAAGTTCATGAATTGATTGGTGTAGTCATGTACAGTGAGGTTACGTTAGTCAAGAGTGTACCAACCATTCTTTTTCCACAGGGGACACAAAAACTTGGACCATATGCATTTTGAAATCTTCCCAATCAATGAACTGTTGATTCTCCCGATTGATATAGCGCCACCAAGTGGAGAGAAGAAAAAAGTATTTTCCGATCATCAGTGCGGGGGTAGATGTTGAAGTAGGACTCCATCTTGGATGTCCATTCTTCCAGGTCCGATGGTGAGGGGGGGATTGCCCATTGTACTTTGTGAGGATGACCTTGTCACGCAAATCATAGGGGCCATGCTGCCAATGAAATCCTTGCTGTCCATGCATCCCGTGGTGGCCATACATGCCTTGATGTCCATACATCCCTTGTGGTGCATTTAGCCCATGTTGTCCATTATAGCCATGCTATCCATGATTGCCAAGCTGGCTATTTGTACCATATTGTCCTTGATGGGGCTGATTCATATGTGGTGCATGGGGGCTTCTAGGTAGAGCGGGTGAAATTCGACCCAAGGTGGGAGAAGGCCTCAAGTGAATGTTACCGGCATGGTGGATAGGGGAATTAAATAGGGGTTCATCATGCATATGAGAGGGTTCCCTGATCTCATAAGTAGAAGGGGAAATTCCCTTAGAGCCAAGTATACCCTATGGTCCATGCGACGGTTGCTGATGTGGAGGGCATCTAGACTCATGTCTAGAGTCATTGGGATGAAGCAGTCGCTAATTGAGCAACCAGAGCAGTAAGTTGTTCCAAGGTTTGTTGGGTCTTTGAGTTTTAGATAGCCATGTGCTCCATTGCTTCATCAAACTTAGACATCATCTGGCGGTGGTTGGTGACGATATCATTGTGGCATTCCATATGACGGAGCTCATGTTGACAAAGGGTGTGATTAAGAAGGGCATACAGGTCTGTTTTAGGCATTTCCTCCTATATGTCACCATGGTAATCTTGTGATAAGCTTGGTTCCTCATTCATGGAGGTCCGGGAGTCTCTAATCTCCCTCTGGAGTTCCTCTTGGGCCTTGCTTTTGCCTTTCTAGCCAGTCATCTAGATGCAGTCCACAGGACCTGCTGTTAGTAAAAAGGGCGTAACTCTTAGTAGGAAACTCCGATTGCTGAGGTTTTGGGCTCAAGTCAGAGGGGATAACGGCCTCTTCGAGATGAGCTATTAACCTTTATGACAAAAAATGATCAGAATTTTCTGTAGGGGTTTTACAGTGCCTGTCCTGGAGCGGTTTGCAACTTGTCCACAGTGACCCTAGTGCACAAAAATGGGCATAACTTTCACACCCTAACTCTGATTGGAGAGATTTTTGATTCAAATCGGAGGGGAAAAAGCCTCTTCGAGATGAGCTATAGGGTTTACCCCCTGATTTAGGACAAAATTTTCTACAATAGGATCTTTGTGACAGTCTTGCAGGACTGTGACCAAAACATTGTTGCCTGTCCCTTAGTGCCAATGTCTGACATGGATAGAGCATAGATCAAGGGGCCTGATCTTACACATCAATAGAATCTTGAGCATACTGAACATAATCCCAAGCATCATTGCATACCCATCAACTTTGCCATTCATGCATAAGTACATTCACTGCCATACATCTCCATTGACTGCATGTACCTCAAGTGGCATACATGGGTGCCATTATCATTATGGGGTATCCAGGAGGGATCATTGGGGCAGGGGAGTGGGGATTATGGAAGTACTAGCACCTGCAAACAAGTATTGGACTCCGGATCATCGGGAGGTGGGCAAAGTTCCCACCAGGCCAGGTTGTGCACCCCTTCAGGGTCTTAAGTGGTAAGGGAGGGTTACATCTCTTTTGTCTTACCACCTCGCCTGGCATCGGCCTTTTTCCTCAGCTGGAGTATACATGGCAGACATTTTTAATTAGCAATTAGCATGAGATTCATTGGAAAGAAGACAGTTCATGAGATGCAAGGAATGATGAAGGTTGGGGTAGGGGTTACCTTGGCAGTCCAGTGACTCACTGGCTACTTCGTACCCAATTTACAATTGCTAATATTCATCCAAGATCATAAGACAAAGTGAGGGTTAATGTTAGCCATTACAATGAAATTCAGGAAGAGGTATGATGCTTGTGTGCAATCTTGAATCTCTCCAACAATGGATTAAGCTCAGTAAGTGGCTAAATTGACAGATTAAGATCAAAGTGGTATACCTCTTTAACTCTTGTGACGACCATTGAAGCCCAAATCATCATGATGCCGCTTGCTCCATTGATCAAGTCTGGTTGTTGGTTGGGCATCCGTAGAAGAGTGCTTCAGCATTTGAGTGCTCTTGTTGATGAAGAAGGCTCCCAAGCTCATCCCCGAGCTTGAGCTTCAAGAATGGGAAGCTTCAAGTGAACCTTTCATGGCTGCCCGCAAAGCTCCCATGCATGCTGAGCTCAATGGCTTAATCTGAGCAAGAGGAATCCTTCACGGGCTGAAGGGGTTGTGTGGTTGAGCTCTCTAGGTCAAAGAAAGCTTCAGTTGGGAGAATCCATGGCTAACCCAAACTATTTCAAACAGTCCCAGCTGCTGTCCACCATGGGAGTTGATTCTCGGGAGCAAAGGTGCCAAAGGGGGAAGGCCAAAGTGTTGGAATGGTGCCCTCCTGGAGTGGCAGGGAGGGGAGAGCAACAAGAGGAGAAGTGGCAGGAGGGATGGGGGGGAGCAAGATAGCCAACACAAAATGCGTGGAAAATTGCGGGGCTGTCCTGTAGGCCTCCTAGACAGTAAATCCCCCTAGTCCACTGCTTGATCAGGATCTTGGGAGGTCAAGGAAGAAGTCCCGAGGCTGGTTCATGTCGGGAAGCTCCCTCAGGTCAAATTTCTTGGGGTTTGTTTGGGCTGGCAGCCATGGCAGATTGCAAGAGACGAGAGAGAAAGGGGGATGAGGCAAAAAGTAATTGAGGTTTTGCCCTCTTCTTGCCCTCTTCCAACTCCTAGGACTCTAAAATTGGCCTGGAATCCTTAAAATTTGCATGAAAAGAAGTGACGACCTACTATTTTAACAGTTTTTCCTCCAGATATGTCTGAGTCTCTAGCCATAGCTCCTGCTTGCTCCAAAAGGCTGAAGTTAACTACAGTCCTTCTTGCTGTACATGTACTAGCAAGCTGAGTAACCAATGTTTTTGGGATTTGAAAAGGGAGAAAGGGGAAAGAGGAAAAGGACCAAAGCCTGAAGCTCTGATACCACTTATAATGAAAGAAGCTGAAGGGAGAGAGAAAGAAAATGGTACTGGAGCTTCCCAAGGGGGTCTATTAAATCCTTTGAGGAGTTGAGTGATTGATTTATAGATGAATATGAGAAGAAGGTGACTATGACCCAAATTTTAGGGCAGCTGATGTAAATTAGGCAAGAGTCATATCCTTTTATTAAAGAATATGCTAGAGCCTTTGATGATATTCTGAGGCTTTGGCCAAGAAGAGCTACTGCATTGCCAGGTGATGTGCTATGTGAGCTCTTTTTAAGTGGCCTAGAGATTAACATGCAAATCCAAGTGGGAATGTGGAATCCTAAGTCGTTAAGGGAAGCAAAAATGCATGCCATTAATTATGAGGGACATATTCAGAGATGTTGGGGAAACTTTTGGAGTATTTCCCGCTCAGTACAAGTGCATCCTAGCTCCCAACCATTTCTACAAGGAGATAGCTCGCTTGTTGATACCAAGGCAACCTATGAGGGGAACCTTGGTAGCCAAAATCTCCAAGCAGAAAATGAAAATAGTAGGGATAATATACCCCATGGAGATAAAAATAATCCAAGCCTAGTAAGTCCCATCAAGGCTTGCAATGCTCCCATGAGAGGTAGTTGTGATGGTGGCATTGGTAGGACCATTGAGTCTATGAGTATGGATAAGTGTGCTATGAGTGGTTCTAGTTGTGCTGCTAGTAAGGCTCTTGATAAGCCTTTTCAATTTAGTGATGAATCATGCTTTCGAGTAGATGCTATTCTTTTTAGTAAAAGCATGGTTCCTATGGCTAAGCAGTTGTAGAGTGGACAAAGGAAAGGGAAGACATCTCATATGAAGAAGATGCAACATGCCCAAGGTCCACCTATTTGATAGAAGTCATAAGGATGTGAGACCATCTGGCTATAGCAATAAGTCCACTTTGAGTCCATTAGACCAATGTGGCAAAATTTGGCAGTCTAAGCCTATGAAAAGGAATATGAGATGGGTTTGGAGACCTAAAATTTCTAAATGTATGGTTGGTGTGTCAGATAGAGGGCCAAGAATTGCATGCGGACATGCTTTGATGGATTTCCATATGGGTGTGATAAAAGGCCGTAATGCTGCATCTAACAATAGGGATGGCCCTGAGATGCATCTATGTGATGGGTCTAGGCTTGAAGCTCTACCTAGTTTGGGTTGTACCATTGATACATGTAATCATCCAAATAGGGAAGGGTTGAATGATCATAAATCCTTGATTCTCCTTGTAGGAGGAGTTTTTGGAAAGTTAGGATGACCAATCCATTTGAATGACAACAAGGAGATGAGATATATAAGCCCAATGAGGTCATTCATTCAATTCATATAGTATCCAAGAATAGATGTCCATTATTACTCAGATATCAATAGAAAGGCTTGGGCTAGTGGATCTACAAGGGCATAGATCAAGCTTTTAGCTGACTCGCATGAGAAGCATGAGGCTAGTCCTCATATTTTATGCTATCTTTGGTATCTTGGCTAGTTTGATAGGATATGGTGTATATGCCAAGAAGACCATGTATTGTATGAATAAGAATGACCTATCCATTTTAGGCTAGGAGGGCTAGTTAGTTTTGTCATGTCATGTTTGATTTCTTTAGGCCAAGAGGACCAGTTAGTTTGCAGTACAAATGTGTTATTTCTTTAGGCCAAGAGGGCCACACGTCTGTTTGGTGCAAGCATAGTTAATGGTTTTTTGTTGTAGTGATTGCATCATACAGGTTGACGAAGTCGCTGGAGGGAGCCTTTGCTGCGAAGGAGCTTCTTGGGGCCATTCCAGGTGGTTTCGTCCCCTTTCTAAGTCTTTTTCCTTAAGCAATTAATAATATATGTGCGTGTAAGGGTTACTTTCTTTTGTTTGTTGGGGATCGGCACTCGAGGCATGAAGTCCTAGGTTTAGGCTCTGTATGTCTGGGGGAGGTTTGAGTAGTCATTGCCTCCTGCAAAGGCATTGTCACGCATTGAAAAACCTGTTTTAGAAGGCAATTCTAGTAATCCTGTTCTGCTGACCTGCTAGGCGGCCGTTCTAGGAGTTCTTGTTAGTTGCGAGGCAGTTAGAGAAGCCTACTAAAATAATGATGGAAAGAGGCAAAACCATAAATATTTGAAAGATAATATATGAATATACAGAGGTGTGTAAAAAGGGGTTCTAATCCCTATAAAAATAGAAAATGAAAGAAAAAAAAATCCTTGAGTTGTTGTTTATCGCTTTGCAAAGGCCTGGTAGGTTCTTGGGGACGAGACAAGACTCGGGGCCGATGCCTTGTCTTTCAAGGGGTGGCATCTAGCTGAAAAAACAAAGAGTACAAGAAGGTAGGAGCGAAAATAAAAGTGACTGTTAGAAAAGGATTCAGTGTCACCTTGCGAGGGCTTGGTAAGTTCTTGGGTATCGAGATAGGACCGGAGGCCGATGCCCTATTCTCCTTGGGTCACTACGCTCAGCTCCCTCCTTTTTACATGCCCGAGTATGGAAAATAAGAGGCTAAAAGAGCAATGTGCTAAAAGATAATATTTGTTGATCAGGCTATAGGAGTTCTCGCCTAGTAGGAGCTCCTAGTGGAGTTGTCCTTAGTTAGGTAGGTAGTTCAGACCACATCTTAGGATGACCTCTTTGATAGTTCTTTTTAGCTTGGTTGTGCTGTAGCAGTTGATTAGTGACTAGCTTTAGAATTTCTATCAAATATGCTAGGCCTACTCCTTGTGTATTTCATGCCTTGGGTTTGACAGGGGGTAGGGTGAGAGCTGTGATGTGTTTTCTTGTGTATATATTTTGTATCAGCTTGATGCTCTTTGTGGTTGTGTTTATGTACAGATTTGTTCGTGGGATTCGACGGGTTGAGTTGCCCTATCTCGTGGTGGTCGCCAATGACTAATGATTTTTTATGCCGAGAAGTGCTTAAAAATAAGCAAAAATTTCAAATTTCAGGGAAAAAGTAGAAATCGTTGAAGGCGGCGGTTGCAATCAATACGAATTTAAGTGGCAATGCTCGAAAGTGCTTAAAAGACCCACTAGACGACAGTTGGTGAATTTTCATAAATTTTTAGCATGTCAGATCAGACCCTGGGAGATGCTCAGCAGTGGGGGACTTCAAGATAGATGCCCAGGATTTTTCAAACTACGAATTGGACACTAGATGCGCAGAAGAGGGAGTGCTCGGGAGGCGAAGACCCACAAGGTCAAGTGGGAAAGGACTTAAAAGAGGCCAAAGGTCATGCCTTTTGGGGGCTCCCTTTGGAGGCCCCTAAAAAAAACTAATTTGTGGGGAGGGGGGGTGCTGTTTTTTTCGGCGCAGGCTGATGAAGGTGCCATTATTTCTAATTGACGGAGAGGGGGATTGGAGAGCTTGTTAACAACCCCCCAACTGATTACATGCCTGAGATGCATTTAATCTTTGCTCCTCATCGCTCTAGACTACATGTGGAATGGCTGCCTAGTTGTGGTGATGAAAAATTAGTATTTCTCTCTCCTCTTTCTCTCTCCTACATAGAGGCACTTCATGTGGCAAGAATCAAGAAGAGAATTGGGTGATGGATGCTTGTCCGGGAGGCATCAGATTATTCCAAGAGGCTGAGGAGGCTGAAGGTTGAAGACCTATGCTGAAATCCATGGCTAGTTGGTCGATACATAGTCCCAATTAAATATTCAAAAAATCAGAAACACGCAAAAAGGCGGTATGCTCTATTTTATGAAAGAATTTTGCTTGTTTTTTATCGTTCATGGTCTAAATGGTGTGCGTATGGACTGAAATTTTATTCGAATGTTCCTTGCATTATGTTTGAGGGTTGCAATCATTGCTATGCAGAACCTATATTGATTCAGAGCAATTATAGATTTTCAAAACTCGAAAAAACATTAATTTTGATGAAAATTGATAGTTTCCTTGATTTTGAGTGGGAAAAAATGAGTGGACATGGGATAAAATAAGAAAACATGCTGAGTTTTAGGTCCAATGATTAGTCATCAGAAAAAACAAAAAATACCTATTTTTATTAAAAATAAATAGAAAAAATTAGGAAAAAAAGGGGTTTCTTGCATTGGAAGAAAATGGAAAAATAAGATCTATGTATGTGAATGTCTGACGGGACTGAAGCATGAGGTTAAGCCTTAGTTTGGCCCTTTTCCTTTTTGTTAAAGTGCGTATTTATTGATTTTACATATAAAAAATGACATTAAAAAACCCTCTACAGCTATGCACCGCAACAAAATTTAAACGGTGAGGGGGAGGATGATGATATACCATAGTTTAAATGCTGAAATAATGCAATGTTTGATTGTTCCCTTTATGCATAATATTTAGGATGCAGTTTATTTAGAAATAATGGATCTAGCAGCATGAGGTTAGCTTTGGTGCTAGGTTCCTACAACGAAGCATTGCGTATTAGCAAAAATTCATTAAAAGGGTTGTTTTTGCATGACACAAAGGCTAATTTTAAACCATAATTGTTTGTGCATAATTATACACCATTGCATGAATCATATACACATGGTATCTATTCCTAGCATGCATAGCAATTGGTTAAAGTATAAATGACCCACGCTGGAGAGAGTAAGGTACCCAAGCTGTAGGTCTAGATGGTGGATCCAAGGGGACAAGTAAGTGAGGACTCGTACATTCGTGAAACGATATAATATTAGTACCAAGAGCGGAATGTGTTTCATATGTGTTATATGTGTTAGCGACGCATCGAGGGGCCAATCCCAAGGTGTAGGAGGGTCGCAGTGGGACCGCGGCAATTAGCCGAGGGATTACTCCTATGTTTTTCTACGTGGTGAATTATACAAAAATGTGTAGGGTCTCCTTCTCACGAGTCTGAGAAGGTTAAGGGTTGGACTATCAATACGATACAAATGCAAAATGTATGTATGATGGCAGGGCAATGTGTCCTATAGATGCTCCAGACCGTGAGGCCATGGGGTTGTCTTGTGCATGTCAGAGGTCCGGCTAGTGCTATAGCAAGTGCCGGCCCACTTTAGGTCTCATCACACTAACTTCTCAAAAGTCAAGGTTATTGTTGATCTTCCGCCCCCAATCAACTATAAGGGAGTTCAATGCTTCTTAGGCCATACAGGATACTATCAATGGTTTGTGCTGAACTATGCATTGATTGCCAGACCTTTATACAAGCTGTTGATCGTCTTCAAGTGGACTGAAGCATGCCAAGGAGCATATGAGAAATTGAAAAATGCTCTGACTACTGCACCGATTCTACGAACCCTGGATTGGACCATTACCTTCCACGTGCATATTGATGCTTCAAAATTTGCCATGGGAGCAGTGTTGTGCCAACTTGGTGAACACAACATCGACTATCTAGTGAGCTTTGCTAATAGACAACTCACTAAGACTGAAATGAATTACTCGACGATTGAGAGAGAGGGTTTAGCCATGGTATTTGCTATAAAGAATTTTTGGCATTATCTGTTGTCTACGCCTTTTACTTTCTTTGTGGACCATCAAGCCTTATTATATCTAGTAAACAAACCTTGTGCTACATGACGCATAGCTCAATGGATCCTTTTGCTTTTAGAAATCGACTTCTCCATGGTTGTACAGAAGGGAAAACAACACTACATGGCTAACCACATATCACGCATCCCCACGGGAGAGGCCGCTGGACAAGGCATTATCGATGAATTACCAGACGCCCATCTCTTTAACCTTTCTAGTGAGAGAGATTTATTCAAGGCTGATCTAACACCATATTGGGAAAATAACATCATCCAAGTGCTGGAGCACGGACTATCTGAGCAACCGATAGAAAAAGCCCGACTTAGGCAACTTTTTCTCAAAATCCAACCATATCAGTTGATAGCAAGCCAACTATATAGGCTAGGGCAAGACGGGTTGTTGTGTAGATGCGTATGCGAGTATGAGATGCATGATGTGCTCACAGAGGTGCACAGTGGAATTGCTAGAGGGCACTTTACCGGAGACACAACAGCCCGCAAGGTGTTGAAGTCTCAACTATGGTGGCCCACTCTTTTTTGCGACGCAACACGATTTGTCAAGCATTGATGAGTGTCAATGGGTGGACAAAGGTCCCGATTCGCAAGGATCAAATGGAGTTGACCCCAATCATTGCACAACAACCCTTTGAAAAATAGCGGATCGACTTCATAGGACCCATTAGTCCTGCGGCATAGTATTTGCATGCCAAATATATCATTGTGGCCACAGACTAGCTAATAAAATGGGTAGAAGTGAGAGCGACATGAAAGAATGACGCTAGAATGATTGCCAAGTTCTTATGGGAGTAGGTGATCTCACGATTCGGCTGCCCCATCGAACTAGTCAGTGAATGACCAGGGCATGCACTTCATCAATGAAGTGATAACACATCTTCTATCCACCTTTCTAATTATCCATCAAAAGTCCTCTCCATATACCCTTAGGCAAACGGGCAAGCAGAATCCACAAATAAGATCCTTGTAAACATCCTGACCAAAGTCGTCTCTGCTTTGCACAAGGACTGGGATAACAAGCTAATGGAAACCTTGTGGGCTTACCGTACATCTTATAAAATGGCTGTAGAGTTCTTCATTCCTAACCTAAGAATAGTGCTTTAAGAACAATGGGAAGGGAAGGAGTCATGGACACAACGCCTGGTTGAACTTGAACGCCTCTCAAAAACTCACCTTCTAGCCACTCATGTGCTCATATGCAAGAAGGCACGACGAAGAGCTGGTTTGACAAGCATGTCAAGCAATGCGACTTTGAACAGGGCGACTTAGTACTCTTGTACTCAGTTAAAGAACACAAGCAAAAAATGAAGTTTAGGGGTCTTGGGCCTTTCAAAGTTCATGCAATCAACCGAACTGGCAACGTTGAGCTCGAGGATCTAGACGGCGAGGGCATAGGATTCTTCAATGGTAGTCACATTAAGAAGTACTACCCTCCCATGCATCCCTTGCATGAGCCACCAATGTTAGAACCCCCTGTCAAAGTACAAGTCACCACAATCACAAAAATTGATGATGAGGATGAGGAAGCCGTAGAACCCGCATACCTCCACATCACGGTCATTGCCAAGCAAACATGCGATTTCAATGCCTTGATCGATGAGGGAGCAGAATTCAATGTCTTAACTCGCGATCATTGGACCCAACTTGGTAAACCACCACTACAGTCCACTAATTCCAAATTAAGCCCATATGGGGGCCTCTCAGATGCACTTCTTGGCAAGTGCAGAGCCACTATTGCTATCAAGTCTAAGACTGTACCAATGATCTTTTACGTGTTTCCAAACACTAAAGACGCAGGCACAGAGTCGTTGCTAGGGCGAACCTTCAAGAAGAAAACTCACTGCAATGTCGATTATGAGTTGCAGCACATCCACCTCACCATAGGCAACGTCCACATTGTTACAGCCTTCAGCAAGGGCTGCACGATCTCATCAAAGTACGTAAGGCCACCGGTAGAAACACTCGCAGCCAAGTCTACGGAGGGGGGTAGTGCTCGACCACCATCTACCGAATCTCATGAGCCGTTGCTCACAGCAGCAAAAGCTAAGGCCCAATAGCCTAAGTTTCAATGGAGGCCTAAACAACCGCAACCACCGCCTAGGAGTAGACACTCACGTCGTCGTAACACAAGAAACTCTAAACCTAGGAGGTCGAGACACAGTTATAGAAATCAAAGCATGATCAAGCCAAGATGGATTCCTAAATCCCTCTTGCACGCACAAGGCTACTATGAGGGAAATGCCTCGATATGGATCCCTAAGGCCTGAATGGCCCAAGTCACTACTCACATGCCGCCCTCAAGATTGATCACCCCGAGCCCCATAGAACCTTAGAACCAGAAGCCGCAGTGCTTCCAAGACTCGCCTCCTACAAGCTCACCCGCGCATAAGCCCAGAAGAGTTGAGCAAGCCTATCGGCGCCCAAACCACAAATGCCTTTACACACTTCAACCCCTACTAGTGCCGATAAGACTTACCAAACCCAATCTGAGTGTAGCAACCCATCCGTAGCAGCTACTACTCCAATGCTCATCCACGAGGCTCAACCACCGCTTCATGGGCAGCTGCCACCATCTACCGCCAAGCCTTTTAGCCCCATAAAACCCTAGCCACCTGCTGTAGGCCTTAAACCTTCCTACGAGCATAAATCATTATTAACTCTGGCCGTAGACCTAGCTGAAGACACAGGGGATGATGTTATTGCTTGTCTTAGTAGATGCTTAGATGCCACGTTCATGTTACTGGCTCTAAGTTATGACCGCTTGGACTTAGGCTTGTTGCAAGAGCCTTTGGCAACTGAAGTTTGCACAATGCCTTGTTCCTGGGAAACATTTGAATTCGCATTTGTCAAAACACCCCACTCAGTTGCTACGCACTGAGATATCGAGAGAATAAGCCATCAAACAACGCCTCATTACATCCTACGATAAGCGCGTGACTTCTTCCATCACGGACAAAGAAGTCGAGGAGTTAAAAGCGTTAGCTGATGCCAAGTCCCCATTTTTACAAAACTGGTACACTCTACAATTGCAGTGGGAACTCAAAGGATGTCAAATCATGACCAACGTTGAGCAGCACCGTGCAATCAAGACATCGGAGTATGACCCAACCTATGTCGCACCCACCCCATATAGAGTATTAACAACTCTTTGTGGCCGACCCATGGAAGAGCAGGCCAAAGGACACCCATATCTTGATCGTCTCCTGACCAAAGAAGAGCTACACATCGCTAGTCACATTGATTTCGGAGATTTCCTAATGGATGCCCTCACTTACATCACACATGTAAGTATCCGACCCTTCATTCTAGACCGTGAGGCTCAGCTGGAGTATAACCCAGAATTCTATACTTGGCTCATGCACAAGTAACCCTTATATCTGAATGCTGAATGCCCTTGACCTCCTAACCTTCAATCTTAGGAAGGATTCTTCTCAATCTGGAAGGGGACAGGGTAAGGTGAGTCAAATTAAATCCAATCAAGATCAAGCAAATGAATAAACACATAAGAAACTGGTGATCTAGGAGGAATGCCACAAAAGCTTTGAAATAAAAGACAAAAAGTCTGAAGGGAAGAATCTCTCTCCTAAAAAATGGAGCCACGAGGGTGGATGTCACATCAAAGGGTCACATTGAATCTCATGAACTCTTGTAGATCAATGGTGTTAACCTCAATCCGAGATGGCAAAAAAATAAAGGAAAAAGCAGAAAAATGATGGAAAAATAGCAAAGGCATAGAGGCGGCCCCTAAAGCTAAGCTGAGGCAAAAAGTGCAATTTTAAATGAAAGGCGCCTCAAAAAACTCAAAAAACTCTTGTAAAAGAGTGCAAGACTCCCTCCCGAGCCATTTGTAAAAGAATAGACGGGTATAGGCTTAGGGCATGAAGCAAGAAGAGGGAATTAGAAAAAGGGACCTTGCCACAATGGCCGATCATGCAAAAAGGGATGGGTGCCCATGGGATTTTAGGGCTTGTATATAAATTTCAAAAAGTAAATGGAAGCTCATTCTTTGGTGTGTGGCTAACAAGAGTTCTCTCTTCTCTTCACCTTGCTTGTGTGTGTGCTCTTGAGAGAGGGAGTGTGAGAGTGTGAGGGAGTGAGTGAGTGTGTGGGAGTGAGGGATCAAGAGGGTGAAGCTCTTCACCATCTCCTCTTCTCTCTTCTTCTCTCTTCTCTTCTCTTCTCTTTTCTCGCACGCACGCCTATGGTGGATGGAGCTTGGAGATGGAGGAGTCTTGAGGATGCTTGAGCTAGCATCTAGGATCGTGGAGCTACCGGTGTGTGCAAGAGAGGAGGCAACTCATTTTGGCATCAAGGTAAGCTCACTACACCCCAAGAGGATCGACGGCGCGTTGACTAGGTGAGAGATAGCCATAAGAGCTCGCTTGAAATGCTTGAAACAATAAGCGGTCCGTGGGTCTTGGCGGTTGAGCGCGAGCTCCCACTACAAATGGAAAGATCTCAAAGAGTATTTTAAATATCCAAGGTCCGGATATATTCAAAGTTTATTTGCAAAAATTTCATTGTGGTCCCAGTTTTGAGAAGAGAGAGTGAATCAAATGCTCTTAAAGGTCCATTTTTGAGTCCAACTTTTTCATGATGATCGATTGTATCCTCCTTGAGATAAGAATATCTTCTCTAAGAGGGAGTACTCATCTTTGATCACATGACAGGGCTAGAATCTGTGGAAGGTAAGGATGTTGATAGGACATGGTAAAGGGATTTTGCACATCCTTCTCTATGGAGTACAACAACTTTTGGTTTGCTATGACCCCTTTGACTCGTGGATAGTGTGGTGGCATCGCTATAGTGGTACCATCTAGTGACTAGCTCTAGAGCTAGCATTGAAATAATCTATAACCAAAAGCTATTAACATCTTTTGAGGCCAAAATCAACCAAAGAGACAACCACGTACAATAATGATCATCATTTGGCATCAAAGGTTTGATGTATTAGAAGATACTCACTAAGTTGTGGCTAACAAATGGTGGCAAAGCTGGTGGACAGATAAAAGATTCACTCCCATCTATGGAACATTGAATACATTGTTCAATAAAGTGAGGGGTTAGCAACTAAAAGACCACTCCTGGGAGGGAAAATGATATTGGGGTGCGACAAATAGTCACTTGGATGTTTCTTGCAATGAAAATAATTGGACTAATTAGTGCAGCAAAGCAAATAGTTGCAAATGCAAAGGCTAATAGCTTCAAAGAAGTAGTATAGGAATGATGGTGACAATTGCTCAGGAAGCACCTTAGGTTGATCAAGGGTTGGCTATATCACAAACTAAGGTGTCCTCCAAGGAAGGATATAGAAAATAGTGGGGACTAGAAGCCAACTAATAGAGGATATGTGAAACAAGGATGGACTAATTGGTTACGTAGCCTCCTATTTATAGATGTGGATCCCCCTAAAACTAGGCTTTTAGCTTACAAGATATAGAAACTTTGGTAATTTTTGATAATGGTTAGTAAAATTAAGTCTTGAGGATGTAACATATAGCTAATCAAGACTAATTTTTATAATGTGCCTACTTTAGTTAAACACCCCCTCTCAAGCCTGAAATTAGAATCAAGATGGAATGCATTGATAGCTCAACCCATACTACTCCAAGGCATCCCAATGAAAAGTAGCCATGACATCAAACTCTTAGCTAGCATCTTTAGCCTAATGGCCTTGCATCATTCAACAATAGAGTAGGCAATCTTTGGGCCTATATTCAATGCAAAAAAAATCCAATATGATCAGTTGTATAGAGAGAGACTTGCATGCTTTGGATTGGTAGGGAGAGATTGTTTCTTGAGACAAGCTCACGAGACACTTGGTTATCCCATCGAGGTGGA
The DNA here is from genome assembly GCF_053477565.2 of Lygodium microphyllum. Taxonomy (NCBI): domain Eukaryota; kingdom Viridiplantae; phylum Streptophyta; class Polypodiopsida; order Schizaeales; family Lygodiaceae; genus Lygodium; species Lygodium microphyllum. The sequence goes on from NC_141139.1 coordinate 173,840,188, forward strand.
TGTGGCTCTTCGTGCTTTTCTTGATGAGACCTCTTTACACATGCAACTTGTTTTTGGTCCATTCTAGGAACTTGTGTTTTGTAGGGAGAAACCCACTTCTTTTCTATAGCTCTCTTCTTCCTCTACTACATTTTGACTTGGGGTAGCTAGCTGGCATTTTATACCAATTGAATGGTGGTATTTTGGAGGTGCTAATGTCATCCATTAGTCCCTTTACTTTTTGCTTTCTACAAGTATTTCTTTGTTTCAAAAATATTTGGCAGTTTTGAGCATGTTTTATGCTACCCAGTGGATCAAACAAGCGGAGAAAACCCAAGGGAGTACCTTTTCTTATATTTTTCCTTGTAGATATTCTTGAATGTCATCTATGGATGATGCATATGACTAGGGGGATCAATGTGGATCAGGGTCATGAAAATGTTGAGAAATGTGCAATCACATCCACCACAGCCTCTTTGTATGGGACAAACAAGGAAAAGAAACATACAACAAATAAAGCCTTAGACTAGGTCATGTATGCATGGTTTCTTTACCTACCAATACCACCTACTGTAAGCCTATAAAATGCACTCATCCCCACACTCATTCCAATCAGTCATTCTCAATATTCTAACATGGTATCAGAGCGGGTTTTAAGTCAGTGAGTCATCAGGCTACTAATTGAGTCATTTCAGTTTGAAATTCTGGCTCCCTCCACTTTTCCATGAATCTCTCACCTACCTCCATAGCTACCCACCTTCAGTGGAGAGCTTGAATCTCTCAAACTGGGCCATTTCAACTCGTGCTATCTTCTAGAGAAATCTTTTCTAACTCAAGGCACTCCTCCTTGTCATCTCAAACCTTGACATTGTCAACTATCAACCCAAGCATTGCATTTTCTTCAACCCACTACCTGTCTGCGCACATGTATTTTGGTCGTACACTGCATACAATCTATGCATCCTGCAATCTAGATGGGAATCATGGGGCTTTGAAAGCCTACTAAGTAAGCTATCTCTCCATGAAGTATTGTGGCAAGTAATCGCCTATACGCATTGCAACAAAAAAAAAAACCAGTCGGGTCTGGTAACCGTAATCACAGACTCCATAGCTAAGCTTCATCTTCTACTTTATTCTCTCACTCACTAGAGTCCTCAAGTCTTGGCTACTAGAAATTACTCAGTGTTCAGCAACTACAACCTTATTTCAGCAATCATTCAAGCAATTTACTAGCAAGGAGGGGAGATCTTGACAAGATTTGCAAAGCACTTCAAGAAGATACAAGCACAATGTTTATTGATACTCATCTAGTGTTGTAGCACCTATGGTATCTAACACAATCAGCCTTGCCCTCAATCAAATTTGAGTTTTTTTTAAATATTCCAGCATCAAATCAAGGAGGGGAAGACTCAGACAACTCAAACTTGCAAGACTTGAAGATCCCAAGTTCAAAGGGCATAATCACCTAGTATCTCTTGATACCTATTACCTAGTGCTTCTTGGCACTTGTGCTCAACTGAAATCTGAAATTTTTGGAGCTGATTTCCTATTGATCTTGCAATCTCAAAATGGGCAAAGACTCATCGACATCCCAATTCAATGGTGTTGGATTCCATACATGGCAAACTAGGAAACTGATCCTTTTGAAGAAAGGCTTGTGGTCAATCACAAGTGGCCAAGAGAAGAAACCAAGGGAAGCTGCATTTTCAGTCGTATGGGGTAAAAATAATGATAATTCTCAAGCTATTATCAAGCTCGAACTTGATGACAGCTACATTCATCATGTTGATGATTGTAAAACCTCTTAGGCGACATGGGATCGATTAGAAACCCTATTTGGAGCTCATTTCAAATCCTCAAAATATGGTTTACTAATTGAATTTTTTAGGCTCGACATGCAAAGTAATACCTCACTTGCAACCCATTTGAATTATATGGAAAGCTTGTTGACACAACTTGCAGGAATCAACTTGAAGATGGATGAAGACATTTGCATTGGAGTGCTTCTCAAAAGTCTTCCACCTGAGTTTGATAATGTATCTACCACATTAATCAACATGCCAAAGCCGAAACTTGTGGACATCAAAGCCTCTCTCCTGGAAGAGGAAAAGAAGATCAAGAACAAAGGAGAAACAAGCATTCCAAGAGGAGACTAACAACTCCTCTATGTGAAAGGGAAGAAGAGCGTAGTCTGTGACTTTTGTAAGAAATCTGGGCATATTGAGAAATTTTGCTATGCTAAGAAAAAATCTCAAAGAGTATATCTTGCAACAGTCAAAGAAGATGAAGACAACATTGAAGAAGAAGGAGAAGAAGAATCCCAAGAACAAAAGGATAGGACTCACCAGTCCCTCTTTTATAGCTCATTTTTTTATGATAGACTTTTTAAAAGTTTAACATGTGGACTTGCCCTATGTTCCCACCATAAGCTCCTAAACTCCTCATGTAGCCTCTGCGCACTACAACCTCTACACACTTAGTGAGGCCTTGTAACAGCCTCTAGCTTTGTATGGTTGTTTTTTTTGTTTCTTCCATGTCTACACTTAGCAAGGTTCTACTCACAACAGCCTCTGTATACTCAGTGTCTTTTTCGGTTGTGATTGAGGAGGGGTGTTGAGAAATGTGCAATCACATCCACCATAGCCTCTTTGTATGGGACAAACAAGGCAAAGAAACATACAATAAATAAAGACTTAGACTAGGTCATGTATGCATGGCTTATTAAAACCGTGGTTGTTGAATACCATGGTCCCTTTCCACTTTTCTCCACCTACCAATACCACCTACTGTAAGCCTATAAAAGGCACTCATCCCCACACTCATTCCAATCAGTCATTCTTAATATTCTAACAAAAAAGCATGAAGACCATGAAGACCAGTGCCCGTTGAGCCATGAGACCAACCTCCTTGACCACCATCTTATCTTTCTCTCATTTCTCAATTTTTGGGGGCTCTCAACCCCTGATGCGCTATGATGGCAATGGGTACCTTGTATGTAGGTGTGTATTCTATCCTATCTACTTTCCTTTGAGGAGCTATACGGGATGAACTACCCTCTACATTCAATGAATTCATCCTTAATACTTTAAACCTTTGAGATTTTGTGACAATCCCTATACCTCAACCCACCATGGATCTTGGTGTTAGACTCAACAACTTTATGGGATCTAGCTTGCTACCGCCTCAGATGTCTACAAGAGAGTAGCAACTCTCTAGTAGATTTAAACATTAGGGCAAGTTCTATTTAAGTGTTTTTCTATACTTGTCTGATCTCTTATAGACAACTATTGCAATCTTGTGCTAATTTGTTTTTGGAGCAAGAGAAGAGGATGTTTGGCTGCTTGGAATTGTGGGCTGCTGGCTTATAAGCAATTGCTGAAAAACACTTCAAATTTTCCATGCATAGAGCCTAATATACTCAAGGAATGAATACTTTGCATGAAATGGTGAATTATCATACTACTTATTATTAATGATCACTTGTCACATTCTCCCATTGCTTAGATTAACTCTCTATCTTTCCAATATCTAAATCCTCAGTTCATAAAAGGAAACATAATGTGTTTGGTAATGGTATCATTAGTTCATGTATGTAATGTCTACATATTTGCACTAGTCCTCTGTTGCAAATATTTGCATGCAATAGATTCATTTGTATGCAATTAACTCACCATGTAGTAAGGTTTGATTACATACATTTGATATCTTATGGCATCCATTCCCAATGGACATAACACCTATTATTTTCCCTTATTTCCCATGCATCGTGATGCAGATCAACAAGGTGATTAGTGGGGGAACTATACCATGTAATGATTCGAAATTTGGCCAAAAAAGGTAGTGACTATTGAAACCTCCACAATCATTTTGTAGTAGTGGGTGCTAAGCTTTGATAATAGGGAGGAGTAGTGATGTAATGAAGCAATATAGAAAGGAGCTTAGTAATAAGGTATGTAATGTTACAAATTAATGGTGGCTGATGGCAAGATGATAGGGGCAGAGCAACTTGTCCATAGTGACAATTCCTACAAAAAAACCCAATGACTCTTAAAATGTCTATGATCACATGGAGTAAACCATTGCAGAGGCGAGCATCAATGGGACTAGGTGAGACAAGGAGGAACTTGCTTGCCTGTATACGATAGTGTAATTTGCCTATGCATGATGCTGATATGACAGAGGCAAAGTATCTTGACGACAAAGAAAAGGAGGAGTGGTGATGGGGCAATATAGAGAGGAGTAGTGTAGGGACGAGATAGTCGAGCCAGCCAAAACACAAGGAACTTTAGACACTAACTAGATGGTAAATAGACCTATATCTAGTGAATGCATAATCTTTTCACTACAAGGGAATGGGGCAATAGTGACATTCATTTGTGATGCAAAAAACGGTGTTGCTATTAGCGTTGCTATTACCATCGCTAATTCTATTAGTGACACAAATAGAGATGCAAATAGCAATGCAAATAGTGACGCCGGTCTAAGAAAAAAGTTTTGAAAACCCAAGTGTGACATTTACTGAGAAAACATTTGCGAGAAAGAATGAAAGAGAGAGCGAGATAGCTTAAATCTTTGAGAGGGAGAGGGAGAGGGAGAGGGAGAGGGAGAGGAAGAGGAAGAGAGAGAAAAGGGGATCTCATCACCACCATCACCGCCACTACCGCTATAGATGAAGAAGAAAGAGAAGTGTGCAAGGGAGAAGAGTGGGAAGGTGCCAAGAGAAGGTACAAAGGGTTTCATCTTCAGGCCTTTGAGGTAAGTACATTGCCTCTTCTTGCTTTATTTTTGTATTCTCTTCTTTTTTTTTGTTTTTCTTTGCAAAGAGATGCATGGAAAGAGAGGGAGGGAGGGAGAGAGAGAGAAGAAGGAAGGGAGAGGAAGAGATAAAGAGGGAGAGAAAGGGGAGAAAAGAAACAAAGAGAAAGAGGAGGAAACGAGAGATGAAGGGAGGGAGAGAGGAGGTAAGTGAGAGAAATAATGAGAGAGAGAGGGGAAAGAAACAAAGAGAGGAAACAAAGAAAGGGGAATAGAGAGAAAAAGAGAGGGGAAGAGAAATAGAGAGAGGGAGAGGGAAGGAAGAGAGAAGGAGGAGGTAGAAAAGAAGGGTGAGGTAAAAAGAGGAAGGAGAGTGAAAAGAAGAGAGATATATATATATATATATATATATATATATATATATATATATATATATATATATATGAAAACAATTAGAGAATGAGAGAGAAGGTTAAGAAAGAAAAGTAAAGGGAGAGGGGGGAGAGAGAGATAAAGAGAGATAGGGTGATATTTCTTTCAATATCTTTGTTTTTTAAGCTTTTTATTTTCTATCTTTGATTGTCTTTGCAATGAGATACATTGAGTGAGAGTGGGGAGGGAAGGAGGGAGAGAAATAAAGAGAAGAAGGGAGGGGAAGGAAGAGAGTCTTGTGGAGAAATAAAAAAGGGGAGAGAGAGGGGCTTCATAAAAAAGTGTCAAAACCCGAGCATGGCATTTTACAGGTTTGTAAATAAGAGAGAGAGAGAGAGAGAGAGAGAGAGAGAGAGAAAGAGGCCGCAACCACCACCACCATCCATGAAGAAGGAAGGAACTTGATGAAGGAGAAGACAAATGAGGGAAGTACGAAAGGATTATTCTTTAAGCTTTGAGGTAAGTACATTATCTCTTCTCTCTTTTTTTTTTCTCTTTTCTTTACTTCTCTCTTTCTTTTTGTTGATGAAGAGATGTATAGAGAGAAGAAGTGAGAGAGATCAATGCAAGGGAGATTGAGAAAGAGAAAGAGAGAGGCCCCTACCACCGCCAATCCACCACAAAAAGAGAGGGGGCAACTACAAAGAAGGAGGGAACCTTAGAAAGAGAAGAAGAAGATTCAGAAGAAGGAGAGAAACACGAAAGGATTCTTCTTCAAGCTTTGAGGTAAGTGCCTTCTCTCTTCTCTCTTTGTTTTTCTCTTTTCTTCACTTCTCTCTTTCTTTTTGTTGATGAAGAGATGTATAGAGAGAAGAAGGGAGAGAGATCAACACGAGAGAGAGAGAGAGAGAGAGAGAGAGAGAGAGAGAGAGAGAGAGTGTGTGTGTGTGTGTGCCGCTGCCATTGCCATTGCCACCGCATCCACTAAAAGAGAGGGGACAACTACAAAAGAGAAGGAGGGAACCCATGAAAGAGAAGAAGAAGAAGAAGAAGGAGAGAAGTGTGAAAGGATTCTTCTTCAAGCTTTGAGGTAAGTGTATTCTCTCTTCTCTCTTTTGTTGAGAAACATGGAACTTGAACACAGTTTAGCTATGGAGGGGTGAATTTATAAGCAAGAGACGTGAAGATTGATGACTAGACACAGACTTTCACTCAAGTAAATTAGGTTCCAAGATAGATTAGCATAAATTAGGTTCTAAGATAAATTAGCTTGGACTCATAAACACAATCTTGAGTAGACAGAAACACAAACTCTAAGTACAAAGTACAATAGCATTACATGAAAAGTGAACCAAGCACATGTCTTTATAGCTTTCCAGCTTCTCCACTCTCCTCACTGTGCTTATGGGATACAAGCCTTCTCATCATGCAACATACATCATTTGACATATTTTCCAAAACCCCCCCTCAAATGATGAATTCCTACACTTGCTTGCTTTTGCCCCCCCTACATGATAACGTGGGGCCTGGGAGACTAGCTCATGGGAAGCCTAGTCAAGTCAAGATTGAAATTTTGCATTTTTTGGCAGAGGTTTTTTCAATACAAATCCACTAAGGGAAAGAAAATATGCATTATGGAAAAAGATACAAAAAAATTCTTTAGAATAATCTGTCAGAGTTTTTAATAGTGGCAGAAGAATCTTCTTCTTCTTCTTCTTCTTCATGCATAAACTGGCTTTGATGGTGATCTTCTTGCACCTGTTGTGCTCTCTTCTTGTGGAAACATTCACTGGCTACATGGCCAGTCTTGCCACAATAATGACAAATAATTCAGTCCTTATTGCTGTTGGTGGTGAATCCTTGACCATGTCCTTTTGCTGCATAAGTACCCTTGGTGTACAAAAGGTTATCCCTTGAGCTGGTTTCTTTTACATCATTGCTTTTAAATTTTCTTTCTCCATCAAAAAGTGAGTGCTCAATGTCTTTGAGTTAGAGACTGGGAACATTACTTAGTGTTGAAACAAGATTCTCATAAGGTTCATGATTAACATTGGCAAATAGCACTGCTATTGCCTCATCCTCATCAATGTTCTTTTTAAGAGTTGCTAGCTGAGTTTTAAGGCTCTTGAACTTATTGATGTATGTAGTCATAGATGAACTGTCTTTAACATCCAACTTATAAAATTGCATGAGAAATTTTACCTTTGAGTTCTTTTCTTGGGTGCCAAAGATCCTGTCAAGCTCTTCCCATGCCTTCTTTGCATCCTTGATGCTAGAAATATGATGTAATACATCATCGGATAGACCCCAAGCAATAATACCTGGACCTTTGTTGTTCATCTTCTTCCATGCCCTTGCTTTAGGCTGGTCTTCTGCAGCATCTTCTTTCCTATCATCTGCATCATCTTCCTCAAAGAGATCCCAGAGGTCTTTCCTCATGAGATGGTACATGGTTTTCTCCTTTCATATGTGAAAGCCTTCACCATCAAACTTTGCTATCTACTCCAGTTCAGTCATCTTAGAAGGAGGTCTTACAACAAGAACACTCAGGCAGTGTCTATCCTTTTACAAAGAAATTGAGACTTATAAATGGATTTTAGCTGAGGTAAAAGCAATGAATAGCTTGTTCATGAGTGAGCTAAATACACAAGTGCCAAGAGACATTGATTGAATATCAAGAGATACTATTGATGTTGAATCTCCTTATTGAGCTAGATGTTGCTCAATGATCTCCTCCCCTTACGAATTTGGAGTGTTGTGGACTAATCTAGAACTCAGATCAAAGTGGCACCAACTTGTATTAGTTGGAGGAATTGAGAGACTGAAGTGTAAGATGAGCTTGAACTACACAAGCTATGACTGCCTTGTATTAGGGTTTCTATACCCAACTGTTGTTTTGTCTGTAGCAGCATGTACAAGCAATCAACTGACAAAATATTTGATGGAGAGAAGGCTCATATACCATATTTTAAAAGCCCTAAGGTGGGGCTGTAAGCTCCCTCTTAATACCATGCAAGTCACAAAAGGACTTGAATTTAGTCGATGTGAACTCACCCCCATTATCAGTTCGCAAGCATTTTAGCTTTCTACCTGTCTGAGTGGTCACAAATGCATGAAAAGTTTTAAAAACAGCAAACACGTCACTTTTCTTTTTCAACAAGTACACCCAAATCTTCTTCACTATTTGCGTCAAAAATTTACCTCTGCAAGTAAGGGAAATAGCAACGCTAATGGTGACAAAAATAGCAACGAATTCATCTCATTGCTAATAGTGATGCTAAAAGCGATGATGGGGGTAAAATTTTCCATGAATAATTATGTTGCTTTAAACGTCGCAATTGGGTCTATATATTATAGTGTTTCTAGTTAGTAAATAGGGTTTTTTTAATTGAAATTAGGTTTTTAACTTTACTGGATAGATGTGAAGCTATAACTAGTAAAATAAGTGTCTATAAGGTAAAGCAAGACGAATTTCTCTACACCACCTAATATAGCCCATATTTATTGGATCAAATTATGAAGCTATGGATAGGATAATGTGCATGCACATTAAATCTAAAAAAATTTGTATATAACATCTAACATAGTCATGCTAAGTAACACACATCACAATTGATAGGCTTAACCATCAGCCATGTAGACAATCTCAAATAAGACAATGTCGATACACACTTGTAATGGATATGCGTGTATGCATCCAAAGTGTACATCTGTTGTAAGATACATGTGCATTTTGATAGCTTTTAATTCCTACTCACATAGCACAAATACTTTACACATCTACAAATAAAATATCATTTTCTTAACAATATAAATATTTCCTTGTCACATTGAAACAAAGAAGAATCTCGTTCAAATCAACTCAATGCAATGGCTCTAAATCTTGAAATTCCCCTCAAATTCCCCTTGAAGTGTGGGATATACCTAGCATCCATACAAGAAAAAATATTTATCAAAACTTATTTGAGCCCCTTGCAAACTAGGAGTGCACCCATCCATTAGCATAATAGAAGCACTTCAAATTGTAATAGCTTTTTCCTTAAATAAATGACATAGACCCTCTTGAGTATGTGGAAACTTGAAGAGGGGATCTCTCAATAGACAGTCGTGGCACGTGGTCTATTAACTAAGGTGGTTGTATTAAGTTCATTAAAAGAAACATTTCCTATCAACATGTGGCACATGCTCCCTCTTTCATGCATGTAGCATATTCAGGGGGGTAAACAAGGAGTAAGAGATGATGGAGCACATAGCACAAACATAAAGCAATAGAAGCAAGACAATGGGATGGAGATGGATTATGTTAACATTGTCATTGCTAGCATGAACATGGAAGAGCTAGAGAAGAAGATGTGGGGTGACCAAAAATATTTCAATGAGAAGAAGAAGAGAGTCACAACAAAATTTTGGGATCTAGTGCTATGTGCATGAGTGGCATTCTTGTTGCCATGCATTCAACAAAGCAATGCTAAGTATTCTCTATGCAACATGTACACGTATTTTAAGGGGAGATCCCTCTTGAGGATGATTTCGCTAGATGGTTTTGGCTTACCTCTAGATCAAAGTGGTGATCACATTGTTTTCTTTGTCATGAGGTTTCTTTTGGGTCTTGCTTTCATCTAAAGAAAAAAGAGATTGGGTTTCGGGTTCAAATGTTTGGCTTAAACTGAGCCTTTTCCATGCTCCCATGGAATATTGATTTTATTCCTGAGGAGGTCTTGCAAATTGAATGCCCAATATGGGCTATTTTTCATGCACTTCCTACTTTGCTAGATGGAGAAGTTAATGTGCTAATAGAAGTGCTAGGTAGAGTGCTCTATGTTCTTACAATAACATCAACTAGTGGAGCAAGTGGCCTTTCCTACTTTGGGATAATAGGAACAAGATCCTTGAGATGCTCTAGCTTTTTGATTCTAATGGGATTGAGTTTCTAGTTAATGTCAAATTCTCCCTCTTCTTGGATACATGCTTCATATGCAAGAAAGATGCGTGGTTTGCAAAGGAATGCCCAAAAAGGAATTGAGCTAAGAAGAACCCAAGGAGACAATAGCGGAGATAAGGAAGAACTTCAAAAGAAGAAGAAAAAAAATTCTTATATATTGAGAAGGGTAAATTCAAAGAAACAAACAAGCCTCAAAAGAAGCAACCTAATTGTCCACGATCCTAGAGATGCCAAAGTTAAAGTGGGATAGAAACAAATAAATCCAACTACCAAATTCTTTGAAGTCTAATGGAGGTAAGAAAGGAAAATTTTCCCTTTAAAAGCTTCTTACAAATGTTTTGTTGACAAGATATTTTGCTATTTTGGATTATGGAGGTTCAAACAAAGATATAATGCTAATTAGCTAGCTCATTATGATCTCTTGGAATGTGAAGTGCCGAGGAAGTCCATCCAAGAAGGATGTGTTTAGTAGGAGAAAGAAATGGAAGCCCCTCTCTTTCAACACCTCCTTTTTGGAAAGGGAAGTATTCAACTGTAGCTGAAGGATGCTTGGAAACAAACCAACAATCCAATGGCTAAATCCAACATAGAACTATATGAGATCCACAATTATCATCACTAAGATTGCCAAGATGTATGGCAAAGATCAGGATAGACTTCAAAGAGGGTCGCATGTTAGTAGTTAGCAAATCAGGGAGTATATTATTACGACTCTTGCTAAGTGTTCTGTTAATGGGATGTTTTATCAACTTCTCAAAGAAGTGGAGCATTACATGGAGGATTTGCAAAAACATAATGGTGAAGTTGCCAAAATTTAGTCTAAGGGAAATGGTATCTTATGGTTGATGCTTCGACCAATTGCTATTATAAATTGATGAAGAAAAATAAGTAGCAAGAGTTCATCACTATGATAGATGATGGAGGAGCAATCATGAAATTTCTATAGGGATATTTCAATCTCTTTAGAATGTATTTGTCAATGGTCTATGCTTAGCTCCATTTGAGGTAAAGAGGTCGATGTGAAAGGTTGTCCCATTGCCCCATTACTCTTTGCCACCATAATCACCAACCCTTTGCTTAGGAATTTGTATTCGAGCATGCAACATGGAGTAACTAAAGGGCTTCCTGTACCATAAAGATAACACATGCCCTCCCAATTCTTTGCCAACAATAACTGACCAATATTGTGCAAGTAGAGAAGCAATTAGTAGATGTTTTCGATGAAAGTGTATGAAAGTTTTCTCGAGCTATCTAGGGTTGTGAGTAATGAGAGAAAAAGCAAGCTTATTTACCTAGGATTGAATGAGTCAGCAAAGTTGCTAAGGGAGCCAAGCTTCCAAGTAGTGGAATTGGAGCAAGGGTTTAGGTATTCGGGATGCTCTTTGGGCATAGGTAGTAAGATACATCTAAAAGGTCACTAGACCTTGGGCAATGTAAGAGAAGAAAAAGAAAGATCCAAATAAAATTAGATGTTTTATTAAATGGCAACTAAATGCTCCTCCAAGATTCGAGAAAATAGAAAAAAATTATTTGCTTGAAGAAAGGTCCAAATTTCTCTCATGCACGACTAGGTCCCAACTTCTCACATGCGCACAATCTCATCATCCATTCTCCCATGCATGACCAGGTCCTAGCCTCAGGTAAGTTACTCATGAATATATGTGTGCATCATGTGGGTTCAAAAAAATATTTTTTAAAAATACATTTTTATATATTTTTAATATACAAAAGGGTGTAATATAAAGGTGTTATTTACATATTGAATAGAAAAGGGTTATACTTTATTCAAGGAAAATTAAGAGATAAGGATATTTATAAATAGGCCTTGAATACACGTGATGTAGAGAATATATAAATAGTAACTTCCGTGAGGTCCTATCTTGTTGCATGCACACAATCTCATCCTTGTTCACCACACCCCCCGATTGATTAGGATGCATGTCTATGTTGTAGCCATTGGCTGCTCACAAGTTTTATTATCAAGCATTGAAGAACACTTTTTGGGTCAATACTCCAATTATCAACAAGTAATCAATCACTCGTATTGCATTAGAGAACTGTAAGCTGCAACATGAGGGAAATTATGGAGCATTTGTTTCTTTGAAAGTTGCAACATGAGGGCAATTCTGAAACATTGGTTTCAAATTTTTGTGGCACTCATAAAAGATCAAGCGCATTTAATCAAAGATTGTAAGTGACGTTTGATTTCATGCTTTGGATTTGTACATCAAAGTTATCTCTTTTACCTTTCCCTATTATCTAGCTTTGTACTTGCTTAATTCAAAAGAATTTGGATGCTTTCAAGATTTCTAGCATAAAATATTGAAGCATATAAAGGAAGAATTTATTTGATTATGTTGTACATTCTGTATGCTAAGAGTCAAGTAACATGCAACAGTGACCAATTGCATGCACATGAAAGGCCTAATTTTGGTATCATGAATCCAATGAGATTAAGGTTGAAGATCCAAAGCCAAAATGATCATATAAGACACTAGGAGTGAAATAAGACTCTTGTTTCCCACATTGTAACTAGGGTAATGGCCAACAATGAGAGAAGGATGGTCAATGCCAGCTTGAGTTGATCTAGATCTATAGGCAGATACACTTGAATTTGTGTGATATCTTAAAGATAAAAACCAAAAACTTCAATGATGCTCTTTATGTATTGATTATGCTTGCAAATCTAAAACTTGACATGCAATTATCTATTTTTCTATCAAAATAGTTTGAAGAAATTCTAGTAAATGAGCAAAGCATGTGTACCATTCTAGATCACTAGGAAGAGACTTAGTCCCACTGCATAAAACCATGTAATGCATTGTTCACCACATGTATGACCCAAAATACAAGAAGTGTCAATTCTAGATTACAAGTGTAGCTAGAAAACATGCAAGAGCAAACTCAAAAAGTCTTATAAGATCATATCAGTTGAGGGCACTATAGGAAGTGCAATAGGAGAAGAGACAACTAATATAGGCAAGTTGTCTAGCATAGTCCCCTGGCATAGTCCTTTGAGCTTGGTTCATGCAGGCTATCTAGCACACTCCTCTACCTATCCTCTTGAGAAGCTTGGTACAAGTAGGTTGTGTGGTAATCCTCAGCTTGGTACATGCAGGAAATCTAGTATTCCACGTAATCTTTTATCTTGTACATCTGACATCTCTAACAAATATCCATATGTAGAGATCACGATATCCATCTTTGCATGGATGTACATTTTGGGCAATCTTTTATCTTTACAGTCTGCATACTAAGAGTCAAGAAGAGAAAATATAGATTGGAAGGCCTATAAATTTGGAGTATCTCATCCTCTCACATAATAATTACCATATTGGGAAATATGGGAATTTCCCTTAAATTTGGGGCATGTGGTCAAAACTTTGGATTTCCCATAAGTTGAACACCATTTCTCCAAAATGATCGCTTTATGGCTCTTTAGATCCCATTTTTCAAGCAGTTTCCAATGATAGGTCACATGATAGGGTTTTGAGAAACTTGCAGACATGTTATCCATACCCTCTTTTTTAGTTTTCAAAAATGGGAATTGGGAGATTCCCAAGTTCACTAATATGGTGTTTGATGCCTTTATTGGCCCCATTCCATTAGAAGTTTGTTTCTGGTTTCAGTAGGCATCCATTCCAAGTTGTTTTGGGTTTCAATAGGCATCCATCTTTAGTAGCAGTTATGCCCTAGAATCTCATGTCAAGAAGCATATTAGACTCAACTTGGGAGTGTATTGTGGTGGTGGTCTTGTACGTAAATACCAACCAATTATCAGAAGTCATTCCAATGCACATATTCCATCTTACCAACCTCAAAATCTGAGATTGGGCAACTTGCAAAGAGGGACCCTAGTTTTTTAGGAGGACGCAATGAACTAACATTGCCAGCTACATGAGAGTCTATTGTGGATTGGTTACTTTGTAGAGAGAAAATAATTGTCACAAAAAGTCACAATAGACCTTTGAGTATTGAGGATATTCGTATCCTAGACTTATCTCTTTATTAATAAAGACGATATCTTTTAATTCTTTCAATTATTCTGATTTCAACTTTTTACTATATAGGAATAATTTTTCACTATATGCATGATTGCAACTAGTTTTTTTATATAGAAAATTTTTATCATATCACTCGTTCTAACTAGTTTACTTATATAGTAAAATTTTACTATATCAACAACTAGGAAATTTTGAAATTCCTATATAGGAATATTTTACTATATCACTATCTTGTAAAATACTTTGATAAGTATTTAGAAAATTTCTCTTTTTTTGCTATATGGGAAGGTGTCTAAAGTTTCTTGTGTTAAACCGTGGGAAGGCTACGCAATGCAGTCACGACAACAATCACCACTGCCATTGTGTCTGGTTGCTCACTTCCATCGAAAGTTGCCGAGATTTGCATGGTGATACGTGCAACAATGATTGTAAGGACAGGGCTGAGTTCAACAACGATTGTAAGGATGTGGCACAGTTGCCGAGATTCACATGGTGATACATGCAACAATGATTGTAAGGTCATGGCAGAGTTCACTAATGATTGTAAGGACGTGGCACAGTTTCACTAAGCTCGATAAGTGAATAAGCACAGAATGCCCCCATGGTAAGTAATGTGAGAGACCCCATTTTAACTCGGGGATGCTTGAGAACGTTACTAAAAGTCTCATGTTCTTACCTTTTGTGGAATGGTTGGTACGTCATGTGGGAGGGCTATCAAAGTGGGGCACTCCAATCACTCAAGAGTTTAGGGGGCGAAAGGAAGGTGAAGTCTTCTACTAACTTCTACAGCTGGTCGCATGACAATAACCAGAGAAAGACGACACACGCGACTCGCGACTCGCCAGCCCATCAATCCATTGTAAGTGTGTCAGCGGTCAGGACACTGCGGTGATCACGTCCTAACGTGGAGAGCTCTTATCATGGTGGCGTGCCTGAGACGTAAGGTCTTTGACTTGACCGCGCTCTTATCACGCTCGGAAGCGAAAGCACTCATCACGGTAGCGCCGTATGAAACGTACGTGCTTGACTTGATCGAAGGGTTCGTGGCGCCTACCGGAAAGAAACCGTGTGCACTACATACCCACAGAGAGAGAGAGAGAGAGAGAGAGAGAGAGAGAGTGAGAGCAGCCAGATCAGAGATGCAGTGTGTTTTCTACTTGGTGTAAGAGAAGTTAAGCGCGCCGAGAGAGAGAGAGAGAGAGAGAGAGAGAGAGAGAGAGAGAGAGAGAGAGAGAGAGAGAGAGAGAGAGAGAGAGAGAGAGAGAGAGATGACGCGGATGCTGTTAGGTGAAGCATGGAGCATGAAGGCGCATCCAGGCAGCCTCCCATTGTTGATGGTGGTGGGGTGTTGTGTGATGGCAGCCATGGCGCCAATGGCCGTGGCCTTGTGTGCCGGTGCTGGAACGAGGCGTAGAAGAAGACGGGGTGGTCATGGTGGTGGCTATGCGGGAGGGGGAGGCGGAGGTTGTGGTGGGGGAGGAGGAGGTTGTGGAGGTGGAGGTGGAGGTGGTGGAGGTGGAGGTTGTGGAGGTGGAGGCGGATCGTGAAAAATAGATGGCGTTTCTGAACATACGAACCATTCTCTTGATCCCCTTCGTGACATCTTGTTACTACCACGTTCTCTCTTTGTCCTCGCCCCGTCTCTCTCTCTCTCTCTCTCTCTCTCTCTCAGAGATGCCTGTGTGCATATATGTTTGTAATTCACAACACCCAGCTGTCCTTGTGAAATGCCATCTAGTACTTAGTTCAATACTTTGGCGCAAAATATTGCATGTTGTACCAATATTTGAGAACCGAGGGTTATCTGCATCAATATACAAATATCAAAAAGATGAACTTGTGATTTTGCAAAGTGTGTCTCTATGGCTCTTATCTAATAGCAGTTACAATTCCATGTGGTAAGGGAGAAGGGAGTAAGAGAAGCGCATTGAAATTTTTAAAAAGAAAGCTTAAAGGAATGAGTAGAGTGAGAAGCTAAATAAAGTCTCATTTTTTCTCAATGAAACATATAAATAAGGCCAAGACTCAAGGAATTAGATTGTATGTTTCTCTTTGTAAAATACTACTTAATAAGTTTATTTAGGTCCCTCTTGTAATGGATAACTATCTTCCTCAAAGGTGGGCAACCCAACAAAGAGTTTTCTAGGCTACAATTCAAATCCACCATTCTCAAGTGACAAGTTATCCTAGCTTTCCATGATATATATGCATTATGATCCTTGTCAATCTTTTACATTGCTAGATTTCAACATTTAGACTCAATTAAGGTATGAATAGAGGTACGTAGTGCTAGATATGCTCAATGCCCTACCCTCACAAGGTGCCACCAATGATCCATGGTGAAGTTGTAAGGCCCCCCTTATGAGGAGAAACTATGTAAGAGCTTGGACATTGGTTGGATCCTGACTTGTATGTCAAATGAGGTCTCTGTGACCAAATGGAAAAAAAAGGTGGCCTTTATGAGTCTGGGTTAGATGGAGTCATTAAGCTCGTAGCAACTCGAGGCACACTGCATTGAGTTGTGGGATGTGGAGTATTCCCTAGCCCACCGATTAGGGAAGGTTCATAATATGATCACGCAAACTAACTAGTCTACCTTCTCGAGCTATAAAAGGAAGACCTCTCTAAAGCCATAATCACTTTATTTTACACCTAGTCACAATTCTTCCATCTAGCCTTAAGATTGTTGCTTATAATCTATCTAGATCGCTATCTAAGCTTCACAATGAAAGCACAAGGGTGGACAAAGCTATCTTTGTATTAGTTTGTTTGGAATTAAAGAAGTTTCCATTATTCTTATGTTTGTTGTTATTCTCTACTTCTTACTCAAATTTTATTTATTAAACTCCAAGAGTTCAGTCATTAATATATGTATATATCATGTGGGTTCAACATAAGGGACTTTTAAAATACAAATTTTATACATTTTTTACATACAAAAGGGTCCCATATAAAGGGGTTACTTACAAATTGAATATAAAAGGGTTATGTTTTATTAAGAAAAATTCACAGATAAGGATATTTACAAATAGGCCTTGAACGCATGTGATATAGAGGGTATACATACAGTGAATTCCCTGGGTCATTACAACATGTTATTTTTTACACCTAGTTTTCAATCTACATGTTGGTGCTATATTGAAAAGTCAATCCATGCATGCATGTAATAGTATTTTGTGAAACGGCTTATACTTTATTTATATAGTTCTTGAATATGATAAAACCAGTCCTAATGCCTAAAGAACCAACCAATCATGATGCCTAAAGCACCAATATCCAATTGAACCTACATGGTGATAAAATACACTTTGAAAATTAAAAATGATGTGTTGGAAATACCTTGCATAATCTAACATACAAAAGTAGATGCCTTTAAAAAAGTCTAGTGTCAACAATACTTCTACCATTTGTTTACTAGTTGTATTTCTTGTCACGTAACCAATTCTATTACTTATCACATATGTTTGTCACTTGGAAGTTTCAAGAAAGTCAACTGTGTTAATGCTTGCATAATGCTTATATCAATGCTTGCGTATTCAACAATATGTAGATACTTGTATTAGCAGTTATGTTAGGGTCTATCTAGAAGACTCCATGAACTCGTACAAATATGAGCCTTGGGCTACACACGCTTTTGCCTTGCTGACACCAATTGTGAGGCTCATATGAGGAAAGTCCTCTTTCAATTCTCGTCACGTATTCTAGTCTACTTATGTATCTAAGTCTTGTTTGTATATCATTCTGGTATATCCATCTCTTAT
The DNA here is from genome assembly GCF_053477565.2 of Lygodium microphyllum. NCBI lineage: Eukaryota > Viridiplantae > Streptophyta > Polypodiopsida > Schizaeales > Lygodiaceae > Lygodium > Lygodium microphyllum. The sequence goes on from NC_141139.1 coordinate 173,858,001, forward strand.
TTCACTCTTGTAATCTAGAGATATAGTCTTGTATTCATTATATTGTATTCTTGTGAGATCTCTACAAGTAATAGGCATCATCCTTGTCAAGTCCATGTCATACTCATGACATTGCTAACTTGCTTCTTACTATAGCTAATTTCCCTTGATCTACCATAGCTTTGTAGATTTGCTAGCAATAGATTTCATATAAGCCTGAGTAGAAGCACACACACATGGAGGCCCTAGAGAAGAACATAAAGGTAAAGTTGAGGAGCATAGGCTTATTCATATAACCTTGAGTAGGAGTACACACACATGGAGGCCCTAGAGAAGAACATAAAGGTAAAGTTGAGGAGAATAGGCTTATTCATCGATAGTTGCATCAAAGGCATCACATGGATGGCCTCATGGCTTCCCATGGCCAAGACTACTCTTTGCTCCAACTAGTCAGTTTGGCATACATCAAAACCAGCCAAGGTGTGTTGAGTCCCATGGGTCTTACTAAATGGCAACAAATCTCCTCTAGAAGAAGACCATGTTTACTTTATGCCCGTTAACGATGAAACTTTGGGTGGATCAAACAAGTCTACCTCAAATATGGCTAGATTATTATGATTGTGTGGTATGGGCTGCAAGAAAATGTAAAGGAAAAAGTAGGCAAGACAATAGAGCATTGTCTAATAACATCCATACAACAAATGATACATGGTTAAGGATATAGGGATTTTCAAGTGTACAATAATATTGAAATAACATATAATTGGTCAATATGGCCCCCATTGACATGCTCATGGATACTACTACCATCACCAATCTAGAGCCCTCCCTTCCCCTCCCTCCCTCCCTCCCTCCCTCCCTCCCTCGCTTCCTCCCTCCCTCCCTCTCTCTCTCTCTCTCTCTCTCTCTCTCTCTCTCTCTCATGCACACAATATTATTTTTAATGATAGTACTAATTCCTTTGTGAGGAGTCATATACTAAAGGATTTGGTAGCTACATTGAAAGTGAGACATAACACCTAGAAAACTAGGTGAATAACATTTGGTAGTCACCCAAATATGTATTCTAAGAAACAAGATCTACCCCATAGAGGAACCACCCATTTGGACACCTGAGGTTCCGAAACTTAATTAAGGTCACCTAAATGACATTCTAGCATTGAGTTAATAAGGGTACTCATATGATTGATCGAAACTCAATGTAGCAAGCACTACACTTGGTTCAATGAGAGAGAGAAAGAGAGAGAGAGAGAGATGACGGAGAGTAGTACATCAATCTCTCTATTCATAGGGCATAATCTCACAATCGCCCTCTAAAATAATGTTATGCTAAGATATAAACCATGAACCTATAATATTGTCAAGACTTAAAATGGGCCCGACACTGCCTTTAGGGCTCTAGCCAAGCCTCCTATACTCGCTGAAATAACCCCACGACCTCGCAGCCATGAGCGTATACACACTACAAACTGATTTATCGAAAGAACACATTTGTAGATACAATCTCTAGATTGTAGTCCAATGTGATGCCCTTCCCGACTCCAAGTAGAGAGAATACCCAAACATATAGGTAGCTAGCACCTCATAACACAAACAAAGGGAGCATCCCCTAGCTTATCGTTGTCGCTCCACTATGGCTCTCCTACACCCTAGGGATTGGCCCTAGGATGCGGTGTCTCAACATATAACACATACACACAAAGTCTACTCTTTATAATATTTGTTCTAGGAGATAGTATATTCCTCACCAAATCAATCCCCAAGGAAACCATTATACTAAACCTACAGCATAAGGAGCCTTTAGTACTCACTCATCATGGGTCAATGATTTGAAACCAAGTGTTATGCTTCCAGGAGATAGTTCTCTTTATACTGTGTCAATACAATGCAATGCAAAGTGGATGACTTTGAGTGTACAAATGTTTTACTTAAACGAAATCAACATTGTGAATGTGTTCAAACATTCTTTCTATGATTTTCTTTCACTAACGACTTTGCTACGATGAGAAGATAGTGTCAGACTACTTTGTGTCACTGTACCTCTTAATACTTAAAATAAGATTGAAGCCTATATGAAAATTGCAGTAAGAAAATCATATTTTGAATCATTTTCACTACATAAAACCCTCTCTCTCCCTACTGTTTAGGGTTTTGATTGCGATGGGTAGGTTAAAAGGTGTTTCCATGTATGTTTCTTCATAATGTAAGCAATAAATATACACTAAAGCATACAAATGGGGATAAGCTAAGAAAAATCCTCATGTCCTATCTCTATTATACTTGCAAAATTATCTCTCTAAATTTTCATAATTTTTCACGTGCAATATCTAAACATTTTTAAATTGAAACTCATTTTTCTCTATTGTTTACAATTATTTGTAATTAATTTTTTTTTTGTGAAACACTTAAGAATACTAAGATTCATTATTACTCTCCATTTGTCTCCATGGAAACACAATTTACCATGATGAAACTCATAAAATTGACGATTTAGCATAAAACCACACTTTTGCGTATTTTATATGTTTTATATTTTTTGGATAAAGTGTATAAACGATTAATACTTTTTATTCATGTTGATATTTTTAATAAAATGAATCATTTTCAAATATTAGAAACCAATTTCAACCATAGGAAATCAATATGCATCATAAAACCAAGAGGAAGCCCACTTACTCATAAAATTGCATTCGCACTCATTGTATTTCAAAAAAGAGAAGTTGTTGATGCTCATTTACAGCCACCTCCTGATGCTTTCTTATCACTTTCTTGATCTATCCCTCGAATTACATCATGAACCATCGCCCATTCCCCCTCATTTTCTTAGTCCATATGAACCACATTTATGGCGAGAGAGAAAGAGGAGAGAGAAAGACTGAAATTTGATCTTGCTGAATACTACATCATTTCTCATGGGAATCGGAGCATTGAAGAGTAAAAAACTCATATAGCCATTGCCCAAGAGGGAGAAGAGAATCATGAAAAGTTTGAATTTTTCATTTTTGGAGGGATGGAGGAGGGGCCAAAAAAAATGCACCCCTCCCCATGTTGTTTGATTTCTTGATTAGTTGCCTAGACTTTCTAATCAAGCTTAACTATTAGCTTTAAATTATTTAGTTCATTTTGGTCTTTTCGCACTTGATTCGAAGTGGTTCCCTCTTTGTTGAGGGGATAAATGATCTCGAAATCACGATCCGACTGGACAAGTGGCTTTCTAGCATTGAAATTTGTCACCTAGCCTCCATCACATACTTTTCAACTTCTAGATCCACTAGTTGCTTCATAACACCAAACCTTGCAGTCATCAAATGGGGGGTCAAATGGACTCCGATTGACAAACAGATGCTTGTGTTGGATTTTTGACATCAAAATACATCTTAGAAAACTCCATCTCCTTGATCTGCAACTGTTTCATTTTTTATTAAACATGCCTCTTTTATGGGTCCTAGCTCTTTTTACACTTAAATCCTGACTTTAAAATCCGCTCTCAAATATCCCAAGTTAAAGGAGCTTATGAGAGGGGATCCCTACAAAGGTTAAAATAATAAAAAGATTTTAAAATTTTAAGAAGTTGAAATAGTTTCTTATTAGTCAATTTTTAATCCCCATTGTTTTTCCAAATGTCATCTTCATCCTCCCCCCATCTTCTCAACTCGTTCTCATCACAAAATGTGGGGACCTAAAACAGACCCAACATGAGCTCTAGGGCTCTAGCCGGCGGGTCTCTAATGCACACCAAATCACCCTCATAGCCTCGTGACTAGAAGCATCTGGGGGTCATACACTACTCTAAGTATTATAACTCGTTTGTATCGATCGTAGTTCAATGTTTTTTCTTTCCAATTGCACAAAGGGAGTATCCAAACATTCAAGTGATCAACACCTCAATTCATATACAAAAAGATCTCGCCCCAATAGAATGTTGTGGCTCCTATAACTCTCTTACACCGTAAGGATTGGCCCCAAGATGCATTGTCTTACATATAGAACACGAACATAACAGAGTCCTCTCATAATATAAATGTAACGATCCAGGATAATGTATATATATTCCTCACTTAATCGATTTTCCCCAAAGATATCGTACTAACCTATAGCAAAGGGAAATCTTACACTCTCAATGTTGGTCGTCACCTATAGACATATAATTGCTTTGTATCCAAGAATTTATATTTTGATACTAGGTTTAGAATGTGCATGCAGAGTATATGATACTCCATGCTTAAAAAACTTAACTAAAAACCAACCAACGTAAAGTGCATAAACAATCTTTTCATGATTTATTTCTAATCGCAAGATGTGCGGCAAGCATTGCTAAGGAACAGAACCAAGCTAACATGTGCTGCTCAACCTCCTAATATGCTAAGATATGCAATGAAATCAGCAACTTAATCAAATACGTTTCCATGTCATTTCATATCCCCTACCGTTTACATTTAGATCGCGAGACATACGGCAATCATTGTTTCCATTTCATTCCATATCCCCTACCATTTACATTTAGATTGATTGCACAAATGTAGGGAGATTTCATGATAAATTTCCATAGAAACAAGTCCTAAAACACACATTTTAGCACAGATACATAGGCAAACTGAGACAAACCCTCATGCTTCATTTTCATTTTTACATTCATAAATGTTTTTCTGAAATTTTATGCACGAAAACTATTTTTCCTTGGTTTTTTTTTCTTATTTTGATTATTTTTAATATATTTTTTCATTTATTTCAACATAAATTTTTACTTTTTTGAGTTTTCTTACTTGTGTGTCTTATCAGAAGTATAATGTGTCAACGTGTAGAATTTCATGCCATATGAATATCATTTGAACCCCTGAAATCCAAAAACAACTTTATTTTTCATTAAATCTCGTGTTTTGAGTTTTATGACTTTATTGTTTTCTATATATAAAATGAAAAATGAATGAATTTTTGACATTGTAGATATCAACAAACATGTTTCAATTATTTGCAGCCATTCTCTTTTTTCGATTTGCGTGTCTTATGAGAAGTATAATGCATCAACGAATTGAATTTCATACCATATGAACATCATTTGAACCTCCAAAATCCAAAAATGACTTTATTTTTCATTAAATCTTGTGTTTCAAGTTTTGTGATTTTATTTTTTAAAATGTATAGAATGAAAAATGAATGAATTTTTGACATTCTAGATATCAACAAACATGTTTCAATTATTTGCAACCATTCTCTCATCATATGCACTAATGGTTCATCATTAAAATTAAATAACGATCACGTACTCAAAAATTTGTATATAGCCTTCTCTCTTTCTCATAAAGAACAAGGAGGAGAGAGATTTTTTTTAAAATCTTACTTTATTTCAACTTTTTTTTGAGTTTTTTGATTTGTATGTTTTATGAGAAGTATAATGCATCAATGTATAGAATTTCATGCCATATGAACATCATTTGAACCTCTAAAATCCAAAAACAACTTTATTTTTCATTAAGTCTTGTGTTTCAAGTTTTGTGATTTTATTGTTTTTTATATATAGAACGAAAAATGAATGAATTTTTGATCTTGTAGATATTGGCAAACATGTTTCAATTATTTGCAACCATTCTCTCATTATATGCACTAACGGTTCATCAGTAAAATTAAATAATGAACACTTACTCAAAATTCGTTTATATACGTCTCGTAATTTGAGGAAATAGAACCGTTGATGTAATTATCCAGTCACTAATGCTTCCAAATCACTTGATCTATGTCCCATTATGCTTTTGAACCATTGCCTATTACCGATTCATCAAATTGGCCCTCCCTCTCTCTCTCATAAAATAGGCACATGAACAAAGAACAAGGAGGAAAGAGAAATAGGAGAGAGAAAGACTGCTTTTTTATCTTGCTATATACTACATCATTTTTCATGCAAATTGGAGTGATGGAGAACAAAAATTTGGTAGATCAAATGCCTAAGAGGAGGAAAATAATCATGATAGGTATGAAAATGCCATTTTTGGGGGGATGGAGAAGGCACAAAAAAAAAGCACCCCCTCCCCCTATGTTGCTCCATATTTTATTAGTTTACCTCTTCTTAATCAAGGATTACCATTAACCCCTCAAATAACTAGTTTATTTTTGCATTTTCACACTTGACCCAAAGTAGTTTTGGCTTAGTTGAGGAGGCAAACGATCTCAAAATTGTGATCTAACTAGATGGCTTTCTGGCGTTGAAATCTATCAATGTGACATCCTCACATGCTTTTTGTTAAGATATCGAGCTCCACTCGTGATATGCCAGGGTGACCGTTGTGCATTTATGTCACCGACTTGTTAACTGCAGATGCGGTTGGTACACTGCCCATGAATAATAGCTAGATGACAGCTATCCTTATCTACTCTAGTTCGTGGCTCAGTTAGTATGCCACCTTAGTTAGTTGAGTTTGGTTTGAGACCCATATATGGGGTTCTTCTATTTCTATGTACTAGAGTTCTTTTGGCTTACACAACTAAGAAGAGGAAAATTGTTTTCAGCCTTCACCTATGTGTGTATTTCCCCATTGTGCAAGCAATAAAGCTACAAGTGAGACTCCTTCCTTCTCTCCCACAATCTTGACATGGTATTAGAGCCTTGTTTGTGGTAAGGAGCTCAAGAAAGCAAACCGAGTTCGCGGTGTTCTGGTAAGAAGACCAGTGTTGCTTTCATTTTTCTGTTTTGGGAGCAAGTCTCTGCAGGTAGCACAGTCGGAAAGTGCAAGAGTGCATTGTCTCGGATTGAGATGCCCTTCGCGGTGTAGCAAGAGGGCAATATATGCTGTAGGGGCAGGCTTTAGCCCTTGGTTGCTCTGTTTTTCTGATTTGAGGCCATTTCGGGGCTTGTTTTGGAGGCGGAAGTTTTCTGCATGCACTTAGAAAAAGGCCTTGTTTTATGCTGTGTGACCACTGTTCTACAGGTCGATGAAAAGTTACTGTAGAAATTGCATCGTATGCCTGTGCCCAGAGACATTGGGAGTTACAAAATCATCCTTGTTGCCTGTTGATGCAAAATCGTCACTAGGAAGTGACTGTGTGGTCAAATACCACTTTTGTCAGTTTTGCAGATTTGCCCTTGTGTGGCTGAAGCTGTGTTCTTTGCAGTGACAGAATTTTTTGCAGTGTTCTGTAATGGCGTCTGATTGTATTTCACAGATTGTCACTGAAAAGCTTGACAAGAACAACTTCCAGGCATGGAAGTTTAGAATGATGAATTTCCTTATGGGAAAAGGATATTGGGAATTCGTTGCAGGAAATGAAGAAGAACCAGTTCTTCCTGATGTTCCCAATCAACAGCAAATGCAGGCATTTAAAGCATGGCCTGAGAGAGCCAGGAAAGTTATGTACTGGCTGTCTATCAGCATTTTAGACTCTATGATTGTGCATATTCAAGATGCAAGTACGCCAAAGGAGGCATGGGATACTTTGTCAAAAATGTATAGCCCAAATATGCAAGCCAGGAAAATGCAGCTCAAGCAAGAGTTGCACAATGTGCAAAGAGAAAATATGAGCATCAATGACTACCACATGAAGGTGAAGAAGATTGCAGATGCACTTGCTTCCATTGGGTCACCAGTGGAAGATGATGATTTAGTTTCTGTGACCTTGAATGGTCTAGGAAAGGATTATGCACAGTTCCGAACATCCATTTCCGTCTGTGAAAGATTTCTTGATTTTGAGGAGTTGATTGCTCTTCTAATTTCTGAGGAGCAAAGAAATGGTGGTGCATCTTCTTCAGGAGGAACTTCAAAAGAAGTTGTCTTCTACTCAAATACCGGAAGAGGTAGAGGCAGAGGTAGAGGAGGCCGATCTGGAGGCCGTGGTAGAAATCAGAATATGCAACAAACTCAAGAAAACCAGTCCTATGGTGGAGGACGTGGTAACTCTAGAGGCAGGGGGAGCCAAAGAGGTCGTGGTGGATGGCAAAGAGGCCAAAATGCAAACAGTAATGTTGAATGCTACTACTGTGGTAAAATGGGTCATATGGCTAAAGACTGCTATAAAAAGCAGAATGACATCATGAATGGAAAATTGCAACAAGGGAATTATGCATCTTCTAGTAGACAGGGTGATGACAGAAATGAGCATTTGTTTATTATGCAGCACATGAACAATTCTGTGACAAGTGCAGAAGAAAGCAACAAAGTATGGTATGTTGACTCAGGTGCATCAAACCACATGACAGGTCATGCAGAATGGATGGAGGATGCAAGGAAAATGAAAAAACCAAGATTTGTGGAGACTGGTGATGATACTGCACATCCTATTGTGCAGATTGGAAAAATTCCTTTGTCTATGCAGGATGGGAAAAAGAAATGCTTGTCCAATGTATTTCATGTCACGAATATCACCAAGAATCTGGTTTCTGTTGGTCAAATGGTTGAGCATGGCTTGCAGGTCAGATTTAATCCTCATGGATGCTTTGTTGAGGATATGAAAAATAAAGGTCGCTTGATAGCAAAAGGAAAGAAGAAGGGCATAATGTTTACGTTGGATGCAGACATGCGTGAATTGAGTGCAGCAATGTTTGCATATGGGACCGGTGTAGTTGCAGATATTGATATCTGGCATAAACGCATTGGTCATGTTAATGTACATCGACTTAAATCAATGCAGGCCCAAAATATTGTTGCAGGATTGCCTAAATTCAAGGTTGCAAAAATGCATAAGGTATGTGAAGCCAGTCAATTTGGAAAACAGGCAAGGAAACCATTTCCTAGACAAGTTCAAGAGAGTAAGAAGCCATTGGAATTAATCCACTCTGATGTGTGGACTACTAAAGCTGCATCTCTTAGAGGCTGTCATTATTTTGTCACTTTTATTGATGACTATAGCAGAAAAGTTTGGGTGTATTTTATGAAAAAGAAAAGTGAAGTTTTTGGGCATTTCAAAACTCTTAAAGCTATGGTTGAAAAAGAAACAGGCCTGCAAATAAAATGCCTAAGGTCAGATGGAGGGGGAGAGTACCTCTCAAATGAGTTTGCAAGGTTCCTACAGGATCATGGCATAAAGCAGCAATATTCATGCAGTCATACCCCACAACAAAATGGAATTGTAGAAAGGAAAAACAAGCATATTGGAGAGGTATCTCGTGCCATGCTCAACGAAAAAGACTTGCCAGATTTTTACTGGGCTAAAGCAGTTGCTACAACAGTCTACATAATGAACAGGACTCCCACTACAGCAATACATGGGATGACTCCAGAGGAGAGGTATACTGGTAGGAAACCAAATATTTCTCATTTGAAAATTTTTGGTTGCATTGCCTATGTTCATGTGCCAGATGAGTTGAGATCCAAGTTGGATCCAAAAGCTGAGAAGTGCATCTTTATTGGTTACTCTCTGCAGCAAAAAGGGTATAGATGCTATAACCCTTCTACTCGCAAGTTTACAGTGAGCAGAGATGTTGTTTTTGATGAGATGAATAGCTGGTATAAACCAGTAAATGTGATTGATAATGTAGATGCACAAAATAGTAATGCTGCACAGAATTCACAGCAGCAGTCACAAGATATTAGTGGACCTAAGCGTCCTCTAGCAGTGGTTCACATTCTTCACCATGGACATGCAGATTGAGATCAGGAGAATCTTCTCAAAGCAATGTAGATAGTGGTATGCAGGTATCACGAAAAGGAAAAGAGAAGGTAGATCAGCCCATGTTTGATGTGAATGCAGGTCACTCTTATGTGGATGGTGAATCTAGTGGCTCAGAACAGAGCATTGATGATGAGTTGGGTATTCCTTCTATTGTTACACCTGGAGTAAGGAAGACCAGGGATGTTTTGAGAGCACCTGTGAGTGAATCTACTTTGCGCAGGTCTACCAGAGTTAGGTATCCTGTGGATAGGCTGAAATATGATGGATTTACAGCCATTCACTATGCCTATATGGTCATAGTGATACAGGAACCAGAACCCACTTCTTTTGAGCAAGCCATGGGAAAAGAAAAATGGGAGAAAGCCATGGATGAAGAAATGGATGCCTTGGAAGCAAATGCTACATGGGAATTGGTACCTTTGCCTAAAGATAAGAATGCAATTGGTTGTAAGTGGGTTTATAAGGTGAAACACAATGCAGATGGTTCTATGAACAGATACAAGGCAAGATTAGTAGTCAAGGGGTTTGCACAAACATATGGCATTGATTATGAAGAAACATTCAGTCTGGTTGCAAGGATGGTAACCGTAAGAGCAATCATTGCTATGGCTGCATCAAAGGAATGGCCTTTACATCAGATGGATGTAAAGAATGCCTTCTTGCATGGTGATTTGCAAGAAGAGGTATATATGGAGCAGCCACCAAGTTATGTGCATGGTGTTCATCCTGAGTTTGTTTGCAGGTTGAAGAAAGCCTTGTATGGCTTGAAGCAAGCACCTACAGCATGGTCTGACAAGATAGGACAGTATCTTGTCACTATTGGCTTTCAGATTGCCAAGGCAGATTTCTCACTTTATGTGAGAAAAACAGAGAAAGATATTATGCTACTTGTCATTTATATTGATGATTTGATTATGACAGGTGACAGTGATGAAGATATCCTTCATGTGAAAATGCTATTGAAGGAGAAGTTTGAGATGAAGGATTTGGGAGAGCTGCGTTATTTCTTGGGCATTGAGGTGATTAGATCACCAAGTGGGATATGGCTCTTGTAGAGGCAGTATGGATTGGACATGCTGTCCAAATATGGGATGACAGGCTGTAAGCCTATTTCAGTTCCTTTGGAGCAGAATGTGAAGCTGAGCGCAGATGCAGGTGAGCTTCTGGAAGACCCTACTATGTACAGGCACATAGTAGGAAGTTTGATTTATATGACTATTACCAGGACAGATTTGAGCTATGCTATTGGATTGGTAAGTGAGTTTATGCAGGCTCCAAGGAAACTGCATTTGGATGAGGCTAGACGCATACTCAGGTATGTGAAGTCCACATTGCAGTATGGACTACTTTATGAGACTGGGGTTCAGATACAGTTGTATGGATACACTGATGCTGATTGGGTTGGTAGTATTTCTGATAGACGATCTACTAGTGGATATTTGTTCTCTTTTGGGAGTGCTGCAATCACTTGGAGCAGCAAGAAACAACCTACAGTTGCCTTGTCGAGCACAGAGGCTGAGTACAGGGGTGCAGCAATGGCTGCATGTGAGGTAGCTTGGTTGCATAAGCTACTTTATGATATGCATCAGCCTACAGATGGGCCAGTTGTCATTTATTGTGACAACATGAGTAGTATACACTTGGCAAATAACCCAGTCTATCATGCTAGAACAAAGCACATTGAGTTGCATTATCACTATGTGCGGGAGAGGGTTTTACTAGGTCTTATTGATCTAGTTTATGTCAGCACAGAGGATCAGGTAGCTGACATATTTACGAAGGCATTGGGCGCAGAGAAGCTGCGCAAGTTTAGAGACCTACTTGGTGTGCAGGAATTGGGATTGAGCTCGAGGGGAAGTGTTGAGATATCGAGCTCCACTCGTAATATGCCAGGGTGACCATTGTGCATTTATGTCACCGACTTATTAGCTGGAGATGCGGTTGGTACACCACCCATGAATAATAGCTAGATGATAGCTATCCTTATCTACTCTAGTTCATGGCTCAGTTAGTATGCCACCTTAGTTAGTTGAGTTTGGTTTGAGACCCATATATAGGGTTCTTCTATTTCTATGTACTAGAGTTATTTTGGCTTACACAACTAAGAAGAGGAAAACTGTTTTCAGCCTCCACCTGTGTGTGTATTCCCCCATTGTGCAAGCAAGAAAGCTACAAGTGAGACTCCTTCCTTCTCTCCCACAAACTTGACACTTTTTGGATCCGATAGCTACTTCATAATGCCAAACCTTACGACCATTCAATGGGGTGTCAAAGGGACTCCAATTGACGAACTGATGCTTGCATTGGGTTCGAGACGTGTCGAAATGCACCTAAGAAAACTCCAACTCCCTGATCCGTAACTGTTTCATTTTGCACCAAAAATTCCCCATTTATGGGTCTCAAGGTCTTTTTGTACTTAAATCCTAACTTTAAAATCCACTCTCAGTGGTGACCATGGGATAGAGCAACTCAGCCTGTCGAATCCATGAACTATTCTACACAAACAACAACTATAAAGAGCATCAAGCTGCTACAAATAAAATACACAACAAAACACAAATACAGCTCTCACCCTATCCCCTTGACAAAATCAAAGCATGAAGTCCACAGGGGAGAGGCTGAGTATAATCTTACAAAGAGCTGGAGCTAGTTGCTAACTAACTACTTCAACATAGAATAGTTAAAAAGAACTATCAAAAGAGTCATCCTAAGTGGTGGCTTGATCTGCATACCTGACCTAGGACAAATGGACCAAGAACTCCGACTAGACAAGGACACCTGTAGCCTGGTCTATAAAAAGTCACATATTTTTCCTTTTGATCATATTTTTTCCTTTTAGTATTCTATACTCGAGCATGCAAAAAGGAGGGAGTTGAGCATGGTGTGAACCAAGGAGAACAAGGCATTGACTTGAGGTCATGTCTTGATATTCAAGAGCCTACCAAGCTCTTGTAAGGTAACACTTAATCTTTTTCTTCTGCTTTAACTAGCTTTTTTGCCTTTTTCTAGCTAAATGCCGCCCCTAAGAAGATAAGGCATGAGCCATGGGTCATGACTCATTCCCAAGAACCTACCAGGCCTTCGCAAGGCAATGATCATCTGATCCTAGAATTTTTCTTCCTTTATTTTGTTTTTTTAGGGGTTACAACTCCTTTTTACACACCTTTATATTATATATATATATATATATATATATATATAAAGGAAATATTCATTGACTATTTTCTTGCATTTATTTGGTGGGTTTCTCTCTCTGTCTCACAACTAATAGGGATTCCTAAAACCAGCTACCTAGCAAACTAGCAGAACAGGTTCACTAGGACTACTCGTAAAAACAACTCTTATAGTGTCTGATAATGTCTTTATAGGAGGCAGACAACTACTCAAACCTCCCGAGACACATCTAACCTAACCTCGGGACTTCATACCTTGAATTCCGGTCTTCCTCAAAAAGAAAAAATTTCCACATACATATACACATAAAGCACGAAGGGAAGGGACTTGTAAAGGAAGGATATCACCTAGACTGGCCATAAGAAGCTTTTGCATAGGTAGAGGTTCTCTCTAGGTACTCTGTTGAATCTGTTTAGTGCAATGCTAAAACAAAAAATGTTTACCACACTTGCACCAAACAAATAAACGGGCCTCTTGGCCTATGAGATCCAATATTGAATCCAACATGAATGGCCCTCTTAGCCTAACAAGATCAAACAACTCTCTTCATGAACAAAGGGCCCTCTTGGCCTAACAAAATTAACCAATAAAGCACACCATTCAGTATCCTATTGCTAAAAACAAACTCTTGATCCCACATAAACCATACTAAAGCTCAAAACTAGACCAAGGGGATGGACTTCTCAGGCCCTACACTAAATGCATCAAATTATTAACTAACCCCCTATATAAATGGCAAGGGGCGTCCTACAAATATGCCATTGAATGATCCGATACGTCCTTGACAAAATAAGAAGATGGTCAATCTCTACTTGACTCATAACCCATACTAACCATTAGTGGCCATTTGAGCAAGTAGTCCCCATAGTAGTCCTAGAGAGACAATTGTAAAAACCCCTTAAGACCACAGTTAAGAAAGACATCTTCAACAAAGGCATAATTAGTCAAGGAATTTGCAAAGTGATCCCATTGTTAGGGAATCAATGGCCAGTCAATCACTGCCTCAAAGATATCAAGGGTGTCTCCTAAGGTTGCACAATGCTACATCCTTAAAATGGGATCTCTCACATTATAATTCCCATTCAATAGGTTGATCACTAATTGTGAGTTGCCTTTTACCAATAACCAATACCACCACATCTGGCTAGATTTAGCCCCATAAGCAAGCCCTTGTATTCTACCATGTTATTCCTAAAAGAGGTTCTTAAAGACACTCCATTTTTAAAACCACTCGATGATGGGGATCTTTTATGATAACCCCAACACTCGCATGCTTAGCAAGTCCTCGAGAAGCTTCATCAAAATATAATATATAAACCCAGGCTTCATTGATATAACTTGCCATGGAAATCAACCTACTCATACTTATGATAATCAAAATTTAATCGAGAGAGAGAGGGTGTAAGACAACTACAATCCCTCCTTCCTCACTGAACTCGAAAGGAACACCATTAAGAACCCTATGACAATGATGACAGTAGATAAAAGATCTAACTTGCCACTCAGTAATGTGATAATCCTTACTCCACCAGATCACTTTGCCTTGGTGATAATGTTTCTCTAAATATGGGTGCTCAAGATAAGGAATGATTCTCCCCATCCAACAGTCTTGGTATCCTCTACAAGTTTAAGTTGGATCCTAAAGGACTTACAAAGGCACCAAGTTTAACATCATCCCCTATACATAATAGGGCTTTATTTTATTGAAATTTACTTTAGTTTTGAATGCTACCCCTTGCAAATCCACTAAAAGGACTATAGAGTGATTCTCTCCTATATGAACAATTTTATAAGGACCATCCCATTTGGGTTCCAACTTGCTAGGAAGAGCTCACGATGGGCATCATAATATAAAACCAATTGATTCTTAGAAAACTTATACTTCTTAGCCCAAAGGTCATGATACGTTTTCATCCGCTTCTTTCATACTTCCTGATGTAACAAGGCTTGTAGCCTAATCTTGTCAAGATGTGCAAGGAGAATGAATCTTTCTTGTAATGCTTTCTCTTCTCCTAATGAATGATTTAGACCAAACCTTATTGTAGGCAGGTCAATCTCCAAAGGTAGAACACACTCTTCCCCATATACTAATTTAAAAGAAGTGTGGTGTGTAGCTCTTTTAAATGTTGTATTATAAGCCCAAACAATCACATACAACTTCTTATCCCAATCGTGCTTACCTTCGGATAGCTTGTTAATGCTCTCCACTTGCACATTAGCTTGGAAATTGTAAAGTGTGGTGTTATTATGATTAATTTTTAGCAATTCTATCAAATCCTCAATCATTTTATTCAAAAAATGTGTCCCAGGGTCAAACACAAGCTCCTTAGATGGACCAAATGTCAAGAATTGCGTGGTGGGGGGACTTGCTCAAGATGCTGCGCTGAACACACATAGAATGCACAAGGAGAAGCTCACTCAAGAGACAAGAAGAGAGATGGAGGCCAAAACGTTTTCTTGCTGGTTTTTTCTTCTTCTTCCACACACTTTACAATGTACACAAAGTATAGATAAGATACAACATAAAGGAAAGTGGCCAAGTCAAACAATGCATAACCGACTACACTAGTCAACTGCGTTATAACTATGCCAGCTGTAAATAGGTGTAACAACCTGAATATAATAAGTAATGAGTCAGTGGACATGTGAGAGTCATATTAATGACCACTGACGTGCTAAGTGTAGATGTGTGGACCCATCTAACCAGGTGGTCCATCATCAATGTCCGCATGTGTTGAGCTTGTCATCTCAACACTCCCCCTCAAGCTCAACTGCATCTCTGCAACTCCAAGTAAGCTTCGAAACTTTTGAAGCTTCTCTGTACCCAATGTCTTCGTGAAGATGTCAGCTATCTGATCCTATGTGCTGACATATGCCAAGTCAATCTCACCTGCTAGTACCTTCTCTCTCACAAAGTGGTAGTGTATCTCAATATGTTTTGTCCTGGCATGGAACACATGGTTCCTAGCCAACTATATATTGTTCATGTTGTCACAATAAATGACAACAGGACCTTCCACCTGCACATCTAAATCAGCCAATAACTTTTGTAGCCATACTACATCACATGCTGCTACAGCAGCACCTCTATACTCAGCCTTTGTACTCGACAAAGCAACTATAGGTTGCTTTTTGCTGCTCCAAGTAACTGCTGCACTACCAAGAGAGAATATGTATCCGTTGGTAGATCTTCTATCAGACATACTACCATCCCAATCTGCATCTGTGTATCCAAATACCTGTACATTTGTACCTACCTCATAGAAATGTCCATAATGTAATGTGGACTTCACATATCTCAATATGCAGCTGACTGCATCCAAATGTGGCTTTCTAGGTACTTGCATAAACTGACTCACAAGACCAACAGCGTAGCTCAAGTCTGGCCTTGTAATGGTCATGTAGATCAAACTCCCCACTATCCTCTTGAACATAGTAGGGTCTTCTATCTCATCCCCAACATCAGCACTCAACTTTACATTCTGCTCCAATGGGACTGAAAGTGGTTTGCATGCTGTCATACCATACTTAGACAACATATCCAAGTCATACTGTCTTTGGGACAGCCATATACCATCATCACATCTGATCACCTCAATGCCAAGGAAGTACCTTAGCTCACCTAATCCTTCATCTCAGACTTCTTCTTCAAAAAGTCCTTGACTTTAGCAATCCCACTATCACTATCACCTGTAATAATCAAGTCATCCACATAGATGACTATGATGACCAAACTTCCATCTCGCTTTCTCACATAAAGTGAGTGATCAGCATCAGAAACATAAAAGCCAATATTGACAAGATACTCTCTGATCTTGTCAGACCATGCTCTAGGTGCTTGCTTGAGCCCATAGAGCACCTTCTTCAACCTGCACACATACGTGGGATGCTCTAAATCTTCATAACCTGCTTGTCTTCATAACCTGCTTGTTGATCCATATACACTTCTTCCTACAAATCACCATGCAAGAAGGCATTCTTCACATCCATTTGCTGCAACCTCCAACCTTTGGCTGCTGCCAAAGAAATCACACATCTGACAGTTTCCATCCTAGCAACTGGACTGAAGGTTTCTTCATAATCTATGCCATATGTCTGAGCATAGCCTTTTGCAACCAGCCTAGCTTTGTACCTACTAATAGAACCATCTGCATTGTGCTTAATCTTATAAACCCACTTACATCCAATAGCTTTCTTTCCCTTCGGCAATGATACTAAATCTCAAGTCTTATTGGCCCTCTAATGCAACGATCTCCTCATCCATTGCTGCATCTCAATGAGTATGGCCAACAACATCCTCAAAACAAGTGGGCTCAACATCCTCAACTAGTTTCACCATATAAGCATAATGGTGAGTTGCATAACCTTCAAAACCAAATCTTTTAACAAGGTATCTGACCCTGCTAGATCTACGTACCACCGGATCACTCAATGGAGCCTTTACATTATTATGAGCTCTCTGTACACCTGGTGTCTTGATAGAAGGAATACCAAGCTCATCATCTAAGCTCTCTGAGCCACTGGAGTCTCCATCAAGAACTGCATCAATGCCATCTGACACTTTATTCTTTCCTTTGTCTTTACCTATAGTGCTACTAGATGCACTTGAAGATGTAGAGCTACTCCTTAGTCTCCCAGACCATGGACTACCAGATGATGTCTCTGGTCCACTAAGAGTCTGTGATTCTTGCTTTTCAGCCTGCACATGAGTGTCATGATCATCATCATCATCCAATGCATCACCACTAGATGCATACCAACTGCTCATTTAATCAAAGATGACATCCCTACTCACTCTGAACTTACATGTGACAGGGTTATAACAGCGATACCCTTTCTACTCTAAAGAGTATCCAATAAAGACACATTTTTCTGCCTTCCGTAGCTCATATGGCACATGAACATAGGCAACACAGCCAAATTATTTCAAGTGCGATACATCAGGCTTCTTGCCAGTAAAGCATTCTTCAAGAGTCATCCCATGAACTGCAGCTGTGGGACTTGTGTTCATAATATAAAGAGCAGTATGGATAGCCTCAGACAAAAAATGCTTAGGCATATTCTTTTCAACCATCAAGGCACGTGCAACTTCTGTAATATGCCTATTTTTCCTTTTTGCAACACCATTTTGCTGTGGGGTATACATGCATGTGAACAGTCTCTTTATCACATGAGACCTCAGAAAATCACTGAACTCATTCGAGAGGTACTCTCCCCCTCCATCTGACCTCAAGCACTTTACTTTCAAACATGTTTCTCTTTCAACTGCAGCCTTGAAAGTGCTAAAGTGCTCAAACGATTCACTTTTTTCCTTCATAAAATATATCCATAGCTTTCTAGAACAATCATCAATGAATGTGACAAAGTATGAACTGTCTCCAAGAGATACATTTTGTGTAGGCCCCCAAATATCTGTATGCACAACATCAAGGATATTTCTTCTTACATCTTTGTCATGTGAAAAGGGTTGTCTTGCCTACTTACCAAATTGACATGTTACGCATACCTTATGAAATTCTGCAACTCTAAATGTAGGAAAACATGTAACCCAACCCTTTGGACTGCATTAATTTTAGCCTTTGTACATTTGCATGTCTAATGCGTTTGTGCCAAATTTCAATATCTGCAACAACATCTTTTCCTTTAGCATACATAGCAGCATTCATAGTAGGAATTCCAACATCCAGAGTAAACATACACCCAACTCTACTTCCCTTTGCAACTAACCTGCACTTGTCATTGAAGTCTTCTACAAAGCAGTCCTTTGCATTAAATCTGACTTGCAGCCCTTGCTCTACCATCTGACCCACTGACACCAAGTTCTTTGTAATAGATGGCACATGTAATACATTTGAAAGACTCTTTGTCTTACCATCATGCAAGGACAAGGGAACTTTTCCAATGTGTGAAATTGGGTGGCATGAATCATCACCTGTCTGTACATAACCTGCATTTTGCAAATTCTGCATCTCTCCAAACCATTCTGCATAGCTGGTCATATGATTGGATACACCTGAATCAACATATCAAACATCAACATGTGTTCCCTTTCCTGTAATAGCATTCAGCATATGCTGCATAACAAACAGACGTTCATTTTTGTCTTCATTCTGTCGTAAAGATAATGCATAGTTTCCTTACTGCAACTTACCACTGCGAATATCATCTTTCTTAGCATAACATTGGGTTGCAATATGAATTGTTTTGCCACAGTAGTGACACACAATACCAGAGTTGTTAGAACCTCTGTTCTGCCATCCACCTCTTCCTCTAAAGCTCCCCCTGCCTCTAAAGTTACCACGACCTCCTAAAACCTGCATATCGCCAAATTGCTGATTCAATTTGTTTTACTAGTTGTCACTACCATGTCCTATACCAGGGCCTCTTGAAGAGAACCTGCCATGTCCCCTTCCTGAACTAGAGTAGAAAGCTTGGACCTGTTCACCACTTCTTTCAGATGTCTCACTATGCATGTTGATCTCTTCAATGATCATAAGGGAGACCAACTCATCGAAATCTAGAAATGGCTTTTTGACATATACAGAAGTTACAAAAGACTTCCAAGGCTTTTTTCTTTGTTAAGTCCACCCAAGGTAGACGACACCATCATCATCATCGGGCATTGCATCAATCGCTGCCAAGGCATCTGCAATGCTCCTTACCTTCAGTGCATACTCATTGATAGACATCTTTCCTTTCTTCAATGTATTCAACTCTTGCTTGAGTTGAATCTTTCATGCCTTTGTATTTATGGAGAACATACTTTCAAGTATGGTCCAAGCTGCATATGAATTCTCTGCATTTCTAATATGTCCCAGTATATTATTATTAATTACTGCAGACAGCCAATACATGACCTTTTTGTCTTTTTTATTCCATTCCTTTCGTGCCTTTGTCTCTTCTGCAGTTGGAGGATCACTCACTTGCGGCTCCTTTTCTTCACCTGAAACAAACTCGTAGAGGCCTTTTCCAATAAGGAAGTTCGTGACACGAAACTTCCATGAAGGGTAGTTGTTCTTATCGAGCTTCTCAATGATTGGGTTTCCACTATTCTCTGCCATTATCACAAAACTAATACCAAACAACAAGAAAATCTTCTGCAACCCTCGACCTGTAGTGCACAGCAATACTCCAGACAGTCTTTTTCACTGTCTGCTCAACAATACATGCAATCTGCAACCAGTTTGCAGATAAACCTTCTATTTATTTGCTAGTAAACACCTTTGAACTTACAGATCTGAAATCTGTAACCTGTGCACCTGTATACGGAGACACAACTGAAATTGCAGGGTATCTTGAACTGTTGTTTGCAACCTTGCGGCTCTAAAAAATGGGGCCTGAAACGGCCTCAGATGCCCAAAATAACTGCAGGAGAGCCCTATAGGGATAATCTACAGAATACACAGCGCTCTTCGCGCACACCAAATCTCACTGCAATCTGAGATTTTTGCTCTGTCCTGCTTTCGATGCCTCCACAAGCACTATCCAAGAGAGAGAGTGGAAGGATGGGAGAGCTTCTTACCCGTGGCTTGCTTGCTCGAACCTTGCTTCTTCTCCTTCACTTCAGCCTTCAAAATCAGCCTCTCTCAGTGGCATGGCTCTAATACCATGTCAAGAATTGCGTGGTGGGGGGACTTGCTCAAGATGTTGTGCCGAATACACACATAATGCACAAGGAGAAGCTCACTCAAGAGACAAGAAGAGAGATGGAGGCCAAAACGTTTTCTTGCTGGTTTTTTCTTCTTCTTCCACATACTTTACAATGTACACAAAGTATAGATAAGATACAACATAAAGGAAAGTGGCCTATTAAGTCAAACAATGCATAACCGACTACACTAGTCGACTGGCACTATAACTATGCCAGCTGTAAATAGGTGTAACAATCTGAATATAATAAGTAATGAGTCAGTGGCCATGTGAGAGTCATAATGACCACCGACGTGCTAAGTGTAGACGTGTGGACCCATCTAACCAGGCAGTCCATCATCAATGTCCGCATGTGTTGAGCTTGTCATCTCAACACCAAACCATCAAACAATTTATTCCAAAATAAATTTGCATTATCTTTCATCGTAGCAGTGCGAGCTTTAGACCATTTCATGAAATAGTCTATTGCCACAATAATATAATGCTTTTGTATAGTTAATAGAGGGTGTATAGGTCTAGCAAAATCAATGCCCCACTTCTCAAATGGTAATGTGGTCATGATAGGAGTCAATGAGTGCTTCATATTCTGACTATTATCATGTCTATGATATGTATTATATATCTTAACATACACAACTGCATTCTAGAAAATGGACAGCTACTAATATGTGGCTCTCAAAGCTTTCTATGTAGTCAATTGTCCAACAAAGTGCCCTCCACAAGCGGAGTCATGACACTCTTCCAAGATAAATGGAACCTCATCAAGCATAACACATTCATGATAAACATCATTGACCCCTTGTCAATATAGCATTCTTGCAATCAAGGAAAATTTTAAGGCTTGTTGCCTCATTTTTCTCTTTTCAGCCTTTGTCAAATCGGCTCCAACCTCTCCTATGGATAAATAGTGTGTTATAGTAGCATATCAAGATAGAATGGAGGCTATATCGATTTTGAATAAACCCTTGAGGTCACTCCCTTTAACCAAGAGTTCCTTTGGCTCCCTAAAATTCACAATACATTCAATGATGCCATGCAACTTTGGCGGCTTACTCTTAATTTCATAATCAAATTCATGCAAAGTAATCGCCACTTTGCTAGGTGGTTAGGCAGTTGTAACTTATTCAATAATAGCCTCAGCCCCTCTATATTCGTATAAAATATTACATTTTCATATGAGATGTAGCGCCTGAATTTCTTCATTACAAAGACCATCCCAAGGCATAGTTTCTCCATATAGGTATAATTAATCTCAGACACCCCCAATTTGCAACTGGTAAATGCAATTGGATGGTACCAATTATCCATCCAAATTTGGGCTAAATAGTAGCTAATACTATACTGTTAGAAATCAAGCTCACCGTCAGTGTGTCTTCATCTATGACCAACATCTATGACAGCTAGTGTGTACAGCTGTCTACATGTGACTACATTAAATAAGTCGGGTTAGTAGTCAATCAGTGACCTGACTAGAGTTAGTCAGTCTAGTCTACATTTACACTAGGTCACTTTATCTTGTAGGGTGTGTGCTTTTTAGTATAGTGTGTGGAAATGAAGAAATGAGTTTGAGAGCCTGAAGGCTCATGGATATGGAGTTTTTCCCTTTCTCTCTCTCTACTCTTTGAACATGGTATCAAAGCTTCATCCATGAGGCTGTGGGAGAATGGGCATGACAACCTGCAGTGAAAAGGAGATGGAAGTAAGGAATGAGGAAGAAGTTGGACACTTGCAAATGTAGCCATAGTCAAAGGAAGGAATCAGCGTGGACTGCCTTCTGAAAATCATGGACTGCCTCCTAAAAATCAGCAACCTGTGTCTGAAAATCATGGACTGCCTCCTGAAAATCAGCAACCTGTATCTGAAAATCTACGCCTGCTGATCTGAATGGACAGCAATCTGTATCTGAAAATTTGCGCCTGCTGATCTGAATGGACAGCAACCTGTATCTGAAAATCTGCGCCTGCTGATCTGAGTGGACAGCAACCTGTCAATCTTCAGTGGGGCACCTGGACAAGGTTCATAGAGCATGTATGCTCACTATTGAAGGTATTTGAAGTGTGCAAGGAGTAAATGCTTGTGTGGAAGCTCTATTATGAGCTGGAGTGACAGACACAGATCTGTAATCATTTCTGAATTGCTATAAACATGAATGGACAGCATGCATTCAGTCATTACTGACACACAGGAGCCTTGTACTATACTCAGAAGGAATCTTTGGAGCACAAGAATGTGTCAAAGCATGTATACATTGGATCAAATGTCTTGGAGCTGAGATCTCTTGCTCAGAATACTCAGATCTGAAAATCAATGACAAGCTGAAAATTGTTATACACAGTCAATGACAGAATACTCAGATCTGAAAATCAATGACAGGTTGAAAACTATCATACACAGTCAATGATAGAATACTCAGATCTGAAAATCAATGACAGGCTGAAAACTGTCATACACAGTCAATGACAAGTACTGTGCATTACTGAAGCAATACAGGTCATCTTGGGGGTTCCATCATCTATATGAGCTGGCCTATACATGTTGAATGCATGGAGAATTGAAGCAAGCAATGAGCATCATTGAAAACTGAATTTTGAAGCTGAAATAAATGCAGTTACACTGTCATGGTTAATTACAAACAGCTCATGAGGTTTATGCCATTGGTCAATGAAGACAGGTTGTCTATGCCTACTCAGATGCTCATGTATTGAACTTGCTACTACAAAGTAAATGTATGACATGGTCAAAAGACATTTTGGAGCTGCTTGGAGCTTGGTATGCTGAATTCTGGTTGACTGCAACCTGAAACTGAATTTGTTGAAACACTCAGTTTTGGACTTGAAGTTGCTGCTGGTTACTCACAGTTTACAGTTTTCAGACTGCATGTATGTACCCTGGCAGTGAGGTTACATAAGCTTAAGCTGAAGCAAACGCATAGCTTATGTATTGACAGTTATATCTACAATTGAGACCACTTGTTTGAGGGTTGTTTTGGGGTGTCAGTGGGCTGAAATACCCTGGTTTTTTTTCTGCAATTTAGTGCAGAAATCTATCATAAACTGTTACGGACTGAGTCATACTTATTGGACTGCAGGGAGTCAGGCACTTGATAGACAGTCTATTGCATCATGGCTAATGCACATGGGACTGACAATATCACTCAGATAGTTGGAGAGAATTTGGATAATAAGAACTTTACATTATGGAAATTCAGAATGAAAAACTTTCTGGTTGGCAGAGGTTATTGGGATTTATGTACAGGAGATGAAGTTACTCCTGAGTTGCCTGCACACAATCCAACAAATGAACAGAAAAGAGCCTACAGGCTATGGAATGAAAGAGCATGCAAGGTGCTGCATTGGTTTTCCTTATGTATATCTGATGCTATGGTAATTCAAATCACTGGATGTGAGACTCCGAAGGATGCTTGGGACATACTGATGAAAAATTATTGAACCATGACCATGCAAGAAAGATCCAGTTGAAACAGCAGTTCAACAACATGTCTAGGAATGGCAAGAGCATCCAGACGTATACCACGGAGATTAAGACCATAGCTAATCAACTTGCTACTATTGGCTCAAGTGTATCAGAAGATGATATGATTGCTGTTACTTTGAATGGCTTAGGCAAAGAGTACAAAGCTTTTGACACTTCCATTTCTGTCAGAGAAGAGCCCCCTAGCTGGGAAGAGCTAGTTGCTTTGTTGCTGCATGAGGAAGTCAAACTTGGTTTGAATACAGGTTCTAGTGCATCTCAGAGTAGAGACACTGTGTTGTACTCTAGCCAGCGTGGCAGACGATCTAGAGGTTGTGGTTCATTTCGAGGTCGTGGTGACACTCGTAATACTTATGGACAGCAGCAGCAGCAGAGTAATTGGCATGGTGCAAATACACAAGGCCAGCGTGGATCTGGTGGGTTTAGAGGCAGGGGGAGATCACCTCGAGGAAGAGGAGGTGGATCTGGATCTTGGCAGCCTACTGATCAGTCCAACAAGGACAAGGACTATCATTATTGTGGTAAGTATGGGCACATAGCGAAGGAATGTTACAAAAAGCAGAATGACATGAAGGCAAAGGGCAGACAACATGGGCACTATGCATCTTCCAGTGGTGCTCATGATGAGTCACTTGATAGACTCTTTGCCATGCAGCATGTATCTAAAAATGCATCGAGACATGATAGAGATGACAGATGGTACATTGACTCTGGAGCGTCAAACCACATGACCCCGCATGGAGAGTGGTTTGATGAGATGGTTGCAGGTACACATGGTCATGTATGTACTGGGGATGATACCCAACATGACATAAAGCATAAAGGGATTGTTCCATTGATGATGCCTGATGGCAAGAAGAAAGGCTTGCATGATGTCTTACATGTACCGACCATAACAAAGAATTTTTTGTCTGTGGGTCAAATGGCAGAACAGAATCTGCAAGTGAGGTTTAACAAGGATGGATGTTTCATTGAGGAGTATGGAAATGGCTGCAAGCTAATTGCCAAGGGCAAAAGGGATGGCAGGATGTTTACTTTGGAAGCGACCATTCCTAAACTTAAAGCAGCCATGTTTGCACATGATGAGAGTGCCATTCGGGATGTAGAGATTTGGCACAAGCGGATTGGACATGTCAATGTACAAAAGCTGAAATCTATGCAGCAGAAAGAAGTAGTACTTGGATTACCTAAATTCAAGTATAATGATTTTGGTCATGTATGCCCTGCATGTCAGTTTGGGAAGCAGGCACGGTTTCCTTTCATGAGACATGTAAAAAACAGCACTAGGCCTTTACAGTTGGTACATTTTGATGTCTGGGGTCCTTCACATAATGCTTCCTTTGGCGGTGCACGATATTATGTCTCATTTATTGATGATTTCAGCAGGTACACTTGGCGTTATATCTTGAAACATAAGGATGATGTGTTTGATGCATTCAAAGACTTCAAGAAACATGCTGAAAATGATTGGGCTGTTACATATCATGTTTGAGATCAGATGGAGGAGGTGAATATGTCTCAAACTACTTTGACAGGTATCTTGCTAAACATGGAATCAGAAGACAGCTCACATGCAGTTATACACCGCAGCAAAACGGTGTTGCAGAGAGGAAAAATAGGGTTTTGATGGAGTCAGCTAGAGCTATGCTGAATGAAAAATGTCTGCCAAATGGTTATTGGGCTGATGTAGTGGTGACTGTTGTATATGTGCTGAATCAAACCCCTACAGCAGGGATTCATGATGTCACTCCGTATGAACGGCTGTATGGTCATAAACCTAATATTTCACACTTGAAGGTATTTGGCAGCATTGCGTATGTGCATATACCGGATGAGAAGAGGAAGAAATTGGATCCTAAGGCAGTGAAAAGTGTGTTTATTGGATATGCATAGGAATGGAAAGCTTATAAATGTTATGTACCTTCTACGCATGAGACACTCATAAGCAAAGATGTGGTATTTGATGAGTTAGCATCTTGGTATGGGAATCCTGTTGCAGTGCCTACTGATGGCTCACCCAGTATGAGTCATGCTGAAAATACTCCTACAGAGAGTACTTCCATGACTGGTCAGACAGGTGATGTATCATCTACAATGAGTCCTTGGATAGGACGAGCATCCACTAACATGGATATGTCAGTGAGGGGGAGAACAGATAAGGGAAAAGAAAAGGTTTTTGAAGATGTAACAAGTCCACTCACTGCAGGTTATGATTCATCTAGTAGTGACAGCTTAGATAGTGAATTGGGGATTCCGTCTATTATGACGCCAGGTGCTAGACAGAGCCGTTATGTGCCGCCTCATGAGAGGCAAGCTCACAGTGAGCCACAGCTCAGGAGATCAGAGAGGGTCAGACGACCTGTTGACAGGTATACTTACACTGGATATTCAGCCCATCATTATGCTTATATGACGAAAGTAACAGGTTTTAGAGAACCAAGTAAGTTTGATGAGGCAGTTTCAGATGAGAATTGGCATGCTGCTATGGATGAGGAATATTCAGCTTTGGCTGAAAATGGTACATGGGATTTGGTACAGTTGCCTGAGAGCAAAACACCTATTGGATGCAAGTGGGTGTATAAGGTAAAATGTAGATCAGATGGATCATTGGAAAGATATAAGGCCAGGTTGGTTGCAAAAGGGTATGCACAGCAGTATGGTCTTGATTATGAGGAGACTTTCAACCCTATAGCAAAGATGGCTATAGTTAGAACTGTGATTGCTTTGGCAGCAGCTAGAGGCTGGAAACTATGGCAGATGGATGTAAAGAATGCATTTCTCAATGGAGAATTACAGGAAGAGGTTTACATGGAACAGCCTAAAGGCTATGTAGATCCAGAATTTCCAGCACATGTATGTCGGCTGAAAAAGGCATTATATGGGTTGAAACAGGCACCCAGAGCATGGAATGCTTGCATCAGCATTTATTTACAGCAACATGGTTTCCAATTGGGAGACGCTGATCATAGTTTGTTTGCGAAGAAGACAGATAGTGGCTATGTTTTCCTAGTTGTCTATGTTGATGACTTAATCATTATAGGAGATGATGAAAATGGGATTGCTGAAATAAAGACGTGTTTACAGGCTGAATTTAAGGTCAAAGACCTTGGAGAGCTGAAATACTTTTTGGGGATTGAGGTTGTTTCTACACCTCAAGGCATATGGCTGCTACAGAAGCAGTATGCTCATGACATGTTACAGAAATATGGTATGGCTGATTGCAAGCCTATGGATACGCCTTTGGAGCAAAATGTCAAGCTGCAGATTAATGTTGGGACAGAGATTGAGAATGCTACTATGTACAGACAGATGGTAGGCAGCTTGATCTATCTCACGATCACTAGACCTGACTTGAGTTATGCTGTGGGGCTGATCAGTCAGTTCATGCAAAAGCCTCGCAAACCACTTTTGGATGCAGTCAGAAGAATTCTGAGATATGTAAAGGGTACCACAGATCATGGGTTGTTTTATGCATATGGGAAAACCCTTGACTTGATGGGGTACACTGATGCTGACTGGGCTGGTTGCACATATGACAGGAGGTCAACCAGTGGCTATGCATTTGGATTGGGTAGTAGCATGATCAGTTGGCAGAGTAAGAAATAGCTTACAGTTGCATTGTCCAGTATGGAAGCAGAGTATCGTGGTGCGGCCTTAGCGGCCTGTGAAGCTAAGTGGTTACAGAAGTTACTGAATGACTTGGGAGTACACTTGGACAGCAAAGTCAAGCTGTACTGTGACAATTTGAGCAGTGTTATGTTAGCAAGCAATCATGCTTATCATGCAAGATCAAAACACATTGAGGTTCACTACCATTTCATCAGGGAAATGGTTTTATCAGATCAGATTGACTTGGAGCATGTGAAGACTGAAGATCAGGTAGCAGACATCTTTACCAAATCACTTGGTAAAGTTAAGTTCATTCACTTTAGACAGCTACTTGGAGTGATGCAGATGATTTGAGTTTTGTTTTTGAGCTTGAGGGGGAGTGTTAGAAATCAAGCTCACCGTCAGTGTGTCTTCATCTATGACCGACATCTATGACAGCTAGTGTGTACAGCTGTCTACATGTGACTACATTAACTAGGTCACTTTTTCTTGTAGGGTGTGTGCTTTTCAGTATAGTGTGTGGAAATGAAGGAATGAGTTTGAGAGCCTGAAGGCTCATGGATATGGAGTTTTTCCCTTTCTCTCTCTCTACTCTTTGAACGTATACATCATAGCCATTGAAAACATGTAGAATATCTCACCCTTTTTAGGCACTTTTTGGACCGATGTTTTTGCTAATTTTTGCTTTACATCCTCAAAGGACACTTGGCATCGATCACTCCAAACAAATAAATAATTAAAGAATAATAGATTTGTCAATGAAAATATCCTCTCATCCAATGTATTAATAAAGTGTTGATAATAATCAATAGACGACAAAAAGCTATGCACTTCTTTGGGAGTCATCAGTAAAGACTTTCAACTCCTCAAAAAAAATATCATCAAAACTTTTATCAGCCATATGTTGCTAAGACCCTGGCGCAATGCATAATCTAAAAGCCACCACATGATATGAAAATGTATCAAATACAATAATAAATGTTTTTTTCAATTTGTCCTCCTGTGCAATAGCCATTTGGTTATAAACTGCAAAGTAGTCCATAAACAAATAGATATCCCTATCTACTAACTGATCTAGAATTTGATCAATAAATGGTAGTGGATAGTAATCTTTGATTGTTTGTTTATTAAGCTCCCTAAAATCTATGCAAAGTTTTATTTGATTACTCTTCTTTATTCTAATAACTAATTACGGCAAATACCACTCTATGTGTTGTATAAGAAATATCAAGCCAACCTTACACAATTTTTATAGATGCTCAAATAGTCCATCCCTCAGTTCAAAAGGCATATGCCTCAATTTTTATCAAATAGGATGACTACCTTCCTTCAAAGGAATAGTATGCATAGCAAGACTAGGAGGAATACCTCTCAATTCATCATAGCTCCAAGAAAAAATATCACAGAATTCTTGGATCAAGGACACATAGTCCTTCCTCTCTTTCAAACTGAGCATAGATCCTAATTTAATCAATCATGGCTCATCCAATGTATCAAGCTCTAGCTCAATCACATCTACATCTTTGTTTATGTATTGAGCTTCTACCAAGTCATTTAGAGTCACCTAGTAGACATCTTTTGTCATTGCTTGATGAAGTCTCATGGCTAGAAAGATCCTCTAATGCATCTATTTCTATCAAAGATAGAGGCAACCTCTTGCTTTGAGGAGATTCAGGGTATACATCCACTTTTACACCTCTGTTACCTCTGCCAAAAATCAGATGATCGGCAAGTATATTAACTTGATAATCAGATTGCAAGATCCATGGCCTTCATAATAATACTTGATAGCTTGGCCACCCTGCAAACCTAATGATCCTAAAGTCCAAAATGCATTCCGCACTAGCAATAGTCATGTGGACTTTGATAATGCAACCTTCGGGTTGTCTTAAACTATCATCAGCCATTCAGAGAATTGTGGAGGTATCCCGTTGGATTTCCAATCCCATGCTTTCCATCAATCTAGACTCATAATGTTGACAGAGGATCCCATATCCACAATGGCATGATCCACTAGTATGCCATCAACATATGTTGCCATCCTTTGATAATGATTTTTGGCATGCTCAAACCAGCCATCTCCCACATGGGCTATTCCTAAGGGTTTGACAATATACGTAGTGCAAAGATCCAGTAATATGCCATCTCCCACAATGGCATGATCCACTAATATGCCATCAACATATGTTGCCATCCTTGGATAATGAATTTTAGCATGTTCAAACCAGCCATCTCCCACATGGGCTATTCCTAAGCCTTTTGACAATATACGTAGTGCAAAGAGTTTTCTTAAACTCTTTAGCACTTCTGGAGATAATTTGATTAGCTTCCCTATAGGAGGTTCACATCAAGATTTACCTTGCATAGAGAATTAGCTAAGTCAAATTCATGATAATTAGCAATGGTTCTCTTCTCTCACTAGACCATTCTGTCTCTTGGTCATTGTTGAATAGGCTTAGGTGCCTCTTTCTGAGCTTT
Source organism: Lygodium microphyllum (assembly GCF_053477565.2). Taxonomy (NCBI): domain Eukaryota; kingdom Viridiplantae; phylum Streptophyta; class Polypodiopsida; order Schizaeales; family Lygodiaceae; genus Lygodium; species Lygodium microphyllum. Next base: position 173,887,980 of record NC_141139.1, read on the forward strand.
TACATTCTTCTTTGGTAGCTCCTTATTGGAGTGAGCTTTTTTTTTCACCAATAGCTTTTAGAGGACTGGCTTCCACATCAAGATTAAGGACTTGCATCTCCTTATCATCCTATCTAGGGTTTTCCTCAACAGGTTTTGCATTGTCTCTAATGCCTTCTTTAACCTTCTATCCTCTTGTCATAGTAGCTCACAAATTGGAAGCCTCAGTGGTATTGACATGCACAACTTTGATAAGGCTAACACCACTATCATTGGGCAACTCCTCTACGTTAGCTTTTCCTCTCTGCAATATTTTCTTTGGTCTCTCATCTTACTAAAGGTTATTCCCTTGTGCTCGATAATTAATTAGACTTGGTTTCTTACTCCATTGTTGAAGAGAACTAATCTTACTCTAGCAAGTACTAACTAAACAGTCGGACTTGCCACATATTTTGCATTTGACATTAGTGCAATTCCTCAAAAAGTGCTGACCGCCACACCACTTACAACTATATCTTGATGGACCACCTCTTCAAGACGTCAACTTTCTTACAAGTTTTGCTACTTTTTTAGGAAATTAACATCTATGACTATTTATCTATACTGTTCTATTATCATATCTTAGTTGACTAAGATATTTATTGGATCAATAAGAACTCCCTTTCTTAGTGATATTGAACTACTATGCTTAGGAGAATACCTCCTAATGATTTCAGCTCATTTTTTAGCTCTTTTTTACCGTTGAATCTCAGCTTGATGGTGTCTATCAAGAAATAATGGATCTATCTCAATGCTCTTTAACATACACTAACTGACTCATCCCTAATTAACCAAGATCCAAAAATTGCACTTATTAGTGGATCTCAGCAAATACACCACCTATCAGGACCTAAAATAGGTCCAACACTACCTCTAGGGCTCTAACCAGACCTTCTATGCTCACCAAACCACCCTCACGGCCTCGCAGTGCCAGGAGCATCTAGAGGTCATACACTATAAATAGATAATGCATTTGTATCAATTGCAGTCCAATATTTTCCCTTCGCAACTCCACATAGGGAGTGCCCAAACATTCAAGTGATCAACACCTCGATTCACATACAAAAAGAGCTCCCCCTAACAAAATGTTGTTGCTCCTATGGCCTCCTTATGGCTCTCCTACACCTTGAGGATTGGCCCTAGGATACGCTGCCTTATATAAATGTAATGGTCCACTAGACTATATATATATATTCTTTACTTAATTGATTTCTCCCAAATATATCGTACTAACCTCTACAACAAAGGAAAATCTTACGCTCTCAACATTGATCATTACCTAAGCATACCATTGCCATGCATCTAGAAATTTATCTTCTGATATCATGTTTAGAATGCACATACACCATGTATGGCACTCCATGTTCAAACAACTTAAGTAAAAACCAGCCAATGTAAAGTGTAGAAACAATCTTTTTATGATTCCTTTCTAATTGCAACATGTGACATTGCTAAGGAACAACACAAGACTAGCCCATGCTATTGAACCTCTTAAAACTTATACAAACCACGGCCTATATGCTAAGATATGCAAAGAAATTAGCAACTTAATGAAATATGTTTCCATTTCAGTCACACATCCCCTACCATTTGTAGGAAGATTTCTTGGCAATTCTCCATAGAAATGAGCCCTAAAACATGCACTTTAACACATAAACTAAGGAAAACTAAGGTAAACCCTCATTCTTCACTTTCATTATACATTCATAAATATTTTTTTATTTTTTAAATTTTTATGTAAAAAATATTTTTTCTTAATTCTTTCACTTCTTTTGGCTATTTTTCATGAAAATTTCCAATTATTTTAACATAAATTATTGATATTTTCTATTTGTATGTCTTTTGAGAAGTATGATGGATCAATACATTCAATTTCATGCCATATGAACATCATTTGAACCCCCAAAACCCAAAAATGATCCCAATTTTCATTAAATCCCATGATGGTTCAGGTTTTGTGGTTTTATTGTTTTTTATATATGGAACAGAAAATGAATGAATTTCTAACATTATAGACATCAACAAACATTTTTCAATCATTTGCAACCATTCTCTTATCATATGCACTAATTATGGTTCATCATCAAATTTAAATAACAATCACTTACCTAAAAATCCACATATGTGTCTCGTAATTCAAGGAAATGGAGCCGCTAATGCAATTATCCAACCATTGACACTTGCAAATTACTTGATCTATGTCTTATTACACTTTCGAACCATCGTCCATCACTGATTCATCAATTTAGCCCTCCCTCTCTCTCTCATAAACAACCATATGAACAAGGAACAATGAGGATAGAGAAACAAAAGAGAGAAAGACTAATTTTTTATAATGTTGAATACTACATCATTTCTTGCATAGATCAGAGTGATGGAGAGCGAAAAATTGGTAGGTCCAATGTCCAAGAGTAGGAAGAGAATCGTAATAGGCTCAAAAATGTCATTTTTTGGGGGATGGTGGAGGCATAAAAAAGAATACATTCCCCCCCATATCATTCGATATTTAATTAGTTTGCCTCTTCTTAATCAGGGGTTGCTACTAACCCCTCAAATAACTAGTTCATTTTGGCCTTTTCACACTTGACCCAAAGTATTTCCAGCTCAATTGAGGGGGCAAATGATCTCAAAATTGCGATCTGACTAGATGAGAAGCTTTGTGGTGTCAAAATTTGTCACCTTAGCCTCTGCTTTCCCACTTCCAAATCTGGTAGATACTTCATAATGCCAAACCTTGTGGCCATTAAATGGGGGGTCAAACGGACTCCCATTGACAAACAGATGCTTGCAGTGGATTCTTGATGTCGAAATGCATCCAGGAAAACTCCAGCTCCTTGAGTCAATTGTTTCATTTTACACCAAAAACACCCCTTTTACAGGTCTCAAGGGTGTTTTTGTACTTAAATCCCAACTTTAAAATCTTCTCTCACAAAAATAAACACCATGCTAAAGACAACAATGAGAGTGAGGTAGAATGATTGTCTAAATGAGAAAGAGACGAGTAAATCATACATAGAGGACTCTCTCTCCATCATCAAAACCGTCATCGAACCACCATGCATGTCAAGCAAAAGGAAGAGAGGATTAGATGCCATCATGCTAGCCAAAAGCAAGTGAGGCAGTTGATTAGTCCATCTTTTTTAATTATTTCCAAAGCCATAAATACAAGCTAAAGTAAAGGTTCACTTCTTACAATCTAGGGTGATAAGGACAAGGTGGGGTAGAGATGCTCTTAGCCTTTAGAAGGCTATATAATATTACTTTGGTAAGCCATCATAGATTGATCCTTCAATTCACTTTTTCAATCGTATTAACACACACACACACACACACACACACACACACACACACACACACACACACACACACACATAGAAGGAGGTATGTAAAGAGAGAAAGAAACGGTTGCACGGTGAAAGAAGCATCAGGGCACACCCAACTTCATCAAATCTGCTCCTCCCTTGATTCCATATCACATCAACCTCCCCCTCTAGGAAATATCATTGCACTCACTTACCCATCATTGAGCCTCATTGAACCCCTATATTCAAAAATCTCCTCCTTATCAATTCCCTTTTCTTTCACTCATGATTAACACAAATTAGAAGGGAAGTCCTATTGAAGATACTTGGGAGTTTCGTGTTGAGAAATGACCAATGATGTATGCTCCAGGAAGAGCTATCATGCATCCTACATACACAGTGAGGAGAGTGGAACAACCCAATTTCTATAAAGCATTGTACTTGACTATCACTTTCAATAGAATGAATACAATGTCATGATGCTTTCTCTTTTCATTTAAGTGTCTTGTCTTTGTCAGTCCTACACAAGATTGTGTTTATGAGTCCAAGTTGCCATCTTGGAACCTAATTCACTTGTGTAACAGATTGTCTCTACTTGTCCATGTCATCATGAGTTTGGTCTTCATCTTCCATCCGCCATAGCTTTTTCCATGCTCTAGATCAGCATCTTCTGACATTTCCCCATCTATTTTCTAATTAAGCTAGACCCTCATCCTATCCTATCGTGAACCCATTCCATATCTATTTCCTCTCAGCTTTTATCCATTTCTCATCCCCTATTCTTACCTATAACCAAATTGCCTACAACATCTCTTTTTCCCAAGGCAATAACCCTCCTTACTATAAACACAAGCCTATTTGGAAGGTTCATAAGTCATGACAAGCTTCAAGGCTAGAATTTCATGAAGGATGGGGAAAGGAGCTAAGCAAGTAGCACCCATGGAATATTTTGTGTATTCGTGATGTGTTGTAAGAGAAGTGCTAGCACTGGACAAGAGATCACCCAAGCAAATGATGTTCCATCAGCACCAACCCAAATTATATGTTCTTCATTAAAAATTAATTAAAGTAAAATAACTTTAATAGAAATTTTAAGTATATGTTAGCTACTAAATTTGATAATACTCTTGTGAGTATCACTTGACTAGAGTAGTTGGACACAAGATAGTAGCCTACATAGGAGAAGAAATTTCCACAGTGAGCATTTCCCTCCTATGATGGATCCTAGCCCATAATAAGAATATGGCTTGATCTATTACTTTTTATGAATTAATGAAGGAATAACTTATTAATTATCTAGGAAGAAAATCATTACATAGGGCTATGAATTGAAAATGTTAGAATGAATACTCTAACTTTCTTGTTCAAAAAACTAGTATCATAGAGATGCAATGTAACTCTCACACAAATCATTCCGTACTTAGAAATAATCAAGAAGACTAAGGTAACATTAAGAATTATAATACAAATTTCCTTCCACTTATAATTTTAGAGGTTGAACTAGTTAGGATATCATCTTCTTGTGCAATCTAAGAAGGGTTTCTTTTAGGGAATAGCAACACTATGAACTAGACAAATATTTCTTCCAAAAAATTTATTACAAAGAGAAAACTTCTACATCCTTGGGCAAACATTTGAGATGAATTCTAGTTAATCTAAATCATATTAGGCACTAGGTTGAGAAAAGATCCTAGATCTTGAGAAGATAATAACTTAGAAATAAATAATTTTCGAGAGGAGATCTAAACTTGTTGAGATATTTGCAATCACACCTACTTTAGTCTCTTTAGATGGAGCAATGAGGGCTCAGGACAAGAATCCCATAAGCACAATAGGAGGATGTGCTACCTAGACTTTCCTAGAAAGCATTGTACTTGCTTTCTTTTTCTTTAATGGTATGAAATTACTCTTTTCTTTTCAATAAAGTGCTATATCATTATCCACACACAAGATTGTGTTTATGAGTCCCAAGTCTCAATCTTGGAACCTAATTCACTTGTGTGACAATTAGTTGTGTCTGTGTCTATTTCTTCGTGAGTTTGGACTTCATATTTCAACCTCCATAGCTTTCGCATCTGCCATGCTCCAGATCTTGCATATTTTAACATGGTATCAAAGCCTAGTTGGTCTTAGATCAACCCAGCTCTTCTCTCTGCTCTTCCAGCTTCTTCTAACCTTAGGTCAACTCATGGTTCCAATTTTCCCTCTACCTTCAATGAAGCTTCAATGGCTACCATAGCTAGACAGGACCCTGCTCACTTGGAGGAGTTGGATCTCTCCATCCAAGTAATATCTTCACAAGCTCTCTTCTAAGAAAACATTTTTCTACACTTGGCATAGCTCCCTATCACGTCACAACTTGACATTGATGATCTTTGACTCCAACATTGTGTCGTTAGTCGTTGTCCAAATCTGTGTGTGTTTCGATCGAACAACGAGTAGCTTCTGTGTCCAGCACAATCATGACGACTTGCATAGGGCATTTTGAGCCCATGGAGCAAGCTTAATCCTCACAAAGAATCTCCTTGAAATATTTTCTATACGTGCTATAATAACTAAAAAATCAATCGGGCATGTTAACCCTAATCATAGGCAACCATAGCTAACTTCCTAAAGCTTCATCCTTCATTTTATTCTCTCACTCACTGTTCTTGCCACTCTAATTCACTGGCCTACTTATTCTCCAGCAAGATCTAATAAAAAAAGAGAGGAAATTCTTGAAATTTTTTGAAGTCTTGAGGATCTCAAGCATCAATATCATAGTCAGTAACATTCAAGCTTCATTTCTTGTGGCTCAATCTTGGTAAAGTCAAGTCTTTGCTACTGAGAATTACTTAGTCTTTAGCAAACACAATGTCATTTTAGCAAGCATTCAAGTGATTTACCAACAAGGAGGGGATATCTTGACAGATTTGCAAGCATTTCAAGAAGATTCAAGCATATTGTCTCTTGACACTTATCCGAATACTCTTGTCACTTGTATCAGCTTTGCCTCACATTAGGTTTGAGATTTTTTTTATTAATCCAACATCAAATTAAGGAGGAGAATACAAGATCTTTGAATCACTTGAAGACTCATTGAAGATTTGAAGATCTCTCAAGCATCTGGCTCCACAAGTATCTCTTGATACTAGCCACTTAGTGTTTTTTGGACACTTGTGCTTGTTAGCACACTCAAGATCATTTCTTCTGCTGAAATCTAAGAATTTTGGAGCTAATTTGCTACTGTTCCTGCAACTCCAAGATGGGCAAGGACTCTTCAACAGTTTGCTTTAAGGGGGTTGGGTTTCGCACCTAGCAGACCCGTATCAAGCTTATCCTAATGAAGAAGGGTATTTGGGACATTACAAGTGGAAAAGAAAAGAAAACTTATGATGTGGACCTGGCAGTCACTTGGCAAAAGAGTGATGATAAGGCTCAGGCCATTATCAAACTGGAACTAGACGATAGCTATATCCACCATGTGGATAATTGCGATACTTCACATAATACATGGAAGAGACTTGACACTTTGTTTGGCACACAGTCTAAGTCATCAAAGTATGGTCTCTTGATAGAATTTTTTAGGCTTGACATGAAGTCCAGCAAATCACTTGCCACGCATCTAAATTACATGGAAGGACTTCTAACTCAGCTTACAGGAATCAACATTAAAATGGAAGAATATTTTTGCATTGGTGTTCTGCTTAAAAGTTTGCCTCCTAAATAAATATAATAATGTATTAACAACCTTAATCAATATGCAAAACCCTAAGCTTGTTGATATCCAAGCATCACTATTAGAGGAGGAAAAGAAGCTAAAAACTAAGGAAGAACCAAGCACCTCTAGAGATGAACAAGCATTATATGTTTGCAACAGGTACAAAGGCAAGAAGGACCAGCTTTTCTGTGATTTTTGCAAAAGGACCAGATACACCGAGAAGTTCTGCCATGCCAAAAAAAGGTCCTAGAAGGCCTATCTTGCTGCAGTAGTTAAAGAAGAGGAAGACCATGGAGCAAAGGAAGAAGAAGAAGAATAAGAAGACCACCAAGAGAATGACAAACCTCATTAGTCCTTCTATTCTGATAGACTTTTTTAGCGTTGTAATGCCTAGCCCTAATGCTTCTAGCATAAGCTTGTAAACTCCTCATGTAGACTTGAACTACAGCCTCTATACACTTTGTGAGGCCCTTGTTACAGCCTCTTGATGTCCACCATGTTTTTGGTACCCACACTTTGTCTTTTTTGCGATAGCCTTTGGTATTTTTTCCATGTCTATGGTGTGCCCACACTTTGCATGTGTTTCTTTCACTAAAGCCTCTACACAATTTGTACTTCTGGTTGTGATAGAGGAGGGGTGTTGAGATATTTGCAAGTACACCTACTTCAATATCTTTAGATGGAGCAGTGAGGGCTTAGGACAAGAATCCCATAAGCACAGTAGGAGGATGTGCTACCTAGACTTTCCTATAAAGCATTGTACTTTCTTCCTTTTTCTATAATGATATGAAAGTACTCTTTTCTTTTTAGTAAAGTGCCTATATCATTATCCACACAAAAGATTGTGTTTATGAGTCCAAGTCTCAATCTTGGAGCCTTATTCAATTGTGTGATAGTTAGTCTTGTCTATGTCTATGTCTTCATGAGTTTGGTCTTCATATTTCCACCTCCATAGCTTCCACATCTGCCATGCTCTAGATCTCGCATCTTTTAAAAAACTAAAGTAGCCATGATGATTCCAAGGGTTGATTTCCTTCTAAAAGGAATAGACTATGACCAACTTCAATTTCATAACAACTTGAAAAGTTGAAAAAAACAATGTGCTAGAAGGTAAGCATCTAGATGAATTCTATGCATGAAATTGTATTGCATGAACTACTTGATACATTGAAAATGATTGTTTGATTATTTTTGTATCTTGACTCATGTTTTTCCAACACAAGTTTATTTTTGAGGAGTATTCTTGATCTCACCCAAGATAAGTCAATAGACTCTTTCATCAATGAGCCAATTGTCCACTCTGGATGCTAGGTGATGGGACCTAAAATGGGCCAACACCACTGGCTATGGAACTAGCCGGACCTCATGCACACAACAACAAACAACCCCACCAGATGGCCTCGCGGGCTAGGAGCATCTGTAATACACTGATGTACACTAGATAGACTTAATTATGCGTTTGCAACTGATATATAGACCAACGTTTACCTTCCCTTCTCCTCAGAGGGAGATCCTAGACATATAGGCATAGTGCCTTGTAACACAAACATCAGGAAGCTCCTCTCGGCTAATTGCCACGACTCCACTATGACTCTCCTACACCTCGAGGATTGGCCCCAAGATGTGTCACTTCAACAAAAAGTACACACGATACAAACTCCACTCTATCATTGTTTTGTATGATCTAGGAATATATAGATCCTCACCAAATAGTCCCAAGGAAAGCGTACAAATGCCCTACAGCAAAGGCTCCTTTCCACTCCATGCATAAGTCATGTCCTAGGAAGACAATTACTATGCAATCCAGGACTAATACCATGCCATGGATCATGCAAAGTGCATATGATCTTAGTGCACAAACAATATTGATCAAATCATCATTTTGTAATGTGGAAAAATAGTCCTTTCATGATTTCACTAAATGTATGCTTCGACGTATGGAAACTAGCATCGATTTCTCGTGCTACTAGCCCCTTAAACTGAAATATCTCAATTCTAAATGAAATGCACAATCAAATATTTCAAAGATTTGTCAAGATTGTGGGAGAGAAGGAAGGAGTCTCGCTTGAAGCTTTCTTGCTTGCACAATGGGGGAAGACACACAAGGGTGGAGGCTGAAAACAGTTTTCCTCTTCTTAGTTGTGTAAGCCAAAAGAACTCAAGTACAAAGAAATAGAAGAACCCTATATATGGGTCTCAAACCAAACTCAACTAACTAAGGTGGCATACTAACTGAGCCACAAACTAGAGTGGATAAGGATAGCTATCATGTAGCTATTATTCATGGGCGGTGTACCAACCGCGTCTGCAGCTGACAAGTTGGTGACATAAATACACAACGGTCACCCTGGCGTATCACGAGTGGAGCTCGATATCTCAACACTCCCCCTCGAGCTCAATCCCAATTCCTGCACACCAAGCAGGTCTCTGAACTTGCGCAGCTTCTCTGCGCCCAATGCCTTCGTGAATATGTCAGCTACCTGATCCTCTGTGCTGACATAAACTAGATCAATAAGGCCTAGTAAAACCCTCTCTCGCACATAGTGATAATGCACCTCAATGTGCTTTGTTCTAGCATGATAGACTGGGTTATTTGCCAAGTGTATACTACTCATGTTGTCACAATAAATGACAACTGGTCCATCTGTAGACTGATGCATATCATAAAGTAGCTTATGCAACCAAGCTACCTCACATGCAGCCATTGCTGCACCCCTGTACTCAGCCTCTGTGCTCAACAAGGCAACTGTAGGCTGTTTCTTGCTGCTCCAAGTGACTGCAGCACTCCCAAAAGAGAACACATATCCACTGGTAGATCGTTTATCAAAAATACTACCAGCCCAATCAGCATCAGTGTATCCATGCAACTGTATCTGAACCCCAGTCTCATAAAATAGTCCATACTGCAATGTGGACTTCACATACCTGAGTATGCGTCTAGCCGCATCCAAATGTGGTTTCCTTGGAGCCTGCATAAACTGACTTACCAATCCAATAGCATAGCTCAAATCTGGCCTGGTAATAGTCATATAAATCAAACTTCCTACTATGCGTCTGTACATAGTAGGGTCTTCTAGAAGCTCACCTGCATCTGTGCTCAGCTTCACATTCTGCTCCAAAGGAACTGAAATAGGCTTACAACCTGTCATCCCATATTTGGACAGCATGTCCAATCCATACTGCCTCTGCAAGAGCTGTATCCCACTTGGTGATCTAATCACCTCAATGCCCAAGAAATAACGCAGCTCTCCCAAATCCTTCATCTCAAACTTCTGCTTCAATAGCATTTTCACATGAAGGATATCTTCATCACTGTCACCTGTCATAATCAAATCATCAACATAAATGACAAGTAGCATAATACCTTTCTCTGTTTTTCTCACATAAAGTGAGGAATCTGCCTTGGAAATATGAAAGCCAATAGTGACAAGATACTGTCCTATCTTGTCAAACCATGCTCTAGGTGCTTGCTTCAAGCCATACAAGGCTTTCTTCAACCTGCAAACAAACTCAGGATGAATAGCATGCACATAACCTAGTGGCTGCTCCATATAGACCTCTTCTTGCAAATCACCATGCAAGAAGGCATTCTTTACATCCATCTGATGTAAAGACCATCCCTTTGATGCAGCCATAGCAATGACTACTCTTACGGTTGCCATCCTTGCAACCGGACTGAATGTTTCTTCATAGTCAATGCCATATGTTTGTGCATACCCCTTGACTACTAATCTTGCCTTGTATCTGTTCACAGAACCATCTGCATTGTGCTTCACCTTATAAACCCACTTACAGCCAATTGCATTTTTACCTTTAGGCAAAGGTACCAATTCCCATGTAGCATTTGCTTCCAAGGCATCCATTTCTTCATCCATGGCTTTCTCCCATTTTTCTTTTCCCATGGCTTGCTCAAAAAAAGTGGGTTCTGGTTCCTGTATCACTTTGACCATATATGCATAGTGAATGGCTGTAAATCCATCATATTTCAGCCTATCCACAGGATACCTAGCTCTGGTAGACCTGCGCAAAGTAGGTTCACTCCCAGGTGCTCTCAAAACATCCTGGTCTTCCTTACTCTAGGTGTAACAATAGAAGGAATACCCAACTCATCATCAATGCTCTGTTCTGAGCCACTGGATTCACCATCCACATAAGAGTGACCTGCATTCACATCAAACATGGGCTGATCAACCTTCTCTTTTCCTTTTCGTGATACCTGCATACCACTATCTGCATTGCTTTGAGAAGATTCTCCTGATCTCAATCTGCCTGTCCATGGCGAAGAATGTGAACCACTGCTAGAGGACGCTCCAGGTCCACTAATATTTTGTGACTGCTGCTATGAATTCTGTGCAGCATTACCATTTTGTGCATCTACATCATCAATCACATTTACTGGTTTATACCAGCTACTCATCTCATCAAAAACAACATCTCTGCTCACTGTAAACTTACGAGTAGAAGGGTTATAGCATCTATACCCTTTTTGCTGCAGAGAGTAACCAATAAAGATGCACTTCTCAGCTTTTGGATCCAACTTGGATCTCAGCTCATCTGGCACATGTACATAGGCAATGCAACCAAAAATTTTCAAATGAGAAATATCTGGTTTCCTACCAGTATACCTCTCCTCTGGAGTCATTCCATGTATTGCTGCAGTGGGAGTCCTGTTCATTATGTAGACTGCTATAGCAACTGCTTCAGCCCAATAAAAATCTAGCAAGTCTTTTTCATTGAGCATGGCACAAGATACCTCTCCAATATGCCTGTTTTTCCTTTCTGCAATTCCATTTTGTTGTGGGGTATGACTGCATGAATATTGCTGCTTTATGCCATGCTCTTGCAGGAACCTTGCAAACTCATTTGAGAGATACTCTCCCCCTCCATCTGACCTTAGGCATTTTATCTGTAGGCCTGTTTCTTTTTCAACCATCGCTTTAAGAGTTTTGAAATGCCCAAAAACTTCACTTTTCTTTTTCATAAAATAAACCCAAACTTTTCTGCTATAGTCATCAATAAAATTGACAAAATAATGACAGCCTCCAAGAGATGCAGCTTTAGTTGTCCACACATCAGAGTGGATTAATTCCAATGGCTTCTTACTCTCTTGAACATGTCTAGGAAATGGTTTCCTTGCCTGTTTTCCAAACTGACAGGCTTCACATACCTTATGCATTTCTGCAACCTTGAATTTCGGCAAACCTGCAACAATATTTTGGGCCTGCATTGATTTAAGTCGCTGTATATTAACATGACCAATGCGTTTATGCCAGATATCAATATCTGCAACTACACCGGTCCCATGTGCAAACATTGCTGCACTCAATTCAGACATGTCTGCATCCAATGTAAACATTCTGCCCTTCTTCTTTCCTTTTGCTATCAAGCGACCTTTATTTTTCATATCCTCAACAAAGCATCCATGAGGATTAAATCTGACCTGCAAGCCCTGTTCAACCATTTGACCAACAGAAACCAGATTCTTGGTGATATTCGGAACATGAAATACATCGGAGAGGTATTTCTTTTTCCCATCCTGCATAGACAAAGGAATTTTTCCAATCTGCACAATAGGATGTACAGTATCATCACCAGTCTCCACAAATCCTGGTTTTTCCATTTTTCTTGCATCCTCCATCCATTCTGCATGACCTGTCATGTGGTTTGATGCACCTGAGTCAACATACCATACATCATTGCTTTCTTCTGCACTTGTCACAGAATTGTTCATGTGCTGCACCATAAACAAGTGCTCATTTCTGTCATCACCCTGTCTACTAGAAGATGCATAATTCCCTTGTTGCAGTTTTCCATTCATGATGTCATTCTGCTTTTTATAGCAGTCTTTAGCCATATGACCCATTTTACCACAGTAGTAGCATTCAACATTACTGTTTGCATTTTGGCCTCTCTGCCATCCACCACGACCTCTTTGGCTCCCCCTGCCTCTAGAGTTACCACGTCCTCCTCCATACGACTGGTTTTCTTGAGTTTGCTGCATATTCTGATTTCTACCACGGCCTCCATATCGGCCTCCTCTACCTTTGCCTCTACGTCTTCCAGCATTTGAGTAGAAGACAGCTTTTTTTGAAGTTCCTCCTGAAGAAGATGCACCACCATTTCTTTGCTCCTCAGAAATTAGAAGAGCAATCAGCTCCTCAAAATCAAGAAATCTTTCACGAACTGAAATGGATGTCCGAAACTGTGCATAATCCTTTCCTAGACCATTCAAGGTCACAGAAACTAAATCATCATCTTCCACTGGTGATCCAATGGAAGCAAGTGCATCTGCAATCTTCTTTACCTTCATGTGGTAGTCGTTGATGCTCATATTTTCTCTTTGCACATTGTGCAACTCTTGCTTGAGCTGCATTTTCCTGGCTTGCGTATTTGTGCTATACATTTTTGACAAAGTATCCCATGCCTCCTTTGGCGTACTTGCATCCTGAATATGCACAATCATAGAGTCTGAAATGCTGATAGACAGCCAATACATAACTTTCCTGGCTCTCTCATGCCATGCTTTAAATGCCTGCATTTGCTGTTGATTGGGAACATCAGGAAGAACTGGTTCTTCTTCATTTCCTGCAACAAATTCCCAATATCCTTTTCCCATAAGGAAATTCGTCATTCTAAACTTCCATGCTTGGAAGTTGTTCTTGTCAAGCTTTTCAGTGACAATCTGTGAAAGAGAATCAGATGCCATTACAGAAGACTGCAAAAAATTCTGTCACTGTAAAAACCACAGCTTCACCCTCACAAGGGAAAACCTGCAAAACTGGCGAAAGTGGTATTTGACCACACAGTCACTTCCTAGTGACGATTTTGCATCAACAGGCAACAGGGATGATTCTGTAACTCCCAATGTCTCTGCGCACAAGCATACAATGCAATTTTTACAGTAACTATTCACCGACCTGTAGAACAGTGGCTGCACAGCATAAAACTGGGCCTTTTCCTGAGTGCGTGCAGAAAACTTCCGCCTCCAAAACAGGCCCCGAAATGGCCTCAAATCAAAAAAACAAGGTCGCCGAGGGCTAAAGCCCACGCCCGTAGCATATACTCCCCTCTTGCTTCACCGCGAAGGGCGTCTCAACCTGAGACAATGCACTCCTGCACTTTCCGGCTGTGCTACCTGCAGAGATCTGCTCCCAAAACAGAAAATGAAAGCAACACTGCTCCTCTTACCAGAACACCGCGAGCTTGGCTTGCTTTCTTGAGCTCCTTACCACGAACAAGGCTCTGATACCATGTCAAGATTGTGGGAGAGAAGGAAGGAGTCTCGCTTGAAGCTTTCTTGCTTGCACAATGGGGGAAGACACACAAGGGTGGAGGCTGAAAACAGTTTTCCTCTTCTTAGTTGTGTAAGCCAAAAGAACTCAAGTACAAAGAAATAGAAGAACCCTATATATGGGTCTCAAACCAAACTCAACTAACTAAGGTGGCATACTAACTGAGCCACGAACTAGAGTGGATAAGGATAGCTATCATGTAGCTATTATTCATGGGCGGTGTACCAACCGCGTCTGCAGCTGACAAGTTGGTGACATAAATACACAACGGTCACCCTGGCGTATCACGAGTGGAGCTCGATATCTCAACAAGATTCGCACCCTATCAGCCCTCTTAATCTCTTAACACCATCCTTTCCCTCTAACATTTAGATTATGATGCATTGCATAAGTGTAGGGTTTTATTTTGTATGTATTTTTCGCATAAAACAGAAAATCCATGAACTATGACACATAAACAAATCCAAACTGAAGAAAAACTTCATGCCTCAGCTTTGTTATACAACCATAACCACGAATCATAATTTTCTAGATTTTTATAATGTAAAAATCTTTTTTTTTCTCATTTTTAGCTATTTTTATTTATTTATTTATGTATAAAATATATTATTTTCTAATTTATGATTAGTGACTGATTATGACAGCTGAAATATATTTTTTCTCAGAATTTTATCCCATGCACATCTCTTTTCCTCACCCAAAACCAATAAAACCTTCATTTTTTCACTGAAAATGTGCTTTTCGGGCTACAATTTAATTATTGCAACTATTTATCATTACGGATCTGTATTTCTTTTATGCACAGCTCTCAATCATAATGAAAACAAGATCCAAACAAATTTTTGTTCCATATGAATTTCATTTCAACCATCAAACATAAAAAAGAAACAAATTCCTTTGTAAAAATGACGCATACCGCTTACTTGCGTGTTGTGGATTTTTTGAATTATTTTTTTGGGTTGCCAACAGACCAACCAATAGCAAATATTCAATGTTGAGTATCTCCCCTCAGCCTCCTCTTGATCTTGGAGCAATCCGGTTCATGCCGCCGTCATCGCATTCTCTTCTTGATTCTTGCCATATAAAGCACCATTTGGAGGAGAGGGATGGAGGAGAGAGAAATATTGAGACTAGTTCTTCATGTCCGGGTAGCCATTGGACGCGTGAAGACTAGCGATGGAGAGTGTGGGAAGCAAGCAGATCATTGATGCAATTGGTTTGTGGGGTTACATTGAGGCTCCATAGCCTCCCTCCCTTCTCTAAAACAAAAATGTTGCCATGGCGTCAGTTTTCCTGCCTGTGCGAAAAAAACGGACCCCCCCACAAAATCAAAATTTTTAGGGGCCCCCAAAGGAAGGCCCCAAGGGTCACACCCTTTGGCCCCTAAAGTCCTTTTATACTTGGCCTTCTTTGGTCTTTGGACCCCGGGCACTCCCATTTGATTGTCCAGTGTTGGAATCAGAAGCTCAAAATTTTTGCACACTCGTCTCAAAGTCCCGCACTCTCAAGCACCTCCCGGAGTTCATCTGACATGCCGAGAAATTATGAAAATTCCCCAACCATCGTTCGGTGGGTCTTTAAAGTACTTTTGGGGCTTGCAGCTTAAAATCGTACTGATTGCAGCTGCCGCCTTTGACGAAGTCTATTTTTCCCTTGAAATTTGAATTTTTTGCCTATTTTTAAGCACTTCTCGAAGTCAAAAATCAATTGCCATTTGTGACCACGGGATAGGGAAACCCCAACGCATCAAATCCCATGAACAAATTTGCACATAAACACAACCACAAAGAGCATCAAGTTGATACAAAATAGATACACAACAAAACACCTCATAGTTCTCACCCTACCCCCTGACAAAACCAAGGTAGGAAATCCATAAGAAGTAGGCCTAGCAAAATCTGACAGAAAGCCCAAAGTTAGTCACTAATCGACTACTCTAACTGTGCCAAGCTAAAAAGAACTATCAAAGAGGTCATCCTAAGTGGTGGTCTGAACTACCTACCTAACTCAGGATAACTCAACTAGGAGCTTCTACTAGGCGAGGACTCCTATAGCCTGATCAATAAATGGTGTCTTTTAGCACATTTTCCTTGTAGCCCCAGATTTTCCATACTTAGGCGTGTAAAAAGGAGAGAGCTAAGCGTAGTGACACAAGGAGGACAAGGCATCAGCCTCAGGTCTTGTCTCGGTACCGAAGAACCTACCAAGCCCTTGCAAGGCGACACTTAATCATTTTCTAACTCTCACTTTTATTTTTGCTCCAACCTTCTTTTATTTGCTTTGCTTTTCAGCTAGTTGCCACCCCTAGGAAGACAAGGCATCGGCACTAGGTCTTGTCTCATCCCCAGGAACCTACTAGGCCTTCGCAAGGCGATAAACAACTACTCAAAGATTTTTCTTTCTTCTCTATTTTTATAGGGGTTAGAACCCCTTTTTACACACCTCTGTATATTCATAGATTTTCTTTCAGATATTTAGGGTTTTTCCTTCTGGTTATTTTTAGTAGGCTTCTCTAACTGCCATACACTAACAAGACCTCCTAGAATAGCCACCTAGCAGGTCAGCAGAACAGGGTTACTAGAACTCCCATCTAAAACAAGTCTTTCAGTGCTTCATAATGCTGGTACAAGAGGCAATAACTACTCAGACCTCCCTCCATACATACATAACCTAAATCTGGGACTTCATGCCTTTAGCACCAGTCCCCAACCAACAAAAAGAAAGCACCCTTACATACATATATATCATGAATTGCTTAAGGGAAAAAGACTCGAAAAGGGAATGAAACCACCTGGAATGGCCACAAGAAGCTCCTTCGCAGCAAAGGCTCCCTCCAGTGACTTCATCAACCTGTTTGATGCAATCACTAAAACAACAAACCATTAAATGTACCTGCACCAAATAGACATAGGGCCCTCTTGGACTAAATAAATAGCACATTTTACTACAAACTAACTGGCCCTATTGGCCTAAAGAAATCAATCAAACTAGCTCATATAGATCCCTCCTTGGAAGAAGGTAGATATACAAAAATATGCTCCATTCCAAGGGGGAAAAGCAGGGCTCTCAGCCCTAAACTAAATGCATCCAGTTGTGACCCTAGAGCAAGAGGTGTACACATAACATGCCTAACCAACCTATGGGTCCAAGATAATAGTGGTAGATGGGTCTCGGCCACTCTTCGCATGACCCATATCAACCATCGCTTGCCATATAACACATGGTCTGATAAAATTCCCCACAAACGACCAGTTCCTATCTCATGATCAATAGCAACATCCGAACTAGGACCACAGTTGAAGAAGAGGTCCTCTTTATAAGCAAAATTTGCTAAGGAATCTACAATTTGATTCCAAGAACGTGGAATCAGCTAAAGACATACTCCCTCAAATTCATCAAGTAGGGTCATCGCAATCTGATGATACATGTGAAGGATAGGATTCCAGACTGTATATGTCCCATTTAAGTGATTTAAGATCAGCTGGGAATCCCCTTTTACTAACAACCACCAAATACCACCTTTCTTGGCAATGTTCAATCCCATAATCAAGGCAATGTTGAGTCCCATTATAGCAACATACCAGGAGGAAATAGATGTCATATCAATCTTGAACAAAGTTTCCATATCACTTCCTTCAGCCGAGACTTCTTTTGGCTCTCCAAAATCTATAAGACACTCTACAATGCCTTGAAGCTTCGGCGGCTTGCTCTTAATCTTGTAATCAAATTCCTGAAAAGTGATTAATCACTTTACTAAACAATCAGGTGGCTGTAACTTATTCAACAACCATCGAAGCCCTTCCGCCTTCATATAAAAAACCACCTTCTCATAAAGAATATAGTGCCTAAACTTTTTGGTCGCAAATACCATCGCAAGGCACAACTTCTCCATATAGGTGTAGTTAATTTCAGATATACCCAACTTTCGACTAGTGAAAGCTATCGGATGGTGCTATACATGGTTGCTGCTGAAAATATATAGAAAATTTCACCCCTTTTAGGTGCTTTTAAAACAAGTGCTTTGGCAAGCTCCTGCTTCACATCATCAAAAGATACTCTACAAGCATCACTCCATGAAAACTGACAGTTAAAGGATAATAGGTTCATCAATGACAACGTTCTTTTTTCCAGGGCATTGATAAACCTCCGATAATACCCTACCGATGATAGAAAGCTATGCACTTCCTTTGAAGTACATGGCAGACTCATGGTGACTATGACCTTGATCATTTCAAGGTTATTCGTGATCCCTACTGAATTGACCACATGACCTAACAATAGCCCATAATAAGGCACTCCAAAGATGCACTTTCACGGGTTGAGAGGTATGAAAATTTGTCTGCAATGCTCAAAATACTTCCGCAAAATTGCATTTCTCTTGTGGTGGTTGCCCCCAAGTCATCAATGAATACTTTTAACTCCTCTAGGGAGATGTCACCAAAGGTCTTGTCAGCTATTCTTTGCCACAAACCAGGTGTATTACATAAATCAAATGCCATCATATGG
Organism: Lygodium microphyllum; assembly: GCF_053477565.2. Taxonomy (NCBI): domain Eukaryota; kingdom Viridiplantae; phylum Streptophyta; class Polypodiopsida; order Schizaeales; family Lygodiaceae; genus Lygodium; species Lygodium microphyllum. The sequence goes on from NC_141139.1 coordinate 173,906,798, forward strand.
TACACAAAGGTACCAAAGACAGTAATAAATGTCATTTTAAGCTTGTCTTTCTCAGCAATTGCCATTTGGTTATACCCCACAAAGCAATCCATGAATGAATATACTTCTCTACTCACTAATTGATCCAAAATTTTATCAATAAAGGGCAATGGGTAGGAGTCTTTAACAATCTACTTATTCAAATCTCTACAGTCTACACAAAGCAAGATTTGATTGTTCTTCTTCTTTGTAATAACAATTGGTGAACACCATTTAGTATGTTGAACAAGGAATATCAAACCCACTTGTTGCAACTTTTATAGCTCCTTAAACAACTCGTCCCTTAATTCAAAAGGCATATGCCTTGTTTTTTGATGTACAGGGTAGGTACCTTCCTTTACACGAATAGTATGCACAGCGAGACTGGGGGGAATGCCCATAAGTTCATCATAGCTCCAAGTGAAGATGTCACGGAACTCCTGAATCAGGGACACATAATCCTCTCACTCTTTCAAACTAAGCATGGAACCTAATTTAACTGTCCGCGAATCATTAGGCATACCAAGGTCCAACTCAATAACGTTTGCATCTCTTATTCGATCTTGAGGCTCTATTGGCTCATTCAATGTTATCTGATAAATGTCCTCTGTAGTGACCCTTCTTTAGATCTGCCACTCGATAACATCTCATTACCAAATGGATCATCTATTGTTTCTAGTTCAGTAGAGGATAAAGGATCTCTCTCACTCTGAGGAGACTCAGGGTAAGCATCCACTATTACACGATTGGCACCTCTCCCTAGAATCACACGACCAGTGGGTATATCAACTTGGTAGTCTGTTTGTAAGATCCATGGCCTACCTTAGAAAAACTTGATAGCTAGGACGTTCGGAAAACCTTATCACTCTAAAGTCTAGATAGCATTCCACGCTCGCAACTGTAACATGGACTTTAGTGATGCAACCTTCTGGTTGTCTTTGACTGTCATCCGCCATCCTAAGAAGTGTGGAGCTATCTTTTTGAATTTAGAGACCTAGCCTCTCCATCAAGTCTGAACTCATGGTATTGACAAAGGATCCAATGTCCATGATAGTGTGCTCTACTAATATTCCATCCACATATGCTAGAACCCTAGGGCAATGCTTTTCAGCATGATCAAACCAATCTTCTCCCACTCGTGCGATGCCCAAAGGTTCTACAATATACCCAATATGTAATATTTTCTCGAATTCCTTGCATATTCTTGGAGAAAGTTTAATCAATTGCAAGAGATTCACGTCTGGTTTAACTTCACAAAGAGAACTTGCTAGATTAAAATCATGGTAGTTAGCCAAAGTTCTCTTCTCGTGCCAAACCATTCTCTCCTTTGGTCTTTGGACCAGCTTTGGTGCCTCTTTTTTAACTTTTGCATTCTTTCTTGGCAATCCTTTCTTCTTCTCGGGTTCAACTTTACTATCAATAGGCCTTAGAGGTCCACCTTCCATATCAAGATTCAAAACTTGCTTTCCCCTAGCATTTTGCTTAAGGTTTCCCTCGACAAGTTTTACAATTTCTTTGTCACCCTCTTTAATCTTTTGACCTCTTGTTACGGCTCGTAGATTAGAAGTATGCATGCTAAATTATACCCATCTCCAATTTGTCTACACTTTTCACTTAAAAATTTTCCACATACGTCTTCCACCACTTAATATTTTTCCATTCTCTAAAATTTCCACTAAAAAATATCCGAACTCTCAACTTCTAAATCCTCCCCTAACACCACTCAAATACGGCTTTACATCCCTATTTTTCATTAAATTTTATGAAAAATAATACATAATACAGAGCTGAAACTCTTTAGTTTTGCCAAAAATTTGTGTAAAGATGGCACAAAATGAGGAGTTATCATTCCTCCCTCACTAGGTTTAGTAAGTTCTTGCGAACTACTCTAGTCTTCAATAACAGCTTCAGCAACAATAGCTCATGGGAAAAAATAATTACTCTCCCCCTCCAAGCCGTGAGCGTCCCCGCGAGCACAACTACAACAAGGATCACGAACATTTGCAACCATGAACACTACAACAAAATCTACAAAACAAACACAAAAGACCAGTAGACATCAAAAAGAGAATAAAATATACCCGTTAAAGAGATAAAAATGACAAATAATGGAACCTTCCTTGCTAACTCACATATCTCATTAAAATGCATAACTTAGTTGCATCCAAAATATATACCAAACCAACTAAGAAGCAGGCTAGAGCTGCTAAGCAACAATAATCCCTCGAAACACTACTTTCCTACTAAAAATATGGCTTCAAGAATAGCCTTATGGATAAGGTCTAGGCCTAACAAAGAACCCAAACAAGGCAAACTAATACCACAACACGAAATACGACTCCTAGGGTTTAGCTACTAATCCTCCATGATTTACTAGAATAACCAACCAATGGTCCCTAACTTCCAAGTGTCCTAAGTGTTTGTGGTTGTTGTTTTTTTTTATAGAAGAAGTTTGTCTTTTTTTTCTCTCTCAAAGTCAAAAGAGTATATAGATTGATTCCATGGCCCAAAAGGTCCCACCCCAAAGAGATGCAAGGCATCGGATGTAGGGAACCCGTCAAGGAAATCCCTACAGTCTACCAAGATCGCAAAGGTGATGGTTATCTTCTTTTGGTGTGTTTTTTTTTCGTGAACCTTGCAGTCTCTCCTACATCTTGGGGATTGGCCCCAAGATGCGCTGCCTCAACATAAAGAACAAGTGTACAAGCTCTCCTCTTTGATTTATCGAATGATCTAGGAGTTGATGTTTCCTCACTGAACTTATCCCAAGGAACTGCTCGTCTAGCCTATAGCAAAGGCTTCCCCACACTCTCAGTGTTGGTCAATGTTTAGCATACAGGTGCTATGCATCTAGGATTTTATACCATGTGGCATGTAAAATGCAAAAGTAGATGCTTAATGTGCACAAATATTTATAATTAAAAATCAACATAGTGGAGTATAAAAATCACCCCTTCAATGATTTCAATCTATGCGTTGTTGATGTGTTGCTAGAGACTAGCACCGAGTTACCTCGTGCTACTAGTCTCTTAAAACTTAAATGATTATCGTCCTCAATGACTTGCATAACCAAAAGATCAGACTTTACCTCATTTTCAGCAGTTAAATGCTTCCACAGCCCTTCGGCGTCATTGACACATACAGCCTCAATAAGACTGACTCCACTGCTATGAGGCAACTCCTCTACAATAGCCTTTCCTCGTTGCAGTATTTGTATTGGTCCCTCATCTTGCTGGAGATTATTCCCTTGTGCACGATGGTTAACTGGACCTGGCAATTTACTCCCTTATTGGAGAGAACTGATCTTACTCCAACAGGTAGCACCTAAGTGGCCAGACTTCCTGCAAATATCGTATTTGACATTCGGACAATTCCTAGGGAAATGTTGGCTACCACACCACTTATAGCTGAATATTAAGGGGGTACCCTCTTCAGGGTGTCGACTCCCTATCAAATTTGGCTGCTTCTTAATAAAATTGACATCCACAGCTATTTGTCTATATTGTTTAGAAATCATATCGATGTAGTGATTCATCATGTCCTTAAATTTTCCAAGGACATTAGAGGCACTTGATTCATAGTCGCGATCATCTGTGTGTCATCCCATCGGCCTAACCACTTGATTAGGAATTGGTTGCTGACCTACTATGACAACATTAGGATTTGTTATTTGGCCTCCACCATTTAGTGGGCTCACCTGACTAGCCATAGGCATAGTCATACTATTGGGAGGAGCTAGTAACATAGGCAGATTTGGCATGATACTTCCTCTACCATTCACATTTGACATGGGGTCCCTTTAACTCCCATTGGTGAGTGCCAAATTATTACCATTCCAATTTATCATTGCTCCATAAGCCACTTGCAGTGCGACTCTACTCCTTCTGTTTGGGTAATAGCAATGTCAATGTTGGCCAAAGCGACACTACTTAGCTACACCTAGATATTGAAATCTAATCCATGTAGGAAATATCGCAACTGTGAGGTTGGTAGAATGGGAATATAAGTATTTAGTTTACGAAGAACTTGCTTTAGCTTCTTGGCATAAGCCTGGACATTCTCATTTGGCTCTTGGCGTGTTACATTCAAGACATGCAACCAATACTGTCCACCTCTCTCAGGAGCAAACTCTCTACGAAAGGCCGTGAAGAATTGGTTAGTGCTAGTCATGGTTCCGGCCTCTAGACCATGATACCATACGGCTACCCTTCCTTTTAACGTCATATTGAAGAACATCATCAGGTGCCCTTCATCTTGGATTCGATAATTGAACATGAGCATTTGAAACTACTTAATATGGAGTTCTGTATCTTCTTCTAACCCATGGAAGATGGACAAAGGTACTCCTAATGCCTGTAAATCCGATGTCCTTGCTGGAATTGCAATTGGTTGTATCATGGCTACAATCGGATTGACAATAGGAGTTTGTGTAGGTAAAACTACACCCCCACTTGAAGTGGGTTGATTGACTGGAAGTGAGGAAGTACTAAGACTTCCACTTGCACTCAAAGGGCTACTTATGTCACTTAGGTTATTAGAACTACTAATGCTTATGTGTCATAGGATGCTTCTCTGAGGAGAATAACACCTTAAAATCTCCAATTGCCATCTAGCCCACTCAGCACATTCTGCTTTTTGTATTTTGGCTTGATGGTTCTTGTCAAAGGACATAAACCAAATATTTGGTCCCTAGAAACCCTATATTCGGAACCACCACTTGTTGATGGCTCCTGACAGACACACCATTGATGGGACCTAAAATGGGCCGGCACTGGCTATGGCGCTAGCTGAACCTCATGCACACAATAGACAACCCCACCACACACGGCCTCGTGGGCCAAGAGCATCCGTAATACATTGACGTACACTAGATAGACCTAATTATGCGTTTGCAACTGATATGTAGTCCAACATTTACCTTCCCTTCTCCTTAGAGGGAGATCCCAGACATATAGGCATAGTGCCTTGTAACACAAACATAAAAAATCTCCTCTTGGCCGATTTCCATGGCTCCACTACGACTCTCCTATACCTCAGGGATTGGCCCAAAGATGCGTCGCTTCAATAAAAAGTACACATGATACAAACTCCACTCTTTCATTGTTTTGTACGATCCAAGAATATATATATCCTCACCAAATAGTCCCAAGGAAAGCATAAAAAAGACCTACAACAAAGGCTCCTTTCCACTCCACGTATAAGTCATGTCCTAGGAAGACAATTGCTATGCAATCCAAGATTGATACCATGTCATGCATCATGAAAAGTGCATATGATCTTAGTGAAAAAACAATATTTATCAAATCATCATTTTGTGATGTGGAAAAACAATCCTTTCATGATTTTCACTAAACGTATGCTTCGATGTATGGAGACTAGCCCGATTTCTCGTGCTACTAGCCCCTTAAACTGAAATATCGCAATTCTAAATGAAATGCACAATCAAATATTTTAAAGATTCACATCCTCTTAGCCCTCTTAATCTCTTAACACCACCCTTTCCCTCTAAGTTTAGGTTATGCTGCATTGCATAGGTGTAGGGTTTTATTTTGTATGTATTTTTCACATAAAACAAAAAAACCATGAACTATGACACATAAACAAACTCTTCATGCCTTAGCTTTGTTATATAGCCACAACCACGAATCATAATTTTCTAGATTTTTATAACACGAAAATCCTTTTTTTTCCATTTTTAGCTATTTTATCTATTTATTTGGGTATAAAAATAGATTATTTTCTTATTTATGATTAGTGACCAACTATGATAGCTGAAAGATGTTTTGTCTCAAAATTTTATCCCATGCGCATCTCTTTTCCCCACCCGAAACCAATAAAACCTTCATTTTTTCACTAAAAATGCACTTTTTAGGCTACAATTTAATTATTGCGACTATTTATCATTATGGATCTATGTTTCTTTTATCCACAGCCCTTAATCATAATGAAAACAAGATCCAAACAAATTTTTGTTCCATATGAATTTCATTTCAACCATCAAACATAAAAAAGAAGAAAATTCCTTTGTAAAAATGACGCATACTGCTTACTTGCGTGTTGCGGGTTTTTTGAATTATTTTTCTGGGTTGTCAATGGACTGACTAGCAGAAAATATTCAATGCTGACTATCTCCCCTTAGCTTCCTCTTCATCTTGGAGAAATCGGGTTTATGCCAAACAAGCGTCATCGCATTCTCTTCTTGATTCTTGCCATGTAAAGCACCATTTGGAGGAGAGAGATGGAGGAGATGTTAGAAATCAAGCTCACCGTCAGTGTGTCTTTATCTATGACCAACATCTATGACAGCTAGAGTGTGCAGCTGTCTACATGTGACTACATTAAATAAGTCGGGTTAGTAGTCAGTTAGTGACCTGTAGTCTATCTAGTCTACACTTGCACTAGGTCACTTTATCTTTGTTGGGTGTGCTTCTCAGTTTGTGTGGAATATGAAGAAAAAGACTTTGAGAGCCTAAAGGCTCATGGATATGGTGTTTCCCTGTCTCTCTCTCTCTCTTATCTTTGAACATGGTATCAGAGCTTGCCAGGTTGAGCTCTCTGGAGCAGGAGGGAGTCAAGAAGACTTGAAGAAGCTAAAGAACAAGGTTTTTTGAAAACAAAACAGGCTGCCACTACTCTGTCAAGGTATGCATTTGCTCATTTTGGACTCTATGCTTTATCACAGTGGTTGAGGCCTTTCTGGGAGCCTTGGTGTGCATCTTTGAGCATATGTAAGTGCTCATTGAGTCTCATGATGAGGAGGACCAGCTGACCAGATCTGGAAATCAGCGTGAACTGCGCCTGTTGAGCTGGATGGACTGCAACCTATCAAACATCAATGGGGCACTTGGACAAGACTCATAGGGCATGTATGCTCACTCTTGAAGGTATCTAAAGAGTACAAGAGGTAAATGCTTGTGTGGGAGTTATGTTATGAGCTGGAGTAACAAACACAGATCTGTAATTAGTTCTGAACTACTATAAACATGAATGGACATCATGCATTCAGTCATTATTGACATACAGGAGCCTTGTACTACACTTAGAAGGCATCTTTGAAGCACAAGAATGTGTCAAAGCATGTATACATTGGATCAAATGTCTTGGAGCTGAGATTTCTTGCTTAGAATACTCAGATTTGAAAATCATTGACAGGCTGAAAACTGTCATACACAGTGAATAGCAAGCATTGTATCTTGTTGAAGCAATACATGTCATCTTGGAGCTTCTATCACCTATATGAACTGACATATGCATGCTAAATGTATGGAGGATTGAAGCAAGCAATGAGCATCATTGAAAATTGAATTCTGAAGCTGAAGTGAATGCAGTCACACTGTCTTGGTTAATTACAAACAGTTCATGAAGTTTATGACATTGGTCAACGAAGACAGGTTGTCTATGCCTACTCAGATGCTCATGTATAGAACTTACCACTACAAAGTAAATGTATGACATGATTGAAAGACATTTTGGAGCTGCTTGGAGCTTGTTATGCTGAATTTTGGTTGACTGCAACCTGCAACTAAATTTGTTGACACTTGTATGTGCTGGATATGCACTGTTCTGTGCCTCTATGCTCATGTCTTGACTGCCAAATATACTAGCAGCTATCTGGGAGGTTTTGGAACATGTATGACATGATTACCACTCAGTTTTGGATTTGAAATTGCTGATGGTTACTCACATTTTACAGTTTTCAGACTGGATGTATTCACCTGGGCAGTGACGTTGCAGAAGCTTAAGCTAAAGCAAGTACATAGCTTATGTATTGACAGTTATACCTACAGCTGAGATCACTTGTTTTTGAACTGTTTTGGGTTATCAGTGGGCTGAAATACCCAGGTTTTTTACTGCAATTAATTGCAAAAACTGTCATAAAATGTTGTGGACTGAACTTGGTCAGTGATACTTATCGACTTGCAGGGAGTCAGGCACTTGATAGACAGTCTATTGCATCATGGCTAATGTACATGGGACTGAGAATATCACTCAGATAGTTGGAGAAAAGTTAGACAACAAGAACTTTGCATTATGGAAATTTAGGATGAAAAACTTTCTAGTTGGCAGAGGTTATTGGGATCTATGTACAGGAGATGAGGCTGCTCCTGAATTGCCTGCAATGAATCCAACTAACGAACAGAAAAGAGCTCATACGCTATGGAATGAGAGAGCATGCAAGGTGCTACATTGGTTTTCTCTATGTATATGTGATGCTATGGTAATTCAAATAACTGGATGTGAGACTCCGAGGGATGCTTGGGACATACTGATGAAAAATTATGGAACCATGACACATGCACGGAAGATCCAGTTGAAACAATAGTTTAACAACATGTCTAGGAATGGCAGGAGCATCTAAGTGTATACCACGGAGATTAAGACCATAGCTGATCAACTTGCTACCATTGGCTCAAGTGTATCAGAAGATGCTATGATTGCTATTGCCTTGAATGGATTAGGAAAAGAGTACAAAGCTTTTGACACATCCATTTCTGTTAGAGAAGAGCCCCCTACCTAGGAAGAGCTAGTTGCCTTGTTGCTGCATGAGGAGGTCAAACTTGGTTTGAATACAGGTTCCAGTGCATCTCAGAGTAGAGACACTATGTTATACTCTAGCTAGCGTGGCAGAGGATCTAGAGGTCGTGGTTCATTTCGAGGTCATGGTGACACTTGTAATGCTTATGGACAGCAGTAGCAGCAGAGTAATTGGCATGGTGCAAATACACAAGTCCAGCGTGGATCTGGCGAATTTAAAGGCAGGGGGAGATCACCCCGAGGTAGAGGTGGTGGTTCTGGTTCATGGAAGTCATCTGATCAGTCCAACAGGGACAAGGATTGCCATTATTGTGGCCAATATGGGCATATTGCAAAGGATTGTTACAAGAAGCAAGGAGATATGAAAGCAAAGGGCAGACAGCATGGGCACTATGCATCTTCCAGTGGAGCTCATGATGAGCCAGTTGATAGACTCTTTGCCATGCAGCATGTATCCAGAAATGCATCGAGACATGATAGAGATGACAGATGGTACATTGACTCTGGAGCGTCAAACCACATGACACTGCATGGAGAGTAGTTTGATGAGATGGTTGCAGGTACACATGGTTTTGTATGTACTGGGGATGACACCCAACATGACATAAAGCATAAAGGGATTGTTCCTCTTATGATGCTTGATGGCAAGAAGAAAGGCCTGTATGATGTATTACATGTACCGACCATAACAAAGAATTTGTTGTCTGTGGGTCAAATGACAGAACAGAATTTGCAAGTGAGGTTTACAAAGATGGGTGTTTCATTGAGGAGTATGGAAATGGTTGCAAGCTAATTGCCAAGGGCAAAAGAGATGGTAGGATGTTTACTTTAGATGCGACCATTCCGGGACTTAAGGCAGCCATGTTTGCTCATGATGAGAGTGCCATTCGGGATGTAGAGATTTGGCACAAGCGGATTGGACATGTCAATGTACAAAAGCTGAAATCTATGCAACAGAAGGAAGTAGTACTTGGATTACCTAAATTCAAGTATAATGACTTTGGTCATGTATACCCTGCATGTCAGTTTGGGAAACAGGCACGGTTTCCTTTCATGAGACATGTAAAAAATAGCACTAGGCATTTACAGTTGGTGCACTCTGATGTCTGGGGTCCTTCACATAATGCTTCTTTTGGCCGTGCATGATATTATGTCTCATTCATTGATGATTTCAGCATACACTTGGCTTTATATTTTGAAGCATAAGGATGATGTGTTTGATGCATTCAAAGACTTCAAGAAGCATGCTGAAAATGAATTGGGCTGTTACATATCATGCTTGAGATCAGATGGAGGAGGTGAATATGTCTCAAATTACTTTGACAGGTATCTTGCTAAATATGGGATTAGAAGACAGCTCACATGTAGTTATACACTGCAGCAAAACGGTGTTGCAGAGAGGAAAAACAGGATTTTGATGGAGTCAGCTAGAGCTATGCTAAATGAAAAATGTTTGCCAAATGGTTATTGGGCTGAAGCAGTGATGACTGCTGTCTATGTGCTGAATCGAACCCCTACCGTAGGGATTCATGATGTCACTCCGTATGAGCGGTTGTATGGTCATAAACCTGATATTTCGCACTTGAAGCTATTTGGCAGCATTGCATATGTGCATATACCGGATGAGAAGAGGAAGAAATTGGATCCTAAGGTAGTGAAAAGTGTGTTTATAGGATATGCACAGGAACGTAAGCTTATAAGTGTTATGTACCTTCTTCGCATGAGACACTCATAAGCAGAGATGTGGTATTTGATGAGTTAGCATCCTAGTATGGGAATCTTGTTGCAGTGCCTACTGATGGCTCACCCAGTATGAGTCATGCTGAAAATACTCCTGCAGAGAGTACTTCCATGAGTGGTCAAATAGGTGATGTATCATCTACAGCGAGTCCTTGGACAGGTTGATTGCGAAGTCGCACTACTGCATCCACTGACACGGATATGTCAATGAGGGGGAGAATAGATAAGGGAAAAGAAAAGGTTTTTGAAGATGTAACAGGTCCACTCACTGCAGGTTATGATTCATCTAGCAGTGAAAACTTAGACAGTGAATTAGGGATTCCGTCTGTTATGATGCCTGGTGCTCGGCAGAGCCGTTATGTGCCGCCTCATGAGAGGCAAGCTCACAGTGAGCCACAGCTCAGGAGATCAGAGAGGGTCAAACGACCTGTTGGCAGGTATACTTACACTAGATATTTAGCCCGTCATTATGCTTATATGACAAAAGTAACAGGTTTTAGAGAACCAAGTAAGTTTGATGAGGTAGTTTGCAGATGAGAATTGGCGTGCTGCTATGGATGAGAAATATTCAGCTTTGGCTGAAAATGGTACATGGGATTTGGTATAGTTGCCTAAGGGCAAAACACCTATTGGATGCAAGTGGGTGTATAAGGTGAAATGTAAATCAGATGGATCATTGGAAAGTTACAAGGCCAGGCTCATTGCAAAAGGGTATGCGCAGCAGTATGGTCTTGATTATGAGGAGACTTTCAGCCCTGTAGCAAAGATGGCTATAGTTAGAACTGTGATTGCTTTGGTAGCAGCTAGAGGCTGGAAACTATGGCAGATGGACGTAAAGAATGCCTTTCTCAATGGAGAATTACAAGAAGAGGTTTCCATGGAACAGCCTGAAGGCTATGTGCATCTAGAATTTCCAGCACATGTATGTCGGCCGAAAAAGGCATTATATGGGCTGAAACAGGCACCCAAAGCATGGAATGCTCGCATCAGTAGTTATTTGTAGCAACATGGTTTCCGATTGGGAGATGCTGATCATGGTCTGTTTGTGAAGAAGACAGATAGTGGCTATGTTTTCCTAGTTGTCTATGTTGATGACTTAATCATTATAGGAGATGATGAAAATGGGATTGCTGAAATAAAGACATGTTTACAGGCTGAGTTTAAGGTCAAGGACCTTGGAGAGCTGAAATATTTTTTGGGGATTGAGGTTGTCTCTACACCTCAAGGCATATGCCTGCTACAGAAGCAGTATGCTCATGACATGTTATAGAAATATGGTATGGCTGATTGCAAGCCTATGGATACGCCTTTAGAGCAAAATGTCAAGCTACAGATTGATGTTGGGATAGAGATTGAGAATGTTACTATGTACAGATAGATGGTAGGCAGCTTGATCTATCTCACGATCACTAGACCTGACTTGAGTTATGCTGTGGGGCTGATCAGACAGTTCATGTAGAAGCCTCGCAAACCACACTTAGATGCAGTCATGAGAATTCTGAGATATGTAAAGGGTACCACAGATCATGGTTGTTTTATGCATATGGGAAACCCCTTGACTTGATGGGGTACACTGATGCTGATTGGGCTAGTTGCACGTATGACAGGAGGTCAACCAACGGCTATGCATTTGGATTGGGTAGTAGCATGATCAGTTGGCAGAGTAAGAAACAGTCTACAGTTGCATTGTCCAGTATGGAGGGAGAGTATCGTGGTGCAGCCTTAGCGGCCTGTGAAGCTAAGTGGTTACAGAAGTTGCTAAATGACTTGAGAGTACACTTGGACAGCAAAGTCAAGATATACTGTGACAATTTGAGCAGTGTCATGTTAGCAAGCAATCCTGTTTATCATGCAAGATCAAAACAGTTGAGATTCACTACCATTTCATCAAGGAGATGGTTTTAGGAGATCAGATTGACTTGGAGCATGTGAAGACTGAAGACCAGGTAGCAGACATCTTTACCAAATCACTTGGTAAAGATAAGTTCATTCACTTTAGACAACTACTTGGAGTGATACAGATGAGGGAGTGTTAGAAATCAAGCTCACCGTCAGTGTGTCTTTATCTATGACCGACATCTATGAGACAGCTAGAGTGTGCAATTGTCTACATGTGACTACATTAAATAAGTCGGGTTAGTAGTCAGTTAGTAACCTGACTAGAGTTAGTCTGTCTAGTCTACACTTGCACTAGGTCACTTTATCTTTGTTGGGTGTGCTTCTCAGTTTGTGTGGAATATGAAGAAAAATACTTTGAGAGCCTGAAGGCTCATGGATATGGTGTTTCCCTTTCTCTCTCTCTCTTATCTTTGAACAGGAGAGAGAAATACTGAAACTAGTTCTTCATGTTTAGGCAGCCATTGGACGTGCAAAGACTGGCGATGGAGAGCATGGGAAGCAAGAAGATCAGTGATGCAATTGGTTTATGGGGTTACATTGAGGCTCCATATCCTTCCCCCCTTCTCTCAAAAAAAAAGTCACCGCAGCATCAGTTTTCCTACCCGCGTGAAAAAAACGGACCCGCCCCCACGAAATCAAAATTTTTAGGGGCCTCCAAAGGGATCCCCCAAGGGTCACACCCTTTGGCCCTTAAAGTCCATTTATACTTGGCCTTCTTTGGTCTTTGGACCCCAGGCACTCCCATTTGATTGTCCGGTATCGGAATCAGAAGGTGAAATTTTTTGCACACTCGTCTCAAAGTCCCACACCTCCGAGCACCTCCTAGAGTCTCATTTGATATGCCAAGAAATTATGAAAATTCCCCAACCGTCACTCGGTGGGTCTTTAAAGCACTTTTGAGTCTTGCCTCTTAAAATCGTACTAATTGCAGCTGCCACCTTCGACGAAGTCTATTTTTCCTTTGAAATTCAGAATTTTTGGCTAATTTTAAGCACTTCTCGGAGTCAAAAGTCAAATGTCACTAGGACTAACATTAGATATGAGAGGTCTCTCTGTAGGGACTTGTAGTTAGCTAGGAGGTGCCAAGGTGCGAAGGGCAATCTAGTCCTAATTATTTGGGCATACTAGGACTAGTCTAACCCACTACATGCCTTGGATATATCTCCTAGAATGCCCTAATGTAGCTAAGGGTGGATTGGTGGTTTTGCCTGGAGGTGGAGCCTAATTTCTAAACTTGAAATAATAAAATAAATTATTGATTCTTTTTTGGAATAAAAACATTTTTTCTTAAAGATTTTTTGTACTTCTATTTATGTATGTGTTAATATTACATGAATGAACATGTGCTAATAGGCTAATTAAGGAAGTTGTTTGTGTGTCAAATGTAATTATGGTAGGACTATTTAGAAAACTAAAGCTACACATTGAAGGGAAGCAAGTGCATGAATCCCCACAATGAATTCATTAAACGACAGGGTAGTCGCAATCAAGCAAGAGGTTTCTTGTGAAATGTTAGGCTAGGAATTCTAGGAAGAACAAAACATTTGACTATCCTAGAGGGTCATCCTAGAATTTGACTTTGTGTTATTTTAGGGGACCAAAGTGAGACTTTAGCCTATGGGTAGAGGGGTTGACATGCCTAGCTCCATGCCATTTCTCACTTTTTTTGAACTAAGTGTAACACTAGTCCACTTCAGTTTGAGATGTCTTGCATAAGCTACTAATCGAAATCAATGCTTTAGATTCTACTACAAGAGACATTGGAAGTCAATTGAGACTCTCTTTTTAGGTTGGTCCTTGGGAAATGAGGCGGACCTTTTCCCACAAGGATAGAATCAAGTGATTCTAGGTCATGAGGTTTGGATATTCCATGGGAGTTCTAGATGGAGTCCCTTATATACATCCCTTAATGAACTATCAAAAGATACTATCAAGGATTTGTTAGGTAGATGTGTTACTTATGGTATTAGAGTACCAAATGTATTTATAATATTGGAAAAACTTATTACAAAAATATTTAAAATTGCTATGATTAGATTGACACTTCTCTTATGAAATGTTCTTTTCACTTAATGATGGACTCTTTCTAGAATGATGAGGCTTGGCAATGCTTACTAGTATTTTAAGCTATGTTCTTAAGAGTGGTTTTTAAAGACCTATAAAGTGTGGAAAAGAAGTGGATTAGTACAAATTTGAGATGGGAATTTAAAATCGACGAATGTAGAACCTAAAGATCTAACAATTTTAGAGATCAAGGAAGACGGCAAGAATTTTCAAAACTCGATTCAGAAGCCAAACGATTGAGATAGGAGGCCGGACAAGAGAAAGCCAAAATGGCCAAGAAATTTAACAATTTGGGCATGGCACTTTTGGGGGCCAATTAGCCCCCAATTAAATGAATTTTTGAGGGGTGCGGGGGGGAGGGGGGGCCTCTTCTCCACAATGATTTGTTGGAGGGGCCAACAGCAGGTCACAAAGAAGCCATGGATCTGACTTTGGCCAATAGTTTTTGCAATTCTTTACTCCTTATCTCTACCTTCCATTCATGCAATGGCTGCCTAATGGTGGAGCTTCAATTCTAGTCTTTCTCTCTCCTCCCTCCCCTATCCTCTTTAGGGTTGTTCATGCGCATGGATCTAGGGAAGAAAGGGGAGGAGTTGGACACAAGATTTTGATGAAATAATGGTACCGGGTCCAGAGGAGATCATGGATCTGAGTTGGAGAGAGCGTCAACGGCAAAAAATGAGCATCAACAGCCTCCCAACCACGAAACATGCGCCTCAAAAATCGAGTTTCTATGCGTAAGCGCTCATTTTATTCATTTTATGAAAGATGTTTGATGAAATTGTTTTTACATGGATTCATTTGATTGGAAATGCTGAACTTTAGCAAAAATATTGAACAAAACCAAAAAATTGTCATTTAATAATTTACATCAAAACACACAAAACCCGCAATTATGTGGTTTTCATGAAAATGATAAATTTTGGGGATTTTGTTGTGATTTTGGGGCTCATATGGAATAGAAATGAATATAAAATAAATTCTTATTAATTGTGGTCAGTCTCAACCCATAAATCAAAAATATAAAAAAAATTATTTAAATAAATGAAGAAAAATAGTGGAATTGGGGCTGACATTTAGCCAAAAAGAGAAAAAATTTAAGGATGGTTGGAGTGAAAATCAAAGTGAGTAGAAGAAAAGGGATTTAGTGTCACCTTGTGAGAGCTTGGTAGGTTCTTAAGTGCCGAGATGGGACTTGAGACCAATGCCATGTTCTCCTTGGGTTCATAATACGCTCAACTCTCTCCTTTTTACACACCTGACTATCAAGTCTTGAAGTATAACACGATGAAAAATGAAAAATATTTGAAAATAATAGACCAACAGGCTATAAGAGTCCTCACCTAGTAGGAGTTCCTAGTCCAATTGTTCTAGGTTCAGTGGTAGGCAGGTCAAACCACCACTTAGGATGACTCCTTATATAGTTCTTTTTCATCGGTCTCTGTGTTGGAGTAATTAGTCAGCAACTAGTTTTGGATCTGTGTCACACTATGCTTGGCCTACCCCTTGTGGATCTTTGTGCCTTGATTTTGTCAGGGGGTGGGATAAGAGCTATCTTGTGTGTGTTTTGTTGTGTATTTTTATTGTGGCAGCTTGATGCTCTTTATGCTTTTTGTATGTGTAGATTGGTTTTTGGATTCCATGGGCTAAGATGCCCTATCCCATGGTCGGCAATGAGAGCAGGATTTTATGGCCCAAAGAAAGCAAAAAATATGTCAAATTCTGTCAATTTAAAGAGAAAATTAAAGCTTGATGGAAGCGTGAATCTAGATCTAACAATTTTAAGCAGTCATGGAAGATGGATTTAAAATCACTTGTGAAGACAGATATCGTAGCAGTCTCAAATTTTTAAGAATTTTTTCAAGTGCCAGAATAAAGTGGAACGATTTCCAAGTAGTGCAAGACTCTGAGACGATCAAGCTTCAGTTTTTAGTTCGTAATTCGATCAGGGACGTGTGAGATAGCATAACTCCAACAAAGGATGGTCAAAGAGACCAAAGAGAATAGCGTAAAGAGGACTTGTGTGACCTTAGGGTCCCCCAACCCCCTAAAAACTAATGCAATAGGGGGGGAGGGGGGGTTAGGCAAAAAAAAATGGACATGGCGACCTGCACGATGTGATGAAATGGGAAGAGGGGGGGCTATGATGCAACAAACAAGCCCATAATCTGATCTTTTCAAGTTGATCCATAAATTTTTTGCTTCATATCATTAGTCTCAGAAGATGGTGGCCTTGATGGAGATATGTGAAATTAGTCTTTTTCTCTCCTCCCTCTCTCCTCTTGAGGACAATTCATGCAAGAATTATTTGGAGAAGATCGAGATGAGGATCGCTTGTCCAGCTTGAACTACATTGATATGAGATCATGCCAACAGTAATAAGTGATGGCCAACA
The DNA here is from genome assembly GCF_053477565.2 of Lygodium microphyllum. NCBI lineage: Eukaryota > Viridiplantae > Streptophyta > Polypodiopsida > Schizaeales > Lygodiaceae > Lygodium > Lygodium microphyllum. The sequence continues at coordinate 173,923,449 of NC_141139.1, forward strand.
CTATTTGAACACCAATGGCAAGTTTGGTTGCTACCCAAAAATCAATTCTTGAGACTTGAAACATGAAAAATGGCAGTAAGCCTCTTTTTAAATGGAAATTTGGATTCTTTTTGACATTTTATGATGCAAATCTTGTTCATATGTGATGAAATTTTATTTGAAACTTGATCATAATGTGTTTGAGGGTTGTGACTCATATAATGTAGAACCTGTATCTATGCGTGTGAGTTATTAATTGTTGAAACCCTAAAATATGTGTTTTAAGTGGAAAAATGATGTTTTTCTTGATTTCAAGGAATCAAATCATGTTTATATGGGATGATATTAAATGTGAAGATGGTTTAGAGTTTAAATTAATTTTTTTAATTAGAAAATATAGCATTTTTAGTTTTTTTTAAAGAAAAAATATAAAAAATGTGGTTTTGAAATAAATAAAATAGGAAAAAATAAGTTTTTGTGTTTTGAAAAATTATAAGAAATTAGAATCATATTTGTGCAAATATAATGGAGGTAAAGCATGAGGATTAGCCTTTATTTATCCCTATTTGTATATTTTAGTGCGTGTTTATGACTTTTTACTTAAAGAAACTTACAGGAAACACCTCTTAACCTATCCATCAAATGTAAAATCTTAAATGGTAGGGAAAAGGGGATTGTGGGAGTTAATATCAATGGAATTGTTTTTTTTTTTTTGCATATTCTAGCATATTGAATTTGTTTGATTTAAGTCTTAAAAGGGCTTAGCAAACAAAGCAATACGCTAGAGTGAAATCATGAAAGTGTTGATCGGTGCACATCCACACCGATTGATTTATAAGTTTACTTATTTGAGCACATATGCCATTCACTTTGCATCTACATTTTCATGCATGGTATCAAAAGAATTATCTCCTAGATGCATAACACATGATTTTGAACGATTGGCCCACGTTGAGTGTGAGGCTTCTTATGTTGTAGGTCTAGTGTTATCATTTCCTTTTGGGATTGACGTGGTGAGGATTATATTACCTCCTCGAATGAATATTATGAAGAGTGGACATTGTATGCATGTGTTATATATTGAGACGAAACATCTTGGGGCTAATTCCTGGGATATAGGAAAGCCATAGTGGGGCCATAACAATAAGCTAGGAGGTGCTCCCTTCATTTGCCTTACAAGGTGCTAGCCACCTATATGTTTGGGTACTCCTTTTTCTTGGAGTTAGGAAGGGTATCACATTGGATTACATTCTAGAGATGGTATTTGAAAAGGTGTTCTTTGGATAACTAAGTTCATAGTGTCTATATGCTCCTGGTCGTGAGGCTATGGGGTTGTTTAGGTGAGTACATGACCCAACTAGAGCCCTAGAACCACTGTCTAGCCCATTTTTGGTCTCGATATCATTATAGAAGATTTGTACATGGTATTTGATTCCATTACCTAGTGGAAAACATGCATTTCCATCAACTAGGTAAAGTTAAAGAGCACCTCCGGCTACCCTAAGCTAGCATATAAGACATGTTTGGTTATTAAGGATTTTAAATAAGAAAAGAAAGTTGACTTTCATGAGATATTCTCCCCTATAATCAAGATGACTACCCTTTTCTTGGTTTTAGACTTGGTTGCATGAATGGGCTTGGACTTGTACCAAATGGGTGTGAAAATAGCTTTCTTACATGGGGACCTACATGAGAACATCTATATGCAGTAGCCTAAGGGCTTTATAGAAAGGATCTGTAACAAGCGGGATACACACTAACGATTAGGGTTTAGACACCCCATCACACTGACTCGGGTATTTAAGGTGTAAGAGCACGAGATTAGGACAACCAGTTATTATCAAGATCATACTCTTCACCTTCATCTCCAACTTCCATGGGTTCCTTCTCCCCTCTTTTCTCTCTCCTCTCCTAGTCTTCCTCCTTCTTCTTCTTGTTATCTTTCTCTCTCCTCATCTCGCCTCTCCCTTTAGGGTACTTGAGATTACGAGCATCCAATGAATATCATCATAGCCACTTGTAAGGCAAGTTAGGCCGTATTTTCGTAAATGCACCATCAGATCCTCATTAACCAACCCATGAAACACTGGGAGATCCCTATAAGGAGGAGGGCATTTAGTCCTTTCCTTCAGGATTAGAACTGGGCCATTAAAATCCTCGTATTCCTCTTGACCTAGTACCAGTGTATTAGGGTCTTTAATTTTATCCACTTCCACCTTTATTGGTGTTGAAAGGTCATTGCCTCCATGAACTTCCCTTTCTACCAACTCATAAAGTGGTTTAGGGAGGTATATAGCTCCTAGCATGTCATTCTGATCCTTTCTCATAGGATCTTCCATATCTTGCCCCTTCCTAGGCAGTTCCATGATGACTTTATCTCGGAGCTTCTGCCCCTCATCAAAAGCAAACTTATCCTTAGCATTGGGGACCATGCCTTTTAAGCAACGGCTTTCCCTTTACAGCTAGGGCTTCTAGTATCCTTGTGATACCTAAAATTTCGGCACGATGCTCCACCACATGGGATGTTTCATCCATAACTGCACTCCACTGTATGCTGAGTTTTTTCCATGGCACTATGGCTTTAGCATAATCACTTGTTGATGCCATGAGCGCCATAGCTTCCAACATACTTATTCCATGCCCTCCAGGTTTATGGATGGTTATACATGATTTCTCTTGGGTAGAGACCACACCAAGGCGAACCTCGGCCCATGCCATCGCATTAGAGGACAGGGTAACCACTAACTCGTTACTCTTCTCATCACCTAGATCATCTTTTGTAGAGGACTCATGCTCTACATAACTAACTAAGTCCATCAGTAAGTTTTGTATAGGGAAAGCCAAGGTTTTCCATCCTTGAACAAACCCCATTTTATGGTTAGCTTAGCACGCTTCTAATGGAAATTATAAACTTAGGTCCCTTTACAACCTAGATTCGGAGACCCTCACTTATAGGCAACTCCCGAAAAACGCACCACTGATGGGACCTAAAATGGGCCGCCACTAGCTATCACACTAGTCGGACCTCTGACATGCACAAGACAACCCCACGGCCTCGCGATCAAGAGCGTCTAGAGGACACATTGCCCTGCCATCGTACGCACATTTTGCATTTGTATTGTGTTTATAGTCCAACCCTTAACCTTCTCAGACTCCTCAGAGGGAGACCCTACACATTTTGGTGTAATTCACCACATAGAACAACATAGGAGGCACCCCTCCGGCGGTTGATTGTTGCGGCCCCATTACGACCCTCCTACACCTTGGGGATTGGCCCCTCGATGCGCCGCTAACACATATAACACATACGAAATAGATTCCGCTCTTGGTACCAATATTATATCGTTCCAGGAATGTACCAATCCTCACTTACTTGTCCCCTTGGACCCACTGTCTAGACCTACAGCTTGGGTGCCTTACTCTCTCCAGCATGGATCATTTACACTTCAACCAATTGCTATGCATGCTAGGAATAGATACCATATGTATATGATTCGTGCAATGGTGTATGATTGTACACAAACAATTATGGTTTAAAATTAGCCTATGTGTCGTGCAAAAATAGCCCTTTTAATGCATTTCCACTAATATGCAATGCTTCGTTGTAGGAACCTAGCACCAAGGCTAACCTCGTATTGCTAGATCCATTATTTCTAAATAAACCCCATCCTAAATATTATACATAAAGAGAACACTCAAACTTTGCATTATTTTAGTGTTTAAACTATGGTATAACATCATCCTCCCCCTCACCGTTTAAATTTTGCTATGGTGCATGCTGTAGAGGGTTTTTTAATGTCATTTTTTGTATGTAAAAGTAATAAATACGCACTTTAACAAAAATGACAAGGGCCAAAGTGAGGCTTAACCTCATGCTTCAGCCTTGCTAGACATTCACATACACAGATCTTATTTTTTCATTTTTTTCCAACGCAAGAAACCCTTTTTTTCATTTTTTTCTATTTTTCCTATTTATTTTTAATAGAAAATAGGCATTTTTTGATTTTTTCTAATGAATGATCATTGGAACTGAAATTCAACATTTTCCCTTATTTTATCCCATGTTCGCTCATTTTTTCCCACTCAAAATCAAAGAAACTATCAATTTTCATCAAAATTAGTGTTTTTTCGAGTTTTGAAAATTTATAATTGCTGTGAGTCAATACAGGTTCTGCATAACAATGATTGCAACCCTCAAACATACTGCAAGGAACATTCAAATAAAATTTCAGTCCATGCGCACACCATTTAGACCATGAACGATAAAAAACAAGCAAAATTCTTTCATAAAATAGAGCATACCGCCTTTTTGCGTGTTTCTGATTTTTTGAATATTTAATTGGGACTGTGTATCGACCAACTAGCCATGGATTTCAGCATAGGTCTTCAACCTTCAGCCTCCAAAGCCTCTTGGAACAATCTGATGCCTCCCGGACAAGCATCCATCACCCGATTCTCTTCTTGATTCTTGCCACATGAAGCGCCTCTATGTAGGAGAGAGAAAGACTAATTTTTCATCACCACAACTAGGCATCCATTCTACATGCAGTCTAGAGTGATGAGGAGCAAAGATTAAATGCATCTCAGGCATGTAATCAGTTGGGGGGTTGTTAACAAGCTCTCCAACCCCCCTCTCCGTCAATTAGAAATAATGGCACCTTCATCAGCCTGCGCCAAAAAAAACAACACCCCCCCTCCCCACAAATTAGTTTTGTATATACACAAGAAAACACATCACAGCTCTCACCCTACCCCCTGTCAAACCCAAGGCATGAAATACACAAGGAGTAGGCCTAGCATAATTTGATAGAAATTCTAAAGCTAGTCACTAACCAACTACTACAGCACAACCAAGCTAAAAAGAACTATCAAAGAGGTCATCCTAAGATCTGGTCTGAACTACCTACCTAACTAAGGACAACTCCACTAGGAGCTCCTACTAGGCGAGAACTCCTATAGCCTGATCAACAAATATTATCTTTTAGCACATTGCTCTTTTAGCCTCTTATTTTCCATACTCGGGCATGTAAAAAGGAGGGAGCTGAGCGTACTGACCCATGGAGAATAGGGCATCGGCCTCCGGTCCTATCTCGATACCCAAGAACTTACCAAGCCCTCGCAAGGTGACACTGAATCCTTTTCTAACACTCACTTTTATTTTCGCTCCTACCTTCTTGTACTCTTTGTTTTTTCAGCTAGATGCCACCCCTCGAAAGACAAGGCATCGGCCCCGAGTCTTGTCTCGTCCCCAAGAACCTACCAGGCCTTTGCAAAGCGATAAACAACAACTCAAGGATTTTTCTTTCTTTCCTTTTCTATTTTTATAGGGGTTAGAACCCCTTTTTACACACCTCCGTATATTCATATATTATCTTTCAGATATTTATGGTTTTGCCTCTTTCCATCATTATTTTAGTAGGCTTCTCTAACTGCCTCACAACTAACAAGAACTCCTAGAACGGCCGCCTAGCAGGTCAGTAAAACAGGATCACTAGAATTGCCTTCTAAAACAGGTTTTTCAACGCCTGACAATGCCTTTGCAGGAGGCAATGACTACTCAGACCTCCCCCAGACATACAGAGCCTACACCTAGGACTTCATGCCTCGAGTGCCGATCCCCAACAAACAAAAGAAAGTAACCCTTACACGCACATATATCATTAATTGCTTAAGGAAAAAGACTTAGAAAGGGGACGAAACCACCTGGAATGGCCACAAGAAGCTCCTTCGCAGCAAAGGCTCCCTCCAGCGACTTCGTCAACCTGTATGATGCAATCACTACAACAAAAAACCATTAACTATGCTTGCACCAAACAGACGTGTGGCCCTCTTGGCCTAAAGAAATAACACATTTGTACTGCAAACTAACTGGCCCTCTTGGCCTAAAGAAATCAAACATGGCATGACAAAACTAACTAGCCCTCCTAGCCTAAAATGGATAGGTCATTCTTATCCATACAATACATGGTCTTCTTGGCATATACACCATATCCTATCAAACTAGCCAAGATACCAAAGATAGCATAAAATATGAGGACTAGCCTCATGCTTCTCATGCGAGTCAGCTAAAAGCTTGATCTATGCCCTTGTAGATCCACTAGCCCAAGCCTTTCTATTGATATCTGAGTAATAATGGACATCTATTCTTGGATACTATATGAATTGAATGAATGACCTCATTGGGCTTATATATCTCATCTCCTTGGTTGTCATTCAAATGGATCGGTCATCCTAACTTTCCAAAAACTCCTCCTACAAGGAGAATCAAGGATTTATGATCATTCAACCCTTCCCTATTTTGATGATTACATGTATCAATGGTACAACCCAAACTAGGTAGAGCTTCAAGCCTAGACCCATCACATAGATGCATCTCAGGGCCATCCCTATTGTTAGATGTAGCATTACGGCCTTTTATCACACCCATATGGAAATCCATCAAAGCATGTCCGCATGCAATTCTTGGCCCTCTATCTGACACACCAACCATACATTTAGAAATTTTGGGTCTCCAAACCCATCTCATATTCCTTTTCATAGGCTTAGACTGCCAAATTTTGCCACATTGGTCTAATGGACTCAAAGTGGACTTATTGCTATAGCCAGATGGTCTCACATCCTTATGACTTCTATCAAACAGGTGGACCTTGGGCATGTTGCATCTTCTTCATATGAGATGTCTTCCCTTTCCTTTGTCCACTCTACAACTGCTTAGCCATAGGAACCATGCTTTTACTAAAAAGAATAGCATCTACTCGAAAGCATGATTCATCACTAAATTGAAAAGGCTTATCAAGAGCCTTACTAGCAGCACAACTAGAACCACTCATAGCACACTTATCCATACTCATAGATTCAATGGTCCTACCAATGCCACCATCACAACTACCTCTCATGGGAGCATTGCAAGCCTTGATGGGACTTACTAGGCTTGGATTATTTTTATCTCCATGGGGTATATTATCCCTACTTTTTTCATTTTCTGCTTGGAGATTTTGGCTACCAAGGTTCCCCTCATAGGCTGCCTTGGTATCAACAAGCGAGCTATCTCCTTGTAGAAATGGTTGGGAGCTAGGATGCACTTGTACTAAGCGGGAAAGACTCCAAAAGTTTCCCCAACATCTCTGAATATGTCCCTCATAATTAATGGCATGCATTTTTGCTTCCCTTAACGACTTAGGATTCCACATTCCCACTTGGATTTGCATGTTAATCTCTAGGCCACTTAAAAAGAGCTCACATAGCACATCACCTGGCAATGCAGTAGCTCTTCTTGGCCAAAGCCTCAGAATATCATCAAAGGCTCTAGCATATTCTTTAATAAAAGGATATGACTCTTGCCTAATTTACATCAGCTGCCCTAAAATTTGGGTCATAGGCACCTTCTTCTCATATTCATCTATAAATCAATCACTCAACTCCTCAAAGGATTTAATAGACCCCCTTGGGAAGCTCCAGTACCATTTTCTAGCCTCTCCCTTTAGGGTACTTGAGATTACGAGCATCCGATGAATATCATCACAGCCACTTGTAAGGCAAGTTAGGCCATATTTTCGTAAATGCACCATCAGATCCTCATTAACCAACCCATGAAACACTGGGAGATCCCTATAAGGAGGAGGGCATTTAGTCCTTTCCTTCAGGATTAGCACTGAACCATTAAAATCCTTGTATTCCTCGTGACCTAGTACCTGTGTATTAGGGTCTTTAATTTTGTCCACTTCCACCTTTATTGGTGTTGAAAGGTCATTGCCTCCATGAACTTCCCTTTCTACCAACTCATAAAGTGGTTTAGGGAGGTATATAGCTCCTAGCATGTCATTCTGATCCTTTCTCATAGGATCTTCCATATCTTGCCCCTTCCTAGGCAGTTCCATGATGACTTTATCTCAGAGCTTCTGCCCCTCATCAAAAGCAAACTTATCCTTAGCATTAGGGACCATGCCTTTTAAGCAACGGCTTTCCCTTTACAGCTAGGGCTTCTAGTATCCTTGTGATACCTAAAATTTTGGCACGATGCTCCACCACATGGGATGTTTCATCCATAACTGCACTCCACTGTATGCCGAGTTTTTTCCATGGCACTATGGCTTTAGCATAATCACTTGTTGATGCCATGAGTGCCATAGCTTCCAACATACTTATTCCATGCCCTCTAGGTTGATGGATGGTTATACATGATTTCTCTTGGGTAGAGACCACACCAAGGTGAACCTCGGCCCATGCCATCGCATTAGAGGACAGGGTAACCACTAACTGGTTACTCTTCTCATCACCTAGATCATCTTCTGTAGAGGACTCATGCTCTACATAACTAACTAAGTCCATCAGTAAGTTTTGTATATGGAAAGCTAAGGTTTTCCATCCTTGAACAAACCCCATTTTATGGTTAGCTTAGCACGCTTCTAATGGAAATTATAAACTTAGGTCCCTTTACAACCTAGATTCGGAGACCCTCACTTATAGGCAATTCCCGAAAAATGCACCACTGATGGGACCTAAAATGGGCCGCCACTAGCTATCACACTAGCCGGACCTCTGACATGCACAAGACAACCCCACGGCCTCGCGATCAAGAGCGTCTAGAGGACACATTGCCCTGCCATCATACGTACATGTCAAGATTTTGGGAGAGAAGGAAGGAGTCTCGCTTGTAGCTTTCTTGCTTACACAATGGGAGAATACTCACAAAGGTGGAGGCTGAAAACAATTTTCCTCTTCTTAATTGTGTAAGCCAAAAGAAGTCTTATACAAAGAAATAGAAGAACCCTATATATGGGTGTCAAACCAAACTCAACTAACTAAGGTGGCATACTAACTGAGCCACGAACTAGAGTAGATAAGGATAGCTGTCATGTAGCTATTATTCATGGGCGGTGTACCAACCGCGTCTGCAACTGACAAGTCGGTGACATAAATACACAACGGTCACCCTGGCGTATCACGAGTGGAGCTCGATATCTCAACACTCCCCCTCGAGCTCAATCCCAATTCCTGCACACCAAGCAGGTCTCTGAACTTGCGCAGCTTCTCTGCGCCCAATGCCTTCGTGAATATGTCAGCTACCTGATCCTCTGTGGTGATATAAACTAGATCAATAAGACCTAGTAAAACCCTCTCTCGCACATAGTGATAATGCACCTCAATGTGCTTTGTTCTAGCATGATAGACTGGGTTATTTGCCAAGTGTATACTACTCATGTTGTCACAATAAATGACAATTGGCCCATCTGTAGACTGATGCATATCATAAAGTAGCTTATGCAACCAAGCTACCTCACATGCAGCCATTGCTGCACCCCTGTACTCAGCCTCTGTGCTCGACAAGGCAACTGTAGGCTGTTTCTTGCTGCTCCAAGTGACTGTAGCACTGCCAAAAGAGAACACATATCCACTGGTAGATCGTCTATCAGAAATACTACCAGCCCAATCAGCATCAGTGTATCCATGCAACTGTATCTGAACCCCAGTCTCATAAAATAGTCCATACTGCAATGTGGACTTCACATACCTGAGTATGCGTCTAGCCGCATCCAAATGTGGTTTCCTTGGAGCCTGCATAAACTGACTTACCAATCCAACAGCATAGCTCAAATCTGGCCTGGTAATAGTCATATAAATCAAACTTCCTACTATGCGTCTGTACATAGTAGGGTCTTCTAGAGGCCCACCTGCATCTATGCTCAGCTTCACATTCTGCTCCAAAGGAACTAAAATAGGCTTACAGCCTGTCATCCCATATTTGGACAGCATGTCCAATCCATACTGCCTCTGCAAGAGCTGTATCCCACTTGGTGATCTAATCACCTCAATGCCCAAGAAATAACGCAGCTCTCCCAAATCCTTCATCTCAAACTTCTGCTTCAATAGCATTTTCACATGAAGGATATCTTCATCACTGTCACCTATCATAATCAAATCATCAACATAAATGACAAGTAGCATAATACCGTTCTCTGTTTTTCTCACATAAAGTGAGAAATCTGCCTTGGAAATCTGAAAGCCAATAGTGACAAGATACTGTCCTATCTTGTCAGACCATGCTCTAGGTGCTTGCTTCAAGCCATACAAGGCTTTCTTCAACCTGCAAACAAACTCAAGATGAACATCATGCACATAACTTGGTGGCTGCTCCATATAGACCTCTTCTTGCAAATCACCATGCAAGAAGGCATTATTTACATCCATCTGATGTAAAGACCATCCCTTTGATGCAGCCATAGCAATGACTGCTCTTACGGTTGCCATCCTTGCAACCGGACTGAATGTTTCTTCATAGTCAATGCCATATGTTTGTGCATACCCCTTGACTACTAATCTTGCCTTGTATCTGTTCACAGAACCATCTGCATTGTGCTTCACCTTATAAACCCACTTACAGCCAATTGCATTTTTACCTTTAGGCAAAGGTACCAATTCCCATGTAGCATTTGCTTCCAAGGCATCCATTTCTTCATCCATGGCTTTCTCCCATTTTTCTTTTCCCATGGCTTGCTCAAAAAAAGTGGGTTCTGGTTCCTGTATCACTTTGACCATATATGTATAGTGAATGGCTGTAAATCCATCATATTTCAGCCTATCCACAGGATACCTAGCTCTGGTAGACCTGCGCAAAGTAGGTTCACTCCCAGGTGCTCTCAAAACATCCTGGTCTTCCTTACTCTAGGTGTAACAATAGAAGGAATACCCAACTCATCATCAATGCTCTGTTCTGAGCCACTGGATTCACCATCCACATAAGAGTGACCTGCATTCACATCAAACATGGGCTGATCAACCTTCTCTTTTCCTTTTCGTGATACCTGCATACCACTATCTGCATTGCTTTGAGAAGATTCTCCTGATCTCAATCTGCCTGTCCATGGCGAAGAATGTGAACCACTGCTAGAGGACGCTCCAGGTCCACTAATATTTTGTGACTGCTGCTATGAATTCTGTGCAGCATTACCATTTTGTGCATCTACATCATCAATCACATTTACTGGTTTATACCAGCTACTCATCTCATCAAAAACAACATCTCTGCTCACTGTAAACTTACGAGTAGAAGGGTTATAGCATCTATACCCTTTTTGCTGCAGAGAGTAACCAATAAAGATGCACTTCTCAGCTTTTGGATCCAACTTGGATCTCAGCTCATCTGGCACATGTACATAGGCAATGCAACCAAAAATTTTCAAATGAGAAATATCTGGTTTCCTACCAGTATACCTCTCCTCTGGAGTCATCCCATGTATTGCTGCAGTGGGAGTCCTGTTCATTATATAGACTGCTGTAGCAACTGCTTCAGCCCAATAAAAATCTGGCAGGTCTTTTTCATTGAGCATGGCACGAGATACCTCTCCAATATGCCTGTTTTTCCTTTCTGCAATTCCATTTTGTTGTGGGGTATGATTGCATGAATATTGCTGCTTTATGCCATGCTCCTGCAAGAACTTTGCAAACTCATTTGAAAGGTACTCTCCCCCTCCATCTGACCTTAGGCATTTTATCTGCAGGCCTGTTTCTTTTTCAACCATAGCTTTAAGAGTTTTGAAATGCCCAAAAACTTCACTTTTCTTTTTCATAAAATACACCCAAACTTTTTTGCTATAGTCATCAATAAAAGTGACAAAATAATGACAGCCTCCAAGAGATGTAGCTTTAGTAGTCCACACATCAGAGTGGATTAATTCCAATGGCTTCTCACTCTCTTGAACATGTCTAGGAAATGGTTTCCTTGCCTGTTTTCCAAACTGACAGGCTTCACATACCTTATGCATTTCTGCAACCTTGAATTTGGGCAATCTTGCAACAATATTTTGGGCCTGCATTGATTTAAGTCGCTGTACATTAACATGACCAATGCGTTTATGCCAGATATCAATATCTGCAACTACACCAGTCCCATGTGCAAACATTGCTGCACTCAATTCAGGCATGTCTGCATCCAATGTAAACATTCTGCCCTTCTTCTTTCCTTTTGCTATCAAGCGACCTTTATTTTTCATATCCTCAACAAAGAATCCATGAGGATTAAATCTGACTTGCAAGCCCTGCTCAACCATTTGACCAACAGAAACCAGATTCTTGGTGATATTCGGGACATGAAATACATCTGACAGGTATTTCTTTTTCCCATCCTGCATAGACAAAGGAATTTTTCCAATCTGCACAATAGGATGTGCAGTATCATCACCAGTCTCCACAAATCCTGGTTTTTCCATTTTCCTTGCATCCTCCATCCATTCTGCATGACCTGTCATGTGGTTTGATGCACCTGAGTCAACATACCATACATCATTGCTTTCTTCTGCACTTGTCACAGAATTGTTCATGTGCTGCACCATAAACAAATGCTCATTTCTATCATCACCCTGTCTACTAGAAGATGCATAATTCCCTTGTTGTAGTTTTCCATTCATGATGTCATTCTGCTTTTTATAGCAGTCTTTAGCCATATGACCCATTTTACCACAGTAGTAGCATTCAACATTACTGTTTGCATTTTGGCCTCTTTGCCATCCACCACGACCTCTTTGTCTCCCCCTGCCTCTAGAGTTACCATGTCCTCCTCCATAGGACTGGTTTTCTTGAGTTTGTTGCATATTCTGATTTCTGCCACGGCCTCCAAATCGGCCTCCTCTACCTCTGTCTCTACCTCTTCCAGCATTTGAATAGAAGACAGCTTCTTTTGAAGTTCCTCCTGAAGAAGATGCACCACCATTTCTCTGCTCCTCAGAAATTAGAAGAGCAGTCAACTCCTCAAAATCAGGAAATCTTTCACGGACGGAAATGGATGTTCGGAACTGTGCATAATCCTTTTCTAGACCATTCAAGGTCACTGAGACTAAATCATCATCTTCCACTGGGGGCCCAATGGAAGCAAGTGCATCTGCAATCTTCTTCACCTTCATGTGGTAGTCATTGATGCTCATACTTTCTCTTTGCACATTGTGTAACTCTTGCTCGAGCTGCATTTTCCTGGCTTGCGTATTTGTGCTATACATTTTTGACAAAGTATCCCATGCCTCCTTTGGCGTACTTGCATCTTGAATATGCACAATCATAGAGTCTGAAATGCTGATAGACAGCCAGTACATAACTTTCCTGGCTCTCTCATGCCATGCTTTAAATGCCTGCATTTGCTGTTGATTGGGAACATCAGGAAGAACTGGTTCTTCTTCATTTCCTGCAACAAATTCCCAATATCCTTTTCCCATAAGGAAATTCGTCATTCTAAACTTCAATGCTTGGAAGTTGTTCTTGTCAAGCTTTTCAGTGACAATCTATGAAAGAGAATCAGATGCCATTACTGAACACTGCAAAAAATACTGTCACTGCAAAAAACACAGCTTCACCCTCACAAGGGAAAATCTGCAAAACTGGCGAAAGTGGTATTTGGCCACACAGTCACTTCCTACTGACGATTTTGCATCAACAGGCAACATGGATGATTCTGTAACTCCCAATGTCTCTGCGCACAAGCATACGATGCAATTTCTACAGTAACTTTTCACCGACCTGTAGAACAGTGGCTGCACAGCATAAAACCGGGCCTTTTCCTGAGTGCGTACAGAAAACTTCCGCCTCCAAAACAGGCCCCGAAATGGCCTCAAATTAAAAAAAACAAGGTCGCCAAGGGCTAAAGCCCTTTCCCGCAGCATATACTGCCCTCTTGCTTCACCGCGAAGGGCGTCTCAACCTAAGACAATGCACTCCTGCACTTTCCGGCTGTGCTACCTGCAGAGATCTGCTCCCAAAATAGAAAATGAAAGCAACACTGCTCCTCTTACCAGAACACCGCGAGCTTGGCTTGCTTTCTTGAGCTCCTTACCACGAACAAGGCTCTAATACCATGTCAAGATTTTGGGAGAGAAGGAAGGAGTCTCGCTTGTAGCTTTCTTGCTTGCACAATGGGAGAATACTCACAAAGGTGGAGGCTGAAAACAGTTTTCCTCTTCTTAGTTGTGTAAGCCAAAAGAAGTCTTATACAAAGAAATAGAAGAACCCTATATATGGGTCTCAAACCAAACTCAACTAACTAAGGTGGCATACTAACTGAGCCACGAACTAGAGTAGATAAGGATAGCTGTCATGTAGCTATTATTCATGGGCGATGTACCAACCGCATCTGCAAACTGACAAGTCGGTGACATAAATATACAACGGTCACCCTGGCGTATCACGAGTGGAGCTCGATATCTCAACACATTTTGCATTTGTATTGTGTTTATAGTCCAACCCTTAACCTTCTCAGACTCCTCAGAGGGAGACCCTACACATTTTGGTGTAATTCACCACGTAGAACAACATAGGAGGCACCCCTCGGCGGTTGATTGTTGCGGCCCCATTACGACCCTCCTACACCTTGGGGATTGGCCCCTCGATGCGTCGCTAACACATATAACACATACAAAATAGATTCTGCTCTTGGTACCAATATTATATCGTTCCAGGAATGTACCAATCCTCACTTACTTGTCCCCTTGGACCCACTGTCTAGACCTACAGCTTGGGTGCCTTACTCTCTCCAGCATGGATCATTTACACTTTAACCAATTGCTATGCATGCTAGGAATAGATACCATATGTATATGATTCGTGCAATGGGGTATGATTGTGCACAAACAATTATGGTTTAAAATTAGCCTATGTGTCGTGCAAAAATAGCCCTTTTAATGCATTTCCACTAATATGCAATGCTTCGTTGTAGGAACCTAGCACCAAGGCTAACCTCGTGTCGCTAAATCCATTATTTCTAAATAAACCCCATCCTAAATATTATACATAAAGAGAACAATCAAACTTTGTATTATTTTAGCGTTTAAACTATGGTATAACATCATCCTCCCCCTCACTGTTTAAATTTTGCTATGGTGCATGCTGTAGAGGGTTTTTTAATGTCATTTTTTGTATGTAAAAGTAATAAATACGCACTTTAACACAAATGACAAGGGCCAAACTGAGGCTTAACCTCATGCTTCAGCCTCGCTAGACATTCACATACACAGATCTTATTTTTTCATTTTTTTTCCAACGCAAGAAACTCTTTTTTTTTCTTTTTTTCTTTTTTTCCTATTTATTTTTAATAGAAAATAGGCATTTTTTGGTTTTTTCTAATGAAATATCATTGGAACTGAAATTCAACATTTTCCCTTATTTTATCCCATGTTCGCTCATTTTTTCCCACTCAAAATCAAAGAAACTATCAATTTTCATCAAAATTAGTGTTTTTTCGAGTTTTGAAAATTTATAATTGCTATGAATCAATACAGGTTCTGCATAACAATGATTGCAACCCTCAACATAATGCAAGGAACATTCAAATAAAATTTCAGTCCATGCGCACACCATTTAGACCATGAACGATAAAAAACAAGCAAAATTCTTTCATAAAATAGAGCATACCGCCTTTTTGCGTGTTTCAAATTTTTTGAATATTTAATTGGGACTGTGTATTGACCAACCAGCCATGGATTTTAGCATAGATCTTCAACCTTCAGTCTCCTCAGCCTCTTGGAACAATCCGGTGCCTCCCGGATAAGCATCCATCACTCGATTCTCTTCTTGATTCTTGCCACATGAAGTGCCTCTATGTAGGAGAGAGAAAGAGGAGATAGAAAGACTAGTTTTTTATCTCCACAACCGGGTAGCCATTCCACACATGGTGTGGAGCAATGAGGTGTGAAGATTGAATGCATCTCAGGCATGTAATCAGTTTGGGGAGGTTGTTTGTAGGCTCTCCAAACCCCCTCTCTATAAATTAGAAATAATGGTGCCTTCATCTACTCTTGCGCTAGAAAAAACGGCGTCCTCCCCCCCTCTCCCCCAAATTCGTTTTTTTAAGGGGCCCCCAAAGGGAGCCCCCAAAAGGCATGACCTTTGGTCTCTTTTAAGTCCTTTCCCACTTGAGCTTTTGGGTCTTGGCCACTTGAGCACTCCCTCTTCCGCGCATCCGGTGTCCAATTCACAGTTTGAAAAATCCTAGGCGTCCGCCTTGAAGTCCCCCACTGCTGGCCATCTCCCAGGGTCTCGTCTGACATGCCAAAAAATTATGAAAATTCACCAACTATCGTCTAGTGGGTCTTTAAAGCACTTTCAGGCATTGCTGCTTAAAATCGTACTGATTGCAATCGTCGCCTTCGATGAAGTCTAATTTTTCCCTGAAATTCAGAATTTTTGGCTATTTTTAAGTACTTCTTGGCATCAAAAATCATCTATCGTAGTGGCAATGCCATTCTTCGACACCACATGCCCTAGGATGCTTCCATGTTTCACCCAGAACTGGCACTTTAAGGGGTTCAAGGAGAGACGATATAGGCGACACCGCTCAAAGACTGCTTGGAGTTTTTCTAAGTGTTCTCTCCAGGTTGACTGAACACACAAGTCATCCATGAAGACTTCTAATTCCTTGCAAAGCATGTCTTTAAATATGGTGCATATGAGGCATTGAAATGTGGCTGGGGCATTAGTCAACCCAAAGGGCATGACTATGTAAGCAAAGACGCCCCACTTAGTGGCGAAGGCACAGTCTTATGCCTGTCAGCAGGATGCATTTGCACCTGACTATATCCAGAGAGGCATCCAGAAAGCTGTAGGCCTCTTTGCCTGCCACTCTTTCGAGCATGTGGTCAATGTACGGCAATGGGTAGTTGTCTCTCTTAGTGGCAGTGTTCACCTTCTTGTAATTGACGCACACTCTAATCTTTCCATTTTTCTTCATCACTATGACTATGGGCAACACCTAGTCTGTGTGCTCAATTTTGTAAATGAATCCTTCTCTCATCAACTTGTCAATCTCCTCTTTGACTTCATGAGCGTGTTTTGGATTCATCGGGTACGGTCGCTGCTTGACCGGCGTTGCATCTGGTGTCATGGGTATGTTATGAGTTACTACACTCGGATCTACCCCCTTAAGCTCTTCTAAGGACCAAGCGAACATGTCTATATACTCTCGCAAGAGAGCAACAAGACTAGTCTCCTCTTCCTCAGTCAAGTCATTGGCAATAAAGACTGGTTGGGGTGTCTCCCCTTCCTATGCTAGGTTCATCTCCTTGACCTTCATTGGTCCCTTGATGGGTTCACTCATTTGCCCTTGGCCTTTGGCACCCAATAGGATTACTACCCTATCACCCTTCTTGAATTTCGTAAATCTCTTTGGGAGATCCTGCAGCTTTCTTTGCTCTTCCGTTTGCATGTCCCTAGGCTATTTTTCCCTTTCTTCCTTCAACCCTCTATGCCTCAGGTGGATGGGTAGGTCCCCCTTGGTGCGTCTGGTCTTGGATGGTCTAGGTATTTATGGGTCACTACTTGAGATTACTTTCGACTCAAAATAAGAGGTGGTTTCTCCTGGCGGTCGCAGCTCAGAGGGTGACTCTGTTCTAAGCACTGGTGTCATACCTAGTTGGGTTAGGCCTGCTTGTTCAAAATCTATGGCTCCTATGTGTTCCAACCAAGTGCGGTCACAATCCATGCGCATGACCCCTTGCTCTATCTTAAAGATACTCTTTTTCTGTGGCTTGGAGTCTGCACCTATCTGTTCTATTTCTCGTCCCTCATTGTCATATTCCATCGTGTCTATCTCACCCTCACTTTTGTCCACTTAAAGAACGACAGTCTTTGTACTCATCATTGGAGTCATCTTCGTCCAACTGCTCATCGTCTCCTAGGTTTTGGTATATCTCTTGTCTCTGATCGAGGACTAGGGCCCAATTGTACATGAGGTTTAAGTCATGCACACTGGTCCATTACCACCTTGGTTTGTCTAACAGATCTTGGAGTGGCTTGAAGTTTGCTATTGGATTGCCAACTAGCTTGTCAATCAAATACTCTAGAATCTCTTGGAGTCCCTCTTGTTATTTGGCACTTGGAATGTGACAGGTTTAGATTGCCCATGAAGGGTTCTTGCCATCATGCAGACTAGTATAGACGGTGTGTCTTTTGACTTGCCAACTATCTTGATGGCTTGCTCGTATGCCTCATGATCCGAGAATGGAAAGTCAATCGTAGCAAGGACATGCATCCAATCTTTCTCATCCTTCGGGCATGGGATATACTTGGTCCAAGGGCCAATAGGACTTTTTGACTTGAGTGTTACCTTTAAGCATCGCGGAGATGGCATCCAAGTCAACTGGTGAGGTCTTCCAAGTGTCCATCTCTACCCTCACAGCTTTCGTTCTATTGCCAAGGAAGATTAAGCCATTACCCCAACCTTTGATGACTCTGGAATTACACATCTAGGGTCGGCCTAATAGGATATCATAGTCCACTCCCTTCATGACTATAAAGTCAATCGAGAACTGGACGCCTGCGATTTTCACCGGTCAGTTTTTAAGTACCTCGAATGGTTTCACTCTCATACCATTTGCTAGTGTGACATTGAACCTGGCGGTCTCGATAGGCGGGTTTTCCCAAGTCTGGAGCACTACATGGCTCAGTACACTAACCCCCGCTCTTGTGTCTACAATCCCCTTTCTCATTGTGTTGCCTAGGGCTAAGACAAGTAAGACCACATGCATCTCGGTGCCTTCCCAGAAAGCATTAACGTGCAAGGACTTAGGCAGAGAGTGCAGCGTCAGAATCGGTATTTGTGTCTCTGCATCATGGTCGTGCAGGTCTGCGTAGTAGCTTGCTCTCGTGATCCTTCAATCCACTGCTTTAGGTCTTGCCATAGGGTGGAATGCTGCCTAAGAAGGTATCCCAGGCTCAGTGTCATAGGGGTGGTCACTAGCATGGTAAGGAGGTTGTTGGCTACTCGTCTTTCTCATATTCCAGATTGTCTTGGCCAATGGCCCTAACTAATTTTTTGGCCTGTAGCGTTAAGGCTTTGCCTACGCGGTACCGCTTGTGGTGCAGTCGCATCTCTCAATTTTGGTCAAGGGGATGAGATTGGTGTGCTTATGCTGGAGAGATCTTTGATCTCGTCCTCTAGAATGGGCTCAGTATCTTTTAGGTGCTCTTGGGCCTCTTTTACCCATTCTTTCACTTTGTCGATAGCCTCTAGTTGGCCCTTTGGATGTAGGTATTACCCTACCTTAGCACTTCCATTTTTGGCCATCTTAGGAGCTCAGGTTTCTGTCTCTACGTTAGTAACCCTCTTTCCAGCCGGCAGAGTCGTAGCACTCTCAGTTTTCAGCATGATCTTAGCTTCGGGTTTCTTCTTTCTTCATCTATGGCTCTTCTTCCCAATTGAGGCTGCATCGAGGAGGTTGCTAGGACCTGGCAACGATATGTTGGCCTTCTTTGTCTATGCTCGGGTCATGACATGCAATGGAATAGGTGTGGCCTCCCCATCGAGGTTCTCGACGCCGAACAGCCCTAATGGGACAGATGGCACGTTGGCTGAACTTGAGGATGGTTTTCGCTTGGGACAGTTAATGAAGAGATGAGTGATTTCACACTCAGCGCACCTTAGGTTTGCCTTGTCTCTATTTGGTTGCTCCCTTTTAGGACAACTTGATGAGAAGTGCCCTGGATGACCACAAGTCCAACATATGATTGGATCCTACATCTGCCCTCCTAGGCCTCTACCTCGGCCTCTTCCTAACACCATCACTGGTACTGGTCGATAATCCATAAGGATTGTGTTGCCCTCGTCGTCGTGCAAGACGTATGGATATACGTAAGTCTCTTCCTCATTTGGCTCCTCCACGTAGTGGACTGAAGCATCACTCGATGGATGGGTCACGTAGGGACCAGGCGGTCTAGGTATGCCTGTAGCGTTTATGTCCATTCTAGGAACAACTAGTTTAACATCGTTAGGTGCAGGAAGGGCCAATGGGGCTCCCCTTCCGAAGAATTGTTGGGGTCTACTCGCTAGATATGGATAGCCATATGGTTGTGAGTATGGAAGTCTTCTCAGTAATCTGCAATGCGTGATGTCGTGACCGAATCTACCTCAATTAGCACAAGGTCATGACCTAGTTTCTGCCACAGTACACACATTGAACGTGTGGGCGCATTGGTCGTCTCAACATATCCTATAGTTTGGCTATCTCCATTTTTACCTCTGCCAAGTCTTGGTTTGTCTCAATGGCTTTCCCTTTGTCCTGGGCCATTGGACCTAATCGTTCTCACTAGAGACTAACACTCTCTCTGAACTCCACGAGTTGGTCTCTTCTGAATTTGAGCTCTTGAAGCTCAGCTCTTTCAGCTGGTCATCTACTCGAATGGCCTCTTCAAACACCCTAGCTAGCGAGTCTCGCTGCAAGCTCAAATTGCCTACCAAGGCCTTATACAGCTCCTCACTCCGTATTCCACTGATAAACATAGTGGACACTACTCTTTCGGTAGGTCGTTCGCCCATGGGGATTCTCTTGAAGAGGCTCCTCACGTGGGTGACATAGTCGCGGATGTTCTCTTTCTCTTCTTGCTTGATATTCATCAATCTTTCTACCAGATTGTCAGAGTATCCGGGCTCAGAGAATCTCTTGATGAAGAGGTTTTTGAGGCCGTTAAAGTCCACCCATTCTCCGACATCTAAACTCGTGTACTAAGTCCTACCCTTGTCACCTAAGAAAAGCCCAAATGCTTGAGAGCGTTGAGTCAAGTCGGTGAGACCGTTGGCCTCGCAGACTTGCTCAAATTGCTCTACACAGCTGCATAGATCATCGTGGGGTCGAGTTGCTTTACAAAAATTGGGATTTTAGACTAGCCCTTAGAGCCTTGGTTTGCTCCTAATCCTACTAGTAATGATGTTGCTAGTGTTGCAGCACTCTCCTCCGTTGTTGTGTTGTCGAGCAGTCGCTTCATGAGAAGCTCACTCAATGTCTCACTCAATGTCAAGTCTCCTTCTAGGGCAATTCTGTGTTCTGCCTTAAGCTCCTAGCACACTAGTCTTGGTTGTATTTCACTACGCCTTGCAGTGCCTTGTGGGCTAGCTTTCGTTCCTCTTCCAAGTCTGTTATGATGGTCTCTGCTGTTGTTCTACCGTGGTGCTCATACTGAGCGTGTGCATCGTAGCTACTCACTAGCTATTGAATTGTCTTACCCGTTTTAGGTTTGTTCAAGGTCTTTGGCTCAGCTTATTGTTGCTAGGACTCTGGGTCTCGCAATAGCCTACTCAAGCTACTAAGTGGCTACGTCCTATGAATTTGCCTATTCCTTGCACTAGAATCAAGTTTTGCGCATCGAGAGGACTCACGATGGTTTATGCGGCTAACGGGTCTGGTCTAATTTCTTGAAAATTTGGAAAAATCCTGACTCCGCCCAACTCATTCGAATTGCAGGATTCAAAAGGGCCGAGGGCCAAATGAAAATTGTGGGCCAAGTGTGTCGCTCAGACGAGCCAACTTGTCGTGGCTGAGGGTCAAATGGGAAGCTCGGACAGGGTGACTCAGACGAGGTCTATTCAGAGACGGGCTAAGGCACACAGGCCGAGGGTCGAGTTTCAATATGGCCGAGTGAACTTTTGACCGAGTTGGTTCGTTCGGACGGGGTCGAGAGCCGAATGGGGTAGATTGGTTGAGGGCCGAGTTGCGAGTGGGTCGAGTGATATGCTTGGATGGGCCAAATTGACTAGTGGGTCGAGTCGACCGAGAGTAAGTGGACCGAGGGCCGATTCTGGGACTCGGCCCAAGAACCGGCCACTCGGATGGGCCAAACGGCACGCGACGACAGTAGCGAAGGCACTAATTTGCTCAAATCTTGCGACACATGCAATCATATCACACAAGATCTTCCAGATCAGTACCAAGGCATAAAGAAAAGGGCTTGATATACCTGGAACGTGTGGTAGACTCCCTGGAGGCAAGATCGAATCGAATCTGTAAGTGCTCTCTCTTTCTCTCTCTCTCTCTCTCTCTCTCGCTCTCTCTCTCTCTCTCTCTCTCTCTCTCTCTCTCTCTCTCTCTCTCTCTCTCTCTCTCTCTCTCTCTCTCTCTCTCTCTCTCTCAATGTCAGGGTATGAAAAGAGCTCTTCCTTGACATCTTGGCTCTTAAACCCCTTCTCGGGTAAGGTTTTGATGTCCCCAATCACTCACTTGCGGACATTAAACATCCCAAGCACTCTTTTTTTCCATTTTTGCATCATTTGTGCCCTGTTTTGCCTTGTTTTACAGTAGTAAACCCTACGCTTTTCCGATCCGATTTCCTAATCCTAACCTATGCTAAATGCAACAAAGATCAAAGGTAAAAAACTGAAATGATTTCTTCATCTTTTCCAATCACATCAAACAAAAAAAAAATTCAAATACTTATTTCGAAGATCAAAAAACCCAAACTTTCTACCTATCTCAAGCTCCATTTTCAAGAATGAATCCCTTATTTCGATGCTCGATATGAGGCACGCAAGTGCTCAAGCTTAAATCCGTTGGTCCTGGCAACAGAACCAAAATGTAGTGGGAGCTCATGTTCAACCACCAAGACCCATGGACCGCTTATTGTTTCAAGCATTTCAAGCAAGTCCTCATGCTATCTCTCACCTAGCCGACGCACCGTCAATCCTCTCGGGGTGTAGTGATGAGCTTACCTTGATGCCGAAATGAGTTGCCTCCTCTCTCGCACATGCCAGTGGCTCCACGATCCTAGATGCTAGCTCAAGCATCCTCAAGACTCCTCCATCTCCAAGATCCATCCACCATAGCCGCGCACGCTAGAAAAGAGAAGAGAAGAGAAGAGAGAAGAAGATAGAAGAGGAGATGGTGAAGAGCTTCACCCTCTTGATCTCTCACTCCCACACACTCACTCACTCCCTCACACTCTCACACTTCCTCTCTCAAGAGCACACACACAAGCAAGGTGAAGAGAAGAAGAGAAGAAGAGAGGACTCTTATTAGCCACACACCAACAATGAGCTTCAATTTACTTTTTGAACTTTATATGCAAGCCCTAAAATCCCATGGGCACCCATCCCTTTTTACATGATTGGCCATTGTGGCAAGGTCTCTTTTTCTAATTCCCTTTTCTTGCTTCATACCCTAAGCCTATATCCATCTATTCTTTTATAAATGGCACAGGAGGGAGCCTAGCGCTGTTTTTTACAAGAGTTTTCAGAGTTTTTTTAGGTGCCTTTTATTTAAAATTGCATTTTTGCCCCTTAGCTTAGCTTTAGGGGCTGCCTCTATGCCTTTGCTCTTTTTCCATCCTTTTTTCGCTTTTTCCTTCATTTTTTCACCATCTCGGATTGAGGTTAATACCATTGATCTACAAGAGTTCATGAGATTCAATGTGACCCTTTGATGTGACATCCACCCTCGTGGCTCCATTTTTTAGGAGAGAGATAAGGCAAACCCCATAGAAGGATATTTTTTTGGTCCAAATTTTCCTAATATCAAGGAGGGAACCTAGAGGTTAGATGAAGGATCATTGACAGATCATTTTGTACATGATGGGAGCCTATGCTTATAGATGACATAGTTAGTCATTTTTCATGTTCATTGTTGTTCCCCAGTCAAGATGGCATTGTCAAATGTTCTTTTTTTAAAGAGAGTGAGACTAAAGAGAAAGCAGGCGGGCAAAAGCAAGAGTTATGGTGGAAGGAGCAAGAGAGAGAGAGAGAGAGAGAGAGAGAGAGAGAGAGAGAGAGAGAGAGAGAGAATATGTGGAAACTCCAACAATCACAATGTGTGACTAGCATTCCCTTTATTCAAACATCACTAAAAGAATAAATAATGAAGTGACAATGATGGGTGCCCACCACCTATAGTGTACAGGTGTGTGGGTATTGTTAGTGTAGTAATACATGGACAGCTAGGCATAGGCACCTTTACCCCCAACCACCTCCCACTTAAAGGCAAATGTACCTAGTGAGGAGAGAATAAGAAAAAAGTGACAAAGTAAAAATGTACATAAGTACAATAGGATGACAAAAGACGTCATCTCATCCAATGCCCATCAATTTCTTGAGAAGAGAGGGGGAGATATGTGCAACGGAGAGTGGATGGCATGGGATATGGAGGCTCAACCATTTTTCATGTTTATCTTCTTCTCTTTCTTCATTCTTCCATTCTCACACTCTTCTACAAGTGGTATCCTCAAAAAATGATAGATATTCTTAACTTAAGGACACTTTACATATGCTTCTACTTTAGATACATACAACCATAGGATATGTCTTAGGATATGTCATATTTATTAACACGCTCCCTCAATCTCAGAATGAGCTTGCACATACTCAAACTTATATTTACCTAATGCTTTGGTAAAGATATCAGCAACTTGGTCATTTGTTTTCACATGGACCAAGTGAATCTCTCCATCAATGACTTGTTCTCTAATGAAGTGATAGTGCACTTCTATGTGTTTTGTCTTTGCATGGTAGACTAGGTTCTTTGCTAACATAATGCTGCTAACATTATCACAATATATAATGATTCCACCATCAATCTCTATCCCCATGCCATATAAGATCAATCTCAGCCATGTCAACTCACATGCTGCCAATGCAATGCCTCTATACTCTGCTTCAGTGCTTGATAATATAGCTGTAGGTTGCTTCTTACTGCTCCAACTTATCATTGTTGAACCAAACGAGAATGAATAGCCACTAATAGATCTTCTATCCATAGAGCTACCTGCCCAGTCTGCATCTAAGTATCCAAACAATGTAGGCTTGATTTCTTTTTCATAAAACAAGCCATAGCCAATGGTATTTTTTACATACCTAAGAACTCTTTTCACTATATCCAACTGTGATTTGCATGGTTTCTGCATAAACTAACTTATCAATCCAATAGCATAACTCGAGTTTGATCTTGTAATGGTCAAGTAGGTAAGACTATCAACCATTTTTCTGAACATAGTGACATCCTCAACATAAGGTCCATCATCCATCAACTTAACATTTTGATCGAATGTTGTATCAACCGGTTTGCATCCTATCACGCCATATTTTTCCAACATGCATATTGCCTTTGTATCAGCCATATACCATGAGGTGTGTCAATAACCTCAAAACCCAAGAAGTATTTGAACAAACCAAGGTCCTTTATATCAAACTCTTTATGTAGCCCATGCTTGACTTCAGCAATCTCCTTCTCAAGTGCACCTATAATAATGAGATCATCAACATAGATGATAACAACAACCATACCATCTTTTGTATGCCTCACAAAAAGTGAATAATCCCATACTACATAAGAATTTGCTAATTCTATCACACCATGCTCTTGGTGCTTGCTTCAATCCATATAAATCCTTCTTCAATCTACATACATAATGTTGGTAGTTTGAATCTACATAGCCCTCTGGCTAATCCATGTACACTTCCTCTTCTAAGTTGCCATTCAAAAAATCATTTTTCACATCCATTTGATAAAGCTTCCAACCATAGATAGAAGCCAAGGCAATCACCGATCTCACTGTCATCATTTTAGCTAGTGGATTGAACATTTCTTCATAGTCCAAACCATAAGTTTGTGCATATCCTTTTGCAAAAAACTAGCCTTGCTTTATACTTCTCAAGGGAACCATCTAACTTACATTTGACCTTATAAACCCATTTACATCCAATGGATTTCTTGCCATGAGGTAATTTCACCAAATCCCAAGTCTTGTTTTTTCTTAGCGCATCCATCTCTTCATCCATTGCTTGTCTCCACTCTTTGCTCTCTATTGCTTCTTCAAAGCAAGTAGGCTCTACATGTTGTACATAAGAAACCATGTATGCATGATGCATCTTCATGAACCCATTATAAGTCAATCTATCAACTAGATACAACATCAAGCCCTATAATGCATCCAGTGTATTAGTTCTTTGGAATAATTAATAGGTCGTGTAATTCATAGAGATTTTCTCCCTAGTCTATGGACGTACACATCGTCCAATTGCATCAAGGGGAGATAGAGGCATCTCTCCTCCATCCTGAGAACTATGGCGACCAAGGTAAGTACCGTCTAATTCCACCAACGTTGTGGAACCTTCCTGTTCAAGCTTTACAGCAGACGTCTCCTCCTTGGCCTTCCTTCCATTGCAAGGCGTTAGTTTGGAAAATTAAAAGAGCATCGTTCCATTCCTTGGTAGACCTTTGTAGAGATCGTCTCCTTCGTCATGGCAAGGTCTTAGGTTAGCATGGCTCAGATTGTAGAGGATTGGTACAAATAGATGCTTGTCTCACCACATCTTATCTGGCTTTGTCAGTAATCACTACAGTTGGATGTGCACTCAATGTGATCTCCCCTTACCCTCAACCATTTTTCATGTTCATCTTCTTCTCTTTCTTCATTCTTCCATTCTCACACTCT
Source organism: Lygodium microphyllum (assembly GCF_053477565.2). Classification (NCBI taxonomy): domain Eukaryota; kingdom Viridiplantae; phylum Streptophyta; class Polypodiopsida; order Schizaeales; family Lygodiaceae; genus Lygodium; species Lygodium microphyllum. Next base: position 173,949,591 of record NC_141139.1, read on the forward strand.
TCTACAAGTGGTATCCTCAAAAAGTGATGGATACCCTCAACTTAAGGATACTTTACATATGCTTCTACTTTAGATACATATAACCATAGGATATGACTTAGAATATGTCATATTTATCAACATTTCCTAAGGAAGGAAAAACACTCCACTGAGAGACTTTTCATGAGTAGATTTATAAGATTTTGGTTAGTTGAGATCTTGACAAGATCAAGAAACTTGTCCTCAATGACCTTTCTAATGAAGTGGTAATACACCTCAATGTGTTTCATCTTCACATGATAGCGCTCATAAAATCTGAATGCAGTGTAAGGCACATCAATAATACGGCCTAATCAGAGAGCCTCCTTGCAATCCTCAATCAGTGCAACATACTTGGTGTCGGTAGTAGAGAGGATCATGCATTTCTACACCCTAGACATCCAAGAAATAGCACCTCTAACAAAGGTGAAGACATGGCCAGAGTTGGACTTCCTACTGTGTCTACATGTTGTCTAGGTGTAGCCATATAGTGTGCTACAACTCCCACTGCAAATGCTATGCTAGGACAAGTGGCTATCATAGCATATATCAAACTATCCACACAATAGATGGATAGGGGATATTGACCATCTTGGCATTTTGCTCATTAGACTATGGACAATCGTCCTCACTAAACCTTCACATGAGAAGGTAGAGGACAACTAATAGACTTACCATCTTTCATATGAAACCACTCAAGGACTTTCTAGATACTCCCACTGCAAATTCTATGTTAGGACAAGTGGCTATCATAGCATACATCAAACTGTCCATACAACAGATGGATAAGGGATATTGGCCATCTTGGCCTTTTTCTCATTAGACTATGGACAATCAGCCTAACTAAACCTTCACATGAGAAGGTAGAGGACAACTAATAGGCTTACCATCCTGCATATGAAACCGCTCAAGGACTTTCTGGATATACTCCTTTTGTGATAGATAAAAGATCCCCTTAGGGTGATCATGCACGATGTACATTCTAAGAATCTATGAGGTCTGTTCCATGTCCTTCATGTCAAAGCTCTTCTTGAGATAAGTTTTCAAGGTATCCAACTCATCATGAGCTCTCCTAGCATCAATAAGCATATCGTCCACATAGAGTACCAAAAATCATAAGGCTGCCATCATGAGCCTTCTTCATGTATAAACATGGATCCATGGCACTATGGCTATATCTTTGTGAATGCATAAAAGCATCAAACTTGTGGTACTATTTCCTAGGTGCCTACTTAAGGTCATAAAGGCTCTATCTCAACTTGCATACTAGGTGTTCCCTACCTTTTTCTTGGAATCCCTTAGATTGCTACATATAGATCTCATCATGCAAGTCCCCATGCAAAAAGCTATCTTTACATCCATCTAAGAAAGGTCTAGATCTAGCTAAGCAACCATTGCTAGTATCAAGCATAGGGTTATTTTTTTCACCATAGCTACTACTCTAGCCATATAAGAAGGCTTGGGGTGTCCAAGGATACTTTTCAACTTGTATACCCACTTCTATGGTAATGCCTTCTTGCCACTAGGCAAAGGAACCAAATCCCATATATGGTTAGTCTCTAAGGAGTCAACCTCTGACTACATAGCCCTATCCCATGAGTGAAAAGCATCTCTATGCATGGCCTCATCATAAGAGAGAGGCTCACCTACATCTATCACCATAACATAGTCCATGGAGGGCATGAAGCACTCAATAGCTCTAGTAGAGTGTCTCAAAGCAAGCTAATCTTGTACAATAGGTGGGTCCTAGGACACTGGAGCATTATTTGCTATAGGCTATCTAATTGGCTGTATGAGAGAAGAAGGCTCCTCCTGAAAGATCACCCTACATACCTAGCCACCTGCTCAAACTGCTTATGCATTTTTTCCTCATAGAAAATGACATCATAACTATAGATAACCTTGTGAGCCTATGGATCCCATAGAGATGATAGCTCATCTCACCTACATCTCCATAATAAAGAAAGATGAATTTCATGGACTTAGGATCCAACTTATTGGCTTGTCTTTGGAAATATGGTAGAATGCCTCACAACCAAAGATGCACAAATGAGTATATTATAGAGGTTTCCCAATCCAGACCTACTCTACAACTTGGCAATCAATAGCACTGTAGGGGAACCAATTGATCAATTCTATGGGAGTACTAACTACCTCAGCTCAAATGTATTGTGATAAGCATGCATGGCTAAGCATACTACAAACTCTCTCCTATGAATAGTCATGTTCATGCATTGAACAATACCATTCTAGGGAGGGGTGTAAGGGGCAGTCAATTGACACTTAATATTCTGATCATGGAAAAAATATTGAAAATATTTCAAGACATACTCACCCCCATTATTAGATCTTAGGCATTTCAGCCTATACCCAAAGACTAGTTCTCAATAAGAGCAAGCCAATGCTAAAAGGTAGACAAGACATATGATTTCTACTTAATAGGGCAAGCCTAGACCTTCTTTTTAGTAATCATCAATGAATGTGACAAAGTAATTCACACCATCTACAGGGCATGGAGGCATGGGACACATGGATCTCAATGAATAAGAGCCAAATGCTCACCCATGTACTTCATGATAGACTTCTTATGCATATTATGTGTCTACCAGCCATACAAACAATGATCACAAGACTCAAAATACTTATAGTCTAGGGATGAAAGATATTGTAAACTAGTAAGCATTTTCATTCCTTTCAACAAGATATGTACCAAAGGAAACAATGCCAAAGAGATACATATGGAACTGTAGCTCATACCAAAACATGGTCAACTGAACCCAATATAAGCAAAGGATAGAGGGTACTAGACTTAGCACCACATGCAATAATAAGATTCACATGTGTAATCTTCAACGAGGAGTCACCAAAAGGGACAACATAACCTGCATCATCCAAGTTGCTAGCAAAGATAAGGCTCTTTGTGAGAGCCGATACATGATGTTTTTCATGAAGAGTGAACATGCTGCCTAAACAAAAATACAATTGGACATCACCCATACCAACTATCTCCAATGTCATGCAATTACCCAAATGGACATATTTAGTCATATTGTGATAGGAGTGAAATTATACTCTATGAGGGGTCACATGAAAGGAAGTCCTTGAATATATCAACCAACATTGAGTATATCCTGACAAAGCAGTGATCACTTGTGAAGCATCCAAAGGAGAAGCTACCAAGATAAGATCATCAGATACATCAAGCTACACCACATTAATCTCCTCAATCTTGACACTAGACTTGCTAGGCACAATGCTACGATAATTATTATCGCCTTGCACTTTACTCTTTCTATTTTCCTTACACTTGTCTTCGTGTATTTTATGGTACTATGGCTAAATATGACCTACTTTCCTAAAATAATGACAAGTAAGACTAGAGTAACCATGGGACTTTTACTGTGAGACTGTCCATGTATCCTAGACTGAGAATTATTACACTACAAGGATATGGAGGTATAGCGACGGTGCTTTCCGATGCAAAATAGCGGTGTCGCTATTTGTGTTGCTATTAGCATCACAAATGTGACACCAATAGCGACACAAATAGCGATGGTGCTCAGACGAAAAAAATGCAGACCGAAACCCGAGTGTGTTATTTTGCATGAGTACACGAAAGAGAGAGCGAAAGGGAGAGTGAACTCCATCTTGCATTTGAGAGGGAGAGGGAGAGAAAGAGAGAAAGAGGGAGAAGGAAAGCTTCTCACCGCCACCGCCACCGTTCGCGAAGAAGAGAAGGAAGTGTACAGAGAGTGAAGAGGAGCTGCCGAATCCATCCTCGAGCCTTGAGGGAGAGAGAGGAAATGAGAGAGGGAGAGGAAGAGAGAAAAGGAAAGAAGGAATGAGAGAGAGAGGGAGAAAACATTAAACATAATAGGGAAAGAGAGAAAGAGAGGGAGAGGGAGAGGGAGGGACAGGAAATGAGAGAGGGAGAGGAAGAGAGAAAAGGAAAGAAGGAACAAGAGAGAGAGAGAGAGAGAAAACATTAAACATAATAGGGAAATAGAGAAAGAGAGGGAGAGGGAGAGGGAGGGACAGAGAGAAGGAGGGAGAGGTTGTTGTTATTGTTGTTGTTTTATTTCTTCTTTTCTTTTTCTATTGTTTGTTGTTGTTGTGGTAGTCGCGGTAGCGATAGTGATAGTTATTGTTTAATTTCTTATTTTCTTGTTTGTTGTTTTTGTGGTTGTCGTAGTAGTGGTAGTGGTAGTGGTAGTGGTAGTGGTAGTGGTAGTGGTAGTGGTAGTGGTAGTAGTAGCAATAGTGGTAGTTGTTGTTTAATTTCTTATTTTCTTATTTGTTGTTATTGTGGTGGTCGTAGTAGTAGTAGTGGTAGTTGTAGTGATAGTAGTAGTTGTTGTTTAATTTCTTCTCTTCTAGTTTGTTGTTGTTGTGGTAGTCGTAGTCGTAGTCATAGTCGTAGTTGTCGTAGTCGTGATTGTAGTAGTAATACTAGTAGTAATAGTAGTTTTCTTATTTGTTGTTGTTGTAGTAGTAGTAGTTTTTTTTCTTTTTTTGTTTATTGTTGTTTAGTTTTCTTGTTTTTTGTTGTTTTTGTTGTTATTGTTATTGTTGTTGTTGTTGTTGTTATAGTAGTAATAGTTTTTTTTTGTTTTCTTGTTTATTGTTGTTTAGTTTTCTTGTTTGTTGTTGTTGTTGTTGTAGTGGTAGTAGTAGTAGTTTTTTCTTCCTTTCTTGTTTGTAGTAGTAGTAGTAGTAGTAGTAGTAGTAGTAGTAGTAGTAGTAGTAGTAGTAGTAGTAGTAGTAGTAGTAGTAGTAGTAGTAGTAGTAGCAGTAGCAGTAGCAGTAGCAGTAGCAGTAGCAGTAGCAGTAGCAGTAGCAGTAGCAGTAGCAGTAGCAGTAGCAGTAGCAGTAGCAGTAGCAGTAGCAGTAGCAGTAGCAGTAGCAGTAGCAGTAGCAGCAGCAGCAGCAGCAGCAGCAGTAGCAGTAGCAGTAGCAGTAGCAGTAGCAGTAGCAGTAGCAGTAGCAGCAGCAGTAGCAGTAGCAGCAGTAGCAGTAGCAGTAGCAGTAGTAGTAGTAGCAGTAGTAGTAGTAGTAGCAGTAGTAGTAGTAGTAGTAGTAGTTGTTGCTGTTGTTACTTTTTCTTCTTTTCTTGTTATTGTAGTGGTAGTGGTAGTGGTAGTGGTAGTGGTAGTGGTAGAGAGAGAGAGATGTTTTATTAAAGTAAATTGGTAGTAGAGAGAATTGGTAGTAGAGAGAGAGATATGTTTTGTTAAAGAAAATGAGAGAGGGGGAGAAAGAGAAAAAGGAAGAAGGAATGAGAGAGAGGGAATAAACATACAGCATAATAAAGAAAGAGAAAAAGAGAGAGAAATGGAAGGAGAGGAGATAATGAATGGATAAAAAACAAAGAGAGAGTGGCGGTGAGGTCCGGTGCAATAGCACGAGATGGGAAACACTCTGACATACGTTAATTTGTGGGTGGGTGGAGACTTTACATACGTTAATTTTTGCTGAGTTACAAGAGAAGAAATCCCTTCTCAAACAATTTAAGAAAGAAAAAAAGAATGATAACAAAACAAATTGTTTGTCGTAACGTCTGGTCCCAAGGAGGAGTGCACATTTTGCGGCCAATTAGAAGAGTTCATGGGCGTGCGATGGATGGACTACCTAAGCCAATCCACCACTTGGAAGATACTACCCAATATATATCATCAATACCAGAGGAGACATGCAGCCCTCGAGACTTATCTACAATCTTGGAGCCTGATCGATGCATTGATTCCCATGGATGTCAAGACTTCTAATCCACTTAGAGAGGAAGCATCCATACCATTATATGATGGGTGTCGAGTATCTCGCCTGAAGACACTGCTTGCACTCCTAAATGTGCAAGCAAAATACGGGTGGAGCGATGCGAGTGTGACCGAGTTGATCAGGTACCTTGTACGTACGCTTCATTGATTTCTTTTCGGCACTATCATTAAAAACATTTGTGCTTTTTCAAGGTGTTTTATGATTTTTTTCAGGTTATTGAAGTATCATGTATTACCACTTGCAAATACCATGCCTGAGTCTCGTAATAATGCACGACATGTTTTATGAAAGCTTGGCATGGACTTCAACAGCATCCATGCATGTATCAACGATTGCATACTGTTTTGAGGAGAATATGAGACTAGGGAGACATGTCCAAAGTGTGGTTCTCGCAGGTATCGACAAGACTTACAAGGGCAAACCATCCCTCAAAAAGTTCTTAGACACTTTTCGTTTATCCCCCGTATAAACCACATGTTTCGTACGTCCGGCATGGCGAGGTTGACAACGTGGCATGTGCAGAATAGGTCCAAAGATGGAGTTTAACGAATATAAGTGGATTCACGCGCATGGAGCCACATTGACTCTATCTTTCTAAGCTCTGCCCGAGAGCCAAGGAATCTTCGGCTCGGTCTTGCAATGGATGGCGTGAACCCATTCGGTCTACGCTCAACTTCTTACAGTGTGTGGCCTATAGTCCTTGTCAACTACAATATCCCTCCATGGCTTTCTACGAAGAAAGGACATCTCATCCTTAGCTTACTCATTCTCAGCCGTACAAAGTCAAAAATATGGACGTGTATCTTCATCCATTAGTCAATGAGCTTAAGATTTTGTGGAAGGAGGGAGTTATCGTGCAAGATATGAGTAAGCGCAATGGTCGATGGTCCACACCAATATTCGAGCCATTCTCATGTGGACGATACATGACTTTCCGGGATTCGGAGAGTGCTCAGGTAAGTAGGATTCCGTTCTCGTTTGGTAATATCTATCATAGCTCATTCAAGTTTATATTCACTGGATAGAGGTGTTGGGACAAGTTTGGTTACCTCAGGTTATCATGCATGTCCATTGTGCAGGCCATAGTTAGACTCCCGAAGGTCACGAACCATGAAGAAGATGGTATATCAAGGAAATGCCGCTTTCTTGTCAAAGGGTCATGAACTCAGGGAAGGTTTTCTTGGACGACCTCCAACACGTATGAATGCCCAAAGCTAGTACAAGCTGAAAATGGTCCACATAGAGTCACATCCAAATGGAATGTGACAGTTCTCAGTTTTAATTATTGCAACTATTTATCATTACAGGTCTGCAATTTTTTCATGTGCAGACCTCAATCATAGTGCAAACAAGATCCAAACAAATTTTGGTTCCATATGAATTCCATTTCAACCATCAAACATAAAAAAGAAGCACATTTCCTTTGTAAAAATGAGGCATATCGCTTATTTGCGCGTTGCGGGTTTTGTAATTAATTTTTTTGGGTTGCCAATGGACCCACTAGCAACAAATCCTCAATGCTGAACATCTCCCCTCAGTCTCCTCTTGATCTTGGAGCAATCCGAGGCAAGCATCCTTCAATCGGTCTTCATTCTTCTTCATGGGCATGAACTGCCCCTTAAGGGGAGAGAGAGAAAGGAGAGGGAAAGACTAAAAAATGAGATTTTTAAATCCTCCATTAAAACGGGCAAGCTTGCAGCCATCTTGTTCCTCTCCCCACCCTGATCGAAAATCTCCCTCTCTCTCTTCAAATCGGTTTGAATTGGAGAGGCATCGAGCAAAAATGAGGAGGCCCATTGACGCTTCCCTCTATTCGGTAGTTTTTATATTAGTCTCAAGGCTTTTATTAAGCCTAAGGTTTAAAACATTAAAATAGCTGGTTCATCTTTTTGTGTTTGGACTGTCTCGCAAGTGGATTTTTCAATTTTGAATGCCAAACGAACTCCGATTTGCAATCCGACTAGACAGGCGGCTTCGTGGCGTCGAACTCCATCAACTTGGCCTCTGCCACACACTTTATGGCTTCCCGATCTGGTAGCTGCTTTATAACATCAAACCTTGTAGGGATTAAATGGGGGGTCAAACGACCTCCGATTGACGAAACGAGACTTGCGTTGGATTCCTGATGTCGAAATGCATGTAGGAAAACTCTATCTTGGCCATCCGCCACCGTTTGATTTTTCATGAAACTTGGCTCTTTTATTCCTCTCGGCGGGCACTTTCCGGCCCCAAAACGGGCTCCAACACTCCAAGAACGTGTCCAAATAGGGTCATAAAATCTAGCTCTCATCTCTCGAAGATTTGGCCAGGGAGATGGCGCATCTAACCAATGAACAAGAGATGAAGTGCCTAGTGAAGCTTGATCACAAGCTGATAGCCATCACACATGTGTAAGTGCATATGGCCATCAGAAGGCCAATACCAGTGCACATAAAGCTCATAGCCGAACCCCTGACATGGAATGAGCAACAACATGTTTGCTCTCGCTATGTAGCTATCGCTAAAGAAGTCATGAAGGACATCCCAAAGGCCACAGCTAGAGAATTGCGCTTGATACCCTCACTCTATACTACTCAATGTGAGACAAATAAGGAAATGCTTGAAGCAATCAAACGAAAATGGAAAGGACAAGGTAGCTTTGCACAGAAATGGTACTCCAACCAAAGTTTGGCAGCCAAAATTGGCCACCAACTAATGACACTCTCGTTGAGCAAAGGAAAGCCCTTTGGACATCAATACATGATCCCACGTATGTTGCCCCAACCTCATTAAGAGTGTTGGCAATGGTCCATCAAGCCCAGCTTTCTTCCACTGTCCAAAAACATCCCTTGTACGATAAAGTGCTTCTAGAAGAAGATCTATATGTGGCTAGCAAGCTAGGAGTAGGGAGCATGATACTTGATGTTAGTGCATATGTCTTCTGTCTCACTCAGGACCCTGCAATCCTAGATCTCTATTTTTCCCATCAATACAAACCTGACTTCTTCAATTGGTTTTGTCCAAGCCTACATGATAGGAACTCTAAACCGTCTGCTGGTTCTATACTAGATTCACCCAAACCTTCAGAGCAAGAGAAAAATAGCTCTAAATACAACACCCGCTCTGATAAGAAGCAATGGAGGCATGTTCCAATGGGTAAGGGCAAGAGCCTAGAGCAAACGCCCCCCGACCAAGAGCAACTGCCAATGCAATCGGATGAGGGGCTAAACGAAAGAGAATTATCCAAAGAACTAGACTCTCCACAAAGATAGGCAGTTGTACCCTCACAATCTAGCAAGGCTGTTCAGCAGGCCGCAGCTACGTCCCATGAGGACACACTAGAGAAAGAGAATGCTGAGGCCCAACTAAGCACATCAATGACTGATCTAGCTCAATGTCCTAAGTCTTTAAAGGATACACCTCAAAGGAAAATTTAGTTTTTGCGCCTAAAAAATTAGAAAAAAATACATTGTATATTTGTGAACGTATAACAAGGCTAGAGCATGAGGATTAAGCCTCAGTCAAGCCTTATTTCTATGTTATAGTATGGTTTTATCGATTTTTATATGAAAAATTACATAAAAATGAACATTATACCTACCCAACGAATGCAAAACATAAACGGTAGGAGGGAAAAGGGTTTGTGAAAGTGGTTAGTTTGTTGAAAATGATTCAAAGTCTGATTTTTTTTTGCTATGCACAACATATAGGATGGACTATCATTTGAATTAAGGAGACAAGTAGCATGAAGAAGTTCGATGCTAGTCTCTATCAATGCCACACATACGATTAGTTGAAAAATCATTGAAGGGTTGTTTTTACACTTCACCTAGTTGGTTTCTAATGATAAAATGCTTGAGCACAATGGTCATCCACACTTGCATTAAGCATTACATGGTATCAAACCTGGACACATTGCAATTCTTTTCCAAACATTGACCTACGTAGAGTGTGTAAGGAAACCCAAGCTATAGGATAGATGAACGATTTCTTGGGGCAAGCTTGGTAAGGAAATATCAAATCTCCTGGATTGTTAAAAATATATAGAAGTGGAGATTGTTCATATGTTCTTTATGTTAGTGTAGCGCATCTTGGGGCAAATCCCGAAGGTGTAGGAGAGCTGCAATGGGACCACGACATTCAGACAGAGGGGAATCTCCTTTATGTTTGTATTACGCTTGTGTACTACACCAAGATATGTGGGATCTCCCTTTGAGGAGTAGGGAAGGGCAATTATTCGACTACGTTTCACTACAAATGCAATATCTATAGTAGCAAATAGGGCAGTGTGTTGCTTGGACACTCTTGGCCGCAAGGCTGTGTGGGGTTGTCTTGTGAGTGTTATAGAGGCTCGACTAGTGCCTATAGCCAGTTTCGGGCCTGTTTTTGGTCTGGACAGGTGGCGCGTTTTTTGGGAGCTACCTATAAGTGGCGGTTTTCGTACATTGGTCAATTGGGACCTATTCTCTAGTGTATGCCAAAAATTAATGAGCTAGACTCACAAGACCGTCCAGCGGAGCTTCAAAAGCAAGAAAGGGATGAACAAGCTAGATGGTGGGCCGAGATACACAAAAAATACTATTCGCAAAGGAGTGGCCCAATATCTTTGCAAGGGTGGGGTCTTAATAACTCTAGTTTGACGCATAGTCCATTAGGGGAGGAAGCTTTAGTACTTACCCCCTTTCAATGAGTTCGTCCGCTTCGAGTGGAGCTATAGTTCTGATTGCTCGAACCCTTGTAGCAAATCCATTTTTTACCATGGCAGCACAACCTACTGTTATACTTATTGGAACGACGGATTTGCCAGCTTTGGGATTCCCTTCATCCATCTTTAATGGGTTAGCAGAAGAAGACGTGGAATTGCACATTAATGAATTCTAGAAGTTGATGTTCAACAAAATGCAATATGAAGGACACTGACTTTGAAAGGACGCGCTGCTGTGTGGTATCATAGCCTAGAGGGTGGAACCATAACCACAATCGATTTATTTTTTGCGATCTTTCGAAGGGAGTTTGCCCTTGCAAGGGGTGGCCAATATTGGCTATGTGTACTAAATGTGACACGTCAAGAGAGCCACATGAGGATATTCGAGCATATGCCAAGAAGTTAAAAGAGGTCTTTCACAAATTGCAAGCCTCTATCCCTATCCCAACAGCTGCCCAACTGCAATATTTTTTGCATGGTCAAGATTTCAACATTCAGGTGCAGTTGAGTAGTGTCACTTTGTTAGATATAGACACTGCCATTAGACGAGCACAAGAAGTAGAATCCCGACTACAAGTAGCCTATGCCTCTCGAACCAATCTTAATATGGATCTAGTTTTATGAAATAATTTGACATTGACCAATGGTGGCAATGGAAGTGAAGGGATAGCTATGACTAACCCGAATGTGAGAGGAAGCATGGTCCAAAATATGCATTTATTGCCAGCTCCTCCCAGTGTGACTATGCCTATGGCTAGTTAGATGGCTTCACCAAATGTTGGAGGCCAAGCATCGAATGTCCCTAACGTTGTTCCTGTGAGTCAGCAACCAATGGCCAATCAAATTGTTAGGCCAATGGAACGACCAATAGACAATCATGGCTATGAGTCAACTGCTTCGAATGTCCTTAGTGAAGTTAAGGATATGATGCAGCACTATAGTGACATGATTTTCAAACAATATCAACAAATAGCTGTTGATGCCAATTTCCTTAAAAAATAACAGAATCTAATAAGAAGTAGATGCCCTAAAGAGGGTGCACCATCAAGATTTAGTTCTAAATGGTGTGGCGGCCAGTACTACCCTCGAAATTGTCCAAAGGTCAAATGTGATATTTGTGGGAAGTCCAGCCATGTGGCTACCACCTGTTGGAGTAAGAATAGCTCTCTCCAACAAGGTAGTAGATAGCTAGGTCCTGTTAACCATCGTGCCCAAGGGAACAATCTTTAGCGAGATGATGGGCCGAAACAAATACTTCAAAGAGGTAAGGCTATTGTAGAGGAGTTTCCTAGTGGCAGTGGAGTTAGCCTCATTTGAGGCTGTATGGGTTAATGGCACTGAAGCTTCTTCTAATATGCAGGCCATTACGAGATGTCAAAAGGGTAGGGAAAGCGACAAAGATAATGAGAAACCTGTCATGGAAACCCTAAATCGGATGACAAAGGGACACAAGTCCTTAACCTCGACATGGAAGGGGGACCTTTAAAACCATTAGGGAGTAAATCCGATGCCAAGAAGGATAAATAATTACAAAGGAGAAAGGCGAAAGCTAAGAAGGAAGCACCAAAGCCAATTCAACAACCAAAAGAGAGAATGGTTTGGCGAGAGAAGAGAGCTTTAGCAAATTATCACGAATTCGATTTGAGAAGCTCTCTTTATGAAGTTATACCAGACATGAATCTCTTGCAGCTAATTAAGCTATCTCCAAGAGTGTGCAAGGAATTTAAAAAGATTCTACGTGTACTAGGTATATCATGGAACCTTTGGGCATAGCAAAAGTAGGAGATAATTGGTGGGAGCATGCTGAAAAACACTGCCCAAGGGTTGCAGCTACATTAATGGAATACTAGTGGATCATGTTATCATAGATATAGGATCATCTGTTAACATCATGAGTTTAGAATTGATGGAGAGGCTAGGTCTAGCAATCTAGAAGGATGCCTCCACAATTCTGTGAATGGCTGATGATAGTTTAAGGCAACCTAAAGGTTGTATTACCAAAGTCCTTGTGACCATTGCTAGTATGGAATGCATTGTGGAATTTAGGGTTATTAAGTTCACAGGACGGCCAAGCTATCAAGTATTGTTAGGAAGACCATGGATCTTGCAATTTGAATGTCAAGTGGATATACATGTTGGTCGTTTGATATTTGTCAGAGGTGCCAATCATGTGGTAGTAGATGCATACCTTGAGTCTCCTCAAAGTAAGAGAGCTCCTCTATTCTCTACGGGATTAGAGACATTAGAAGATGTCTTTGCTAGTGAGACGTCATTGAGCAATGAATCAAAAGAAGGATCCAATAAAAAGAGGATATCTATCAAATAACTCTAAATGAGCTACTAGAGTCTCAAGATTGAATAAGAGACATGGATGTAATTGGGTTGGATCTTGGTACACCAAATGATCCATGGCCAATTAAATTAGGATCCATGCTTAGTTTGGAAGAAAGGGAGGACTATGTGTCCCTTATCCAAGAATTCCGTGACATCTTTGCTTGGAGTTATGATGAGCTGAGAGGTATTCCTCCTAGCCTGCCTGTCCATACCATTCCTTTAAAGGAAGATAGCCATCTTGTGTGTCAGAAAGTAACCCGTATGCCTTTCGAGGAGTTACCAAAATTGTGAAAAGCTGGTTTGATCTTCCCTATTCCAGCACATTGAATGGTGTTTACCTGTTGTTATCAGGAAGAAGAAAAATACTTAAATCCGTCTTTGCATAGACTCTAGAGAGCTTAAAAAGCAAATATTAAGGACTACTACCTGTTGCCCTTTATTGATGCGATTTTGGACCAATAAGCGGGTAGGAAGATATATTCATTTATAGATTGCTTTGTGGGATACAACCAGATGGTAATTACAAAAGAAGATAAGCTAAAAAAACTTTCATTAATGTCTTTAGTACCTTTGCATACCATGTGATGGCCTTTGGTTTATGCATGCACTTGGTTCATGGCAACGAATAGCAGACAAGACCTTTGGTGACATCTCTCGAGAGGAGTTGAAAGTATCTATCGATGACCTAGGGGTAGCCACCAAAAGAGAAAGGTAGTTGATTATTTTAAGAAAGTGTTTTGAGCACTGTAGAGAATTTTGCATAGCTCTTAACCCATGGAAGTGCATTTTTGGGGTGCCTTTTGGGCCATTGCTAGGCAATGTGATCAATTCAATAGGGATTGCGATGACTGACCCTGAAAAGATCAAGGTCATAGTTGCCATGAGTCCACCATGCACTCCCAAAGAAGTACACAGTTTTGTATCATCTGTAGGGTACTATCGAAGGTTATGCCATGGCAAAAGGAACGTTGCCACTAAGGAATCTATTATCCTTTAGCTATCTATTTGAATGGAGTGACCCTTGTAAGGTAGGTTTTGATGGTGTGAAACATGAGCTAGCAAAAGCACCAATTTTAAAAGCACCTAAAAGGGGTGAATTATTATACATATTTTTAGCAGCCACCATGCATAGTATCATCTACTGCTATTTATTCCAAATCTGGGAGAAAAAATGGTATGATTCGATTACTTTTTCTAGTCGAAAGTTGGGCATATAAAAAATCAACTATACATATATGGAGAAGTTGTGCCTTGCAATGGTACTTGCGACAAAAAAAATTTAGACACTACATTCTCTATGAGAAGGTACTTTTCTATACGAAGGTGGAGGGGCTTAGATTGCCGATGAACAAGCTGCAGCCGCCTGATCATTTAGCAAAATGGTTAATCACTTTGTAGGAGTTCGATTATGAGATTAGGAGTAAGCCATTGAAGCTACAAGGTATTGTGGAATGCCTTGTGGATTTTGGGGAGCTGAAAGAGACTTTGGCTTAAGGAAGTAATATTGAGGAAATGTTTAAAATTGATACGGCCTCCATTTCATCTTGGTATGCTGCTATCACGCAGTACCTATCAACAGGAGAGACTGGAGCTAGTTTATCAAAACTAGAAAATAGGAAAATTAGACAGCAAGCTTTGAAAATTTCCTTGATCATAAGAATTATATCGGCAGGGGGTTGATGATATCTATCACTGATGTGTGATGCTTGACGAGGTTTCATTCATTTTGGAAGAGTGCCATGACTTTGCTTGTGGAGGGCATTTTGTTGGACGATTGACTTCCCCAAAATCTTTAAGAGCTAGATATTGGTGGCCGTCCATTTTCCAAGATGCATTCGAGTATGTCAAGAGATGTGATACTTGTCAATGATATGAGAGCAGGGAGAATAGGAAGTGACCACTTACTCCTATTATGGCTATACTTTCATTCGAGAAGTGGGGCATAGGCTTTGTGGGTCCTATTACCCCATCATCTCCAACATAGAAGAGATACATCATAGTGGCGACTAACTATTTTACAAAATGGTCAAAAGCACGAGCGACGAGGAAGGATGACACAAAAGAGACTGCAAGTTTCCTATTAGAGTAGATTATATGCTGATTTGGTTCACCAAAAGAATTAGTATTAGACCGTCAAACCCATTTCCTAAACAAATTGATTAAAATCCTAACTGAAGCATGGAAAATTAAACACAATAAGACAACTCCTTATAACCCATAGGTGAATGGGCAAGTTGAAAGTACCAACAAGAAACTTGTGGGTATTTTATCGAAAATAGTGTCTGAAAAGAAGTGAGATTGGGATAAGAAACTATATGTGGTGGTGTGGGCATAGAATCGTAATGAAATTAGCTATTTATCTCGGGGTTCGATTTAGCAATAAAATGGCAGAATACAAAGCTTTAATCATGGCCCTAAATATTGCTAAGAAGGACAATATCCGTCAGTTTTAGTAAATGGGGATTTCCAATTGGTATTGAACCAACTAAATGGGACTTACATAGTACAAAATCCCATTCTTTCTATATATTATCGCACTACTATGACCATGCTTGACGGGTGTGAGAAAGTGTCTCTTCAGCTTGTTCCACATTATTGGAATCAGTTTGCGAACTCGTTAGCAAACTTTGCTTATGAAGAAGACCTTTTCTTCAATTGTGGTCCTAGTTTGGATATCTCTATTAATGATGAGATAGGACCCGATCAATTATGAGGGCTTTTATCAGAACATGCCTTATATGGCAGGCGATGGTTAGTATGGGTGATGCAAAGAGTGGCTGAGACCCGTTTTTCTTTGTTATCTTGGACCCATAGGTTGGTGGTTAGATGACACATTATGCGTACACCTCTTGCTATTTATGCAAGAGGCATGGGTCACAATTTGATGCATTTAGTTTCGGGCACGAGCCTTATTTCCTCCTTGGGATGGAGCATCTTGTTGTATATTAATAAGATTTTAAAAGGGGGGCTATATATGAGCTGTTTTGTTTTATTTCATTAGGCCAAGAGGGCCGCTTCTTTTTAGGGTTTTAATGCTTAATTTCGTTAGGCCAAGAGGGCCAGTTAGGTTGCAATAAAATGTTCTATTTCATTAGGCCGAGAGGGCCATTTGTCTATTTAGTGCAGGTGCATTTTACGGATTTTTGTTTTAGTGATGTGGTAGATAGATTACAAGGAACCTGGGGGAGCCTTTGCTATGCCAAAGCTTCTTGTGGCTCAATTTCTTTTACAAGTACTTTGTTTTATGATGTATGTGTTTGTGTACTTGTGAGGGATTTCTTTTCTTGTTGGGGATCGACAATCAAGGCACGAAGTCCCAAGTTTAGGTTAGGTATATCTAAGGAAGGTTTGAGTAGTCGTTGCCTCCTATCAAAGGCATTGTCAAGCATTAAAATACATGTTTTAGAAGGTAGTTCTAGTAACCCTATTTTGCTGACCTGCTAGGTGGCTGTTCTAGGAGTTTCTGTTAATTGTGAGGCAGTTAGAAAATCTTGTCAAGAAAAAACTGTACAAAGAAGAAAAACCTTGAATATCTGAAAGGAAATGTATACATATAGAGATGTGTAAAAAGGGGTTCTAACCCCTTTGAAAATAGAAAAGGAAAGAAAAAAAAATCCTAGTGCAGTGTCTATCTCCTTGCGAAGGCCTGATAGGTTCTTGGGGATGAGTCAACAGACCCAGGGCCGATGCCTTGCCCTTCCTTGGGGTGACCTCTTTCTACAAGAAGAAAAGGAAATGAAGATTGGAGCGAAAATAAAAGTGAGCGTTAAAAAAAGGATTAAGTGTCACCTTGCAAGAGCTTGGTAGGTTCTTGGGTATCAAGTCAAGACCTGAGACCGCCCTGTTCTCCTCAAGTCACTCTTTGCTCAGCTTCCTCCTTTTTACACGTCTGAGTGCATGAAACCTTGGAAGAACATGTGCTAAAAGGAAAATATGGTGACCAGGCTATAGGAGTCCTCACCTAATAGGAGGTCCTGGTCCAATTGTCCTAAGTTAGATAGTTAGTTCAGACCACCACTAGGATGACCTCTTTGATAGGCTTTTTTGCCAGTTCGTGTTCAAGCAATTGGTTAGAGACTCGCTCTCAATTTCTATCAGATTATGTTGGGCCTATCCCTTGTCGGTTTTCATGCCTTGATTTTGTCATGGGGTAGGGTGAGAGTTGTGGAATGTTTTGTTCTGTAATTTTTGTATTAGCTTCATGCTCTTTGTGGTTATGCATGTGCAAATCTATTCGTGGGATTCGATAGGTTGAGTTGCCCTATCCCGTGGTCATCAATGAGAGCTAGGTTTTAGGAGCCGATTTTGAGCCATGCTTGAAGCATTTTGAGGCCATTTTTGGAGCAAAATGTGCCTGGGAAGCGTCAAAGATCAAATTTTCATGAAAAATCAAATGGTTGTAAATGGCCGAGCCAGAGTTTTCATAGATGCATTTCGACGTCAAGAATCCAATTCGTTGATCGGAGGTCATTCGACTTCCCATTTAATCCTTGCAAGGTTTGGCATTATAAAGCAGCTAGTGGATTCGAGAGCCAAAAAGTGCATGACAGAGGCCAAGATGATGGATTTCGATGTTGTGAAGCTGCCCGTCTAGATGGATCTCGAATCCAAGTCTGTTTACCCACCTAAAATCAAAATATCCACTTGTTGGAAAGTGTGAACACAAATGACATGAATCGATTATTTTGATGATTTAACCTTAAGGTTTATTTGAAAGGGCTTAAAAGAAAAAAAAAACTAACGAGACAGGGGGGAGGTGGAAATTTTTTTGAGCCCTCTCAAATTGAATGATTGATGCCTCTCCAATGCTCAACCTTCTAGAGAGAGAGAGAGAGAGAGAGAGAGAGAGAGAGAGATTGCTAATTCACGCAAAGAGAGAAAGGTGATGACTGCAATCTTGTCAAATTTCATGAAGAAATGAGAAATCCGATTTTTATCCTTTCTCTCTCCTCTCTCCTCTTGCTGTTGTTCGTATTCAAGAGAGTTGGGGTTGGGGTGTGATGAAAAATCCAAAGTAAATGATGATGCTAGAGCGATAGAGATCATAGATCGGGCCAAGAGAGTGTATCAGCGGTCGGCAAAGAAGAAGCATTAGTGACCTCCCGACCATGACAACGAGCCTCAAATCTACGGGTTTCTATATGTGTTAGTGAGTGGTTCTTTCGTTTTATGAAAAATGGTTGAAGAAAGTGCTTGATTTTGCTTGCTCTTAGGTTTCTATGTTACATTCTCTCTGAAATGTGAAAGAAAACCAGAAAATGTAATGTTATAATATTTTTCCGTAAAATATGAAAAACCCCCAAGTTGTGGTTTTTATAGAAATAATGGAATTTGGGGTTTTCATTGAGTGTTTTGGGATCATATGGGATAGAAATTGATATGAAAATGATGTTGAGTGTCCTTGATCAATAAGAACTCATAATTCTGAAATAGCACATTTTCATGAATAAATAAATGGAGAAAAATAAGGAAAGTAAGGAAAAAATAGTTTTTATGCCTAAAAAATTAGAAAAAAATACATTGTATGTTCGTGAACGTATAACAAGGCTAGAGCATGAGGATTAAGCCTTAGTCAAGCCTTATTCCCATGTTATAGTATGGTTTTATTGATTATTATATGAAAAATTACATAAAAATGAACGTTACACCTACCTAACGAATACAAAGCATAAACGATAGGAGAGAAAAGGGTTTGTGAAAGTGGTTAGTTGTTGAAAATGATTCAAAGTCAGGTTTTTTTTTGCTATGCACAACTTATAGGATGGATTATCATTTGAATTAAGGAAACTAGTAGCACAAAGAAATTCGGTGCTAGTCTCTATCATTGTTGCACGTATGATTAGTTGGAAAATCATTAAAGGGTTGGTTTTGCACTTCACCTAGCTGGTTTCTAATGATAAAATACTTGTGCACAATGGTCATCCACACTTGCATTAAGCATCACATGTGGTATCAAACCTGGACGCATTGCAATTGTTTTCCAAACATTGACCTACGTGGAGTGTGTAAGGAAACTCGAGCTATAGGGTAGATGAACGGGTTCTTGGGGCAAGCTTGGTAGGGAAATATCAAATCTCTTAGATAATTCAAAATATATAGGAGTGGAGATTGTTCGTATGTTCTTTATGTTAGAGCAACACATCTTGGGGCCAATTCCTAAGGTGTAGGAGAGCTACAATGTGCCACGACATTCAGCCAAAAGGGTTCCTCCTTTATGTTTATATTACGCTAGTGTACTATACCAAGATGTGTGGATCTCCCTGTGAGGAGTAGGGAAGGGAAATTGTTAGACTACATTTCACTATGAACGCAATATCTATAGTAGCAATTAGGGCAGTGTGTCCCTTGGATGCTCCTGGCCCCACGAGGCCATGTGGGGTTGTCTTGTGAGTGTTATAGAGGCCCGGCTAGTGCCTAAAGGCAGTGTCGGGCCCATTTTTTATCCTGACAGAACATTAATAACCTCTTTTTCTGCCTTGTTTTTAGTATTAATTGCTTTAAAAATTTCAAGCATTGTATCATCATCAATCAGCCCCCTAAAATACCTTCATTTGCAGCCATCAAACCATATGTCTTGAGCTCTTTTTCAACCCATCTTACATATTTGTTTTCAGCCTTGCACATGGCTGGAATATGCTCAAAACTGCCAAGACTACATGTTGTTCATTCCTACAATCTAGACACAAACACAATTTCCCCCTTTCTTGGAGGCATAATTTTCTTCCTAGAGGCATTGCCATAGCCTCCACTTATAGCAGTGCTGTCTAAAAACCCTTAAACTCTTGTGTATTAGGTGGCATGTGATTATCCTGCAGCCTATCCCAATTGTAGGGATGATTCATACAAACTGTGAGAAACTGTATTGCCTTTGTATTGTCTTTACTCTGTACGCAAGCAGATGTTACGAGCTTCTTCGGTCCTTTCAATTCTCAACCCATATGTGGCTACATTTACGGCAACAAATGATGTCCTTTTGCTGCCATCTCTTCCAACCTCTTCTGCATGCCACCATTTCCAAAATTTGGCTCTATTGGAATAGGAGTTTCTGTTGCATGTGTTTCTCTAGCTTTCCAAAAGACTAACCTTTTTACTTCCACTTTACGGTAGGCTGTACAGTCTCACTTTTCATGCTGTAAACTGTCACATCAAATGCATCTCCTCTTGTGTCCTTCTTTGTACAGTCTTTGGACCCTTCTCTTCTACTTTAACATCCAACTTTTTGGCCTTTGTATAGATTTCTGTCCAATTCAGTCTCAAATCACGCATGCCTTTGATTAATCAATCCACAACATCACCTTCAAGAGCCGGACCAACAGGTATAGCTAATTGTTCTGCCATACCCATAGGGCCTTGGCTGCAATCTCAACCTCCTTTTGAGCCTGGCAAGTGTGGTGCCTGTGTCCCATCTTAATTTCATCCGCTCTCTCTTTACCAACATATGCACTGCCTTAGTTACATTAGCCCAATTTGATTTTAGCCTCGTTTCAAAAGAGGCATCTTCTAAATGATTGCTTCTCATCACCATCCAACTGTGCATACTGACTTTCAAATTCATAGAGTAAAGTTGTAGCAGCCAACCCTTTATTGGGCTTTTGAATCCAATCTGTAAATGTATTTTTAGTTACCAATCCTGAATCTTCCAAGAAAAACTCTTCTCTCAAAGCTTTCTTAAAAGCTGCCCAATCAGCATCTCTTCTATGTAACTCATCAATCCTATCATGCAATACATGCATGGCCAAATGGGAAATACAAACTCCATGCATACTGTGCTACCCCATGAAACAACATCTTTTCTTCATACAACCGGATGAAGGCCGAAATATTTTTGACCCTTAAACTTCTTCAATTCCTATCTCACTACCTGCAATGCATTCACAGTTAAGGAATCAATTCTTTCTACTTCTTACCGAGTTTGCATCTGCTATTGTAACAACAACAGTTGTTGTTGTTGTTGTTGTTGTTGCTGCAACAAAGAAATCATCTATTGTAAAGCATCACCACCACTTGAACCTGCAGAATACCCCATCTTTACACACATGCTACCGACTTTCATGTCCGGTTCACCATTGTCGTAGCATTTGGGGTTGAAAGTCTACCATAGGACTAAGAGATAGTAGAGTGAGGGGGGAGATTCAGGAAGAGAAATTGATGAAAGAGAAGCGGTTCAAAGAAATAGAAGATGTAGAAGAATACTCACAGAGGTGAAGCTTGTCAATTTATTTCTGCATCCTAAGAAAATAAATCCCTTGTAGACAAAAAAGTGTGCATCAAACAGTAGCTTCTTCTCTGCTACCTAGACAACCGCCAATCTGATGCTCCCATTGACTCTGAAAGGAGGGTAAAATACTAGGACACTTGATCAGAATTCTCCCAAATCACTCCTTCTTCTCCCAATTCGAAGTGCTATTTGCTGCCTATAAACTGCGATCGCGCATCGCGCGATTTTGCCAATCCTCCTTTTTTCATAAAATCCTCCAAAAATGACCAAAAGACACTTGCCCTTTTTACATGTCATCCTATTCTAGAAGTTGTTCACAGATTTTGGATATTTACAAGAAATAATATCCAAAATATAAAAAATAAGCTAAACTTATCCAAAAATCTAGCATTTTTGAACCATCCACACTAACGAACACTAACACTAATGACATATGACATTGACTCTCTAGATCAATAAGAAATCCGAATGAAGATGCACTCTAGAGTTTTTCACACTATGTCCTCTGTGTAGCGACATGACACCGTGTTAGTGGACATAAAAGCAAGATTGTGAAAACGTCATGTCCACTAACAGTAGAAGACACATCACCTATAGGTTCACTCATTGTAGTACTAGTAGAAGAATGAATTTTAGCATGAGTATTTTTGGATGGTCCATAAAAAACAACGACATTTGGACCACCATACCATGAATCCAACTCATCAAACACTACATCCTTGCTAACCAATGTCTCATAGGTAGTTGGATTGTATTATCTGTAGGCTTTTTTGTCTTGTGCATAGCCAATAAAGACACACTTAGCAACCTTCAGATCTAACTTCTTCCTCTTCTCATCTGGCACATGTATAGAAGCAATACATCCAAAGACTTTAAGATGGATGATATCCAATTTGTGCCCATATAGTTTCTCACATAGTATAAGATCATGAATACTAGTTATAGGAGTTTTGTTCAAGACATATACTATAGTTACAACTACCTCAGTCCAATAATAGTTTGGCAAAATTTTCTCATTTAGCATGGCTCTTGTAGCTTCCATAAGCACCCTACTTTTTCTCTTTGCCACACCATTCTATTGTGGTGTATAACTACATGTAAGCTGCCTTTTAATGCCATACTCAATTGAATACCTATCAAATTCACAAGAGACATACTCACCACCTCCATGAGATCTCAAGCATGAGATATAACATCCAAACTCTTTTTCAGTATGTGTTTTGAAATTCTTCAAAATATCTAGCACTTCATTCTTATGGTTTAGAATATATAGCCAAGTATATCTGCTGAAAACATCAATAAATGAGACATAATATCTTGTGCCAGGGAAGGATGCATTATGCATCGATGAACCCCAAACATCTGAATGCAACAACTATAATGGTCTATACTATTTTTGACATGTCTAATCTTGCTTCCTGAATTGGCAAACGAAGCATATATGTCCTAACTCTATATACTTAAATTTTGGCAAATCAAGTACAATTTCCTTTTGTGCTGCATGGTTTTCAGCCATTGTATGTTTATAAGTCCAATTCACTTATGCCAAATTTCCACATCTCTAATTCCTCCA
This sequence comes from Lygodium microphyllum, assembly GCF_053477565.2. NCBI lineage: Eukaryota > Viridiplantae > Streptophyta > Polypodiopsida > Schizaeales > Lygodiaceae > Lygodium > Lygodium microphyllum. Next base: position 173,972,193 of record NC_141139.1, read on the forward strand.
GTGTCATGACCAAACATGGCTGCCATTAACTCGAGAATAGTAGCATCAAAGGTAAACATCCTGCCATTCTTCCTTTAGTAATCATCTTGCAACCATTTCCATACTCTTCAATAAAACAATCATCTCTATTACATTTGACTTGCAGATTTTTCTCTCCAATAGACAATAATTTTTTAGTGGTAGATGATACATGCAACACATCATACAGACTCTTTTTCTTCCCATCATGCATGACTAGCAATACAACACATGTATACTTGATGTCATGCTGCGTATCATTGCTAGTATATATATAGCCATGAGAGCCTACACTCATCTCATCAAAGCACTCTCCATGCAGGAACATATGATTTGAGGCACATGAGTCAATATACCACTTTTCATCAGTCCTGCCTTGCTTAAGCATACCCTTTGAAACATATGTCATAGCAAATAACCAATCTGATTGATCATCTATAGCATTACTAGAGGATGCACAATTACCATGTTGTCTACCTTTTTCTATCATGTCAGCCTACTTTTTATGACATTATTTTGCTATATGTCCATATCTTCCACAATAATGATAGTCTTCATCTCTATTCGACATGATCATGAGATTGCCAAGGACCACCTCTGCCTCTAGGTGATCTTGCTCTGCCCCTAAAGGATCGTGATCCCCTTTGATTTTATGCATTTTGATTTTGCTAAGCATTTTGTTAATGTTGTCCATAAGCATTTCAAGTGTCACCACGATCTCAAGAGGCTCCATGAGCCCTGCCACCTCTTGCTCTCTAATAAGAGTAAAAGACAGTATCTCTGCTTTGAGGTACTCAAACCTATATTCAAACCAATTTTGACTTCTTCATGCATGAACAATGCGAGTAACTCATCCCAATCAGGGGATTTAGTCATACAAAAATCAATGTGTCAAAGGCTCTGTATTCCTTATCCAAGCCATTCAAAGTAACTACAATCATGTCATCATCCTTGACCTTCAATCTAATAGAAGCAAGTTGATTTGCAATGGTTTTAATTTCCATGGTATAATCCTATATGCTTCTACCATTCCTTGACATGTTACTAAACTATTGCTTTAGCTGAATTTTCCATGCATGAGTGACATTGCTATAGTCTTTCATAAGAATCTCCCATGCACCCTTTAGAATCTGACAGTTAGTGATTTGCATGGCCATAGCATCTAATATATATAAGGAGAACAAATGTAGATGGAGATTCTAGTATGTTAGAGAGTCTGGATGATGAGCTTGGTATTCCTATAGTGAGGACATGAGGTGTACAGAGAGCACATGGTAATGTAAAGGCTCGCTAAGTAATCCAGTGGTACGTAGGTCTAGCACGGTTAGATACCCTATTAAAAAAATTAGTTTTGAATGTCCTCCTTTAGAGCTAAATTCTTTGATGGTGACACTAAAGGGCTTGATCATACAAAAGGGTCATTATCAAGCAATAAAGACTCTCTTCGTAAGAGGAAGGTGCCTCCCTCGCTTGATAGCAACTCGTGGAGGCTTTGCCATACAGAAGGGTCACTACCAAGTGATATGGGCTCTCTCCGTGTAAGAGGGACTCATCTCCCTCACTTGGTGGTGATACTGAAGGGCTTCACCACACACGAGGATTGCTCCCAAGCAATACGAACTCTCTCCATAAGAGGGAGTGACCTCCCTCACTTGGCGGTGACACTCAAGGAATATATTGCACACGAGGATCATCACCTAGCAATACAAGTTCTCTCCATAAGAGGGAGGTGCCTCCCTCACTTGGTGGCAACCCTGTGGGCTGCATCACATATGATAGACACTACCAAGTAATACAAGCTCTCTTCACAAGAGAGAGACACCTCCTTTGCTTGGTGGTGACCCATGCAATCTTCACCACATATGAGGATCACTAAAAACAAGTGATACATGCTCTCTTTGCAAGAGAGAGGGGCCTATCACTTGGTGGTGACCCATTATGGATTTACACCACATGAGGGTCACGAACAAGCCTATATAATGGAAAAGAGTAGAAGGCTTAACCCCAACCAATTTTGGGAAGAAAATAGCCAATCTTATAACTAAAATGTCCCAAAAATAGTCAATTTTTTATAAGCAATGGCCTATCCTGGACTATCATTGAGGGCATCACCTTTAAGGAACTACACGTCCTTTTGATGAGCATCTAGATATATGAAGTTGCAATTCATATTGGTTAAAAATAACACAAAGTTTAAAATAGCCCACACATGTTGCATTGTCAAATGTCACCTCACTTAAAAAGCTAGTGTTCATTGTTGGGTTAAAGATCCTTAATCTACTACTATGCCTCTATCACAATGATGAGAGTGTAGCGATAAAGTAAGAGCTAGATGAGACCACATACAAGAGAGATCAAGAGAGTGAGCATAATCAAAGGGGATCAAGAGAGCATTGGAGTACGAGTGTGATAGGAGATAGCATTCTGCCAAAGGTCTAAATCATAAACCCTTCTTGAGCAATCCATAGCAATGCAAAATACATATATATAGTTAGTGGTCCCCTAATGGAGTTAATATGATTATCCCTTTTGGTTACATAGCTAGTCCCTAGGTTTTGGAATCTGAATTAATGAAAGAGACACTTTTCAAAGCTTCTCTTTTTTTTCTTTTTTTTTTGGGACAAGGGTGAGGGCTTGGGACTACCAACCTACAATACTTTTTATTACATTTTGTTCCTTGCCATGTGTTTGATCCACATGCTCTTCTATTCCCATCACATCACCATATTAATAGTGGGGGCGATGATCACTCTGAATTGCATCCTCGAAGCTCTTGGCCATGTCGTATGAAGACCAAGCCCTAAATTTGACTACAAATTTTATCATTATTAGCATCTTTAGTATTTTTGTAAACTTAGCTATCAATGATATGTCTCGTTGGAGATGATGCCTATCATTTTTCACCTGTATCACAACTTATATTGGATTTGTAGATAGCGCAAGACTTAGTCCCTCTGCTCTATGCCCCCTAGCAATCTCTCATGCTCATCATTTACCAGTAGAGGGGTGACCTTTCTCTCATCTTGACAATGATTATTGTCTAGCTCCAAGGTTCTACACTGAGGTCCACTGCACGATACCTCGACCAAATGGTAGCCACGAGCCACTTGGTGGTGACCCTCGATAACAAGCTGAGGGTTACCACTGAGTGACAAAGGCTACCCGTGGGAAAAGGGTAACTACAAGCTGCTTGGTGGTAATCCTTGATGATAAGAACATTGAACAAGGGTCAACACCAAATGATAAAGGCTACCTCTGGGCAAAGAGTAGCCAAAAGCCGCTTAGTGGTGACCCTCGATGTCAGGGACATTGCACTAGGGTCACCATCAAGAGAGACATACTTGCCTTGGGCAAAGGGTAGCTATGAGCCACGTGGTAGCCATGAGCTGCTTGATAGTGAGTATTGAACCACGACACTAGAGGAGGGTTACCACCGAGCAATAGAGCTTATTCTTAAGCAAAAGGTTGCCATGAAGAGCTTAGTTATTGAGAAATGTGCAATCACACCCACTTTGTAGCATCACGGCATCATGATTAGATATAACAATCCGTCCCTGATTGCATTATGCCAACATTGTCGGTCCTAGGGTTCCAAGTTTCATCTTTTTAGTGAGAGATTCTTAGGAAAAACCCCTAGATCTTTTCTCGCAAGTATGTCCCGCCGTCCCTATATTCCGTGAATGTGGGCTAGTAATTAGGGTATAAGGTTTCAGTTTTGGCAATACGTGAGAATAGGTAAATATCTTTACCATTCTAACCCTAGTCAATTCCTTGGGATACTTTGCATTGAATTAACCCTTTTCTCCTAAATGAGTACTCCATGGTTTTTTATGTTTAGGTTTATGCCAATTTAACCTGTTTATTCTTGACGATAATTACGCTATCATTTCCATAACCACATGACTCATTGTCTACGCGTAAGTTGATTTTCAAACCCTAACTTTTCGGTTTAAGGTCAAACATAGGTTGGGTTATAGCCTAATTCCGATTAATCATCCTATAACTTGCAAACAAGGTTTATGCTAAAACATGCAGCCTTTTCTAATAATTATGCAGTTGAAAAAATGATATTTATACCAATTTATGCAACTTAGGAATCATTTCATGCCTTGCAATTTCCTATAGATTATTAGCATTTCCCATAATGACTCATTGCGAAGAAGATATGGCCTAATAATGCAACATGCAATTTATACTTCCATGCTTAAACGGAGTGCACTATCTTAATTCCGTTTTAAAAATATGGACAATAATCTAAGTTCAGTTTATTGAAATGCACAAAAACTCTTTGCTAGGAACGCATATCAATCTTCTGCTCAATTTATTTTGTTCGTTTTATTAAAAATACTAATGACTGAATTCCTCCGTTGTGAGCTAATTTTTCTAAATTAACTAAAGTATTTAAGGCGAAAAATGCATCCTATCTCCACAAATCATCTACGCCCAATTGAATTATAACGACGTAAAATAAAAATTAGGAAGAAAAACCTAGACTTGTGGTGAGATGTCCACGTGGATGCCAGGAGAAGATCCTCCTGCGGTTGCACCTTGGGCTTTCTTAGGAGCCATCGCGAATGCAGCCTTTTCGTCTTGGATGCGGCTTTACGAACTTCCTTTTGAAATTACACCGTACTTTATGAGTTTTCTTTTTCTTCCCTTTGTAGAAGCTCTTTGAAGGGATACTTCTGTGGAGGAGGGGAGAAACCCACAAAAAGGGTTAAAAACCCGAGAAGGGGGTGTTTTAAAAACCTCCGCGAGTAAGGCCCATTAAAGCCACGGAAAAGGGCTCAATGGATTTTTAAGGACCCACAGGAAAGGGAAAAATAAAAGGTGTAAAAATCCTTACGAGGGCTTTTGTATGGGAAAAGAAGGTGTCAAAAGACCCTTAACACCCTCTTTTCTTTTTGTAAGGGGGGAAAACAAAGGTATGAAAGGGCCCCTAGGGAGGAAATTTCGTGTATGGGGGGTGTTATATGCAAGAGCACATGAAGGGCTTTGGATTTCCGGGGGTAGGAGGGTGTTTTAGCAAGTCCACAAGAACTAGAGCTAGGAGGGGGCCCGAAAGAAGGTTTTGTGGGGGGGAATAAGCAAAAGGGTATAAAAGGGGCCTTAGGGAGGAAATTTGTGGGGGTAGTCTTAAACATCTATCGGAAGGGGGGGCTTCCTAGGAGGCCCAACCTTGGAAGCTTCCAAGGCTTCTGGATATGACAAAATCCCACGTGGAAGGAGAAAGGGCGACTTCGTGGCGAGTTTGCAACTTCGTGGTGAATGGTTGTGGTAGGCGGAGACTGCAGCGACACCTCTTTCTCTCACGGCAACCCCACCGGACGGACTACGACAGCAGATGACGGCTCCTCTTTCTCACACGACAGCGACAGGGTCTCTCCCTTCACGACACACTCAGCAGCATCAATCTACTCTTCACCCCCTCCTCGAGCCTTCTGGCAGCGGCCAATGATTGGGCAACTCACAACGTTGCAACGGCAGCGTGGCGACTTGGCTTCTGGGCGGCGTCACAATTTTGCTGTCCCCCCCAACTCCCTTGAGTATGGTTTTTATAGGGAGAGGGAAGGGGATCATCCCTCCCCCACGTGGCGTTTGGCATGGCTACGTCCCCTCCAGAGCATCCAATAGGGATGCTTAGTCATCCACCCTTCCCTCCCACTTCCCCAGCACGACAGTCGGCTGGGGGAAGGAGTTGTTACATTCTCTCCCCCTTGGAGGAATCGAGATGTCCTCATCTCAAGATAAGATGGGGATATTGATGGTTGAGAGTGCCTTCATCTATCCAAGTGCCATCCTCTTCAGGATAATATTTCCACTGGACGAGGCATTCTCTCAAGGTTCTGGATCTTAGTTGTCTCTCCCTAACATCTAAGATCCTGTTAGGCCTTAGTTCAAGGACTCCTTGACTAGGCATTACAACTTGTTGGTCATCAAGTACATGGTTAGGATTATGTACATACTTCTTCAATAGGCTGATATGGAATACATTATGAACTTTTAGGTTCTCAGGGAGTTGCAATCTATAAGCATTAGATCCTAGGCACTTGAGGATCTTGTATGGTCCACAATACCTTGGACTTAGCTTCTTGTAATCTCCTAAGGATAGGGAACTCTTCTTAGGGCGTACGCGAATGAAGACCATGTCTCCTTCTTCGAAGACTCTATCTTGATGCTTCAAATCCATGTATGCCTTCTGTATATCCTTGGTAGCTTGGATGTCCTATCTTATTGACTTTATTTGGTCATCCATCTCTTCCAACATCTGCCTTGAAGCTTCAACCCTCAAGGTTATATCTGAGAAGTTTAGGGGGCTTCGACAGTCATGACCATACAATGCTTGGAAAGGGGTCATCTGAATGCTTTGTTGGTAAGAAGCATTGTAGGAAAATTCAACCAAGGGCAAGTATTGAATCCACCTTTTCGGCTCACGACAGCAGTATTCCCTAAGCATATCCTCGATGATTTGATTGACTCGTTCTATTTGGCCATCCGTTTGGGGATGGTAAGCTGTGCGAAAACAGAGTTGAGTCCCAATGGCTTCAAAGATAGCTCTCCAGAAGTTTGATGTGAAGAGAGAATCACGATCACTAATGTTTCTTCTGGGTAGCCCATGTATCTTGAATATCTCCTTGATAAACAATATTGCAATGTCCGAGCTTTAATAGTTTGTCTTTACTGGAATAAGCTATGCAACCTTAGTTAGCATGTCAACCACAACCATGATGGAGTTGTATCCTCCCTGAACTTGGGGTAGGCCAACAACAAAGTCCATACTGATGAATTCCCATTTCATTTGGGGAATGTCAAGCGGTTGCAGCTTCCCTGGCGTCTTGACATGTTCGGCTTTGATACGTTGACAAGACAAACACTCGATGACATATTTGAGAACGTCACCTTTAAGCCTCTCCCAATGGTAGCTCTTCCTAACTGCATTGAGAGTCTTGGCATAGCCAGGATGTCCTGAGAAAGGAGAATCATGAGCTTCCCACAATATCTTCTGCTTAAGTGACTGACTTGCCGGTATACACAGCCTCGTTCTATAGTAGACAAGTCCACTATTGATAGAGAATTCATGATACTTATCCTGCAGCTTTTGGTTCTGATCCTTGATAGAGATCTCCCTTAGCGTCGTTTGGTAGGCTGGATCATGGCATGCATCCTCTCTAGCTAACTCAAGTATTGGATTGTTTGGCATAGGTACTTTTGTAGCTAGAGATCTAGCTGTTGATGGATTTTGCAAGATTAGAGAATTAAGGAATGCCTTGTGACTGAGTGCATCGGCAACTACATTCTCTTTTCCAGGTCGGTACTTGATTTCAAAGTCATACTCCTCCAGCACTTCAATCCACCGATGTTGCCTCATGTTGAGCTTGTTCTGGGTAAAGATCCACTTGAGACTCTTATGATCAGTCACTAGAGTAAACTTGTTACCCAACAGGTAGTGTCTCCAAAGCTTTAGAGCATGGATGACAGCTAGCAATTCCAGATCTTGGGTAGCATAATTCTTCTCATGACTCTTCAATTTCCTTGAAGAGTAAGCTACCGGGTGACCTTCCTGCATGAGCACACATCCCAAGGCAAATGTGCTAGCATCAGTTACTACCTCGAACTCCTTATTGAGGTCTGGAAGTTTTAGGATAGGTGCTGATACCAAATTTTGCTTCAATCTATCGAAGCTAGTTTGTTCGGGAGTTGACCATGCAATGGATGTTTGCTTCTTCAGTAAGTACGTCAGAGGTGCTACAATCAGATCATAGTTTTTGATGAAGACGCTATACCATCCTGTCAATCCAAGAAAGCTGTGTATTTCTTTGACGGTTGTTGGTATTGGCCATTCTAGCACATCTCTGACCTTGGTTCGGTCCATTGAGATTCCTTCCGCTGATACTATGAATCCCAGATATTCAATCTGACGTTTGAAGAATACACATTTCTTCATCTTAGCATATAGCTTATGTGACCTCATCGTCTCAAGGACAATCCGAAGTTGGGGTTCATGATCTTCTTCCTGTTTAGAATAGAATAAAGTGTCGTCAAAGAAGACGAGCACGAAGTCATCAAGATATGGCCTAAAAATATCATGCATTAACTTGTTGAAGGTGGCAGGTGCATTCGTAAGCCCGAATGACATAACTAGGAACTCAAAGTGTCCATATCTTGTATTGAAGGCCCTCTTGGGGATATCTTCTTCCTTGATCCTTATCTGATAGTAACCCGACCTGAGATCAATTTTGGAGAAGATCTTCGCACCATGAAGACGATCAAGAAGCTCATCTATTCTAGGAATAGGGTACTTGTTTTTGACAGTCGATTGATTCAACCCTTTGTAATCAATACATAGTCGAAGTGTTCCATCTTTCTTTTTCTGGAACAGTACGGGAACTCCCCATGGTGAACTGCTAGGACAGATGTAGCCCTGATCTAGCAGTTGCTTGAGTTGTTCCTTCAGCTCAATTGCTTCCGGTATAGACATCCTATAAGGTCTCTTTGCAATTGGCGCAGCTCCTGGTACTAGCTTAATCTCATGATCCACTTCTCTTTGAGGCGGGAGTTCTGTCAACTCTTCAGGAAATACGTCCATGTATTCCTTTAGCCAAGAAGGTCCTTCACTAGATTCCTGCTTCTGATCTAACTTATTGAGCTTAATCAAGTAGACAGGTAGTCCTTTTCTGACTCCTTTTATGATCCGAGATGCTTTGGCCAATTGAATTTTGGATTTTGAGCCTCACCTTGAGTTGTGACTAATTCCCTTTCAGAGTTTCGAAAGGAAGCTTGGCCCTTTCCACAATGAATGTGGGCGTCATTAGGTTTAAGCCAATCCATTCCGAGTAGACACTCATGGATACCTAAATTCATGACTCTGAATTTGAGCGAAGTCATCTTTCCTCCCAGAAAGAATTTCACCTTAGCAATTTGCCTAGTACAAGTAACCTCACGACCATTTGCCAATTCCACAAGCAAAATAGGTGCTTCTACTGTGGCTATTTCTAATCTTTTTACACAAGCTAGTGAGATAAAGGAATATGTGCTGCCACAATCAATCAAGGTCTTGAAACTTTTACCTTGATAGTTCGACGGCATTTGAATCACCAAGAACTGGCAGTTCGGGCCTTTCTTGTGTAGAGCAGCATGGACTGTCGCCTTTTCAAATTCTGCTTCCATGGTCGGATCTTCTTCTTCTTCTCACATTTGCCTATTGGCAACGCAGGCGGTTCTTCCTCTGCCTCGGGTAGCGGCTCCCTGAACACGGCCCGTTCCTTGGAAAGGTGCTTGGGGATGTCCTTCTCCAAGCTTGGGACATTGCCTCTTGAAATGACCAGGCTCGTTGCAGTGGAAACAACGGAGGTTTCGGCCATTGCTTTGAGTAGGAACAAAGTTGTTGACGTTATTAGTTCTTGATTTCTTTCTTTGTCCCTGATTCTGACCTTGAACTCTATTCATCTGAGGCCTGAATGCTCTTCTGTTCGGGTCATTATAAGACCAAGTTTTGTTGCCCCTTGGTCTAGCCTGCACCTCTTGAATTATAGGGAGAGCTCGAATGACTGCATCCTGTAGATCCGATGGGCGCATAGATTCAAGATGGGTATTCACTAGTGGATTTAAACTAGCACAAAATTTTGACACTTGCTGTGTCATGTCCATCTGTTGCGCATACTTTAAAAGTGAGACGAATTTGGAGTAGTATGCGTCAAGAGTGAGTCCCAGCTGTTTTAGCTTGTAGAACTCATTCATTTTCTGCGTGTGATACATAGGTGGTAAGTATCTTCCCTGCACGGCTTTCTTTAGCTTCTCCTAGGTAACGGATCCCTCCACGATCCCTTGATCCCTGCACCATTGCTTCCACCAAAGCCTGGCTTCATCAGTGAGCTTAAGCTTGGCGAGCATAGCCTGATTGGCGGGTGCAGTATCGGCTGCTTCGAAGTAATCTTCCATTGATTCAATCCAAATTTTAGCATCTTCTTGGACGGACCTGCCTCTCCCGTCAAATTCGTGCGGCTTAATCTGCTTGAGAAGAAACTTCTTCTCTTGGATTTCAGCAGTACTTGATGTAGGAGGCAAACTGGGATTTTGTACCTGGGGTTGTGCCTGAATATTAATCGATAATCGTTACGATTCATATTTCATTTCGATTTCAGCTATCAATCAAGCAATCTAACCACTTAACTTCTTATCAATTCTCAACGATGGAACAGACATTGATAAAAAGAAGTCTTATTGTATTTATATGGGCATAGCACTTTTGGAATACAACATTTCTTGCGATGATAAGCCAACTGTTGCATTTAGTTTGGGGAGAATAATGTTGTATTACATTTATCTACAGAAACTATATAATAGTATGGTTTCGGATCATGGATCTTCAGGAATCGGTAAGTCATTGGAAGATCAGGGGATAAGATGCATACATTCAAGCATCCACCTGGGAATAGGGAGAAGGTGCCTCCCTTTCCATGTTAATGATAGAGTTTGTGTCTATTCTTACAATTTACAATGAAATTTTTGAATGTATATAACATTCTTTTATTGACATTTGACATACACACAGAGACCTACATAATGAGAAGAGAGGGAGGGGGAGCTCCTTCTAGATCATAGTTGATACAATGTGCAATTGCCGCATCGATGCATTTACATGTGCATGTGAACTTTACAAATACATTAAGTAAAGCCATAACTAAACATCATATGTAAACAATCCTTTAATGATTTCAAACTTAGGATTTTTTAGGTGGAACTACTTTAGTTCTTATTTCATTATTTCATTTCACACATTCTCTCTTCATCTCTTTATATCCACCACATCCCTCCTTGCTGCGATGGATGCTCACGTACACTTTGACACATGGATCCACAAGAATCTCTTTTCCAACTAGGGTGACAATATCTTTGAGGTCTTCTCAAAGAGCTTCAACCTTGAATGTGTACTCTCACCACTCAATCCTCCCCTTCAAGTCTTGGAAGACTTTGTGACCATTGTCGCCACCTACACATACTCTATTGAGGGATCTAACATGACTTGGGCCCCTTTGGAATAGCTCATGGTATTTCAAGCAAGGAAGAACCACTAAAAGGTGGTGAATAGGTGTTTGGTCCATGTGGATCCTTCACACAAAGTCAGTGTCAATACCATTGAGTTTAATTCTCAACACTTCCCCTCAAGGTCAAGTCAACTACTATACTCCAAGTAGCTCCTTGAAGTAAATGAACTTTACTCTACCGAGTAATTTGGTAAAGATGTCAGCTACCTGGTCTTCATACTTCACATGAAGTGAATCTATCTTTCTTGCAAGTACCATTTCCTTGATGAAGGGATAATGAATTTCTATGTGCTTTAATCTAGAATGGTAAACTAGGTTGCTAGCCAACAACACACTACTCATGTTGTCACGATACAATGTGACCTTCCTATCCATCTGTATACCCAAGTCATGTAACAATTTGAAGAGCCAAACTACTTTACATGCAGCTAAGGCTACACCTCTATACTTTGCCTCTATACTAGAGAGAGAAAATGTAGGTTGCTTTTTACTACAACTGACCATACTACTTTCGAGATTGAAAGCATAACCACTAGTTGATCATTTGTTGTATGCACAACTAACCCAATTACTATTTGTATATCGTATCAAATTAAGTGGCTTTCCAAACTCATAAAATAGTCCATAATCAGAAGTATCCTTTACGTAATGCATAATCCTATTGACTGCATCCAAGTGAGGTTTGCACGGCTTTTGAATAAAATGACTAATTAGGCCCACCGAATAATTGAGGTCAGAATGAGTAATGGTAAGATAGATCAGGCTGCCTGCTTGTACATTGTAACATTCTCTATCTCACCTGCCAACATCAACTCCAAACTTTATCTTCTAACCTAGTTGTGTTCCATGGGCTTACAATCTATCATTCCATACTTGATCAACATATCATGTGCATATTGTTTCTATAGTAGCCAAATTCCTTGAGGTGTAGTCACTACCTCAATGCCAAGGAAATTGCAGGTCTTCCAAGTCTTTCACTTTAAACTCAGCCTATAATATGGATTTAATTTCAACAATACTATGGTCATCATCTCTAGTAATGATCAAGTCATCTACATAAATAACCAAGAATACATAACCTGTCTCTGTTTGCTTAGTGAACAGACTATGATCTACATTTTCCATTTGAAATCCAAGTTGATGTAAATACAAGTTGATTCAAGCATTCCATGCTCTCAACTGCTGTTTTAACCCATAAAGTGATTTTTTCAGCCTATACATATGATTCATTTATTCAAGGTGTATATAATCCTTAGGCTATTCCATATACATCTCCTCAATCAAATCTCTGTTTAGAAATGCATTTTTGAAATCCATCTACCAAAGCTTCCTTCCCTTAGACACAACCAAAGCAATGATAGTTCTCACAATTGCCATTTTTGCAACCAGGCTAAAAGTGTCAAGAAGAGAATTGAGAGGTGAGAGAAAGAAGAATAGAGGAGAGAGAAATACTAGAAAGTTAAGAAAGAAGAGAGAAAATATATAGAAGCTGTGAACAAGGAGGTGAGGTAAGAGACAGTAAATGTATTAATGTCAAAAGATGTGAAAATTTACATGTCTCACCCCTTTTATACCTATGTCAGTGTAACAATGTATTATTGATAATTCCACACTAAAATGTATCTTCTTCGTAGCTTCTTACAAGCCATCCCTACCCAAAGGCTTTTTCTCCATGAAAATAAACTTACAATTTTAAAATGATGGATGAAACAAAGTAGTACTCTGATTTTAGCTATACAAGTATGGAAAATGAATGAAAGATTGAAGATGTATTGACTAGAATGAAGAAGTGAAGGTAAGACTTAGTTGTATACATGATCCCAATGTCTTGAAAAGAGTTTGGAGTCTTTAAGTCTTCAAGAAATAAGCTTAAGAATGAAAAGATAGCTTGTTGTAAGAACAGACCCTTTTGAATATAATCTACCATAACTTGTGATAGAAGTGTCCGAATGAAGCATATCATATGTCAAAACATAGCTATTGAAGAGTACTTTGACATTATGTAGGTGATATATTTCTAAAATTTTGACAGAATAAGAACTGTTCTAAAATATATTGCCTCTTGAACCCTGTCTGCTCTATAACTGGCTCCACTGTAGTTATGCTTTGGCCCCACCAATGTATCCTGTAGGTAAAGAAACTCATCTAATATAGTTTCAGGCCTCCAAGAAGCTTCTTTGGAAAATCTCTCCATCTAATCAAATAATCAATGATAGAATGAGAACAAATTTTCTTCTTATGTTGACGTATGATCTCCTTAGGGATATATTGAATAAGACCTTCTTTATCTATAGGTAGTAGACCTATGATCTCCTCACAGATGTACTAAATAAGACCTTCTTTATCTATAGGTGTGGTAGCTTATCAATTGTATCCACAAGAGTACCATAGAAGGGCTTGAGTTGAGTTGACTAACATGGAATACATTATGAATATTAGTAGAGGAGGGTAGTTACAATATATATGCCAAGTCTCCAATGTCAGGATCCTCTAGAGTCCATAAAACCAATGAGCAAGCTTGTTACTTGATCCATCCTTCAAGCTAGAGTAATGAGACTTAGGTACTTTCAATAAAAACTAATTCTTCTTCTTGGAACTCTAAAAATCACCTCTTCTCATGTGCATACATATTCATTTGATCTTGGACCTTCCTAAGATTCATCTTACACTGCTAAAGAAGGGTATGCATTCTTTCCAATTCTTCTTTCCCATGAGGATTGATTTTCTCATTGAAAATGACTGTGGGTAAGGGCACCTTATAACCATACATAGCTTCAAAGGGTGAAACTCCAATACTAGCATGGATGGAGTTATTATAGGCAAACTCAACTAAGATTACCACACATAATGCACATCATGATAGAAATGATGAAGATAAGTCTCCAACCACTTATTTACCCTTTCTATTTTGCGATCTATTTGTGGACAATAGGATATAGAAGGGGCCAATTTAGTGTCCATAGAGCTGAATACTACCTACCAAAAGTGACTCATAAACTTTGAATCCCTGTCCATGTACAATCACCTACAGTAATCCATGTAATCTAAAGATCTGCTCCATAAACTAATTTGCCACCTATTAAACAATAAATTGTGTCTTGGTAGGAATAAAATGGGTTGCCTTGGCGAGTCCATCCACTACCACATAGATATTATTACATCCCCTTTTGGTAGTAGGTAAACTAGTAATAAAGTCCATAATAATGTGTATCCATTTTCCCTCAAGAATAGGTAGTGGCTACAATAACCCGTCTCAATTATGGGTGCTATCCTTGTTTTTTTAACTTGACAAGGCATATACTTCATAGAAAAATTCTTAACATCTCTCCATGACCTTTTCTAATAAAAGCTTTTGCTGATTTTATCATAGGTTTTAAAACTCCAAAATGTCTAGCCAAAGATGAAGAATGCAACTCGATGTTGATAATTTTCTATGTGAAAAAAAAAGTAGAGGGAATAATAATCTTGCCATTAAATTCAATTACACCGTTTTAAAGGTGATAATGTGAGTTTTCCTCCATGATACCTTGATATAATTTTTGAAAACATGGATGAGCTCATCATCCAAAAGATAGGCCTCATATAATTCTTCAATCCAATCACTATGTAATTCAGTCATAGCTAAAACTTTACATGTCCACGTTTTGGAAAGAGAATCAACTACTACATTGTCTTTGCCCCTCATATGAGTGATGTCAAAATCATAATTTTACAAAGTAGTTATCCACCTACCCTTCTTAGGAGTGAGATTTGACTGAGTGATGAAATACTTTAGGACCTTGTGAATCACTTTGAACTCTATACAAAGAATGGTGTCACTTCTTTATCGCATGTAAAATAGCAAACATCTCTTGGTCATAGACATTCATAGCCATTTCCATATTTGTAAGCTTATGGCTTTTAAAGGAAATAAATCCATGATCTATAATAAAACAGCCCCTATGCCACAGCCACTAGCATCACACTGTATGGTAAAAGCCTTCAAGAAATTTGAGCATACTAGAATGGGAGTAGAAGTAAGGAGTTATTTTAACAAGTTGAAGAAGCTAATATCTGTAAGTGCATCCCAAAAGAAAGCTTCCTTCTTCAACTTGTTAGTCAAAGGAGCTGCTATAGTTGCATAATGCTTAATGAATCTACGATAGAATGATGATAGACCAAGAAACCTTCTATGTGAAGTAGTGGTGGTGGGTGTTGGATAATCTCTAACACATTGCATCTTCTTAGGGTCAACTTGTATCCCTTGTTCATTGACAATATAGCCCAGGTACTCCACTTCAATCTATATGAGATAGCACTTCTTCTCCTTAGCAAAGAATCTGTGATGTCTCAATACACCAAACACCTTCCTCATATGTGATAAATGGTCCTATAGAGTCTTGCTATAAACCGATATGTTATCAAAGAAGACTAGGACAAACCAGAAGAGGAAAGATTGTAAAATCTTATTCATTAGACTTTGGAAGGTAGCTGGAGCATTAGTAAGCTTAAATGGCATCACTAAGAAATGGTATAGCCCACGATCAATCCCAAAAGTGGTTTTGACTTCATCACCCTCTCGCATCCGATATTTACCCTTATCTTAAGTCAATTTTTGTAAAGAACCTAGTCTCCTTGAGCTCATCAAGCAAACCATCTACTCTAGGGATTGGATACTTGTTCTTCACCATGATCTTGTTTAGATCCATGTAACCAATGCATCTCCTAAAGGGATCCATATCATCCAAATATATGGTATTTCGATGGCCCTTCTAACTTCTTTGGCAAGAGGGTGAGGTGGCATAGATACATAAGTAGGTGGTATTAATATATTTCTATGCATTGTGCAGTTGATTAAATTCTCAACTATCTCTGCTTTGAACAGAAGAAGGTTGTCATATGTGTAATTTTCCAAATGAACGCTTTGCATAAAATTGTACAAAATGAGGCTAACTATAAAGTTATTAATACTATGCTAAGTTAATTTAAGAGAAACTAAACTTAGATCACTAGTTTGGATCCTTAGCAGATGCTCTACGAGGAGTTTGGCACTGTAGTAGCAAAGTCTTCATCCCTAGCTATGGCTATCACCTTGCTCTAATACTCTGTATTTGACCATATGTATATGCTCTAGCATTTCGTTGTCTTGGGCAACAACCTCAAAGACTTTGATAAGTTTCTCAATAGATCAATTTTAATAAAGGAAGACAATGTAAATACCTCTCTCTCTTTATCTCCCCTCCCTCTCATGGACTTAAGGAACTTACTTCTTCACATTATCATGTTAATATCCATATGTCAAGTTGGTTAGAAAGCATTTCTTTGTTGTGATATTGAATACTATTAAGCTCTAATGAGTTTGAAAAGGAGGACAAAAAAATTACTAAAAAATAGATTTGAGATCTTTTAGAAAAAACATACCAAATAGTCTCTTACTTTTCATGGTATACCATCACAAGATACTATACGAGATCTAAGTTGCAATCACTGTATCACGAGCATACGTCTACAAGGGATGCCCTCTCTTACTTCAAGATCATGGATAATAGGAAGTCTAGGACAAAAACCTTATATTGTTGATTGAACAGTAAATTTATAAGAACTAAGCTGCAAAATTAAAAAAACAATAAGTCTCAAGCCATCTAAAACAAAAAAAACATGTAAAATTTTCCAAGTATTATGACTTAACAAATACACCTTAGGATAGTATACACAATAATTGACCTCCTTATGGAGGTTTGTAACCACCAAAATGTCCTCCAGTTCGAACTAGATAGTAGTCAAGTTGTACTGTTGGTGTAGCCTTCATGGAGGTAGTATGATGTTAAAGGATGGACCACGCATATCAAGAACCTCACATTTTTGATCATGTAAACTAATATGCCTCTCATGAATCTCATTGATCACACTAATATCATTAGTCTTCTTGGCTTGTGTCTCACACGCCTCCTTTCCTTCTTGGGCTATCATCCTCTAAGTGTTTAGACTCATGTGGTGGGAGTGTGAGGGTTCTCCAGTGACATTGCTCACCTTTACCTTCTTTCTCTAAGGGGAAGGATTTTTAAAATCCCCTTCATGTTTCTATCCAAAATGCAATCCAAGGAGCAAAGAAGATTTTCATATTTGAACCTCAAATTATTAAGGGATGTGAAATCCCTTGATGTAATCGTAACTTTGTGCGTATGGGCTGCAAGAATGTATGAATCCTAGAAGAAGTCGACCATAAAGTCTTCCATAGCTTCATACAAGAAATCTAGCACTGAGGTATTTCACAAATAGTCTAGATTACTTCTTTCACATATATATTTGACAATCCCTATGAATAGGAGCCTATAGAACATGCATGCTCTTCCTAGAGTCGTTGGTCACTCGCTCCTACATGGTCTCCCTAGATGCAAATCCCTACTGCACAATGTGAGGGTCTTGTAACAATACCATTCTAGTGGTTTACTTTATCCTAACTAGTTGTATGAGAAAGTAAAATGACACTGTTGGAACTCCAAAAAGTGAAAAGGGCAAAAAACTAAAAGAATTGGATGAAAGAGGCCAAACATGCACTATGCAGGGGGGAGGGGAACCCAAACAATGTCAGAGGGAGGGGGGAGTCATTGAGATTTCAGACCCCCTCCCCTCATGTTGTGTGGTACACCCCTCGAAATCCAGACAATGTGAGGGGGGATCCTTGAGATTTTGGACCCCCCCTCCCCTTGCATTATGTGGTACACCCCTCCCCCTTGGCCCTCTCGAAACCTAAACATTACAAGGGGGGGGGGGGTGTCCTCAAGATTTGGGACTCACATCTCACATTATGTGGTACACCCTTGAACTTGAACAATACGATGGGGGTTCTTCAAATGTTGACCCCTACCCTCATGTGCATACCCCCCTAGGCACCTGAACAATGTGAGAGGGGGTCCCTGAGATTTTGGATCCCCCCCTACATTATGCTATACCCCGTGTACTCAAACAACACAAGGGGTTCCTCTAGACTTCAAAAACCCCCCCTCTGAGTCGCATTGTGTAGTACGCTCCCCCCCTCCCCCCACATACTCAAATTACACTATGAGGGAGGGGTTTCCTTGAGATTTTGGATCCCCCTCACCTCCCATTATGCAGGTTACCCCCTCAAAAGGGACCTACACAACACTATAAGAGGGGGGCATTTAACAATATGAGTGGGGTCATTGACATTTTCAACCCCTACCCCTTCATGTTGTGTAGGGCTTGGACCAATACAACACAAGAAGAGGGTGCTCTTTGAGCTTCTATGGATGTTATTGCATTTTGAGAGCTTGGTAGATGGGAAGGACTCATCAAGCAAGAGCTCCAAGAATCATTGGGACTAGAAAGCTATGGAGTTCCAATAGGCATGTAATGTGTGAAATGAAAATTTTTCTTTCAAATTTGAGTTATATAATATGATTACATATGTTGACATCACTTGGTGCCATGTTATCGAAAATGTGGATTGACATATGTAAAAATTAATAAGGATGTTTAGATATGGTTACACATGTATCTACTACTACATGTCCAATACTCGAGGCTATAAATGGCTAGCGGCAGATTCCCTTGCCATTTTTGTGATCTCCTCTCTCTCCCCATTTTCTCTCTCTCTCTCTCTCTCTCTCTCTCTCTCTCTCTCTCTCTCTCTCTCTCTCTCTCTCTCTCTCTCTCTCTCTCTCTCTCTCTCTCTCTCTCTCTCTCTCTCTCGATTTTTGAAATCTCTCTTTGTCTCTCTTCTCTTGGCTTGTAGTATGCACCCATATACCTAACATCTCTCTCTCTCTCTCTCTCTCTCTCTCTCTCTCTCTCTCTCTCTCTCTCTCTCTCTCTCTCTCTCTCTCTCTCTCTCTCTCTCTCTCTCTCTCTCTCTCTCTCTCTCTCTCTCTCTCTCTCTCTCTCTCTCTCTCTCTCTCTCTCTCTCTCTCAAGCAATCAAAGGTATTCCTCTCCTAAGGTGTGGCCATTGTTCTAATCATTTTTTTGTTGATTTTCTTGCAACACAATGGAGGGGCACTTCAAATTTTTGTGCCCCACTTTTGTATTGTTGGGGTCCTTGAGGTAAACCACACAATGTGAGAGGGGCCTCAAGATTTTTGCATCCCCCCTCTTCACGTTGTGTGGGTCCCGTGGGGCTGACCCACACAAGGGGGGGTGCTCGAGATTTTTGCACCCCCCTCTTCACATTGTGTGGGTCCCAAGGGGTGACTCACACAATATCGGGGGAGGGGGAGAGCTTGACATGTTTGCAGGCCCCCTTCCCCCTTCATGTTATGTGGGTCTTGAGGGGTGGCCCGCACAATGCAAGTTAGGGGCCTTGATATTTTTCTGTCCCCCCTTCATGCTGTGTGGATCTTGGGGATGGCCTGCACAATGTGAGGAGAGCCTCGAGTATTCCCCCCCCCCCCCCCCTTGTATTGTGTGGGTCCCAAGGATGACTTGTACAACATGAGGGCGGATCCAAATTTCCATTGCTTATGTCGTGTGGGTCCTCAAGGGGGGTTAGCTTGCATAATGCAAGGGGAAACCTCAAGATTTTTGCACCATCCCCATACGTTGCATGGACTTCTCCCACCCTTTCCCCCCTGTCTTGATGATTTCTACCTCACTAACCACAACCTTTGTATTTATCATTGCTTTCATCATAGAGCCAACTAGTTCTGGTATATAATCATTTTGTATGATGCACATCATTTCAGGCAAGGTAAAAGCATTGTGCCAAGATAAATGCTTAGCAAATACCCTAAACATTTGATCAATATGATCACATGTATGATCTACCATCAAAAAATTCACATTTAGTGTTTTAAATACACCCATGTATACAACAATATTTAGGTAGCCCAAAATTGTATGATTTTTATTCTCTCTTGCTATTGCATCTAACTATAAATAAATAATAGGTGGTCAAGCACCCTTCTAGCTAGAAAGTACAATATTCAAAACTGTGATCATAATGCTAGGATCATTATGAACACTTGGATAAACAAATGATTTTTCAAGGTTATCTTACTTGTAAATTGAATATAATTTAGTCCTAGTAAAACTATTAGCAAGATATAACCTCCCAGTTGCTAGCATAACTTCACAATGTGCCTTAAAGTACATTCCCAGAAACCACAATCTTACCTAGAGGATCGATGGCAATGTTAGGCTCATGTATTATCCATCATACTTTGATATTTTGCATTTGACTCTTTCATGATGATGATTACCTAAGCTCGAGCCTATTGAAAAAATTGTCTGACAAACCACTACATTATAAAAATAATTTTCAAAATTTTTGCATTCCCATGGTATCAATATTCATGAAAGAAAAGTATCCTATTGAGATTATATGTCAAATAAAAATAATGCTATTGCAATGTATGCAATTATTAAAAATACCAATGTGAGTGATTTTTTGCTAGTGTTAAAGGATTCCCAATATATTTATTTTTACCAAAAATATTTTTTTAACAAAAAAAACTAAATCATCAATTTTTTTCAAGGAAGCAATTGAGTTGTAAGAGCTAGATAGTGGGATTTTATACATTTTCTATTTAGATAATGAATTGATTGAGAATAATGGATGATAAACTAGTAAACTTAATGGAAATGATAAATTTATAGTGAATAAAGTAAACATGTTTGATTGCTCAACCAAGGCATCAAGGTTCTAAGCAACTTCTAAGTTTTTGATGAAAACTTGATGGATTATATTGAATGTTTTCCAATATCTCTACCAACTTGACTCATTACATTTGTTATGAATATTTATTTATTTACTTATTTGTTTATTTAAAGTGACTTAAATTTTTATATATTATGTGGAATTTTTATTTTTAGAGAATTTACCACATAATTCTGACTTTTTGAATGTGACTTGTAAGGTTAGCCAATATTATCATTTTTTAGCCCAAGATATTCATGGTCACCAGGATCATCATTCCTTTGGGTGCTAAACTGAATGCATACACATTCACATAGTTCATGCCTGGCTCTAGGCTACACACGGTGATCTAGGTCTAAACAATGGCAAATGATACCACCTCCTGAGACTTTTTTGATCCTCAGTGAGGTTGTATTCGAAGCACAATAATATTCTCCAAAATTTTGAAAGTATCATTCGCATTCCACTCCTTTGATTTGTGGTGAACTTGACCTTTCTATAATTCTTCCCACTACGCCATTGAACCTAATAAATCATTTCTTAGTTTTGCTCAACCTGATTGGTGTCCAATTAATAGCCCCAACCTGACTCTCACTTTTGATCTCAATGCCTCACCCACCTAGTATCTCCTTTCCAAAGTTCTCTAGATCTTCCAATGAGGATCTGAATGCCTTTATCTGCCAATTTGATATAGCATACACAATCAACTATCTTGGCCAGGTCAACGAGGCCCATAATGTTGCCATATTCGAATCCTCAATATGTAGAAAAAGGTTGTGACCTAGCTAGCAGTAGAACATGGTTGCCCATCATGGAATAAAGCACTCAGTGCTTTTCATTTCTAAATGCACAGAAACTTGAAAGACTCCATCGCCTTAAGCAAGTTCACTATCTTGAATAGCCAAGTTCACTATCTTGAATAGCCAAATTCATCCCAATTCTCAACCAAAAGATGAAATACTAAATACACTCTATGTTCAAGGTTCCAATAAACCTATTTGAAAAGCATTCACTTTTGATGATTTATTGGGTAATAGCAGTGACCCATTCTATAAGAAAGCTCTTTGGTTAGAGCAATTTCTATCAAAATAAAAGTCATGAAAAGGAATGAAATCCAACAAGTCAATCCCAAAAGGATCAAAATGACAATAATAGTGATTCTACTTTTGATTCTAACGTGGAAGCAGAATCCAATAGTGACTCTAAAGAGGAGAAAGAAAAAAAGAAAACCAAGAGTAAGAAGAAGGACAAAGGAAATAAGACATCAAAGAACTTACCAAAAGGAATGAGGTCAAAAACCTCTAATGTACATAATGGCATGTACCAAATGGCTTGTCTCGGAGGATGGCAAGGTACTCGAGCAAACACTTTCAACCAATGGACAACCCTCCAAAACAATCTCGTTCCTACCTTGACTGTGGCATACACCAATCAAGAGTACCAACAACCTAGCACTGGCCATGGTGGGCGTGGTAGAGGCGGAAGAGGCCAAGGAAATTTCTAGCCCATCACTAAACATTGTTCTTTTGTATGTATAAAGGACACTGTAGATTTAAGTATTTGGATGCCGAGCCTATGATGCTCAAAAAAGACAAGGCATTACACATATGCCCAATGCTAGCACAATGGAGATCAAGGAATTACCAACTAAAGATGCATGTGTTACCCAATTAGGAAAAACCTACAAGGATGCTACAATGTGACCCATAGGAACTTCATGGGCCGAGTAAGAGAAGGTCTACCATTAGGTGGTAGGATGGACCGCAAGCAAGCTAACAACAATTAAATATTCGGCCTTGAGCTCTAATTCAGAGGTTAGATCCAAAAATCAGACCGGTAGCTCAAAGCAATTGTAGTTTAATCAACATATCCCACATACTTAGGGAATGCAATATAGTGTGAAGATACAACCACACCTAGCATGGAGACACTGAAACCCTAACTTAGTCATAAGCATGGAGTTTAGAAAGTTCAAACCATAGCCAAAATCTACATAGGGAGTAGCAAACCCGACATAGGAGAAAAACAAACAAGGCATGAGAAGATCCGTAACCAAGTGGATTAAATAATTTGGGCAATTGCCTTGGGATTCATAAAGGGAAATAGCCAGAACCTCAACCTAGCACGTAGAAAATCCAACTTTCAGTGGACGACAACTCTAAAAAAGCTCACAAGAAGAATTTGAAAGATTATCCTAGACAAAGCTAGAGTAAAACCTCATATACTAACCATGGAGAAAGTAGAAGCCAACTAAGTGATGCTAGGCCCATAGCAATGGAAGGGAATACACCAAGCAATTTGACTATTTTGGATCATTCAAAGCATCAAGTATACCATTAGGTGACCTCTTAAATCTTGTCCCAGCTTTCAAGGATACCTTCTAAAAATTATTCAACCGGAGTGCTCAACATTGCTAGAACCAAAAGTAGCTGCCATGATGGCCCATGTTCTAAAGGACAGAGCTAGAAAAATCCAACAGGAACCCATGCCAGCCACCACTGATTTGACCATTCTGTTGATTTCTGTGTTCGGTGTAAGAACCAAATTGCGTAGAATGTCTTGTTCAACAATGACTCGGGTGCCAATATCATCACATTCGATACTTGCCAAGAATTGGGATTCATGGATTGGAAACCCACTCCCTTCATGGTAAGAATAGACAATTAACAATAGGTAAGACGTGTATCATCTGCTTTGTACTTCTGAAAATTTCCACAATTAAATTTTTGGTTTCCTTAGTTGTGTTGAATATGGAGCATGCTGGTGAAGATTATTGCCTACTATTGAGAAGACCTTGGCTATGCCAAGAAAGAGTGTCATAACTGGGATAAGGACAAACTTACAATCTCCCAAAATCAACACAAAGTAACTATCTTCTTGAACAATGTTGCCCCACCTGCCCCGCACTATCAACCATTGAAGTACTCGATATGGTGGGGATTTAAGTGGTGATGAAGAAGTGGAGTTCTTGAAGGCTAATGCCGATTTACAACCTTGCTAACTCATTAATGTTCTATAGATCATTGAAAAATACATGCAGCTACAAAGTCTATAGCCCCAAGCCTCAAAGGAGGAGAAATAAGACAATAGTCCAAACTGTTTTAGAACTCAAAGCCTAGAGTGCACAAAAGATAACACTAATGCATATCAGATTGTTGATATGGACATTAGAGAAATCATAAATCAAGAGCACAAGTTTGAAGTGCAAATGTAGAAAGTCACAAGGCTAGAGGGCAAATGTAGAAAGTCACAAGGCTAGAGGATGAATTAGACACTATATATCTTGGTCAAGAAATGTCACAAAAAAAAACCAAACTAGTCAAATTAGTGCTAAACTGCAATCAAATTTCTATTAACAACTCAACAAATTGCTGACTAAGTTTAAATATGTTTTCGCTTGGGAATACTCAGAGATGAAAGGGTTGGATTCTTGCTTCTATTAGCACCCAATTCCTCTCAAGCTAGATGCTATTTCAGTCTAGATACATCATTACAGGATGAACCCTCACATGGCTAAACAGATTAAAGAGGAATTAGATCAAATACTATGAATTGGATTCATTGCTCTAGTAGATCCAGCAAGTTGGATCTCCCTAATTTTCATAGTTCCAAAAAAGAATAAGAAATAATAAATATGTGTGGACTATGGAAAGCTTAATACAACCCAAATCTTGAATCCCTTTCCCATCCCCTATTTAGATACTATATTAAATGAAGTGGCTAGCCATGAGATATATTCCTTTCTCGATGGTTTCACTGAATACAACAACATTTTCCTTACTCTAGAAGATCAATCTAAAATGGCCCTCATCACAACATGGGGAGTATATGTCTATATAGTGATGTGGTTCGGTCTCACGAATGAGTACATTCTCTTTTCAGAGAGACATGCAAGAGATTTTTGTGCCCTATCTCACTGATTTTATGAGAGCATTTTTTGGATGATTTTACCCTAACATAGTTATTGGAAGTGTAGTTATGTAGCAGAATGCAAATGGATGGTTTCAACTAGTATTTTATGCAAGTAGAAGATTGTCTAATGCAAAGAAAAACTATTTAGACACATTGTGCGAGAATGTCTTGGCATGATCTACTCAATCAAAAAACTTTGACATTATTTGCTCGAGTGTTAATCGTAGTGTGCAGTAGGACACAGAGAAAAATGAAGAAAAATAGAAATTCAAGAAAATTCAAAAATATGGAAAAAGGTGGCTTGACGGAAGAAATAAGAGGAGAAAATGCCAAAAGTATAAGGGCAACCCTTAAAGTTCAAGGAAAATGCAAAAGGGGAAAGGCTCATTTTAAATTGCAAAAGTGCCCCTAGATTTTTGTAAAAGAGCATCAAGTTCCCTCCCGTGCAATGTGTAGATGAGTATAGGTGAAGGGATAGTGTAAATATAAGGGAATAGGAAAATAGGACCTAGGCAAGATGGCTGGTCATGTAAAAAAGGGGATGGGTGCCCAAAAGGGATTAGGGCATGTATAAAAGCCAAAAAGTAAATTAAAAAGCTCATTCTTGGGGGGCAAAAGTGACTCTCCTCTTATTATTCTCTTCTTCTTGTTCTTGCTTGTCCTTGAGAGAGTGAGTGAGGGAGTGTGAGAGAGTGAGGGAGTGAGTATATGAGGGTGAATGTGAGGATGAGGGACAATGGTGGAGAGCTCTCCATTTTCTCCTCTCTTATTCTTCTCATCTCTTGTCTCCCACGGCTATGGAGCATGGAGCTTAAAGATGGAGGTATGAGGTTGCTTGATCTCCCATCTTGAATTGTGGAGCTACCAGAAGGCTCGAAAGAAAATGATTCTTGATAGGGCATGGAGGTTCGCTCACTATACTCATAGGATAGAGGGTACAGACAGCTATGTGAGAGGTAACCATTAGCATTCAACTCGAAATGCTTAAGCAATAAGCGGGTCCATGGGTCTTGGCAGTCGAGCGAAAGCTCTCACATTTTGGTTTCATTATTGGGACCAATGGATTCAAGCCTTGAGTGCTTGTGTGCCCAAATTGAGCATTGGAGTAGGGTTTTCCTCGAACTGGTACTTGAGGTAGATAGGTAGGAGAAGGGGCATTTGATTTTCAATGCAAGTAAGTGTTTTTATATTCTTGAAGTTTAGATAGGTCAGTTTGATTAGCATCAGTCCTTGCTTGTGATTTATAGGCATTTGGGTAGAAAAAAATAACGGAAAAAGAAAGAAAAACACATCAGGGTTTTGCTGTAACAGTAGGTCTAAACCAGGGTGTAACATTAGGAAAAAAATGAACTCACAAATGGGCCCTTGAAAAAAATATAGTCTAAGATATGGACCTTTTGAATTGTCCAATAGGAAGGCTAGATGTTGACATCCATGGAGGGCGAATCTTCTCTCTCCAAATCTTGGGTTTTCTATTAAAAAAAGGGATAGTGGGGGATTTAAAAAAGGGAGAATGAATAGTACACAACATTTGAGTTTCTCTCACCTCGTATTCCCCCCCTTTTTTGGAGAATTTTCAATTACGATTTTTTTCCCTCTCACGAAATCAGTTTGACCCAAAAGTTGAGCAACAAACCACTTTCCCTCTCTTCTCTATACTCGTGAAATTTCGTCTCCATTGAAGCTCCTTGTTGAGATTAGTTAGGGTTTTGAGCGTTCTGCTTACCTCTACACTTTCTTCTCCATGAAACTCTAGATTTTGGGCAAAGCATAGGTGCCCATCTATCTTTGTATTTTCTCTTGTTTGCTATTTTTTTAGTAGGGTTTGATGTTTTTTCTTATTGTTATTGTTGTTTTATTGCAGAGGTTGTTTTGGACAGGAGACAGAGGTGCTCATCTGGTAAATCTATCATATTTTGTGGTGCCAAAATTTATTCATTTAATTAGTGAATTTTATGTTTTATGGGATTGATATTTTCTTACATCCATCACTTGCAATGGGTTTTGATCAGCAACGATTCAATCTTATCTTCAACAGATCAGCTTATAGGTAAATTGACCCTATTTTGTATTGCTTCTATTCATACGCTTATCTAGATATTTTTTGTTAAAAGGGAATCATGCAAGTATTTTTGTTAAAAGGGATTCATGTATGTATTTTTTTGTACATGCAGGTATTGTACAAGGTTTAAGTGAAGCACATAATTCTGAATCGACTATTTTGATGTGGTGAGTGATTCCTTTGTGTTGGATGATATGGATCTGCTGGAAGTCGATGGTTCAATTGGTTCTATGTGTCCATTCAAACTCCATGCCAATTGGTAATAATCCATGAAAATCTTATATCATATCATCCATATAGCACATAATATGTCGAGTCTTAGAATATCTCAGGTGTCAATCCAATGTGCCTATTAAGATTTGCATGCCATGTGGTTGCTATCCTTGTAACAACTTCTCTATAATACCCACGTTTCATACAATGTATTGAGTCAAATAAAACTCCTATTCATTATAGTAAAATTTATTTTGACAAAACTCTCTGAGTATTCTTGTGTTATTCTTTTCATTATATTTTATGTAAATGCTATGATTAAAGTGATGCCTTGAAATTGAATCTATACTTTGTGTCGATTTAGATATCCACATGTGTTTTGATATAGATGTTTGTGTCTGTTTACAAAAGCATAAACATCGCTTAATGCCGTGTTGATTTGTATGGCATATTGGTGATTACTAGACATACTTAAAATGCTTATTATTTAGGGGTTAATACATACTTATTTACATCTAATGCGTAGGTAATAATGCCTAAGAGAAGAATACACATTCTCTCAATAGAAGTATGTAACAGAAAAGATGAAGAAGGGAATTGATTCACTAATACGTATCATTGCTCGTCTTGGGTACATGTGCGTCCAAGTATGAAGGGAGCTTTCAGGGTGAAAGCATTTGGAATTGTAGATGTATCAAAGCACTGGAGGGGTAAAATTTTAACTCTCAGACAAAGGAATGTTGATTATCACCTTGTAACAAAGGTGTTTTCACAACATGTATTCATGCAAAAACAAATACATATTTCACCCACTATGCCCTTTCAATGAAACATTGCAAACAGTAAGTATTTGCAACTCATTGAGAATGAGAAATTTCATGATATCTATGTAACAACTTGTCTCATATTTACAAAATTATACCCTTCAGATTGCTGTGAATGGCAAAATGTTGAGAGTTTCATAGGTTCTTTTAAGTGTTACCACCTCGAAATTGGTAGAATGCTCTTTGAGGGGCGTACATCTAAGCAGCTCGTAGAGGACCTTGTTTTTTTCTATGAATCCAAGTACATGTTTTCCAAGGGGGGTCAAGAATATGGAACCCTTCTTCTGTGGTGGTCCTTGTGCTCTATGGGGAGCACTTGTTGTTGCTACACTAGAGGAGGCTCTACCTTGTGCTCCAAGTGGCGAGCCTTGGTGTGAGGTCTTGTCGGGGTTGAAATGGTGACATGCTTGCTTTGTGCGTGCTATGCAAGCTTGAGGAGGGCAAGATGGAGAAGAGACAAAGGTTGGGGGTGTGAGAATGGAGGAAGCAAAGAAATCAAGATGTGAAAATGAGAAGAAGAATGAACTTTTAATCCATTTATACCCCAAAATCGGGTTAATGTGGCTTCATACACACTATCCATCTTGTGATCATAGATCCATAACCTTTTATCGGAATGCAACGAAACTTCACATGCGCACTCATTAGGTGGTCAAGTCAACTAAAAAGGCCTATGCAGCACACTGTAGCGCATGAAGACATTCTTTTGTGAAGCGATCAGGTCTATCCTGACCTTGTGCTGAAAACCACCTCCTACTTTCTGTGCGGTAGAGGTCTTGCATAATCTCGTGAACAATCTCAAGAAGCTCGCCTTCGGAATGATGAGATCAAAAGAGTGTTAATACCTCCTAATTTCTCTCAAGGCCACTGTACCTGGCCTCCACTTGTGTTTCTTTTGGGGATGCTGAGGAGGACCCTTATGAGGGCGGCTTGAGGAAGCTGGCTGCTCAGAGCCCCATATAGTGTTCAGCCCCTTGGAGCATCTACTAGCTCATGTGCACCCCCTTCTTAACTACCTTAGACCTAGCCATGTTTCCTGCACAAGAGATGTGAGAACTCAATGAATAAGATAGAAAGTGAAACCCTCTTTTATATAACCCTAAACTGTAAGACTCATTCACATAGATGCACACTCTCTCTTTCTCTCTTAAACTATGAATTGCATTCACATTGAATATATTGTTCATCTTACTGTCTTAGCTCTCTTTGAACCCATTTGTTGCCTTGTCAAAGCCTTGTTTCTAGCCACTTGGTATGGTTTTCTTTGGCACTTGAGGCTTCATAAAGCACTCTTTTAGTGGTATTAAAGCCTAGTCGGGCATGGAATGACTCCTTTCTCTAATCTCTCAGTCCCTCTTAACCTCAAGTCAGCTCAAAGAGCTTATCTCTCAACTCATCTCCACTTGCTCCACCTTGGCAGCCGTATTCAGCAAGTGGTGAGGCTACATCTACAGCGAGGGTTTAATCAATGTCCATATCTCGAGCTTCGAGAAGAAATAAATTGATTAGGAAATTACATGAGGCCTTGTTTTCCACAATCAAGCAGTGTATCTGTCTTACAACCCCTACTGGTAAAGATACATGAGAGGTTGTCTATTGCCCCTCCACAGGCTATTCTTGGTTGTCAAGAAGTAATTTCTCGGAGATTCGCAACCAAAATCTTTGGTGAACCTCCTTGCCTTCCCCAGTGTAGAATTGTTGTCATATGAAGTATCGATTGGAGGTGGAACATGCTGCATAAATGAAATAATGGAAGCCTCAGACCTTATTTTGTAGTAGTATATGAGACGTCTAAGCCCCTGTTTTGTTCCACGCATGGCAGTTGGACATGTGAGTATGAAGTATGGATTTCAGGGTCCAAATCATGGGGTAGTGACTGCATTTCATTAATTTAGTGTGTACATGGGTGATTCCATAGCGGGCGATTCCACAAAATACATATTAAATTAATAAATGTTTATGAGTTTAGAGTGCGCACTCGTTATAAATTAAGGTTAGGATTGATTTCTAACCAATTGATTTATTTATGTAGCTGAAGACTGCTAGGTATTCACTTTTGTTGGTTTAATTGTATTAATTTACTAACGATTGTGAATGCTTCAGTTGATGTGTAGAGACAGCAGCAGTGGCGGTGGAAAGCATTGGAGGATAGCGTGTATTCGAGTTATCATCTATATTTTGATGGGCGCATACCTTAGGCATGGCACTTATATTTTGTCACACCTATTTATCAAGGCGTTGGATATCTATTTATTATTTGTGTATGTGCATGGGCGCAAGATTATGATATTTGTATTTGGACATTGTATTGGGTATGCATGACTCTTTGGGCACCCTCCCATTAGCTTTATTTCTATTTGGCACTAAAGCAAACTCAAAAGCCAAAAGCGTGCTATTTTGTAATTTGGGCTATTAGTTGAGCTTGAAGATGATTAATACATAAAATACATGCTTTGTGGAGCGCTCACACAAGGCATGGGGGGACATTGCACCCAATTGGTCTCTTGTTCATGTCGTGCATGCTTTCTACCTTGAGTTTTGTGCAAAAAGTAGAGTTCTTTTGTTCTTGGGGACCTTCCGATGCTCATACGTGCGCTTATGGCATCCATTCTATGCACTAAGACCAAAAGACCACATCATTCAAAGCTGAAGAAGAAGAAGAACCAAAGATGAAAGACAAGAATATTTTCCATGCTGACAAAGAGAAGGTTTATGCTGAAAAAGACCACAAGGGCCTATCGGTCCTTGTCTCTCATTTTATGTTTTTAAAAAGCATTGTAACTGCCTTAATGTTCCTTTCATAAGCTTTGTAAACTCCTCATGTAGCCTATGCATAACAGCCTCTACACACTTAATGAGCCCTTGCGACAACCTCTGGATGCTTCACCTATTTATGGCATGCCCACACTTAGCAAGATTCTACTCATGACAGCCTATGTACACTTAGTGCTTTTCACAGTTGTGATTGAGGAGGGGTGTTGAGAATCTGTCAATCACACCCTATGTATGCCCCTTTGTATGGAACAGCTAGGCTAGGAAGATGCAGTTTATTCTAAGAAGAGAGACAGAATCCCATATGCACAGTGGATGTAAAGTGCTACCAAGCTACTCTATAAAATGATGTACTTGACTATCACTTATATACAATATGATAATGCAATAGTACTTGTCTCTTTCTGTCAAGTATCTGTGTCATTGTCTCCTTATACAAGAATGTCTTTATGAGTCCAAGTTGCCATCTTGGAACCTAATTCACTTGTGTAACAGTTGGTCTTGAGTCCTTGGTCAATGTCATCATGAGTTTAGTCTATGCCTACGCCATAGCCATGCTCTAGATTTGCATCTTTGACATGGCCTACGAACCATGACATTCCCTTCCTCATTAATGGGTGCTAAGAGAAACTTCCTAGCCTTTGCTCCTCCAAATCAAGGATTTTTTGGCAATTTACCAGATTTTCCTGATCTCTTCTCATCTTTTTCAATCGTCACTTGATGCTTGTGTAGCCCAATTTCTGATAGCACTCACTCCACATTCCTACACTTTGTAATGGCTTCTTTTTCTGGTTGCATCATATAAGAAAAGCAAATGTATTCATATACAAGTTTCTCCATGATTCTGACAAAAGCATGCAATGAACAAATGTAAATACGATCCAATGGAATGTTGAAGATGGGCTTCCAAGTGGGATCTTCTCTATTGCACGTCGGTGCAGCACTTCTCACCCTTTGCCAGTTCTTCTTTCCATCCTTTCCTTCCACCCTCTCTGTCAAGCAATATAGGCATGGAATCTTTGTATTTGTACCATTGGAGATTCCACACATGAATTTTAAAGTTTTCAAGTCTCTTGCAAGATGCCATTCAACCAAGTATTGACCATACCCTTCAACTGAGAGCATGTCACCATGTTCCTGATGATCGATGATGCTTGGAATGCTTGTGTGCATAAAGAACAGTTGTAGCACCTCAAATGTTTCCTTAGGAACTTCAAATGCAGTGAGCCATCACACATGGCACTCGGATTGAACACTAAATTTCCCTGGGTTGTTCTTGTCGAATTGTAAATCTCTATTCATTAGA
Source organism: Lygodium microphyllum (assembly GCF_053477565.2). Classification (NCBI taxonomy): domain Eukaryota; kingdom Viridiplantae; phylum Streptophyta; class Polypodiopsida; order Schizaeales; family Lygodiaceae; genus Lygodium; species Lygodium microphyllum. The sequence continues at coordinate 174,003,978 of NC_141139.1, forward strand.
GTTACACTAACTCTTTCAAGCTTTACTCCTTTGCACTTTCATCTAATTTTACAACAAACTGCAATTTACCATTATATTCCTCGATAGACATATTGTAGTACATTACCATTGCCGACTGCACCTTGTACAAATCTAAAAAGTAATTGTTGAGTTTGGTGAACTTCACCTCATATGCATTTTTGGTCCCAACCTTTAGTGTTTCCACGCATTGAACATGCATGGGATCTCCTATCAACTCCAAAACCTTTGTATTAAGTTGCCGTCGTGCCTCTATTAACTTTGAAGGTTGAGAAAGAGGCATGATTCTATTTCTCTTCAACACACGACCAAACCCAGCCTTCACACCTTTGAATATCTTTGAGTAAGTCATTGTGCTAAATAGATTGTGCATCCATATCTGAGAACTCATTTGACACATCTTTTAATGTGCACTCAATCACCTTTTCCTTCATAGCCTTAAACTTAGGATTGCTCAAAGTGTTTTCCAATGTACTTGCCTTCAACAATCTACTAATACATTATCTAACCTCACCCTCACCTAGGTTCTGTTTCTGAGCTAACTTACATGATTTGATGTGTCACTTCCACTAGCCGATATTCACAATTAACTCATTGATTGGTTTCCTCTTTCCTTTATGCTCCTATATTAGCTTGCTGTTGATCTTTCTCAAGTCGTCCAATTATGCCTTTGCCTCCTCATATGAGATACCAATGTCATGGATAGTGTCCCGCATTGAAATAATTTGAATTTTTTGTTGAATTATAGTGTCATTCAGCTGTACCACTTGTCCTATGAGCTGTTGTATGTAAAATTGATGTGTAACGATCACATCATGACAATTTTTTATGGTTGCTTAGCAAGTTGTAAATACTTTGAACGCCTGATCATTGAGCCACCTAGTGTAATCGAGCAATCCATTTTCACCCTCGCACACATATTTCAGCAAATTTGTGATTCATGAGAAATTTGGAGGTCCATTTTTTAAGGGGTCAATTGGGTAGATTCCCCCATCAACCCACAAATCCACATGTTTCAATACTATTTGCCTGTAACTCTGCAAAACCTGAGGGTTGACACTGGTACGTTGGGTTCTTTTGAATAATGGGGCGTATTCAATCTCTACCTCAATATGCAACTCCTTCTTTCTTGTATTCATTTTACTATTAATAGAAATGGGAAGCCTACTTGGTTGTCACAAGAGGTAGAGTGGAGATGCAAAGAGAGGCACACAAAGGTGCCAAGAGAAAGGAGGGTGTAAGTAATTCACTTTGTTAATGTTGCATAAACACAGAGAAGAGGTCACAATAGAGCCATGAGAGAGTATAAATATGGGGGAAAATAGCTCAAAGGGTAGGGATGTACAAGACTTTTTGTATTTTAGATATTTCTATTTTACCTCTAAAAACATTTCAAAAAACACGAAATTTGACCAGTTGGTTTGTTTTTTGATCAAAAGCTAGAATATTAAAAAACCCCAAAATATCTTAAAAGGAACTTCCAAAATTTCATTTTCTTGTTCTTGATTAAAAAATCAATTACCTTGTATCTACTAATCATTTTGCATGAAAATGAAGCACCACACTCTCATAATTAACTCATTTTTTAATATAAAATTTGGTTGAAAAAGACTTCTTGAATGAGGAGAGAGAAGGAATCTGAGTATATCTTTGTAGATAATATAAAAAAGGCAAAACGAGATTGCAAAAGTGGAGAGAGAAGATGATTATTTTACTATTCTTCTCTCCTCTTTTCCTTGTTTTAAGGAGGAGAGAAGGGGGGACTAAAAGGCCCATTTGTGAGTTCATTTTTTCCTAATGAGAGGAAAAAACGGTTGGAATCCGAAAAGAAAGAGAAAGGGGCATCGAAGGAGTGTCAGAAAGGAGGTTTAAGACCCTAAGGAAGGGAGAGAGAGCTCATTTTCACTTGCAAGATTGAGAGAGAGAGAGCTGACAGGTTGTTGTAGGAGACCAAGGGAGTAGAGGTCGCATGGATTTGCATGATTCGAGTGTATACGACACCTACAGGTGAGCTACTTCAATTGTTTATATGTCATAGATTGTATTTGGAGCTTGCGGGGCCCTCAAATTGGGAATTGAGCCCAAACAACTCAAATTTGAATCGGATTGTGAGTTCGCACAGACAAAATCGAATGGCTCGATTTGGCTAGGAACATCCGATTCTTAAAAATCAGAATTAGACTAGGTCTCTTTGTTCAATCACACATCCACCCAAATCTGAATTGGACACAGAATTGAAATTGGACCCAAACTCCGAATCGAACACCAGACGGTGTAAATCACAAAATTAGAAAAAAAAAATCGGACGCCCGATTCTAAGAATCGAAGAGAAACTGGAAAAATAAAAAATATGAACCAAACCCACATTTTTACTTGCTCTGACCAAATCCAGATACGGGCCAAATCCTAGTTCATAGGACACCCCAATGTGCTTTGAGGCAAGTATTTAGGACAAAGAGTGGATTCTCCCAAAGATTTGGCACCCGACAATCCAAGAGTGACTACAATCACTAACCACACCCAATAGAGACACTGAGTAGACCAAGAGGGTAATCATAATTTGTGCTTTAGAGCCACATTGGGCCAATATCAAATGAAGGGGGGAAGCTAGACTTGCATTGAATTGGCTCCATTCGCACATCACATTATTTAATCACTTGAAATGCACTTGAAAAGTTGAAAGCTTGGTTTCACACACAGTGCACAGTCAAGAGCACTACTCACAAGGTAGCTGCTTAAGTAAGAGGACTATTTGGAATAACAAGGAACTCATACAAGATAATGTAAACTAAACAAACCCACCATTAGGAGAAGACCCCAGACATTTAAACATTCCTAGTCAACATCCAACAAATTATCAATCGATATGACCTTCAAACCAAGATGGAGCATCACGGTAGGCTAGTTGAGGACATCATAGTTGACTTTGAGGAAGAGAAAAAATTGGCAAGGAAAGCGTTGCAAGGCATAGCCGCTTACAATTAGGAACAACAAGCTCAAAGTTTTTTAAGCAAGCAATAGAAATGTGAGAGGTCCAAGCGCATCTTAGTGCTTGCTAAATCGAAATAGGACATGACCCAATGGAGAGGGAGAGAGCACTAGAAGTTGACCTTATGCAAAGTGACCTTCTCCTCAAAAAGTGACTTATAGATAACACGATTGCAGAGCAGAGCGGAGCGGCCCTAGCAACTTCATTGCTTGTGGAACTAGGAATCACTCTAAATTTGAAGAGCCAAACAAAGATACCCATAATTGCTAAGCAACTCGACAAGTATAAGCCCGACAAAAATCCATATAGCTTCATAGAGCAGTTCGAGTAGATATGCAAGGCAAATGGCCTAACAAACCCTGCTCAACACGCGCAATCTTTTGGTCTTTTCCTTGGGAATAAAGGGTAGACGTGGTACACTAGTCTAGACAATGCCGAATGCAACAACTTCAACAATCTCAAGAGTCTCTTTATCAAGAGATTCTTTGAGGTAGAATACTCGGATAACCTTATTGTCAGACTAATGAACATTAGTCAAAAGGACAAGGAGAATATTCGAGTTTATGTCACCCATGTATGGAGTCTTTTTAAGAGAATCCCAGTCCCATAGAGCAACCTAGTAAGTGAGTAGTATCTACCATGTTCATAACTGAAATTAGGAGTGAAGAGATTTACAAGGCCTTAGTGAGAAACTCAAACATGAAAAGGGATGTGCTAGCTAGGGTCTTTGAAGAAGCCATACATGTGGACAACTTGCTTAAAGAGAGAGGCTCGAGGGACACAAGCTAAGAGAGTGTAGTCTCTAGAACCTTCGAGAGAGCTATGACCATTAGTGAGAGATCTAGCCAGAGTAACCAAGAAAAAGGAAAGAGTGTTGACCCTAGCCAAGGGTTGGTGGATGTAAAGCTAGAGCTGGCCAAGCTCCAAGAGATGATAAGAAGACCTACTTGACCTCATGTGCAATGCGTGTATTGCGGAGGGAACCACCTCCCGACCGAGTGCATGGATCCTAAATCTAGACCTTGTGCCAATTGCGGTAGGTTTGGCCATGATGCTATGCATTGCCATTTATTGAGGAGATTGGGATACCCATAGCCATACAACTAGTCATACTACTTGGGAAATTGACCACCACACTTCAAAAGGGGGGCTCCATGAGCTCTCCCAGCACACCTAACAATGGACATTAACCCCACACATATACCTAAACCACTTAGACCCTTTGTGACCCATCCACCAAGTGACGATCCGATACATTATGTAGAAGAGCCGAAAGAGGATGACATGTACATAAACCCTTACATATCTTATGACAAAGAGGGTAGTCCCATTTTGATGGATTTTAGACAGATACCAGTGATGGCATTAGGTAAGGGAAGGGGTAGAGTCCTATGAGGACAAAACCAGGAACCAATCACATATTGGACCTGTGACTAATGAGGAAAAAACCAGTGATGGCGTTAGGTGAGGGAAGGGGTAGAGTCCTATGAGGACAAAACCAAGAACCAATCACATGTTGGACTTGCAGCCACCGATGGCACATCTCATCTTGTTTCCCTAAACCAGAGTAAGCCAATGGAGAAAAGGCCAGCCTAAGATGCTCTGAGTATGGGATCACTCATTTGTATGTTGAATGCCCTAGGAAAAAACTATCCCCTCATCTTGCTGCCCTGAACAAGAGTAAGCCAATGGAGAAAAGGCCGGCCTAAGATGCCCTGAGTATGGGATCACTCATTTGTATGTTGAATGCCCTAGGCAAAAACTATCCACTAGAGCTAAGCTATCATGCCATCCTTACCTTTGGGACTATTGGAGTTGAAACACTTCATGGTGAGGCCACTCCCATCTCATTGAACATCTTGACCAAAGCACAAACAAAGTAGGTTGGCATTTCATTGCTAGGACCTAGAAATCTAGATGCATCCTCGATGGGAAAGAAGACTTGCCAAAGGAAGAAAAAGGGGCCTGATGCCAAAATAACACTAAAAACAGATAGTGCAACCACACTGAGAAGAGGGAAGCGTCACAGATGCAGAGGCTGAGACTTCATCACTCAAGACAATAGAGAAGGGGAGTGCCAAGATTGGAGAATATCCTGATCCAAGGCACCAATTAGAAGTGGTTGACAAGGTTAAGTAGTGGTGGGTGAGAGAAGCCCAAGAGCTTATAAAGGATGTTGAGTCCATCCTAGAAGATGAGATTGATAATCTCTCCAGTGTGAGCACGCTTGTCTCATCGACACACATAGAATCAAGAGATACATTTGCACCTCATGTAGCACCACGAAGACAAGGCCTAGATAACATAGGTAGGAAAACTACCCAAGTTCAGTGGCAAAAGAGTGTAGGGCATGATGAAAGGCAAGTGGCTAGCAGTCTACTTACAACATTGATATCATCCCCTATAACTTTACCGATGGGGGATTTGCTTAAGCAGTCTCTCATTATGCCAAGAGTTAAATCAATGGGTAGAGGGATCTAATGAGTCGAGAGCAACTGACTTGCATAAATACGGCAGAGCCACTATTGAGATACCTAGCCTAACAAAAAACTTAGTACCTAAATCCTTGCATGTAAATGCTTTCTGGGAGGGCACAGAGATGCATGCAGTCCTACCAGTGGTAGCATTAGGAAACATCACAAGAAAGGGGATTGTAGACACAAGAATGAGAGTCAGTGTGCTTAGCCATGCAATCCTACAAGCTTGGGGTAACTCGTTAGTGGACACAACAAGGTTTAACATCAAGGCATGAAAGTTAAATCGTTCAAAGTATTGAAGGATTGGCCCTTGAAAATAGCAGGTGTCTAGTTCTTCACGAACTTCAAAGTTATAAAGAGAGTAGACTATAATATATTGCTAAGCTGACCCTAGATGCAGAATGCACAAGTAATCGAAGACTAGGGAAATAGTCTTATATTCCTAGGTAACAGATTGGAGGAAGTAAGAGTCGAGATGGATACCTAAAATACCACATCGGTTGACTTAGATGCCATCTTCTCTATCTTGAAGGGAGACTCACAAGGCAAGAACTCTTACATACCACTAATGAAGTATATTCCTTACCCTAAGGAGGACGAGAGGGATTGGATGCATGTGCTAGCCACCATCGACCTGCTATCCTTAGGTGATGAAGAGGATTATAAGCGGGCTACAAAGATAGTCGGTGAGTCCCATAGAGCCACCGCATCATCTTAGTTGCTACCAAAGGGAAAGACCCTACCATTAGTGTCACTTTGTATGATGGACAAAATCCCTAGCAAACAACCAACACCTAATCCTTTCTAGAGTCCAACAGACTTGAGCTCCAAGGGATCCTTGAGTATTTGACAAGGGAGCTAGTTGGTCACCCATCTGCCAATCATAAGCCACTCCAAGATCTCATGGACAAACTAATATGGCAATGGACAAAAGTGCATGACCTAAACTTGATGTACAATTGGGCATTAGTCATGAATGATAACAGAGGCCTAGACAACAACGGGTAGTTAGAATGTAGCGATTCAAATGACAAGTACGAAGACTGCTACTCCATGAATGAGAAAATTGAAGAAGAGGCCAAGAGACGGTAGATTATGACACAATGACTGAGTGATCAAACAAATAAGAGTGGACTCCAAGTCATGGAAATTCAACGCCTTTAGAATCAAGAAGGGAGTCTTCAGAAGTAAATGTGATCACATTTTCTTGGATTGCTTAGGTGTGATGGACTATGAGCAAGCAAGATTGACCCAACCGAGCGCTGTACCTCTCCTTTTAGAAAAAAAATTAATCTCAAAGTTGTGACCACCAGGGGAAACTCTTTCCTCAAGTGAGGGTTGCGAGTTTAACTCGGATTCCAAAGTGAGCTCTGAGAGTGACCCATAGATACCCCAACCACCTAAGACTAGATGCACCAAAGGGGACTTGTTGATCCATCTATAGTGCAAATGTTTGAAGGAGAAAAAGAGAGGACAACCAAAGGTGTCTGAAGCCAAATAGAAAAAGAAACCCCAAGATCTATGAAAATTCTTTACTAAATTCAAAAAAGGAAACATGGTAGTGATCTTGTTGGGTGTGAAGAGACAAGGACATGTAAGTGAACCAATTGAAGGACTTGCCAAGGTCAAGGGGGTCAACTTAGTGGGGAAAGCAGAAAAGCCTTGACCAGTGTTCATAGCTGATGACTTGACTAAGCAAGAGGAGGCTGATCTTGTCACTTTCTTACAAGAGTACATAGACATATTGGCTTGGCCCTTGGACAGAACTCAAGGGAGTCAATCCGAGAGTCGTGACACATAACATCCCAATGACTCCTTATGCAACCCTAGTGAAACAACAACCCTAGAGTACATAGACATATTGGGCCCTTGGACAAACTCAAGGGAATCAATCCGAGAGTCGTAACACATAACATCCCAATGACTCCTTATGCAACCCTAGTGACACAACAACCTTACCTAATGAATCTGAATCATGCTCATGCTGTAAAGGAAGAAATCGATAAACTATTAAAGGCCGGATTCATTTATAAGATTGAGCACATGGACTGGGTGTCACCCATTGTGATTGTCCTGAAAAAGAATGGTAAAGTTTGAGTGCGCGTGAACTATAAGAAAGTCAATACAATGACTAAGAGAGACAATTACCCATTTCCTTACACATAGCACATGCTAGAGAGTGTAGCATGAAAAGAAGCCTATAGTTTCTTGGATGGATTCTTGGGTTAGAACCAAGTTCAAGTGCACCTTGATGAACAGGCATAAGATGGCATTCACTATGGAGTGGGGCGTGTTTGCTTACATAGTCATGCTATTTGGGCTGACAAACTTGCATGCTACCTTTCAAATCAACGTCTAGTGTGAACCATTTTCAAGGACATGCTCATGCAAGATCTAGAGGTATTCATTGACAATCTAGAGAGACAAGGCCTAACCATGGTGTTTCTTGTGAAGAAGTTTTGGCACTATCTCTTGGCTATGTGCTTCACCTTCTTTGTTGATCAGCAAGATTTCCTTTATCTTGTCAACAAAACTTTCACCACAAGATGCATAGCTCAATGGCTGCTTCTTCTTTTAGAGTTTGAATTCTTGATTGTTATACATAAGGGCAAGCAACATTACATGGTAGACCACATGTCTCACATACCCACAAGAGAAGCGGTTGGAAAGGGCATTGTGGATGACCTACTTGATGCACACCTTTTTAGCATGTCTAGTGAAAAGGACTTATTCAGAGCCGATTAAATGCCTTATTGGGTAGATGACATAGTCAAGATCCTAGAGCACAGATTTTCCCAAAAGTGCTTATTGAGAAGGCTAGGCTAAGGTGCCTCATCCTTAAGACTCAACCTTATCAATTGATCGTCACGGCTAGCTCTATAGGTTAGGATAGGATGGCTTATTGCAGAGATGTGTATCTGAGCACAAAATGCATGATCTGATGACTAAGGTGCATGGTGGAATTGCTGGAGGATACTTCAGTGTAGATACTATAGCCCGTGAGGTACTTCAATCTCAATTGTAGTGGTCACCCTATTTTACGATGCTACTAAGTTTATCAAGCATTGTGAGGAGTGCTAAAGGACCAAGATCCCTATTCATAAAGATAAGATGGAGTTGACCCCAATCATAGCACGACAACCCTTCAAAAAATAGGGCATTGACTTCATTGGGCCAATTAGCCCCACAGCATAGTACTCCCAGGCAAGTACATCATTGTGGCAATGGATTACCTCATGAAATGGGCCAAAGCTTGAGCCACCAAGAAGAACAATGCTAGGACTACAGCTAAGTTCCTTGGGAGTAGGTGAACTCATGATTCGGTTGTCCCATTGAACTGGATAGTGACCAAGGCACTCACTTCATTAATGAAGTAATTGCCCACTTTCTTTCCACCTTCTTGATCATCCATATGAAATCATCATCATACTATCCTCAAGCTAACGATCAAGCGAAATCCACAAATAAGATCCTAGTGAATGTGTTGATGACTAAAGTAGTCTCTGCCTCATGCAAGACCGGGACAATAAGCTCAAGGCAACGCTATGGGCCTATAGGATAGCCTACAAGATGGCAGTCATGCAAACACTCTTCAAGATAACCTATGGGATTGAAGTGATCTTGCCAATAGAGTTTTTCGTTCCTAGCCTGAGAGTAGCAGTGTAAGAGAAATGGGATGGAAAGGAGGCATGGACGGAATGCCTATAGTAGAGCTAGAATGTCTCTCTGAGACACAATTTTTAGCCACTCATGCACTAATTTGTGAGACAACAAGGCACAAGAGTTGGTTTCACAACATATCAAACAACGTAACTTTGAGTGAGGTGACCTAATGTCGCTATACTCAATGAAGGGTCGTAAGCAGAATATGAATTCAGAGGATTAGAGCATTTCAAAGTCCACAACATTAGTCAAAATGGAAATGTAGAGATTGAGACCTTAAAGGGAAAAGGCATAGGCTTCTTCAATGGCAGTCGCCTCAAGAAGTACTACCCTCCAACAACCCATCCATTGTATGAGCTGCCAATGCTACAACCACCTGTCAACGTGAGAATAGCCACCATCACTGAATCGAGGATATAAACGAGGAAGCAGTGGAACATGCTTACTTGCGAATCACAGTCATTGCTAAAAAAATCTACACCTTTGATGTGCTTATCGATGAGGGAGGTGACTTCCACATCCTTATCCATGAGCATTGGACTCTCATTGGTCAACCCCAAATTGCAGCCCACTAATGTGAACCTCAACCCATTTGGGGGATAGACCTACCCACTGCTAGGAAAGTGTAAAGTAGTGATCTCTATTGAAACTAAAATCCTACCTATGGTATTCTGTGTATTTCCTACTCGAAGGCCGCTAGGGAATCACTGCTAGGATGTGCCTTCAAAAAGCAAACACATTGTAATGTTGACTTACGACTTGTAGCGCATTCATCTTGCCATTAGCAATGTACAAATATTGACAACTTTTAGCAAGGGCAGCGTGGCCCCACCTAAGCCCACATTGCCACACTGATAGAAGTATCTAGTGCAAAGTTGAAGGAGGGGGATCATGACTCGTCCCACCCTGCCAAGACTGACCAACCACAACACAAAGAAAACACACACAAGCCCACAAAGCAACAGCTCAAATGGGTGCCAAAACAATACCCCTAGCTGTCTAGAAGCCAAACCACATGAACACGTAACCACAAAAGATCATGCCCTAGGCCGATGAGACATAATTGGCACTATAGAACCAAATGAACGGCCAAGCCATGATGGGTGCCCACAAGTGGATTACGTGCCCCTCAGGTGTCAACTACCAATCCATCTTTAAGACCTTGTGAGCCACCTAGAATTGACAAGCTGCTTGAGCCAAAAGCCACCAAATCCATAGAGATGCAATAAGTCTCTCGAACAATACAACAACATGCTGTCCCTAAACCATGCCCCTAAACTGAATCAATCCAATGTTGTTAATATCCCAACAGCTTCATAAGGAGCAAGCGACACAACATATGTGCCACAACCAATGTCTATCACACAATTGGCTAGCATGTGCCCTAAGGATCAGCCAAAGCAGTAGCCACCAATTGCTAGGTTATCTAGCCTAGTTAAACCCCAACCTCCCTGCAAGTATTAGACCCTCTTATGAACAAAGATCCATTCTTACTTTTGGTCTCTAATCTAGCTGAGAACACGAGAGATGACTTGGTCACATGCATTTGACGTTTGGATGCCACCTTCACCATGCTTGCTACTAAAAGCTATGATTGGTTTGGCCTTTGATCTAGGAGAACATGGGGGATGACTTGGTCACATGCATTCGTCACTTGGATGCCACCTTCACCATGCTTGCTAAAGCGACTTAGGTCTCCTAGACTCAAGGGGTTCACTATATATATATTCTCTATATAACGTGCGTTCATGGCCTATTTATAAATATCCTAATCTGTGAATTTTTCTTCAATAAAACACAATCGTTTATTCAATCTGTAAGTAACCCCTTTATATGACACCCTTTTGTATGTAAAAAATGTATAAATATGGTATTTTAAAAACCCCTTATTTTGAATTCACGTTTTATATATATATATATATATATATATTCACAAGCGACCCCCCCCCCCCCCCGAGCTCCTAGACAAGCCATTAGCAAAGAAGCCTCGCACGCTGCCATGCACCTGGGAAGAATTGGAATTCATATTTGTTAAAGTCGCCATGGTAGCTTAGCAGTGGATTGCCAATGAAATTTCTTGAGAGCAAGCTCTCAAACAATAACTAATCACATCCTATAGTGAGGTGGAAAGGAAAGGGGCTCAGTGGAAAAGAAAACCTCATAGAAACATGAATAACAAAAGCACAAAAAGGAAAGAAAACAAGAATAAAACTTTAAAATCAAGACATAAAAGTAAAAACACGGATAAAGAGACTTTGCACTTAAGAAGAACATTCAAGGAATCGAGACCTAAAAGTAAAAACACGGATAAAGAGACTTTGCATTTAAGAAGAACATTCAAGAAATGCTTGCTTGGAATTTAAAATCGATACCTAAAAGTAAAAACATGGATAAAGAGACTTTGCACTTAAGAAGAACATTCAAGAAATGCTTGCTTGGAATTTATGGACTGTTTGAAGCAAAAATTTCCATTCTATCTTTGAAGTTTCTTTGTTTCGTTGCATAAAGTTGTAGTCTTTTTACCTTCATGTTGAAAAATGGCCTCGCAAGTGAACTAATCGAAGTCGTTGTATCTTGGAAAGAACCAAAATGGTAGCCCAAATTTCATTCTCAGAAGAAGAGTATTATAGGTACCAGTTGGTTGTCGAGACAAGAGTCTTCAACCAACTCAAGTATCGTAGTATTGGCAACCTGAGGGAACTAATAAATGCCAAATATGCAATGAAGAGGATGATTGACTAATAAAACCTTCACAAACATGAAAAAAAACTGGCCAAGAAATCGACTACAGCCGATGCATAGAGTTCTTGAGGACCTTCGATGTAGGCAAGGGTAGTGGCATAATAACTGTCGGGTGATGAGGCTCTCCCAAGAAGGTCAAAGTTGCACAAGGCTAGAATTGGTGGAGAAAGCATTAGGGCTATCAAATGTCCAAGGAAAAAGAAAAAAGAGGGATGTCTACAGCATGTTGAAGATGATAATGGCAAGGGTGCACACTAACAATGGGATTAGCTCGGGAGACATTCCTGATGCTACCGTCCAAGTGTAAGCAAAAATGATGCATGTACTCTTCTCTACTCATAGTACAATGCACTTATTAAGAGAATGCAAGTTCCCATGCTTGAAAGCATCATGGCAAGAGCCCTAGAGGAAGTCAACCTAAATGCTTATGTCTGGAGGGCAATTGAAACTTCAGCCAAGGCACTAGTGTAAACTGGCATAGGGTGAGTCACTGGTTGCATCCTCCAAATCTAATCACAGAATGCCCACATCCAAAGCATCAACCATAGGGTTTGGTGGGGTGCTAACTTCCATTATCCAAGAGGCGATGGAAGAGGTGGAAGGTGAAGAGGAAGTGGGGAAGACCCCTAAGAGATCACCACTCCACGAGGAGGATTGGTCAAGTGAAAGAATAGTGAGCAAGGGTTGAGAACAAGAGATGCCACCTAGCTAAGGAGGGACAAATAAGTTGCAAATTAAGATTTCTCTGAAGAAGCAAGAGGGAACCAAGGAGAGGATGACAATAAAAGAAAAGGTTGAGCTACAAAAGGCACAATAAGAGTTGAAAAGGGCCAAATAAGAGAGGTTGAGGAAATTGGAAGAAGCAGAAAGATTGCGCAAGGAGGAAGAACACATGATGAAAGCTATTCACATGTCAATAGAACAACACGCCAGGGAGGAGGAGCTAGCCACCATGAACCCGCTAATAGATGAAGGACGAAGCAGGAGCACCAAGTCTATAGAGATTGAGCAAGGAAAGGGCAAGGGCTTGGTACATCCGATCCCACCAATTCTCATGGCCCCAACCGCAACCATAATAACCACCCAAGACAAACATAGTGAACAAAAGTAATCTGATGGCATGGGTGTAGCATCTGGTGGGTAGAGTGAAAGAAATAGCCTCAAAATTAAGTGGAGGAGCTCCAATGGAGGGAATGAAGAGACCGACAGCTGATGATGCCGAATCATGGAAGGATTCAAAAAAGCAAAAAGTAGAGGCATCAACAATGTGGATACCTACAGTAGTGTCATCATCGATGGGGTATGATGAGTATGTTAAGGAGCTCCATGCGCAGTTGGAAAAAGAAAGGGAAAAAAATAAGATAGAGGTGGTGGATGAGCTGCATGCTAAGAGGGAAGCCTCGACAACATTCCAATTGGAGAGGATGCACCAAGTGTGTGGTAGGGTATCAAAATAAGATGTATGAGTTGAAGGAAGAACTCAAGGCCAATGAAGAAAAAGACAATTAACAAGAAAGGTTCGAGGAAGAAATACATGAGCTCATGGGGCTACAAAGAGAGTATAAGCTACTTATTGTGAAACAGGAGGAATTAAGAGAGTAGTTGGCAAGAATAGAGGAGGCAATGGATAGTCTTGTAGCAAAAGACACCTCAAGAGCTCACGAAGAGGAAAAGCACTGTAAAAAAAATGAAGGAAATGGAGAATAGGCTGTTGTCAGTGCCACACTAGAAGAGCAAGAAAGGTTGAAAGGTGAGATGAAGTGCTTGGAAGCGGAGAAAGGAAAAGCTACCCAAATGTAGAAAGAGCAAGAGCCAAGAATGGTGGCTTTAACCAAAAGACAGAATGAGAGTCTAGAAGAAATAAAGCAAAGAGTTTAAGAGTGGGTTGCTAAGAGCAAGGAAAGAGTGAAAGACTTGGTAAGCCATCTAGCCCATGTGAAGAGCAAGAGAGTGCTAGTAGAGAGAGTAAGGCGCAGAGGCCGTGGAGACAAGAATGGTGGGCTAGCAATGTGCCTTCTTCAACATCATCCTAGATATCACACAACCAGAAGAGAAGGAGGCCATATAAATTTTGAAGAAGAAGCTAAAGATTGTCCACAGAGCTATAAGGCATGGCTTGTGCACCCAAACACAAAAAGCAAGAATTAGTCTAAGCCAGCAAGAGCAAAGAAAATACTTGCTAAAGGGCAGGGTTAATGGCTCAAGAAATATAATTTTTGGGGTATAAGGAGAAACAAAAACCACTAGAATCCACAAGAGGCAAAGAGCAACAAGTGCCACCTCTACTGAAGGGGGGCCGCATTTTGGGGTGGGTAAACGAGAAGAAGAAAAAGTCCCACAACTAAGCCCTCCATGATCACAAGTGCAAAAGGAAGTTCCATGAGAAGACCCAACTCCAGAAAAGAAAGCCGAAGTTAGAAGGAAGAGAGAGAAGATGTTGGAGCAGGCACAAAGAAGGTTAAGGACACAACCCTTAGCAATTCTAGAAGTTTCTATCCCACAAAAAGAAGAGTGCTTTCCTATCAATTGGAACATGGAACTTGTGATGTGAGAATAGTGGAAAAATAAATTCAAACCCTTTGAGTTTACCTTCCGATTCCCACCCGCATGAGTCAAGTGTTATCCGCTAGAGATGTGATAAACATGGGCAGAAGACTTTGGGGGACTAATGGAATGAAGAAAGAGAAAAAAAAAACCCAAAATTGTGGAGAATAAGATTACCAAACTATTGGAAAGATAAGGTCATGGAACTACCTAAGGCTATGAAGGGGTATGAAGCACAACCCAAGTGTAGGAGAATATTTTGGGATGCAAACATGGATGCATGGATGTCTTTTTGCAGCACCCTACCCTATGAGAGAAATGAACCAACTACATGCCATATCCAAGAAGGGTAGGAATGGATTTCAAATCCAACATCCATGGCTGCTATGACTTCCCCAAAATATATAATGTAAATGCCACTAAACCATAAGAAGCTAAATGTAATCATCCATTCTTGTCCACAACCCCTATAAATGTATGTATGAATCTAAAGGACTATATGTAGGGTAAGAAATTTCTTAGTAAGTCCCTCAAACCCCAAACTCTTCCTCCCGCAACCACAAGAACATGAGGACTAGTTCTTCATGTAACTTTTTTTAAAAAGAACAAGAGAAGAAGACAAAAAGAAAAAGAAAAGAGAAAAAGAGCATAGAAAAGGAAAAGAAAATCAAAAGCTAAAACAAGCAATGCATCTCGCTTTTGATGAGTGCCACAATCACTGAACCCTAGGGGTCCTTAAGTTAGGTGTGTCTGGTGGCCTCGGTCGGCTGGCTCTGTGCCTTACCCCCTAGCCCCTTTTGTTCCCCCACTTCACACACTTAGGATGCATCAAGGGTAGGACACACCTGGGGAGATCACACTTGCCTATGGTTAGACTTTTCTCCCTAAGCTACACCCACCCCACCTCCCTTATGTACGAGCTGGGTCATCAAGGAAAATGCAAAAGAGAAAAGGTGCATTTTAAAATGTAAAAGCACCCCTAAATTTTTGTAAAAGAGCATCAAGTTTCCTCCTGTGCAATGTGTAGATGAGTATAGGTGAAGGGATAGTGTAAATAGAAGGGAATAGAAAAAGAGGACCTAGGCAAGATGGCTAGTCATGTAAAAAAGGGGATGGTGGGTGCCCAAAAGGGATTAGGGCATGTATAAAATCCAAAAAGTAAATAAAGAAGCTCATTCTTGGGGGGAAAAAGTAGCTCTCCTCTTATTATTCTTTTCTTCTTGTTCTTGCTTGTCCTGGAGAGAGTGAGTGAGGGAGTGTGAGAGAGTGAGGGAGTGAGTGTGTAAGGGTGAGGGACAATGGTGGAGAGCTCTCCATTTTCTCCTCTCTTATTCTTCTCATCTCTTGTCTCTTGTGGCTATGGAGCATGGAGGTTTGAGGTTGCTTGATCTCCCATCTTGGATCGTGGAGCTACCAGAAGGCTTGAGAGAAAAGGATTCTCGATCGGGCATGGAGGTAAGCTCACTACACTCGTAGGATAGAGGGTACAGACGGCTATGTGAGAGGTAGCCATTAGCATTCAACTCGAAATGCTTGAGCAATAAGCAACTTGTGTGTCTTGGAGGTCAAGCAAAAGCTTCCACATTGAGCAAGCTTTTGTTTTTCATGCAGATCATTCAACTCTATTCTACTTGATCAAATAGCAATTTTTTACTAGGCAACTTGCCATATGGACTCTAATGCTACAAGAATTTGAATACATAGTAATGTATTGCCTTAGAACCCAACATGTCCTTGTGAACTTTCTATCGTGCCTTGATTCTTGAGAACCACCAACTAGTATTGAAGATGACTTCCTAGATGCACAATTATTTACTGTAAAAGTGGATGCACCTAACTGAGAGCCACCAAACCCTCCGTGGTCCTGGTACGAAGTTTTGATGGTTTCTTGGAAACTGGCATACCTTTACCCCATCTCTAAAAGGACCAAAAAAAATGATTGGCTCTTTAGTGCCATCATTTTAAGATTATCATGGATCAATTGTATTACTACACTCTCTTTGGAGTGCTACAAAGAGTGGTTCTCCCAATGGAACAACTTGTTGTCCTGGAGGAAACCCATCAAGGAACTGTGGATGGTTACTTCACTATTAAAGTTACAATCTGTATAATACAATAAGCTGGTTTTTGATTGCCAACCATGCATGCATGATGATGTCTATGAGTGGATCTAGCATTGTGACAACCTGGAGCTAGAGATATCGCTTAGCATACACCAGAAACAAGTATATCATGATGGCAAATGGATTATTGCACCAAACAGGTAAAAGCATGGATTTTATTGGACAATGCTGCCAAGTTAGTTGCTAAATGTCTTTTTTGGGATATCTTCACTAGGTATGGCACTTTGATTGAGTTGGTAAGTGTCAAAGGTACACACTTTGTAAATAAAGTCGTCAAAGAGCTCACCTCATTTTTTCTCATTGTATAGAAAAAGTCTTCTCCTTATTATCCAATGGCTTAGTAGAGTCCATCGACAAGGTCCTATGTAAAATTTGAACCAAGTTTATAGATTATAATAAAAAAGTTTAGGATACTAAGCTCCCACTATGGACCTTTCAGACTTCCTTCAGGCATGACTCTATAAAAATTAGCATTTGGCCTAGAAGCCATTACACCACTGGGATTTATAGTCTTGAGTTTTCAATTCATAGTACATGATCACCTCATCTTAGAGGAGTTACTTTCATTTTAGATAGAAGACACATTGCCCCAACCCTCAACTCTCTTCAACTTCTCCACTAGCACCAGTTCGAGTGACCCAAAGTGGTAGCTAATGGTGGAGCACTGCTAAGCACCGGAGCACTGGAGTGCCAAAGCAGAGGAGCTGATCCAAGAGCTTCAGTGGGTAGTGTTGCACCTAAACCCCAAGACTAAAAAGAGGAATTTGGCCTTCTTTGGCAATATATCTTAGAGGAATATGGGCCCGAGTATACCAAGACATGAAAAAGATTGGCATTTCCCATCCAAGCCAGGATTCAAAAAACCCATACCCTATCCCGAAGTGCCATCAGAGTGCCCACCTTTAGCCCAAGGCTAGAGTCAAAAAGGAACTACGCTCAAATCAAGAGAAGAAATCCCCAAATCTTGATGACCTAGGCAAGGAGTAGGGAGGCGATAATCCTAACCCTAATGACCCACTCTCTAAAAACACCTCCACCTGACCTCTAATATCATCAAGTTAGCAAGTATCTCCCAAATCTAGGCTCACATTACCTAGTCTGAGGCCTCTCTCTCAATGGCGTTGGCACCAAATTCATGCCCTTTTAAGCTTCGAGTCCAAGCAGAAACTCAAACTTGAAGGAGTCCAAGTGCACCTTATCTGAATTGCCTTCGAATGGGACCAATTGTAGTAGCAAATTTTTCTTATAGCCATCTATATGGAGAAGTTGGTGGTGGAGCTTATCTACCACAATGTCCAACAGTCTCCTCTCTGGACTCACATGGATCTATGGCTAAAGTAACACCACATATAGTACACCCCACTTCCACCACTCTGCCACCCACCTCCTAGCCCTGACTGCACCCCACCTCTAGCCTTCACCAACCACATCACCTCTTACTACTTCCCATTCCACCTTGGTTGTTATTGCCCTCCCTCCAGTCAAGGACCAGATCTAGGATTTTGATGCACCTGACATAGAGGATGAATGCAACATTAGTGAATACGTTTTGTGGGTCCAAGTGCACCGTGAATGCCACTCTTAAAGGTGGTAGCTATTAGTAGACTTAAAAGCTAGGTGCCACCAGTAGTGGTGGCGCATTAATGAGCCAATGGGTACAAGAGCAATAAATATTATCTAGAATGGCACATGGGTAGAGAGAATATCATAGTAGGCATCGGGTTGTTAGAAGAGAGAGAGACAAGGGTTGAAGCAACAGAGAGGAACCATATGCTCACACTCATTTTCTTCATATTCAATTACCCATATAACTAAAGTGATTACAACACTCTAAGGTCTGTAAGACCATTCACACATAGCCTTAATCCACCAACTTATTTAATGTCCCAAATTTGCTAATATAGTTGGACATAGCTAAGACTTTGTCGGTGGTCACACACACGAGCTTGAAGTCTCAACACTCCCCCTCAAGCTCAAGACAACATTTTTACACCGAGCAGCTATCTAAAAACATTGAACTTATCTTTACCCAAAGACTTGGTAAAGATATCTGTTACCTGCTCATCTGTCTTCACATGCATGAGATCTACTCTCCCTGCAAGAACCATCTCTCTGATAAAATGGTAGTGCATCTCAATGTGTTTAGTCTTGGCATGATACATTGTATTTGTTGCCAAGAGTACACTATTGAGATTTTTGCACAACAAGGTCACTAGAGCATCCACTTGTATGTCCAAATCAGCCATAAGCTTGAGTAGCCATGCAATCTTACATTCTGCCAATGCAGCACCCCTGTACTTTGCCTCAGTGCTAGACAATGCAACCGTTGGTTGCTTCTTGCTGCTCCAACTAATCATTCCACTTCCAAATCCAAAGGCAAAACCACTCATAGATCTGCGATCATATGAGCATCTTGCCCAATCCGCATCTGTGTATCCAACCAGTGTCAAGGGTTTATCTTTCACATAGAACATCCCATAATCTACAATGGACTTAACATATCTCATAATCCGCCTAAAAGCATCCAAATATGGCTTTCTAGGCTTCTACATGAACTGACTTATTAGCCCAATTGCATAACTCAAGTCCGGCCTAGTGATAGTCAAGTAGATCATACTACCAACCTTCTGCCTGTACATAGTCACATCATCAAATTTAGCTCTAATGCTAATGTCTAACAACTTGACATTCTAATCAAGAGGTGTATCTAGTGGTTTATATTTAGCCATACCATATTTCTTCAGCATTTCCATGGCATGGTATTTTTGCATCAACCATAAACCATTTTCAGCCTTGATCACCTCAATACCCAAGAAATACTTCAGTTCACCTAAGTCTTTCATGTCAAATTCGGATTTCAGCATCTGCATAACATGTTGTATCCCAAAGTCATCATCACCTGTGATTATCAAATCATCAACATAGATAACCAACACTACCAAAGTCTTTTTCATAAACAGACTGTGATCAACCTTGCCAACAGTAAATCCCAAACTCTGCAAGTAACTATTGATCCTTGCATGCTAGGCTCTCAAAGCCTGCTTCAACCCATACAACACTTTTTTATGCTTACATACAATTGAAAATCAGGATGTACATACACTTCAGGCTGATCCATATAAACATCCTCTACTAAATCACCATTGAGAAACACATTCTCAACATCCATTTATGCTACAATTTCTAGCCTTTAGCAATAGCCAATGCGATCACTGTTCATATGGTAGCCATACTCGCAACATGGCTGAAGGTTTCCTCATAGTCTAACCCATACTGCTAAGCATATCCTTTAGCAACCAGCCTAGCTTTATACCTCTCTACACTGCCATCTGACTTGCATTTAATTTTGTAGACCCATTTGCAACCAATGGTCTTCTTTTCTTCTAGCAATGGCACAAGGTCCCAAGTACTATTTTCAGCTAAGGCATCTATCTCCTCATCCATAGTTGTGCATCAATTTCTATCCATCTCTGCTTCAGCAAATGTAGGATGCTCTTTAACCTCTGTCACCTTTGTCATATAAGCAAAATGCTTCGCAGAAAAACCACTGTAAGTCAGCCTATCCACAAGGTACCTGACTCTCTGTGATCATCTAAGCTGTGGTGCATTACTCGATTCCCCTCTCTCATGAGGCGGAATGTATGTGTTCTACCTAGTACCATGCATATATACTGTCAAAATACCAAGCTCACTATCTAGATTGTCAGTTGAGTCATAACCTAAAGTCATCCTGCTAGGTATCATCACACCAGATGTATCATCAATGACTTTTTCTTTTCCTTTGTTGTCCACCACATCATATCTCCCCCTCACTGACATAGTGGTGTCAGTGGATGGTGAGCTAGAGCTCCGTAATCTCCTTGTCCATGGAGATATCTTCGTACCACTACGGTCTGTCACTGTAGTACTTTGCTGCGAATCAAATGTAGAAACATGTGTAGAAGGCATATTCGATGGCGTTGCAACCGGTGATGCATACCAAGAGGCCATCTCATCAAAGATAACATCTCTGCTGATGACTAGTGTCTCCCGAGTAGAGGGATCATAGCATTTATATGCTTTTTTTCCATTGAGTATCCAATAAAAACACACTTATGTGCTTTTGGATCCAACTTTTTCATTTTCTCATTAGGTATGTGCACATAAGCAAGACAACCAAAAACTTTCATGTGACTGACATCAGGCTTGTAGCCATATAGCTTCTCAAATGGTGTCATATCATGAATACCTGCAGTGGGAGTCATGTTCAAGATATACATGGCTATCATAACAGCCTTAGCCCAATAATAGAGTGACATACTCTTCTCATTCATCATTACCCGAGTAGCTTCCATCAATACCCTATTCTTCCGTTTAGCTACCCCATTCTGCTGTGGAGTGTAGCTGCATGTAAGTTACCTACGCATGCCATTTTCAGTCAAAAAACTGTTAAACTCATTTGACACATACTCCCCACCTTTGTCAAATCTCAAGCAAGAGATGTAACAATCAAATTACTTTTCAACCTACTTTTTAAATTGCTAAAAAATAACAACACCTCATCCTTTGTTTTCAATATATAAACTTGCACCGGAGGCTATTCTCAACATGTTCGAAGGTTTTCATAGCCCGGACTCAACCAATGCTTCTATTCCAAGCCACAATGTCCAGGATGAAGGACAAGTATATGTGGAAGACGATGGGGCTAAATTCATCATAGATGCAAGTTTTAATGCTCTTTATATAGCATCCAAATCGACTGCCAAACCCCTCGCTAGAGACAATGATTACAAGGCGCAAGGAGACTCAATCACCAAGGACGAAAATCAAGCACATTTCATTCCTACTCTTGGGTGCTCAACGAGCAGACGATCAAGACAAAGATATGCATGTAAGCACAAAGGGAAGGGAAGCCCTGGAACGATGCAATATTCTCTAGGCACACACAATCAACAATGGAGGCCCGGCATATGCTTATGTTATATGCAAAGATCAAGGTGAGGTTCTGATTCAATCTGGCCTCTCACATGCATGCATCGGCTCTATCAGCCCAAAGACAACACAAGGCAACGTTCAGCCTCTATAAGTACCCACAGGATGCCCAAACCCTGCCTCTTCTCTGCAGGAAGACCCAGGACTCCTGGAATTCAACCAGGAAATACAAATTCACTGCATGAAAGAAATTCAGCTGCTAGCATCTGAGCAGCTCTTACAAGATTATGTGAAAGCATTCAATGATTCAGAAGCAGTTTCTGCCATGTCTGCTCATCTCAAAGGGCATTTTAGCACTCTAGGAGGCCTGTTTTTTTATAAAAATCAAACATGAAGAGGCCTGCCTTGCTGACGTCACTTCAGATCATGAATATTTCTCTGGTGCTACTTTTCGAGGGCCCCACGCAGCGTATGCAACAGATATTTCTGTTATTTCTTACAAAGGAACCCGGGCTACAATATTGAATATGCTGTCCCTGGCAGCCCATGACCAAGCCTATGACTCCTTTGACTACCTGCATTCATCCCATCGATTGTTGGTGATTGCAGTAGATTTGGGGGGTTCAATTCCCTCTAGAGAGGCAATAATTTGGGAGGGTTCAATCCCCTCAGTGCAAATATTGCGGGCAACCTTTAGACAATTAGTTTGGCATGCAGTCATAGCCAACAAAGCCTCTGCAAATTCCCTCCTGCCACAAGACTATTCTCAATTCCTATTTGGGATCAGAGGAGACCTGATCAAGGATTCAACACTCCAGATTTCTCAAGATGGGCATCTCCATCTCATGATGGCAGCAAACCAATGCCAATCTACGAAAAACTACTCACGTGACTACCTATTGACTCAAATGAACATATTGGTTTTTGATCCAGAATCTTTTGCCGTTGTACCTATTTTCTATTTTACTGCAACAGGTCTATTTTCCAGGATCATTGTCACAAATGCCAGTATTGTGATACCTCTTTGTGAACAACATGCTTGCAAACAGTTGCAGTACAATACTACAGAAAACAATGATACCTATGAAGCAGACCATGCTGACATGCAGCTAAGTGATGTGCAAGAAGGATCCCAACTTTTCTTTTGGGCCGTCTATATCCTGCCCTTTCAATGATTAGTTTTGGGATACATTAATTTGTTTCTCTTGCAGTTGTGCTTCAAATCTCCTTGATGGTTTATGCAGGGCTATGTCATGCTAAATCAATTGCTACACAAGTATACTGCCTCTTTCACTGGTTGGATATCCTTGGTCTCTTTAATATGTTGCAGCTTCCCTCTCACTTTGGGGGGGATGCAGAAGGAGGTTTTAAAGTTCATGTGAAGTTGCAGAATCCATACAATTATATGCAAGTCATGGAAAAGCCGAAAGCTCGTGTAAAGATGAAGTATGAACTAATCACTTTTCTCCTTATGAAGAATGTATTAGATCCTGGAATCCAAGTTATGTAATTTCACACAAGCATCTATCTATGCACGGGTGCGACTCACCACATCCACAAACAACGGGTGACATATCACGCATCTCTTGTTCATAGGAGCAACTTGATGCCCCTTAGTCATACCAGCCCATGCACTGTAATAAACACATCTCCTCATTTTGATGATAAGTCTTATGGGAGGGTGTTGGTATAAATAAGCCTTATCATAAAAGGCATATTCACATATACCCATGTAACGACCTTCAGGCTATTTAAAGCCATACAAATCAATTAAGAAATAGTCGTGTGCTTCTATAGAACTGCTTTTTTTCCTTTCATTTCTGTTCAGTTCTTGTTCTTGTTTCCTGTTCTGTTTTTCTCTCTGAGAGCCTTCTCATGGCTTCTCTCTTGAACCTCCTGCGTCCTCCTGGTTTCCCCACAGATCATTGTGAGAAGGAGTAGGGCTTCACCATTGAAGAGAGAGGGATGCTTGAAGAGTACTAGAGAAGTCGGTCAAGTATAGCTCGTGTCCAGTAGTGTATGGCGCGGGAGTAGACCGAGCAGGTAAACGGCTCTTGAAAGGCAGCTGAAGCAGCACGAGGATGCCTACAGTACTGGAGCAGCAAGCTAGAGGGACTTGAAGAGTGGCGCCATGTTGACTCTATAGAAAGGACTTGCGTTCTTTCTGTAGTAGATTAGAAGAGAAAACAGGTTCATGAGGAAGCAGCCATTAGTGGGTTAGTACGCCAAACTGTCAAACTGTGAAGTGGCATCAGGCAGCCCAGGGACAGAAGTGAGGCTAGCCGTTCTTCTCAGTACCCTTGCGCAGACATCGCCTTTAGATGGCAGCTTCTCACGTGAAGATGATTGCAGAAGGACAAGAAGAAAGCAGTTGAAAAGAGAAGAATGAAGGCCGGAATGCTAGCACTGTTGCTAGGGATTGACGGCAAAGGCTGAAGGGGTCACGAAGGCCCAAGGGTGGCAATGGGAGTGATCAGTGGCAGCAGGTACTCTAGGGCACCACAGTTGCTCCATGAAAGGTGTGTCGTTATTCTAGAGAGCCGATGATTTTAGTGGTATAAGAGGTAGAGAGCAGCAGAGATTTGCAGACGTAACAGCAGGGTTGCCGCAAGCACATCGATGTCCTGATGTGCGTGCTGTTGTTATGGGCAACCATATGCCTCCTTGGGCTGATGTGGTACGAATCTTTTCTTCTATTCACTTCTTTGCCATGCCATATAATAGCTATTTTATTCTCTTTTTGACTCGCGCTTTCTGCAATTTCTCTCCCTACATCAATCGCCATCGTCTTGTTCTCTTCTCCACCCTTTTCTTTGCCCTTATGTCCGCTGGGGCTGAAATACTCTGGTTTCAGCAGTGAATTTGTTGCAGAAAACTGTCATAAACAGTTAAAGACTGCAGTTAGTTAGTTAGACTTGTTAGCTTACAGATAGTCAGGCATTGTTTGCAACGTGACAAATGCAAATAGACCCGACAATATAACCCAGATAGTGGCATGGGGGAAAAGCTTGAGAGCAATAATTATGCCATATGGAAGTTTCGCATGGAGAACTTATTGATAGGTAAAGGATATTGGGACTTGGTGACACGTGTTGAAGCTAAACTTGAAATTCCAGAGAGGAATCCTACACCTGATCAAGGATGAGCATACCAAGCTTGGTTGAAAAGAGCTCGCAAGGTGCTACATTGGTTATCTTTGTGTATCTCGAATGCTAGGTAATGTAGATCATGAATTGCACGTCACTAGCAGATGCATGGAACATATTGATCAGGTACTATAGCATAACTACAAGTGTCAAGAAGATACAGTTAAAGCAGAAATTCAATAACATGGAGAGAAAAAGCAGATCTATTTAGGATTATGTCACATAGATTAAGATTATTACAGATCAACTGGCATCCATTGGCACACGGGTTGAGGATGAAGACATGGTTGCAGTAACATTAAATGGTTTGGGACCTGAATATAAGTCATTTGATACTTCCATCTCTGTGCGGGCTGAAATGCAAGATTTCAATGAGCTAGTTGCATTGCTTATTCATGAGGAGGTTAAACTTGGATTGGCTACAGACTCTAGCAGTTCCAAGAATAAGGATGATGTCTTTTATTCGAATCAACGTAGTCGTGGTAGCCGTGGTAGAGGTGGTGGTTCTGGCAGAGGAGGCCGACAAAATGTATCCAATGGTCATAATAACTAGCAGAGTTCAAATGCACGAGGAGATGGAAATTTCATAGGCAGGGGGAGATCTAGTCCTAGAGGCAGAGGCTCCTAGTAGCAACAACGCCCATTTGACAATCCTAATAAGGATAAGGATTGTCACTACTGTGGAAAGTATAGTCATATTGCCAAGGACTGCTGGAAAAAGAAGGGCAATAAAAAAGGCAAACAACATGGACATTATGCATCATCTAGTCAAACAGAAGTTGCATTTAGGGATCGATTGTTTGCCATGACATATGTGAAAGACAGGGCTACTGAGAAGTCTCATGAGGATGCAGTTTGGTACATTGATTCGGGGGCATCGAATCATATGACACCTCATGGTGATTGGTTTACAAATATGGTGCCTGAGAAGAATGGCTATGTATGCATAGGGGATGACACGTAGCATAGCATAGAGCATAAAGGAAAAGTACCTTCGGTAGTCTACGATGGCAGGAAGAGGAACTTACATAATGTATTGCATGTCCCGTCAATTACTAAAAATCTACTGTCTATGGGTCAGATGACTGAGCAAAATTTGTAGGTCCAATTTAACAAGCATGGATGCTTCATTAAGGAGTTTGGTAATGGCTGCAAATTGATTGCTTGTGGTCATAGAAATGGCAGGATGTTTACTCTTGATGCCACTTTGCCACAGTTGAAATTAGTAATGTTTGCCCATGGCTCTGGCATAGTTAGAGACTTGGAAATATGGCATAAGAACCCAGGAGGTTCAAGAGAGAAGCCATGAGAAGGCTCTCAGAGAGAAAAATAGAACAGGAAACAAGAACAAGAACTGAACAGAAATGAAAGGAAAAAAAGCAGTTCTATAGAAGCACACGACTATTTCTTGATTGATTTGTATGGCTTTAAATAGCCTGAAGGTCGTTACATCGGTATATGTGAATATGGCTTTTGTGATAAGGCTTATTTATACCAACATGATCTTCTTCTCTTAGTCTCATTTGCAAGTTGCTGCCACTACTACTTTGTTGCCTATGGCTACGGGAGATGCCGCCAACCCTGTGTCTTCTACCAGTCCATTTCGACTGTCATGCACAACAGTCCAGGTCTAATGGTAACTGCTTTTACTATGCATGTGTGGAAACAAATCCCAAAGCCCTCAGCTCATAAATTTCTTCCCTATCGGCAACGACTGCACTTTTGAACTACTTCCTTGCTTTCGGCTGGCACTCTGTTGTTGTCACACAAGTTGCTGCTCCAATGTTCAACACTTCTCTTTGACTAGCGCTTCCCTGCTAAATTCTAATGGCTGAGTCCTCTGCTCAGACACCACAGATTCTTCCCATGATAATATTTTCCTTGTTATCATTCAAACCACAGCTTTCTGACCCGGAAACATGGATTTCTCTATCTCAACAATAGGTTTAATTGAAAGCTACACTTATCCCTAGAGTACACAAAGGTTACATAGATGCAATGGCTAGTCTAGGATGCCGCTACACATACAATAGTCCTCTCCTTCACACAAACTTAAAGGCAATACATGCCCACCTTGAGGCTATCCTCACACATGTAGATAAAATGATTTTTAACTTCTTTCTTTGGCATCTATAAATTTGTAAGCTAGAGCTTAGGCTTGGGCTAAGATGCTTAGCTTAGATTAAGCATAGTCTACATCTCTCACATAGGTGCATTGCATCCAATTCGGATGAGGCTCAAGATAACATTTGAGAGGAGAGATATATGAAATAGAGGATATATTGCACATCCAATTAATGCAAGATGTTTTTTAGAAAACAAAGCCACAGCATCTTCAAGCACATGCAAAATCATGAGAGGTTTGATCCCTCCCATTTAGATCAATTTCTACAACAACACAACTCAGTTGCAGTATGGTTGTAGAATCTATCCATTTTGATATATGAATTAGAGGATATATTGCACTTAGAAAACAAAGCCATAATATCTTCAAGCAAATACAAAATCATGAGAGGTTTCATCCCACCCATTTAGATCAATTTGTACAACAACACAAGTCATTTGTAGTATGGTTGTAGAATCTATCCCTTTTACTAGCTTTGTTATGTACTTAATCAATTATTATATGTGTGTGTGTGTGTGTGTGTGTAACATACGATGAGGACTTCTCACAAAGAATCATAGCCTTTGGACCTATGAGATGTGTTAAAAGGTGGTACGATGCAACAAGTGGAGGCTGCCAAACATAGAGAAAAACCATAAGACACGCGTCTAAAATATAATCTTGATCCATATTAATTAGATGACCCGTATGACATTCATAAATCTCAAACTATAATAGAAAATTCAAATGCATAATAAGATGGGCATGCAGTAATTTGCATCACCATCAATCATCTAGCAACAATCAATGCATTTAAATTAGTGACAAGATAATGGTTTATATTAGCATTTAAATATACATTTTATCTTATAAACCCTACAACATAGATAAGAAAAATAGGGTTTTGACACATTTAATAGAGCATTTGATTAGGTGTTTATCCTAGCGTTCAAAATACGCATTTTCACATTGAAACACAAACAAGAAGAAGAGGATAATTTTACTGCATTTAAGAGAGAATCTAATATGTAGAATGGTGTTCCATCTAATGACGAGCAATATAGTTCAATATAATCTCTCATCTTGGCAAAGCAACTTTACTGCATACGGCTACTATATAACTAGTACTAATAAACATGAAAAATATAAGTATGAGTTTTTTTTTAAAAGATTTTTTAATATAATAATTCAAAACCAACAATAGACCCTAAAACTCAATGATACATCTACTACCATCCTGGAGATGAGCATTATAATATTGTGCCATTTCACCCAATATTACTACTGTTGTGGAGGGTCCACATGAGCATTCAATGAGTGTAATGTCCCCATTAGTTAGTTTATTTTAACGTGCATATACATGGTGTTGCATGTCCACACATAGAAAAACTGCAGAATCTCTATAGGATTTACAAGAAGTATGATTGGTTTACTAGAATAGTCTGAAATCTCTAGTATCATGTTTAGATGACTTAATTCCCACTTTAGATGGATCCAAATATATATTGTGACTTATTTTGAAAGGAATAAGTCGTGCAAGATAAAAGATGGATAAAAATAATTCAATTTATAAAAATCATCATTTTCTCCTATTTTTGATACATTTTTGCAATTCTGCTTGCGTTGACTTGTCGAACCCATGTGTTACAATCATTTTGAGTACCCGAACGACTATATTTGGAGTTCATATAACGAAGTTATGAGCCAAACAAGTTGCAGGGCAGAAAAAAATGAAAACAAAGCATAAGCTTTAAAGCTAAGTACTAAAAGAAAGTATTCTCTCTTTGTCATCGATGATGCGTTCTCTTTTCTATCCTCCCCTTGCAAAACTATAAATTGAGGGCTTCAGGATGACCAGAAAGAGCGACAACAAGCAATCTTGACGAGGACGAGACGATGATTGAGAAGGAGGAGACTCTATTCCACGAGATAAAGAGACATCATTCCGTTCAACCCAAGGAAGGGGATATGCTGAAGAACTCTCATCCTCTTCTACCCTGATCTGAGAAGAGAAAACACTAAAGAACTCTATCCTATCATACCTCTACTCTCGTCTCTATTCCGTCATGGCCCCGAAAAAAGAATTCAAAAGCCGAAATCTCAAATGACCCTACTAATGTAGAAGCAACAGTTGGAGTTGCGAGCACGGGAGTCACCAACAGAGTTACGGGCGTGAATAACAACCCTTTACCAACCGCGATACCATAGGTTTTTCTAAAAAAAGTTCTATCCAAATAAGATAAATCTCTTGAGAAATACCGACTTAAGACCATGAAACTTGGTTACAAGAACTGGAAGTTAGAGATCCCAAAATCGAGACACCCCTAGTTAAATTCCAAGGGGAAGATTTCATTATGTGAAACTCAAGTGTCGATTGCTACTAGAATTAAGCATCACTTGAAAGTTGCATGATTGATTGAAGTTATAACTGCTTGCACACATCAATCTTGTTTGTGATTTTCTAGATTGGATCCTGATTGAATTAAGAATTGGAACATATAAGAATTGAGAAGCCCTATACCTCCCCTAAGGATAGTTGTTGAATCCCCATACCAAGAGGGGATTTTTTACCGCCACGGAAGTATGGATCGACTTCGATGGCGAGAGGTCTCCCAGCAGGGATCGTATTAAGTAGGAGGTGGATAGGGTGCCAGGAGGACTCTGGCTAGTAAATCCCTTTTCACACCTAACTACTTGGTCCCTTGTATGGCCCGAGTTCTACTTGGGACACCTATAAACGCTAGCTATAGGTGGATTTGATCTTGGTGATGTGCAGATGCGCTGGATGAGGCAGCATGTGAAATTGTAATTTTCTCCTGTATGGACGGGAGAACACACATTATGGAATATAATCAATGAAATTATTTTATTCTAATTGTATATCCATGAGTAAATTACATTAATGAACAACTGTGCATAAAAGGATTTTAATTAATGAAGTTGTTTTTATATGTTTCATGTAATGTGCTAGATAATTAGATAACTAAGAATTTCCATAGAGGGAAGCAGGTAGGTGGATTCCCGACGAATCCAGTCCTATGGCAGGGTGGTCTCGATTAGCCGAGAGGTTTCCCCAAAAACAAACACTAGAAAGAAACTCTAGGAAGGGCCAATTTGGTGACTTACCTAGGGTTTAGTCTCAGAACCCGAACTGTAAATTATCTTAGGGAAAAGGTACGACGGTTGTGCCAGAGCACTGCAAGGGATTTCATAGATCCTTAGTCTGCTACTGGAAAAAAGTGTTGTACTCCATAAATCAAGGGTAATGGCAGTCGCTCCTTCCGGACAAGAAGCCTTTCGAAGGACACCTTCGGATGTGAGCTAGTTGTTGATAGGTGACTGTTAGGTCGATTAGGAACCTTCAGGTCGGTCCTCCATGGGTAACGGCAGGACGCTTCCACTGCAGGGGGTAGACCTAGGGTTAACTAGCTATGACAAAATCCGATCATTTTGATTTGAGTACGGATGGAGACGGCTAGAAGGTAAACTCTAGGTGACTACTAAAATGTTATTCGTCAAGAAATTAAGGCGGGTATGTTACAATGAGTAATAAACTCACTCATTTCATTCTACCTACTCAAATATGCAATGAAGGTCGAGCTAATGGAAAAATTAATCATTCATATAGAAGATGCTAAGAGACTAGGTCTATAAGACTTGCACTCGAACAAGTAGAAACTAATCTCCACCGCAATACTATCCAAGCTAGTATTGCCTACTAAAGCAACCTTGAATTGCATGCAAGTTTTGATAGTGACAAGAAGGAAGGTTATCCTTCCAACATATCACAATGAAAGCTCACAGAGATAGGGAAAAAGAACCAAGGTTGTCCTTCCAACATATCATAATGAAAGCTAGCACTCTAACAAGTAGAAACTAATCTCCACCACAATATTATCCAAGCTAGTATAACCTACTAAAAAAACCTTAAACTACATGCATGCTTTGATAATGACAAGAAGGTTATTTATAGTCATTGATAACACTATGCTAGGATATATAAAAAATATAGAAAATTCACATGTAGCTTGGACAACCTTTGGAAATATATTTTCAATAAATATAAATGCATAGAAGATTCAACTTAGAAAAAAGTTGGATATTTTAAAGAAAGAGAAGATACATGTAAGTTGAAGGGAGGTGAGCCCTAAAGTGGAAGCACAGAGCGAAAGCAAGAGTTATGGTGAAAGGACAAAGAGCAAGAGAGAGAGTATGTGTTAATCCCAAGTCGAGATGGCGGAGAAAGATGATGGAGAAATGAAGAAAAAGTAAAAAAAAGATGGAAAAAGAGTAAAGACATGCAGGCGGAGCAAAAAGCGCAATTTTAAATTAAAGGCACCTCAAAAAGCTCTAAAAGCTCTTGTAAAAGAGCACCAGGCTCCCTCCTGTGCAAATTATAAAATATTAGATAGGTGTAGGCTAGAGGCATAAGGCTAGAAGAGGGAAATAGAGAAAGGACCTCGCCACAACGGCCGGTCATGTAAAAAAGGGATGGGTGCCCATGGGATTTTCGGGCTCGTATATAAAGTTCAAAAAGTGATGGAAGCTCATTCTTTTGGTGTGTGGCTAACAAGAGTTCTCTTCTTCTTCTCTTCTTCTCTTCTCCTTGCTTGTGTGTGCTCTTGAGAGAGAGTGTGTGAGAGTGTGAGGGAGTGAGTGTGTGGGAGTGAGGGATCCAGAGGGTGAAGCTCTTCACCATCTCCTCTTCTCTTCTTCTCTTCTCTTCTCTTCTCTTTTCTCATGTGCGTAGCTATGGTGGATGGAGCTTGGAGATGGAGGAGGCTTGAGGATGCTTGAGCTAGTATCTAGGATTGTGGAGCTACTGGCATGTGCGAGACAGGAGGCAACTCATTTCGGCATCAAGGTAAGCTCATTACACTCGTAAGATCGACGGCGCGTCGGCTAGGTGAGAGATAGCCATTAGAGCTTGCTTGAAACACTTGAAACAATAAGCGGTCTGTGTCAAGATTGTGGGAGAGAAGAAATGAGTCTCACTTGTAGCTTTCTTGCTTGCACAATGGGAGAATACACACAAGGGTGGAGGATGAAAACAGTTTTCCTCTTCTTAGTTGTGTAAGCCAAAAGAACTCTCTTATACAAAGAAATAGAAGAGCCCTATATATGGGTCTCAAACCAAACTCAACTAACTAAGGTAGCATACTAACTGAGCCATGAACTAGAGTAGATAAGGATAGCTATCATCTAGCTATTATTCATGGGAGGTATACCAACCGCATCTACAAACAACTGACACGTCGGTGACATAAATGCACAACGGTCACCCTGGCATATCACGAGTGGAGCTCGATATCTCAACACTCCCCCTCGAGCTCAATTCCAATTCCTGCACACCAAGCAGGTCTCTAAACTTGCGCAGCTTCTCTACGCCCAATGCCTTCGTAAATATGTCAGCTACCTGATCCTCTGTGCTAACATAAACTAGATCAATAAGACCTAGTAGAACCCTCTCCCGCACATAGTGATAATGCACCTCAATGTGCTTTGTTCTAGCATGATAGACTGGGTTATTTGCCAAGTGTATACTACTCATGTTGTCACAATAAATGACAACTAGCCCATTTGTAGGCTGATGCATATCATAAAGTAGCTTATGCAACCAAGCTACCTCACATGCAGCCATTACTACACCCCTGTACTCAGCCTCTGTGCTGGATAAGGCAACTGTAGGCTGTTTCTTGCTGCTCCAAGTGACTGCAGCACTCCCAAAAGAGAACACATATCCACTGGTAGATCGTCTATCAGAAATGCTACCAGCCCAATCAGCATCAGTGTATCCATGCAACTGTATCTGAACCCCAGTCTCATAAAATAGTCCATACTGCAATGTGGACTTCATATACCTGAGTATGCGTCTAGCCGCATCCAAATGTGGTTTCCTTGGAGCCTGCATAAACTGACTTACCAATCCAACATCATAGCTCAAATCTGGCCTGGTAATAGTCATATAAATCAAGCTTCCTACTATGCGTCTGTACATAGTAGGGTCTTCCAGAAGCTCACCTGCATCTGCGCTCAGCTTTACATTCTGCTCCAAAGGAACTAAAATAGGCTTACAGCTTGTCGTCCCATATTTGGACAGCATGTCCAATCCATACTACCTCTGCAAGAGCTATATCCCACTTGGTGATCTAATCACCTCAATGCCCAAGAAATAACGCAGCTCTCCCAAATCCTTCATCTCAAACTTCTGCTTCAATAGCATTTTCACATGAAGGATATCTTCATCACTGTCACCTGTCATAATCAAATCATCAACATAAATGACAAGTAGCATAATACCTTTCTCTGTTTTTCTCACATAAAGTGAGAAATCTGCCTTGGAAATCTGAAAGCCAATAGTGACAAGATATTGTCCTATCTTGTCAGACCATGCTCTAGGTGCTTGCTTCAAGCCATACAAGGCTTTTTTCAACCTGCAAACAAACTCAGGATGAACAGCATGCACATACCCTGATGGTTGCTCCATATAGACCTCTTCTTGCAAATCACCATGCAAGAAGGCATTCTTTACATCCATCTGATGTAAAGACCATCCCTTTGATGCAGCCATAGCAATGACTGCTCTTACGATTGCCATCCTTGCAACCGGACTGAATATTTCTTCATAGTCAATGCCATATGTTTGTGCATATCCCTTGACTACTAATCTTGCCTTGTATCTATTCACAGAACCATCTGCATTGTGCTTCACCTTATAAACCCATTTATAGCCAATTGCATTCTTACCTTTAGGCAAAGGTACCAACTCCCATGTAGCTTTTGCTTCCAAGGCATCCATTTTTTCATCCATGGCTTTCTCCCATTTTTCTTTTCCCATGGCTTGCTCAAAAGAAGTGGGTTCTGGTTCCTGTATCACTTTGACCATATATGCATAGTGAATGGCTGTAAATCCATAATATTTCAGCCTATCCACAGGATACCTAGCTCTGGTAGACCTGCGCAAAGTAGGTTCACTCCCAGGTGCTCTCAAAACATCCCTGGTCTTCCTTACTCCAGGTGTAACAATAGAAGGAATACCCAACTCATCATCAATGCTCTGTTCTGAGCCACTAGATTCACCATCCACATAAGAGTGACCTGCATTCACATCAAACATGGGCTGATCTACCTTCTCTTTTCCTTTTCGTGATACCTGCATACCACTATCTGCATTGCTTTGAGAAGATTCTCCTGATCTCAATCTGCCTGTCCATGGCAAAGAATGTGAACCACTGCTAGAGGACGCTCCAGGTCCACTAATATCCTGTGATTGCTGCTGTGAATTCTGTGCAGCATTACCATTTTGTGCATCTATATTATCAATCACATTTACTGGTTTATACCAGCTACTCATCTCATCAAAAACATCTCTGCTCAGTGTAAACTTACGAGTAGAAGGGTTATAGTATCTATACCCTTTCTGCTGCAGAGAGTAACCAATAAAGATACACTTCTCAGCTTTTGGATCCAACTTGGATCTCAACTCATCTGGCACATGAACGTAGGCAATGCAACCAAAAATTTTCAAATGAGAAATATCTGGTTTCCTACCAGTATACCTCTCCTCTGGAGTCATCCCATGTATTGCTGCAGTGGAAGTCATGTTCATTATGTAGACTGTTGTAGCAACTGCCTCAGCCCAATAAAAATCAGGCAGGTCTTTTTCATTGAGCATGGCACGTGATGCCTCTCCAATATGCCTGTTTTTTCTTTCTGCAATTCCATTTTGTTGTGGGGTATGACTACATAAATATTGCTGCTTTATGCCATGCTCCTGCAAGAACCTTGCAAACTCATTTGAGAGGTACTCTCCCCCTCCATCTGAGCTTAGGTATTTTATTTGCACCCCTATTTCTTTTTCAACCATAGCTTTAAGAGTTTTGAAATGCCCAAAAACTTCACTTTTCTTTTTCATAAAATACACCTAAACTTTTCTGCTATAGTCATCAATAAAAGTGACAAAATAATGACAGCCTCCAAGAGATGCAGCTTTAGTAGTCCACACATCAGAGTGGATTAATTCCAATGGCTTCTCACTCTCTTGAACATGTCTAGGAAATGGTTTCCTTGCCTGTTTTCCAAATTGGCAGGCTTCACATACCTTATGCATTTTTGCAACCTTGAATTTAGGCAATCCTGCAACAATATTTTGGGCCTGCATTGATTTAAGTCGCTGTACATTAACATGACCAATGCGTTTATGCCATATATCAATATCTGCAACTACACCGGTCCCATGTGCAAACATTGCTGCACTCAATTCAGACATGTCTGCATCCAACATAAACATTCTGCCATTCTTCTTTCCTTTTGCTATCAAGTGACCTTTATTTTTCATATCCTCAACAAAGCATCCATGAGGATTAAATCTGACCTGCAAGCCCTGTTCAACCATTTGACCAACTGAAACCAGATTCTTGGTGATATTCAGGACATGAAATACATCGGAAAAGTATTTCTTTTTCCCATCCTTCATAGACAAAGGAATTTTTCCAATCTGCACAATAGGATGTGCAGTATCATCACCAGTCTCCACAAATCCTATTTTTTCCATTTTCATTGCATCCTCCATCCATTCTGCATGACCTGTCATGTGGTTTGATGCACCTGAGTCAACATACCATATATCATTGCTTTCTTCTGCACTTGTCACAGAATTGTTCATGTGTTGCACCATAAACAAATGCTCATTTCTATCATCACCCTGTCTACTAGAAGATGCATAATTCCCTTGTTGCAAATTTCCATTCATTATGTCATTCTGCTTTTTATAGCAGTCTTTAGCCATATGATCCATTTTACCACAGTAGTAGCATTCAACATTACTGTTTGCATTTTGGCCTCTTTGCCATCTACCACGACCTCTTTGGCTCCCCCTGCCTCTAGAGTTACCACGTCCTCCTCCATACGACTGGTTTTCTTGGGTTTGCTGCATATTCTGATTTTTACCACGGCCTCCAGATCGGCCTCCTCTACCTCTGCCTCTACCTCTTCCAGCATTTGAGTAGAAGACAGCTTCTTTTGAAGTTCCTCCTGAAGAAGATGCACCACCATTTCTCTGCTCCTCAGAAATTAGAAGAGCAATCAACTCTTCAAAATCAGGAAATCTTTCACGGACGGAAATGGATGTTCGGAACTGTGCATAGTCCTTTCCTAGACCATTCAAGGTCACAGAAACTAAATCATCATCTTCCACTGGCGACCCAATGGAAGCAAGTGCATCTATAATCTTCTTCACCTTCATGTGGTAGTCATTGATGCTCATATTTTCTCTTTGCACATTGTGCAACTCTTGCTTGAGCTGCATTTTCCTGGCTTGTGTATTTGTGCTATACATTTTTGATAGAGTATCCCATGTCTCCTTTGGCGTACTTGCATCCTGAATATGCACAATCATAGAGTCTAAAATGCTGATAGACAGCCAGTATATAACTTTCCTGGCTCTCTCATGCCATGCTTTAAATGCCTGCATTTGCTGTTGATTGGGAACATCAGGAAGAACCGGTTCTTCTTCATTTCCTGCAACAAATTCCCAATATCCTTTTCCCATAAGAAAATTCATCATTCTAAACTTCCATGCTTGGAAGTTGTTCTTATCAAGCTTTTCAGTGACAATCAGTGAGAGAGAATCAGACGCCATTACAGAACACTGCAAAAAATTCTGTCACTGCAAAGAACACAGCTTCAGCCTCACAAGGGCAAATCTGCAAAACTGACGAAAGTGGTATTTTGACCACACAGTCACTTCCTAGTGACGATTTTGCATCAACAGGCACAACAAGGATGATTCTGTAACTCCCAATGTCTCTGCGCACAGGCATACGATGCAATTTCTACAGTAACTTTTCACCGACCTGTAGAATAGTGGCTGCACAGCATAAAACTGGGCCTTTTCCTGAGTGCGTGCAGAAAACTTTCGCCTCCAAAACAGGCCCCGAAATGGCCTCAAATAAAAAAAACAGGGTCACCAAGGGCTAAAGCCCTTACCCGCAGCATATACTGCCCTCTTGCTTCATCGCGAAGGGCGTCTCAACCAGAACACTGCGAGCTTGGCTTGCTTTCTT
The DNA here is from genome assembly GCF_053477565.2 of Lygodium microphyllum. Taxonomy (NCBI): domain Eukaryota; kingdom Viridiplantae; phylum Streptophyta; class Polypodiopsida; order Schizaeales; family Lygodiaceae; genus Lygodium; species Lygodium microphyllum. Next base: position 174,040,759 of record NC_141139.1, read on the forward strand.
GAGCTCCTTACCACGAACAAGGCTCTGATACCATGTCAAGATTGTGGGAGAGAAGGAAGGAGTCTCACTTGTAGCTTTCTTGCTTGCACAATGGGAGAATACACACAAGGGTGGAGGCTGAAAATAATTTTCCTCTTCTTAGTTGTGTAAGCCAAAAGAACTCTCTTATACAAAGAAATAGAAGAGCCCTATATATGGGTCTCAAACCAAACTCAACTAACTAAGGTGGCATACTAACTGAGCCACGAACTAGAGTAGATAAGGATAGATGTCATCTAGCTATTATTCATGGGCGGTGTACCAACCGCATCTGCAACTGACACGTCGGTGACATAAATGCACAACAGTCACCCTGGCATATCACGAGTGGAGCTCGATATCTCAACAGTCTGTGGTTCTTGGCGATTGAGCGTGAGCTCCCTCTACATTTTGGTTCCGTTGCCGGGACCAACGGATTCAAGCTTGAGCACTTGCGTGCCTCATATCGAGCATCGAAGTAAGGGGTTTATCCCCGAACCGGAGCTTGAGATAGGTAGGAAGTTGGGTTTTTTAATCTTCGAAGCAAGTAAGTATTTTGGGTTATTTTGTTTCTTTGAAGATTGGAAAACATGGAGAAATCATTTCAATTTTTTGCTTTCGATTCTTGTTGCATTTAGCATAGTTTAGGAGTAGGAAATTGAATCGGAAAAGGGTAGGGTTTAGCGTTGCAAAAGGGTAGGGCACAAAAGGGAAGGGGTTTAAGAGCTAAGAGGCCAAGGGAGAGCTCATTTGCAACCCTTGCAGTGAGAGAGAGAGAGCCCGTGGAGAATCGATTCGATCTTGTCACTAGAGAGCCTACCGATCGCTTCAGGTATATCAATCACTTCCCCTTGCACCCTAGTTGTGATCCGGAAAGTTGTGTGTGAAATGATTAGCTAAATTGTCAATTTTGATCAAAATCGCATCAACGCTGCCTCATCACACGTAACTCGGCCCGTCTGAGCAGTCGATTTTTTGGGCCGAGTCCTAGAATTGGCCCCAACTTCAACAGCCTCAAGAATCTCTTCATCAAGAGAACGAGCCTGGATACTCTGACAATCTGCTAGTGTGATTGATGCATGTCAAGTAGAAGGAGAAGGAGGACATTCGTGATCACATAACCCACTTGAGGAGTCTCTTCAAGAGAATCCCTACGGGTGAATGACCAACTGAAAGAGCAGTGTCAACTGTATTCATAAGCAGAATTCAAAATGAGGAACTGTATAAGGCTGTGACCGGCAACTCAAGCTTACAAGGAGATGCGCTAGCTAGGGTTTTTAAGGAAGCCATCAAAGTTGACAACTAGCTGAAAGAGAGAAGCTCCAGAAACTTAAACTCAGAAGAAACCAACTCACAGAGCTTAGAGAGAGCTTCAACCTCTAGTGAACGATCAAGCCCAACCACCTAAGATAAGGGGAAAGCCACTGAGACAAACCAGGGCTTGGCTGATGTAAAGATGGAGATAGCCAAGCTGCAAGACATGTTGAGACGACCAACGCGCTCACATATCCAATGCATGTACTGTGGCGGAAACCACTTACCAGAGCCGAGTGTCAAGACCCTAGGTCAAGACATTATACTAACTATAGTAGGTTCAGTCACAACGTCGCGTATTGTAGATTACCAAAAAGACTTCCGTACTCGCAACCATACGGCCAACCCTACCTAGCGAACAGGCCACAGCCATTCTTCGAAAGGGGAGAACCATTGGCCCTTCTTGCGCCTAATGACATTAAGCCGGTTGTTCCTAGGATGGACATAAACCCTACATGCATACCTAGGCCGCATGGTCCCTACATGACCCATCCACCAAGTGACGCTCCAGTCCACTATGTGGAAGAGCCAAATGAGGAAGAGACTTACATATACCCTTACATCTCGCATGACGACGAGGGCAACATAATCCTTATGGACTATCGACCAGTACCGGTGATGGCATTAGGAAGAGGATGAGGTAGAGGCCTAGGAGGGCAGATGCAGGATTCAATCATCTGTTGGACTTGTGGTCAACCAAGACATGTCTCTCTCATCACGCTGCCCTGAGAGGGAGCAACAAAATAGAGACAAAGCTGACCTAAGGTGCATTGAGTGCAGGATCACTCATCTCTTCATCGGCTGCCCAAAGCGAAAACCATCTTCGAGTTCAGCCAACGTGCCATCTGTCCCATTGGGGCTGTTTGGTGTCGAGAACCTCTATGGGGAGGCCACACCTATCCCATTGCTGGTCATGACTCGTGCCCAGACGAAGCAGGCCGACATATCACTACCAGGGCCTAGCAACCTCGATGTAGCATCGATAGGGAAGAAGAGCCATAGGCGGAGAAAGAAGAGGCCTGAAGCTAAGGTTGCATTGAAAACTGAGAGTGCTACTACTCTGCCTGCTGGAAAGAAGGTCACTGATGTAGAGGCAGAAACTTCAGCCCCTAAGACGGCCGAAAAGGGAAGTGCTAAGGTAGGGGAATACCCACATTCAAAGTGCTAACTAGAGGCAAGAGAAAGTGAAGGAATGAGTGAAAGAGGCCCAAGAGCACCTAAAGGACGTTGAGCCCATCCTAGAGAATGAGATCGATGATCTCTCCAGCATAAGCACGCCAGTCTCACCCCCTCAACCAAAGTCAGGGGATGCGACTGCACCACAAGTAGTACTGCTTAGGCCAAGTCTTGATGCTACAGGCCCGCAAATCAGTCATGGCCATTGGCCAGAAAAATCTAGATTAGGAGAGAGACGAGTAGCCAATGACCTCCTTACCACGCTGGTGACCGCCCCTGTGACGCTAAGTCTGGGAGACCTGCTTAAGCAGCATCCCACCCTATGGTAAGACCTGAAACAATGGGTTGAAGGATTACGAGAGCAAGATGCTGATCTGCATGACCATGATGCAGAGACTCAAATACCGACTCTGACGCTACACTTTGTGCCAAAGTCCTTGCACGTTAATGCCTTCTAGGAGGGCACCGAGATGCATACAGTCTTACTAGTCCTAGCCCTAGACAACACAACAAGAAAGGGAATCGTAGACATGGGAGCTGGGGTTAGTGTGCTTAGCCATGCAGTGCTTTAGACTTGGGGAAACCCACCTGTTGAGACTGCTAAGTTCAATGTTACACTAGCAAATGGTATGAGAGTGAAACCATTCAGGGTGCTAAAAAACTAGCCAGTGAAAATCAATCACTGGTGTCCAGTTCTCGGTTGACTTTATAGTCATGAAGGGTGTGGACTACGATATCCTATTAGGCCGACCCTGGATGCGCAATGCCAGAGTCATCGAAGATTGGGGTAACGGCTTAATCTTCCTTGGCAATAGAACGGACACCGTGAGGGTAGAGATGGACACTTGGAAGACCTCACCAGTCGACTTGGATGCCATCTCCGCGATGCTTAAAGGGAACGTTCAAGTCAAGAAGTCCTATGGACCCTTGACCAAGTATATTCCATGCCCAGAGGATGAGTGAGATTGGATGTATGTCCTTGCTACAATCGACCTGCCATTCTCAGATCATGATGCATACGAGCAAGCCATCAAGACAATTGGTAAGTCTAAAGATGAAATTGAGCACACAGACTTGGATGCACACAGACTGGGTATCGCCCATAGTCATTGTCATGAAGAAGAACGGAAAAATCAAAGTATGCGTCAATTATAAGAAGGTGAGCACTGCTACTAAGAGGGTCAACTATCCATTTCCATACACCCAGCACATGCTTGAAAGAGTGGCTGGCAAGAAAGCCTATATTTTTTTGGACGGCTTCTCGGGATACAATCAGGTGCAAGTACATCCTACCAACAGGCATAAGACTATCTTTGCCACTGAGTGGGGCATCTTTGCTTACATAGTCATGCCCTTCGGGTTGATTAACGCCCCCGCCACCTTCCAATGCCTCATGTGCACCATATTTAAAGACATGCTTCGCAAAGAGTTGGAAGTCTTCGTAGATGGTGTTTGCTGTGAAGAAATTCCAGCATTATCTATTGGCTACACCCTTTACCTTCTTTGTGGGCCATCAAGCCTTGTTATATCTAGTGAATAAACCTTGGATTACAAGACGCATAGCTCGGTGGATCCTTTTGCTTTTGGAGTTTGACTTCTCTATGGTTGTACAGAAAGGAAAATAGCACTACATGGCTGACTATATGTTACGCATCCCCATGGGAGAGGCCGTTGGAGAAGGCATTATCGATGAATTGCCAGACGCCCATCTCTTTAATCTTTCCAGTGAGAGAGATTTACTTAAGGCTGATCTAACACCATATTATTGGGCAGATGACATAGTCCAAGTGCTTGAGTACGGATTGCTTGAGCAACCGATAGAAAATGTAAGACTTAGGTGACTCATCCTCAAGATCCAACCCTACCAGTTGATAGCAGGCTAGCTATATCGACTAGGGCAAGATGGACTGCTGCGTAGATGTGTGTGCGAGCATGAGATGCACGATGTGCTCTCAAAGGCGCTTAGTGGAATCGTTGGTGGGTACTTTAGCAGAGACACGATAGCTCGCAAGGTGCTACAGTCTCAACTATGGTGGCCAATGTTGTTTCGTGATGCAACACGATTCATTAAGCATTGTGACGAGTGTCAGCGGACAAAGGTTCCGATTCACAAGGTTCAAATGGAGCTGACCCCAATCATTGCACGACAACCCTTTGAAAAATGGAAATTTGACTTCATAGGACCCATCAGCCCAGTTGCACAGTATTCACAGGCCAAATACATCATTATGGCCACAGACTACCTAACAAAATGGGCACAAGCGAGAGCAACACGAAAGAACGATACTAGAAAAACTGCCAAGTCCTTATGGGAGCAGGTGATTTCACAATTCGGCTGCCCCATCGAACTAGTCAGTGACCAGGGCACACACTTCATCAATGAAGTGATAGTGCATCTTCTATCCACCTTTCTAATTATCCATCGAAAATCCTCTCCATACTACCCTCAAACAAACGGCCATGCAAAATCCACGAATAAGATTCTTGTAAACGTCCTGACCAAAGTAGTCTCTGCTTCGCGTAGCGACTGGGATAACAAGCTGATGGCAGCCTTGTGGGCTTACCATACAGCTTATAAAATGGCTGTCGGCCACACTCCCTTTAGGTTGACCTACGAAACTGAAGCAATTCTCCCTGTAAAGTTATTCGTTCTTAGCTTGAGAATGTTGAGATATCGAGCTCCACTCGTGATACGCCAGGGTGACCGTTGTGTATTTATGTCACCGACTTGCCTTGTTCATGGTAAGGAGCTCAAGAAAGCAAGCCAAGCTCGCGGTGTTCTGGTAAGAGGAGCAGTGTTGCTTTCATTTTCTGTTTTGGGAGCAGATCTCTGCAGGTAGCACAGCCGAAAATTGCAAGAGTGCATTGTCTCAGGTTGAGACGCCCTTCGCGGTGAAGCAAGAGGGCTGTATATGCTGCGGGCGTGGGCTTTAGCCCTCGGCGACCCTGTTTTTTTTTATTTGAGGCCATTTCGGGGCCTGTTTTGGAGGCGGAAGTTTTCTGCACGCACTCAAGAAAAAGCCCTGTTTCATACTGTACGATCACTGTTCTACAGGTCGGTGAAAAGTTACCACAGATATTGCATCGTATGCTCGTGTGCAGAGACATTGAGAGTTACAGAATCATCCTTGGTTCCTGTATATGCAAAATCGTCACTAGGAAGTGACTGTGTGGTTAAATACCACTTTCGTCAGTTTTGCAGATTTGCCCTTGTGAGGCTGAAGCTGTGTTCTCTGCAGTGACATAATTTTTTGCAGTATTCTGTAATGGCATCTGATTCTCTTTCACAGATTGTAACTGAAAAGCTTGACAAGAACAACTTCCAAGCATGGAAGTTTAGAATGACGAATTTCCTTATGGGAAAAGGATATTGGAAATTTGTTGCAGGAAATGAAGAAGAACTAGTTCTTCCTGATGTTCCCAATCAACAGCAAATGCAGGCATTCAAAGCATGGCATGAGAGAGCCAGGAAAGTTATGTACTGGCTGTCTATCAGTATTTCAGACTCTATGATTGTGCATATTCAGGATGCAAGTACGCCAAAGGAGGCATGGGATACTTTGTCAAAAATGTACAGCACAAATACTCAAGCCAAGAAAATGCAGCTCAAGCAAGAGTTGCATAATGTGCAAAGAGAAAATATGAGCATCAATGACTACCACATGAAGGTGAAGAAGATTGCAGATGCACTTGCTTCCATTGGGTCGCCAGTGGAAGATGATGATTTAGTTTCTGTGACCTTGAATGGTCTAGGAAAGGATTATGCACAGCTTCGGACATCCATTTCAGTTCGTGAAAGATTTCCTGATTTTGAGGAGTTGATTGCTCTTCTAATTTCTGAGGAGCAGAGAAATGGTGGTGCATCTTCTTCAGGAGGAACTTCAAAAGAAACTGTCTTCTACTCAAATGCTGGAAGAGGTAGAGGCAGAGGTAGAGGAGGCCGATTTGGAGGCCGTGGCAAAAATCAGAATATGCAGCAAACTCGAGAAAACCAGTCCTATGGAGGAGGACGTGGTAACTCTAGAGGCAGGGGGAGCCAAAGAGGTCGTGGTGGATGGCAAAGAGGCCAAAATGCAAACAGTAATATTGAATGCTACTACTGTGGTAAAATGGGTCATATGGCTAAGGACTGCTATAAAAAGCAGAATGACATCATGAATGGAAAACTGCAACAAGGGAATTATGCATCTTCTAGTAGACAGGGTGATGACAGAAATGAGCACTTGTTTATGGTGCAGCACATGAACAATTCTGTGACAAGTGCAGAAGAAAGCAATGATGTATGGTATGTTGACTCAGGTGCATCAAACCACATGACAGGTCATGCAGAATGGATGGAGGATGCAAGGAAAATGGAAAAACCAGGATTTGTGGAGACTGGTGATGATACTGCACATCCTATTGTGCAGATTGGAAAAATTCCTTTGTCTATGAAGGATGGGAAAAAGAAATACTTATTCGATGTATTTCATGTCCCGAATATCACCAAGAATCTGGTTTCTGTTGGTCAAATGGTTGAACAGGGCTTGTAGGTCAGATTTAATCCTCATGGATGCTTTGTTGAGGATATGAAAAATAAAGGTCGCTTGATAGCAAAAGGAAAGAAGAAGGGCAGAATGTTTACGTTGGATGCAGACATGTCTCAATTGAGTGCAGCAATGTTTACACATGGGACCGGTGTAGTTGCAGATATTGATATCTGGCATAAACGCATTGGTCATGTTAATGTACAGTGACTTAAATCAATGCAGGCCCAAAATATTGTTGCAGGTTTGCCTAAATTCAAGGTTGCAGAAATGCATAAGGTATGTGAAGCCTGTCAGTTTGGAAAACAGGCAAGGAAACCATTTCCTAGACATGTTCAAGAGAGTGAGAAGCCATTGGAATTAATCCACTCTGATGTGTGGACTACTAAAGCTGCATCTCTTGGAGGCTGTCATTATTTTGTCACTTTTATTGATAACTATAGCAGAAAAGTTTGGGTGTATTTTATGAAAAAAAAAAGTGAAGTTTTTGGGCATTTCAAAATCCTTAAAGCTATGGTTGAAAAAGAAACAGGCCTGCAAATAAAATGCCTAAGGTCAGATGGAGGGGGAGAGTACATCTCAAATGAGTTTGCAAGGTTCTTGCAGGAGCATGGCATAAAGCAGCAATATTCATGCAGTCATACCCCACAGCAAAATGGAATTGCAGAAAGAAAAAACATGCATATTGGAGAGGTATCTCGTGCCATGCTTAATGAAAAAGACCTGCCAGATTTTTATTGGGCTGAAGCAGTTGCTACAGCAGTCTACATAATGAACAGGACTCCCACTACAGCAATACATGGAATGACTCCAGAGGAGAGGTATACTGGTAGGAAACCAGATATTTTTCATTTGAAAATTTTTGGCTGCATTGCCTATGTACATGTGCCAGATAAGTTGAGATCCAAGTTGGATCCAAAAGTTGAGAAGTGCATCTTTATTGGTTACTCTCTGCAGCAAAAATGGTATAGATGCTATAACCCTTCTACTCGTAAGTTTACAGTGAGCAGAGATATTGTTTTTGATGAGATGAGTAGCTGGTATAAACCAGTAAATGTGATTGATGATGTAGATGCACAAAATGGTAATGCTGCACAGAATTCACAGCAGCAGTCACAAAATATTAGTGGACCTGGAGCGTCCTCTAGCAGTGGTTCACAGTCTTCGCCATGGACAGGCAGATTGAGATCAGGAGAATCTTCTCAAAGCAATGCAGATAGTAGTATGCAGGTATCATGAAAAGGAAAAGAGAAGGTTGATCAGCCCATGTTTGATGTGAATGCAGGTCACTCTTATGTGGATGGTGAATCTAGTGGCTCAGAACAGAGCATTGATGATGAGTTGGGTATTCCTTCTATTGTTACACCTGGAGTAAGGAAGACCAGGGATGTTTTGAGAGCACCTGGGAGTGAACCTACTTTACGCAGGTCTACGAGAGCTAGGTATCCTGTGGATAGGCTGAAATATGATGGATTTACAACCATTCACTATGCATATATAGTCAAAGTGATATAGGAACCTGAACCCACTTCTTTTGAGCAAGCCATCGGAAAAGAAAAATGGGAGAAAGCCATGGATGAAGAAATGGATGCCTTGGAAGCAAATGCTACATGGGAATTGGTACCTTTGCCTAAAGGTAAGAATGCAATTGGCTGTAAGTGGGTTTATAAGGTGAAGCACAATGCAGATGGTTCTGTGAACAGATACAAGGCAAGATTAGTAGTCAAGGGGTATGCACAAACATATGGCATTGACTATGAAGAAACATTCAGTCCGGTTGCAAGGATGGCAACCGTAAGAGCAGTCATTGCTATGGCTGCATCAAAGGGATGGTCTTTACATTAGATGGATGTAAAGAATGCCTTCTTGCATGGTGATTTGCAAGAAGAGGTCTATATGGAGCAGCCACCAGGTTATGTGCATGCTATTCATCCTGAGTTTGTTTGTAGGTTGAAGAAAGCCTTGTATGGCTTGAAGCAAGCACCTAGAGCATGGTCTGATAAGATAGGACAGTATCTTGTCACTATTGGCTTTCAGATTTCCAAGGCAGATTTCTCACTTTATGTGAGAAAAACAGAGAAAGGTATTATGCTACTTGTCATTTATGTTGATGATTTGATTATGACAAGTGACAGTGATGAAGATATCCTTCATGTGAAAATGCTATTGAAGCAGAAGTTTGAGATGAAGGATTTGGAAGAGCTGCGTTATTTCTTGGGCATTGAGGTGATTAGATCACCAAGTGGGATACAGCTCTTGCAGAGGCAGTATGGATTGGACATGCTGTCCAAATATGGGATGACAGGCTGTAAGCCTATTTCACTTCCTTTGGAGCAGAATGTGAAGCTGAGCACAGATGCAGGTGAGCTTCTGAAAGACCCTACTATGTATAGACGCATAGTAGAAAGCTTGATTTATATGACTATTACCAGGCCAGATTTGAGCTATGCTGTTGGATTGGTAAGTCAGTTTATGCAGGCTCCAAGGAAACCGCATTTGGATGCGGCTAGACGCATACTCAGGTATGTGAAGTCCACATTACAGTATGGACTATTTTATGAGACTGGGGTTCATATACAGTTGCATGGATACACTGATGCTGATTGGGCTGGTAGCATTTCTGATAGACGATCTACCAGTGGATATGTGTTCTCTTTTGGGAGTGCTGCAGTCACTTGGAGCAGCAAGAAACAGCCTACAGTTGCCTTATCCAGCACAGAGGCTGAGTACAGGGGCGCAGCAATGGCTGCATGTGAGGTAGCTTGGTTGCATAAGCTACTTTATGATATGCATCAGCCTACAGATGGGCCAATTGTCATTTATTGTGACAACATGAGTAGTATACACTTGGCAAATAACCCAGTCTATCATGCTAGAACAAAGCACATTGAGGTGCATTATCACTATGTGCGAGAGAGGGTTTTACTAGGTCTTATTGATATAGTTTATGTCAGCACAGAGGATCAGGTAGTGACATATTCACGAAGGCATTGGGCGCAGAGAAGCTGCGCAAGTTCAGAGACCTGCTTGGTGTGCAGGAATTGGGATTGAGCTCGACGGAGTGTTGAGATATCGAGCTCCACTCGTGATACGCCAGGATGACCATTGTGTATTTATGTCACCGACTTGTCAGTTGTAGATGCGGTTGGTACACCGCCCATGAATAATAGCTACATGATAGCTATCCTTATCTACTCTAGTTCGTGGCTCAGTTAGTATGCCACCTTAGTTAGTTGAGTTTGGTTTGAGACCCATATATAGGGTTCTTCTATTTCTTTGTACTTGAGTTCTTTTGGCTTACACAACTAAGAAGAGGAAAACTGTTTTCAGCCTCCACCCTTGTGTGTATTTCCCCATTGTGCAAGCAAGAAAGCTTCAAGTGAGACTCATTCCTTCTCTCCCACAATCTTGACAGAGAATAGCACTTTAGGAACGATGGGAAGGAAAGGAGGCATGGATGCAACGCTTGGTTGAGATCGAACACCTCTCGAAAACTCGTCTTCTAGACACTCACGCACTCATATGTGAGAAGGCATGACGCAAGAGCTGGTTTGACAAGCACATCAGCAGTGCGATTTTGAACAGGGAGACTTAGTACTCCTGTACTCAGTTAAGGGACATAAGCAGAAAATGAAGTTTAGAGGTCTTGGACCTTTTAAAGTTCGTGCAATCAGCCGAACTGGCAACCCTCCCACGCATCCTCTGCATGAGCCACCAATGTTAGAACCCCCTGTCAAAGTACGAGTAGCCACGATCACTGAAATGGATGATGAGGATGAGGAAGCCGTAGAACCTGCATACCTACACATCACGGTCACTGCCAAGTGAACATGCACTTTCAATGCATTGATCAACGAGGGAGCGAACTTCAATGTCTTAACTCACGATCATTGGACCCAACTGGGCAAACCACCACTACAGCCCACCAATGCCAAATTAAGCCCATATGGGGGCCGCTCATATGCACTTCTCGACAAGTGCAGGGCCACTATTTTTATCGAGTCTGAGACTGTACCAATGATCTTCTACGTGTTGTCAAACGCTGAAGATGCAGGCACGGAATCGTTGCTAGGGCGAACCTTCAAGAAGCAAACTCACTGTGATGTTGATTATGAATCGCAGCGTATCCACCTCGCCATAGGCAACGTTCACATTGTTATAGCCTTCAGCAAGGGCTGTGCGACCTCGTCAAAGTTCGCAAGACCACCAGTAGAAATGTTAGTAGCCAAGTCTAAGGAGGGGGTAGTACTTGGCCACCACCCACCAAATCTCTAGAATCGCCGCTCACAGCAGCAAAGGCTAAGGTCCAACAGCCTAGGCTTCAATGGAGGCCCAAGCAACTGCAACCGTCGCCTAGGAGTCGACACTCACGTCCTCATATCACCAAAAACTCTAAACCTAGGAGGCCAAGGCGCAGTTACAGAAATCGATGCATGATCAAGCCAAGATGGGTTTCTAAATCCCTCTTGCATGCGCAAGGCTACCTTGAGGGAAATGCCTAGATATGGATCCCTAAGGTCCGCACAGCCGGAGGCACTACTCGCAGGCCGCCCTCAAGTTTGATCACACCAAGCCCCATAAAACCTCAAATCTAGAAGCCGCAGTGCTTTCAAGACCCATATCCATCAAGCTCATCCGCACATATGCCCAAGAAAGTCGAACAAGCCTATCGGCCCAAACGATAAACGTTGTCACATGAATCAACACCCGATAGAGTTGCTAAGACTTCCCTGATCCATACTGAAGGCAGTAGTCCGTCAGACGCCACTGCTACTACCCTAGCCCTAATTCAAGAGGTCCAACCGCAATCTCAAGAACACCCGCAATCGCAACTATTTGTTTTCAAAGGCTCTAGTTCTATCAAACCCCAACCGCCAACAAGCCTTCGACCCCCTTATGAGTGGAAATCATTCTTAACACTTGCCGCTAATCTGGCTAAGGACATAGAGGAGGATGTGGTTGATTGCATTAGACGACTCGATGCCACTTTCATATCGTTAGCTCTGAGCTATGATCGCTTGGATTTAGGCCTACTGCAAGAACCCTTTGCAAATGAAGAACGATGCCTTGTTCTTGGGAGACGTTTGAGTTTGCATTCGCAAAAGTCTCTAACTCCGCTGTTGAATTGCTCACCGGCGAGATATCCAAAGAGCAGCCATCAAACAGCACCTCATCACGTCCTATGATAAACGAACCACTTCTGCCATTACTAACCAAGAAATTGCAGAATTATCAAAACTTGCTAATATTAAATCCCCGTTCTTAAGGCACTAGTACACTCTTTGATTGAAATGGGAAGTTGAAGGATGCCAAATAATGACCAATGCTGAGCAGTGCTGCACAATCAAAATAGCGGAGTACGACCCCACTTACGTCACGCCAACCTTGTATAGAGTGTTAATCACTCTTCGTGGCCGACCCATGGAAGAGCACATCAAAGGACACCCCTACCTCGATTGCCTATTGACTAAGGAAGAGTTATATATTGCTAGCCGTGTCCATTCCGGTGACTTCCTAATAGATGTTCTCACATACATCACACATGTAGGCATTTGACCCTTTGTTCTAGACCTTGAAGCTCAGTTAGAGTACAATCCCAATTTCTATACTTGGCTCCTACGCAAGTAAATCCTAGACCACATTGCAGAATACCCTTGACCTCCTAACTTTCAATCCTAGGAAGGATTCTTCTCAAGATGGAAGGGGAGGAGGGTAAGGTGAATCAAACCAAAACCAAGGAAAATCAAGCAAATGCATAAACACGTAAAAAATGAGTGAGGTAGGAAAAATGGCACGAGAAAATAAAGGGAAAAAAAAGTCAAATCTCAAGGGAAGAATCTACATTGGATTTTAATTCTTTCATTCAATAAACACATAGAGTCTTTCTTTTCCAAAAAATTATTATTTTGAAAGCACTAATGAAAACTTGGGTTCATGACAGGAACGAAAGATGTCGCAGCAAGACTATGCCCACCGACTCCCGTTCACAGAGGAGGAAAGGACGTAATATCGCATCACCCTAGAAAACCGCGCCTACAACCAGCTCAAATTTTGAGCCATCCATAACATAGAGAGTGTGGTGGCCAAGGAGGAAACAACCAAGAGAGTTGTCGAATAGTGCAACCTCACAAAGTACCTTGAGAAGTTTGCACAAGAGCCTGACCACACGAAGTATGTGGAGTTCCTCAGGATGTACAACCCAGACCAGGAGTGCCGCACTGTGACGATGGGAAGGGGAGAAAAGGCCAACTAGGTGCATGTACACTTAAACCCAGCCTTGGTGGAGAAGGTGTTGGGGTTGGAGCTGAAGGTAGAGAAAAATCATAAGAGAGATGTTTATGCCATGCTTAAGATGAAGAGGGAAGAAGTGCTGACCAATGATGGCATCAGTATCCAGGACATTCCTGATGCGGAAGCCTATCTACAAGGATCTGGTTCCAGCACGCAGGTGCCAGAAATCGTACCGCCGGCCGCTGAGGGCAAAGGCAAGGCTTCCATCCACCCTATTCTGACCTCCTGGTGCCTCCCACCGAAGCAACAACCCTCAGCTCGAGCATCCCCACCAGCATAGATGTCTCGAACTTTGTGGCCTGGATGCAGTACTTTACTAACAAAGAACTGGCCCAAGGGAAGAGCACCGAGACCATAGCCACAGGGCAGAAAGACCGGCCGCAGATGCCAAGTCAAGGCAGGATCCGAAGTGCCAAAAAGTGGAGGGCTCGACCACTCCCATCCACACAACAATGACGCCACCAGCTAATTACAATGAGTACGTCGAAGAGCTGCTCTCTCAATTGGAGAAGGCTAAGGAGGAAAGGAAGATAGGTGGCTGAGTTGGCGGCAGAAAAAGAGTCGACAGCTGCATTTCAGCTCAAAAAGACCCGAGTAATAGCCATGTAGCAAAGGGAGATCTCTGATCTCAAACAAGAGCTAAAGGCTAAGGATGATAGGGAAGAGGGCTGGAGCTGGAGGATGAAACACAGGAACTCGTGAAGACTCAAAGAGAATACAAGCTTCAGATCATGCAACATGAAGAGTTGACTGCAAAAACCGATCATATTTAAAAGGTTATGGCTGAGTTTACCACTAGGGACGAGGAAAGAAAGCAGGAGTTAGAGTAGTAGCAAAAAGAGATCGAAACCATGACTGACAAGTTAGACCAAGGAAAGAAAGAACAAGAAACCATGAGCAAAGAGCTAAAGGACCAAGAGCAGAAACTCGTGTCCCTATTCCAGAGGCAGGGTGAGAGCATGGAAGAGATGAAGAAGAGAGCCAAGGAATGGGTAGGGCAAAATGAAAGAAGGTTGAAGACACTGGCATGGCGCCTAACTCTGGTAGAGAAAGAGAAGATCCTTGCAGAGAGCAAAGCAGAAGCCGCCCAGGTAGCCTTTAATACCAAGCAAAAAGTCTTCCTAGATACACTGATGGACACCACCCACCCAGAAGAAGGAGAGTCATTGGAGGTGGTTAAGAAGAAACTTAGTATCGCACATAGAGCTCTACTTGCAGGGCTGCAAATGCCACCCCAACCTGCGAAGGTTAAGCTGAGCCTGGATCTTGAAGTTCTCTAATTGCATGAAGTTCTCTAATCAGCCCAAAATGATCTTGAATGTATTAACATAACATCCACAAGTGATCTAATACCAATGGGTAACAATAGAAGCATCACATAAGCATGTAGAGGCATTGTAGAACTTAGGGTAGTAGGGTGTCTCAAAACTATGAACAACAATGATAGTGAATGTAGAGCTCAAGATCGATGCTCAAAGTTGAATATAAGTGATGAGTGGTGTTTCCAATGATCATCAAGGTTGCCAAGAGTGCTAGGAGCCTTTTAGAGGAGGCTAGAGAAGTAATTGAAAAGATTTGGGGGGACATACTAAGAATAGGTGAAAATCACATAGCCTATCTTGGGGGTGCTGCAAGGTGTACTAAGGCAAATGGGAGGGGCAAGGCAAGCTCCAATGGTTGCCAAGGAAGGCTTGAAAGAGGTCCAATGCAATTGGAAGTATCCTAGAAGACACAGAGTATCAAAAGCATACCTTTGAATGAGAAGCCATGGCTATCAATGAAGAAATCTTTGAATGCAACCTATGAGGCAAACCCACGTCGCAGGCTTGAGCTCTCGGGAAATATGGCTCTGATACTAGTTGAAGGGAGATGAGCCTTGAAGTGGAAGCATGAAGCGGAAGCAAGAGCTATGGTGGAAGGAGCAAGAGAGAGAGAGAGACAAAGAGAGACATAGAGAGAAAAGAAAGAAAGAAAGAAAGTTATATTAACGTCTTCTAAAGACCAAAACTGGCCTATGAGACAAACTGTGATACAGCTGATGAGGTCCAGCTATCCAAAATAAAAGTGCTGAATGAAAAGCTAAAAACTGAAAACTGAAAATACGGTGCTGTGAGTGTGATAAGTGTCGTGTATGTGTATGTGCGTATGTAGCTCTGGTACTCCAGATAATGGCTACAAAAGGGGAACAAATGTCGGCTGTGATAGGGGAACAACTGTCGGCTGTGATAAAGTGGTGCGATGTGTATATGTAACAGATGCAGGGAGATATACTATCCTTGGATGTAGTAGCAGTCGTCGAAGTCGCTAATAGCAAGTGATCCCTTCTGGATGCAGGATGTGGTACATCGGCGGTGGAGAAAGAGCAAACTGGAGATCTGAGATCCAATGTGTCGAGTGTCGTCGAATCTCAGTCTGCTGTCGATGTAGATCAAGAATCCTCCGGATCTCCTGTCGGTGTGGCTGTGGGGTCCGAAACCCACGGATCCTCGTGCGGCGTTGGGTACGCTGGTCCTCAGCCTGCTGTAGTGTGAGCCCAGAGGTCTGGCTGGAGGCTGGTACAGTAGCTCTCACTCTGTCTATCTGAAAGAACTGTGTAATAGTCGTCTGGGTGGGCCCCTCTCTAACTGGGACCCGCTGTGTGCTCTGCTCTCTGATGTGCCATGCCTCTCCTAGAAAACGGCCAAATGATCTCTGATCCATATCAGTCATACATCCCTGAAGTGAGCTGCTCAATGTGTATCTAGATCTCAACTCTGAGTATGCCGGGCATCTGAGAACAAAATGCTCCTCACTCTCCACCTCTGATTTGCAAAGGGGGCATATCCTCTCCTCCCGTGGGATGCCACTGGCTCTGCCACTCTCAATCATAAGCTGATGTGATGATACCCTGAGCTGTCCAATAAGAACTCTCAATCGATGTGGCATATAGATCTGCATATATCTCAGAATCTCTATGAATCCCTGCTCTGATATCCTCAAGAACTGTGTATAATAATGTGCCATCTTCGATGGCAATGGCTGTGCAGGGCTGACCCATGTCCTCTGTATATAAATATGCCATATCTCCTGTCTGATGACTCTGTTCCTCTCAGAGAGAGAGAGGGTGTAAGTGGGAGCCTGAGTATCATATAGAAGAGGTGGGAGTCTATCAATGTCCAGCCCATGTCTGTCAAACCAAGCTCTAGTCTGTGCATACCATGATGTGGTATCCCCCGCTCGAGCCATCTCCTGAGATGCCATATATGCTCTATATGCAATGCGATCTCTGTCCATATCCAGAAATCTGTGTAGGAAGCAGACTGTCTGAAATAATGCCTCGGCTAGTATGGGCGGTGTGGCAAGATCTGCTCGCACAATGTCATGTGGGACTGAGGCCTTGCTGCGAATCAATCTAGATATCATGATCACCTGAGGTCTCTCCATCAATGTCCATACATAATCGGCAAGGCCCGGCCCCCATATAGCTGCTCCATACATCAGTGCTGGAGTGACTAGAGTATCAAAGAGCCACCCCTTGGTGCGGGGCTCCTGGAAATGTGCCTGATGACACTGTCGCTCCATAAGAGCCAATGCTGAGTATCCTCTAGTGAGGTGGTCACGAGCTGCCTGTGTCATCGAGAAAGTCCCTGAAGCTGCTGTAAAGGTGACTCCCAAATATACATATGATCCAGTGATCTCAATACTCCCTCCTGCTGCCATGAAGATACTCTGTCTGCGTATTTGAGCTGATGTATGGAATATAAGAACCTTGGTTTTACCAAGGTTCACTGTCATGCCTCTCTATATGCAAAAATCATCCAATGCTAATAAATGTTGCTGTAATCCCTGAGCTGAGTCTGAGACCAACACAATGTCATCTGCATATAGTAAGATATGAACTGTGGCTCCACTGAGATCTATACCTCCACCGGCTCGCTGTTGAATAAACTCTGCTATCTCATCAATGTATAGCCCAAATAGAGTCGGTGAGAGTGGGCATCCTTGCTTCACACCAATGGTGCTCAGAAGGGGATCTGATATACCTCCCGGACATCTGACTCTGCCAGTAACCCGCTCATATAGTGCATAAATACCCCACATCATGTCATCATCCACCCCCAGATCAAGTAGGCGTCTGAAAAGCCTCTCTCTCAGAACCGTGTCAAAGGCTTTGCGGAAATCCACAAAGCAACAGTACAATCTTTGTTTCTTCACTCGTGTCTGGTCGATCAGACAACGGAGAGTGAAGATGTGGTCTATGGTAGAAAATGCATGTCTGAACCCTGCCTATCCGGGTGTGCGCATGCACTCTCTCTCTGCCAGCGTGCTAAGCTCCTCCTCCATCACCGTGCCATAAAGTTTGGACAAAATTGGCCCAATCATGATGGTCCTATATGTGTTAGGATCCATAGGATCCCTTGACTTGTGGATAGGTACAATGGTGTGCTCTGTCCACGAGTCAGGAAACCCCTCAGACAATGCACGGTTGAAGAGGTGAGCAATGAGTGGAGCCAATGTGTCTCTGCCATATATAATATGCTCTGCCTGAAGATCAAACTGGTCTCGAGCGCGGCCATGCTGTAACCGTGAGATAGCATGTTTCACCATACTAGTGGTGAAAAAGGATGAAATACCTGGTCTTGGTGTACATGGTGTGGGTATCAGCGGCTGTGCGGGTACATGATATAAACTCTGTGCGTATCCATGCCATACTGCAGGGTCATGTATCGGTGTGGGTGAGCGTGGTTCTCTGATCTGCCTCCATGCCTCTGCACAATCTCTGCTCATAAGAAGGTGGTATATATCCCAATATCTCTCCTCCTCCCATTCCCGCTTTTTACGGCGGGTCAAGCGGTGCATGCATCTCTGCGCCTGTCTGTGTGTAATCTCTCCTCTGGCCTCCAAATTGTGTAGCTGTCGACGTAGATCTCTACACTCATCATCATACCACCTTTTCTATGGCATGGTACCGGTCCGAGGGGGGTGCGTGTATGTGTGATGTGGAAAACTGAGTGTAGCAGAATCATGCAGAATGCGTGTGATATCAGTGGTCAGTGTATCAAGGGGTGCGTATGGATCAAGTGATGTGATGTGCTCCTCCAGATGCTGTGAGTAAACATGTGAGAGCTCATGAGTGAAGTGTATGGTAGTATGCATGTGGGGTATGATATCTGCAAGTGGTGATGGTAATGAGGTGAGGAGTGAGAAACTGAGAAAGGTGTGATCGGCACTGAGTGGAAGTCTCCCAAGGCCGAAGGACTCGATAGTATGCATCCCATCGATCGGTCCGAGCAGATAATCTACAGTACTCTCGCCCCCCCCCCCCCCCCATGTGGGAAGCATGTAAGACCTCCTGAATAGAGAGAGAGAGAGAGAGAGGATGTGGGAACTCCAATAGTCACAATGTGTGACCAACCTTCCTTTATTCAAATATCACTGAAAGAATAAAGAATGAGGTGACAGTGATGGGTGCCCACCACCTATAGTGTATAGGTGTGCGGGTATGTGGATATTGTCAATGTAACTAATACACGGGCCGCTAGGCACAAGTGCATTTATCCCCAACATAAGTGAGTATGTTTTGAATGTGAGAAGCATTACACATGTGTTGACATCTATTGATGCAATGTGTGATGATGATGATGATTTAGGTTTGTCTACTTTGGATGGCCTTAATAATGAGAAGGCCTAGAATCTTTTATTACTTATATGTATATATGAAAGCCATTTTTGAAGTTTGATAGGTTTGTCTCTCTCTTGTTTATTGAAAAGGACTCATAAAAAAGTAGTAAACAAGTCCAAGCATTTAACTGAAGTTCAAGAATGGGACTTGGCAAATCCTCTTCAAGAGGCCATGGTATGTGCTATGTTAGTGATAGCTAGCAAAATAGGTTAAATCAATAATTCGGTAACATACAAATTTTAGAAGGCCATCATAATTCTAGAGGTAGGGAGAGCTCTAGACAAAGAGGTAGATGGTAGAATAAATTTTTTTAGAAATTCTAATATTTTTTTACATTGCTATGGAAGAATTGATCATATTGTAGCCCACTGTTTCGATAAGAAGGATGAGATTCTTAGTGAAAATTTGTAGTAAGAAAATTATACATCATCTTCAAGATAGAATAATGACATAAATGAGCACTTGTTTATTATACAACATATGATGAATACTATTACAAGAAAGGGACATGTGATTATGTATGGTATGTTGATTTAGGTACATCTAGCCATGTTGAATGGCTTGCAAAGATATAGGATTTGCAAAGTCTAGGTTATGTAAAGATAGTTGGTAATTTGTGTCACCTGATTTCATGTATTGAAAAAATTCATTTGTCTTTCCGTGATAGTTAAACAAAGTGTTTGTCAGATGTTTTACATGTGCCATCCATCACAAAGATTTTGAAATCTGTTGGTCAAATGGTAGAGCCAAGGTCGTAGGTTAGATTTAATACAAAGGATTGTTTTTTTGAAACATGCTTGAAAGTCAAGTGCTTGAGGTCAAATGGAGGGGAAGAATACCTCTTTAATGAGTTCAATGATTTTTTCAAATCTCACGAGATAAAATGATAGTTTATATACAAGTATATTCCATAACAAAGCGAGGTTCTAGAAAGGAAGAACATACATATTTCAAAAATTACACAAGCATTGATGGTTGAAAAGAATATGTTCAAGCATTTTTTATAGAAGGCTATTCATATTTTATGAACAAATCTTCCATAGTTGCAACCTATGGTATGACCCTTAAAGAATGTTTTATAGGCAAGAAACTTAATGTATTATACTTGAAAATGTTTGCTTGTATTTCATATATTCATGTGCCTAATGATTTAGGAAAAAATTGGACCCAAACACTAAAAAATATATTTTCATCAGATACTCTTTTGAGTAAAAAATATGTTTTTATAACCCTCCTAGTGATGAGTTCTGAGTATTATTATTATAACCCTATTAATGGTGAGTTTTGAGTGAGCAAGGATGTTACCTTTTATGAGATGAATAGTTGGTATGCATCCAGTGGAGATGCATTGGATGATGTTGATGATCATGATGGTCATATGCACACAGATAGAAAAATAAGAATCACAAACTCTTAGTGGACCAAAAATATCATTTGGTAGTAGATCTATAATCAATCCTTAGTCGAGGAGACTAAGGAGTAGCCCCATATCTTAAAGAGTATCTATTAGTGTTACATGTAATGAAAAAGGAAAAAAGAAAGTGTCAAATGGTAATGATGCATAGTGATTTAGTTCTTGATTGAGACTACATTAGTTCAAAGAGTTGGAATGATGAGCTTGCTAAGACACTAGGAGTATAGAGAGCACATGATAATGTAAATACTCCATTGAGTGATCCTATTGTACAAGTCTAGCAGGCTGAGATACCTTGTTAGAAAATTTGGTTTTGAGGGTTATACAACTCATCATTATATTTATACTATAAAAATGGTTGAGGATGTTGAGCCCACTTATTTTTTAGGAGGTTGTTGATCATGCTCCTTGGGGTGCAAGAATGGATGAGGAGATGGTTGCATTAGAGGCCAACATGACTTGGAATCTAATACCATTTCCTAAGGACAAGAAAGCTACTGGTTGTAAGTGGATCTATAAAATAAAGCATAATGTAGATAGTTATATTAGCAAGTATAAGGCTAGGCTGGTTGTGAGAGGCAATGCACAGATATGTAGCATAGACTATGAAGAGACATTTAGTCCAATTGCTAGGATGGCAAGTGCTAGATATGTGATTGCTTTGGTAACAATCAAAGGTTGGAGTTTATAGTAAGATGGATGTGAAAAATGCCTTCTTACATGGTGATTTGTAAGAAGACATGTATACAGAGCACCGAGTAGGTTATGAAGATTTAGAGCATCACACATATGTGCACAAGTTAAAGAAGGCACTCTATGGCCTAAAGCAAGTACGTACAGCATGGTCTGACAAGATCAGAGAGTATCTTATCAACATTGATTTTTATGTTTTTGATATAGATCACTCACTTTATGTGAGAAATAGTGATGTTGGTTTGGTCACCATAGTCATCAATGTGGATGACTTAATTATTACAGTGGGATTGCTAATATTGAGGACCTTTTGAAGTAGAAGTTTGAGTTGAAGGATTTGGGTGAGTTGAGGTACTTTCTCAGTATTCAAGTGATCAAATGTGCTAACAGTATATGGATATCCCAAAGGCAATATGGCTTGGATATATTATCCAAGTACGGTATGAGAGCGTGTAAGTATCTTTCACTACCACTAGAGAAAAATGTAAAGTTGACTAATGAGATTAGGGCTGCGATAGAAGACCATACTATGTTCAAGAGGATAGTAGGGAGTTTAATCTATATGATCGTCATAAGGCTAGTCTTGAGCTATGTAGTTGAACTTGTGAGTCACTCTATGCAAGTACCTAGGAAGCCTCATTTGAATATAGTTAAACACATATTGAGGTATATGAAGTCCACCTTAAGTTATGGACTTTTTAATGAGGTAAGTAAGGATATACAAGTGTTTGTGTACACATGCAAATTGGGCTGGTAGTATATTCAATAGAAGATCTAGTAGGCGGATTCATGTTCTCTCTTAATATTGCAGTGGTTACTTAGAGTAGCAAAAGAAAACCAACGTTTGCTTTGACTAAAGATCGAGTGCACAGGTACTAATATCAAAGCATATGAAGCGGTATGGTTACAAAAGTTATCAAAAGTTATTGAATGACTTGTATGTGTAGCGAGATGGTCCAGTTGTCATTCACTGTGACAACATGAGTAGTATACAATTGGCTAGGAATGTTGTAATTAAGTCTAAGCATCATCACCACAGTATAGAGTGCGGTCATACTCAAAACCGACACAAATGGACATTGACATCCTAACTTATAGTTAGTGTCTGAAGTAAAAAGACAGACATAGCCAAAAAATTATCAAGATAAAGATTATATACTTAGACAAAGCTCCCAAGTGTATTGATATTCGTATCCAATACAATAGTCTCATCAAAGATGGAAATGATAGCATATGAATATACAGACACCAACATTGGAGAAGTAGCCTAATTATATAGACTCAGAGACAACAGAAATATAAGAGAGGTGATAGTACTACTACCAATGATCATGACTCAAGACATACATCGGGGACAACTTTGCTGCTCTATCATAGCAACTATGCTACTAGTCAAAGAATTGGTCGAGTGTGAATCATAGAACCAACCTATGGTCAAACTACTCAAAAGACAAATGAACCCCTTGCTTAGGTGAGTTTCTCCCTCAATCATCAATGTGCTCCTAGGCCATTTCACTTTTAACACTCCTAACTATTGCTACCCTTAACACTGAGATGCATGGTGGACTCAAACCCAAAGAGTTATTCATTGATGTCACCTTCATCCTCAATGGAAAGTGCAACATCTTGCTAAAGTTGGACCTTGCTAGCCATTTTTCTTTTAATGCTACTAACTATTGCCAGCCTTCAGATTAATATGCATGGTGGATTTGAATCTATAGAGTTATTCATTGATGTCTCCTTTATCCTCGGTGGTGGCAGATGTATGATCTTGTTGGATTTGGACTTGGTGCTGATGTGGGGCAATGGGAGTCAAACTCAGAGGAAGGATGGAACAAAGTAAGGGGTGGGGTGGGTTGGGGTTTGGTGGAGGTCAGAGATAGAGTGTTGTAGAACCAGGTGGTTGGGTTCATAGCAAAGAGAGTGAATTATGCTATAGGTGGTGCCGCTGCAGCCAAAATTTGATACAAGTCTAGAGTGAAGGTTGTGGCACATTATAAGATATTAACTCTAACTATGAACTTTTTCAAGTGCTCAGAGACGAATCTGTGGTTGCTAGAGCTGATCACGCTCAAATGTGACAAGGGCAAGGTAGGTCTACAACTCACCCATTTCTTACTTGTGTAGAGATTTGGTACTCAAGAGTGCATGGATGCAATACCAACATTTTCAAAGATAGGGTTTCAGACTTGGTAAGGCAGGCCTAGACATTAGGAGAAATATGGACTCTCTTTTGTACCCCTTAAGGGGTTTCCTCTCACCTCTCTAAACAGAGATTCCAAAATAATGTTATAATAAGAGATCTTCTACAATCAATTAAATCTTGTATTTGTATCTTTACTATAATTCACTAATTATTTTATCCCCAAACTGTAGGATAAGCTCACTTTTTCTCTAAATCATCACAACTAAAAAATACAATTCTATTTCTCCAAAAACAAAGCCAATCGTTGACAAATGACTCTTTAATATGCTCATGACTTTTCAACATTAAAATATATTAGAATCATAATCATTCCCGCTTCTTAAAATGACGAAAGTTTAAAAACGGTATAAGTTGATGTACACATCATATTTTAAGATTGTATTTTACACAAAGACATATTTTTGACTTGAGAGATTCCTTGTAAATTTTTATCTCTTTTGGACAAGTATATGCCGATTTCTAGGCATTTTTTCCTTTCCTCTCAAAGCTCTAGTTTTATCCCAAATTTTGTGTACTCTTCTCTTTCCCTCCAGAATATGGTTTCTTATATACAAAATCTTCTAAAGCAGCATTGAGGGAGTGGTTTTGGTGCCATTTTCTGAAATCAAATAATCTCCATCTACAACACTCTCTATACTACTACAAGAAATCTCCCTCTTTAACACTATACTATAAGCAATCTCCCTCTTCAACAATCTATACTACAAGCAATCAAGTGATAATGGAGGTATCTTTATTTTTTAATCTCTATGATTTTATTATTCTTCGCAATCATTATTTAATCCTTAAGCAACAATTCATGTAGAGAGAGAGAGAGAGAGAGAGAGAGAGAGAGAGAGAGAGAGACTATTTGACTGTGTGAGATGAACTAAGAAAATAAGTGATAAAGTGATAGAGAGTACATTTGGGTAGAAGATAAGATGATGTTATTGTTCTTTACTATCCAAGATTTTTTATAAATGTGTTTAATAACCTTTGACCAATTCTTGTTGAGAGAGAGAGAGAGAGAGAGAGAGAGAGAGAGAATATTTTGGATAGAAGAGAAGATAATATTAGAGCCTTATTAGAAGTTTATTTCAAGATAAGATTAGAGGCTAACTAACTATAGGTTTATTAGGGTCTATTATGACTTAAATCAAGTGAAAGAGTCAAGATCCAATTGGATAAAAAAGAATACAAATATAGTGAATTAAAGGGATATAATTACGTGATTCAAATAAAAATCCAAGTTAAAAATGTCATACATTTTTCTTTGCAGAACGAATGTGCAGGATATACTAAGAGAAAGAGAGATATTCACTTCCAATTGGAGGATGAATATGCACCACTACTCAAAAGAACTATGGAAAGGGATGATGCAATAAGATATAAGATGCAACAAGAAAGATATACATGGAAAAAAATGTGGATCTTTGGGTTAGCGGATGTATTTATCCACCTGATTCACTAACTCAAAGGCCACCACAGTTTAATGGGCTTACATCGTTTGTAAAGTTTGTTTGTGAAGGCAATGAAGGATTGTATGGACACACATGTAGACTTGTGACACAAGGATCATCAAGGTTTCATCAAGCCTTAACAAATATGCAGACAAGATTACAAAGGTGTGTGCAGTCTTTGATGGAAAAAGATAGATTATTGGCTAAGAAGGATAGGGAGAATCATAGCCTACAACTAGTAATGTCTATCATCATTGAAGATGCTATGCATGCTACACAGGTACATAATATTGTGTTACAGTCTAAAATTATGGAGTTGGAGAAGGAGAACAAAAACTTAAAGTGGAAGATCGGGTCCACTTTAAAAACCAAAAGCACATTAATGCATCGGATTAGTTAAACCAATTCACCAATCAACCAAAGGAAGTGGACAATATCATAGAAGGATATATGCTCAATCTACTACAATGAGAAAAATGTTTTCTCATGTGGATAATGACACTATTGCTAAAGTCCTTAGCAAGGATATGGTCAAAAATCCATTGAAAAATCTTAAATTCAAGGATATTGTGGATGGTGTCACAAGTGAACATCTTAGGGATGTATGCAACTTCTTTACTGCTACAAATGCTTAGGGATTATGTGACAAGGTGGGATTGAGTTTTGAGTCATACAGTATGCTCTATCAACAATTGGATACCAGTTTTAAGTAGGTCTTTAAAACTAAGCAAGTAGTACCTCTGCCAAAACCATTTCACGCGAAGAAGGTTTAAAAACAACTAAATGAGAAAGTATTAGAACTGATTGGTGAGCCTATACATTTAGAACACACACACATATTGAAGTATGGTTCCAAAGAAGTTACCTTTGTGTTGAATGCATCCAATAACTTTGTATTAGATATATGTAGGGTAAAGGTGGTATGATCATTCTACAATATGTCTTTGGAGGAATGTAGAGACAACAAGCTTAAGTTTGTCCTCAAACTTGATGAGAGTGAGATTATCAAGGGGCAAAAACTTGAACGTGTGAGTATAACACTTATGGATTGAGCATTGGATCCTGACATCAATGAACACCATCCTTTATACTTCAGTGTGCAATCAAAGAATGAAATATGGTGGCTTGCAACATTTAAAGTACCAAAAGAGGACCATGAAGTACTTAAAGTTTTTTAAACCTCACTAATGTACCCATTGTTATTCAACATTAAAATAATGAAGCAACTTTACATGTTGAAGAATTTTGGGACTATCAAGTTGAATGGCATCTTGCAGGTGATTTAAAAACAATGAAGTGTATGTTTGGATTATCGAATGCAGCAATTGCAAATTTTCCATGCATATATTGTATACAAACTAGGAAGAATGGGAAAGATGGAAAGAAAGAATGGCTTGCCTAGACATGACAACAAGGTGCTCCAATATGTGATTAGAAAGTCATGAGAAATGGAGTGCTAGTCTCAGTGGATCCAAACTGGCGCCACCCTATTTTGGAAATACCATTGACAAGGGTTCACTTTTGCACATTTCATTGTTTGGTTAGAATAATTGAGAAGCTAGTATATGAATATGTATACTTCACATACAAGATGTAGTGTGTGTCAGAAGTCGATGCTACATGCAAGAAGGTAGAACAAGTCCTCTCTGAAGTTGGATTGCATGGGAACCAAGTAGAAATAAAAAAAGATTAGAAAAAATAGAGCAAGAGTGGAAACATCCCTTGCAAACCATGCTTTGGTGAATAGAAGGCTAGGAATTTTGTATCTCCACCTCGAGATGAGGAAGGAAATATACTTGTGAAACAACCAAAATCAATGTGAAGCATGGAAAAAGTTGCACCTTGTTGTTCTAGATTGGAGCGATGGGGGAAGAATGAGGATTGCAAAGGTAGAAGTGTGGATACACCTAGATAGATTAGTAGCTCTCTTACAAAAGTTGAGGTTTAGGGATGTTCATGCCAATACATTTGAAGAGACAGTTACTAAATTTTACACCTTTATGGTGGAGGCATGGACTTCAAATAGCATAACACACTACATGGTCAATATTGTCACCATTACAAAAATATATCATCATTGTGAATTAGTTTGTGTTTCTAATCTCTCTTTCTTATGCAGCATATACTTGGCACATGGTCCATACTTTGCAGTATAGTCAAATCAAGGCATGGAATGATCTCACCGGCAAGCTCATTGTGCTTTTCAAAAGGAAACCAATCATGGAGGTGGCATCAATGATTCCAATTCTATGGGGAAATTATTCCAATGGTAGTATAGAAGATTAGAGAAACGATACGATGAAAAAAAAAAAGTCCAAAACCTCTCAAGCAGAATCTATAAGTAGGTCAATATATGAAGTGAGAAAAGCAAGATATGAAAATAACACAGCTAGACAACACCATGCAGAATGGTTGGCAACCCAAGAGAGAGATGGCAAGAAATGGAGACCTAGATAAAGAGTGTAATTTTGATGCATTTAGAGTCCAAGAGAGAGTATAGGTACTAAGGATATAACTCATCAATATTCGTTTCTTAAACATGAGATGTCTTTATTAATACTCCTATCTTAAGCTTTGGGTAGTTCGTCCATTTAAATTTGGCTAAAAGAGTATTTTGTATTTAAAAATTTTAAATTTTAAAGGTTCAAACTATGTTTTTCAAAGTTTGATATCGATTGCTCTATCTTTTGGGTCTGTTAATCTTAAACTACACTTCTTGGGAGAAGGGACAATGTAACAATGCCTATCTTAGAGAGTGAAGATCAAGGTTATCTCTACTTGAGTCCTTTATTTGACTATAGATACAAGATATGAAACTTTCAAAAAATTAAATTTAAATTATAAAAATTCTATTTTAAAATTCTAAGACAAAGATTTTAAAATTCCAAACCTTGGAATATTCACTAGCCCTAGAGAGAGAGGGGCATGAGGGGGGTGGCAAGAGACAAAGAGAGGGAGGGATAGGTGGAGAGATAGATAGACACAAGTTCATTTATGCTATAGTAAGTTTGAAAGTTCATTTATACTAAAGTAATTTTAAAGTTTATTTATACTAACGTAATTTTAAAGTTCATTTATATTACAATAAGTTTAAAAGTTTCGTGTTTAAGTCAAGTCTCTTCTTTTATTTTTCCCATTACTCTTCACTCGACCCTCCACTTTTCTATCCTACGTGATCACAATCATGGCATGTTTCCTATCAAAGAAGGTGCATGCAAGAGCAAGAGCTCAACACTCTTCTGAATCTAGTGAGCATACCTTGTGAGTGATAATAGCCCCTTGGTGGCCGACAATGGTGGCCCTACTATAACTAATAATGGTGATGCTACTATGGCCAACAATGGTGGCCCTAGTGTGGTCAATGATGATGGCCCGTCTATCCAAAATAATGGTCCACCATTGTCTAGAAATGGTGGTCCACGTGCTCTAGTTGCTCCAACTCCCACTACTGCTCCAGCTAGTAATACAGGTCCTCCAACACATTAGAAGCAAAGATGGAGACCAAGCACAACTCCTCTATGTGAGATAAGGAAATTCCAGAAGACTACCAACTTAATTATTACTAAGACACCATTCTCCAAGTTGGTGCGAGAAATACTATAAGATCTGCACTCATGGCATCATCACAAGTTCTTTTCAAGGAGCCACACAAGGAATGTGGGGTGATGGTCAAGCCAAGCCTTGCTTACTCTCCAAGAGGCAGCGACAGTTGAAAGCTACTTGATTGATCTCATGAGTGATGGTCAAATCCTTGCCATTCACGCCCGACGTATCACTATTAAGCCCATAGATTTGATTCTTGTTCGTAGGATTCGCAACAACAAGGTTGCATTTAATCTTAATGTCAACAACATGCTTTGAGAAGCTACCTTATAAATGGATCTATGTTTAGCTCAAGTCTAGTTGTAGATTTTATGAGCTTAGTTTTTGGTTATCCTTCTAGTAGGCCTTCAAGTATTTAATAGCAGTTGCCTTCAAAATGGAGCTAAATTTTTCAAAGCTCTAGTTGTACTTCATGCGATGTGCTATCCATTGTGTATTTTGTGGTTTCATAATGCTATATTTGATATGTGATATTCTATTTTTCCCATGCTTACATTGTGTGAATTTTTAAGTTTCCAATTTTGCAAGTAGTTTTGTTGAGGATAAATTTTATGTGCAATCATGCATACGTCAGTGAACAGTTGTACTTGGTCCGATGCACTATATCTTTACTATTTTTTATGGTTTGGCAATACTATATTCGATATATGATATTCTATTTTTTCCATGATTTATATTTTGTGAATTTTAAAGCTTCCAATGTTGCACGTAGTTTGGTCAACGTCAATTTTATAAATTGAAATCTAGTGAAACTTCACCCATGTGTCGAGCATCATAAGAACTCATGAAAACTAAAAAATTGGACCTAATTTTCGAGATTCAGGGCCCCACACGTGAGCCTCAGGTGTTTTAGAGGCTTTTGATGGGGCCTTTTTTTGGGTGGTTGATGTGTTCTAGAAGATTCCACATGTAAAATTTCAAGTCAATCTGATCACTGGTCATATTTTTTCTAAAATCTAGATGCATTAATTCAAGTTTATGGATTTTTAAAAAGTTTGGTTATAAGTTAAAAGTTTCATCTCATTTTACCCATTTGAGTTTTGTGTTTCAAGTTCTCACTCATGGAAGACATGGCACGCACCAAGCAAGTGGCTCGGAGATTCCCCCCAAGAACTCCCACACAGAGGTAACCTCCCCCTGCTCCACCACCCCAACATTACAAGTGTGGATGGAAGCGAGGCATAGTGGCCATCTGAGAGATCCAC
Source organism: Lygodium microphyllum (assembly GCF_053477565.2). Lineage (NCBI taxonomy): Eukaryota > Viridiplantae > Streptophyta > Polypodiopsida > Schizaeales > Lygodiaceae > Lygodium > Lygodium microphyllum. The sequence goes on from NC_141139.1 coordinate 174,070,306, forward strand.
CATTATCAGAAGACCATGCACCTCTTGATACCATAGGCTACATTCCAAAAGGGGGTGCGGATGTTGAGATATTGAGCTCCACTCGTGATATGCCAGGGTGACCGTTGTACATTTATGTCACTGACTTGTTAGCTGCAGATGCGGTTGGTGCACCGCCCATGAATAATAGCTAGATGACATCTATCCTTATCTACTCTAGTTCTGGCGCAGTTAGTATGCCACCTTAGTTAGTTGAGTTTGGTTTGAGACCCATATATAGGGTTCTTCTATTTCTATGTACTTGAGTTCTTTTTGGCTTACACAACTAAGAAGAGGAAAACTATTTTCAGCCTCCACCTGTGTGTGTATTCCCCCATTGTGCAAGCAAGAAAGCTACAAGTGAGACTCCTTCCTTCTCTCCCACAATCTTGACATGGTATCAGACCCTTGTTCGTGGTAAAGAGCTCAAGAAAGCAAACCAAGTTCGCGGTGTTCTGGTAAGAGGACTAGTGTTGCTTTCATTTTTCTGTTTTGGGAGCAAGTCTCTGCAGGTAGCACAGCCAGAAAGTGCAAGAGTGCATTGTCTCAAATTGAGACAGTATCAATGATTGCGTACTGTTTCGAGGAGAATATGAGACTATGGATACATGTCCAAAGTGTGGTGCTCACAGGTATAGACAAGACTTGCAAGAGCAAACCATCCCTCAAAAAGTTCTTAGACACTTTCCGCTTATCCCTCGTATACATCACATATATCGTACGTCTGACATGGCGAGCTTGACAACGTGGCATGTGCATAATAGATCCACAAATGGAGTTTTCTAAAGACGACCAATTATCAGGGCTAAAATTCCATGATTAGCATAAGATATGTCAGGTTTGTACTACGAATGGATTGTAAGTGGCCTACATATTTTGTATTTGGAGTGTAGTCGTTGTTCGTAATGCTTCTTCATTTGTGGCAGTTTGTACTAATGATGGTGATCGCAGGATGCCTTACTCTAGAAATATGTGGGGTGATTTACTAATGGTTAAATTTAGTGCAATGGATCTCACAAAAGGAGATCAAGACATCCTCTATTGAATCTGCAAGGCCGAGAGTAGTGAAGATGGTCTATCTCTTTGAGAAGTACCTCCACCAACATGCTCACAATATAAGCTCACCTTCTGTTATATCTTGTAGATGAAGTGGAGATTGTTGGACCTATCCATACGTGATGGATGTTCTTCTTAGAGCACTTCATGAAAACCCTGAAAGGCTTTATGCAATAACGAGCTCAGCCAGAAGGTAGCATGGCTGAAGGTTGGTTGGTGTCTAAGGTGTTAGTGCATATTTCACAATGGCTACCAACTGTAGATTCAGACAATAGTATGTTATGGTTGCTGAAGGACGATGATAGACTGACCAGAGATGTGGTGGTTGAAAATGGGGTGGAAAAAAAAATGGATGCTGCAATGGAGGAGAAAGTAAATTTTTTTTGTATATTGCACCATGCCTCCATGGAGACATGGCTCGCTAGGCACGAGCAAGCCATGAAAGATTGAGAAGAAGCACGATCTGAATTTCGACGTAGTATGCACCATCGACCGATTCGATATCCCGAGGGCATGGAGGAGATGCCACGGTTTATGTCAACGAGATGGTTGCATGGAGCATTGATCACAGCATCTCACGAAGGGGCGGAGATCTCAACTGAGGAGTGGAAATTCTCAAGGGGATGTAATCCAAAGGTGACGTCGTGTTTAGGGTTTGTCGTATCTAGATTTTATATACGACAACTAATTGATTGTTTCAATGTACAGTACAAAATATACAGTGCGGCATGGTCGCGCGAACGACATTTTCGCTTGGAGTGTATCGACAAAATGCACTCCACAATAGATTGTGGTATCATGGCAAAGTTCGAGCAAGAGAGCCGATGACAAGCAACAGATCCAAACACCATTATAGATGAGATGGAATATTTTGGAAACTTGCAAAGTATTATCATGGTGGATTACCGTAGCTTCTCCATAATCCTATTCGATGTGCAGTGGTTCAAAGTGGTACTTGAAGGAGCTAGGGCAACAATTCGACAACGTCCATCTGGATTTCTCGAAATAGATTTCGAAAAAAGATGGACAGATTTGCATGACACGTTTATATTGACGCCCATTGTGAACAAGTGCATGAACTCATGTTTTTTCAAATTTTATTACGAAATGGTACATGTCACAAAAGTTAAATCTCTCTTGTACGTGATTTTGAACATGTAATTTTCTATCCAAACCCCTGATAACCTCGATGGTGGTATGTTGTACCTACAGCTCCCCGAAGTGTGAGAGTATATGATTAAAGCAATGTTCCAATGTAGATGAGGACAATATGCGAATAGAGGGGTCGATATTGCAAGGGGTGGAGGCCACCGAAAGCTTGGAGCATGTAAAGGAGCAAGAATTGGGTAACGATGATGGAAATACAAGAGTCTAAGAATTCTTTGAGAATGAGGTCGACTCATCCTTTCGTGGTGACCTGTCTATCAACCTTCCAATGTATGCAGAGTTGTATCATGAGATTGACATGGGACCATAGGGTACTTCATACTTGGAGCATCCACCTACTCAATGCATTGACAAATCGCTTATAAGGGTACATAAGATATGTGTTTTAAGTAAGATAATTTTTTGAAGATTTATATTACCATGCTTTGCTTGATTTATATTGATTATACTAACATCATTTTTTGTCTGTCCAGGTGACCTTTGTGGATATTTGGATCCGCACGATGAGTTGAGGGATGAGAGACAAGGAGCTATAGGAGATCTTCACACGTATGTCTCCAGATCAAATGGCTCAATTCAGAGATATGGCGGACCAGGAGTTGTCTCGGACACCATTAGGCCGTTCTTTTAGATCTACTTCAGTGCGCTCTGATGCTTTAGTTTCTAGTAGATGAGGTCGACGCTCCAGACTTGGGCCGCTGACAAAGGGAGTGGTTCTGGGGGATGCTACGGAGACGTGAATGTAGTGAGCCCACGGTCGGCTCGGGATGCTACACAGACGATCGGATGCATGCAAGGCACTTAAGAGTGGGGCCTCAAAGCACGAGTGGCTAGATGCAGATGACTGGCACAGACTTAGGGAGGAGGTTACAAATTCTCTAGGACGTTGGAGACAACAGCGCGAGGCAGCAAGGGCACGACTGGACGCATGAGTAGTCCATCATCTTGGGAGTGGTGGCCACATGACTTATCTATAGGACTTTGTAAGTTTTTATTTTATTCTGCTTGGCTTTTTTTTTGCAATATCCCTTGTACTAACAATCGTGTTTCTTACAATTGTATTTTGTTTTCTTTGCAGCACTCCATTACAAACCGCAATCCCACCGGCCTAGAGACTCGATATGCAGAGAGACACGGTCTCATTGCATTGATCGACTGATTGACGGCCCAGTAAGTCACTCATATTTCTTGTCCGTAGTTACTAATTTTAATTAAAATGCATTATTGTATGGTGGACTAATGTGTAGTTGTTTCTTTTTTTGTAGAGTCCGTTTGATGCTCCTTTGCGGCAAGATGAGGTTTCGGATGGCGAGGATCTATAACTCGCCCTTGGATCCGTGGAGCGCACATCCTCTTCTTTTTTGGTCATGTGATTTATGTAGGTATTTCCTATGCACTATCTTATTATCATCCTTTGTATCTTGCCACGATTGTACTGTCGCTTTCATTACGTAATCTTGTATTTATTTTATGTATCAGTCTTATGGATTCAAGTACACTTTGCCTTCAGGGAGACGAGCATTGTACACTTTACTGTAACTCTTTTGTATGGCCCAAATAAAGCACCCAAAAAAAAAAAAATTTCCTATAACCGTCACTATTAGCATCATAAATTTACTGCACGCATCACTATTAGTGTTACAGTTAGCGTCACAAATCGTCGTTATATGCGTCGCATATGTGACGCTGATAGCGACGCATATAGCGATAATAATAGCGAATGTTCTATGGCATCACTAATACCAACATTTTTTACGATGATAGGGAAAAAAAATTATGAACATTTTCGTTGGTTTAACGTCAGTATGAGGCCTGTATCTTGTAGTAACGACTCCAAGCTACCAATTAACCATTCACAACTAGATAATTGCAGCAATGGGACATGATGCAATCTCTGACTTTCTACATATAATGAATTATTAAAAAAGATATTTTGAGTCGCAAGTTAACTTGCAGAGTTATTACCATAGATCAAAGAACCTATGTCTTCATGTCAAACATATATCTTGCCGCTCAAACATTCCACATTCTGCCATTTATGCAAAGTCGATGGATATAGAGCTGTTGGTAAAACACATTTGAATTAGAACACTCCAAAGATTATACAAAATAACTCTGATGCAAAAGAATAGACAATGATAAAATTTAAAAACTTATTGTTTTGTTTATATTTTGCAATGTAGTTCTCGTCGTGTATACAGATTTGTTTATGTGTATAAACATGTTGGATCAACACTTTTGTTACTGTCATTGTTCATTAAATACTTTTTTGAACTCTAAAATTCTACCTTTCCAATGTTTGGTGGGGTCTACAACATTCTTACACTTGATCCTTAAACTTCCTTGAGTACTTGGATACATCAAAATCCAATCCAAGTTATAGTATTGATCTTGAAACTTCCTTGAGTACTTGGCTACATCAAAATCCAATCCAACTTATAGTATTGATCACAAATCTAATTACCGCTACTATCTTTCATGTTGAAGATCTCCATTGCAAGTATGTTACTAATGTTTTTCCTTTGTGAAGACATCTATATCAACCAAATACAAAAGTTACCTATCAACAAGTTTTTATGTGCTTTTATTATTACATTTGTCCATATATAGAATCATTAATATATTAATATTTTCTTACATAAGCATCCCCTTTGTTATTTCACATATACAATTTTAATATTATGCAATGCTATGAGACTACAACAATGATGCTATTTAATGCTATTCCATGGTTTTAGAATCTAAATAAAATTATCCCTAATGAGATAAAAAACTAACAAAATATTTTCTTATGTATAGAATTTTAATTGTGGACTTCTAAATATAAAAATTGTTAATGTTGTAAACTTAATGTTCAAACTTATACTAGATATTTCTTCCCATCGATCCCTAACTAGATGTCGACAACAATAACTCATAAAAAATACTTAAAACTGAATTTTTTTTTTACATTTAATCACTATAGAGAGCAATGAGCTTGAGAAACTTTGTAGCCCTCAATCCTAAGGCTGTTAAGGTGTATCTCGTTGAGATGGAGGCCTAATATATAATAGCAAAAGGTAATTTAACTCAAAATATGCATAATTTGCAAATGTTTTCTCCAAATGCAATGATATTTAACCATGAAGCAGCTTTTTAAAAGGACATTGTACCTATATATCTTTTCACAAAGGAGCCCAAAGATGTTGAATAAGAAGTTGAGTTATTACAAGATCATTGTTTCTTCAAAGTGAGATTCTTGGAGTACAAAAACAAAAGTAATCTCAGGTTAAAGCATGCATATAACTTACACAGGCTTTGTCCAAATGAGTTGAGATTTAACCATGGAGAAATAGAAAAAAATGACAATATACATGTGGCTCTCTTTATATGATGTTGAAGAAGTTTAGTTTTTAGAAAATCATCGTTCTTTACTGTGGGAGATTCTTAGAGTACAAAAGCAAAGGAAAGCTTAGTATGCATATAACTTGCATAAATTTTGTCCAAACGAGATGAAATTTAACTATGGAGCAATAAAAAAACAAGACAACATACATGTATCCTTGTTTACAAAGAAACCCAAAGATGTTAAAGAAGAAGTTTATTCTTGACTATGAAAGACTCCTAGAGTTCCAAAACAAAAGAAAGTTCATGTAAGAGCGTACACATAACTTACATAAGTTTTTTCCAAACGAGATAAAACTTTACCATAGAACATCCATGGAAGAGAACAATATACCTATAAATTTTTGTTAAGAAAATCTCAAGGCTTTTGTAGAATAAGCTCCACTCTCATAAAACATGAGAAACTCACTCTATGTTTGTGTAGAGGCAATGAAATTTCACAGGGCTACAAATACGACAAGCAACAATGAGGCTATAAAATTTCATCAGGAAAGAAGAGGCGGGGAAAGAGAAATGATAAATTTGAGTTCTACCTAAGAAAGAGGGGGAAACTAAAAAGGGAAGGTATGAAAAGTCAAACATAAACAAATGAGAAAATGAAAATTCGAGTCAAGAAGTGACAGCCTTATATTCTCCACATTTCCCCTTATTTTATTATTGAGGGAAGATGTGAGCCAAGATATAGCCAAAAGATTCATGCTACATGAATCTAGAATCCCAGCTCTCTCATTGGTTAGGCCTATTTTTGTATTCACTCCTTAAGGGGCAAAAAAGAGAGTCCATATTTCTCCTAATGCTCGATTCTAGGATGAACATCTTGATGCTTGTTTAATGCTATTCCAAGAGAGTCTTCTGGATTGTTAAACTATGAATTAATCCTCATAGTGTGTGGGCTTCCTATCCTTGGGGATAAAACTTTGGTGACACCATTGGGTTACAAATCCTCCTTCATAACTTGCTTGGCTTTATCTTTTTTTGGGGTTGTACTTCTTGGACATTCTCATAGTGCGCCTAAGACTTTACAGTGCTTGGGCCCATGGCCATTCTCTGGGTTTGCTGATTCCATCTTGAACTCAGGTGCAGATTCATCTTTACACCTAGTTTTGCTCCCTGAACTAGCACGTTTTATGCATCTTGCTCCTAGCTATACTATGGATAGTTCATCCTAATGCAGTTTCCATTCACTCCTCTTGGGGTTTCCATCCTAACCATCATTTTGCTATGGAGGATTGTTTGCCACCCATGAATTTCTAGACCATCTTCCAAGTTGAATATCTAGACTAAAACTCACTGGGTAGATATTTCAATGAGGTCACTTGCTATCCATCTAGCCACTGGACGTTGAAAAAAAAGTCCAATAACACAAAAGAAAAATCATCAAAAAAATAAGGAAAGACATCCAACCCTACCAATCATTCGAGGATAAGGTCACCATAGAGGTAATAACCGATAACATAGACAAGGCTGGAGTAGGATGATACGATCTTGAAAAAGAATGCATCTATTACAGGATACAACATATGGTCTACACTCCTAGACTCTAAATAAATAAGTAGAATTCCTTTGCTTTTTGGATTATCCATTGCTTTACAAAAAGTAAACATTTAAGTTAAATCCTCATTTATGAAACTCTAGCCAAATATTCTAAACACTTCAACAAAACTACTAGTTTTTCAACCTCCATGAGTATCTTGCCTTTGTTTGATTTAAATTGTTTTACACAACACTCACAATTTCAAAAAATTGTTTTTAATGCTCAACTTCAATTTCCAAGCAGCAAAAAGAAAAGGACACTCCTCTAAATTAATTAGAAACAACCAATTGGACTATTAAAAAAACCACTATCTAAAAACCCAGATGCACGTGTCAACCTCACTTTTGTTGTGTGTATGGGTCTTATTGCTTTCTCTTTCTTTTTTTATCCGACAACCAACACGTGCAAGAGAAAGAAAACAACCATATCAAGGCAATGCTCCAAGGAACCATGTGCACTCTTTGTTTCTGAAGATTGGCATGCGTCGCTCAAATTTCCCTGTGGTCGCACTGCGGAGAAGGAAAACCATTTAAGAGCAAAATCTTGAGTAGTAATGGGTGACAAAAATGATTCCTTTCTTTCCTACTGCCGCTTGACTGCATTGACGGCCTGATTGGCAAATAAGAGTCAATGCTCAGTGCAAACCTCACTAACCCTTTGCTAAGACTCCCCTTAGTGCGGGGGTTTGTGAGGGTAGTGAAGGGCTTGGCTAACAAAACCCCACTCCTCTTGACTGCCAATAGGTACGACATCTATACTATTAGTTAAGGAGAGGTGAGGGACGGGTGCCACGTGGCAGCCCCCCACCTCCCCCACAAGAAGAAAAAGAGAACGCAGGGGCAGGTGCCATGCGTCCAGCACCCGCCCCCGTCCGCAAAAATCGCGCCCACCCCGGCGCGAGTCTAGGGTTTATCTTCCCCCCACTAGGGCTGGGTGTGAGCGACCTAGATCGGGTGCGAAAAAGGTTAAAGGTAAAGAGAAATGCACGAGAATAAAATATGAAGAGAAATGCACGAAAATAAGTTTGTGGCTGGAGACTCGAGGGGGTAAACAGAGACGAGGGAGAGAGACACAGACGGGGGGGGGGGGAGAACCCTTCCGCTTTCAAGAAGCGTCTCTCTCTCTCTCTCTCTCTCTCTCTCTCTCTCTCTCTGTGTTTCTGCTGCCTTTGCAGTGCTAGATTCAGAGCAAGGGCCATACCTGCACATAGATGATGGGTTCGTGTCCTGCAGGGCCCCCTCCTGGCGTCCTCCTCACACAGCCCATGGTGGACACCATGCTGCCCTCTCTTGAGAAGCAATTCACAGTCTTCCGCCTGTACGACGCCCCGCAGCAGGCGTCCTTCGTCGCATCCCATGCGCCATCCATCCGCGCCATCGTCTGCAACACCGTTGTCGGCGCCAGTGCAGAGCTCATCGATGCCCTCCCTAACCTCGAAATCGTGGCCACCTTCAGCGTCGGCCTTGACAAGATCGACCTGGGCAGGTGCAAGGAGCGCGGGATTGCCGTCGCTAATACCCCTGATGTGCTCACCGACTGCACGGCGGACACAGCCCTTGCCCTCATGCTTTCCACCATGCGCGGCATCTGTGTAGCAGATCGCTTTGTACGACAAGGGCTCTGGCCTGAGAAAAAGGATTTCAAGCACACCACAAAGGTATGCAGGCTGATCTCGAAAAATATACAGTACAAGGTTTTGGCCCAATCGCCTGATTGTTGCACACAATAACGACATCATGACAGAGGCAATTATACAGTGTTGGATCAATTGGGTAATGGTTGGATATAATAATGACATCATGACAGTGGCAAACCATGCATTTTTGGCTGAATTGCTTGATTGTTGGGCATAATCTTGGCATCATTACAGTGGCAAATTATACATTTTTGGCTCAAATCGCCAGATGGGTTGTACAGTATAAACGTAAAATGATACCAGTGGGATGACTAGGAGCTGCGACGATGTTTCCTTTCATCGCATTGTTCTGTCATTATTCTGTGCCTTTGGTGACTCAGGGTTGCTTTGTATTTGCAGGCAAGTGGAAAGCGAGTTGGCATCGTAGGACTTGGAAGAATTGGCATGGCTATTGCAAGAAGAGTTGAAGCGTTTGGTTGCACGGTCTCGTATCAGAGCAGATCAGCGAAGCCGGATGTCCCTTACACATACTACTCCGATGTGGTTGGCATGGCTGCCGATTCAGATGTGCTGGTTATTGCATGCCCTCTGACTGAAGAAACAAGGCACAGCATCAACTCTGAGGTATTGGATGCATTAGGACCCCAGGGAACCCTAGTTAACATAGCCCGAGGTCCTATAGTAGATGAGGCCGAACTAGTGAAGGCACTGGCAGAGGGTCGCCTGGGAGGGGCAGGCCTTGATGTGTATGAGAACGAGCCCCAAGTTCCTGCAGAGCTGCTGTCGATGGAGAATGTCGTACTGACCCCGCATGTGGGGAGTTTAACCTGGGAAACGAGGCGTGCCATGGGAGACCTTGTGGTGTCAAACCTGCAGGCTTACTTCTCTGGAAAGCCTCTCCTCACCCCTGTTTCCTAGACGGTATTATCAGTGTGCCCAAAGAACTCTCTTCCCATCCAATGGAAAGAAATTGAAACGTGACCGGTTTTTCACATTTGAGAATGCTAGCTAATGCAATGCATCTTACATTCTGCAATGGGCTACTCCATCTATTCGTGTGGTCCATGATGTTATAAAACTCTTTTACGTACCTACGTATGTATATATGTATGTCTATGTAGACATGTATGTACAATGTGACGCACATACGTACATATGTATGTATGTATGTATGTATGTATGTATGTAGACGTGTGTACAATGCGATTGTTCTATCTCTTGGATGCTCTTGGACGCAAAATATACTTTGTATTCATCTAAGAGCCCTTTCGCACAGGGCATAATTTACCATTAACTAGCAAGGTTAAGCTATTTGCACAGATGAGGGTGACAACACCCTCCCCTATTATGGAAATGAAGCCTTTGGTTACTAACTTTGCCAAAATAGGCATAGTTTGCCTTGACTATGCCATCCGAACCAACTATGATGTGTTTTTTTCTATTCTAATAAATTTTCATCAACCTATTTATGGCAATAAGTGTGGGTTGACATGTCAAAGTAACTAGCATAGTCTGTAGAGGGCAAACAAGCAAGCAGTGTCAATAGCTTCCGTTTTCCAGTTTGACAAAATTTGATGTAGTGTACATCCAATAGGCGTCTAAATGTTGCTTACATACAAAACCGAGGGCTATACTCCCTTGTGCCTATACTCCTCAAATGTGTAAGACTATATAATTTTGTCATTCTGCATTGTGAAACCAAAAATGCAAGATGACATTCCACCATATGCTTGGGTAGTTATACAGCCATCCTACAAAAGTTGGCTATTAGTTTCCTTCCACAAACACACTTCACATCTAAGATGCTCTTAATGTTTATGTTACTTCTTGTAGAAATGGTCTTTATGGCATTTCTCCATGTAAACACTTGATGCAAAAAGGGTAGTTTTAAGGGCCATATCCCTTTCAAGGTACACTAGTTTCTTCATTGATGTATTATCATGTGTTTTTTTCTGTTTAATTTTTTGGTGACATAAGGCTTTTAGTCCCCACATTTACATTGAAAATCTTTCCTTCATCATTTCAATTTTCCAAGCTTTCACACACACACACACACACACATACATGTGAAAGGATGTGGATCTAGAGCATGGTAGGGAGCTATGGTGGATGAAAGAAAAAGAATAAACTCATGATGGCGGAGACATTGGACTTGACTGTTACACAAGTGAATTAGGTTCCAAGATGGAAACTTGGGCTCATAAACACAATCTTGTGTATAGATTGACAATGACAAGATACCAACTGAAAAGAGAAAGTATCATGCTATTGCATTCATCATATATCAAAAAGTGGTAGTCAAGTACAATGCTTTATAGTTGTTGGATGGTAGTAGTTTTCTCTTTTTGTGCATATGGGATTCAGTTTGTTTGCATGCCTTAAGCTCAAAACTGCCTTATACAAAGAGGCTACAGTAGGTGTGATTGCAAATATCTCAACACTTCTCAATCACAACCAAAAAGTACAAAGTGTGTAGAGGTTTTAGTGAAAGCAACACATGTAAAGTGTGGGCACACCACAAAATGCCAAAGGTTGTCGTAGAAAAGGCTAAGTGTGGGTACCACAAACATGATGGATATCCAGAGGCTGTAATAGGGGCCTTACAAGTATAGAGGTTGTAATACAAGGCTACATGAGGAGTTTACAAGCTTATGATAAATGCATTTGGGCTAGGCATTACAAGGCTAGAAAAGATCTAGTAAAAAATTGGGTCAAGGACTGGTAGGCCCTTGCAGTTTTCAACATTTCTTTTGACATAGATATTCAATTCATTGCAAGTCTTCTTGTTGATGTAGTCCAGCTTGATCTTGTACTTATTCTTCACTTTGCTTGTAGCTTCAGTGTCCACCACTTTGATCCTTTGGTCCTCTTCTTCTAGGTTCTCTTGGTCTTCTTCTTTATTGACTTTGCTTTCAACAGTTGCATTAGTCTTTATGTCTATGTTCCCCTCAAGCAAAGGTATCATCTTTGAGGCAGGGTAAGTGACTTCAATTTCTTGCACTATCTCCAAGGTAGCAGACATGTCTTCAAATGGAAATATTGATGGCACTTGAAGGCTCACAACTCCATCCTTCCCTGCCAGTAGAGCAAGTATATCTTCTATGTGGTACAAGTGAGTAAAATGATTGTATTAATCTTTATGAATGCCATCTTCATAAAAACCTTCATGTTTGTCATAAGCTTCAAATCTTTGATTGTCTAATTAGCAAAAGAGTTGAAACTTAATGTGTCAAAAGACACAAGAGATACTTTGGTTTGAAGATGATGATTCTTGATGCTTTGGTGGGAACTGAGTGGAAACTCAGATAAGAGTGGCAACAGCTTTGTTGAGTCAAGAGGAGTGAGACAAATGTAGTGGGAGAAGAGATTGATGTTGAATGCTTAGTCTTTCAATCTTCACAAACCTTCCAAAAATCTCCAAAGATCTCCGAGAACTTCTCCTCCTTGATTTGTGGATTTGAGTAAATCAGTAAATCAAGGTGTCAATGATTGGGCTTAAGTGGTAGGAGAGAGAAAATGAGATAATAGATAAGCTTGAAGTTGCAATGGCTATGGTGGACCTCTACCTTGGGTTTTTGGCTAACTGGTTTTTTGATTTGTGTAGCTTGTAGACAAAGCCATTTGATAATCCCTTTGGTGAGAAAGAAGCTTATATAGCAAGCTTACTTTGCCCTAAGTTCACAGGTTGAATCGTGGACTGTAGTGGTGGCGGCAACAGTACGACCTCTCACAGGTGCACTTTTGGCAGCGATGATGAAATCACGCAATGCTGGCTTGAATGATCACCAATGTCTAACTGTGATGTACCAAGGAGCTACGCCAGGAGGAGAGAAACGTTTCTCTAGAAGGAAACGTGGGGAAATATAAGCTGTAGAAGCAGATCAAGAAGCTTCAAGTGAGTTGGGTACTGTCTCGCTATGGCAGACAAGAGGGCAAAGTGAGGATGAAGTTGGAAATGGAGTTATACACCTATCTTGAGTTGTCTAGAGATGAAGAGGAGTTGAAAGAGCAGAGAGGAGACTTGAGACATGCTAAGCTATGCTCAAGTACGCTCTGATACCATGTGAAAGGATGCGAATCTAGAGCATGGCAGGGAGCTATGGTGGATGAAAGAAGAAGAATGAACTCATGATGACATAGACACTGGACTTGACTGCTACACAAGTGAATTAGGTTCCAAGATGGAAGCTTGGACTCATAAACACAATCTTGTGTATAGACTGACAATGATAAGACACCGACTAAAAAGAGAAAGCATCATGCTATTGCATTCATGATATATCAAAAAGTGGTAATCAAGTACAATGCTTTATAGTTGTTAGATGGTAGTAGTCTTTCCTTTTTGTGCATATGGGCTTCAGTCTGCCTGCATGTCCTAAGCCTAGAGCGGCCTCATACAAAGAGGCTAGAGTAGGTGTGATTGCAAATATCTCAACAATACACACACACACAAGTGAAATGTTAGGCCGCTGCCATGAAGTGGCAAGTGAAGTTGATGTGCAGCATGCGAAGAACACTAGGGCATTGCCATGAAGTAGCAAGTGAAGTTATCAATTTCTCCTCTTTCTCTCTTCTCTTTTTCCTCTTTGTTTCTATTTTTTCTTCTCTCTTATCAAACATGAAATTTGCTCTCCCTTTTTTTTCTCCCCTCTCATCTCTTTTTCTTCTCCCTCTCTCTTCTTTTTTTCTTTTTTCTTCTCTTTGTTCATTCTCTTTTTTTTTTAATCTCTTGTAAATTTTAACTTGCCTCTCTCTATAATTCTCTTTGTGGCAATATTCTCTCTTTTTCTCTGTCCTTTTCTTCTCTCCTCACTTTTCTTCTTCTTATTCTTCTCTCTCTCTTTCTCTCTCCTTTTTTAAATTTTTAATTCTATTTTAAATTTTATATTTTCTCTCTATAATTTTTTATGTGTTCCTCCCTCTCTCTCCTTTTCTTTTATATTAGTTTATTTTCTCTTATCTTCTTGCTTTCTCTCTCTCTCTCTCTCCTATTTAAATTTTTCTTTTCTCATTTAAATTTTATATTTCCTCTCTTTCTCTCTCTATATAATTCTATCTGTGTTCATATTCTCTCTCTTCATCTTCTCTCTCTCTCTCTCTTTTAAATTCTATATTTTCTCTCTTTGTATCTCTCTCTCTCTCTCTCTCTCTCTCTCTCTCTCTCTCTATGTTCCCCTCCCCTCTCTCTATCTTTTTTTTCTTCTTATTCTCTCTTTCCTTTCCCCATACTCTCTCTCAAAGTATGTGAAAAACTATGTAAAAATATTTTTAGAATAAAAAAGAATTTAAAACATATTTAATTTAAAAAAGAAACTTTTGAAAAGTCTTTTAAAAATATTTAATTAAAAGAAGAGAAAAAAGGGAGGAAATATTAAATTAAAAGTTTAATCTAACTAAGAGACATTTCTTCTTCTCTTCTCTCTCTCTCTCTCTCTCTCTCTCTCTCTCTCCTCTTTAATTTTTTTCATTTTCTCTCTCTTCTCTTTTTTCATTTTTTCTTCTTCTTCTCTCTCTCTCTTTAAATTTTATATTTCCTCTCGTTATAATTCTCTCTCTGTTCTCCCCCTCTCTCTCTCCTTTTTCTTCTCTCTCTCTCTCTCTCTCTCCCCTCCCTCCCTCCCTCTCCTCTCTTTTCTTATTACTATTATTATTCTCTCTCTTCATTCTCTTCAAGTTTTTTTCTTCTCTCATAAATTTTATATTTTCTCTCTCTAGAATTTTCTCTCTATGTTCTTTTTCTTCTTCTTCTTCTTCTTCTTCTTCTTCTCTCTCTCTCTCTCTCTCTCTCTCTCTCTCTCTCTCTCTCTCTCTCTCTCTCTCTCTCTCTCTCTCTCTCTCTCTCGTCTTCTACTTCTACTTTTTCTTTCTCTCCCTTCTCCCCCCTCTCTCTCAAAGTATGTGAAAAACTATGTCAAAAAATTGTATAGTAAAAAATAGATTAAAGTAATTTAATTAAAAATTATAAAGAGATTTTTAAAAATATTTAATTAAAAGAGGAAAAAAAAGGAAAAAAAATGAGAGGAAAGTCTAACTAAAAGAAAAGGAATCCTTACTCAATAAATAATCCTTGACAAACCCGTGCAACTTGATGGATGAATTTGGGTAAAATGGATGGGCACAACAAGCAAATCTAGTATTGACCATGTTCTCTTATAGAGTGATGCAATCCCATGTTCTCTTAAATAGTGATGTAATAGGAAGCGAGGAGTAAAGCATGGAGATGGAGTTGTGCCATTCCAAAATGTTCTATCCCTATGTTTACATGTCAAAAATAGCAAAGGTAGGCTATCTTCATATGGCAAATGTAGTTAATTGTATGTGTTGATAAAAGTTGGTTTTGCATAGTTGCTAAGCTTTTTGCTAATGTTTGTAAAGGAATCTTTTAAATATGAGGGTTGGAAGAGCCATATCTTCTTAAGACTTCTCGCCTAACATTGGGGATCTTTGGGAAATTGTACTAACCATACAACTTAGCGTCCTAATTGTGATTATGCCTCATTAGGAAAGGAAATTAAAGTATGTTAACCCTTTCATGTGGAAATGAGTAATATAATCTGAAACAAACCCATTCATCTACTTCTAATATAGTATAGCACCATTATGGTTGCAGTCTCCATGCTTCCTTGGGCTTTTTGTTGATGCATATTCTTTTGTTTCCTTGGAGCATGCACGCTTTCTGAAATGCAATAGTATCTTGTTGCTCAAGCCACTTCTTTGCTATATTTTCCCCTCCAAAAGTTGGTGAGTTCACTATGCCTCAAAAGCTGACCTTATGTTTTTTGCTTTCTTGCTAGGAAGAAAGGATGCATGATTGGTTTGGGGTGGAGTGTGAGATGTTGGGGTAAGTGCCCATGGATAAGAGTTAGATGAGAACCCCTTGTATATGTATACACTATATAGTTATAAGTGAAGATAATAAGGAATAATGGTACCATTCATTTTGTACCCATATAACTCTCTTGTATTCTTCTCTCTCTCAATCCTCTTGCACTCCATAGGTTCTACATCGTATCCCATGATTGTTTCTCTCTTAACTAGTATTAGAGCAACATTTGGTGTTGATGGGAGCTCATTCTTGGAGTGAGGACTGCAAGGAGTAATCTTTGTTTTGTGAAGCTCAAGGATTCAAGCTTCTTCTTTGATATTGATGCTTGTTGCATGCATTGTTCTCATCACCAAGATCTAGATCTGAGTCAAGTAGGTGCTTGAGCCATTGAGACTCAAATTGGGATTGCAATAGCCCAATTTGGAAGTGATTTGGAAGCCATTTGTGGGTGGATTTAGAGCAAAACATCTTGGCTTTGGATGCTCGAGAGGAGATATTGGTATATGCCTTACAGGGGCGGTTTGTTACTTGAAAGTAAGGGTTTTAAGGAAGGGGTCTTCTTGGGTCTCGTAGAGGGCTTGCTTAAGTTGGCTTGGTTTAAAGTAGTGGGTCTGCTTGTGTGCATAATAGTGAAACAGAAAGAGAGAGAGACTTGATGATTTGCCAAGATAGTGATTTCTATATGCTGTGCTGCTAATCAGAGTGCTCTAGGAGGTTATTTATATTAAAAATGACCTATGTTGATGCATTTTTTTCAGTCATGCTATTCTCCACATTTTTTTATTATCTAAAAGCTACATGGCATCCATTTTATCTCAAAAACCTTTCTGTAAGGTTTAAACACTAGGCAATGACTAGTTCGAACTGAGAGGGTCTTAGATTACTCTCGGCTTTGGATTGCACATAGATTTTAATGAATTTATTTTTGTGGAGGATTTCTCATGCTAGTTTATGCTCAATTTATAGAGATTATGTGAATTTTTGGTGGCAATATTCATGTATTTGGTTTTCGAACTATCCCATGCTAAGAAGATAGCCAGAATACCTGGGATAGCTTGTAGAAAATTCATATGCTTGTGAGAGTGCTAAAATATCATTTTAAATTAGATTTATGATGTTTTGATATTTGCATACTATTTCTTGGCCTTGTGGGGCACTTTGGTTGTAGTCCATTGGTCTATTTTGAGCTTGAAATTGGATTTATCTTGTTTTTTTTCCATGCATTATAGCTTCATCATCGATCTTAGAGAATGCATTGTTCAATACTGAAAAGCTCAATGATACAAACTTTTCAGATCGGAAATATAAAAATATATAATGTATTGGCTTAGAAGAATCAGGTATGGATGATCAAATGCAGTGGGATTAAGCTCGAGGACATGAATGCTAAAATATCATTATACATCAGATTTATGTTGATTTGATACTTGGATAGTTATTGCTTGGATTTGTGGGATAGTCATTTGCAATCCATTGGTCTATTTTGAGCTTAGAATTGGGTATACCTTGCTATGTTAGGTGTGCATTATGGCTTCTTATTGAGTTCACATAATACATTATTTAATATTGAAATGCTTGATAATACAAACTTTTCATATTGGAAAGAGAAACTATACAATGTATTGGTCTAGAAGAAGCAAATAAAGTCAATCAAGTGTAATGGGATTAAGCTTGAGGACATGGATGCACATATATGAAAGAAATTAGATAAGCTAGCATGCTTTAATATTATGTTGACACTCTCAATTTTATGTGCAATTTAATGTGAAAGACATGGCAAGTGCATAGGTGTATGGAAAAATATCAATGTCCTATATGAAAAAGAAAGTACAACCTCGTAGGTTTATTGGTTGAGAAAACTCATTGATCTCCACATGGAGGAGGAGGCTTTGATGTCTAATCGCCTTAATGAGTTTAACACTATTTTTAGTCATTTGATATCTCAAAATTTTATATTTCATGATTCAATGAAGGCCATGTTCTTATTAGTCTCCTTGCCTAAGAGTAAGGATACTTTCAAGACTGCTATTAATAACTTTGCACTTGCAGGTGGCCTTATGAGTGCTAATGTTGAGAGCAACTTGCCATCGAGGAGGTGAATAGAAAGAACCATGCAGGGTCAAAGACCTCTAGTGCACTTATGGTCAAAGGAAGGTCAAATGCCAAGGGAAACTCTTGTGAGAGAGGTAAGTCAAGAAGCAAGTCATGTAGCAAAAATGATGTAGAATGCTGCTTTTGTAACAAGAAGGAACATATAAAAAGGATTGCTTCGAATGGAAGAACTATTGAGAGATAGGCATGTGAACCCTGTGTATGCAAGGGTGGATAAAGATATTTGGGTGTGAATCAACTAGACGCTAGGGAGAAACCCTAACCCTAGCCATCTAGAGGCTATTTAAACAGCCTAGAGGTCACTCTCAATGTAGAGGAGAGTGTACCAGTTGTACTTGTGAACAACTCATTAAGTAATATCTTCTTCTTGTACTTGAGCTCTCTCCCTCTCCCTCTTGTGCACACTCTGTTACTCTCACTTTGATATTTCAACATGGTATCAAAGCCATCTTTGACCCAACAAGCTTCCTTAAACTCCATTTTGCACTAAGTGCACTTGAGCATGTCATTTTCTCACTATACCTCTTTACCTCCATAGTTGCCTGCCATACCCACCCCTGTTGGAGGACCTGGGGTGAACAAAAGAGAGCATATTTTTCATTGCTTTCTTTTGGATACTTGCTCCTCGACCCAAGGTGCTTCAGCATGCCACAAGAAACCTCAACATTGGGTAGCTAGGAGGACACCATTACTGGAATTCATGAATCTAGCACAGATTTCACAGCAATCCGGTTAGCTCAATGGTGCAACCTACTAAGGGCACAATCATCCAAGCCACCATAGGTTTTTGTTAGCCCCCCAAGTGGACTATCTCTACCTAAGAGGGTTTGGAAAAATGCTTTCCATATTGCTCACACAGAGCAAAACCTTAGCTTTGGGTTGTTTGGCAACCATAGCTAGAAAGGTGCAAGCTTTCTCCTTTCAACATTAGTCACTCTATTTGACAGTAATAGTGATTCTAATAACTGACTCAAGTCCTATGGATTCTCTTGCAAATATGGAAGCTCCATCTCAAGCTCAAAGACTCATGGTGAACATCATTAAGCTCATGAGAGAGCCAACTTGTAGACATATACTATGAGATGAGTGTTTGTAAGCACTAATGTTACATCTCATAGTCATGTTCATGTCTCTAATTAGCCAGTGGAAGATGTTTTACCCTAGATCTCAATCTTGAGGAGATTAGTCTCTATTTATCTTAAGCATATTCATTAAGTGCCTAACTATCATTGTACGGCTATGTGTAGGTCATAAACACATAGACCATTGTCCTCATCCCTCATCCCATCTTGTAACACATCACAATTGAGCCTGCTACATATTAATCATCTTTTTTGCTTCCACACTTACTGTCCATTATGTAAAGGACTAGACATTGCCATTTCCTAGAGCAATCGGTAATACCTTCCTATCATGACCATGGCTTATGCCGATGTTAGACCTCAAATTCGTTTGATGGAAAAGACTTTCATCCATGGCAAGTACTAGTGAACTATAAAATGATGGAATGGGGCTACTAGCCCTTCATCGAAGGGACCATGGTTATTGATCCATCAACCCCACTTGATGTAGAGGATGATGAAAGAGCCCAAGCCATAATCATGCTTCATCTAGATGAACCCCTAATCCATCACATTGACCAACTCTCCACTACCAATGAGAAATGGGATGCACTCGAAAAACTTTATGGTGCTACAGGAAACAGCTCTAAAATTTTCCTTAAGATTGAATTTTTTAGTCTAGAGTATAAGAAGAAGACCTAGGCCCAAGTTAATTTCTCACATGAAGGGGCTTATGGAATAGCTGTCTTCAGTTCAAGCTCCGATTCATGATGAAGATGCCATTGCAATTCTCTTAAAAGCTATAAAGAAGGTATTCCCAATCCTTGTACCTACTCTTACAAATATCCCAAATCCAACCTTGGAAAGCACCATCCAATCTTGTTTATCTGAGGAGAAAAGAAAAAAGAAAGAAGGTAACACCAGTCAAGGATCTACTTCAAAAACCCATGAGCAACTCTTGGTTCATACTGTCTTTACCAAAATGCTCCTGTTGCAATAAGAAGGGACATCTTGACAGCAACTATTGGAAAAAATATCACAACAAAGTTAAGTGCAATAAATATAAGAAGACATGATATATTACCAATAACTGTCCTACCACCCTTGAAGTACCAAAAGAATTGGAGGCCAACTTTGTCTCCAAAACACATGTTGATCGACTTTTCTAAATCTATAAATCCTCTACTTATAAGCACTCTTGTAGCCTAGTTTATAACGACATCTCATTTTGTTTGAGGGGGGGCATTAACATGTCTTGTAGTCCAATGCCAATCTAGCATTGAGGGAGGGTATTGAGAGATAGGCATGTGATCCCTATGTATTCAAGGGTGGATAAGGGTAGATGGGTGTGAATGAACTAGAGGGCAAGGAAAAACCCTAACCCTAGCAATCTAGAGGCTATTTAAAAATCCTAGAGAGGTCACTCTCAATGTAGAGGAGAGTGTACTAGTTGTGCTTGTGAATAACTCATTAAGCAAGATCTTCTTCTTATACTTGAGCTCTCTCTCTCTCTCTCTCTCTCTCCCCCTTTGGTGCGCGCTTTCTTGCTCTCACTTTGATATTTCAACAAAAATAAGAAAAAAGATAATAATACAAATGAGGATGATGGCAAAGAGAAAAGCAAGGCAAAGATTGAGGAGATTAATGCATGCGGTAGTGATAATGGTGATGTTTTGTTTATATCCTCTTTTGATGCATTCTTGATTGCCATGGATAATAGCATGTCTCAAATTTGTCTTATGGATTCTATAGCATCATTTCATGTTACTCCACATAGGGGGTGGTTCTCTACTTATGATATTGGAAAAAGAGCATGCATTTGTCTTGGAAACAAGTATGCATGCAATATTGTTGGCATTGGGGATGTACACTTGCCAAATGGTTTTTCTTTTATCTTGCAAAATGTATAGCATGTTTGAGACTTGATAAAGAGTTTGATCAATATAGGATAGCTTTTGTGGTTATAGAGTGATCTTTGGTGATCATGTGTGGAAGATTTGCAAGGGATCTCGTTGTAGTAGCCAAAAGGGACAAAATATTGACTATATCACGAGGCATGGAGTTTTCATCTTGTACCTTCTACATCATCATGATAATATTGATAGAATCATGAGACTACTGGGAATGTCATATGGACAATTGAAGTAAGGATATCCACCCTCTTACTCATGGGACTACTGGGAATGTGCCTCAGTACTAGAGAGTGCAACTATTGGTTACTTCTTACTACTCCAATTGATCATATCATTGCCAAGGCTGAAAGCATATCCACTAGTAGACCTTATGTCATATGGACAACCTACCCAATCTACATCAGTATACCCCATGAGCTTTAAGTGCTTATCACTCTCATAAAAGAGTCCATACTCTATTGTAGCCTTAACATAGCGAATGATTCTTCTCACTACATCCATGTGAGATTTTCTAGGCTTCTGCGTGAACTGATTAATAAGTCCAATTGAGTACCTGAGTTCAAGCCTAATAATGATAAGGTAGATGAGACTTCCTACCATCTTCTTGTACATAGTAATATCTAAAATTTCAGCTTGAGTGTTAACATCCAACTTAGTGTTTTGATCTAGTGGAGTATCTAAAGGTTTATAGTCTATCATACCATAATTCTTCAACATCTCAAGTGCATACTGTCTTTGCATCAACCAAAGTCCATGAGCTGAATTCATAACCTCAATGCCTAGAAAGAACTTCAGCTCTCCCAAATCCTTCATATTGAATTCAATTTTTAGCATGGCCATAACATTTTGTACATCAACGTTATTATCATATGTAATGATTAGATCATCTACATAGATTACTAGTACCACAATACTTACATATGTTTTCTTAGTAAATAGACTATGATCAACCTTTCCAATTATAAATCCAAGGCTCTATAAGTAAGTATGAATCTATGCATGATGCCAATATCTTGGAGCCTCTTTTATCCCATAAAGTGCCTTTTTTGATTTGCATACATAGTGCGCATACTAAGGGTGCACATACTTGCATTTCATGATCTGCATGACCATTGTGTCTAAAATACACAATGAGAGTCAATGCAAGACTCAACGAGCTCGTTCAAGCCAAGCACAATGTGCTCTCTGCTACTCAATAATGGAATTTCTTTCTCAAAGCTTTGGTTCGGCTTCATCACCTATAACAAGATCCCATTACCCTTTCCTAATTAAGAAAGTCTCCATGAAAAATTTCCATATATTTCATAGTTGTTGTTTTCTAGAAAATTTGAGTGATGTTGTTTGAACCTCCTACATTTGCGATGTTTGCAACTATAAGTATTCATTACACTATCCAAGTTGTTTGAGCCATCAATGCCTAACTCCCTACACACCAAGATGTCTTATCACAAAAAAAATGATTGCATAGAATTCAAATAACACATTTACATTACCCATTCAACTCAGTTTAGTCAAGTAACATACATGTACTTTAGTTAGAGCCCCAAAATTTTCAATCAAGTAGTAGCATAGGCGTGCACCTTGCCAAACAAGACAATTTTAGTCCTATAGTAAAGATCAGTAATATCCTTGAAAGAACCAAGGTATTTCAACTCAGCAACATGTCAAAACATCTCACAACCTTTGCCACAATATATGGGAGTAATAACATGTTCACGTAGTCGTGACTGGTTGCATATGCTTCACATAGACATGAAGAAGTACCTTCCAACAGACAATAACCAGTCAAAACCCTATTATACCAATAGGAAATTGATTTAAAATTGAGAAATTAATGATCATATCAGCTCACAAGCCATCCCACATTGATGTAGCATCATCCAAGCATGAATAGGCATCAATAGAAGCTTATGTTAGCTCTAAACGTCGAAGCACAAGATATCTCAAACTTATTACAACACACTATCTACTATGCATAGTCATTTTTTGATCTTTATGTTTATCATGGAGTGCTTGAATACATGAAAGTGTTCACCTGACATGTAATGATTTTAAAGTTTTAAAAAGTAGACCTTTTTCATGATGATAAAGAAGAAAGAAGAAGTCATCTCCACTACTCCTAAAATCATCTTTCATATTCAATGATTGGTATGATACCAGAGAGAGTATATGTGAGTGATTAACCATGTTGAGTTGCATATCAATCACTCATAGTAGTTCATGGGGTGGCACCTTATAATTTGCATCAATGATTCCGAGACGATCTGTTACAGTTAAATGTTAAATGTGGATGCCAAGTTCACTACTGCCTCAACAAGGTCTTACACCTCTCTTGAACTGTAACAATTGTAGTCCCTCTACTCAATGCTTACTTCCTCCTCCTTCCCTTTAGGTCTATGTTAGCCCGCCTTGTAGCTATAGAAACTCCCTAGTCACAAAACATGAAGATGGCCCTAGCTCTTTGAAGTCACTCTAGATCACTTCTTTAGTTGAAGTAGGCCTCCTTTCAATAACTCCAAGCACAGCTCCAAAATAGTGCACCTCCATTCAAGCTCCCTAAGCTTCACAATTGGCCCAACTTGCCCTAGTCGTATTGCAGATTGCCTAGTGCTACAAAGGCCACCTTTGCTAGAATCTCCTTGTAATGATATGGCAGGCTTATAGCTTCCTGGTATTGGAGCTCCTTGTAAGATGAATGGGGAGCATGAGATAATGGAGATTCTTTTTTCTTTCCTCAACATGGCCTTCTTTCCTAAAATCCAACAAGTTGCACCTTACTTGCTTTAGGCCTCGGAAGTAGATGAACCCTCCTTGACATAGTAGTTAGCCGATTACAAATTGCGCCCCTCACTTTTGATCATTAGCTTGCTGCTCCACTAAAAAGATGGCCTTCAACTTTGATACCATATTGACAAAGAGGGAGAGAAAACAATGACATAGTAATTGAGTCATCAACTGAGAGGGCAGAGTACCCTCATTATCTTCCTTAATCCATATCCCTCAAAGTAGAATACTCTTTTCTAGTCACACACAACAAATAGAGAGATAGGTCACACTCACCATACGAGCTAACTATGGTCAAGTCACAATACAGTCGGTAGAGCTAGATTCTCAACAACCACTTGCCGGCAATGTGAACACACATGACAATAACAAGATAATTTCTAATCAATAGCTTAAGAAGGCTAAAAAGCCAAAAAATCATCATGATGGGGGCAGGGGGAGGGGGCACATTTTTTTTAATGCCCCCTCATTTCTCATGAAATGATGTTTTTACAAACTATTCGAGAGGAGAGGAGCATTCTTAGCCATGGTTTCCTAATTTTCTTTGCTCTCCATCATTGTAAGAAGCACATGAAATGATGCGTCCTATGAAAAGATCATTTTAGTCTTTCTCTCTCCTCCTCCTCTCTCTCCTCATAATGGGTGTTCATATGGGCTAAGAGGGAGAGGGGAAAGGGGTGCTAAAGCATGATATGATGCAAGCAATGGAGTGAGGGAGCATGAACGTGGTTGTTAGTGGCTGTGTGGAGTGTTAGTAGGCTACTTAATTGATCATAAAATAATAAAAAATGAAGAGATTTTATGGAATACCTTATGGTAAGTCTCATTTTATTCAAAAATGAAGAAAAATGAATGGTATATGTATATATAAAGTGTCCATGCTAATCAATTTTTTTAAAAAAAGCTTTCTAAATACTTGATTAGCATACTTTATATACTTGGTTTTTAAAATATGTTCATATGAGTAAAATTGTAGAAATGGAATTTTGAGAAAAAGTAAATGATTAGATGGATCTCTATATTGTGGAAAAATAAATATATACTCATGCAATGTTTGTATGGGTTCCATGGCATGGAGGTTGCTTCAGTGTGGCCTCATATTGTATGCTAAGGTGCATTCCTATGTGGTTTTTCTCATTTCAATACATACCTAAGAATATGACAATGCTTGCAACATTTGTCGATAGGGGGTGACAAGAAGGAAAAAATGAGATTAAATGTGATGATTTTATGATATTTTTTATATGCATATAGGTTGATTTTTTAAATGTAAGGAAGATAGTAGCACGGGTTTTCTCAGTGAGATCTACATCACTGCAATACGTATGGTGAAAAGCATGAAAAGATGTGCTTAGGCACATGGAACGTGATGCTATTTTTCTTTTGTTTGTGCACTTTAAATCATTCCACATTGCATGGATAGATTATAAAAATATGGTATTGGAATAAATCTCCTAGATGCATAGCAATTGCTTGAAAAACCCATTGACCTATGTGGAATAAAAAGGATCCCTAGCTATAGATTAGTATGTTTATTCTTGGGAAAAAGATTATATGAGATTATGAAAAGTATCACGAAACAATAAATATCAAATAGATGAGTATGTTATAATGTTTTATATGTTTCAAACTATGCACCCTAGGGCTAATCCCTAGGGTATAGAAAAGCCATAGGGGCCACATCAATCGGTTGGGGGCGTCCTTTATATATGTGATTTGAGATGAGATAGTCACCGACGTATGGGAAACTCCCTCGCTTGGAATCGAGAGGGGTAATTAGTTGAACTACAATCCAAATTTTCATCTATAAATGTAAAAATTAGAAGAATCACTATAGTATTAAATCACTCCTGGTTGTGAGATCATGTGGAGTTGTTTGGCATGTTTAAGAGCCCAGTTAGAGCAGTCAGAGCTAGTGTCCTTGTTTTAGATCCTAATAGGTGTGTTGCATTTGCCAAGAGTCCATTAGGATTCATAATTGGACCTAAGACTTAGATCTTGAGTGTGTGCCCCTTCTCTCAGAAGCAGAGGGAGAACTTCTAAGGCAAGAATAAAAGAGAAGGCTAGAGACCTCTTGTATCCAATGAGAGAAGCATGAATAATAGCTAAGAAGATGTGCAGAGGTTTTTCACAAATACTCATTTGATTGTACTAGTCCTATATCCCTTAAAGTTAGGGGTCTTGTAGTCCCTTGGTGTAAGAGCAATCCCAGCACACACATGTTTACTGCAACACTAGCAACAGGAAAAAAGCAAGAAAATAGAAAAATCTGAGAAGTAGGAAAAGGAGTAGGGCAGGCATGGAGAAGGTGCCCAGAAGAATAATAAGTCTGAAAAAATCCAAAAGCATGGGAACAACCGCCAAAAGTCCAAGGCACAGCCGCCGAAGTCTGGAAGAGTTAAAAGCAAGAAAGCACACCTTTAAATGCAAAGGTGCTCTCAAATCCTTGTAAAAGAGCGCTAGGCTCCCTCTTGTGCAAATTGTAAACTTAGAAGGGTGGTAGGACTAGCTAGGAAGTGAAAGAATGGAAAAAAAGGGTCATGGTGACCCCCTAAGAAGCCCCCAAATACGTGGGCAAAATGATTATATGTAAAGCCATTGTAATAATTAATGTTTTAGGATGGAAATTTATGTTTTGTTTACTTTTAAATTACCCACATAAAAGTATCATTTCAGTTATCTATGTAGTCCAACTATCATCCAATAATAACTTTCTTTACTTATTCACTACCCTCTTATCATTACCATCTAACCCCTCAGTTTGAACTACAACTCATAGATTATAAACTTTAGTAAACTCAAGAATTAAATCAGAGAAATAAAATATTTTAAAACTCTCATTTCATCTATAATCTTTGTTAATTCTTTAACATAAACCCTAATATCCACTAATTATCATTTCAGCCTCCTTGAACATCATTTTACAAAAGAAGTACCTACAAATGGAATCCATTCTTGATAAAAATCTAGCAAAAATTTCTTCACAGAGAATAAACTACAGCCTCTTTTTACTTCATCTCTTAATTCCTTCATTATCATGAGTTATTGATTTTCTATTATTACAGTCTAAAAAAATAAAAATATTCATAAAAATTATATCCAACTATAAATCATCAAACCCAATTAACCATACATCCATCATGATACATGTAGTTGATATACCAGTTAACAACCATAAATTCCTCCATTTCCTCTTAATATTCACTAATTATCACTTTTAAAAAAATGCCATTTTCACACTTAAAAATTCAATAACTTAAATTTTAGACATCCATTTTACCTAATATTTCATGAGTGAATGCATTACCACAAAATTCAACTCTATTTTTTGGTTTTTACCTATAATCTTCTATTAATTCTCTTAATTATCACTAATTAGGGCCAAAACAATCATTTTAAGCACTAAAATGCATATATCACTCATTAAACTCATTTCCAAGTTATGATATTTCATTTTTAGGTCCTTCTTAATGTTTTATTACTCTATTTTTACTCATCTCTCATTAACATCATGCGAAATTCTTAATTTCCACTAATTAATGTCAAGAAATACAGTTTTTACTCTAATTTCAAGCATTCCTTTATCATTTTAATGCATCTAAGGTAAGAAATTTGTTTCTTTAATGCCATTTCACCTTCAAAAATCGAAAACTAAATGCATATGAACACAAAACATCAATTCTTTCCATTTCTTGATCAAATTTTAATGAAAACCAACATACCTGATTAACCAAGTAATTAGAGTCGTTCCATCGTATTCAAGAGTGCTGCTGCTTGCTTCTCCACTCCCTTCACTTCCAGAAATAAAAAAACTTCTTAATATTCCACTCCTCTCACTAATATTCACTAATCCTCTCTAAATCTTGCAGAAATTCTCTCTCTCAATACTCAAGAATGGTTGCCAAGAATGGAATGAGGCTGAAGGAGATGCAAGAGGGGATCAAATGCAGCCTTTCATTGCTGGAAATGAGGTAGGAAATCAAAGGAGTTATTAGCATCTTCTTGCATGATGGCACCCATTTTTTGTGTGTTCTCCTCTCTTTCCCTCAACCTCTCTCTTCACAAGGCTCTCCCTTCATAACTTCTTGATTAACCTCTTTTAAAAAATTGTCCATTTCCCACTTGAACTGGTTTCTTTTTGCAACTCTTCACATCTCTGGACCTAATTTGTCCCCCCCACCACAGCTTCTTAACCTGAAATTTTTGTATGCATGCTAAATTATACCCGTCTCCAATTTTTCCACGCTTTCCACTTAAAAATTTCCTACATCCGCCTTCTACCACTTAATATTTTTACGTTCCCTAAATTTTCCACTAAAACATATCCTAACTCTCAACTTCTAAATCCTCCCCTAGCACTGCTCAAATAGGGCTTTACATCCCTATTTTAAAATTTATGAAAAATAAAACATAATACAAAGTCGAAACTCTTCAGTTTTGCCAAAAAATAGTGTAAAAATGGCACAAAATAAGGAGTTATCATTCCTACATAGGAGCGTGACTGCAACAGAATACGATGGCATTCATGCTTAGGTGCAGTCGGTGGATACTTAGCCATACTAAGAAAATTAGCAATATCAGCATACCAAGGTAATGTAGTAGAGATGTCAAATAATTGAGCATCAGGCAAGTCATCATCTACACCTTTCTTTGTATTATTTGTAATTAATCGAGACATATGGTCTGCAAGAACATGGGATCGGCCTGCACGAGTAATAACTTCAAAATCAAATTCTTGAAAAAGTAACATCCACTGAGTAACTTGACCACTAAGTTCGGGTTTATTCAATAAGTATTTTAGTGCCTCATGATTCACATAAAAAATAAACTTATTGCCCAACAAATAATGCCTAACCTTGGTAATAGCAAACACCATCGATAAGCACTCTTTCTCAATCGTGGTATAGTTTTTCTCGGCGTCACTTAAATTATGACTAGCATAATAAATTGGATGATCAATGTTCTTATCATCTGCTTGGCATAGAACCACTCCCACTGTATCCATAGAAGCATCGGCATGAATATGAAACTCTTTAGATCAATCCGGTAAAACCAAAATTGGTCCTTCCACCAACCAAAGTTTTAATTTTTCAAATGGAGCTTGGCATACTGAATCCCAATCATAAGGCTGATTTTTCTTAAGTAAAGCAGTCAAGGGAGAAGCCACCACTGCAAATGATTCAATAAAGCGCCGATAAAAATTTAAATGACCCAGAGACCCACGTAATTGTTTCAAATTTTGGGGTGTAGGTAAATCAAAAATTTTCTGTACTTTAGCCATATCCATCGCAATACCATCACTCGAAACTATATGACCTAATAATATACGCCGTGGTACTCCAAAAACACACTTTTCTAGATTTAAGGAAACTCTTGTACTTTCACAACGTTGGAATGCCTCTTCCAATCGATCAGCCATATTTTCATCATTACCATGCATACAAAAGTCATCCAAAAAGACTTCCATCCACTTAAATAGAAAATCTTGAAAAATTGCCATCATTGCTCTCTGAAAAGTAGCAGGTGCATTACACAAACCAAATGGTATTACTTTATAGGAAAAAGTCCCCCATTTAGTAGTAAAAGTAGTTTTGGGCTGATCTTCAGGGTTAATCAAAATTTGATTATAACCACTAAACCCATCCATAAAAGAGTATAGTTGATGTCCTGCCACTCTATCTAATAATTGATCGGAGAAAGGTAAAGGAAAATTATCCTTACGAGTGTGCTTATTCAATGCACGATAATCTACAGATATACGAATTTTATTAGAATTCTTTTTGGGAACAATGACTATAGGTGAAACCGAGTCACTGTATGAAACAGGATAGATAAAACCCACATCTAATAATTTAGAAATTTCAGCATGCACCTTATCTGCATAGTTAGGATTTGTGCGTCATTGACACTGACGTATAGGTCTGACACCTGGTTCAATATCAATATAATGTTGACACAATTCAGGTTTAATACCTTTCAAATCCGCGTAGCTCCAAGCAAACACATGTGCATATTTCTTAAGTACATCCTGTAATTTCTCCAAAGCAGCACCTTGCAACTGACTATCCAATAAGAGAAACTTATTTGGTGATACTTCAAAACAGGTCGTTTCAATTTCAGAATTGCGCACATAAGCTGTTTAAACCTTGTTAGGTTTAATGAGTGGTACCTCAGTGGATTTCTTCATAGGCACATGACCTAATCGATTACTCAATCCCATAGATTGTTCATCATCAATATCAAATGATAAGTTCTAAGATGGAGGTTTAAAAGATGTTTGATACACTACTAGTGCTTTGGAAGACTCTTCCCATTGTGAAAACTCAGTAATCTCAACCATATAATGGTCTAACACATTGTGGTCCCCCATGGATAACTATCGATCCTTATATTGCATACTTGTATGCTTATTTTTATTTTTATCATGCAACTTCTGACAGTAACATCGTAAAATTTGATTACGATGTTCAAGACACTATTGATCTTGATAAGTCCACCTCCATTTCTTCCGTTTCAACTTGAGTATCAACAAATGAAGATTTTCATTTATTTCACCCTATATACGGCAACCTAAATAATGAATAATCCTCTTAAGCTCAATAAAATTAGTTGGAGCCACCGGTTCGTACCC
Source organism: Lygodium microphyllum (assembly GCF_053477565.2). NCBI lineage: Eukaryota > Viridiplantae > Streptophyta > Polypodiopsida > Schizaeales > Lygodiaceae > Lygodium > Lygodium microphyllum. The sequence continues at coordinate 174,100,428 of NC_141139.1, forward strand.
TAAAAGAGGCGGTTCAATCCCATCGCCATAAATTGTGAAATCCATAACCTTTTCACTAGGATGAGGTAAAACCCTTTTTATACTACATACACCATTTACATGTGCAGATGAACGTCCCACCGTCGATCATAAAGACATGCTTCTATCAAAGTAATTTACTCGACGGAGTTGATGATAAAGTCAAGGGACATTAGTAACCCCCTGCCCCCTATCAGTGGGTATCACAAATCTCTCATGTTTTAATATTGAATTCATTCCCCCTGCAAGAAGGCACTAATCACGGCAGTCTGCATAGTTAGTTCATCCATTAATCGGGATTATACTTGCTCCAGGTTTTTCTTTTCTTGCAATATTTGCTCAGCAAAATTCTCAGTTTGAAACACAATATCTTCTAAATGGTTCATTTCTTCATCATAATAAGACTGTAAGTATTGAACCAACTTCTTGTTTTTTAATGCCTCGTGTTCTGTAGTAGCTTTATCTATCTGTAGTTGAGTAATTGTATTCAACAATAGTTGAACAAGGGAACTATCATCCACAATTTCATTCTCGTAATATACAATTTTATCATTCAGCATATCCACTAAATAAGGTGCCATTTCTTGAGACACCTCAACTACTTGCTGGTGGGGGTTGAATTCACCTTTCCATTTTTCCTCCCAATCAATCATTGTAGCATAACATGAAACAATTCTGCCATCCGAATGATCATCCTTATCTTCCTTGCAAGAAGACTAAAAAGGTCTACAACTACTACTACGAGATTCACAAACTTTCTGTCTCGAGTGATAGAAGTAAAGTTGTTGTATGGACAAAGGTAATTGACCAAACCCAAATGGAATCTCATTTCTTAAGATAGGAGCCAAGGTCTCAGGTAGACCCTCTATCAACATTCCATTGGTTTCCATTACTGGTATTAGCTCTTCAATAATTAGCTCATCGCCTATTTCCTCTATTTCATCTTTAGATTCTTCTGCTTGTATCACAACTTGGGAATCATATCCAAAAAAGAAATCTTGAGGATGATCTTAATCTTGCGTTTCATCAACAATTGAATTTGTACGCTCCCTCACTAAGCTTCCAACATCAAGAAGAGAACTTTCCCATTCATCTTCCATATTTTCCTCCTCCACAGAAACTGCCAATAAATCAAATAAAGCACTATCGGAAGTAGTCAACCAATTGGTAATATCACTATCAATGTTATCTTCCGAAGAATAGTGCACATAATATTCCCCCATTCCTAAAGGTTTCGCAACATTCTTTTGATGCACCATATTAACTGTAGTCTTATCTCTATCTAATGAGGCTCAATGACATAGATCTCTATATAACCACGTGTAATTTTGCTTAGTCTTCGAGCTCTCATTCAATTCCTCCTCAGTCATGGAGGCATAAGATCTATTCGTATCTGTGCTTTCCTCCATTGGTTCATTGAAAAATTCCCTAGCTACAACCCACAATTGCACCGTATCATGCTTAGGTCCTATCGTTATAATACCTCTATGCTAGCTCTGTGGTCACATCGAGACTGCAACAGCCAAGGTCTACCCAAAAGAATCGGATAAGAAGTAGCTCCTTGAATAGGTCGTACAACCAATAAATTAATACTAAACTCCAAACCAGTAATGTGTTGGGGGTAAAGGCGCCTCCGCCTAGCTGCATGTGTATTACTACACTGACACTCACCGCCACTGCACACTGCAGGTGGCGGGCACCCATCACGGTCACTTTATTCTTTATTCTTTTAGTGACAGTTTGAATAAAGGAAGGCCCGGTCAGACATTGTGACTATTGGAGTTCCCATTTCTTGTCTCTCTCTTTCTTGCTCTTGTCTCCCGCCATAGCTCTTGAGTGCAAGCTTCGATCCTTCTTACCTTTCAACTCGTATCAGAGCTTGGCTTCCTGACTCTTGAGATTGGTTCGTGGCATTCTCAGCTTCCCATCGACTCCCCACTTGCATTGGGTCTCCTTCCTGGTAGCTATATCCGACTCCTTCGAGCTCCTGTCACTCCCCGACTTCCCGAGCACCTTTCCTGCCCCTTGGGAACCCTCAAGGCATTCACACAGAGGTATTGCTTCACTCTTTACAGGGTTTACCTCAGTTTTCAGCTCTCTTAAAATAGGGCAACCATTACACTCCCAGCTCTCATTTCATATGTGGGCTGCTCTCCCCTTGCTGGAGCTTATTTGAGGCCTTGCTTGGCTTTAACCGGACCCCTCCGAAGCTTGGCCACCATTTTTTGCATCCCTAGGACCAGCATTTATAGTTGGCGCAATCATGCAGCCCTCCCATATGTGTCTTTAGCATTGACAATCACAACAACAGCTCTCCCCCTCCATTGGCACTTGGAAAGGCTCCATTTCGGGCATATGAACATGCTTTGATGCTTGGTTTTGATGGTTGATGTGTTGGCAAAGCATTTGGACTGATTTAATACTATTTTGGGAGTGTCATAACAGTCCATAGGCAATTTATGACAGTGTTACACTGACATTTGATGCTACAGCTTGTTTGGCATTGTCATTTGATGCCCGGTTGGTCCCGTTTGATGCCCGGATGTTAGGGGAATGTATGCCTATTGTTTGGCAACCATTTGGAGATGATTTTGGTGCTGAAATTATCAGTTTTGAATAGTAAATCACTGCTATACACAGTTGGGCTGATGTCATTTTATTCATGTATGCTTATACCTATGCTTTTTGGGCTATGTTTTGGGCATATATGATGATGTATTGACACTTGGAGCTTGACATAGAGCTTGGTTTTGATTCGGGATCGTTGGTTGAGCTTGAGCTCACTTTGAAAAGCATTTGGATGCTCCGTCTTGGATGTACTTATGGCATGTATGTTGCTTATGTCTGACCGGTCTTGACATGCTTAGCTTATGCCATTACTACATGCTAGTTACATTGTTTGGATCCTATTGCTATTGGAGATCGGTCTTGGCTTGACCTTGGATTCTTGGAGCTTACTTGAGCTATTTACTGGCTTGCCAAAGTTGTATCTTGGGATGTACTTGATGTCTTACATGCTTATGGATGCTACATACGGATGCTCTACCGCCTACATGTCCGGGATGTACCATTGATGCTTGATCTTGGACACTTGTCACTGGTGCTTGTACATGATTTTTTGAGCTTTGTTGCTTGATATTTACGGCTTTTGTGCCAGTGGGAGCGTCTTTGGATGCTTGACAACCATTGAGTAGGCGGTCTATGCTCTTTGAGATTTTGAACTATTTGGGATCTTTTACCCTTCAGGATGATGCATGGTTCATATGTCTTGGTTCCTCTAATGCTTATGAGCTGACTCTTTGCTTTGGGTCCCTCTCTTTGTGAGTTGACACCCACTTGTGTCAAGTCTTGGTAGTGGCAGGAACACTTTGCCCCGTTGACTGGGGGGTGTCACTAGCAGATGTTTGTATGACATGTTTGGGTGTTGGATTCATGCTTATCAACTGTCATATGCCTATGTTATGCCTGCATGATGCCGGATTTGGTCTTGGCAGTATCTGATTGACTTGGGATTCGATTTTGGCACTGTTAGCTCTCATTTACTGAAATCTGTAATTTATTACAGCACGCATCTATGTATGGACTGACATGGATTTTTCATACTGAAATATTCTAAAATGATATACTTTCACTAGTACTTGGTGGGCAGCAGCTTTGCTTACACTTTTCTTGCCATTTTCTCTCGATTTTGGTGATTTTTTAGTCATTTTCTGTAGTAAACAACAAGCAATTTTGAACTGTCTACAGTCTTCCAGCTTGCATTATGGCAAGTTCGTCCACTGAACATGCTATTTTCAACATCACTAAGCTTGATGGTATGAATTACTCTTATTGGAAGAGCCAGATTTGGTAGGTGTTGGTGCAGAAATTGCATATTAAACCTTTGAGGTTGAGCGGGCATCCACCTGCAACTATGCCAGATGAGGAATGGCTTGAGCTTGATGAGTTATGCAAGTCCACTATTGTATTATCTCTCACAGAACAGGTTCATTACAATGTCTTTGAGGAAGAATAGAGTGCATGGCAGTTGTGGGATAAAATCAAGAATCTCTATGACAAGAAAAGTCCATCGAGTTAGATGTATTGGTTGAAGCAGCTTATGGATCTGCGCATGAAGGAGAATGTGACTATGTCTGCTCACTTGAGCCAGTTCCATGCTATACTCAAGAACTTGACTTCGCAGGACATCACTTTTGCAGAGGATGTCACTCCTCTTTTCTTGCTTGGTACTCTTAATGAGTCATGGGATGTATTCCGCACTGCATTATGTGCCTCTATTGCTATCTTGAAATTATCTGATGTTGAGAGTGCCCTTTTACAGGAAGAGGTCAACTGTAAGAATTTGGATGCTTCTCATATGTCGCATGCTATGACAGTTAGAGATAGGAATGATGGATAACGAAAGCATGGCAGTGGCAGTGGCAGTGGCCATGGATGGGATTATCAGAAATCTCAGTCAAAGTCTTGTGGGAAGTCATGTTGCAAATCCCGTGGTAGGAATGCAGATGCTACTTGTCACCATTGTGGGAAAAAGGGCCATATTAGGCCACAATGCCATGAATTGCGCAATGAAAGACGCAAATATAAGGGGAAAGATAAAGTGCATGATAAGTCTTCTAATCGCAGCATAGTGCCTGCAAAGTCCAGTGTTAAAATTGAAGAGATCAATGTTATGCAGCCTGAGGATGTTGATGATGATGATTATATCCTTGCAACTTCTTCTAGTGCTTTGTAGATGACAGAGATACACTCTATGTATGCACAGTGTTGGCTCTTGGAATCAGGTGCGTCCTTTCATGTGACACCTTGCCGAGAGTGGTTTCATTCATACCGTACTGTTTTGGGTTCTGTGCGCTTGGGTGATGATAGCTCTCTTGATATTGTGGGCATTGGTGATGTTAGGTTGCAGTTTCCTTCTGGCAGCAGTTTTGTTATGCAGGATGTACATCATGTACCTGCTTTGACACGCAGTCTCATGTCAGCTGGACAACTTGATGACGTAGGTTATCATGTATCTTTTGGAGACTCTGCATGGAAGATCACTCGTGGCAGACTTGTGATTGCGAGAGGTGCCAAGGCTGGCAGCCTCTATTCCTTGATTGTATTAGCTTCTTTCCTTGATCATGTTTTGTCTGTGGCTATCCCAGATGTATCTCTTTGGCAATGCCCGTTTGGGCCATATGTCTTTGAAGGGAATGAAAATGCTTTCTGGTTTGCAGTACTTACCACCCCTTGATTATGCATGTTTTGATTCATGTGAGCATTGTCTATATGGTAGGTAGACTAGGTCTATGCATAAGAAGTCTGGTAGGCCACGCATGAGTGAGCCCTCGGCATTGGTACATTCGGATGTTTGTGGGCCCATGCCTTGTCAGTCTATGGGTGGTGCCAAGTATTTTGTTACTTTCATAGATGATTTTTCATAGAAAGTTTGAGCTTAACCCATTAAGTTGAAATCCGATGTCTTGGCTATGTTTCAAAGATGGCTTGCATTGGTTGGTATAGGCTAAAATGCCTAAGGAAAGATAATGGGGGTGAGTATGTCTCACGTGCTTTTGAGCAGTTATGTGATGAGAGGGGTATTAAGTGTCAGTTGACCGTCCCCTACACCCCCCCAGAATGGTTTGGCTGGGCGGATGAATAGAACCCTCCAGGAGCGTGTACGTAGTATGCTTAGCCACGCAGGCCTACCACAGAGCTTTTGGGCTGAGGCAGTTAGTACATCTGTGTATATCATAAAGAGATCACCTTCTAATGGTTTGGATTTTCAGGTTGCCAAGGAGGTATGGACTGGAAAACCTCCCTCTTATGCGCATATCCGTGTCTCTCGATGTGAGGCATTTTGCCATGTGCCTAGAGACAAGAGAAGTAAGTTGGATCCTAAGAGTGTCAAATGCATTTTCCTTGGTTATGGGGATGAAAGGCGAGATGGGTTACCGTCTCTGGGATCCGCAAAAATTCATCCGCAGTCATGATGTAGTCTTCCATGAAGACAAGATGCATAGGCAGCCTGAGAGAGTTGTTGAGATCCGCAGGGTCATATTTCAGGAGGAGCCGAGAGCTCTTGCACAGCCAGTTGGACAACCTACAGTTGCAGCAGATGCTCATGGTCAGGGTGTTGGATAGGCAGCTGGGCAGGCAGCAGGGCCTGCCATGAGACGGTCTACTAGAGACAGACGTCCACCTGATAGATTTCAGCCCTCGATGCATTATGTCTTGGTTACAGATGCATGAGAGCCTTTCACTTATGATGAGGCTATGCGCAAGGGTGGCAGTCACTCTTGGGAGAGGGCTATGCAGTCTGAGATAGACTCCTTGCATAAAAATGAGACTTGGGATTTGGTTTCCTTGCCTAAGGGCAAGAAGGCTTTGCCATGCAAGTGGGTGTACGAGGTGAAAAGTACCCCTGGACATCCCAAGCCAACATACAAGGCTAGATTGGTAGCAAAGGGTTATAAGCAGGAGCATGGTGTGGACTTTGATGAGGTCTTTTCTCCTGTGGTTAAGATGACCACCATGCGCTTAGTCTTGGCTTTGGTTGCTCAGCTTGACTTGGATTTATACCAGATGGATGTCAAGATGGCTTTCTTACATGGGGACTTGCATGATGAGATTTATATGGAGCAGACTAAGGGCTTTGCAGAACCTGGCAGGGAGCACCTAGTGTGCAAATTAAAGAAAAGTCTTTATGGCTTGAAACAGGCACCTAGAGAGTGATATCATAAGTTTGATGCCTTTATGCAGTCACACAGGGCTATAGCAGGAGTGATATGGATCCGTGTCTTTACACGAAGAAAGCCCATGATGGTTCTTTATTAATTTTGGTACTCTATGTGGATGATATGCTGATAGCAGGGAAAGCTCATGATGAGCTAGATGCTCTTAAGCCTCAGCTCAAGAAGAGCTTTGAGATGAAAGATCTGGGATAGGCTACTCACATACTTGGTATGCGCATTAGACATGACAGGCATCAGGGACTCCTCTACTTGTCACAGAGGGAGTACATTCATAAAGTCCTTGAGTGCTTCCACATGCAGGACGAAAAGCCTATTGGCTTTCCATTTCCTTCTTATGCGAAGGTATCACAGGCTGATTGTCCACACAAATAGATGAGCAGAGGGTCGAGATGGCCAAGATCCCCTATGCATCCGCAATGGGAAGTCTTATGTATGCCATGATAGCCACTCGTCCAGATATTGCCTTTGCAGTTGGTGTTGTGGCACGCTATATGGCTACACCTGGCAAGAAGCATTGGGATGCCGTGAAGGGTATCATGAGGTACCTCAAGGGAACTGCATATATGTGCATATACTATGGCAGCCAGGATACAGGAGTTGTGGGGTACACTAACTCTGATTATGCAGGACATGAAAATAGTAGGAAGTCCACTTCCCGCTATGTATTCACATATTTTGGAGGTGCTCTTTCTTGGATATCCATGGTGCAGAAATGCATGGCCCTTTCTACTACAGAGGCTGAGTATGTTGCAGCCATTGAGGCTTGCAAGGAGGCCATTTGGTTGGGTCGTTTGGTTGCTGACCTTGGTATTGATGCTATCCCTACATTGCATTCGGATTCTATGAGTGCTATTCAATTACGGTCTTCCATGCGAAGACAAAACACATTGAGGTGGGGTATCACTTCATACGTGGGGTTGTTGAGGACAAGTCTGTTGATCTTGTCAAGATCTTGACTGACCAAAATCCTGTAGAACTGCTCACGAAAAGCCTCTCTACAGAGCGCTTTGTCTTCCTCAGGAGGTTGATGGGCGTGGGATGAGATGGCGTCTTTCCTCATCCTGTTGTACATGTGTACATGTTGTACTATCTTTTTCTTTTTCTTTTCACTCCTCACTAGCGCAGATTTGCCTTTAAGTGGGAGGTTGTTGGGGGTAAAGGCGCCTCCGCCTAGCTCCCCGTGTATTACTACACTGATAGTCACCGCCATTGCACACTACAGGTGGCGGGCACCCATCACCGTCACTTTATTCTTTATTCTTTTAGTGACAGTTTGAATAAAGGAAGGCTTGGTCACACATTGTGACTGTTGGAGTTCCCATTTCTTGTCTCTCTCTTTCTTGCTCTTGCTCTCCCGCCATAGCTCTCGAGTGCAAGCTTCGATCCTTCTCATCTTTCACAATGACAGTTGGAATTTGACGTAAAAGACCTAAAGGTGTGACCCTTCATTGATCAGCTAAATGTAAAACAATACTAGTAGTCTCCTCCTTATCAATTAACCCCAACTTAAGCATTGTTTCCTCTGTGATCAAATTCACTGCTGCCCCACTGTCCAACTGAGCTCTGAATATCATGTCTTTCATCACTTCCATGTCTACAACTAGAGCCCCTGGATCCAAGAACAAATCCACAATCCTTACGGATCAAATACTTTTATCTGCTTTAATAGTTTTAGCGTTAGATGAAACAATCACAGAATTACTCCTTTTGCCCCTTATCCATACTAGTCTACGGTAGATCTCCCTTCTACAAGTAGGGGCAATTTTAGTAATTGTCTTAAATTAATCGACAAACGTAAACTCTCCAGCTCATCCCACACATCAAAGGATTTCCTTAATTCCTTATCATCTTCTTTAGCTACCTTTGAAGCTCGCAATCTTTGAGGAAACAGAGCCACTCCCTCCTTAATCTTTGGGAAATTTAAAGGAATGGGTAAAACTGGCTCTTTCTCTACATCATGATCTTCTGCATGTCTTGGTTCTTGCTTTAAAGTTTCTGTCATAACGTTATAAGGCTCTATCAAACCCACATCATTTTCTTGATCTAAGATAATCGTTGGGTTTGATTTTGAACGAGTGATTGCTCCAATCATAACATCTAAGTTAAAGGTAACACATTTTTTCTTAATTGGTTTATCCTCTAATTCTTCCACAATTTCTACCAAATTTGCAGTCGAATTAGTAATGCCTTTACCCTTATCTTGATTTTTTGAAGAAGTACCTTCTCCTACGCAATCCTTTTCGTAATGACCCTCACGACCGCACTTGGCACATAAAGGAATGTAGTCCTTCAGTTTCTGCTCATTTGGGCAGAACCTAGCTACATGTCCAGGTTGTTCACATCTCCAACAAACCACGCTTGTTCCTGCATTGTTATTGTTCCTTCTAAAATTAGGATTTCTATAGGGTGACGATCGCTTCTCATTTCCATAATACCTTCCTTGTCCCTGATTCCTTGGCATTGGGGGTGCTCCCTGAGTAGGCATACCTCTCGGCATAAATGGCATATTAGGAGGACCTATTGGATAAGTCACATTTTGACTATCCATATAATTATAATTTGTTTGCATTTGGGCTACTTGTTGCTGTAAATGGGTTTGTTTAACCCAACATTGATCCTCCACATGATTATTTCGCAAACAATACCCGCAAAACAAATTTCTTGGTTGATCAGGCACCACTCTACTTGCCATTGGACATTCTGTTGCTAAGTGTCCAAAACCATGGCATTTCCCGCACCACGTATTAGACCTTGGGGGTGTGGAATTTCCCTGACCAGATACTTGAGTTGAACTTGTTGCACTAGTGGGCTGGCTAACATCATAAACTCCCTTCACATTGGGATTTACTTCTGCTAAAATCTCTTTATTCATATCTTGCAAGGATTTAGTTATTACCTCAGCCACCTTAAACTGATCTAAATTTCGTCTTAGAGGTGCAGTAACAGTCGATGGAGGTGGATGTATTAGGGGCATAATGTATGGATTTAGTCTTGAATATGGTATCGATGATGGTGTAACACCTGCACTTGTCATATAAGCAGCATGAGGAGCTACCGTAGCTCCTACATATGGTGCAGTAGTTGCCATAGAGGGAGACATACTTAAGGGAACTAATCCAGGATTTTTATATAATCCTTTCCTCCTTAGTTGTCCTAATTGCACCTCTTCCCACCAACGTGCCTCTGTCTTTGCATCTGCTACATTAGTTGGTCATTTAAGGCTTACGTGCTCCTCCTGCAATCCTTCAATAAACTTTTGTTTCTACATATCCTTTGAAGGAGCGTTTTGCCCCATCTTTCTAATTAATGTTTCCATCTTTTCAATATAATGTTCCACAGGGTTTGTGTTAGATAATCAAATTCTAACCCCAAACAGTCTTGAAACCCTTGCCATCTAAACTTAGTTAGGAATGCACCTCTTAACACCGCGTAAGTTGCCCGAGTGATGTCAAGAAGATTTCCATACCACAAAGCTGCTTCATTCTTCAAAGTGGCTGGAAGCATATGCAACTTTTGATCATCATCAATGATCTCATTTGCTATGCATGTAACTTCAAACCATTGGACATGCATATCTGGATCATCATCCCAACGGCCAGAGTATTGAGTGAAGTCGATAAGCCACACAGGTGCTCTCACAACCATATAGAATGGTCTTAGTACCTCCTCTAGATCTTCAAAGATTGGAACCTGTTCTTTTGGGCCTGCAAACAACCTACTAAGACCCCAATATTCTACAAGACTATAGATACTATTATTTTCTATTATACGTTCAACAAATTCTTCGTCTATTTTATATCCTACTATTTCAATGGAGAACTTATCAGACCCCTCGAAATCACCATTTTGAGCCTCTTCTTTTGCTTCTTCTTTCTTCTTATCACTAGCAATTGGCCCCTTCTTCGAGCTACCTTTATTGGTACCGCTCGTTCCCTTGAAGCTTCCTGCTTATTCCTCCCAATCGTAATCTGAAACACTTCCAAAACAGAAGACGGCTCCCCAGTGATTTTTCCAGTTTCTAGTGATAAATTCAGCCTACCTTGTGAAGTATTCTGTAACTCTTCGTTCAACTTTTCTAATTGCTCCAATATTCTCTCAGTCTTTATTTCCAATATTTTTCTTGCTCGTTCATCCCGTGCTAACCTTTGACTTTCACTCATTCACTCTGGCGTGTAATGATTGTCCCTTCAAACACATCCCTCTATCTGTCTCTATTGCAAGAGCCCTTGCTTATGGAGACTTAACTTACACAGGATATCAGGTAGTTCCTTGTCTTCCACACCATAAGGTAGCTCTTCACTCGGCTTTTCCACTATGCCCAAAATATCAGCCACGTCTCTTGCATCCCTAATATCGAATGTTACTTTAACACCCTTAGTTAATACTACCCACTTTGACACGTTAGCCCAATCTATTCGCCTAAACAACTTGTATCTCTCTCTCTCGTAAACCAATCGTAATGATGTTTTATGCTAATAGTATTCAATTGAATTTCATCAACTAACTTAAAGTGTGCTACTACCAAGACAATTCCCTTTGCTTCATCTTGAAACATCCAATTCCAAGTGCATAATTGCTCAACGTCAACCCATAGTTGAGGTCCAAAATTCTTACCCCCATCTACCAAATCGGTATCCCTTGCTTTGTTAGCAATGATACGTTGTATAGCCTTGGGCAATTCAAAAAAGAAGTTTCACAAGAAAACTTTGTTATAGCGGTACATCACAACCCTGATAGCTTAGATCAATACTTTGTTGAGTAAGTTTTCAAAATAACTAGTCAAATCCTACAATAGTGTCAAATAGGTGTAAGGTTCTAATCCTAGGCTCTATAGCTTCTCCCCATCTCTCAGAGGAGACTCCTTATATGTTGCTCCTGCCAAACTTGTGGTGGTTTGTTATTTTCCCCTTTCGGGATGTTGAACTTTAAAGAGAGTGTGGTTTTAAATGATTAAATAATCTTCTCGATCTTCTCCTCTGTTTCTGTTCCTTGACAGACGCACCAAAAATGGTGACCCCCTAAGAAGTCCCCCAAATACGTGGGCAAAATGACTATATGTAAAGTCATTGTATTAATTAAGGTTTTAGGATGGACAATTATGTTTTCTTTACTTCTGAATTACCCACATGAAAGTATCATTTCATTTATCTCTATAGTCCAACTATCATCCAATAATAACTTTCTTTACTTATTTACTACCCTCTTATCGTTACCATCTAACTCCTCAATTTGAACTACAACTCATAGATTATAAACTTTAGTAAACTCAAGAATTAAATCAAAGAAAGAAATTATTTTAAAACTCTCATTTCATCTATAATATCTATTATTTCTTTAATATAAACCCTAATATCCACTAATTATCATTTCAGCCCTGAATATCATTTTACAAAAGAAGTACCTACAAATGGGATCCATTCTTAATAAAAATCTAGCAGAATGTTCTTCACAGAGAATAAACTACAGTCTCTTTTTACTTCATCTTTTAATTCCTTCATTATCATGAGTTATTGATTTTCTATTATTACAGTCTAGAAAAATAAAAATATTCATAAAAATTATATCCAACTATAAATCATCAAACCCAATTAACCATACATCCATCATGATACATGTAGTTGATATACTAGTTTACAACCATAAATTCCTCCATTCCTCTTAATATTCACTAATTATCACTAAAAAATACCAAAAAAGCCATTTTCACACTTAAAAATTCAACAACTTAAATTTCAGAAATCCATTTTACCTAAGATTTCATGACTAAATGCATTACCACATAATTCAACTCTGTTTTTTATTTTCATCTCTAATCTTCCATTAATACTCTTAATTATCACTAATTAGGGCCAAAAACAACCATTTTTAGCACTAAAATGCCTATATATCTCATTAAACTCATTTCCAAGTTATGAGATTTCATTTTTAGGTCCTTCTTATTGTTTTTTTACTCAGTTTTTACTCATCTCTCATTAACATAATGTAAAATTCTTAATTTCCACTAATTAAGGTCAAAAAATACAATTTTTACCCTAATTTCAAGCATTCCTTTATCATTTTAATGCATCTAAGGTAAAAACTTTGTTTCTTTAGTGCCATTTCACCTTAAAAATTAGAAAGTAAATGCATATGATCACAAAACATCAATTCCTTCCATTTCTTGATCAAATTTCAATGAAAACCAACATATCCGATTAACCAAGTAATTAGAGTCGTTCCACTGTATTCGAGAGTACTGGTGCTTGCTCCTCCACTCCCTTCACTTCCAGAAATCAACAAACTTCTTAATCTTCCACTCCTCTCTCTAATATTCACTAATCCTCTCTAAATCTTGCAGAAATTCTCTCTCTCAATACCCAAGAATGGTTGCCAAGAATGGAATGAGGCTGAAAGAGATGCAAGAGGGCATCAAATGCACACCCATTTTTTGTGTGTTCTCCTCTCTTCCCCTCAAGCTCTCTCTTCACAAGACTCTCCCTTCATAACTTCTTGATTAACCTCTTTTCAAAGATTGTCCATTTCCCACTTGAACCGATTTCTTTTTGCATCTCTTCACATATCTGGACCTAATTTGTCCCCCCCACCACAGCTTCTTAACCCGAAATTTGTGTATGCATTCTAAATTATACCCATCTTTGTACCCGTCTCCAATTTGTCCACACTTTCCACTTAAAAATTTCATGCATCCGCCTTCTACCACTTAATATTTTTTCGTTCCCTAAAATTTCCACTAAAACATATCCTAACTCTCAACTTCTAAATCCTCCCCCAGCACTGGTCAAATACGGCTTTACATCCCTATTGTTAATTAAAATTTATGAAAAATAATACATAATACAAAGCCGAAACTCTTTAGTTTTGCCAAAAAATAGTATAAAAATGACACAAAATAAGGAGTTATCAGGCCTAGGCTATGGCCGGCCATGTAAAACTTGAGGATGACGGCCCGTGGGAAGTAGGGCATGTATATAAACTTCAAAAGTGAATGAGAAGCTCATTGTTGTGTGTGGCAAAACGCATCTTCTTCTTCTTCTCTTCTTCTTGCCTTCTTGCTTGTGCTTGAGAGAGGGAGTGAGTGAGTGTGAGGGAGTGAGTGTGTGAGAGTGAGGGATCGAGGAGAAGAAGCTCCCCATCTCCTCTCTTCATCTTCTTCTCTTCTCTACTCTTCTCTTGTCTCGCGCGGCTATGGAGGATGGAGCTTGTTGGAGAGGGATTGAGGTTGCTTGAGCTTGCCTCAAGGATCGTGGAGCTACCGGCATGCACAGGAGAGGAGGGTACTCGATCCGGCATCAAGGTAAGCTCACTACACCCCATAGGTAGGGAGGGCGTGTCGGCAATGTGAGAGATAGCCATGGCCGCTCGGCTTGAAATGCTTGACCAATAAGCGGTCTGTAGGTCTCGAGGGTTGAGCTTATAGCTCCCTTCATTTTGGTTTCATTGCCGAGACAGACGGAATCGGGCCTTGAGTGCCATGTGCTTCAAATCGAGCATAGAGGTAGGGTTTTCAGCCCAAACGGGTGCTTGAGATAGATAGGAGATTTAGGTGGTTTGATCTTCAAAACAAGTATTTTGGTTTGTTGTTGAGTAGGCAAGTAGGTAAATCAACCTCATCCACAGTTTTTTATTTTTGTTGCACTTGGATAGGATTAGGACCAAGGAAATAGAAAAAACAAAAGGGTTTTCTGCAGTTGAAAATAGGTTGAAAGGTGAGAGAAAGGGGCATAAAATCTAAATCTTGAGTAGATGGGTGCAAGAGGAGCAACCATAAGGTTGAAGGAAACTTGAGCAGGGCAATAAGAGGCTCAAAAGATCAGGGGAGGCCTCATTTTGCAGTCAGACATTGAGAGAGAGAGCTTGAGAGAGAGAGTGTGAGTGCAAGTACAGAAGGGGTTCAATCTGGTCATTTTGCTGTCATCCAACCATTCCAGATATTCCTCAACCTTCTTTGAGTTGTGCTTGCTTGATCTGGAAAGTTGGAGCTTGTACCAGGACCCCCACGTGTAGCATACATCACTCGCATCCTTGCAACTGTGCCGCGGCAAACACAGTTAGGACCAAGCTGCAGGTGCCCGAGTCCCAGAATCGGACGCTCGGATTGTTCAACTCTCGGAGTTGGACCCTGCCACCTTGCAGTAGGACCCATTTTTAGACTTGGACCCACCAGTCCGATCGGAGACAGTTGGACCCAGACCAACTCCAGTCAGACCAGTCGGACCACCCGGTCTGATCGGACAGTCCGACTTGGATTGTCGGACCACCCAGAATTGGACGGTCCGATTCTTGAAATCGGAGCACCAAGGCAGAACATTTTAAACTAGTAAGTCGGCCACCTCCTCAAGCCAAGGCCACTTCGAACACATCCCCAAACATCCCTCAATACCTAACCCGGTTCTTAGAAGCCAGAAATTGGAGAAACCATACTTGGGCAGCGTAGAGTCAACCTCGAGTAGCAGGCCATAGAACAGACAAGACTTAGAGCTGAAATTGACCCTCAAATTCCAATCGGGCGTTGACAGAGTATAGAGTGTGCATCATAGACACTAGACGATACGAGAAGACAGCCAGGAAATGCTCTTAGAGCCATATTAGGCTATGAACAAAAGGGGGAAATGCGAAAACTGCATTGTTCATTTTTCATTCTCACCCCACGCTGATTTCATAATTTAAAGTGCACTAAAAGGGAGAAAGCTTGATTTGGCATTGTGCACTGGAAAGCACTAAGCACAAGTGTGAATAAAATTGACAGCTACTTTCAATAACAAGGAACTCACACAGAATCATAATAATTCAAAGAAACCACTAATAGGAGTAGACTCTGAGATGTAGTTGGGTGCCACAAAGCCCCGTTAATAGGACCATGAAGACCCCGAAGAGTTCGAAGACGACAGAATTGAGGGTAAGTTGCTACCCGAGCTGATTGGACTGATTGACAACCTGGTGGAGCAAGAGACCGCAGAAATGTCAGGAGCAAACGTGGACCGAGAGGATGACCAGGCAAGTTCCCAATCGAATTACAGCATCTGATTGACCAATATGACCAGGTAACAAGGACCGTGATCCACGGTAGACCGATCGAGGAAGTAGTTACGAGCCTTGAGGAAGAGAGAAAGGCAGCTAGGAAAGCGCTGCAGAGCATCACGACGTATAACCGTGAGCAAAGAATGAGGGAATTGCGGCAAGACTTAGAGGTGCACGAGACACGAGGCATTCTAGCCTTAGCTGGTAAGGCCACGACAGGGACAAACACATAGAGGAAGAGGGAGCTAGAGGCAGACCTGACACTAAGCGAGCTTGTCACCAAGTGGCTCATAGACAACACACCTGTATAACAGAGTGTAACTGAGGTAGCCACCTCTTTGCTCACAGGCTTAGGAGTCACGCAAGGGGCGAGGAGCCACAACAAGATCCTTGCAGTGGACAACCAACTGGACAAGTACCACCCCTATAGCTTCGTGGAGTAGTTCAAGCAGGTTTGCAAAGCCAACGGTCTCATGGACCTCGGCCAATGCTCGAGGCTTTCGGGCTTTGCTTGGGTGATAAGGGAAAGATGTGTTACACCAGCCTAGACGCAGCAGAGCGAATGAAATTCAATCGCCTGAAGGATCTCTTCATCAATAGATTTTCAGAGACAAGGTATTCGGGCAACCTCATAGTTTGATTTGTCAGTCATAAGGACAAAGAGGACATTAGAGACTACGTCACTCATGTACATAGCCTGTTTAAGAGAATCCCTACCAACGAGCGACCAAACGAGAGAGCGATCTCTACCGTTTTTATAAATAGAATCTGCAGCGAGGAACTTTACAAGGCACTGGCAAGCAACTCGAGCTTGTAGAGAGATGTGCTCGCTAGGGTTTTCGATGAGGCAATAAGGGTAGATGACCAGCTTAGGGAGAGAAGCGCTAGAAGCTCGAATCGAGATGGCTCTAGCCAAAGAACCACAGAGAAAGCCACAACCTATAGCAAGAGATCAGCCCCTGACATGCAGGATAAGGGCAAGAGCACGGCACAAGACCAAGAGCTAGCCGAAGTCAGGATGGACCTAGCACGATTGTAGGAGTTGGTAAAGAGACCCACTAGACCGCATGTCCAATGTGTGCACTGTGGAGGTAACCACATCCCTGCCGAGTTCCAGGATCCAAGATCCAGGCCTTGTGCAAATTGTGAAAGGTTTGGCCACCACGAAATGCATTGTCGATTGCCAAGAAGGTTTCCTTACACACAGCAGTACAACTCACCATACTATGGGAATAGGACACCTAGCTTCTTCTTCGGAGGAGGAGCCCCATTGGCCCTTCTAGCACCTAATGATGCAAAACTGACCAATCCTATATTAGAGATCAATCTCACGGGCATACCCAGACTGCTTGGACCCTTCGTGACACATCCACCGAGTGACACTCCCATCCACTACGTGGAAGAGCCCAATGATGAAGAGTCATATGTGAACCCTTACATCTTGTATGATGAAGAGGGTAATCTGGTCCTCATGGACTATTGACCAGTGCTGGTGATGGAGTTAGGAAGGGGAAAAGGTAGATGTTTTTCAAGGCCAACCCAAGACCTACTCACGTGTTGGATTTGTGGTCACCCTGGTCACATATCAACACGATGCCCAGAAAAAGAGCAAGCTAATAAGGAGAGAGCTTATCTCAGGTGTGCCGAGTGTGGCATCACCCATCTCTTCAGGGATGCCCTAGACAAAATCCATCCTCGAGCTCAAGCAAGGTAGCATCACTACCTTTGGGGCTATTTGGCATTGAGACATTCGACATCGAGGATACATCCATCTTGTTGCATGTCATGATACATGCACAAATGCATTAGGCCGGCATATCATTGCCTGGGCCTAGCAACCTAGATGCTGCCTCAATAGGGAAGCAGAGTCATAGGTAGAGAAAGAAGCAAACCAACGCTAAGATCACTCTCAAAACTGATAGAGAGACGACGCTAGTGAGTGGTAAGAAGGTAACTGATGCTGAGGTTGAAACCACCGCTCCGAAAACAACAGAGAAAGGGAGTGCTACGGTAGGGGAGTACCCCCGCCCGAAGCACCAATTAGAAGCAATTGAAAAGGTCAAGGAGTGGGTAAAGAAAGCCCAAGAGAACCTGAAGGATGTTGAGGCCATCATAGAAGACGGAACTGAGGACTTCTCTAGTGTGAGCACCCCAGTCTCACCCTCTCGACCAAGGTCAAGAGATGCACTTATGCCACGGGCAGCACCACCTAGGAGAAGCTTGGGAGCCAGGGCTAGTAAGACACCCAAGGTCAATGGCCTAGAGGTGTGGGAATGGAGGAGAGACAAATGACGAGTAACCTCCTTACGACATTAGTAACCACCCTAGTAACCTTGATCCTAGGAGACCTGCTTAGGCAGCATTCGACACTTTGGCTGGAACTCAAGCACTAGGTGGAGGAACCAACTGAGCAAATTGCTGTTGACCTGCATGAGCATGATGCAATCACACAGATATCGAGCTGGACACTGCACTTGTGCCTTAGTCTCTGCATGTAAATGCTTTTTGGGAGGGGATCGAGATGCATGATGTGCTACCTATCCTAGCCATAGGAGACATGACACGGAAAGGAATCATAGACATGGGTGTAGGGGTTAGTGTCTTGAGCCACATAGTCTTGTAGGCATGGGGAAACCCTCTCATTGAGACTGCTAGGCTCAATGTCACACTAGCAAATGGAATGAAGGTAAGGCCATTCGGAGTTTTAAAGAATTGGCCAGTGAAGATTGTAGGTGTCTAGTTCTCTATACACTTCATTGTTATGAAGGGAGTGGACTACGACATCCTACTAGGCCAACCTTGGATGAGGAATGCACGAGTCATTGAGGACTGGAGCAATGGTCTAATCTTCTTAGGGAATCAGAAGGAAGTAGTAAGGGTGGAGATGGATACCTAGAAGACAACACTTGTTGATCTAGATGCCATCTCAGCCACATTGAGGGGTGACATGCAACCAACCACATCGTATGGGCCACTGACCAAGTATATCCCCTACCCTGAGGATGAGCGAGATTGGATGCATGTCCTTGAAACCATCAATCTCCCATTCTCAGATGATGAGGAGGAGTTTAAGCAAGCCACACAAGCCATGTGCACGCTAGATGAGGAACACTTATTACCACACTGCATGATGGCAAGGAGTGCGTGTAATCGGCCCAAACCTGTCACTTTCCATGTCCCAAATAATAAGCTAGAACTCCAAAAGACCCTAGAGTATTGATAGGAAGATTGGAGGGCAATCCTTTTGCTAATCTCTTGCCCCTTAGAGACCTCCTAGGTGAGCATAAGTGGAAGTGGACCAAAGTTCACGACTTGAAATTGCTATACAATTAGGCTCTAGTCACCGACGAGAAAGAGGCTAGAAAGGAGGACCTAGGAGATGACGAGAAATCATGGAGTGATGGTTCTGATCATGAATATGAGGATTGTTCCTCCATCAGTGAGGAGAGCGAGGAGGAAATGGATACCGTGGAGTACGATACTAATGGAAGGGTGATAGAGCAGATAAGAGAAGACTCCAAGCCCCGAGAAAGGAGTGCATATGAGATCAAGAGAGGATTTATGAGATTGGATTGCGATCACTCTTGGTTGGAATGCATAGGGGCAGTGGATTATGAGCAAGCTGGAATTGCCCAACCACCAATGGTACCTGTGTTTAGGATAGACGCACCTATTGAACTACGACCACCTGGGGAGACTCCTTCCTCCAGTGAGGGCTATGAGTTCAACTCAGAGTCTAAAGTCAGTACAGAGAGTGATCTTGAAATACCCATGCCATCCAAAACCAAACGCACCAAGGGGGCTTGCCGGTCCACCTAAGGCCAAATCGGCTAAAGGAGGAAAGAAAGAAAGAAACAAAAGAGTCTGATGTAGAATGACAGAAGAAACCACAGGACCTACCCAAACGCTTCACTAAGTTCAAGAAGAGTGATAGAGTGGTGGTCCTGCTAGGAGCAAAGTGGCAGGGCCAGACCAGTGAGCCTATTGAAGGACCCGCCAAGGTCAAGGAAGTAAACCTAACAAGGGAAGGTGAGAAGCCTCAACTTGTATTCATAGTGGACGACCTGACCAAGGATGAGGAGGCTAGCCTTGTTGCTCTCCTAGGAGAGTACATGGACGTATTTGCCTGGTCTTTGGATGACCTTAAGGGAGTCGAACCCAGGGTTATGACCCACAACATCCCTATGGTCCTTACCGCTGTCCCTATAAAGCAATGCCCTTATCCCATGAATCCAAAGCATGCCCATGTAGTAAAAGAGGAGATTGATAAACTCATGAGAGCAGGATTCATCTACGAAATAGAGCACATGGATTGGGTATCACCAATAGTGATCGTTATGAAGAAAAACGGAAAGATCTGAGTGTGTGTCAACTACAAGAAAGTTAATGCCACTACGAAGAGAGATAACTACCCATTGCCATACACCGAGCACATGCTTGAGAGGGTGGCATGTAAAGAAGCCTACAATTTTCTGGACGGCTTCTCGGGCTACAATCAAGTGCGAGTACACCCCGATGACAGGCACAAGATTGCCTTCGCTACAGAGTGGGCGATATTCACCTACATCGTTATGCCCTTTGGGCTAATGAACGTGCCCGCAACCTTCCAATGCCTAATGTGCACGATCTTCAAAGACATGCTCAGATGTGAGCTAGAGGTGTTTGTGGATGATCTATGTGTACACTCTAGCTGGGCGGAACACTTAGAGAAACTACCCAACATCAGTAGACTACGACACATATGTGGCTGAACTCCTCACTCAGTTGAGCAAGGCCAGAGAGGAAAAGAAAGTGGCCTTGGTAGAGCTGGATGTTGAAAAGGAAACCTCGGCGGCTTTGAGGCTCAATGTGTCCAAGCAAGCCACAGATCATCAAAAAGAGCTTAAGGCCCTAAAAGAGCAGTTGGATGCCAAGACGCTCAAGAGAGTGAGGATCATTTGAGGCGAAAATTGGAGGAGGAAGAACAAAATGCACTAGCTCTTCTAAAGAGTCAGAAAATGTTAATTTAGTAGTATGATGAGCTAATAGAAAGGACCACTCGCTTGGAGAAGCACTGGCAGGAAGAAATCCAGGAGTCGGAAGAGCAACTTCAAGAGCAAGAGGACACCTTGGCGTTTCGACTGTGGTATGAAATAGAGGAGTAAGGAAGACTAGAAAGAGAGATCCAAGTCCTAGAGCAAGAAACGCAGGATGCCACAGGAAGAAGCACACAGGAGTTGAAAGATAACTTGGAAAACACAAAAAGAGATGTGGAAGCTCTCATGGTCATGGCAATAACAGAAAGAAGACTACATTTTGCAGAGTTAGAAAGCTGTGACCAGATCCGGGAAGAACTATCAGAGAGATTTGCAAAGGCAGAACTACAGTTTACCATTGTGGAACAAGGAAGGAAAACAACAAAAGAGCAGCTGAACTACCGCAATAAGGAGAAGACACAGATGCTAGACTTAACGAATGAGCAGCAAAACAAGTGGTAGTGATCTTGTCTTGATAAATGGAGGAGGGAAGGGAAAAGATGGAAGAGAAGGCACGGCAATGGGAGCGGCACAACTTCAAAAGAGTGCGTGGACTAATAAAATGCCTAGCGGCAAGTGAATACAAAAGAGTGTTCGTGGAATCAAGAGCAAAGGCTGCCGAAGTGTGCTTAGACACTCAGAGACAAGCCTTCTTGAGCATGGTGCTGAATGTCACCCAAGTTGAAGGCAAGGACTCAATGGAAAGGATGAAGAGGAAGTTAAAATTGACATCTCGTGCCTTGAGATACGGCCTTCAAGAACACACCCTTCCAACTAGCACAGGTATTATTGCGGCACAACAATACAGTACCTACGGCAAGCCGGCCTTTCCATTGACAAGCTCAGGGAACTAGGGTTTGAAGGACAAGTGCAATAGCCACCACCTGAAGACCAGCCACTAGCAGTAGAGCAAGCCACGAAAGAGGGGCCGAACTTTGAGCAAGAATTCGAGGAAGAATAGCATAGAGAGCCCAGTCCAGCCCTGCTTGAATTGCCACCGGAAGAGCTAGAAGGGGCACAAATTCCTGAACACTTGGTAGCATCCCGAAGAAGAAGGCAAGAGTTTGCAGAGCAAGCCCAAAGGAGAGCGAGAGTACAGCCATAGCAACTCCCTGAAGAGCCCATGCCGATACATGAGGATCCCCATCCCGTCAATTGGTCTCCTGAGTTGACTATATGGCAATAGCGGGACTTTTCTAAGTGCCTATTTACACACAAAGAAGCATTTTTCGAATAAGCCATTGTATTGTGGGTTTTGATTTGTCAAACAAGATTTCGCAAGGTAATGTGGAGACAATAATCAAGCTCCTATTTCGAGAGCATGGGACTAAGAGAAGATCCTATTTGCATGCTAAAAATAAGAGAGGACTATCAAATTTAAATATCTTAAAGAGCAACAATGCAAAAGAAGGTCATGTCTCATTAGGGTCATCAATGGATAACTAGTGTGCGGCCATGGATGAGGAGTATGCAACCCTGGCTGAAAATGAGACATGGGAACTAGTTGAGTTGCCTAAAGGCAAAGTCCCCATTGGTTGCAAATGGGTGTACAAGGTTAAGTGTAAGTCATATGTTTCGTTAGAACGCTATAAGGCCAGACTGGTTGCAAAAGGGTATGCACAACAATATGGCCTTGACTATGAGGAGACTTTCAATCCGGTGGCTAAAATGGCAGTAGTCAGAACTTTCATTGCTTTGGGAGCATGTAAAGGCTGGAAATTATGGCAAATGGACATCAAGAATGCTTTATTGAATGGTGATTTGGTTGAGGAAGTATATATGGAGCAACGTGAAGGCTATGTTCACCCGACTTTCCTACACATGTATGTAAGCTAAAAAAGGCTTTATATGCCCAACAAAGAAGTTCTTCATCAACAAACTACTTGGAGAATTTGAAGACATCTGTTTTCTAGAGGCTCGATTTTGTTTTGGTATCCCCTCACCACTTGAGTTGTAATCTTGGACTTACTATTTAAGTTCCAAAAGTATTTTTCCTAGTAATCCTAGATTTACTAAAGTATTTTTCCTAGTAATCACGGACTTGTTGTTTTAAGTGCTAGAAGTTTTTCCCACTAGTAATCTTGGAAGGAATTTGAAATTTGTAATCCTAAACTTCTTGTTTTGAAGTTCTAGATGTTTTTTTTGCATTCTCCATGAGTGAGTACCACCTATCCACATATATCCTATCTATCCTATCCTATCTTACCCATCTCTTGCATGTTATCAGAGCTAGGGATAATGTTGAAAATTGGTATTTTCTCATATGAATCCTCTAGTTAGTGGAAAAAGGGGGAGATGTATCTAAACCCTAACATCACTAATGATATAAGCAAGCTACTTGCCTCTGCCTATATAAGAGGCTCATTCTTATTGTAACTGAAAGCACTTTGATCTATCAATATGAATGTTGAGGCAAACGCACCAACAGTCGGGACTTCGTACGGACTTCTATTCTTTCAGAAGCTGCAAGTCACGTTGGCGACAATCTCTCACCTTGTCTCTCACGCTCCGCTCTAACTAATCAAGCATTCTCCTCTCCAACCCAAGGAAGCAAGAACACAAGACTAGCTCGAGTTGTAGTGAACTCACCTAACTTACCTTTCAAAGGCTCAAAGATAGTTCCACGACCACGATCAACACGATCTGATGCCGTCGCTCCTTCGCATCCACCACCAAGCACACCAACGAGTCGAAGAGCTAGTAGAGACGACGAGAAAAGCAAGAAGACGACGAAGAGCTTCACCTTCCCTCAGTCCCTCGCTCAACACACCTCTCACTCTCTCCCTCTCAGTCACTCTCAACACAATGGAAGCAAGATGATAGAATAGAAAGATTGAATGGTTGCACTGACAGAGCTTCCGCAGCATGAATGTGCCAAAAGGGTGTGAATACAACTGAGACCTCCCACCCTTATATAGACATAGAATTAGGGTTAGGGTTTGCGCCCCTTTTGCGTTTAAGGTTTGCGCCCCTTTTGCGTTTAGGGTTAGGGTTAGGGTTTGCGCCCCTTTTGCGTTTAGGGTTTCCACAACTGTGAATTAGGGTTTGCACCCTCTTTGGGCATCCTACCCACATAGTGGGCTTTAGGCCGGTCAATCCTTGAAACATGGTTGAACCTTAGCCTAAATAGACCAAGCCTACACTATTCTAATCACAATTACATGTGCGCAACCCACGCAACACATGCGGGTGCGACAAATACAACTACGGGTGATAAATACAATGTGCACGGGAGTGAGCCCGGCTCTCACAAAATAATACAACCATGATAGTCTGATGATGTCCATGAGTAAAAAGTAATACACAAGTGCCCAAAGTAATACAATGAAGCTCCACAAAATAGTAATCCACCAAAAAATAGTATCCAGCACTTGCGCTTTCTGCAGCCTTCTCAAAATACCGTTAACAATGAATAAATTTCTACTTTGCATCTAGGTTGTCCATCTTGCTCTCTTTTTTCTCCCTACACTCACATTCACACACACACACACAAAATCATGAGCACTCTACAATACCATCATCCATAGCTATGCCATTGAGCTCCTAATCATGTGGAAAGACAAAAACTCTAATACTACACTCACCACATCTTAGGTCATCCTTTGTGAATATGTTGGTCTTTATCGGTCTATTAGATGTAACATTGACTCTTGTGTTCCTAGATCTAGCATCTTATGATTAGACAAGTGGATAGGAGTTTCCTTTATTTTTTGTTGTCTCATAAATTTTGAGAACTCTTAGAGTTTGAAGTCTAGTGTGCTGTCTAGCATGTTAATAGATATCAAGTTTTAATAGCTAGATAAAAACTTTTTGACTTTTCTTATGATATCAAGTTTTTATGTGGTCTTACGTTTGTACTTCTTCTCTTTCAAACTTCAAGACTTGTCAAATTTTCTATGGTCTCTCAACCCTAGTGCTTCAAGTTTTTGTTGTTCAACTTTCCCTCCAAAATTCTTAATTCAGTGTCCTTCTCCTTGCATGTGCACTAGGTGCAATTGTCCTTGGGTTTCCCTTGATATGCCTTTGTGTTTGTATTTGGTTCTCATGTTTTTAGATTGACTAAGTCAATGAAATCCTCGAGAGGTGTAGCCTTGAGAATTGAGCCCATATGTGATTGGAGTGGATTTTGATCTTGATTTATAGCAATTGGTTTGGGGCTAGGGCTCCACTTCTTTGAAGGAGTGAGGATCACCTTTCCATTTTGCAACAATAATAATATCAATATTTAGCTTTAGCCTAGGCCTTAGAGTTTTATATTTATCTATGGTTTGGCTCTTGAGAGATTAATGTGTCAAATTGTTTCTAAAATTCCTTATTATTTGTTTTATGTCATTTATTGCATCCCTAAGGACTTAAAATTTTACAAACTTAAAATATTCTTTCAACCAATCACTTTCAAATTCAAGAAAAGAAAGAAAGTGGTGCTTGAAAATTAGGCTATCTTTCAACCAATCACTTTCAAATTCAAGAAAAGCAAGAATGTGGTGCTTGAAAATTAGGCTATCTTTCAACCAATCACTTTCAAAATCTTTCAGCCAATCACTTTGAAATTCAAGAAAAGCAAGAAAGTGGTGCTTGAAAATTAGGTTATCTTTCTTTCCAGCTCAATGTGCATGTGTGAAAACAAACTCCCAAATGCCACAATCATGAAGATACGAATATGTCCAATTGAGTCTAATGTACTGCAAGGATGGGGCTCTTGGGATGCAACTAGAAAGTGGGTGGTAGGTGGTGTGATTGGCTGGTGCAAGTAGGTCGTGAGAGTGCAAGTAGGTATGAGTATAAGTAGGTGTGAGTGGATGGTGGAAGTATAAGTAGGAATGAGTACAAGTATACGAGTGGATGGTGTGAGTGCAAGTATGTGTGAGTGGATGGTGTGAGTAGATGGTGCAAGTGGATTGTGCAAGTAGGTGGTGTTTGTGGATGGTGTGTGTAGATGGTGCGAGTGCAAGTGGGAGAAAATGTGAGAGTGTGATAAGAAAAGCATCAATCAAGATCAAAGCAAATAATGAGAACCAAAAGTAATCAGTTGGTATGGCAACCACTAACAACCAATCGAGCAATGAAATCAATGGCCATATATTTGATTCTTGCATACTAAATCTTGTGTTTTTTTAAAGTTTTGATCATTACCCTTCCTTCAAGCATAGATAATCCAATAACTATAACAATAATGATGTATTTTTAATCCATTATAGTGTCACAAAAATTGTTCAACTAATACAAGTTTGAATTTTGAGTTTTGTGCTTTGCATTTTGCATTTTTGTGTTTTGAGTTTTGCATTTTTTAAGTCTACTCACTTTTATTCCTTCCATACACACACAATCAATTACCCATAGCAATCAAGATGCATTTACAATATTAACACACATATTGTTCAAGTAACAGAGTTGAGTTCTGAGTTTTTCATTTTATGTTTTTTGCAAATTTTATATTATTTTTGCTTCAATGCAAACATAATTAAAAAAAGTATTGGAAGTAGGATGTATCTTCAATCCACAATAATGTCACATGATTTGTTTAAGCAAAAAGGTTTTGGTTTTTGAGTTTTGGATTTTTGTGTTTTTGCATCATCTTTTTGAGTTTTATTATAGTTTTAGTTTGAGTTTTTGTCTTTTCTTCTACTCTAACAAATCCACTCTTTCTAATATCAATCCAATGAATCTGTTTCTCTTAATTTGGCCTTCCTAAACTAGCCACATGTGTTTTAGAGTATGCAAGCATTGAGTGCAAACAATTGATACCCCATTAATCCTATCCATAGTCAAACAAACAAGCCTCCTATTCCTTCACATGATAGGAGTATGGAAACCTTAGAGATTGCACCATCCTTTGTCCTAGCAATGGAACCAAAATATTGGTCTAAAGGTGGAATAATCAAGATATTAGATAGACTTCTATTCTTGTAGAAGCTACAACTTGCTTTGATGATAATCTCTCACCTTGTCTTCTCAATAGTCCACTCTAACTAAGGATGCATCCTTCTCTCCAACCCAAGAAATCAAGAATATAAGACTAGGTTCTAGGTGTAGTGAACTCACCAGCTTACATTGTCACATTGTAATCCAAAAGCTTGAAAGCTTGAAGATGGTTCCACAACCCAAACATCACGATTCTATGTAGTCACTCCTTTGTATCCACCACCATGCATGCCAATGTTGAGAGAAGAGATTGGAGAAGAAGAAGGGGAGAGAAGATGAATGAGAGATTCACCTCACTAGATCCCTCACTCTCACAAAATCTCCCAACCTCACACCACAACTCCAAACTCAACCCTCTTGCCATGAATGGGAAGAAGAAGGAGAAGAAGAAAAGCAAGAATAAGATACAGAGCTTTGCTTTTCCTCAATGCCTGACTCAACACACATCTCACAATTACTCTACCTCACTCTCAACAACAAAATAATATAATAGAACAGAAGAAGTGAATAGAAAGTTTCAATAGTTGCATTGGTAGGGCTTTCACAATATAGATGCACTAAAAGGGTAAATAAAATTGAGACCTCCTACCCTTTTATAGACCAAGATTAGGGTTAGTATAACATGATTGATTGAAAAGCCCTCAGTGACATGATTTTAGTGGCCCATCAAAAGGTAGTCCCAAGCGATGCTTCTCAGTGCTCCTTAGAATAACATGGGTTTTGTCACCTAGTTTCTCTTGAGTCCACTTCATAAAATGGAAGGTCTGATTTCATAACCCACAAGGATGGGTTCCTAGACTAGACTAATGTTTTTATCTCACTATTAGGAAAGCAAGTAATCAATTCTCTCCTTTGATGAATTTTGATTATGGCACAACTTTAGCTTAGGTTAACTCATCAAAGAGTAGATAACCAACCTTAGCTTAGGTTAACTCATCAAAGGAAAGCAAGTACTCAACTCTCTCCTTTTCTAGGGTTTTGATTTTAACACAACCTTAGCTTAGGTTAACTCATCAAAGAGTAGATAACCAATCTATCAAGGGTTTCTTGTGTTGATTTGGATCAAGAGCAAAATTTAGGCTTTGCCAAACACATAAATAATTCTTTGACTTATTTTGGTAAAACTATCCAAGATCTTGAAGATCTTTCTTGATGCATGGATCATTTAGATATAATCGCTAAATGGAGCAATTATCTTCCCTAAAGGATTTCATATTTAAATCCTTAGTGTTTTGAAGAGAAGGCCAATGGGTCCTCCCATTGGTTCCCTTCTAAAAAGGATCATACATTCATGTCTTTGTTAGGTCTCTCTTATCTAATTTAGGAATTTTTGATGCATTTAAATTAAACAAAAATATCATATTTAAGTGTTTGAGTACTCTTATGCTAACTCATTAAAATAGAAAATATAAGTATTTAATTCATTTTTCAACAAGGGATAGAATTTATCTATTATTTTCAACTTTATATATTGAAATAGCATGCCTAACTAAGGAAAATTTCTCCCTTTTTTTTTCCCCCTTCAATAATCTCATTCAACTAAGTTTATTTTAGCTTAGCACAATTCGAAGTTATAACTTCATGAAGGAAATCTAATCCAATTTTCTAAAAGCCTTATTAAAGAGGTGCCAGATATGCCCTTCTCTCCTTTGACTCTTCTTTCTTCACCTTTTCTCCTCAACTTGTCCCTCTCTCCCTTAGTTGTCACACACACACACACACTCTCTCTCTCTCTCTCTCTCTCTCTCTCTCTCTCTCTCTCTCTCTCTCTCTCTCTCTCTCGCTAGGCAATAGTACATTGGCAATTGGGCAAAAGCCCAAATACTAAGACTTTTATAGCCTTAGGAAGGGGGAAAATATTCCTCTCTCTCTCTCTCTCTCTCTCTCTCTCTCTCTCTCTTTCTCTCTCATCCTTGTCATCATGACACTCCCCCTCTCATCCTCTTTCTCATTTGCAAGATAGCCAGCTATATGGCAGCATGGGTTGCATGGTTTGGAGCATTTGAGGGGAGTGAAGATAGAGTTAAGCTTGATCTTGCATGGCATTGTGGGGAGTTTGATGGTGGAAAGCCAGTTTGCATGTGGGATGGTGGCAGTCATCAAGACGACATGTCAATGGAGATGGTAAGTTTTGTTCCTTTAAAAAAGTTAAATTTTATAGCCTTAGTTAATTTCAATCCTAGTCCCTTGCCACAAATGGTGAAGGGCAAGGGGGGATATTTGAAACATTACAGTTATGGTTAAGTTCCTCTAGGGTGACCCTTTTGCATTTTAGGGTTTGCACCCCTTTTGCCTTTTAGAATTTCCATAAATGTGAATTAGGATTTGCACCTCTTTTGGGCATCCCCACTTTGTGGGATTTAGGCCACTCAATCCTTGAAGCATGCTTCTAGCTTAGGGTAATTAGACATAGCCTATGCTGTTTTGGTTATATATTCATGTACGCAATCCACACAATAGAGATGTGATAAATACAATTGTGGGTGATAAAGACAATGTGCATGCAGCTCTCGCCAGATAATATAACTAAGAATATGATGCATGCATAAAGTGCCACAAATAATACAAGTGCACAAAAATAGTATAACGAAGCTTCAAAAATAAATTTGTAACTTGTGCTTTGATTATCTTCGAGTTTCATTGACTTTGCCTTTAATTATAATCTTCCACAATTACTATAAACATGCCCTAACATTGAAGTTTCTCGAAAGAAGGCTTGTTGAAGATTGATTGTCATGTTGCATATATTGTTCTAATTGTTCATACCAAGTTTTCCCAATCACCATGATGGATTGGACACAAAGATCAAGGTTCTTCATGGATGGTTCATGTAAATAGTGCCTTGGGGAATAGTAGCATTTGATGAAGTCATCATTTTATTGCCCTTTGCTCATACAAGGTTTTTCATTCTATGCTTTGTCCTAATGATGACAGGGACATGGTACAGTCTGAGGCCTTGAAGTTTACATTTTTGCTTATGGCCTTTGATTGTGTATAGAAGCACTAGGTAACCTTTCTTGAAGGATTGTTGCTTAATATGTTTATCAAACCATGCCTCTTCTTAGGCTTTCTTAACACATGGAGAATGTGAATTGCAAGTAATCATATTTTGGTAAGCTATTTGAGTTTCACAAGGCATTTGGTCCAAGATCTAGTACTCTTCCAGTGTTCTTGCATTGTGATACAAAGATTAGAAATAAGGAACTCATGGTACTCATAACTATGTCAGTCTTGTAAGTCACTCTAAAGGGCCTTTTTGGCTAGTGGCCATCTTGTAAGATTTATGATAAGAACAAAGTGACCCATGAGTTTATTATTCCAATCCTCAATGAGAAAGATGAGAAGAACTTCACCAATACACTAATAAGGTTTTGTATTAGTCTCTTCTATTCACTTGTGGATTGTAAGAATTGAACTTGCGATGTAGCATTAGGAATGTGGAGAAGAGGTGCTTGCTAATATCATTAAAGAAATGAGTTCCTTGGTTGTTGTTGAAAATCTTAATGGGGTAGCCAAAGCATGAGATGAAATAACACGAGTTTTATAATGGTTCTAGCATCATTCTTTCTTGTGGCCCTTGTCTCTACCCATTTAGTCATGTAGAGTATTGGTAGTCCAATTGGTTGTGTCGATAATATTCATGGGATAGCCAAACTATGAGATGACTTAATTCTAAAAGAAAATTTCCATGGTTCTACCATTATTCTTTCTTATGGTTCTCGCCTATGTCCATTTAGTCATGTAGTCACTAGCCATAATAATGCATCATACTTGGGAGTTTTGGGTAGCATGATTGATGGGTCCCATAAAATTCTATTCCCTACTTCTTGAAGGATTGGAAGATAACAACAATGGAGAGTTTCATTTTATTATTTTTTATTGAAATTTTGGTTAGTTGACCCTCATCCCATTGTGCTTGACAAAATAGGCTGTGTCTTTGAAAATGGTAGGTTGCCACAATTGTTGGGAGTGTAGAATCTTTCTTATTACTATTGTGTTTGTGTCAAAGTGTTGTCTTGTAATTCTTTCATGTGCTTCTTGTAATACACCCTTGATTTCATGATTACATACACATATTTAAAAAATAATGTATTGCCCTAGTTAATAGAGTTGACCATCAATCATTTTAGGGTTGGGTCTTCATTAAGAGATGACTGCATCACACGTTTTCAATAGGTTTCTTTACCATCAATCATTTTAGGGTCGGGTCTTCATTAAGAGATGAGTGCATCACACCTTTTCAATATGTTTCTTCACCAAGCCCTTTTTAAAGATATGTAAAATGTCATATGCTCAATGGGACATAAGATGAGTCTTAAATATTTGAGCTTCCTATTGAATGAAAAAAAATCATACATCGAGGGGGGGGGGGGGGTATCTCATTAAATCTATTTTCTTCCTCACCATTGGTGATATGAGTCATATGCTTAACAATGAATGTTACTTTTCTTTATGTACAACCATCAAGAAGTCAAACTCTAGCAGGAGTAAAATCCATCCAAAATAGGGCTTGTAGTGTAGGGCTTGATTTTGAATGGCATTTGAATAAAGGGAAGGCTAGTCACATATTGTGACTATTGGAGTTACCATATCTTATGTGTGTGTCTCTCTCTTTCTTTTTCTCCTTCCACCATATCTCTTGCTACTACTCATGTGCTTCCACTCTGGGCTCACTCCCTTCAATTGGCAAGCTTCAGCTTGAAGGTTCCATGGCAGTTTAGCCCTCTTCTTCTCGAGGTATGAATCTTGCTCCCTCTTCTTCCCTGATTGCTCTCTCCACTTGAGGCTTGCTCTAGAGCTTGGATAACCTTGTTTGAGCCTTATTAAGTGCTCAAAAGCAATCGTTATAAGTAGCACAACCAGCAGCAACATTAGCATGATGTGTGGTAGTTTTCCAACTCTTGTCCCTATCACTATTGCAGGCATTGATAGCTCCTATAGCTCCTATAGAATTTGAAAAAGATTTGGCACCTCTCGTTGTTTGGGACCTGTTGGAGCATCCTTTGCAAGTGCATACCTTAGCCATTGTCTGTACATTTAGGATAGTTTGCTATAATACAAATAGAGGCACTCATTATTTCATTTTTTGAGATCCATTTATGCTCATACACCTATGCATTGATGTTGGGATGCTTGGTATATGCCTTGAGATGCTTCTTAGATAGGTTAGAGATTTCTTTGCTACGTTTGAAGTAGGATTATTTGCTATATATACAGTGGACATCAAGTATCTCACTTGAAAGTCTTATGCATTGAAGGCTTATATACTTTTCGAGTATGATGTATGCTAATGTACATACTTGGCACTAATGTATATGATTGGACATGTCTATGGTAACATTTGAGGCTTCATTTTGAGCCACATTGGATACTTTGGCTCCTTGGTTTTATGCTTCTGTTGCCTCTGTCATTGCCATTATGGGCTTGAAGAATATATTGGGTTTTATGCTCTCGAATGTATATTATATGGATCTTGAATGTATGGATGTCATCACCATGATGTTTTGAACTTTGATTGCTCATTTGGCATTAAACCTTTGCTTCAGTGGGAGCTATTCAACTTTATGTATTTACCCCATTTGCACTTGGATATACTACTACAAAGGATTTATGTAGTTGAGCTTGAGCTTATTCTAGTGAGATAGTGGAACTCATTATGACATGTACATGCTCTCTTGATATGTGTTGGATGTAGTTACCCTATCATGGGATAATTTGATCTCTGGGCTTGGACTTGGTACTTATGTCTATTACAGTGTTGTCAATGGTATTTATATGCTTTTGGGTTATGTATTGAGATTTGCTCAGTGGGTTATGCATCTAGCAATTCTCTTCATTTACCCTTGAGACCTACCCTATGCATGACACCTATGCATATTGCATGAATGGTTATTGACACACTCTAGTTGTGACAGTCTTCAATGCTAGTTGTTCCTGGCTTCTTCCTTCTTAGTTTCTCACAGTTAGTTGTTGGCATATTGCTGTATTTATAAGATAGCAGCTTATCATTTTAGTTTTATGCATTCTATTTGAGGTTAATCACTTGGACTTAATAGTTGCCTATAATTTGTGGAAAACTCATTCCTTTGATAGTATCTCTTGTCTTTTGCTCACTTTTGCAATGCTTTTGGGACTAATTTGCAGGGTATTATAGCAAGCCATCCTTCCCTTCTATGCACTTGCTCAGTCTCATTATGGCTAGTGTTTCTCATGATAGTGCTATTTTCAATATTGAGAAATTGGATGGGACCAACTACAGCTATTAGAAAACCTAGATATGGCAGGGTTTAGTGTAGAATTTAATAGGTTAGACTACTCGAAAATGGGGGTACCAAACATGAAAACATTATGGTGAGGATTGGAGTGAACTAAATGAGCTATACAAGTCCAAAATCATTAGGTTCACTACAATGTTGTCACTGAAGATTAGAGTGCATATGATCTTTGGACACAAATTAAGAATCTTTATGACAAGCAGAGTCCTGCATCTCAAATGTATTGGTTGAAACAATTGATAGATCTTTGCATGAAGAAGGGGACTTCCATGTCTGTGCATACTTGAATGAGTTTCACTCCATTATCAGCCATTTAGCTTCGTAGAAGATTGAGTTCAAGGATACTTTGTATTGTTTACTTTTGCGGTACTCTATTTGAGTCATGGGGACACTTTTTGCACAGTTATATGTGCTAAAATTGTAGGATGTTGAGAGTGCCCTCTTGACAGAAGAGGTGAACATGAAGAATGTGGATGCTTCTTTACATCACATGCATTGACAGTGAAAGGCCGACAAGATGAAAATGGCCATGGTAAAGACTTTAACATGTCTCAGTGTAGGACATACAGACAGTCTTGTGGTTATGAGTCTAGTCTTACTTGTCATTATGGTGAAAAGCTAGGTCATATTCAACCACAATGCCATAAAATGCACAAAGACAAGCACAAAGAAAAGGGCAAGGGTAAAGTATAGGAAAAAAATGATGATTGCAACATTTTTCCTAGCAAGTCCAGCATCAAGATTAAGGATATTAATGTGGTGTAGCATGATGTATCTAATTATCTTAACTTGATAGCTTCTTCTTTGGATGCTTCATAGTAGCTGATTGATACTTTGTTCATATATACTCAAAGTTAGTTGATAGATTTGGGGTCTTCCTTTCATATGGCCCCTCATAGAGAGTGGTTTTACTTCTATTGTAGCATGATTGGATTTGTATGTTTGGGTAATGACTTGGCATTAGAGATAGTTGGTCCAGCTAGTTCAGGTAGCATGTTCACTCCATGATGTATGTTATGTACTGGCTCTCATGAAGAGCCTTATCTTTTTTGGTACCTTGGATGATGCAAGTTATGTTGTCTATTTTGGTGATTCATCGTGAAATATTACATGTGGGAATCTTATTATTACACATGCCGCCTAAGTTTAGTACCCTCTATCCTTTGCTTGTATTTGGGTTAGTTGACCATGTTTTGATTGTGGCTACAATTTCACGTGTATCTTTGGGATCATTACCTTAGGCATGTTGAGAAATGACAAATGATATATGGTCCAGGAAGAGATATCATGAATCCCATATGCATAATGGAGAAAAAGGGAACCATCATGAGCTTATAAAGTGATGTACCTTCTTATCATTCTATGATGGAATATAACTGTACTTTTTACTTTTGATCAAAGTCAGTGTCATACTCAAGATTGTGTTTATGAGTCCAAGCTAGTCTATCTTGGAACCTAATTCACTTGAGTAATAGTTGGTCTATCTAATCTATGTCATCATGAACATTGTCTTTGTATTCCATCCGCCATAGCCATGCTCTAGATCCATGCATTTCAACATGGTATCAGAGCCATGGTGAGCATGGCCTAGCTCTACTTAGTTCCATTCTCTACTCTGCTAGCTCTTCTTCATCATTGCTCAGCTCAAGTTCAGCTGAAGATCTCATCTTTTACCTCTATCATCATTTGACCTTCTATGGCAGCCATAGCCAATAGCACCTTGCCTACTTGGAGGCCCTGGATCTAGCCAAAGAAGAAGAGATAGCTCATGCCTTGATCTGGGAAAACCTTCTCTTGCTCAGGGTGCCTTAAGCCAACACATCAAACCATGGCATTGGCCTCTTCCCTGCTCAACATTACGAATTTTCCAGCTTGTCGTCTAGAGTGCGCCATCTGCTGGTCGTACAGCTCCCATCGTCTACACGCGTTGCATTTGATGCTATAACCTTAGGGATTTTGAAGCCTACCATCTAAGATTCTTCCTCACCAAATATTCCATCGAATTATCATGTCCATGAGCTGCAGGGAGGAAAAACACCAGTCGACCTATTGAAACCCTAAAGGAAGCCATAGCTCATTTTCACTAGAGCTCATAAAACTCCTCATTTTCTCACTTCTCTTAGCTCACTCAAGTGTTTGCCACTTCAATCTAAGTTTGGACTTAGTTTTCATCAAAGACATTAGCAAGGGAAGCAAGAAATCAAACTCAAGCTCAAGACTAGACATAGTATCTCTTGATACTACAGAGTGTGTTCACAGTACCTAGCACTTGTGTCTCTTGACACATTGAAATACAAATCTTTGGCTAGTTAATCAAGATGGCAAAGCTTGAGCAAATAGCAAAGTTTAATGGAGAAGGTTTCCATGCTTAGAAGGAAAAGACCATGTATCACCTCATGAGAAAAGACCTTTGGGATCTCTTTCAAGATGATGAAAGTCATGCAGATGACAGGAAAGAAGATTTAGAAAGTGGGATCCTTGTAGTAGCTCCACCAAAAACCAGAGAATGGAAGAAAATGAATAACAAGGCACAAGGCATCATTGCTTGGGGACTAATGATGATGTGCTACATCATATCTCTGGCATTAGAGATTCTAGAACTACTTGGGAGGAACTTGATAGGATGTTTGGTACCCAAGCAAAGAATTCAAAGGTAAAATTACTCATGCAATTATATAAATTGGATTGACAACACCTAGAAGCAGTGCCTAACATCGCAAAACTTTTTAGCAACAGTGTATACAATTGACATATTGTTACCAACTTTTCACATTAATTTAATGCAGATGTGATCGTAATTTTGTCTTTGGAGGACGTGTCTCTATAGTTCGGCAAGTGGAAAATCCTAGAAGGAGTTTTATGCTAGAGGGTGGACTTAGGAAAATACCAAGTAGAATTCGATAGTTTTATCCAATTAGAAGGGATTATTTTCGATCAGTTGAACCATGAGTATTTGAGTTAATATGAGCAAAGGAGGGGAAACATTTTGATAATGGCAACCTCATAGGCAAAAATGCAAGAGAGGGTAGTCGTATAATGAAGGTGGAAAAGTAGCTAACATTTTAGCTTAACAAAAAAATATTATGTAAGAGAGGATGCTAGTTGAAAGAGAAGGGGGGGTGTTCTTCTATGTGTTATGGTTCTAAAGGTTAGGAAATGAGTTTTAAAAAAACCATAACTAAAAGAAAAAAAGTTGCATGTGGATTTGAAGAGGTTATGACCAATGAGAGGGCGCCCTCATCCTAGGGGGCACATCATAGTGGGAGATGAAGAGAGGGAGAAGGGGAAAAGACTAAGTGGAAGAGGAAGAGGAAAGGGAGAGGGAGTCCAAAAGCCAATTGGAGAAGATGAAGGGGAGGAGTTAGTGGAAGTTGAAGAGCCATGAGAAAGAGAGGAGGGGGTACCATTCTATAAAGAGGGAGAGAGAGCAAACTAAAGAGGGAGGAGGGCGCCATCATCAAGAAGGGGACACTATCATCCTGAAGGAAGTGCCATCAATTCAAGCCATCCAAGCAAGAGGATTTGAAGAAACAATTGGAGTTGGAGAGAGCAAGAAGAGAGAATTGAAGCCCATGCCTATCCCATAGCCATTACCATGTCTTCTCCTTCTACCTCCATTTTGGAGCTTTTCTCTTATCTTCTCTCTTAGTCATCTACATAAAACCATGGAAGCTAAGCTCGTAAGCTTGGACTTAATCAAGATTAAGTCTTAAAAGAGTTAGAAGTGGCTATTTCCATGGCAACAATAAAATTGGCCAATTGATCTCTTGGGAGAGGGAAAATGATGAGCTCGCCATTGGGAATGATTGTATAGACTCTCCTTTGGCTGGACTATAAAGGACACGGCTCCCAAAGACGCAATTACGAATCTCGTACTTCAGTAAGTGCCTTAACTTGTTTAATATAAAAATAATAATTTTGCATAAATATTTATTTATTTTTAAATTTTTATAAAATTTATTTGAACCTCAGTTTCAATTTTGGATAGTTTTTAGGATTTATGTAGGTCTTATTTTTATTTTAAAAAAACTGTTAAAAATGCTTTAAAATGGCTTAAAAATTATATATATATATATATATATATATATAATATTTGATTAAATATTTATGATATGTGATATTTTTTTGATAAATTATGTACTGTTGTAAGTATTTTAAATATTTTATAGAATTTTTGGATAATTTTTACTATATCTTAAAAATAAAAAATAGTTATTTTGGATTAACATTACATTATTTTTTTATAAAAACATGTTTTTAATTCAACCGAAAATTAGGATCTTCTATAGAAAACCTAAGAATATAGTTTTGGCTGTTTTATGAAAAGTTTTTAGGGTTAGAGAAAAATAAAATTAATTTAATGTTATATGTTTGAATATTATTAATATAAAATATGATGTGTCTAACTTTATGCAAATTAAAAGTGTTAACGAGGTATTAAGTTATACCAACATTGAAAAAAGAAAAAAATTAAAAAATAAAATTAGAGTTTATGGGATTGAGGGATGTTAGTTGATTTGATAATAAAAGGAATTAGAAATAACTATAGGGTTTGTGCTTTGATGTTAATTCTTGAAGGGATTAAAACCCTAGGGTTAGTATTTAAGTGTCCAATATAGAAATAGAGATGAAGAGCAAGATTAAGCAAACTTACTGAGTTTTCGATATTAAATTAGTTGAACTACTACAAATGAGTGTCATAACTATTGAGGAAGGCTAAGATAAATCATAGAAATTAGTTATCAATATCACCTATTGAGTGCAACAACTCTTAGGAGTTGGCTTGACAACCTGGTTAAAAGTGGCTTGGTCTTTAGCCGATCATTTTTTGGTGCATCTGCCAGGAGCCAAGTGCACTCGAACGGGTGATCGATCTCCTTGGGATATTAAAATCCTAGGTATTGATGAGTGAATACGATGTCTCTTTCGAAGGGACTAGTTTCCAAATTTGCCCCAAAATTGCCAAATGAGAATTTTGAATTTGGCAAGAGATAGAG
The DNA here is from genome assembly GCF_053477565.2 of Lygodium microphyllum. Lineage (NCBI taxonomy): Eukaryota > Viridiplantae > Streptophyta > Polypodiopsida > Schizaeales > Lygodiaceae > Lygodium > Lygodium microphyllum. The sequence continues at coordinate 174,138,410 of NC_141139.1, forward strand.
ACTTAGTAGAGGGGGGTAAATATTTTGGCCCGAAATTAACTATAGACGTAGAATAGTTATCTTCTTGGAGTTGGGGTTATAATGATTGCGCACAAACCATAGTTTTATTAGCAGTGCACTTTGGGCTGATAGATGCAGTGGAAATAAATACAACTAGTGTATCGTACCACTTTGATTGGTATTATTGCAATGCTTATCGAACTTTTAGAAGAGTGGTATGGGATGATGTGTTGCCTTGGATACGTGTATCCAAGGGTTTACAAGTTACTTTCAACACAAAAGACGTTAGAGAGATTGCTGAAATTTTTGGCCTAATTCCTGAGCAAGAAGAAAAGTTGCCTTATGGAGAAATAGACACAGAGTTACCAACCATTCTAAACCTTGTAAGCGTGCATGCAAGCAAAAATTTAACTTTATAGCTTCAAAAAAAACGTGTGAAACTTTGGAATATGACAGTAATAGCTATTTCGTTAATAGTGAATGAATTTAAAGGAGAGACGGAGACAGCAAAATGAAGCTCGAGATCAACGAGCTAGATAACACACAGCGCGACAGGAGGCTTGGTTATTAGGAAAGCTTGAGAGGGTGAATGCATTATTGAATCTAGGGATAGATGTTGTGTCTAACTCAAACGTAGAACCTTTTAGGCCTAGTATATCATTCGATAGAACACCATCAAAGGGAAGTGAAGTAGACTCGTATCATTGGGATCGAGTGGCCTCAGGCACCAATAGTATCACTAGGGAAAAGAGTAGGCAAAGTAGCAAAAATAGAGAGATTGAAGCTAATGCTAAAGTAGGGAGTATTGAACCACCCTTTGATTGGGATTTAGAGTAGAATTTTGGATTGCGCAAACTATTTAAGGAGCCTAAGGAACCTATGTGGTTGGATATTACTCAAGATTTAGGGTTAGAGATATTATTTAGAGAAACAATGTCTCGTAATCTAGTCAGATTAACTGATTTCACGCAATTTTGGGGATTGTGGGATGAGGATCCAGATGCACATTTGCAAAGATTTGAGGTGATCTGTGTCGCCAATGAGATTGTAGACGATGACCAAAAGCTTCATATCTTCCCTGCAACATTAAAAGATGAGGCAGCAAGGTGGTACGGGAACCTAGATGCCCAACATAAAGTGACTTATGTGGCCTTATCAAGAGCGTTTCTAGAAAAATTTTGACAACAAGGTTTCCAAGATAGAGTAGCCCTTCAATTGGATTATTTGTCTCAAGGAACAACCGAAAGTGTTGAACATTACATAGAACGTATGGAGACAGTTATTTGGAAGATGAATCCAGCTCCTGATGAGCCTACGCCGAAAGCGTAAATTTATTGATGGGTTTAACCATGAAGTTCATCAGCATGTTAGCCTACAATGGCCAGCTACATTGGCAGATGCTAAAATACATGCTAGGTGGTGGGAAGAAGTGCAACTCAACCAACAACGACCAAGGGACTTATTTAAAGAACCTCAGATGGAATATCCAAGCACTTCAAGCGAGATATCTGTGAACGTGTCTTATGTGACCGTTCCTTTAAATCCATCAGTAACGGCAAATCCAAATGTATCGAGTGTACCCTTAAATCTGTACACTTCTATTCCAGCCTATATGATGCAAACATGAATGCCTTCTATGTCGCAAACTCAATCCCCTCTTGACGAAGCGAAAGTAGCTGATATTATTGCAAAATCACTAGGAAAGTTGAAGGAGGAGATTATGAGTGTAGTACAAGCACCTTTGAAAGAAATTTATTCGATAACAACACAGTCTTCTAATGCACAACAATCCTCGAGTAGCTCAACTCCAAATCCACCAAGATCCAATATCTGGTGTGGTAAGTGTCATGGGTATGACCATGTGGCTATAGAGTGTCCGACACCTTCAAGACTAATGCATGACCATCCACCGTTTTGTACCTTTTGCCTTAAGACAAGACATCTAGATACAAACTATTGGCATAAGATAGGTCAAGAGCAACAACAAGCTCGTTCAATGCAAACGAATTACAACTACATAGATCGTAATAATACAACTTATGCGATTGGACCACCTAATCAACCCTTTAGGCCGAGAGGATTGCCAATCCAAGGTAGACCCCCAGTACCTCGAAATAATTACAATAATGATGGAAACAAAGGAAGAGATTCTCCTTTTTGGAGAAATAATAGTCCTTTTCGTAATCCAATGGGGTAAGGGGGACCACAAAGGCCTAGGAGATTGGTAATTTGTTATTGATGCCAACAGGAAGGTCATATAGCTACATATTGTCCAAATGCGCATAAAAATTAGGACTATACTCCTTTATGCAGGAGGTGCAGTGGCGAAGGACATCATGAAGAGGATTTCCCTAAGTGAGAAGATAAACAACCTAATGACAAGGGTAAGCAAATTTTTAACGAGCCCTCAACCTCATCTGCAAATTTAGTTGAAGTAGAAACAATAAGGCAAGAGAAGGAAGTTAGGTCTAAATTTATACCCCATCAGGAGACCTTCAAGGCTGACCCCATGATTGGTGTGGTGACTAGAGCACAAAAGTAGCAACGAGAGGAGCAAGGTCTGGAGGAATAAAGTTCACAATTAAAGGAAGTAGCGAATGATAAATCTAAGGACATAGATCCTAATGTAGAGCTACCTGAGTCAGATTCTCCACAACATTCCCTCGACCATTCATTATTACCCGTGCCTTTAGCAAATCCTAAAATTCAAGTGGGGGTAGCTCCTTTTCCCGAAAGACTGATACCTCCTAAGGAAGGAAATAAAGAGCAGGCAGAAGTAGTAAATAAGACTTATGATCTTTGGGCAAGTATCTTTGACCATTAACCTTCGGCAATTGTTGAAATAGCACCTACATGTTAGAAGCAACTTTATCATAAATTAGTTCGACGTTGAAGTAAGAAGATTGAAATTAACATTCCTAAAGTAACCTAAATTCTTCCAAAAGAAAAGCAATTAAGGACATGAAAACAGTAGATTTGTTTGTGGATCCAGGAGCTGTAGTTATAGATACTACTATTAATGGCGACTTGATGAATGAAGTGCAGTTAGATGGTGGCTTAACAGTCAATTTGATGACAGAACAAACAATGCACGAATTAGGGTTGAAGAATGTAAAACCTACCAATATTGTTTTACGTGTGGCTGATCAAAGGAAAGTGATTCCTTTGGGTTACTTCGAAATGTGAAATCTGTAATTGCTAGCTTAGAATTTCATGTGAATTACTTAGTAGTTCGCTCATTGTCAAATATCTCTTCATATTCTGTGTTGTTGGGTCGACCTTGGTTATACCAAGCAAAGTGCACTCAGGATTGGTATAAAGGTTCAATTGTGATTGGTCCTGGTGCGCAGATCGGATGTTGTACGCTCGCGTAGTGAATGCCGAAAGGTCCCCAAGAACAATAGAACTCTACTTTTTGCACAAAATTCAATGTAAAAAGCATGAACGACATGAACAAGAGACCAATTGGGTGCAATCTCCCCCCATGCCTTGTGTGAGCGCTCCACAAAGCATGTATTTTATGTATTATTCATCTTCAAGCTCAAATAATAGCCCAAATTACAAAATAGCAAGCTTTTAGTTTTTGAGTTTGCTTTAGCAAAAAATAGGAATAAAGCTGATGGACGGTGCCCAAAGAGTCTGGCATGCCCAATACAATGTCCAAGTATAAATAACATAATCATGCGCCCATGCGCATACAAAATAATAATAAATATCCAATGCCTCAATAAATAGGCGTGACAAAATATAGGCGCCATGCCTAAGGTATGCGCCCATCAAAATATAATCAATAAATCGAATACTCGCTATCCTCCAATGCTTTCCTCCGCCACTACTGCTATCTCTACACATCAACTGAAGCATTCACAATCGTTAGTAAAATAATACAATTAAACCAAAAAAAGTGAATACCTAGCAGTCTTCAGCTACATAAATAAATCAACTCGTTAGAAATCAATCCTAACCTTAATTTATTACGAGTGCGCACTCTAAACTCATAAACGTTTATTAATTTAATATGCATTTTGCGGAATCACCCGCTATGGAAACACCCATGTACACACTAAATTAATGAAACGCCTGAAAAGGACAGGCGTCCCCATCAACTTCTCACACAAAGAATCCACTTTGTGTATGAGCCCCGGTCATCAAAGTTTACGGAATCCACCGTAAAACCTCACGGAATCCATAGTGGCACGGAATCCACCGTGAAATATGCCTCCTGGAATCATACCCCCAGGGTGGGATAGCAATTGACCTCAATTGCTATTAGCTCAATGTGGAGCTAACAGAGTGGGGAAAGCATTTGAGCCTCTAGCGTACATCCATTGTGCTTCCTCTACAGGATGGTTTTTAAATTTAACTAGATATCTAGAATATCTTCGGCCAGTTCTAGTGGTCATAAAGTCAGTATCTATGATAGGTTCAGGTTCAAGTATTTCAGTCTCTTCCTCTGACAAAGGTGGGTTTTCATAAACAGGGTGTACAGGTAATTGGCCTCTAAAGGGTCTTAATAAACTAATGTGAAATGTGTTGTGAATTTTCCAGTGAGGTGGTAATTCTAACTTGAATGCATTGTCATTAATTTTATGAATGATCCTAAATGGTCCATAAAATCTAGGTGCTAATTTCACAACTGGGTGTCTATCTACACTTTGTAGTCTACGTTTTTCTATTCTCAACCAAACATAGTCATCAACTTTGAAATTCATTGCTTGTCTTTTCTTATTGGCTTGTTTGGTATATGATTGCTGGGCTTTGGCAATCATGTCTTTAACCTCATCAAAAATAGTATTGTGCATACCAGCAATATCATCAACACTCTGAATTCTATTTGACAAAGATGCAACAGGTGTAGACAATCTATAACCATAAATCACTTCAAACGGTGCTTTCTTTGTAGATGTGTGTGGTGTATTGTTATATGCAAACTGTAATAAATACAAATGTGTATCCCATGTCTGTGGTTTAGAAATAGTATAAGCACGTAAAAGATCTAGAATAGTGCTATTAGTGGCTTCTGTTTGTCCATTAGTTTTAGGATGAAATGCAGATGAGAAATCAATCTTTGTGTCAAGGTTAGCAAACAGAGTAATCCAAAAGTTGTTACAAAATCTAGAATCATGGTCAGAAATAATAACTTTTGGTAATCCATGGTTAATGAAAACAGTTTTCAAAAACAATTGTGCTGCTTGTGATGCTGTTAAAGTTTTCTTACATGGAATGAAATATGCTTGTTTACTAAACCTATCTACTACTGTCCAAATCATATCATGGTTAGATTTAGTATTAGGTAAACCAGTAATAAAATCCATAGAAATTTGTTCCCATGGTCTAGACGGAATAGATAAAGGCATAAGTAGTCCATACTGTTTACAATGATGTCTCTTAACTCTTTGACAAATCAAACATTCAGAAACAAAGTTAGATACATTAGTGTCCATATGCGGCCAATAAAAATCTTCAGTTAATGTACGTAAAGTAGATATGATACCTCTATGACCTTGATATGGAGGACAATGAATCTCATTCAAAACAAAAGATCGGAATGGAACTGTAACACATAATCTCTTTTCATAAAACATAAATCCATCATTATATGACAGTGAATCAATAGGAATCAAGTTATTTTGAACTAATTTATTCCAATCAGCATGAAAAGTAATATCCTGATGATAAGTATCTTTCATAGCAATCAAAGAATCAAATGATATAACAGAAATATTATGAATGGCAAGTCTTCTACTTAATGCATCAACCACTACATTCTCTTTACCGGGTTGATATTGAACGATAGGATGAAAACTTTGAATAAAGGATGCCCATTTGATATGTCGGTTAGATATTTGGGGTTGGCTAAGTAAATGTCTAATACTTTGCTGATCGGTCTTAATCATAAATTCTGAGCCCATTAAGTAGTGTTTCCATTGTCTTAATGCTTGTACAACAGCTAATAGTTCTTTGTTATATGTGGAATATTTCAATTCAGAGGGCTTCAGCTTACAACTAGAATAGACTATGGGATAATTATCCTGCATAAGTACGGCTCCTATTCCTGATCCACTAGCATCAGTCACTACTAAAAAGAATGGTCTATTAAAATCAGGCAACTGTAGGACAGGGGCATGGGTTAATGCATGTTTCAATAAGTCAAAGGATTTCTATTGATTATCCATCCAATGATAAACAATTCCTTTCTTCAGAAGTTTTGTTAATGGTAAAGCAAGTAATGAAAAATTACGGACAAACTTCCTATAGAAACTAGCAAGACCAATGAATGATCGTAACTCATGCACATTTTTAGGTACAGGCCAGTTCAATATTGCATCTATTTTCTTAGGGTCAACCTTAATTCCATCAGATGATACAATATGACCTAAATACTCAATTTCTGTTTTAAAGAATTCACTCTTTTCCGGATTTGCATACAGTTGATTATCTTTTAGTAACTGAAAAACCAATGACAAATGTTCGTAATGTTCTTTCTCATTTTGACGAAACACCAAAATATCATCAAAGAAGACAATAACACAATACTGATATTTTAAAAATATACGGTTCATCATTCTACTAAATGTAGCAGGTGCATTAGTCAATCCAAAAGGCATCACTAAAAATTCATAATGACCAAACTGTGTCCTAAATGCTGTCTTGAATATGTCAGACTTATCTAGTCTCACCTGATGATAACCAAATTTAAGGTCTATTTTACTAAATATGGCAGAACCTTGTAGTTTATCCATAAGGTCATCGACTCTAGGAATTGCATACCTATTCTTTACAGTGATCTTATTTAAAGCTCGATAGTCAATGCACATACGATAGGTATTATTCTTTTTCTTTACTAACAGAACAGGTGCACCAAATGGAGAACTACTAGGTCTAATCAATCCTCTATTTAGTAATTCCTCAACTTGACTTTGAATTTCTTTTTGCTCTATCTGGTTATGCCTACATGGTGCTTTACAAGGTGGCTGGGTACCAGGAATCAAATCTATTTTATGGGCTTCTGGACGTGAAGGAGGTAAACCAGGTGGTAGATCTTCGGCAAAACAGTCTTTAAAATGTGCAAGAAATTCTTTATGCCTAGGGTGCATATGATTTTCTTTAACTTGCAGTTCATTCACCCAAATGAGATAAGATTTACTACTTTTGCGTAATGCACGTTTAGCTTGAGTATGCGAAAGCAGTGGAAAAGCATTAGATGCATGCATACCATACAATGTAATATGTTTTCCTTGAAATTTAATATTAATCGAATGCATGGAATAATCTATATCAGGGTTATGCTGATGACGCCAAGGCATACCTAAAATAATGTCACTTAACTGTAATGGAACAACTAGAAAATTTCTTCTTTCAGTGTATTGACCAATTTGAATTTCTAAGTCATGCACTTCCTATGTACCATTATACCTAGTGCCTAAGAATGCTGCTTTGATGCGATAATGCGTAGGTACAGTCTGTAACTTCAATTCTTTTACTAGCTTTGCAGAAATAAAATCATGAGTACTACCGTCATCATGCAAAATAATCTTTTCCTTTCCATGCACTAAACATTTCATAGTCAATAAAGAATGTGCAGTTGGCATACCTAGTAAAGTATCCGAAGGAGTAGTAGTGTTGTCCTCATCTTCCGTGAAATCAGGCATATCTACATGTTCTTCATCTTCCATTGCTCCAAGGTAGTTGATATGGGCAAGTGGCTTCTTCGAATGGCAATTTGCTGCTAGATGTCCAGGCTGGTGGCATTTATAACATACTATTGGCTTGGCTTTGGTTACATTGTTTGCAATGGCAGGAAGTCTAGGGATATTGGGATTTGGCTGTGGAATAGGCTTGGAGTTTTGATTGACATTGGATGGTAAAGCAGGTGGTTTTGCCCAATTTTTACGGAAAGATGATGAAGTAAAATGACCTTGATTAAATCTTCTAAAATTTGAGTTGAATTGCTTAGATCCATAGTTACCATTGGCTTGGAATTGCTGTGGACGTCTGTCTCTACCTCGCAGCTTGTCTTCAGTGTCGTGAGCTAATGAAATTGCGTCTTCAAGAGTTGCAGGCTTGAACATGTTAACTTCAGCGTAGTAATGCCCAAGAAGTCCAGACATATACTTGCGCTTGTGTGTCGCTTCAGGTATGTCTTCAAGCATGCGTAGCTGGAGTAATGCATTCCAAAAGCACTCTGTTGTACTGAGGAATAGGCTCACGATCCCATTGCTGAAGAAGATCCCATTGCTTTATAGCTTTCTCATGAAATTGTGGAGGAAGGAAATTCTGCATAAACTTCTTCTTGAAATTCTCCCAGGTAGTGGGACAATCTATACTCTTGCGTACCACAGTCCACCAAAGAGATGCTCTATCCACTAAATGATTAGTGACACACTTGATTTTATCTTTTTCTGCATAGGTTTCCTCATGAAAGTAGTCATCAAACTGACTAATGAATGCAAGAACAGTTTTTCCCTCTCGAGTGCCATTGAAAGTACAGAATTTGAAATTTATTTTACTTATCTTTGATTCCTTGCGGATGGTTTGAACTTCGAGAGTTGCGTCGATGATACATCGGATAAGATCTTCAGATTGAGGTTCCTCTTTGTCGGAAGACGATCTTTGTAAATTTGCCAATTGAACTTGCAATGCTTGCGTAGCTCGTCGTTCTTCATCCAATTGCATCATAATTAAGTCCAGCTTTTGCTCCATCGTAGGTTCAGGTAGGTCGCCTTCAGCCATTAAATCATCCATATGTGGTTCCATCATTCTGCAAAACTCAAAAGACCTCTCACTCTCAAAATCAAGTTAGCGGGATGAGCGTAGCTCAAGTTCGGGAATACAAGGCTTATATATTTTTGGGTGTGGCTTTCACAATCTTTGAAAAATCTGTGTTTTATCCTTCTTCGTATGTTGAAAATGCTTCAGCAAACCTGCGTATGCGTAGAGTACCTTCCAATGAACAACTTTGCAGTTCGGAGTTTCTGCGCAGGAACAACCCTTCTATGAGTTTTGAACAGAAGTCAGTTTTAACTCCAGTTGACTTGTCAGACTTGCAGAGTACCAGACTTATGTGACTTGCAGAGTTTGTAGACTTGCAGAACTTGCTTGCTTTATGTAACTTGTAGAACTTCGACTTAGAATACATGCAGAACTTGGACTTTGCAAACTTGCTGAGTTGAGAAGCTTAAGTGACTTGGAACTTAAGTGATTAAGCTTAGGAGCTTAATCTATCAGAAACGGAAAAATCGTGGGGGGGGGGGGGGCCGTTTTTGCAACGCGGCGCAAATTTCGGAAGGCTCCTGAGATACCACGCGATGCAATTTTGAAACTTTAAGCTTCTTTTAAGCTTTGAGATATGGAATTTATGACTTATCTCTCTATTCTTGACGACTTGAAGAAGAGGATGTAGGAGTGGTCCTTCGCCTCTGTAGACCGGTCCTTCGCAGTCTGATGATGGAAACAGGGGTTCTTGATCGCCAGGAATCCGCTTGTATCGACCCTTCGCGACGAGATTGATCGTAGAGCCCGATCATTCCAGGAGCTCTGCCTTCGCACAAGATGGGTAGCGATTGGAAGCTCTTGATCTCAGCTTCACTCTGATACCACTGGTGCACAGATCGGATGATGTACGCTCGCGTAGTGAATGCCGAAAGGCCCCCAAGAACAATAGAACTCTACTTTTTGCACAAATTTCAAGGTAAAAAGCATGAACGACATGAACAAGAGACCAATTGGGTGCAATCTCCCCCCATGCCTTGTGTGAGCGCTCCACAAAGCATGTATTTTATGTATTATTCATCTTCAAGCTCAAATAATAGCCCAAATTACAAAATAGCAAGCTTTTAGCTTTTGAGTTTGCTTTAGCACAAAATAGGAATAAAGCTGATGGACGGTGCCCAAAGAGTCTGGCGTGCCCAATACAATGTCCAAGTATAAATAACATAATCGTGCGCCCATGCGCATACAAAATAATAATAAATATCCAACGCCTCAATAAATAGGCGCGACAAAATATAGGCGCCATGCCTAAGGTATGCGCCCATCAAAATATAATCAATAAATCGAATACTCGCTATCCTCCAATGCTTTCCTCCGCCACTACTGCTATCTCTACACATCAACTGAAGCATTCACAATCGTTAGTAAAATAATACAATTAAACTGACAAAAGTGAATACCTAGCAGTCTTCAGCTACATAAATAAATCAACTCGTAAGAAATCAATCCTAACCTTAATTTATTATGAGTACGCACTCTAAACTCATAAACGTTTATTAATTTAATATGCATTTTGCGAAATCACCCGCTATGGAATCACCCATGTACACACTAAATTAATGAAATGCCCGAAAAGGACAGGCGTCCCCGTCAACTTCTCGCACAAAGAATCCACTTTGTGTATGAGCCCCGATCATCAAAGTTTACGGAATCCACCATAAAACCTCACGGAATCCACCGTGGCACGGAATCCACCATGAAATATGCCTCCTGGCATCAGGTCCTCGAAATGATAGGGTTAAAATAGAAGTTATTTCGAAAGGATTTTTGAAAGAGTCAGGAGATGAGATGGTTAGTGAAAGGCATGAGAAATCCAACAGTGAGTTTTATGATTTGGAAATGGATAGGACCGAAAATGAAGGGCCTTGTGCCTAGTTATTTAGAACACAACACCTAGCAAAAGCAGAAAAAGTGGAGGTAAATACAGTACATCAGTCTCATAAGGTAGAGCAAATGGGTATTGATGAATATGCTGTAACATTTTCATCAGACAACGATTCGGATAGTGAGATCACTCACTGGTTGTCTATGTTTGAAGATACAACCCTAGGTTGCTTAATGCTTTCTACCAGGAAAGTGGAATACTTTGATCATTCGCTTGAAACATATTCCCAATTATCCATGGATCATGAGGAAAATGATCAAGAAGATGCGGTTTTTATGTATAGCAAGGCAAAAACGATTTCTATGGATGAATTTGAAAAGGAAGAGATACCTGAGTTAGTGACATCTAATATAGATGACATCTTAACAACCTCTTTGGAGAATATAAACGAATTTGAGGTTACTGAGAATAATGATGGCATGCCTGAGAGTAGGGTTTTTTTCCCTTATAAGGAAAATGCTATACCCTTTGGATTTGAACAATTGTCAGATATAGCTAAAAGAACCTATTGTCACCAGTTAGAAAGAAAGGAAAGAGAAAGGAGGAGTAGGAATAGGTGCAAATCGTTACAAAGACCGATAGCGCATGATGATGAGGATGACTCAGCTTTGGGCATGCACTGGTGCACAGATCGGATGCTATACGCTTGCGTAGTGAATGCCGAAAGGTCCCCAAGAATAATAGAACTCTACTTTTTGCACAAATTTCAAGGTAAAAAGCATGAACGACATGAACAAGAGACCAATTGGGTGCAATCTCCCCCCATGCCTTGTGTGAGCGCTCCACAAAGCATTTATTTTATGTATTATTCATCTTCAAGCTCAAATAATAGCCCAAATTACAAAATAGCAAGCTTTTAGCTTTTGAGTTTGCTTTAGCACAAAATAGGAATAAAGCTAACGGGCGGTGCCCAAAGAGTCTGGCATACCCAATACAATGTCCAAGTACAAATAACATAATCGTGCACCCATGCGCATACAAAATAATAAATAAATATCCAACGCCTCAATAAATAGGCGCGACAAAATATAGGCGCCATGCCTAAGGTATGCGCCTATCAAAATATAAATGATAAATCGAATACTCGCTATCCTCCAATGCTTTCCTCCGCCACTACTGCTATCTCTACACATCAACTGAAGCATTCACAATCGTTAGTAAAATAATACAATTAAACCGACAAAAGTGAATACCTAGCAGTCTTCAGCTACATAAATAAATCAACTCGTTAGAAATCAATCCTAACCTTAATTTATTACGAGTGCGCACTCTAAACTCATAAACGTTTATTAATTTAATATGCATTTTGCGGAATCACCCGCTATGGAAACACCCATGTACACACTAAATTAATGAAATGCCCGAAAAGGACAGGCGTCCCCATCAACTTCTCACACAAAGAATCCACTTTGTGTATGAGCCCCGGTCATCAAAGTTTACGGAATCCACCGTAAAACCTCACGGAATCCACAGTGGCACGGAATCCACCGTGAAATATGCCTCCTGGCATCATACCCCCGGGGTGGGATAGCAATTGACCTCAATTGCTATTAGCTCAATGTGGAGCTAACAGAGTGGGGGAAAGCATTTAAGTCTCTAGAGTACATCCATTGTGCTTCCTCTACAGGATGGTTTTTAAATTTAACTAGATATCTAGAATATCTTCGGCCAGTTCTAGTGGTCATAAAGTCAGTATCTATGATAGCTTCAGGTTCAAGTATTTCAGTCTCTTCCTCTGACAAAGGTGGGTTTTCATAAACAGGGTGTACAGGTAATTGGCCTCTAAAGGGTCTTAATAAACTAATGTGAAATGTGTTGTGAATTTTCCAGTGAGGTGGTAATTCTAACTTGAATGCATTGTCATTAATTTTATGAATGATCCTAAATGGTCCATAAAATCTAGGTGCTAATTTCACAACTGGGTGTCTATCTACACTTTGTAGTCTACGTTTTTCTATTCTCAACCAAACATAGTCATCAACTTTGAAATTCATTGCTTGTCTTTTCTTATTGGCTTGTTTGGTATATGATTGCTGGGCTTTGGCAATCATGTCTTTAACCTCATCAAAAATAGTATTGTGCATACCAGCAATATCATCAACACTCTGAATTCTATTTGACAAAGATGCAACAGGTGTAGACAATCTATAACCATAAATCACTTCAAACGGTGCTTTCTTTGTAGATGTGTGTGGTGTATTGTTATATGCAAACTGTAATAAATACAAATGTGTATCCCATGTCTGTGGTTTAGAAATAGTATAAGCACGTAAAAGATCTAAAATAGTGCTATTAGTGGCTTCTGTTTGTCCATTAGTTTTAGGATGAAATGCAGATGAGAAATCAATTTTTGTACCTAGGTTAGCAAACAAAGTAATCCAAAAGTTGTTACAAAATCTAGAATCACGATCAGAAATAATAACTTTTGGTAATCCATGGTTAGTGAAAATAGTTTTCAAAAACAATTGTGCTGCTTGTGATGCTGTTAAAGTTTTCTTACATGGAATGAAATATGCTTGTTTACTAAACCTATCTACTACTGTCCAAATCATATCATGGTTAGATTTAGTATTAGGTAAACCAGTAATAAAATCCATAGAAATTTGTTCCCATGGTCTTGACGAAATAGACAAAGGCATAAGTAATCCATACTATTTACCATGATGTCTCTTAACTCTTTGACAAATCAAACATTCAGAAACAAAGTTAGATACATCAGTGTCCATATGCGGCCAATAAAAATCTTCAGTTAATGTACGTAAAGTAAATATGATACCTCTATGACCTGGATATGGAGGAAAATGAATCTCATTCAAAACAAAAGATCGGAATGGAACTATAACACATACTCTCTTTTCATAAAACATGAATCCATCATTATAAGATAGTGAATCAATAGGAATCAAGTTATTTTGAACTAATTTATTCCAATCAGCATGAAAAGTAATGTCCTGATGATAAGTATCTTTCATAGCAATCAAAGAATCAAAAGATGTAACATAAATATTATGAATGGCAGGTCTTCTACTTAATGCATCGGCCACTACATTTTTTTTACTGGGTTGATATTGAATGATAGGATGAAAACTCTGAATAAAGGATGCCCATTTGATATATCGGTCAGATATTTGGGGTTGGCTAAGTAAATGTCTAATACTTTGTTGATCGGTCTTAATCATAAATTCTGAGCCCCTTAAGTAGTGTTTCCACTGTCTTAAGGCTTGTACCACGGCTAATAATTCTTTGTCATATGTGGAATATTTCAGTTCGGAGGGTTTCAATTTACAACTAGAATAGGCTATGGGATGATTATCCTGCATAAGTACGGCTCCTATTCCAGATCCGCTAGCGTCAATCACTACTAAAAAGAATGGTCTATTAAAATCAGGCAACTGTAGCACAGGAGCATGGGTTAATGCATGTTTCAATAAGTCAAAGGATTTTGGTTGATTATTGGACCAATGATAAACAATACCTTTCTTCAAAAGTTTAGTCAATGGTAAAGCAAGTAATGAAAAATTACGCACAAACTTTCTATAGAAACTAGCAAGACCTAGGAATGATCGTAACTCATGCACATTTTTAAGTACATGTGAGAGCGAAATTTAGGTGACAGAAAGTGCTTAAAAATAGCTAAAAATTACGAATATCAAGGGAAAAATATTCACTGTCAAAGGTGGCGGCTCGATCTAGGACGATTTTAAGCGTCAAAGTGCTTTAAAGGCGCCCGAGCGACACTTGTTGATTTTTCATAATTTTTCAGAAAGTCGTGCGGGTTGACACGAGCAACTGGCCAATGCGGGATGCCAAGCCGGACGCCCAGGATTTTTCAGAGCTCAATTCGGAGTCCGGACGGGGAAATGGCCAAGGAAACGGTCAAGATATGAAAAGGTGGACACTTGGGAGGCCAAATTTGAGCATGCCTTTTGAGTTTGGACCCCCCCCAAAAATTTTATGCACCTTATGAAGCAAAAAACGTGGAGAGAGAATGAAGAGGAATGAAAAAACGTGATCAACAGAGGGCGCCATTTTTTTCGCCATGGATGGAGAGAGGGCATCATGGATGTTACAAACACCCTGCCTAATGGATTATGGGGCTTCATTCCCTCCTGTCTGTGGATCTTATCGCCGTCCTTCACTCCTCAATTGATGGCCTGAATGCTGAGATAGAAATCTAGTCTTTCTCTCTCCTCCCTCTCTCTCTTCTAAGGGGGAATTCATGTGGGAAGAAGAAGGAAGAAGAAAGAATGATGGAGGCTTGTCCGGCATGGATTGGATTGCTCCACGGGCTGGAAATGGTGATTGGTGATTGTGCTGGACATGAAGTGCTGCTGATTTCCAGATTTGCAGCCATGGACATGAAACCCGAAACACGCAAATAAGCGGTAATTCAAAATTTTCAAAGGAAATTTGAGATTTTATGGCTTTTGATTGATGAAATGTTGTTCATGTGGGCTAAAAATTGTTTACGTTGCTGTTTTCCATGAGTTCTTGCTGGTCATAATTAGAAAATGAAAAAAATATATGCATCTTGTGGTTCAAAATAATACACTAAAACACGTAAAACATGGAAAATCAAGGGGAAAATGATGTTTTTGGGCATAAAAATGGGAAAGTGAATAGGAACATCAACTAAACTTTCATTTTTCTGCAAGAAGGAACTAAGGGCCATAGCCCATAACCTGTTTTGAATTTTTAGTAATTAAATAATGCAGAAAATAGGGGAAAATACAAGAAAAGGGTGGAAAAACCCTAAAAAATAGGGGAAAAATATATTTTGGGCTTCGAAAAATAAGGATAAATAAGAGCAATGTTTGTGAATGTTTGTGGGGACTGAAGCATGAGGATTTGCCTCAATTCAACCCCACCTTCTTGTTCTAGTGTGTCTTTTTCCGGTTTTTTCACATAAAATGATGGTAAAATGCCCCATAAGTCTATGCAATGACGCAATATTTAAACGGGGAAGGGTAGAGAAGTTGAAATATGTCTAAATGTCATGTGAGATGATGGAAAAGTTGCTGATTTCTATGCATAGCATTTAGGACGGATGATATTAAAATTAAGAGCTCAGTGGCACGAGGATCACCTCGGTGCTAGGCCCATGCAACGAAGCACGAACGGTAGTTGGAAACCATTAAAAGAATGTTTTTGCACTTGTGCACGATACTGTTTTGCTAAATGTTTGAGCACTAGGCATCCACCAAATGCATAGAGCATGAAAAGAATTTAGAAAATATCAGGGACCAGCTCCTGGACATGCATTGCAATTGGTTTATTGGAACCTGACCTACGATGAGAGGCAGTGAGGTACCCATGCTGTAGGCTAGTCGTGGGGGCCGGGGGAAAGAGAAGTAAGGACAATGGTACATTCCTGGACACGCTTATTTGGTACCTTGAGTGGATTTTATGTGAAATGTCTATATGTTGAGCGACGCATCGAGGGGCCAATCCCCAAGGTGTAGGAGAGTCGCAGAGGGTTGACGGCATTCAGCCGTAGGAGGAACCCATGTGTATGTGATTCGAGCCTTTTGGCTATGTGAAAGGGACTCCCTCTGAGGAGTAATATTGGGTTAGGATCAGTTGGACTACAACGTATTACAAACGCAATGTTTAGGAAGGCAGAGATTTTGATAGACGCTCCTGGCCGCGAGGCCGAGGGGTTGTCTTGTGCGTAGTGACGAGGCCCGGCTAGTGCATGAGCCAGTGCCGGCCCATTTTTAGGTCCATCAGTGGTGCGTCTGTCGGGAGCCGCTTAAAAGTAGCGGTCCTCGAATCCTGGTTGTCTAAGGACCAACTAGCAGTTTATGCCAAAGGATACTGAGATTGATCCGTTATTTATTGATAAGCATCGTCTAGCAGAAATCCAAAAGCAAGAAAGAGACGAAAGAGCTAGGTGACGTGCTGAAATTTTTAGGAGATATTCCCCTAAGCGTAGCGGTACTGAACCCTTACGAGGGAGTGGATCTAGTGGTCTTGGAGCCACAAGCAGCAAGTTAGGAGAAGGTGGAAGCTCTAGTGCTCCCCTTTCTGCCATAAGCCAGTCTACATCAAGTACGGGAGGTGTAACCCCACCGTCCCCTATTCCTAGTGCAAATCCAATCCTCGTCATGGCGCAGCCTATTGCAATTCCAGCAGGAATGACGGATTTGCCGGCTCTAGGTTACCCGCTACCCATTTTTAATGGGTTAGTTGAGGAAGATGCGGAACTTCACATTAGGGAGTTTCAAAAGCTGATGTTTAACTGTCGCATTCAAGAAGAAGGACATTTAATGATGTTCTTCAATATGACTCTCAAAGGAAGAGCCGCTATATGGTATCATGGTTTAGAAGCCGGAACCATATTGAACATTGATGCATTTTATGGAGCTTTTTGAAGGGAGTTTTCCCCTGAAAGGGGTGGACAATATTGGTTGCCTGTACTCAACGTGACCCGCCAAGAACCACACGAGGATATTCGTGCTTATGCGAAGAAGATAAAAGAGGTTTTCCGTAAGTTGGACACCTCTATTCCTATCCCCGCAGCTACCCAATTGCAATATTTCCTACATGGTTTGGACTTTAATATCCAATTGCAGTTGAGTAGTGTTCCCTTGGGGGATATAGATACTGCCATTACACGAGCACAAGAGGTGGAATCCCGACTACAAGCAGCCTATGCTTCTCGAGGCAATTCGAGCATGGGTTTAGTATTGGGAAATAATGTGGCAATGGCCTATGGTAGTAGTGGTCAAGGGATGGTGATGGCTAACCCTAATGGGAGAGGAAACATGATGCAGAATCTCCCTTTATTACCAGCTCCCCCTAGCATGTCGATGCCTACGGGCAGTCAAATGGCTCCAAATGGTGGAGGCCAGGCGGTCAATTCTAACACCATGCCTGTGGCTCAACAACCAGTGCCTAATCGAATTGTTAGGCCGATGGAACGACATGGTAATGACCAAGGCTATGAGTCGAGCGCTTCCAATGTTCTTGGCAAGGTTAAGGACATGATGAAACATTATACCGATATGATTACGGAGCAGTATCGACAAATAGCCGTTGATGTCAACTTCCTAAAAAAACAATAAAATTTGATAGGAAGTAGATACCCAGATGAGGGTGCACTGTCGAGGTTTAGTTGCAAATGGTGTGGTGGGCAGCACTATCCAAGAAATTGTCCAAATGTTAAGTGTGACATTTGTGGAAAATCTGGCCATTTAGCAGCTACTTGCTGGAGTAAGATCAGTTCCCTCCAGCAAGGTAGTCGGCAACCAGGGCCTGTTAATCATCGTGCCCAAGGAAGTGATTCCCAGCGAGAAGATGGGCCTAAACAAATACTTCAATGACCAAAGACTACAGTGGAGGAGCTATCTAGTGGTAGTGGGGTTAGTTTGATTGAGGCTGTACGCGTTAACGATGCTGAAACCTCTAATTTGCGAGCTGTACTTACAAGAGGTCAAAAGGGTAGAGAAGCCGACAAGGATAAGCCTGTCGACGGAAACCCTAAACAAGGCGACAAAGGAACGCAAGTTTTGGATCCTTCCATGGAAGGGGGACCTTTGAAGCCCGTAGAGAGTAAAGCTAATAAGGAACCACCAAAGAAGAAGGTGAAAGTTAAGAAAGAGGCAATAAAGCCGGTTCAGCGACCTAAAGAGCAGATGGTTTGGCGTGAAAAGCGAGCTCTATCGAACTATCATGAATTCGATTTGGCGAGCTCTCTTTGCAAAGTCAAGCCGGATGTGAATCTTTTACAGCTTATTAAGATTTCCCCAGGAGTACGCAAGGAATTTAGAAAGATCCTACGTACCGGGTGTATCGTAGAACCTTTGGGTATTGCACGAGTTGGTGATGACTGGTTCGAGCATGCTGAGAAGCATTGCCCAAGGGTTGCAGCCTATGTCGATGGGATATTAGTAGATTATGCCATTGTCGACACGGAATCATCTGTTAACATTATGAGTTCTGAACTGATGGAAAGGTTGGGTCTTGCGATCTAGAAAGATACCTCCACAATTCTCAGAATGGCAGATGATAGTTTGAGACAGCCAGAAGGCTGCATTACTAAGGTCCATGTCACTGTTGCAAATGTAGAATGCTTGTTGGACTTTAGGGTGATTCGGTTTGCAGGCTGGCCAAGTTACCAAGTATTACTCGGACGACCTTGGATCTTGCAAGCGGATTTCCAAGTAGATATACCTGTCGGTCGATTGATATTCGGCAGAGGTGCCCAGCGTGTGGTAGTTGATGCTTATCCTGAGTCCCCGCAGAGTGAGAGAGCTCCTCTATCTTCTACAGAATTGGAGACACTAGAAGATTTATCTGCCAGTGAGACATCATCGAGTGATGAGTCTAAAGAGGGATCCACCACGGAAGACATCTATCAGATTACTTTGAATGAGCCGATAGAGGGCCAAGATCGTATAAGAGATGCAGATGTTATCGAGCTAGACCTTGGTACGCTTGATGATTCGCGGCCAATCAAATTAGGTTCTATGCTCAGTACAGCAGAAAGGGAGGACTATGTGGCCTTGATCCAGGAATTCCGTGATATCTTTGCCTGGAGTTATGATGAGTTGAGAGGCATCCCTCCTAGTCTTGCTGTTCATACAATTCCGTTGAAGGAGGGCAGTCGTCCTGTACGGCAGAAAGTAAGGCATATGCCTTTCGAATTGAGGGACGGCCTATTTGAAGAGTTATAGAAGCTTCGAAAAGTGGATTTGATTTTTCATGTGCAACACACGGAATGGTGTTCGCCAGTTGTGATCAGAAAGAAGAAGAATAATCAAATCCGTTTATGTGTAGACTTTAGAGAGCTGAATAAGCAGACAGTTAAGGACTACTACCCGTTGCCATTTATTGACCAGTTTTTGGATCAATTAGCGGGTAGGGAGATATATTTGTTTATGGATTGCTTTGCAGGATATAACCAGATGGCAATTGCAGAAGAGGACAAGTTGAAAACAACTTTTATTACTGTATTTGGTACTTTTGCATACCATGTGATGGCCTTTGGTTTATGCAATGCGCCTGGTTCATGGCAATGAACAGCAGATAAGACATTCGGTGACATATCCCCTGAAGAGTTGAAGGTGTTTATTGATGACTTAGGGGCCGCCACCGTGAGAGGAAGGCAGTTGATCATTCTAAGAAAATGCTTTGAGCGCTGTAGACAATTTTGCATCGCCCTAAACCCACGGAAGTGTGTTTTTGGAGTACCTTATGGGCTATTGCTGGGTCATGTGGTCAGTTCGGTAGGAATTGCGACAGACCCCAAGAAGGTCAAAGTTATAGTTGCCATGGGTCCACCACGCACTCCGAAGGAAGTTCATAGCTTTCTGTCTTCGGTTGGTTACTACCGTAGATTCATCAACGCCTTAGCAGAAAGAACGTTGCCGCTTACAAATTTATTGTCCTTTAGCTGTTCGTTTGTATGGGGTGACCCTTGTAAGGTAGCATTCGAGGATGTGAAACAAGAGCTAGAAAAGAGCGCCCGTTTTAAAAGCACCTAAAAGAGGTGAGGTGTTTTATATATTTTTAGCAGCCACCATGTATAGTATCAGCTGCTGTTTAGCCCAAATTTGGGAAGAGAAGTGGTACCACCCGATTGCTTTTGCTAGTCGGAAGCTAGGGGTATCCGAAATCAATTATACTTACATGGAGAAGTTGTGTCTAGCGATGGTCTTTGGGACCAAGAAATTCAGGCATTACATTCTCTATGAGAAAGTCGTGCTTTATACGAAGGCGGAGGGACTTCTATTATTGATGAATAAGCTACAGCCGCCTGATCGTCTAGCAAAGTGGTTGATCACTTTGCAGGAATTTGATTATGAAATTAGGAGTAAGCCACCAAGGTTGCAAGGCATCGTGGAATGTCTTGTGGACTTTGGGGAGCCGAAAGAATCTGTGGCTGAAGGTAGTGACATGGAGTTGTTATTTAAAATAGATACGGCATCTATTCCCTCCTGGTATGCTGCAATAACGCATTATTTATCAATAGGAGAGGCGGGATCCGAATTATCTAAGGCTGAGAAAAGGAAAATTAAGCAGCAAGCGTTAAAGTTTGCTTTGATCGCAGGTACATTATATCGGCAAGGGGTTGATGATATCTATCACCGGTGTGTGATGCCTGACGAGGTGCCATTCATTTTGGAAGAGTGCCATGATTCTGCTTGTGGTGGCCATTTTGCTGGACGGCTTACAGCACAAAAGGCTTTAAGAGCAGGTTATTGGTGGCCTGCCATCTTCCAGGATGCATTTGCGTATGTTAAGCGATGAGATATTTGCCAACGACATGATAGTCGAGAGAATAGGAAACGACCACTCACCCCTATTATGGCGATACTTCCATTTGAGAAGTGGGGAATAGACTTTGTGGGTCCTATTACTCCGTCGTCAACTACGCAAAAGAGGTACATCATTGTAGCAACCGACAACTTCACAAAGTGGTCAGAAGCACGTGCAACAAGGAAAGATGATACTAAAGAAACTGCTAGTTTCCTTTTAGAGCAGATAATATGCCGGTTTGGTCCGCCGAAAGAAGTAGTGTCGGACCGCGGAACCGATTTCCTGAATAAGGTGATCAAAGGTTTGACAGAGATGTGGCAAATCAAGCATAACAAGACAACCCCATATAATCTGCAAGCCAATGGGCAGGTTGAAAGTACCAACAAGCAGCTTGTGGGCATCCTGTCCAAAATTGTGTCGGAAAAGAAACGGGATTGGGATAAAAAGTTATACGTGGCAGTGTGGGCCTACAATACGACTTTCAAACGAGCCACTGGCCATACCCCGTTCAAGTTAGTATATGGGGAGGAGTGTGTCTTGCCTTTAGAGATTGAGCTGCCGACTATTCGGTTTGCCATCAATCATTCTTTGAGCGATGAAGACGCACTTTTTGAGCACTTGACGACACTGGCACATTTAGATGAGCTTAAGTTGCAGAGCTTATTGCACCAAGAAGTGGCGAAGCGCCGAATGAAGCAATTACACGACATCAAAGCCAAGAAATACACCTTCAAGAAAGGACAGCTTGTTCTGTATTATGACGCACGACGTGAATTATTTCCAGGCAAGTTAGAGCCCAAATGGGATGGGCCCTATAGGATCGTTAGGATAGGAAAGAATAAATCCATAGTTTTGTTAGCTGACCTTGAGGGGATAGAATTTAAAAATAAGCTTAATCTTAATAAGATTAAACCTTATTATTTCTGATTGCACTAATGCTATGACTGCCTTGCAGGTCTAGGAGAGATTGATCAAATATCTGCAAGGAAATCGTGATAAAGGTTGATGGGTCGTCTAATCCCTTATTTAGAACACCCATATTTAGAACAGAGGTATCATCAGGGAAAGCTCATTTGGTGGAGCAAAGGATACAAGGTGATTGAGCAAGAAGGCGGGACATTTATTTGGGAGATCCAGGTCTTCTGCCATCACTGCCTACAAATTTTGACGAGCATCCCTATTGAATTCAATGATGATGGAGGGATGGAGCCTACAATCACCCATTGAATATGCTGAATTTCGATTACCATAATTACGAGTAGAGTCCAGGATGGTGGGATATGTAAACCCTTTATGGACATACACCTTGTACTTTGATGGGGTGTCCAGGGGTGTATGCAAAAAAGGAAGTGTAGGAGTTGTCATCCGAGACCCCTGACGATGCATTGTCATGAAGTTAGCTGCTTATCTCGGGGTGAATTTTACCAATAATATGGCCGAATACAAAGCCCTGATTATGGGTTTGAATATTGCAAAGAAGGGTGGTATCCGTCAGTTATTGGTGAAAGGGGACTCTCAGTTGGTTTTAAAACAACTCAATGGGACATACATGGTACGAAACCCCATCCTTTGTATGTACCATCATACTGCCATAGCCCTGCTAGACGAATTTGATAGAGTGTCTTTTCAACTGATTCCATGGAACTGGAATCATTTTGCCGATTCATTGGCTAATTTTGCGTATGAAGAAGACCTCTTCTTTAATTGTGGCCCGTGTCCCGATATATCTATTGATGGTGAGACAGGACCCGGTCGTTTGTGGGGTATGCTTTCTGAACATGCCCTCTTTGGCAGACGATGGTTGATTTGGGTGATGCAGAGGGTGAGCGAGACTCATCTGCCTTTATTATCTTGGACCCACAGACTGGTTAGACGACATGTGATGCGAACACCTCTTGCAATATACGCAGGAGGGATAGGTCATAATCTAATGCACCTAGTTTAGGGCTACGAGCCTCTATTCCCCTGGGAATAGTATGCTTTGCTGTCTATCATAGTTGTTTCCAGGAGGATGTTATGAGTAGTATTGTTTGATTTCATTAGGCTAAGAGGGCCGATTTAGTTTTGTAGCAAAGTCATGTCTGGTTTCATTAGGCCAAGAGGGCCATTTGCCTGTCTAGTGCAGGTGCGTTTAATTGGGTTTTTGTTTTAAGTGCTGTGCTCGACAGGTTTGAAGGCAAGCTTGGAGGGAGCCTTTGTCGTGGCATCGATGGAAGCTTCTTGTGGCCAATCCAGGTGATACCTCTCCTTTACGAGTACCTTTCTTTCTTGTTATATGTGTATTTGTACTTGTCGAGGGGATACATTTTTGTTGGGGACCGGCAACCAAGGTATGAAGTCCCAGGTTGAGGTTAAGTATGTTTGAGGGAGGTCGAAGTAGTCAGTGCCTCCTGTAAAGACATTGTCAGGCATCGAAAGACCTGTTTTAGAAGGAAGTCCTAGTGGCCATGTTCTGCTAGCCTGCTAGGCAGCCGTTCTAGGAGTTCTTGTTAGTAGTGAGGCAGTTAGAGAAGCCTGCCAGAAGATAATCATGATGATGCCCAGAAACTCTGTACATCCTAAAAGATGAATATAAATACGAAGGTGTGTAAAAAGGGGTTCTAACCCCTCTCAAAGAAAAGAAAAGAAATGAAATGAAATGAAAATATATAAGCAGTTGATCATTGCCTTGCGGAGGCCTGGTAGGTTCTTGGGGACGAATCAGACCCGGGGCCGATACCTTGTCTTCCTAGGGGTGGCTTCTTGCTGGAAAAAAAATTTGACAAAACAAGGACAGTTGGAGCGAAAATAAAAGTGAGCGGTAGAAAAGGATTAAGTGTCGCCTTGCGAGGGCTTGGTAGGTTCTTGGGTGCCGAGACAGGTCCTGAGGCCGATGCCCTGTTCTCCTTGGGTCACTACGCTCAGCTCCCTCCTTTTTACATGCCCAAGTATGTTGATAAAATAAACAACCCTAAAAGAAGAAATGTACTGAAAGAAAATACTCTTTGATCAGGCTATAGGAGTCCTCGCCTTGCAGGAGCTCCTAGTGGTGTTGTCTTTAGTTGGTAAGTAGTGCAGACTACCACTTAGGACAACCTCTTTGATAGGTTTTTTTTAGTTTGGCTGTGTTAGAGCAGCTGGTTAGTGACTCACTTCGGATCTTCTATTAGATGATGCTAGGCCTATTCCTTGTGGATATCATGCTTTGGTTCTGTCCAGGGGTAGGGGAAGCATTGTGCTGAGTTTTAGTATATAATTGTTTTGTATCAGTTTGATGCTTCTTTGGTTGTTTATGTGCAGATATGTTCGTGGATTCGACGAGCTGAGTCGCCCTATCCCGTGGTCGCCAATGAGAGCGGAATTTAGGTGACGGGAAGTGCTTAAAAATAGCTAAAAATTACGAATATCAAGGGAAAAATATTCACTGTCAAAGGCAGCGGCTCGATCTAGGATGATTTTAAGCGTCAAAGTGCTTTAAAGGTGCCCAAGCGACACTTGTTGATTTTTCATAATTTTTCAGACAATCGTGCGGGTTGACACGAGCAACTGACCAATGCGGGATGCCAAGCCGGACGCCCAGGATTTTTCAGAGCTCAATTCGGAGTCCGGACGGGGAAATGGCCAAGGAAACGGTCAAGATATGAAAAGGTGGACACTTGGGAGGCCAAATTTGAGCATGCCTTTTGAGTTTGGACCCCCCCCAAAAATTTTATGCACCTTATGAAGCAAAAAACGTGGAGACAGAATGAAGAGGAATGAAAAAACGTGATCAATAGAGGGCGCCATTTTTTTCGCCATGGACGGAGAGAGGGCATCATGGATGTTACAAACACCCTGCCTAATGGATTATGGGGCTTCATTCCCTCCTGTCTGTGGATCTTATCGCCGTCCTTCGCTCCTCAATTGATGGCCTGAATGCTGAGATAGAAATCTAGTCTTTCTCTCTCCTCCCTCTCTCTCTTCTAAGGGGGAATTCATGTGGGAAGAAGAAGGAAGAAGAAAGAATGATGGAGGCTTGTCCGGCATGGATCGGATTGCTCCACGGGCTGGAAATGGTGATTGGTGATTGTGTTGGATATGAAGTGCTGCTGATTTCCAGATTTGCAGCCATGGACATGAAACCCGAAACATGCAAATAAGCGGTAATTCAAAATTTTCAAAGGAAATTTGAGATTTTATGGCTTTTGATTGATGAAATGTTGTTCATGTGGGCTAAAAATTGTTTATGTTGCTTTTTTCCATGAGTTCTTGCTAGTCATAATCAGAAAATCAGAAAAATATGCATCTTGTGGTTCAAAATAATACAATAAAATACGTAAAACATGGAAAATCAAGGGGAAAATGATGTTTTTGGGCATAAAAATGGGAAAGTGAATAAGAACATCAACTAAACTTTCATTTTTCTGCAAGAAGGAACTAAGGGCCACAGCCCATAACCTGTTTTGAATTTTCAGTAATTAAATAATGCAGAAAATAAGGGAAAATACAAGAAAATGGTGAAAAAACCCTAAAAAATAGGAAAAAAATATATTTTGGGCTTCGAAAAATAAGGATAAATAAGAGCAATGTTTGTGAATGTTTGTGGGGACTGAAGCATGAGGATTTGCCTCAGTTCAACCCCACCTTCTTGTTCTAGTGTGTCTTTTTCCAGTTTTTTCACATAAAATGATGGTAAAATGCCCCATAAATCTATGCAACGACGCAATATTTAAACGGGGAAGGGTAGAGAAGTTGAAATATGTCTAAATGCCGTGTGAGATGATGGAAAAGTTGCTGATTTCTATGCATAGCATTTAGGACGAATGATATTAAAATTAAGAGCTTAGTAGCACGAGGATCACCTCGGTGCTAGGCCCATGCAACGAAGCACGAACGGTAGTTGGAAACCATTAAAAGAATGTTTTTGCACTTGTGCACGATACTGTTTTGCTAAATGTTTGAGCACTAGGCATCCACCAGATGCATAGAGCATGAAAAGAATTTAGAAAATATCAGGGACCAGCTCCTGGACATGCATTGCAATTGGTTTATTGGAACCTAACCTACGATGAGAGGCAGTGAGGTACCCATGCTGTAGGCTAGTTGTGGGGGCCAGGGGAAAGAGAAGTAAGGACAATGGTACATTCCTGGACATGCTTATTTGGTACCTTGAGTGGATTTTATGTGAAATGTCTATATGTTGAGCGACGCATCGAGGGGCCAATCCCCAAGATGTAGGAGAGTCGCAGAGGGTTGACGGCATTCAGCCGTAGGAGGAACCCATGTGTATGTGATTCGAGCATTTTGGCTATGTGAAAGGGACTCCCTCTGAGGAGTAATATTGGGTTAGGATCAGTTGGACTACAACGTATTACAAACGCAATGTTTAGGAAGGCAGAGATTTTGATAGACGCTCTTGGCCGTGAGGCCGAGGGGTTGTCTTGTGCGTAGTGACGAGGCCCGGCTAGTGCATGAGCCAGTGCCGGCCCATTTTTAGGTCCATCAACATGCCAATTCAATATTTCTTCTATTTTCTTAGGGTCAACCTTAATTCCATCAAATGATACAATATGACCTAAATACTCAATTTCTGTTTTAAAGAACTCACTCTTTTCCGTATTTGCATACAGTTGATTATCTTTTAATAACTGGAAAACCAATAACAAATGCTCATAATGTTCTTTCTCATTTTGACTAAACACCAAAATATCATCAAAGAAGACAATAACACAATACTGATCTTTCAAACATATACGATTCATCATTCTACTAAATGTAGCAGGTGCATTAGTCAATCCAAAAGGCATCACTAAAAATTCATAATGACCAAATTGTGTCCTAAATGTTGTCTTGAATATGTCAGACTTATCTAGTCTCACTTGATGATAACCAAATTTAAGGTCTATTTTACTAAATATGGCAGAACCTTGCAGTTTATCCATAAGGTCATTGACTCTAGGAATTGCATACCTATTCTTTACAGTGATCTTATTTAAAGCTCGATAGTCAATGCACATACTATAGGTATTATTTTTTTTCTTTACTAACAGAACAGGTGCACCAAATGGAGAACTACTAGGTCTAATCAATCCTCTATTTAGTAATTCCTCAACTTGACTTTGAATTTCTTTTTGCTCTATCTGGTTATGCCTACATGGTGCTTTACAAGGTGGCTGGGTACCAGGAATCAAATCTATTTTATGGTCTTCTAGACGTGAAGGAGGTAAACCAGGTGGTAGATCTTTGGCAAAACAGTCTTTAAAATGTGCAAGAAATTCTTTATGCCTAGGGTGCATATGATTTTCTTTAACTTGCAGTTCATTCACCCAAATGAGATAAGATTTACTACTTTTGTGTAATGCACGCGTTTAGCTTGAGTATGCGAAAGCCGTGGAAAAGCATTAGATGCATGCATACCATACAATGTAATATGTTTTCCTTGAAATTTAATATTAATCGAATGCATGGAATAATCTATATCAGGGTTATGCTGATGACGCCAAGGCATACCTAAAATAATGTCACTCGACTGTAATGGAACAACTAGAAAATTTCTTCTTTCAGTGTATTGACCAATTTGAATTTCTAAGTCATGCACTTCCTATGTACCATTATACCTAGTGCCTAAGAATGTTGCTTTGATGGGATAATGCGTAGGTACAGTCTGTAACTACAATTCTTTTACTAGCTTTGCAAAAATAAAATCATGAGTACTACCGTCATCATGCAAAATAATCTTTTCCTTTCCATGCACTAAACATTTCATAGTCAATAAAGAATGTGGAGTTGGCATACCTGGTAAAGTATCCGAAGGAGTAGTAGTGTCGTCCTCATCTTCCGTGAAATCAGGCATATCTTCATGTTCTTCATCTTCCATTGCTCCAAGGTAGTTGATATGGGCAAATGGCTTCTTCGAATGGCAATTTGCTGCTAGATGTCCAGGCTAGTGGCATTTATAACATACTATTGGCTTGGCTTTGGTTACATTGTTTGCAATGGCAGGAAGTCTAGGGATATTGGGATTTGGCTATGGAATAGGCTTGGGGTTTTGATTGGCATTGGATGGTAAAGCAGGTGGTTTTGCCCAATTCTTACGGAAAGATGATGAAGGAAAACGACCTTGATTAAATCTTCTAGAATTTGAGTTGATTGCTTAGATCCATAGTTACCATTGGCTTGGAATTGTTGTGGACGCTTGTCTCTTCCTCGCAGCTTGTCTTCAGTGTCGTGAGCTAGTGAAATTGCGTCTTCAAGAGTTGCAGGCTTGAACATATTAACTTCAGCGTAGTAATGCCCAAATAGTCCAGACATATACTTGCGCTTGTGTGTCGCTTCAGGTACGTCTTCAAGCATGTGTAACTGGAGTAATGCATTCCAAAAGCGCACGGTGTACTGAGGAATAGGCTCACGATCTCGTTGCTGAAGAAGGTCCCATTGCTTTATGGCTTTTTCATGGAATTGTGGAGAAAGGAAATTCTGTATAAACTTCTTCTTGAAATTCTCCCAGGTAGCGGGACAATCTATACTTTTACGAACCACGGTCCACCAAAGAGATGCTCTATCCACTAAATGATTAGTGACACACTTGATTTTATCTTTTTCTGCATAGGTTTCCTCATGAAAGTAGTCATCAAACTGACTAATGAATGCAAGAACAGTTTTTCCCTCTTGAGTGCCATTGAAAGTACGGAATTTGAAATTTCTTTTACTTGTCTTTGCTTCATTGCGGATGGATTGAGCTTCAAGAGTTGCGTCGATGGTACATCGAATAAGGTCTTCAGATTGAGGTTCCTCTTTGTTGGTAGTCGTCCTTTGTAAATTAGTCAATTGAACTTGCAATGCTTGCCTAGCTCGTCGTTCTTCATCCAACTGCATCATAATTAGGTCCAGCTTTTGCTCCATCGTAGGTTCAGCTAGGTCGCCTTCAGCCATTAAATCATCCATATGTGGTTCCGTCATCCTGCAAAACTCAAAAGACCTCTCACTCTCAAAATCAAGTTAGCGGGATGAGCGTAGCTCAAGATCGGGTATACAAGGCTTATATATTTTTGGGTGTGGCTTTCACAATCTTCGTCTTTGACTATTGCGGGATTCGCAATCTTTGAAAAATCTACATTTTATCCTTCTGCATGTGCTGAAAATGCTTCAGCAAACCTGCGTATGCGAAGAGTACCTTCCAATGAACAACTTTGCAGTTCGGAGTTTCTGCGCAGGAACAGATCTTCTATGAGTTTTGAACACAAGTCAGTTTTGACTTCAGGTGACTTGTCTGACTTGCAGAGTTGCAGACTTATGTGACTTGCAGAGTTTGAGGACTTGCAAAACTTGGTTGCTTTATCTGACTTGCAGGATTTCGACTTGGAGGACTTGTAGTACTTGGTAAACTAGGAAGACTTTAGTGATTAAGCTTTTATAAAGCTTTAATGACTAGTCTTTAGGAATTATTAAACTGACTACTACCGTCGATTCGAATTTTAGGAGGGGGTAGCTGTTTTTCGCTGCTGAATTTTACGCCAGTATACCGCCCTGCCGCCGTTTTGATAACTTGAAGCTTAATTAGCTTCTAATTAAGCTTTATAAGCTTAAAACTCAAGCTTTTAAGTTTATGAAGCTATAAAACTTATCTCTGTAGTCTGTGAGAAGACAACTTGGAGAAGAGGATGTAGGAGTGGTCCTCCGCTGTTGCAAGCCGGTCCTTCGCGATCTGAAGATGGAAACAGAGGTTCTTGATCGCCAGGAATCCACCCGTATCGACCGTTCGCGACGAGATTGACCGTAGAGCTCGATCATTCTAGGAGCTCCGCCTTCGCACAAGATGGGTAGCGATTGGAAGCTCTTGATCTTAGCTTCGCTCTGATACCACTGGTGCACAGATCGGATGTTGTACGCTTGCGTAGTGAATGTCGGAAGGTCCCCAAGAACAATAGAACTCTACTTTTTGCACAAAATTCAAGGTAAAAAGCATGAACGACATGAACAAGAGACCAATTGGGTGTAATCTCCCCCCATGCCTTCTGTGAGCGCTCCACAAAGCATGTATTTTATGTATTATTCATCTTCAAGCTCAAATAATAGCCCAAATTACAAAATAGCAAGCTTTTAGCTTTTGAGTTTGCTTTAGCACAAAATAGGAATAAAGCTAACGGGCGGTGCCCAAAGTGTCTGGCATACCCAATACAATGTCCAAGTACAAATAACATAATCGTGCGCCATGCACATACAAAATAATAAATAAATATCCAACGCCTCAATAAATAGGCGCGACAAAATATAGGCGCCATGCCTAAGGTATGTGCCCATCAAAATATAAATGATAAATCGAATACTTGCTATCCTCCAATGCTTTCCTCCGCCGCTATTGCTATCTCTACACATTAACTGAAGCATTCACAATCGTTAGTAAAATAATACAATTAAACTGACAAAAGTGAATACCTAGCAGTCTTTAGCTACATAAATAAATCAACTGGCTAGAAATCAATCCTAACCTTAATTTATTACGAGTGCGCACTCTAAACTCATAAACATTTATTAATTTAATATGCATTTTGTGGAATCACCTGCTATGGAATCACCCATGTACACACTAAATTAATGAAACGCTCGAAAAGGACATGCGTCCCCATCAACTTCTCGCACAAAGAATCCACTTTGTGTATGAGCCCCGGTCATCAAAGTTTACGGAATCCACCGTAAAACCTCACGAAATCCACCGTGGCACGGAATCCACCGTGAAATATGCCTCCTGGCATCATGCATAGGTTTGCACAACCATCTTGTAAACATCATGGTGATTATGATAGGATTATTAGAGAATTAAATGAGGCTTTGGAAGTAGAACGTGAGGTAGCAATGACTGCTGTAAATGAAGCAATGAAGAAAATTACTAAGTTGCAAAAGGAAAAGGTAGAATTTCAATTTAGAGAAAGGCGATATCTAGATGAAATTTCACTTTTAGAGTTGTGTTTAGAGGAACGGAGGTCGGAATTCAGTAGTAGGGAGTTACAGATGAAACAAGCTTTACCTATAGATAAGAACCAGTGGGATGAATATGAAAAGAGTAATTGGTTTTGGAAAAAAGAGAAGTCTAAGTGTCTCTTTGAACTAGAAACTTGAGGAAAAAGCAAACACTTTTGGTTTGGTTGATACCTTTATATTTTAGGTTTTAGCACACTTTAGTTTAGTTAGACTTCACATGGTTAGAAAGATAGTTGCACACACGGTTGGGATACTCCTTCAGTGCTAGGAGCTCATTACAAGGCAGTTTGACTAGATGTTCGATTTTCAAAGGATTTTTACTCTTTATTATTCTAACATATTAATGGGTTAGTGGTTAGTGGCTGAGTTCTGCGCAGGTTTGATTTACGAATCACTACAATGATTGTCTTCGCAATTATCTTGGAGTTGCAATATCCATGTAAATAATAGGTTGTTTCATATCTAATTTATCTCTTTATATTCATTTGAAATAACGGCAAGTTAAAAATATAACTTGATTGAAATCATTTAGATTTTTTCAAACCTAAATATCTACAGAAGAAACACAAACCTCAATTTTTTTAACACAAATACACCACAAGAAATATATAACCAATTCCGTCTATATGAGAGTCCACCCACATGGGATGGGGCTTTCGCACTAGAGATTGATTGAAAGGGGGTAATGTGTGTGCATGACATAGTGAATTTCATTGTATGGAAGTTTGATTAGGAATCCAATATAGTTTTTTTTCCCTATCTTTTGTCGTTTTTCTAGCAATATGTGGGGGTAGCTGAATAACAAGGTTCTCTCCACAATATTTTGACTAGGAGTAGCCTGGATGAGAGATGTTGAACTGATGAGTACCTTTGCTTGTTATTTGCCCAGCCAGAGTGACTGGTATTATGTGCTAGATTAGATTCCTCGTGCAAAGTTATTGAGTTGAAATGTTTGACCGTTCAATTAGGTGATGCATTCTTAATCTTCTAGTTGATCCTTTATAAAAACAAAATCTAAATTCCAATCCAAATAATAAAAGTTCAGAAGAGTCTATATATTTATTCTTATGTAAGACAGAAAGAAAGGAAGAAAGATGAAGAAAACAGAAAAGAAAAAAGAAAAAAAAATGCCTTGAGACTACAGGGTTAAAGGAAGAAAAAAAAAACCAAAAGAAGATAACCATCACCTCTAAGATCATGGTAGGTTGTAGGGATTTCCTTGACGAGTGGCATGTGTCTGATGCCTTGTACCTTTGGGGTGGGACCTTTTGGGAAGGAGAATCAATGTATATACTCTTTTGGCATTGAAAGAAAGCCACTACTTTTTTTTTTTAACCAATAAACAAAACTATGGACAGTTGGAAGTTAGGGACCATTGGCTGGTTGTTCTAGTAGAACATGGAGGGTTAGCAACTAAACCATAGGAGTCCTATTTGGTGTCGTAATGTTAGCTTGCTTTGTTTTGGTTCTTTTTTAGGAATGGACCTTATCCATGAGGCTATTTCGAAAGCAATATTCCTAGTAGGATAGTAGTGTGGCATTTTCTTGCCTGGAGGGATTATTGTTATTTAGCAGCTCTAGAAAGCTTCCTAGTTGGTATATTCTATGCACTGGATGAAGCTAAGTTATGCACTTAAGTGGGGAGAGTGAGTAAGGGAATGTTAGTGTGCACAAGTTTTTACACAACTTAATTGAATATTTGCTTTGTTGGATTTATAATATGACACCAGTAAATGTTTTTCTATCTTTTCAGTGTCTACTAATTTTCTTTGTGTGGTTTTGGCAGTTCTTGTTGATGTGCTTGCGAGGACGCTTTGCAATTAAGAGAGGGAGAGTGTATTTTTCTTTTGTGGTGACATCACAGTGCTCATGGTAAGCTGTGTTCGCGATGCTGGATGTTCGTGATGAAGATGTGCTCGTGAGGACACTTCATAATTTGATAATAAAAGGAATTAGAAATAACTATAGGGTTTATACTTTGAAGTTAATTCCTGAAGGGATTAAAATCCTAGGGTTAGTATTTAAGTGTCTAGTATAGAAATAGAGATGAAGAGAAAGATTAAGCAAACTTACTGAGTTTTCAATATTAAATTAGTTGGACTACTACAAACGAGTGTTGTAACTATTGAGGAAGGCTAGGATAAATCATAGAAATTAGTTATCAATATCACCTATTCAGTGCAACAACTCCTAGGAGTTGGCTTGACAACCTGGTTAAAAGTGGCTTGGTCTTTGGCTGGTCATGGATATAAAAGACAGTGCTTCCATGACCATACACATTAATAAGTTCAAGAGCCTAAAAATCCAGCTTGTAACTCTTAATAAGAATATTGATGAAGATGAAGCAATAGCTGTACTACTTGCAAGTGTAAATAAGGATCCATATGAGAATATTGTGTCCACCCTAAGTAATGTTCCAAGTCTCTCACTTAAATATATTGAGCACTCTCTTCTTGATGAAGAGAACAAATAAAAGAAGAATACAAAAGATGGTATCCCATGATCTAGGGAAAATCTCTTACACACCAAAGGAGTTGCTGGATCCAAAGGAAGAGGTTGAGGATTCAACACCGACAACAAAAATCGGATGACATGTCATTATTGTGGTAAGACTAGTCATATAGCCAATGAATGTTTCCACAAGAAAAGAGCACAACAGATGCAGAATGATCACCACCAAAACCAATTCATGATGAATGAAGAAGAAGAAGAAGATGTTTTCGCTACCATCAACAACTTTGATAGATTGTTCTAAAAGATTTTTCATTGTATCTTTCATATGTTTTTCCCTTAGTAGATTTTCTTTGTAAAAAATCCTACCAAAGATGTAAAGTTTCAAGCTTTAACTTGACTAGATTGCCTATGAGCTAGTCTCCCGAGCCATGTCATCATGAAGGGGGGGCAAAATCCAGCAAGTGTAGGAACTCATCATTTTAGGGGGGGTGTTGAGAAATGACAAATGATGTATGCTCCAAGAAGAGGTCCTAAATCCCATATGCACAGTGGAGAAAAAGGAAACCATCATGAGCGTATAAAGTGATGTACCTTCTTATCATTCTATGATGGAATATAACTGTACTTTGTCCTTTCGATCATACTAGTCAGTGTCATACTCAAGATTGTGTTTATGAGTCCAAGCTAATCTATCTTGGAACCTAATTCATTTGAGTAACAGTTGGTCTATCTAATCTATGACATCATGAAAATTGTCTTTGTGTTCCATCTGCCATAGCCATGCTCTAGTTCCATGCATTTCAACAAGGCACATATCTTTAAAAGGAATGAAAATGGTTATCAATTTGCAACATCTTTGGCCCCTATAATATAAGTGCTTTGAGTCTTGTGATCATTGTATATATTGCAAGAAGACACATAGTATGCATAAGAAGTCTGGCATGAAACACATGGGTGAGACTTTGGCTCTTATTCATTCGAATATATGTGGTCCCATGCTATGTCAATCACTAGGTGGTGTGAAGTACTTTGTCACATTCATTGATTATTACTCATATAAGGTCTATGCTTTACCTTTTAAGTAGAAATCAAATGCATTGTCTACCTTTCAACATTGGCTTGCTCTTATTGAGAACTAGTATGAAATGCTTAAGGTTAGATAAGGGCAGTGAGTATGTCTCAAAGAATTTACAGAGTTTTGCAATGAGCGAGTTATGAAGCATCACTTGACTACCCCTAATGCATGAACATGACAATTCAGGAGTTTACAATATGCTTAGCTAGGCAAGCTTACCACAACACTTTTGGGTTGAGGAAGTTACTACTATCATACACTTGATTGATTGCTTCCCTTGCATTGCTATTGAGTGCCAAGTTGTAGAGAAGGTATGGGTTGGAAAACCTCCATCATATGCTCATTTGCATGTCTTTGATTATGAGACATTTTGCCATGTTCTTAAGAACAAGTGCAATAAGATGGATCCTAAGTTTGTAAAATGCATATTTCTTGGTAATGGGGGTGCAGGTGAGATGGGCTATCACCTATGGGATTCGTAGGCTCACAAGGTTATCTGTAGCCATGATGTAGTAACTTGAACATGTGGTTGAGGTATGTAGGGTGATCTTTTAGTAGGAGTCTCTTACTCTTGTATAGCCAACTAGACAGTTTGTAGCAACTCATGCTCTACTAGACCAAGCCCTGCCTATTGTGCATGATTAGCTTGTTTTGATATACTCTACTAGAGCAAGATATCAGGTTGAGCGCTTTATGCCCTCCATGGATTATATTATGGTGACAGATGTAGGTGAGTCTCTCTCTCATGATGAGGCCATGTACAAAGATGATAGTCACTCATGGGACAGGGCTATGCAGTTGAAGTTTGACTCCTTACAAACTAACCATATGTGGGATTTGGTTCATTTTCCTAGTGGCAAGAAGGCATTGCCATGCAAGAGGTTATACAAGTTAAAAAGTATCCTTGTAAGCCCCAAGCTTGCTTATAAGGCTAGATTGATAACTAAGGGTTTGAAGTAGGAACATGGTGTTGACTTTGATGAAGTCTTTTCTCATGTGGTTAAAATGATGACCCTATGTACTAGCATTAGTTGGTAAACTAGATTTCGACCTTTATTAGATGGATGTAAATATGACTTTCCTCCGTGGGGACTTGCATGATGAGATTTATATGCAATAGCATAAGGGCTTTGAAGAAAAGGCAAGGAACACCTAGCGTGTAACTTGATACAAAGCCTTTATGGCCTTAAGTAGGCACGTAGAAAATGGTACCACAAGTTTGATGCACTTATGCATTCAAAGGGATACAACCATAGTGCTATGGATTTGTGTTCGTACATGAATAAGACTCGTGATGGCAGCCTTATGATTTTGGTACTCTATGTGAATGATATGCTCATCGCTGGGAGTGCTTGGGATGAGCTGGATGCCTTGAAAACTCAACTCAAGAAGAGCTTTGAGATGAAGGACATGGGACATGTCTCGCATATTCTTGGGATGGACATCACATGTGATTGCTCTAAGGGGCTTCTTTATCTATCAACAGAAGGAGGATATCCAAAAATTCCTTGAGCAATTTCATATGTAGGATGGTAAGTCTATTAGGTGTCCTCTACCTTCTCATGTGAAGGTTAGTTATGTTGATTGTCCACATCCTGATGAGCAAAAGGCTAAAATGGCCAAGATCCCTTATGTATCCATAGTGGGCTATTTGATGTATGCCATGATAGCCACTTTTCCTAATATAGCATTTGCGATGGGAGTTGTGGCACACTATATGGCTATACTTGGCAAACGGCATTGGGATATCATCTGCCAAGTGTAGCCATATAGCATAAAGGGCATCATGAGGTACCTCATGATGCTGTAAAGGGAATAATGAGATACCTGAAGGGCATATAAGCTATGTGCATATATTGTGGTGGCTAGGAGATAAGATTCATGGGGTATACTAACTCTGAATATGTAGAACATGTAGATAGTAGGAAGTCCACCCATGGCTATGTCTTCATCTTTTCTGGAGGTATTGTTTCTTGCATGTCCAGGAGGGTACAAAAATGCATGGTCCTATCTACTACCAAGGTTGAGCATGTTACAGCCACTGAGGCTTGCAAGGAAGCTCTCGTAGTAGACCTTGGTATTATTGATGCGGTCCCTACACTGCATTCAGATTCTATGAGTGCTATCTAGTTAGCCAAGAATCTGATCTTTCATGTGAAGATGAAACATATTGAGGTGCATCACCACTTCATCAGAGAGGTCATTGAGGATAGGTTTGTTAACCTTGTCAAGATCTTAACTAACCAAAATCTTGTAGATTTTCTCATGAGAAGTCTCTCAATAGAGCAATTTGTCTTCCTTAAGAAGTTGATGGGTATTGAATGAGATGACTTCTTTCCTCGTCTTTTTGTACTTTTTTACATTTGTACTTTGTCACTTTTTTCTTGTTATGTCCTTATCACTAGGGATACATTCACCTTTAAGTGAGAGGTTGTTGGGAGATAAAGGCACATGTGCCTAGCCACCCATATATTACTACACTAGCAATACCCACACACCTATACACTACAGGTGGCAGGCACCATCTCACTATCACTTCATTCTTTATGCTTTCAATGACATTTGAATAAAGGGAAGACTAATCACGCATTGTGAATGTTGGAGTTTCCACATCTTTTGTGTGTCTCTCTCTTGCTTTTTCTCCTTCCACCATAGCTCTTGCTTCCGCTTATGTGCTTCTACTCTGGGCTCACTCCCTTTACCCCTTTTATAGTAATGAAGTTAATCAAAACTTAGACCTTGACAATTCTGACTAGCTAATCTTTCAACACATCTTGTGGGAAGTCTTTGAATCCATCAATGACAATCAAATTAAAATGAATGGTTTGGTTGGTGGGTTTTCCTAAGCATGAAGCACATTTTTATTATGCTAACTCTAGCTCCCTTATCAATGATTCCTTGCCTATCTATGACTTCCACTAGAAATACGTTGTGATACTCTTGCAATTTTCAAAAGGTGTTGACCCCCAAGGCTCCTAGAGTAGGTGCAGTTGGAAATCTGGTCCTAGATTGCTTTGTTGATAGTGCAGGAGTTACTCCATCCATCCAACTTTTGAATGTCTATCATACAACATGCCTTCTTTTCATTAGAACTCCAAGTAGAATCAAGATTTGGTGGATATGAGGGTTGAGATAATGCTAGGTTCTATCTCCTAATATTGGAAATCATGTTGCATTAGATCATGAAAGGTGGTAATCTCTCGCTCCATGCATTTGTTGGTCAAAGTAAAGT
Source organism: Lygodium microphyllum (assembly GCF_053477565.2). Lineage (NCBI taxonomy): Eukaryota > Viridiplantae > Streptophyta > Polypodiopsida > Schizaeales > Lygodiaceae > Lygodium > Lygodium microphyllum. Next base: position 174,176,027 of record NC_141139.1, read on the forward strand.
GATTCAATGATAGAGTTGCAAAGGCTCGAGGATTGAGCAAATAAAGGTACATGCTAATGTGGTAAAAGCCAATGTGGTTGGATACCCATTTTACTAGCTAACCCTAACTATATATGTACACACTCATTCTTTATTCTTAGAGTGATAAGACAATAAGGTAATGCTCACAAGAGAGAGATTGTGAAGGAACCACAAACCTAATGTCTTCTCTCTCTCTCTCTCTCTCTCTCTCTCTCTCTCTCTCTCTCTCTCTCTCTCTCTCTCTCTCTCTCTCTCTCTCTCTCTCTCTCTCTCTATATATATATATATATATATATATATATATATATATATATATATATATATATATATATATATATATATATATATATATATATACAGAGATTGTGCAGGCACCACAAACCTAATGTCTTCTCTCTCTCTCTCTCTAATATGTATGTATGTATGTATGTATGTATGTATGTATGTATGTATGTATGTATGTATGTATGTATGTATGTATGTATGTATGTATGTATGTATGTATGTATGTATGTATGTATGTATGTATGTATGTATGTATGTATGTATGTATGTATGTATGTATGTATGTATGTATGTATGTATGTATGTATGTATGTATGTATGTATGTATGTATGTATGTCTACATTTGTGTGTGTCTGTGTGTGTGTGTGTGTGTGTGTGTGTGTGTGTGTGTGCGTGCATGCAATCTCCATTCTCCTTGTAACTCTCCAATAATTGGTATTAGAGCAAGAAGGAGTCTCTAGCCAGCTCTGCCAATAGAGATATTCATAATCAACAAATTCTTAAGGGCACAGTTTGCTAAGTTTTTCGATTGAAATTTTTTTTGGGCTCCTTTTTTTGACATGTTAGTGTTGCACAAGTGGTTCCATCTTTTTCTACAATTCTACACAGATTGTTCAAAAACTATAGAATAGGTCAATGATTATAGTGTCTACTATATATATCCCTATGTGACCTTTTTTGTGATATTTGTTTGACCCTTCTGTGTTTTTTAACATAATTTATAAATCCCTTTCTCTGTAAGTTTATTTTTTAATACAAGAATTTAAGAGACCCTTATGTAATAAATACAAAATACTGGTTTTATCGTAGAATTGATCGCGAACTAGTTGCATCAATGCCTATCTGCCACATCACCTAATCTGCCACATTTTACTCCTTTGCATCATTGCCAGGCTATCAACTCATTAGCCACTACTATGTTCGTTGTTTTTAGCCTCAATTGCTCCATTAGAACCTTCTTGAGCTATGTTTACTACTGCATGAAATCTTTGGAGATCTTTTGCTATGTTTCGAGATTCGTCAAAGTATGACACACTCTTCAACTCATACTCTTTGCCCTAGTCCTCAAGACAGAGCATTCAATGTTTAATATTCACCCTACATAGTGTGTTTGTTGCATTGAGAATGATATATATATTCATCCTACAAATTGTTGAATGGGTGTTTGATGACGTCAATAGCCATATGTCCTCCAACAAGTAGGCAACTAGTAGGGCAGTGTGTCTCGACGACAGCAAACACGTACAATAGCTCTAAGCTGATGTAGTAATTGCAAATGTTGAGAGTGCTAGAGGTAGTAGGTAGACCATGAATTAACTAGGCAACAATTAAATTGGCATCCAATAGCTCAAGAGTGCTAGAGGTAGTAGGTAGACCATGAATTAACTAGGCAACAATTAAATAGGCATCCAATAGCTCAAGAGTGCTAGAGGTAGTAGGTAGACCATGAATTAACTAGGCAACAATTAAATAGGCATGCAATAGCTCAAGAGTGTCCCAAACCAACCAAGCAACAACTGTATACTAGGAATAGCAATAGGATAGCTAGTAACAAGGCCGATAATCAGGTCACCTAGCACTGTAATAGTTGTGGACAATAGGATAGTACTTCAACAAAACTCCACAAACTAGCAATGTCCTCCCAACCACAAACTAGCAATGTCCTCCCAAAGGAGTGAGGCCAGTAGTGGGCATCAAAGGGATGAATGATAGCTAGCTAAAATAAATAAATACTCTATAAATAGACTCCTATTTATAGAGTATTTGAGATGTAATCTACTACCAAAAACAAGCCATTTAATAATAATAAAATAGCACGGATGTGCTTTTGGGGCTGGTTTAAGGATTCTTAACCATGGATTACTAGAAACCCTAAAATTAGTAGCTAGACAATTACTCCATGGCTATGATAGCTTTCCATGCCTCAGTAAGTTACCTAGATGTTGCCAAAAGGCCAACTATACAAGCAAAGTGATCTGGAGTAGGTGTCATTCTGTGGTCTTTATGCATTAGCTTGAAGTACTTCACCCAAGGGGACTAAGCTAGCATGGATGCATGCAACAAACACACAAGTATGTAATGGAATCTACCTTAACACTTTTTCATGGCATGTGCTCAAAGCAATGTCTAAACATTTCATCCTCTTGGTTTTCACCATAGGTCTTAATCATTGTTGTCCATGCCACCAAACCTTGGGAAGGCATCTTGTCAAACACTCCACAAGTTTTTCCTATCAAACCACATTTTCGATACACGTCTGTCAACATAGTATCCACAAAAAAATTATTGTCTAGAATTTCCCTAACCTCTGTTGTCATGGCATGTTTCAATAGCTACTAAGGTGCTACAAGATTCAAGCAAAGAACATATGTGGGAAGATCTATAGACATGCCTACAAATTACATAATCTAAAATAGTCCAGCACCTCCTTGGCACACCCCTATTTGGAGTACCTTGCAACTGACAAACTGTTAAACATATTTCTTTTATTGACAAACCATTGAACATAAGTGAGCCACATTGGTGAAGTGGGATTGTGTAAAAGGATGTCTTAATAATGATAATAATGGTTGGAATCTCAAATGATGGCACCAAGTTTGTGGAATCCTTCCATCCACACTATTTTAATAAAGGAAAAAAGAAATAAGGGTCCTCTATGCTATAGAAATCTTCAAGGATGTAGCATGAAACTGACATCTTCAAGGAAACTTATGCTTATTCAATGTAAATTTGAAGGATGTAACATGCAACAGTGCATTAAAAAGAAAACTTGGGTTACCTATCATAGAAGGATGGACAAAAATATGTAGGTATCTTGGAAACATTTGGTTTCTATTGCAAGAAAGTTCACAAAACTTGCTCCTCCTCATCACCATCACCATCCTAATTTGTCTCATGATCACAATACCACCTACTATTTCTTTACTTTACTAGATCCCTTGCTTAGCTCTCTGCAAAAGCCAATCAGTAAAATTTGAGGTGGAATCTTGTGGGTGGCTAAATGCATGGAAACCAACAACAGCTACAACAAGTACTATACATTTACTAGATTATATGATAACATCTTATACCACAACAACTATAGTAAGTAGGTCTACAACAGCTACAACAAGTAGAATATATGATTGGAGATAACAGGACTTAACTCTTCATCCAAACTGTTCCTTTTCATGGAGAGGAGAGCTTGCCTTGGTCTACATCCAATCAATTTGAGAAACATGGACAATACCCTATTTGCATTCATGAAATCATTCATGAAAGCTAGAGAGATGTACAAAGTAGCCATTATCCATGACCCTAGAAACCCTGCCATAGTACACATCAAAAAACTCTACCCTCTCCATTCTTCTAGCTTCTATCACCATCCCAATACTTATTATTTATGACATGGTTTCCGTCATGATCTTTAGCAAACCTATCATAAGTGTCATCCTGGTCATGTTTTTTATCATTCCATTCGGTATTCCTATCTCCATCTCTATCCCTATCCCTACACTTGTCCCTCTCACTGTACCTCCCCATGTCCCTGTCCTTGTCTCTGCCTCTGTGTCTATCCCTATCCTTGTCTTTTTCTTTTTCCCTGTGCCTATCACTGTAAACCTGAGTGACTACATGCATTGAGCATGCAAACAAAGCCACTTGGGTTTGGAGACATGCCCTTACATTGCATCTATTCAAAACAGTCCAACACATCTACACTAGGGCCATGAGGTTGCATACCCTGCAATTAGAGCATTCCAAGAGACCACAAGACTTCAATCTCCCATGCATCCTCTTATAGCTCTACTGCCGCATAAATATTAGCCATATAGATGTAGGTTGAAGCAGTTGTTTTATCTATCTGAAGGAGACAATAAAAAGTCAGTCTCCCAAGCCTCACATTCTTCCACTTCTAACAAGCACCCAACAAAGCCATCCAGACTGGAAGATAATCACTAGATGGAATCATTTCAATAACTACAAACCCTCGTTAAACTCCCCTACACGACCAAAGAGATCAACCATACAACAGTAGTAGTGTGCATCTGTTGTGACACCAAATTTTGCACTCATCTACATAAAATACATTTGGCCCTCATCCAATGAGCATCCAATAGACCTAAGTGACTGCATGCATTGACCATGCAAACAAAGCTACCTAGGTTTGGAGACACGCCCTTCCATTGCATTTGTTCAAAACAATCCAACACATCCGCACTACTGGCATGGCAACATACCTTGCAATTAGTGCATTCCATGAGAGCACATGACTTCAATCTCCTGTGCATCCTCTTGCAGCCTAGCTACTGCATAAATATCAACCATACAGATGTAGGCAGAAGCAATCGTATTATCTGTCCGAAGGATACAATCAAAATCCAATCTCCCAAGTCTCACATTCTTCCACTTCTGTCAAGTACCCAAAAAACCCATCCAGACTGGAAGATAATCACTAGATGGCATCATTTCAATAACTGTTAAAACTCCAACCATAAAACACTAGTGTTGTGCATTTGGTGTAACTATACATACCTGTCCATTATTGTAATAAGTATAGATATTAAGAGGCACTAAGAGATTCTTTACATACCTGTCCATTACTCTAGGAAGTTGCTTTCACACATCTTGAGCCCTACCTCAAGAGCGTGACTGCACAAAGTTCTCAAAACACCATGGACCATAAAAAAATTTAGCTTTCCATGCCTCGCATACAGCTAAAAGTGTTAAGTGATCACCCTCTGGTTGAAAGAACTTTGCTCTTTTTTTATCAACCTGTGTCTGCTTCTCACAAGGTCGATGAAATATGTTTTGTGCTTGGAGCATTGATATAATGGTCAATATATTGTCACTACAACCCATGTCCACACTAGATAATAGCATTTTCGATAAAGGGGGCATCTCTGAATCTCTAGCATGGTCATTAATGATTTATTCCAACCCATGTGAATTTCAGAGATGTTGTTGGTAGCAACCCATGACCATCTCTGAATCTCTGGCATAGTTGTTGGTAGCATCTCATTTCTGTATGCACTTTCTATGTAGATCCAGCAGCACTTGCCCGGCCCAGTACAGCCAGCTCTCCATGCATGTTGTTTTGCATATGCTTGATAAATAGGTGTAATGACAAGGGAGTCTAAACCAAGCTTGGGATTGTAGACATTCTATTCTACAAATCCTGATCAACTACATAATAAACGCAATCAATTTCAAAGAGGCTTCAGCAATGTTGGTGGCTACTATCGCTTTTCTTGTTCCTAGAGGAGCTGGCTCAAAAATTTGTCTACATCTCACTGGGGAGGGCACTATTGAGGGAGAATGATTAGCTGAGGAATGTTTGGGCTGAGCCCTTTCATCATTTCATATAGAATTCGGTGCTCGTTTTCATAAAATACATTTGGCCCTCATCTAGTAGACCTAAGTGACTGCATGCATTGAGCATGCAAACACCAACCCTAGAGAGAAGAGCCTTATGAACCTTGCACTACTGAGTTCTTACAGGAACATTTTCCATAATTCTATGACCATAATTCTTTGCTTCTCTATCTCAGATATGGGTGCTATAGCTCTATGGAAATCATTACAAACCTCGATATTCGTAGCAATAGTTATAGTTGACCATTCCCATGTGTTGATTAAGGCACAAGCAATTGCAAACTTCTCACTGTGCCCACAGAGCACATCCTTCTTCATGTCATCAGATATGTTTTTTGAAACCAAACCCAAGCTTGGAGAATAACCCTCCCGTGACATCTTTTATGTTAGATCTTGTAGCATACATATTCACCAAAGCATTTCTGAGCACAGCATTTCCCTCCAACAACCCCACCCTAACAATCTCTTCATGATTTTTTTTTACCCTTGTCAATGGCTCCTATCTCAACACATGCTTTGAAAGTGCTCAAGAAGGTGATTGCATTAGGAACATGACCCTCCCATCACATCTTGTCAAAACATTTCAGTGCTTCCTTACCTTGCCCATGCTGTACATATCCTGCAATTAGTGAACTCCGAGAGACAACATCCCTAACAGAAAGCTCGTACAACACTTTGCTTTTGCAAATACACCACACTTGGCATACATATTCACCAAAATTTCCAGGCACACTATGTCTCTCCAACCACCCCAGTCAATTTATATCATCATGAATTTCTTCACCCTTTACAACTATTCCTACATCTCTCATGCATCTGCATATGCTTTCAACGCACAAGTAAACGAGACTACAATGGGGCAATGCAACTCATGTCACAACTTATCAAAACATTTCAATGCCTCCTTCCCTTACCCATATTGTGCATACCGTGCAATTAATGCACTCCAAAACACTACATCGCAAACAAGAAGCACATGTTGAGATATCGAGCTCCACTCGTGATATGCCAGGGTGACCGTTGTGCATTTATGCCACCGACTTGTTAGCTGCAGATGCGGTTGGTACATCGCCCATGAATAATAGCTAGATGACAGCTATCCTTATCTACTCTAGTTAGTATGCCACCTTAGTTAGTTGAGTTTTGTTTGAGACCCATATATAGGGTTCTTATATTTCTCTGTACTTGAGTTCTTTTGGCTTACACAACTAAGAAGAGGAAAATTGTTTTCAGCCTCCACCTTTGTGTGTATTTCCCCATTGTGTAAGTGAGAAAAATACAAGTGAGACTCCTTCCTTCTCTCCCACAATCTTGACATGGTATCAAAGCCTTGTTCGTGGTAAGGAGCTCAAGAAAGCAAACCAAGTTTGCGGTGTTCTAGTAAGAGGACCAGTGTTGATTTCATTTTTCTGTTTTGGGAGCAAGTCTCTACAGGTAGCACAGCCAGAAAGTGCAAGAGTGCATTGTCTCAGATTGAGATGCCCTTCGTGGTGTAGCAAGAGGGTAGTATATGCGGCGGGAAAGGGCTTTAGCCCTTGGTTGCTCTATTTTTTTTAATTTGAGGCCATTTTGGGGCCTGTTTTGGAGGTGAAAGTTTTCTATACGCACTCAGGAAAAGGCCCTGTTTTATGCTGTGTGACCACTGTTCTACAGGTCGGTGAAAAGTTACCGTAGAAATTTCATCGTATGCCTGTGCGCAGAGACATTGGGAGTTACAGAATCATCCTTGTTGCCTGTTGATGCAAAATCATCACTAGGAAGTGACTTTGTGGTCAAATACCACTTTCGTCAATTTTACAGATTTGCCCTTGTGAGGTTGAAGCTGTGTTTTTTACAGTGACATAATTTTTTACAGTGTTCTGTAATGGCATCTGATTCTCTTTCACAAATTGTCACTAAAAAGCTTGACAAGAACAACTTCCAAGCATGGAAGTTTAGAATGATGAATTTCCTTATGGGAAAAGGATATTGGGAATTTGTTGCAGGAAATGAAGAAGAACCAGTTCTTCCTGATGTTCCCAATCAACAGCAAATGCAGGCATTTAAAGGATGGCATGAGAGAGCCAGAAAAGTTATGTACTAGCTGTCTATCAGTATTTCAGACTCTATGATTGTGTATATTTAGGATGCAAGTATGCCAAAGGAGGCATGGGATACTTTGTCAAAAATGTATAGCACAAATACGCAAGCCAGGAAAATGCAGCTCAAGCAAGAGTTGCACAATGTACAAAGAGAAAGTATGAGCATCAATGACTACCACATGAAGGTGAAGAAGATTGCAGATGCACTTGCTTCCATTGATTATTTTAGTTTCCGTGACCTTGAATGGTCTAGGAAAGGATTATGTACAGTTCCGAACATCATTTTTTGTCCGTGAAAGATTTCCTGATTTTGAGGAATTGATTGCTCTTCTAATTTCTGAGGAGCAAAGAAATGGTGGTGCATCTTCTTCAAGAGGAACTTCAAAAGAAACTGTCTTCTACTCAAATGCTGGAAGAGGTAGAGGCAGAGGTAGAGGAGGCCGATCTGGAGGCCGTGGTAGAAATCAGAATATGCAGCAAACTCAAGAAAACCAGTCCTATGGAGGAGGACGTGGTAACTCTAGAGGCAGGGGGAGCCAAAGAGGTCGTGGTGGATGGCAAAGAGGCCAAAATGCAAACAGCAATGTTGAATGCTACTACTGTGGTAAAATGGGTCATATGGCTAAAGACTACTATAAAAAGCATAATGACATCATGAATGGAAAATTGCAACAAGGTAAGTATGCATCTTCTAGTAGACAGGGTGATGAAATGAGCATTTGTTTATGGTGCAGCACATGAACAATTCTGTGACAACTGCAGAAGAAAGCAACAAAGTGTGGTATGTTGACTCAGGTGCGTCAAACCACATGACAAGTCATGCAGAATGGATGCAGGATGCAAGGAAAATGGAAAAACTAGGATTTGTGGAGACTGGTGATGATACTGCACATCCTATTATGCAGATTGGAAAATTTCCTTTGTCTATGCAGGATGGGAAAAAGAAATACCTGTCAGATGTATTTCATGTCCCGAATATCACCAAGAATCTGGTTTCTGTTGGTCGAATGGTTGAGCAGGGCTTGCAGGTCAGATTTAATCCTCATGGATGCTTTGTTGAGGATATGAAAAATAAAGGTCCCTTGATAGCAAAAGAAAAGAAGAAGGGCAGAATGTTTACGTTGGATGCAGACATGCCTGAATTGAGTGCAGTAATGTTTGCACATGGGACCGATGTAGTTGCAGATATTGATATCTAGCATAAACGCATTGGTCATGTTAATGTACAGCGACTTAAATCAATGCAGGCCCAAAATATTGTTGCAGGATTGCCTAAATTCAAGGTTGCAGAAATGCATAAGGTATGTGAAGCGTGTCAATTTGGAAAACAGGCAAGGAAACCATTTCCTAGACATGTTCAAGAGAGTAAGAAGCCATTGGAATTAATCCACTCTGATGTGTGGACTACTAAAGCTGCATCTATTGGAGGCTGTCATTATTTGCCACTTTTATTGATGACTATAGCAGAAAAGTGTGGGTGTATTTTATGAAAAAGAAAAGTGAAGTGTTTGGGCATTTCAAAACTCTTAAATCTATGGTTGAAAAAGAAACAGGCCTGCAAATAAAATGCCTAAGGTCAGATGGAGGGGGAGAGTACCTCTCAAATGAGTTTGCAAGGTTCCTACAGGAGCATGGCATAAAGCAGCAATATTCATGCAGTCATACCCCACAACAAAATGGAATTGCAGAAAGAAAAAATAGGCATATTGGAGAGGTATCTCGTGCCATGCTCAATGAAAAAGACCTGCCAGATTTTTACTGGGCTGTGGCAGTTGCTACAGCAGTCTACATAATGAACAGGACTCCCACTGCAGCAATACATGGCATGACTCAAGAGGAGAGGTATACTGGTAGGAAACCAAATATTTCTCATTTGAAAATTTTTTGTTGCATTGCCTATGTTCATGTGCCAGATGAGTTGAGATCCAAGTTGGATCCAAAAGCTGAGAAGTGCATCTTTATTGGTTACTCTCTGCATGCAAAAAGGGTATAGATGATATAACCCTTCTACTCGTAAGTTTACAGTGAGTAGAGATGTTGTTTTTGATGAGATGAGTAGCTGGTATAAACCAGTAAATGTGATTGATAATGTAGGTGCACAAAATGGTAATGCTGCACAGAATTCACAGCAGCAGTCACAAGATATTAGTGGACCTAGAGCGTCCTCTAGCAGTGGTTCATATTCTTCGCCATGGACAGGCAGATTGAGATCAGGAGAATCTTCTCAAAGCAATGCAAATAGTGGTATGCAGGTATCACGAAAAGGAAAAGAGAAGGTAGATCAGCCCATGTTTGATGTGAATGCAGGTCACTCTTATGTGGATGGTGAATCCAGTGGCTCAGAAAAGAGCATTGATGATGAGTTGGGTATTCCTTCTATTGTTACACCTGGAGTAAGAAGACCAGGGATGTTTTGAGAGCACCTGGCAGTGAATCTACTTTGCGCAGGTCTACTAGAGCTAGGTATCCTATGGACAGCCATTCACTATGCCTATATGGTCAAAGTGATACAGGAACCAGAACCCACTTCTTTTGAGCAAGCCATGGGAAAAGAAAAATGGGAGAAAGCCATGGATGAAGAAATGGATACCTTGGAAGCAAATGCTACATGGGAATTGGTACCTTTGCCTAAAGATAAGAATGCAATTGGTTGTAAGTGGATTTATAAGGTGAAACACAATGCAGATGGTTCTGTGAATAGATGCAAAGCAAGATTAGTATTCAAGGGGTATGCACAAACATATGGCATTGATTATGAAGAAACATTCAGTCCGGTTGCAAGGATGGCAACCATAAGACCAGTCATTGCTATGGCTACATCAAAAGGATGATCTTTACATCAAATGGATGTAAAGAATGCCTTCTTGTATGGTGATTTGCAAGAAGAGGTCTATATGGAGCAGCCACCATGTTATATGCATGTTGTTCATCCTGAGTTTGTTTGTAGGTTGAAGAAAGCCTTGTATGGCTTAAAGCAAGCACCTAGAGCATGGTCTGACAAGATAGGACAATATCTTGTCACTATTGGCTTTCAGATTTCCAAGGCAGATTTCTCACTTTATGTGAGAAAAACAGAGAAATGTATTATGCTACTTGTCATTTATGTTGATGATTTGATTATGATAGGTGACAGTGATGAAGATATCCTTCATGTAAAAATGCTATTGAAGCATAAGTTTGAGATGAAGGATTTGGGAGAGCTGCGTTATTTCTTGGGCATTGAGGTGATTAGATCACCAAGTGGGATACGGCTCTTGCAGAGGCAGTATGGATTGGACATGCTGTCCAAATATGGGATGACAGGCTATAAGCCTATTTCAGTTCCTTTGGAGCAGAATGTGAAGCTGAGCGCAGATGCAAGTGAGCTTCTAGAAGACCCTACTATGTACAGATGCATAGTAGGAAGTTTGATTTATATGACTGTTACCAGGCCAGATTTGAGCTATGCTGTTGGATTGGTAAGTCAGTTTATGCAGGCTCCAAGGAAATTGCATTTGGATGCGGCTAGATGCATACTCACGTATGTGAAGTCCACATTGCAGTATGGACTACTTTATGAGACTGGGGTTCAGATACAGTTGCATGGATACACTGATGTTGATTGGGCTAGTAGTATTTCTGATAGATGATCTACCAGTGGATATGTGTACTCTTTTGGGAGTGCTGCAGTCACTTGGAGCAGCAAGAAACAGCCTACAGTTACCTTGTTGAGCACAGAGGCTGAGTACAGGGGTGCAGCAATGGCTGCATGTGAGGTAGCTTGGTTGCATAAGCTACTTTATGATATGCATCAGCCTATAGATGGGCCAGTTGTCATTTATTGTGACAACATGAGTAGTATACACTTGGCAAATAACCCAGTCTATCATGCTAGAACAAAGCACATTGAGGTGCATTATCACTATGTGTGGAAGAGGGTTTTACTAGGTCTTATTGATCTAGTTTATGTCATCACAGAGAGGATCAGGTAGCTGACATATTTACGAAGGCATTGGGCGCAGAGAAGCTGTGCAAGTTCAGAGACCTTCTTGGTGTGCAGGAATTGGGATTGAGCTTGAGGGGGAGTGTTAAGATATCGAGCTCCACTCGTGATATGCCAGGGTAACCGTTGTGCATTTATGTCACCGACTTGTTAGCCGCAAATGCAGTTGGTACACCGCCCATGAATAATAGCTAGATGATAGCTATCCTTATCTACTCTAGTTCATGGCTCAGTTAGTATGCCACCTTAGTTAGTTGAGTTTGGTTTGAGACCCATATATAGGGTTCTTCTATTTCTCTGTACTTGAGTTCTTTTGGCTTACACAACTAAGAAGAGGAAAACTGTTTTCAGCCTCCACCTTTGTGTGTATTCCCCCATTGTGTAAGTGAGAAAGCTACAAGTGAGACTCCTTCCTTCTCTCCCACAATCTTGACAGCACATCCAAGAGCTCTTGCGCTTTGCAAGTGCACCACATTTGGCATACATATCCACCAAATCATTGCCAAGCATAACATTTCTCCCCAGCCACCCATCTCATCACAGATTTGTTTGCCCTTGTCAAGTGCTCCTACGTTGCCACATGCTTTCAAGGCACAAATAAAGGTGATTGCAGTGAGGGAGTGCCCCTCATGTTGCATCTTATCAAAAAATTTCAGCTTTTGATGTGCATACTCTGCAATTAATGCATTCCAAGTGACTGCAACTGATCAACATTTGATGTGCTTCTGCAAACAAGCCGCAATTGCCATACATATCTAACAATGTGTGGCAAATACAATGCTCACTTTCCAAACCCTTCACGATCAACTCGACATGTATTCCCTGACATGTTTCTAAAGCTCTTGATGCACTGCAAGCTTTCAAGGCACATACAAAAGTGAAAATGCCTGTAGACACATTTTTTAGCTGCAATTTCAGCATGACCAAGTTCCACATAACCTGCCATGAGTGTATTCCATGAGACTTCATCACGAAGTGGCAACATGTCAAAAGCATGAAGTGCTTTTGAAAGGGAGTCACATTCAACATAAACATCTACTAATGCATTGCCCACATAAAACTCTCTTTCATATCCCCTTTTGATGATTTCTGCATGTAATTATTGACATGTTTTAAGGGCTCATATAGTGGCACAAGCTTTTAAGCTACAAACGAAGGTCACAAAATCAAGACAGATACCCTCCAACTGCATTTGGTTAAAAATATCCATGCCCGCTCACCAAGCTTGTGTTCAGCATATCCTGCAATTAATGCATTCCATGATGTAACATCTCAAATTTGTAGTTCATGATAGACTTCTCAGGCTTCTTCAATCAAGCAACATTTCCCATACATGTCTACCAACATTAAGCTCCCCTTCCAAATCCTCAAAAGTGCATAGCCAACATTAAGATCCCCTTCCAATCCTCTTTTAACTGTTTCAGCATGCATTCTTGATACCAGTCCAGCATGATGCACCTATGCCACCATCATGTCCTGATATTAACATATGATCTGCAGGTCCTTTTGGAACTCCACTAACTATAACTCGAGCTTCAGACACAAGCTTCACACTAATACGAGCTCCTGGATTTGAATTCTGAAATGACATAGGAGATATACTAGTAAGCAGCTCTCAAGGAAATCAAATTAGACACATAAAATAATAGCATGTGGAACTATAGTACCGACAGTATAGAGATATATCAAACTTAGAAATCTATCTTGAGAGCCTACCTTCAAATCATAGATTAATTGTGCAAGGTCCTCAATGGATTAAATATCGTGGTGTGGTTGTAGACTAATAAGTCCCACACCAAGAGTGGAATTTCTTGTCACACTGCAATGTCACCTACTACTTTATGACCGGGAAGCTCACCACCCTCACCTGGTTTTTCTCCTTGTTAAAATGTGGAATGTCAAGGTTATGGACCTGCACAGAATAAGTATTGTATAAGAAACAGTAACGTTATGCAAAACTTCCTAACCTGTGCCATCTTGATCTACAGATCAATTGCATTTGTCAAATAGTAGCTTGTCACACCAAAATGACCACTTGAAACCTGTTTAATTGCACTTCTTCTAGGATTTGGAGACCCATCTGGAAGCTCTTCCAAATGAGAGGCATTCTACCCACCTTCACCTGCATTTATAGAAAGATTAAGATAAACAGTTAGTAACTAGGACATGAATCAACACAAGGTCACCTGCAACCAAAGACTAGAGTAGACCACTACAGCATGGTAGAGCTAACCTGAGTTTGATTTACCACCAATAGTGTTGTTGCAAAACCTTTTTACATCCTTACAATTAAGAGACTCTATGTTGGCTTCTCTTAAAGTTCGGACTCTCACAAAAAGAATGGCAACTTGATATTTTTCCCACCATAGCTGCATGCTAAGTTCCCTTACTTGCTTTTTAGCAAAAATAGATGCCATTCTAAGCTCATTCTTTGTGAGATAATCTAGTCTTCTTCCACACCCAATCCCCCTATATCCTCTTTTGGTCTTAACCTTCTCATCTCTATACAATCTCATTTGAAAGTCACACGACTTAACTATCCCTTTGCAGTGGTGGCATGTGAATCCTTCAAATGGATGCCCATCCTGTGAAATGCATAGGCAGTTAATGTGACGAAAGCATCCATTCACATGAAAGTTTGTGCCTCCATCTTGTAAGGTTACCTGGGTGTGTGGCTCAACAAACCAATTATTTCCATCACATTGATCATCTAAGAAGGGCTTTATCTTGATATACTTGTTGTTTACCTTAACTTCATGGCTCTAGAGACCCCAACAAATCAAGCTCAAATTTACTAGCTCTCTGTATCATCACTAGAAGAGGGGGTGAAAGCACTCATACTTGTATCTCCTATTTTCGTTGAGACTAAGAAGTTTGTGAGAGATATTTGCTTTGGATCGTGCTCCGTATCTTTTTTAGGACGCCCTCACAAGCCTGTGAGTATTGCCTTTGAACCTTCCTTGCTCTTCATGAGTGACTTCATGTGAGAATTTGACTTTGTGTGCTCGTTGAGGATTGTGTAGAGATCTGACCTTGAGGGACATAATTGTAGCCATGCATAATCAATCTTGCATCTCACCTTCACACGATTTTTGTATTTAAAATCATGTAACGTAGCTTCAATCAACTCAAAATCCCAATCTACAAAAATTGTAACATGAAAGGGTTGAGTAAGAATCAATTCAAAAAGATAATAAAACTTTTTAACATAAAAAGAGATAGGAGACGAAAGAAATGTATAGTACCTTCATTTGATGCCATATAAGAATGCAACTTCTCTATTGCTTCTTCTATTTGTGTCTTGTCATCCTTTGCCGGCTGAGGTACTCCTTTGGGCATATTTTCTTTTTTCAATCCTTGAGCAACCATATACTTGAGCTCATGCTTCTTACTCTCCAAGACATGGAACCTCATGAAGTTAGAGAAGCAATTGTAAGCTGTTATCTTTCCTTCTATTGAGCCTTTATCCGAAAGCTCATTACATTCATGACACCGAATTCGCACACGAGGAGCCCCATCAAAGTCTTCAAAATGCAGCTCAAACCTATCATCCCTCGGTATTTCCATTTCTTTGAGCTTTGATCTAACTCTCTCACGTTCTTGTTGCCAAACTTCAAGAATATCTAGACTCAATAGTTTACTACTCAGCTTTGTAGTCATATTTGGTTCAACCTCACAATATTCATCAACAACCAATTGAGAGCAATGTCTTTTATTTGGAGGGGGAGGGAGAGATTCCTCTACATCGCATAAGCTTCATTTGATGCAAACTAGGAGCTGATCATTGATTGTCCATCGTTCCTCTTGTGGCTTGGTCAATGAATACCCTTCTTCATCAAGAAACCCAAAAGGCTCCAAGAGAAGCTCATCCCCTTCAATCTGTTCTTGAACATGAGAGAATGTGGGTTGGCCTATGTCTCTTTTGACTCTAACAAGTCCTATTTCCTCCTTTCTCTCACCATCAACCACTTGAATCCTAAAAAAGGATGCCATGGTGCCAAGACTCCTATGCAAAAAAAACCACAAAATAAACTCGTACAATCTACTTGCATAGAAACAAAATATCCATAAATATGTGAGAGATACAGAGAGTGAGAGAGAGAGAGAGAGAGAGAGAGAGAGAGAAAGAAAGAGACTTACCAAATTCTTTTGTTAGTTGATTCGTGGACAAGCTACTATACTTGTCAAGGCAAGGGTAGTGCAGGGCAACTCTCGTCATGATGCTATTCAATGTTGACTACATATAACACAACAGTGTACATCACACAAATACATATATAAACTCATGCCTACCTGCAAATACATATGTGCATAACAACAATAACTTAGAGAACGAATGCAAAATTACAATAACATTCCATGATTGTATGATATTGCCAACAAACTGACTGTTTAGTTTGAGAAGCGGTTTGTAAACATATTTAACCCAATGATAAATGGAGGCAGGTTACAAAGTGATGTTATTACAATTTGACGACACCTTTGGACTTTTTAACAAGTATGGTATCAATAATTTCATGCAAATTTTAGGCATCAATGACCTCCATTAGCATGTCGCCCTAGTTTAGGGCTCTCTCTCTCTCTCTCTCTCTCTCTCTCTCTCTCTCTCTCTCTCTCTCTCTCTCTCTCTCTCTCTCTCTCTCTCTCTCTCTCTCTCTCTCTCTCTCTCTCTCTCTCTCTCTCTCTCTCTCTCTCTCTCTCTCTCTCTCTCTCTCTCTCTCTTTGCGTTTCCAATAGCCAGTCTGTTTGTAAATGCTTTGCAATGATCTGTAGCCCAAAATGCACCACCAGTAGTAGAGACAACC
This sequence comes from Lygodium microphyllum, assembly GCF_053477565.2. Lineage (NCBI taxonomy): Eukaryota > Viridiplantae > Streptophyta > Polypodiopsida > Schizaeales > Lygodiaceae > Lygodium > Lygodium microphyllum. The sequence goes on from NC_141139.1 coordinate 174,192,554, forward strand.
ACTTGGCTTGGAGTTCACAGCCGCACATTGTATGCAACACAGTAGTAGTGAACAAACAGGTCACATCTTGTCGCATCGCAGTAGCAACCAACATGCTTGGCACCACCCACCACCCGAAGTCTTCAACAGATACATGATTTATTACAAAGCATGTTGCAAACCTTATGTACTTCAAGGTGATGGATTCAAGGCACTGAAAGTAGATAAACAACTCATCCATGTGCTGAGAATATTTTTATTGAGACTATTTGCTATCTGATTCTATACTTTGCTTACAAGTTTAATTTTGTGTGTGTGTGTGTGTGTGCGTGCGTGCGTGCGTGCGTGCGTGTGTGTGTGTGTGTGTGTGCATGTGTGTGTGTGTGTGTGTGTGTGTGTGTGTGTGTGTGTGTGTGTGTGTGTGTGTGTGTGTGTGTGTGTTTGGAATTACAAATTTTTCTAAGAAAATATAGTTGAAGACATGCTTACTAATGATGGTGCTCTTGCTGTTGCTCCACAGAGAGATGAGAGGGAAACTAATGATGGTGTTGCTCTACTGCTACTCAATACAAATTTCACAATGGAAAAATCGTGTTGCTTACTGTTGTTTGAACAAACCTAATCGTCAAGGAAACAATTTACCATACATTTTCCCCCCCCAAAAAAACCCTACGTGAATAACTCCATTGTGTTTGCACTTGCTTTTTCCATCATTGGAAATTTTTTAGCGACCCTATTTTTTAGGGCCCCCACTATCACTATGGCGGGACACTTGAATAGTGGTAATAGTGGGGCCTCAAAACCCCCACTAAAATTGGGTGGGAAGAGGCTCTAAGAGCACCTTTTCATGGCACCTTCTCAAAACAGCGTAATGAACGTTATGATTTTCAACTTCACTTTCTCACGCAATCAATTGACATGGTGTTGAAGGTCATATCTGATTTTGTTGCAGTCGTTACACACTACTATGGCTCTGTTAACTGGCTATCAGCTGTTGAAATTTGAAACGATCAGTGATGTTTTGTAACTTTTGCAAATATGCAAAAGTTACAAAACTCACACAAAGAGCCTGACGTTCGCCATAATTGCCTAGTGTGAGTTGCAGAAAGGGATCGTGGGAAGGTGCTATAAAAAAAGTAGCATATTTTCAACTACCAAATCCACAAATCTTAACTCAAAAAAATGGGAAACTTAAATACAGTAGTAGTAGTAGTAGTAGTATAGTAGTAGTATAGTATAGTAGTAGTATAGTAGTCCTACCTACCTACCTCAGCCTACCTTACCAGACTACTAGCTACCTCTACCTACCTACCTCACCCTACCTACCTACCTACCTACCTACCTACCTATACTATACTATACTATGCCTACCTACCTACCTACCTACCTATACTACTATACTACTATACTACAGTACCCTACTACTACTATACTACTACTATACTACTATACTACTACTACCCATGCTCACCAGCTTCACCCTTTTGTATTTGTTTTATGTAGATTCTAGGGATATTAAATACCCTTATTTTGAAATCACGTGCTAGAGGTACATATTGTTGACCACCCCCCCCCCGCCCCGAGATTGTATATAGGTTATCGAGTATTGATAACTAGTGAACCAAATACAGGAAAAAATAATTCTACATTATAGGTAATTTTATATAGGTTGCAAGATTACAAATCTCATTTTTTTGGATGTTATTATTATATGCAGCAAGTGTTACTGAAGTAGAGACTTTGATGTATATCCTGTAGAAATACTTGAGCTACATATATTCTCATATTGTCCATGCACATTTGCCCATGAATAAGCAAGAACCTCATTCCTTGATGTATTGTAGTGATTTTATGGAAATTAGTCTTCCGATATACTTTTTAACATTTGGATATATTATGCTACTATATCTGTTAATCATGAAGCATTGATGTTGTAGTATCATGTTTTGACTATATGCAATGATTTTCACAACGTTAGGACAATGATATAAGCATTAGTTGTGATGAGTAGCGGTTAATTATCTAGCTTCTCTCAATTTTGGTCATATTAAGTAGGTGTTGTAGAAATTCTACTAGCTTTATAGTACAATTTGTTGATTTCTAGTTGTTCTCACTAGATAGTTGGTTGTTGTTTTTGCACAATGGCTTCATAATCTACACATAACTTGGAATTGTATAACATTAAGAAGTTTGATGGTACTAAGTTCATTTTATGGAAGAAGCATATCCAAGTTGTCCTTATTCAAAAGAAGTAGTTAAGGTCCATAAGAGTATATATGGGAAACCACTAGACATGTCTAAAGATAATTGGTTAGACCTTGATACATTGGCTAAATACACTATTAGGTTGCACTTTGAAGTATCTCTATAATTTATAGTTATGAATGAGACCACTACACATGACTTATGGAAGAAGCTATGTGATACTTATGATAAAAAAATTTCCTCTAATAATGTGTATCTCATAAAAAGTTTGAGCTATAGATGAAGAACGTCTCTACTATTATCTCCCACCTTAATGACTTCAACATTATATCCAGTTACATGAAGACTCAATAGTTGAAGTTCAAATATGATGCTAAGGTAATCTTTCAACATCATATTCAGTTAGTTGTAGACTCAAAAATTGAAGTTCAAAGATGACACAAACATAATACTTTTGCTATGCTCCTTACCTATATCATGAGATACCTTTAGACTTAGCATAGATAATTCAAGTCCAATTGGTGAATTGAATTTTAATGATGTTGTGGATAGGTTATTGGTTGAAGAGATACATAAGAAATCCATGGATGGTCAAGAATTAGCAACTCAAGAAGAAAGAGACAAAAAATAGTACAAAGGCAAGAACCATGACCTTGCACACATACACAACAAATCGAGGTCAAAGAAGGACAATGGATACTTCAATTGTAGTAAAATAAGTCATACTAAGAAGAATTGCTACAAATGGAAGTAAGAGTAAAAGGATAAAAGAACAAAGATAAAGATGCTAACAAGAAAGAGGCAAAGGAAAAATAAAGATTCAAGAAATCAATGCTAATGATGGTGAGGTGCTATTTACTTCTACTCTTCTTGCACATGTGTTAATTGTAGCAATGGATAACAACTAGCTCAAGATTGGATTTCTTGATTCAACACATATTTTTATGTGAATCCTCATAAATTTTGTTCATATGATATTATTAGCAACAAGATTAGTCCATCTTGGTAATGATAATGTATGTGATATGGTTTATACATATGATGTGTGCAATTTGCTTTTCAAAATGGATCTACATTTACTCTTTGAAATCTATGCCATGTACTTAAGGTTACTAAGAGCTTGATATCTACTGGTTAGTTGGATGACTTGGAATAGTCCATTAATTTTGGGAGTCAGTCATGGAAAGTGCATAATGGATCGTTTATTGTTGCTAAAGGAGTCAAAGGTGGTACTTTATGCATCTCCTATTAAAAATCATATAACTATAGTAATAATCAAGCAACATATTGTATCTTTGTGGCATGATTATTTGGAACATATATGTAGACAAGAAATGGAGAGGCTATCTCATATGGGCTCCTTTCCTTCTCTTAAATGTATTGATATGTTTATTTGTGGGTAGTGTATATAGGAAAAGCATGCACATTGAGTCCATAAGAAAATACTAAATAGGAAAAGAGGTGAGACACCGACTTAGTGCATAGCAATGTATGTGAGCCTATGCCTATAGAGTCTATAGTAGGGCACCATATTTTATCACATTCATTGATGAGGCAACTAGGAAAGTGTGTCCTTTCACTATGGATAGGAAATATGAGGCTTTGTCTTGTTTTTACAAATTTCTAGCACTTTCAAAAAGTTAGTCTAGCAAGAGACTTAAGTGTATCAAAACTGATAATGGTCGAGAATATGACTCTCATGAGTTCATAAATTTTTGTGAAATTTTGGAATAAAAAGGAAACTCAAACACTTGGTAATCTTGCCCAAAAATGATGGTGTAGACTGTATAAATCGGATAATAATGAAAGGATGTTGAGTATGTTGTCTAGTGCTAGTCTTACATAAGGATTTTGGGTTGAGGCTATGATGATTGCCATACATTTTTTAATAAATTTGTTACCTAATACTATGGATGGTGGCATTCTTGAAGAGGCATGGTTGGACAAGAAAGGCTCCTATGATCACTATGGATGGTGGCATTCTTGAAGAGGCATGGTTGGACAAGAAAGGCTTTTTAATAAATTTGTTACCTAATACTATGGATGGTGGCATTCTTGAAGAGGCATGGTTGGACAAGAAAGGCTTTTATGATCACTTAAAATTGTTTGGTTATGAAGCTTATTTTATGTGCCAAAGGAAAACCATAGTAAGTTAAAACCAAAATCCACTAAGTGCAACTTTTTAGGCTATTGACAGAGTGGTGAGATGGACCTTTGGGATCCAGAAGGTACAAAGATTGTTTGCAATAATGATGTGATATTCAATGAGAAGAAGATGTTGAAGTAGCCTCTTAAGGAAGTGAAAAAAAAAGTTACTTTCTAGGATGCAATACCACCTGTTTTTTTGCCACATAGGGCAACAACTAATATACTAAGTGTGCATACAGAAGGTATATGTGATGCTTTAGCTAGTAAGCAACAAGGATCAAGGAGATTTATTGAGAAATAGGTTGAGAGTCCTATGGTGCCTCATGAAGAAAGACTAGAGGTTGCAATTTCCACTCTAAGTTAGCCCATTGTGCTACATAGATCTACTTGTATCTCTTGGGATTGACCATGTGATGCTCACAGATTGTGGGGAGCTATCTTGTTCTAAAGAGGTCATGACTTGTGATGATAAGCTTAAGTGGAAGCTAGCTATGTAGCATGAAATAGATTCCAATGTGAAGAACCAAACTTGGGAGTTGGTTTCTTTGCTGGGAAAAGGTCCTTTGCCATCCAAGTGGATCTATAAGTTGAAGGTTAACGTTTTAAGCAAGAAAAAGGTATGCACTTTGATGTGATCTTTTCATCTATGGTAAAATTTACTACTCTTCGCACTATGCTTGCCTTAGTGGCTAAAGATGAGATGGACCTTATATGATTGGATATCAAGACAATTTTTTTTACATTGTGATCTTCATGATGAGATCTACATGTAGCAGCTAGAGAGTTTTGGAAAACACGGCAAAGAAAATATTATCTACAAGCTAAAAAGGACTCTATATGGATTAAATCATGCCCCATAGGAATGGAATAATAAGTTCGATGCCTTTATGTAGTGTCATGGCTATAAGAGAAGTGAGATAGAACAATGCTTATACACTAGAAAGGCCAAAGATGATAGCTTCGTATTGTTGATTCTTTATGTGGATGATATATTGAAAAGTAGGAAAAAAAGTATGACATTGATGCCCTGAAGAAAAGGTTAATGGAAACCATTGAAATAAAACATTTGACACACACAAATCAAATTCTTGGCATATGTATAATCATGGATAGAACAAAGAGACACTCTATCTATTCTAAAAAGATCATGTCAACAAAGTATTGTAATGTTTCAATATGGAGGGGGGAAGGAAATTAGTACTCCATTGCCTCCATATGTGAAACTCAATACTAATGATTGATCCAAATTTGATGAGAAGAAGGTTGAAATAGACAATGTTTCATATTCATCATGTCTGGATAGTCTCATATATGCTATGAATACCACTTAGTTGGACATTGCATTTGCAATGGGAGTAGTTTGAGTAGGCACATATTAAATCTTGGCAAGAAACATTCAAAAGAACCCATGAGAGGCATCTTGATATACTTGAGTGGTATAAGAGATATGTGCATATGTTTTCGGAGAAGTAATAGTGGTGTACTTGGATACACATGCACAACCTATGCAAGGAATGTTGAAAAATTAAGGTCAACCATAGGATATGTTTTTACCTTGTATGGTAGTGAAATATTATGGATGTCTTGCTTGCAAAAATGCATGGTATTATCTACCATAGAAGCTAAGTATATTGCAACCATAGATGCATACAAAGAAGCCATATGGCTTATTTGTCTAGTGGGAGACTTGGGCCTTAATGAAAACATGCCATTGTTGCATAGTGATAGTTAGAGTGCCATCATGTTGGCAAATAACCTTGTGTTTCATGTGAAAACCAAGCACATAGAAATGAGGTATCACTTCATTCATTAGATGCTTGACGATAGGAAAGTTGGTCTTATCAAATTTCATGCTAATGCTAATCCTACAAAAGTTCTCACTGAGAGTCTTCCCTTTGAAATGTTTGCGCACTACAAGGAGTTGATGGGGGAGGGTAACTCATATGTATTATACCTCATACATTCTCTCATTCTTTTGTCCCCCTTAAAAACATATTGGCCTTTAAGTGGGAGGTTCTTGAAGTAAAGGTCAATGTGGCTATCTTTCATCTTATACTCACTAAGCCTAACTCTATGAGTGATAAGACAATAATATTCTACTCACAAGAGAGCTATTTGAGGCACAAAAAGTATAGCGTCTTCTGTGTGTGTGTGTGTGTGTGTGTGTGTGTGTGTGTGTGTGTGTGTGTGTGTGTGTGTGTGTGTGTGTGTGTGTGTGTGTGTGTGTGTGTGTGTGTGTGTGTGTGTGTGTGTGTGTGTGTGTGTGTGTGTGTGTGTGTGTGTGTGTGTGTGTGTGTGTGTGTGTGTGTGTGTGTGTGTGTGTGTGTGTGTGTGTGTGTGTGTGTGTGTGTGTGTGTGTGTGTGTGTGTGTGTGCACGCGCATGCGCGTGCGCGCGAGTGCACATGCATGCATGTGTGTGTGCGTGTGTGTGTGTGTGTCCACACACACACAATCTCCATTCTCCTTGTATCTCCAACACATGTGAATCCTTACACAGGTGGGGGGGACCAATGGTTTGCAAAGTTATCTTAGCCAGTAATTTCTTTTGCACTACTTCCACCCATTGGAACTTATATATTGTGGCCAATTCTACTTAGGATTGGGTAATTTTCCTAACTTTTTTGTAGTAGCCTTCTCTATTTGGAATGACATTGTTGTGCTTTTGGCACTTGATATAGAAGTTATGCTCTACTAATGAGTAGTCAAGCCTTCCTTTTTTGGTTTAACATCAATATAATTTTGTCTTTTCTTCGCATTATTCTTGCCTAGCATTGACTTCTTTATTGTGACTAGTTCCTCAGTGTGGTGACTTTATATTTCTTACTTTGGGCTTTTGTGATGGCATTGACTAGAATAGGGATGATATCTTCATCCTTGATCATTTCAATGGCAAAGAGACTCAAGGGTACCAAGAGTACAATGGCTTTGCTACTACTACCTTTTCATTTCAACAAAACTTGATGCATATGGATGATTTCACACTTACAGAAACATTGCTCTACTTCATTTTCCTTTGGATGTTATTGTCTTTATGGGCAACATGATGATACATATCCTAGTTGTTCCAATTCCAGTAAGCTATCATTTCTTGTGGTTGGATAATTCCTTGCTCTCGTCCTTGTCCTAACATCATGATAGGCATGGTCCTATAATCCATCAGGATAGGATGACCCTCTTCATCATAGTAGCAAATAAATAAGAATTGTACCTATGGCTTTCTTATCTTGGTTTCTCTCTTGATAAAGGTATCAACACTAATTGCTCTATTAAGCACATCACTGATGCTAGAGTAGTCAAGACTCAAGTAGCCTTTGCCATAGTTTAGTAAAATATTTTTATCTAGAATACCCTTAATAGAAGCCCTAGTTGTTGCAACTTCGTTATGGGTCTCTGGTAACTAGGATATGATTAAAGAGACTTTCACTTTGGAGATAGAGTTCCACATGCTCTCTTTCTATTGTTTCTCAACAAGTGAATGATGAGGTTACATTGTAATTGGCCTCTACAAAGTGTCTAATAAAAGGATAATCAAAGAGCAGTATGAATGAGGCTTTCATGATAGCATTGAGCCAAGTGAACTAGGTTTGTCTCTTTTCGTCAAGGTAAAATATGCATCCTTATGCTTACTTAGTATCACATGTATGATTGTTTTCCTCACAAACTTGTTCAAATTGTTCTACAAAGCTATAGGGGTCATCCATAGCATGATACCTGTCTAGTTTCTCCACTATTAATGGGATCTTTTTCTAATCTTTGTTCTATAGTGTATTCTCAATTCCAATTAACGGAGTTTGAGATATATAAATATTGCTATTTGTAGCATATCTATGTGGTGAAATGGGAAATGCTACATATGTGACTCTATAAAAATCTTATGAGGATCTTGTAGCTCTTCATTCAACAACATCATTTTGATGCTATTGATCTCCACTTGTATGATTCCAAGCTATTGTCTCTTCTCATTGTTGATGTCCAACAACCAATTGAGGGTATCTTATCCCTTGCTCTTATAGCTCTAAAAAAACTCATGGCATTGAGATTCATGCTTGAGATATCAAAGTCAATAGCATGTTGAAAGCTATTGATGGTGGCCTAGAAGTCATCCAAGGCTCCATCCAAAGTCTTATCCCTTTCCATTGTACTTGGTACAATCCCAATGACTTAATTTATCATGCCACGAATACAAGTGTTCTCTGTATTGAGGGAGACTAGGGTCTCAACTAGTGATGAAAGTTGGAAGCCCATGTCTACTTCACAAGTGCATGCACCTACTTCATGGATTCAAGTCCTAGGTTTCGTCTTGCTGTTGGATCAAAATTTTGTGATTTTATTGTTTTTATTATTTGTTGGTTTGTTTCCCTGTCCCTTTTTTGAAAATTTGTGTTTATAGTGTCTCAGATGTCCCCAAAAGCAAAGGTTCCTTTATTGAGACTTTATCTCATGTTCCAATATATTTCATGCATTGTGCACACACATGCTTTCCTTTTTCAATCAATCTATCCTAGGATGTTCAACACTTTAGTTTGCAATCCTTATAATGGTCCAACAATTTAGATGTTTAATAGTTTAAGTTTCAATTATTCAAGTGGATTTCTAATTAAGTTTTCTCATTTTTTTTGTTTGCCCCTTTTAGTCTTTCAATTTTGTGAAATTTCCCTTTTTGTTTGTGTGTGTACCCTTTCCTTTTTTCTCATTGATTGTGGCTTGTTTGATTTTACTGGCTAAATGAGGTTGTGCATGTGCACATGGTATGACGATGTGCTACCTTTTGTGGATTGGTACTTGATTGAGTCATTTTTGAATCTCCTCCTTAAGGGTTGTGCCCTCATTGTGGTTGAGAATGCTAATGGCATCACCTTTTTCAAAGAGACAATAGTACCCTTGTTGAAAGTTGTGATGACCTTTGCATTGGTGGATAGTGTTAAGTGTATGCATTCTATGTTATAATCAACCATACACTTGGCCTATCATTTCAAGGGTTGACCCAACAAGGCCTCTTTCCTAGCTCTCTTTGCATTAGGCAACATTTTGGCTAACAATGTTTCATATATCTTTTTGAGGCTCTCACATGCCAAGTTCCATTGCAATGCAAGCTAGAATAGGCATGAAAATGTCCAAATGAATAATGTTGACTTTGGAAGTAAGTTCATCATCAACACGGTGAACTTTAGGGGCAATTATGATGCCTTTTGGCTATGGATTAGGCTCATGTTGACTTTGCTAATTAGATGCACAATAAACATCAATTTATGTAGGCTAAGGTGGCTACTCTATGAGCTCAAGTGGCTGTCCACACTTGGCTTCCAATGATTGGTTATAGCAAGTGGGGAGAAAAAATAAAAATTTCAAAATAAAAAATAAATAAATAAGGAACAAAAAGAAATGAAAAAAAAACAAAAAGAAAAGAAAGTGTGCTTACAAGCATTGAATTACACCATTGCACCTAGGGTCCTCAAGTTGGATGTATTCAGTGACCCTGGTTTGCTAGCTCCATCTCTAACCCCCTAGCCCTTTTTTTATTTTTCAACACATTTACTTTGGGCACATCAAGGTCAGATAATACCTAGGGAGTCTCAACTTGCCTAGGTTAGGCATGTCTCCTTGAGTCACTCTCATCCCTTCATTTGATTCATCCAATGCCATCCATCCCCAACAAGGCTGGAAAAGGTTCTTTAGAATAGGAATTACAACTATATCAACTATTAAATGTAGTTAATCCATAGGAGAATGATATGCTTCATGAGCTACTTGGATTGGACTCCATATTTGTCCATTCTACCTTTCATATTTTCCTAGAATCTTCTTCAATAACCTTTTTCTTCAAAGACACTTTTCATGTTCATCAATTCTAGCTAACTTGTTGCATTATAACCATCATCACAAAATAGATGAACCCATGAAATAATCTTTTAACTATATATTAGATCATGCATGCATGAAAAATTATAATATAATTGCACCATAATTTATATATGGTTTGGGTCCTTAAGCATGGGACAACACTTTAAGCTTGCCTACCCATCTTCCAAACCAACCACATCATATGTCCTATGCACATGGCAAGAAGACTAGCCCTCCCCCCTAGGAAGTGAATGCACATGAGGCTTTCCTTTGCAAGTAAAAATGTTTGGGGAGACTCATGAATAATCACTTCTACTTCAATCCCAAATCTCACATTTTTTGCAGACTCCGATCCATGTCCCAATGACCATTTGAGTATTATTCATCCAAAGGACCATTAGTCAAGTGTATTATAAGTAGTATTATAAAATTCTGTAGGTTTTGTTAACATTGTCATCCTTGACGTCTATTGCTATACCAACCAATCATCATCTGTACCTTTAGTAGTAAGGATATCATCTTCATAATTGAAAGTCATTCTTCATTAACAAGAATCATCACCTCCATCTAGACCACTATCTCTTCAAAGCTACTTCATTGGTTGTCCCAACATTTTGTGTCTACCTTTGATGTGAGTACCATAGGACTGGTATTTGTCTTGAAGGGACTAATGTTAATAGAAAATTTGGAGACCAAAAGGTAAATCAAAAGTTTTAACTTTATTTTTGGTGAATAAGAATTTTAAAGAAATTTAGCATATTATTTATTATCATGGTTGAATTATTTGAGAGATAGGCTTACTACACATATGCACATTGTATTATCACTTGAGATTGTATTTGCCACACAACAACTATTGTATGGGTTATGAAGATGTAATTGTAATAGCATAGGCTAGTGTCATCGATTTACCAAGACACACATACCAAAATTAATAGAATGTCTATTATTTTAGGCATTTTGAGTAGCAAAGGTATGACTAACTTTTACATAGCCATTGCAAGCTATCCAAATGAATGTAGCAAACTCACAATTTTATATTCTTGTTGTAGTCTATCTATGAAAGGCTTGTTGATTACTCCATGATCCTTGCAACATGCCTAAACAAAGCTCCACTTCCTTTGCTTCGATCATCGCAAAAGTTCTACAAAGAAGAAGAAGACGGAGAAGAAGGAGAAGAGGAAGCAAGATCTTCTCCAATCGAACCATCACTCTACCTCACACACACACACACACACACACACACACACACAAGCAAGAAGAAAGAAGAGAGCTCTCAAGTTTGCACACCACATGAATGAGCTTATCCATTCACTTTTAACTTTTTATACATGGTCTCAATTTTTTGGACACCCTCCAATTACATTTGCTTAGACTAGCCTTCTCTCACCTTGCACCCACCATTTATTTTTTACAATCATTTTCTAAACAGATTGATTGAAATTCATTGTTACAATTTGCATATAAGCGAGTCCAATGCTCTTTTACAAAAGTAAGTCTAAGTAATTCTCTAGTTGAAAAATCACATGCGCTATGATGTTGCTCTATTTCCACTTCTCTTATGCTTTTGTAAATTTTTAACATTTTCCTTTTTCCTTGTGCATTCTCCTTGGTCACACCTTCCTAGAAGGGCTTAATAGTTAGATATAATTAAATCAAGGTATAACCATGCTTCAAGGAAGACCAAGCACTCTTTTACAAAAATTCATCCCTCTTTTACAAAAATTGATTGTTACAATTTACACTTGCTCTTTTACAAAAATAATTCCAAGAGATTCTCTAGTTAAAAAATGATGTTCTAAGTTGTTGCTTTGTTTTCACTTCTCTTGTGCTTTTGTAGTTTTTTTTTATTTTTATTTTTCCTTCTTTTGCATGCTCCTTGGATGTGCCTTCCTAAAAGGGGTTAACATCACCCCCTCCTAGAGTTGTGTTGGGGGTAAAGGCACTTGTGCCTAGCCACCTGTGTATTCCTACATTGGCAGTTTCTACACTTGCACACTATAGGTGGCAGACACCCATCACTATCACTTCATTCTTTATTCTTTCAATGACATTTGAATAAAGGGAAGGCCAGTCACACATTGTGATTGTTGGAGTTCCTACACCTTGAGTCTCTCTCTTGCTCTCTTGCTCCATCCATCATAGCTCACACCTCTCTTGCTTCTACTTGCTCGTGCTTCCACTTGGGCTTCTCCCTTCAACTGGTATTAGAGCCTTCTTCTTTGTGAGCTCTCGAGCTCAATCCGACATTGGTTCAACTCTCATTCAAGTTACCTACAACAAGGTTTCACCATTGGCAATCATAGCTCCACCTCTTGAGGTTCATATTGAGTTATCATTGCTCTAGGACTTCTCAAGACCTATTGGGGCTATCTCAAGGTATTCTTGATCCTACATTGAGCTTATTTCTTCAAGGAGTATTCAGCTCAATATTCAGGGCTAGAAATACAAAAACGTTTTTTCAGCTGTGGCCATTTTCAAGCACTTGTGCTTGCTCAACCACTCCTCAACATTGGATAAAGGCATTGGAATTATTTATCACTCCTCCCGGCATTGTCCATTAACATTGAGCATTGGATTTGAGTCATTGAGCTTTAGCTACTATCTATGCAAACATGGCAACATGCTGTCATAAAATAGGGATAGCCTTATCTTCAATGTTTGAAGCTTGTATATACTTCTTAGGATGCATGTATACCTATGTTTTGTTGCGGGACACTTGGGGGATCATATTCATTGGTTTGAGATGCCATTGGACTGATTTGGGCACTCTTTTATCTTAGTTTTCTCATATAAATCCATGTTGTCATAACATGGCTAAATACTATTTGTCTGAAAAATGTCATGCTCCTAGCTTATGTGATGGTCCTAGGATGCTCATTTGATACTGGATACTTGGGGAATTTTTTGCCAATGTGTTGGAATAATTTTGCACAGATTTGAGTGCATATTTGGCTCAGTTTTACTGTCATTTTTACTATTGTAATAAGCAAGATTGAAGGCTATTTTATCAATGAAAGCATATGCCTATTGCTTGTTGATGCTTCCCAACTACTTGGGATGATACATTAATATCCATGGTTGATGCCACATGCTTGGCCATGCTCCCAAAATGATTTTGGGATTTGGTTGAGCTCACTTTTGCTCAATCTTGTCATTAAATTGTTGTACATACATGGACATCAAGATTTTAACAAGGATAGTCTATGCCTAATGCCCTTTTGTGCTATTTGGGCATTCTATCAAATGTGTTGGTGCATGATATTGAAGCTATGTGGTTGGTTATGCTATTGAATGCATTTGAGCTTTGATTTGAGATTAGGACATTTGATATTGATTGTTGTTAATTACTTCATTGGATGCTTCAAAGGTCTATGGCTTGAAGCTTTTATTGGGTCTTATGCTCTCAACTATGTACTTGATGTATCTTGGATGCTTGGATGCCACTCACATGAGGATTTGAGCTTTATTTGCTTGTTTGGCATCTAACTTTTGTTCCACTGGGATCCACTTACTTGACACTTGGATATTACATTGAGCTTTGGATTTTATTCGCAATTGAACTTGAGCTACTTCAACTTCTGCTTGCATGCTGCACGTTATTTTGTATCAATGATTGCCTCTGTTTGGCATTGATTTCTTACTATTGTACATCATTTTTAGCATGCTATAATTGCAGACTATTGTATTATTTATGAGATTATTCCCATCCATTTGATGCTATTTTGGTCATAGTTTGTGGACATGTTACTATTTAGTTCGTACCTCTTGTTTTGGTAGTGGTTTTGGGATTGTTTGCATGTATTACATTAGCTTGTTTGGTCTATATTGTGCCTCTTTTTCTTGTAGTATGGCTAGCCATTCAAATGATAGTGCCATCTTCAACATTGAAAAGTTAGATTGTGACAATTATGGCTAAGAATCTTGTATCCACAATGGCTTGCTCCACCAATATACCATCAACATTAGCTGGCACCCTTGGGCAATATTTTTTGTCATTCTCAAACTAGTCATCACCAACATGGGCTATACCCAAGGGTTCAACAATATATCTAGGGTGAAGGATCTTCTTAATAAAATCCTTATACACTCCTAGGGATAACTTAAAAGTTGTAGGAGGTTAACATCAGGCTTGAACTCACAAAGAGAACTTATTGTTTCAAATTCCTAAAAGCTAGCAATAGCTCTTTTCTCCCACCAAACCATCTGCTCTTGCGGTCCCTTCATAGGATTAGGCACCTTGACCTTCAATTTCTTCTTCATTAGCTCCTTATTTAGGTCTGCTTTGCCATCGACAACCTTTCGAGGACCACCTTGTACATCAAGACCAAGGATTTGCTTGCCGTTATCATCTTGTTTAGAGGTTGCCTCAATAGCTTTTGCATTATCTTTATCTCCCTCTTTGGCCTTTTGACCTCTTGTAATTGCTAATAAATTAGAACTATCAGCAGCATTAATGCACACTACGCCAATCAAACTTACGCCACTACCACTAGGCAGTTATTCCACAACAACCTTACCTCTCTGGAAAATCTTCTTCGGTCCCTCATCTTGCTAAAGATTGTTTCCTTGTCCTCAATGATTAATAGGACCTGATTGTCTGCTTTCCTATTGAAGGGAACTAATCTTGCTCCAACAAGTATTGGCTAAGTGGTTGAAATTCTCGTGTATATCATATTTAACATTGAGACAATTTCAAGGGAAGTGTTGACCACTACACCACTTACATCTAAATCTTGATGGGCCACATCATCAAGCTTCCTAATGCCCATCGGATTTTGTTGATGCTTTAGGAAATTGACATCCACAACAATATGTCAACATTCTTCAATAATTATGTCGGTGTAATGTTTCATTATATCCTTAACTTCCTCAATAATATTTAATGTGGAGGATTTGTAACCAGTGGCATCATGAGCTACCCCAACACTAGGTTTTATGATCTATGAAGAGGTTGATGGCTACAGAGACTCTTGGTTTACGATGGGACCTTGTCCATTGCTCATAGATGTGATGGGCCTTGGTTGGTGGGCCCTACAAGCGTGGATAATTGAGGAAACTCTTGATTCAAATTTCCTTGACTTTGACCCATGATATTATTGGGTCACACTTGTATTGAGTTATATCTTATTAGTACCACATTTGGCACCATCCCAATCATTGAGAGAGCGCTTGTCCTCTTGCCACATAGGTAGCTTGAATTACTGATTTGATTCTCTCTATTGCTCTTACAGCTATATCTAGATTGTTTAGTGCAGTGTTACTTAAGTGTAGTTGGATCATGAAATCCAACCCTCTTAAGAAAAATTGCAACTGAGCAGGGCATAATTGGATAGTATTATCCAAGCATTGGAAGATTTCATGTGGCTTTTAAGTGTATGCTTTCACACTCTCATTGAATTCTTATTGAGTCTCATTCAGGATACACAACCAATATTGCCTCCCCTTTTAGGGGAGAAGTCTCTACAAAATACAGTGTAGAACCCTTGCATGTGAGCAATTGAATTTATTGCCTCCCCTTTTAGGGGAGAAGTCTCTACAAAATACAGTGTAGAACCCTTGCATGTGAGCAATTGAATTTATTGCCTCCCCTTTTAGGGGAGAAGTCTCTACAAAATACAGTGTAGAACCCTTGCATGTGAGCAATTGAATTTGTTGCAAGATGGCAATACCATTGGGTTGTAGTTCCCTTCAAATTCATACTAAAGAACATCATGTGATGCACTTCCTCATTGACTTGACAATTGAACATAAGTTTTTAGAAGTCTTTAATGCATAGCTTAACATCTTTTTTTGGACTTATGCTAAATATAGGCAGCGAGTACCCTAAAGCGAGTTTGAATTGCTTGATGCAAAATTAAGGGTGGAAACTATGCCATCCCTATAGATGTGGGAATAGGCCTTGCAATGATTGTAGTGCTACTTGTAGTAGTACTAGGAGGTAGTGACATTAACCCACCACTATAGCTATTCCTCAAAGGGATACACTGCCTAGCTTGAGGTGTTAAGGATAGACTACCACTTTTGTGTTGAAGGAAGCTACAAGCTCAACCCCCAAGACCTACGAACCGCTTATTGGTCAAGCGTTTCAAGCTGAGGGGCCATGGCTACCTCTCATATAGTCGACACACCCTCCCTACCTATGGGGTGTAGTGAGCTTACCTTGATGCCAGATTGAGTATCCTGCTCTCCCGTGCATGTCGGTAGCTCCACGATCCTTGAGGCAAGCTCAAGCAACCTCAATCCCTCTCCAAGAAGCTCCATCCTCCATAGCCTTGCGAGACAAGAGAAGAGTAGAGAAGAGAAGAAGATGAAGAGAGGAGATGGGGAGCTTCTTCTCCTCGATCCCTCACTCTCACACACTCACTGCCTCACACTCACTCACTCCCTCTCTCAAGCACAAGCAAGAAGGCAAGAAGAAGAGAAGAAGAAGAAGAAGCTTTTTGCCACACACAAGAATGAGTTTCTCATTCACTTTTCAAGTTTATATACATGCCCTACTTCCCACGGGCAGTCATCCTCAATTTTTATATGGCCGACCATGGCCTAGGCCCTTTTTCTCCATTCTTTCACTTCCTAGCTAGTCCTACTACCCTTCTAAGTTTACAATTTTCACAGGAGGGAGTCTGGTGCTCTTTTACAAGGATTTGAGAGCACCTTTGCAATTAAAGGTGTGCTTTCTAGCTTTTAACTCCTCCATACTTCGGCGGCTGCACCTTGGACTTTTGGCGGTTGTTCCCATGCTTTTGGATTTTTTCCCAACTTATTCTTCTTCTGGGCGCCTTCTCCATGCCTGCCCTACGCCTTTTCTTGCTTCTCAGATTTTTCTATTTTTCCACCTTTTTCATGTTGCTGTTGTTGCAATAAACATTACCCCCCTCCTAGCCGAGTGCCAGTCCCATGGCACTGATGGGTGGTAGCTTGGAAGGTGGTAGTGTTGGTGGTCGGGTGGTGTTTTGAGTTTGTATACATGCCCTTGTCGAGGATGGTATTGGAGGGATCCATCCTTGAAATTGAAAATGGTGTTGAATTGGGTCCCTCCGGAAGGGTGTCTTGACAAATATCTGCTTTGTCTTGACAAAGATTTGCCCTTGAAATTGAAAATGGTGTTGGGGAAAATCCATTGGTTGATGTGCTTTCTCCTTGATACGGCCCGATCTTATCATGCAAGGCAAAATTGTGCACTTCTTAAGGGGGGTGTCTGCCTATCCATGGTGTGTGCAGAGTGCACGTGGCGGTGGAACTGGGAGTTGGGTCAAACCTTGGGCAAAGAGACTTGGGCAAGCCCACGGTGTTGTCCCACACTTGAGAACCCAGTTCGTGCATCGTCATGGGTGCGGTGTAGAGCTTAGGGTGACAGGTGTGGTAGTCCTACCCTTGATGCGCCCTAAGTGTGAGGTGGGGAAGGGGCTAGGTGGAAACCCTAGGTGCAGTGAATGTGACACTCCAGATGTTTCATGGGGATCTCAAAGCTTTGCTTTTCTCTTTCTTGCACCTTTTTGTCCTCTAGTGCCCTCTTTCTTTTCATTCTTGGTACTGGCCTCTTTTCTTTTTATTTTTTTTCTTTCTTTCTCTCTCTCTTTTTTTCGTTTTCTCCCCTCTCTCTTTTTTGGATGACTTATTGATCATGGCTGCGAGCGACTGGAATACAAAAAGAGTTGTTATGTTGTATTCCTATCATCCTCGAATGGTCCACGAGGTGGCCTCAAGCACTTAGTCAAAAATGTGTAGCTTTGCAGATATTCTTTGATGCTAGCTCTTACCTTCAGAGTTGTTGATGACAAAAAGGAATGGTTACACCTCGAGAAGCGGGTATCGCTCATGTCCTCTAGGATTTCCTTGCAGAAGGAGGGGAGTAAGGTTGACCTCATCATGAGCCTAGCCATGGCACGACTAGCGATGCCTAAGTTGATATAAAAAAAGAGCAAAGGAAGGTGGGCTTCCTCAGCTCAGGCTTTTGCTTAAGCAAGAACTTAATGAGCCTAAGGTAATTACAGGTTGCTATAATTAGCGGGTCTAGACATGAGGAGAAATCCTCGAGGAAGCGCTTGATGGATGGAAGGATATCCTCCAATCTAAAAACCAAGCATCCCTCAGGAGTCCATGCATTGACATTGTAGATTGTTGGAAAGTCAAGGGGTCCATGTAGGTTCCTATCATGGTCGACTCCATGTCTACGGGGGTAAGGCATGTAGATGGGGTCATTCCGCTCTTCAGGCAATGAGCTGCAGAAAGCAATCGAGGCATCAAAGTTGGTATCCCAAATCCTCCTCCTCCACTTTGGCTGCGCCTCGTAGCCTTGGACCGTCTTAGGAACCCCATTCACCTTGTCCTACCAATAATCTACTGGTTCCTGCCTCCATCTGGTAACTACAATGTTTCTCTCCTCTATCCATCTGTTGGCAAGGTCATTAGCCATTCTGTTGATTCTTGCCACCATTCTAGGGTTAGAACACGATCCAAAGCTCATGGATAAGAAAAGGACAGCTCAATGGTCATGTCCTTAGTGATACGAATGGGAGAAAAACAAATGTAAATATTACTAACATTTAAGAAATCTATAGGGTAACAATCTTGCAATTGCACCATTTTTCTATGTTGATTGCACTAGAACCAACCACTAAATCTATTGTTGCCTCCTTTTGTGCTAGCATGGAAGTCATTGACTATGTTGGGAAGGTCGCCAAGCTATTGTTGATTTTGTTGAAGCTATCATGGCTGCTTGACTTAGAAGGGGGGACCATAACCATGATCGATCTATTATTTGCAGCCTTTCATAAGGAATTTGCCCCTGAGAGAGTTGGACAATATTGGTTACATGTTCTAAATGTGATACATCAAGAGCACCATGAAAATGCATGAGCATACGCCAAGAAGATGAAAGAGGTCTTTCAAAAGTTGCAGTAGGGTTAGTTCTCTCGAGCAAGGTAGTCAGCAACCGAGACCCATGAATCATCATGCAAATACCAAGAATACCAAAGGAGAGGGCCTTAAGAAAAATTTGCAAAGGGATAAAGCCACACACACTCTAGGAAATGCCCAATGGGGTAAGTTTGGTTCAAACTATGCCAATTAATGAGAGTTTATCTCCTAACAATATTAGGGTAGTAACTAGGGATCAAAAATTGAAAGATGCTCACAAAGATGACCCTAGTACAAGCATAATTAACTGTAAACCTAGTAGGGATGATAAGAAGGTATTGGATACCTAGGGGGCCTCTTAAAAATGAGGGTATTTTAGAGGAGCCTGTGGTTAAAAGAAAATGAAAGTCAAATGAAAAGGATAGTACTAAGATTATCAAGAAGCCAAAAGAGCAGCTGGTGTGGAAAGAGAAGAGAGTAGAGGCATACTTCTGTGAGTTTGACCTAGCAAACACGCTTTGTGAATTTAAACTGGATGTGAATCTGCTACAATTAATCCAACTATCACCAAACATTAGTAAGGAGTTTAATAAAATCCTACGAATGGATTATATCGTTGAACCTTTTGATGACCATCCAGTAAGTAGTGGATGGTGGGATCACATAGAGAAGCATTGCCCTAGGGTGCATGTGTATGTGAATGGAATCTTGATAGACAATGTAGTGGTGGACCCGACTCATTTGTAAACACTATGAGTATAGATTTATTGGAGAGGCTGTTGACAAACATGGATCTTGAACGCAGTTTAGCTATGGAGGCTTGAACTCGTAAGCAATAGACATGAATACTGATGACTAGACACAGACTTTAACTCAAGTGAATTAGGTTCCAAGATAGATTAGCTTGGACTCATAAACATAATCTTGAGTGGATGGAGTTAGAGACTCTAAGTACAAAGTACAATAACATTGCATTAAAAAGTGAACCAAGTACATGCTTTTATAGCTTTCCAGCTTCTCCACTATCCTCATTGTGCATATGGGATTCAGGACATCTCTTTCTGGAGCATACATCATTTGTTATTTCTCAACACCCCCCTCAAATGATGAGTCCCTACATTTGTTGGCTTTTGCCCCCCCTACATGATAACATGGCTCGGGAGACTAGCTCATAGGAAACCTAGTCAAGTTAAATCTTGAGACTTTACATCTTTGGCAAGGTTTTTTAAAAAGCAAATCCACTAAGGAAAACAAAAAATCCACTATGGAAAAGATAATTTCTTTAAAATAATTTGTCAGAGTTGTTGATGGTAGCAGAATCATCTTCTACTTCTCCTTCATTCATGAATTGGTTCTGGTGGTGATAATTCTACATCTATTGTGCTCTTTTCTTGTGAAAGCATTCACTAGCAATATCGAAAGTCTTACCACAATAATGACATGTCATCCAACTTTTGTTGTCTCTATTGAATCCTCGACCTTTTCCTTTGGGTCCAAGAGCTCCTTTGGTGTATTAGAGATTTTCCCTAGATGGTGGGATACCATCTTTTGCATTCTTGTTCTTCTATTTGTTCTCTTCATCAAGAAGAGAGCTCTCAATATCTTTAAGTGAGAGATTGGGAACATAACTTAGTGTTGAAACAAGGTATTCATATGGTTTGTGATTAACACTAGCAAGTAGCACTACTATTGCCTCATCCTCATCAATGTTCTTTTTAAGAGT
Organism: Lygodium microphyllum; assembly: GCF_053477565.2. Lineage (NCBI taxonomy): Eukaryota > Viridiplantae > Streptophyta > Polypodiopsida > Schizaeales > Lygodiaceae > Lygodium > Lygodium microphyllum. Next base: position 174,213,313 of record NC_141139.1, read on the forward strand.
CGCTAGCTGAGTTTTAAGGCTCTTGAACTTATTGATGTGTATAGTCATAGATGAACTATCTTTAACATCCAACTTATAAAACTGCATGATTAATTTCACCTTTGAGTTCTTTGCTTGTGTACCAAAGAACATGTTAAGTTATTCCCATGCCTTCCTTGCATCCCTAATGCTAGAGATGTGGTGTAATACATCATCTGATAGACCCCAGGCAATCATACCTAGAGCACTGTTGTTCATCTTCTTCCATGCCTTTGTTTTAGGCTGGTCTTCTGCATCATCTTCTTTCTTGTCATCTACATCATCTTCCTCAAAGAGATCCCAAAGGTCTTTCCTCATGAGATGGTACATGGTTTTCTCCTTCCAGGTGTGAAATCCTTCACCATTAAACTTTGCTATCTACTCCAGTTCAGTCATCTTAAAAGGAGGTCTTACCACAAGGACACTTGGGCAATGTTTGTCCTTTTACAATGAGATTGAAACTTTCAAGGAATTGGAAAATTTTCAAATCATTACAAACTAAGAGTAGGCTTTGAAGCAATTGAAATGAGATCATAAGATGATTTACTCTTGATTAAGTTAAAAAACCTTAAGTGCCAAGAAGCAATTGTTGAGTATCAATAGATACTAGATCTTGATATTGGGCTTGATGTTGCTAGGTAATTTCTGAGCTTCCTTGGGCACTTCCAAACTTCAAAGGTAATGCTAGAGTGATCAAAATCATTATTGATGATGGCAATGAAAGAGGAATAAGGTTGCCAAGCTTTTCAAGTTTCTAGCTATGGCTTCCTCTAGGGTTTCAGACAACTGACTATTCTTTCAGCTCGTGCAGCTCAAGGAGTTGACCATTGCACAAGATATTGCATGGGAAGTGATCTTTCGTAGTGAGCTTCAAAAGCCTTATGCTCATAGGGAGAATCGTGGCATGTGCGCGTAGCAATAGCAATACGAACAGAGTTTGGCAAAGTTCAAGAAGTGATGACAAATTTTGATAATGCCAAAGCCAAGGAGTAGCAATGTTATCATTAAGGTGCCAGAGAGGAGTGGAAGAAGTCAAGAAAGATATGTCTAGAAGGAATCTTGTGGAGATATGGCTTATAGAGGGAGATCTGAAAGCTCTAATGGAGGTAGGTACAGTCCTCGCTATGGTGGACAAGAAGAGGTGTGTGAGAATGAAGTAGAAGATGAACTCAAACACTTGTCTTGAGCTGGAGTTGGGCTATGAGAAGTTGGAGAAGCAAGGAGAAGAGCTAAACTCAGCTCACCATGGCTCTGATACCATGTTAACAAACATGGATCTTGAACACGGTTTAGCTATGGAGGCTCGAAATCATAAGCAATAGACATGAATACTGATGACTAGACACAAACTTTCACTCAAGTGAATTAGGTTCCAAGATAGATTAGTTTGGGCTCATAAACACAATCTTGAGTGGATAGAGTTACAAACTCTAAGTACAAAGTACAATAGCATTACATTAAAAAGTGAACCAAGTACACGCTTTTATAGCTTTCTAACTTCTCCACTATCCTCACTATGCATATGGGATTCAGGAAATCTCTTCCTGGAGGATACATAATTTGTTATTTCTCAATAGAGGCTAGGTTTACCAATCCAAAAAGATATCACAATAGTTTTAAAAATTGTCTAATGATAGCCTAAGACAACCGAAAGGGATGGTAATGCAAGTACATGTGATGATTACTAATATTGAGTGTGTCCTTGACTTTCTATTATGTGTTTTGCTAGGAGACCAATCAATTATTGCTTGGACATCCGTGGATATTACATTTTTGATTGTTTGATGGATATCCTAGCTAGTCAATTGATTTTTGGGCATGGGTTAAAGAGGATAGTTCTAGATTCATACCGTGACACCCATTGGATGAAAGGGCATTACCTCCCACTACAGAATGGGAGGCACTCAAGGGAACTTCTATTGAGATATCGAGCTCCACTCGTGATATGCCAGGGTGACCGTTGTGCATTTATGTCACCAACTTGTCAGTTGGATGCAGTTGGTACACCGCCCATGAATAATAGCTAGATGACAGCTATCCTTATCTACTCTAGTTCATGGCTCAGTTAGTATGCCACCTTAGTTAGTTGAGTTTGGTTTGAGACCCATATATAGGGTTCTTCTATTTCTATGTACTTGAGTTCTTTTTGGCTTACACAACAAAAAAAGAGGAAAACTGTTTTCAGCCTCCACCTATGTGTGTATTCCCCCATTGTGCAAGCAAGAAAGCTACAAGTGAGACTCCTTCCTTCTCTCCCACAATCCTGACATGGTATCAGAGCCTTGTTCGTGGTAAGGAGCTTAAGAAAGCAAACCAAGTTTGCGGTGTTCTGGTAAGAGGACCAGTGTTGCTTTCATTTTTCTATTTTGGGAGCAAGTCTCTGCAGCATGTAGCACAGTCGGGAAGTGAAAGAGTGCATTGTCTCAGATTGAGACGCCCTTCACAGTGTAGCAAGAGGGCAGTATATGCTGCGGGATAGGGCTTTAGCCTTTGGTTGCTCTATTTTTTTGATTTGAGGCCATTTCGAGGCCTGTTTTGGAGGGAGAAGTTTTCTGCATGCACTCAGAAAAAGGCCATGTTTTATGCTATGCGACCACTGTTCTACAGGTCGATGAAAAGTTACTGTAGACATTGCATCATATGCCTGTGCGCAAAGACATTGGGAGTTACAGAATCATCCTTGTTGCCTGTTGATGCAAAATCGTCACTAGGAAGTGACTGTATGGTCAAATACCACTTTCGTCAGTTTTGCAGATTTGCCCTTCTGAGGCTGAAGCTGTGTTCTTTGCAGTGACAGAATTTTTTGCAGTGTTATGTAATGGTGTCTGATTCTCTTTCACAGATTGTCACTGAAAAGCTTGACAAGAACAACTTCCAAGCATGGAAGTTCAGAATGACGAATTTCCTTATGGGAAAAGGATATTGGGAATTCGTTGCAGGAAATGAAGAAGAACCAGTTCTTCCTGATGTTCCCAATCAACAGCAAATGCAGGCATTTAAAGCATGGCATGAGAGAGCCAGGAAAGTTATGTATTGGCTGTCTATCAGCATTTTAGACTCTATGATTGTGCATATTCAAGATGCAAGTATGCCAAAGGAGGCATGGGATACTTTGTCAAAAATGTATAGCACAAATACGCAAGCCAGGAAAATGCAGCTCAAGCAAGAGTTGCACAATGTGCAAAGAGAAAGTATGAGCATCAATGACTACCACATGAAGGTGAAGAAGATTGCAGATGCACTTGCTTCCATTGGGTCGCCAGTGGAAGATAATGATTTAGTTTCTGTGACCTTGAATGGTCTAGGAAAGGATTATGCACAATTTCGAACATCCATTTCCGTCAATGAAAGATTTCCTGATTTTGAGGAGTTGATTGCTCTTCTAATTTCTGAGGAACAGAGAAATGGTGGTGCATCTTCTTCAGGAGGAACTTCAAAAGAAGCTGTCTTCTACTCAAATGCTGGAAGAGGTAGAGGCAGAGGTAGAGGAGGCCGATCTGGAGGCCGTGGTAGAAATCAGAATATGCAGCAAACTCAAGAAAACCAGTCCTATGGAGGAGGATGTGGTAACTCTAGAGGCAGGGGGAGCCAAAGAGGTCGTGGTGGATGGCAAAGAGGCCAAAATACAAACAGCAATGTTGAATGCTACTACTGTGGTAAAATGGGTCATATGGCTAAAGACTGCTATAAAAAGCAGAATGACATCATGAATGGAAAATTGCAACAAGGGAATTATGCATCTTCTAGTAGACAGGGCAATGACAGAAATGAGCATTTGTTTATGGTGCAGCACATGACCAATTCTGTGACAAGTGCAGAAGAAAGCAACAATGTGTGGTATGTTCACTCAAGTGCATCAAACCACATGACAGGTCATGCAGAATGGATTCACGATGCAATGAAAATGGAAAACCCAGGATTTGTGGAGACTGGTGATGATACTGCACATCCTATTGTGCAGATTGGAAAAATTCCTTTGTCTATGCAGGATGGGAAAAAGAAATACCTATCGGATGTATTTCATGTCCCCAATATCACCAAGAACCTAGTTTCTGTCGGTCAAATGGTTGAGCAGGGCTTGCAGGTCTGATTTCATTCTCATGGATGCTTTGTTGAGGATATGAAAAATAAAGGTCGCTTGATAGCAAAAGGAAAGAAGAAGGGCAAAATGTTTACGTTGGATGCAGACATGCCTGAATTGAGTGCAGCAATGTTTGCACATGGGACCGGTGTAGTTACAGATATTGATATCTGGCATAAACACATTGGTCATGTTAATGTACAGCGACTTAAATCAATGCAAGCCCAAAATATTGTTGCAGGATTGCCTAAATTCAAGGTTGCAGAAATGCATAAGGTATGTGAAGCGTGTCAATTTGGAAAACAGGCAAGGAAACCATTTCCTAGACATGTTCAAGACAGTAAGAAGCCATTGGAATTAATCCACTCTGATGTGTGGACTACTAAAGCTGCATCTCTTGGAAGCTGTCATTATTTTGTCACTTTTATTGATGACTATAGCAGAAAAGTTTGGGTGTATTTTATAATTAAAAAAAGTGAAGTTTTTGGGCATTTCAAAACTCTTAAAGCTATGGTTGAAAAAGAAACAGGCCTGCAAATAAAATGCCTAAGGTCAGATGGAGGGGGAGAGTACCTCTCAAATGAGTTTTCAAGGTTCTTATAGGAGCATGGCATAAAGCAGCAATATTCATGTAGTCATATCCCACAACAAAATGGAATTGCAGAAAGAAAAAACAGGCATCTTGGAGAGGTATCTCGTGCCATGCTCAATGAAAAAGACCTACCAAATTTTTACTGGGCTGAGGCAGTTGCTACAGCAGTCTACATAATGAACAGGACTCCCATTGCAGCAATACATGGCATGACTCCAGAGGAGAGGTATACTGGTAGAAAACCAGATATTTCTCATTTGAAAATTTTTGGTTGCATTGCCTATGTTCATGTGCCAGATGAGTTGAGATCCAAGTTGGATCCAAAAGCTGAGAAGTGCATCTTTATTGGTTACTCTCTGCAGCAAAAAGGGTATAGATGCTATAACCCTTCTACTCGTAAGTTTACAAAGAGCAAGGATGTTGTTTTTTATGAGATGAGTAGCTGGTATAAACCAGTAAATGTGATTGATAATGTAGATGCACAAAATGGTAATGCTGCACAGAATTCACAGTAGTAGACACAAGATATTAGTGGACCTAGAGCGTCCTCTAGCAGTAGTTCACATTCTTCGCCATGGACAGGCAGATTGAGATCAGGAGAATCTTCTCAAAGCAATGCAGATAGTGTTATGCAGGTATCACGAAAAGGAAAAGAGAAGGTAGATCAGCCCATGTTTGATGTGAATGCAGGTCACTCTTATGTGGATGGTGAATCCAGTGGCTCAGAAAAGAGCATTGATGATGAGTTGGGTATTCCTTCTATTGTTACACCTGGAGTAAGGAAGACTAGGGATGTTTTGAGAGCACCTGGCAGTGAACCTACTTTGCGCAGGTCTACCAGAGCTAGGTATCCTGTGGACAGCCATTCACTATGCCTATATGGTCAAAGTGATACAGGAACCAGAACCCACTTCTTTTGAGCAAGCCATGGGAAAAGAAAAATGGGACAAAGCCATGGATGAAGAAATGGATGCCTTGGAAGCAAATGCTACATGGGAATTGGTACCTTTGCCTAAAGATAAGAATGCAATTGGTTGTAAGTGGGTGTACAAGGTGAAACACAATGCAGATGGTTCTGTGAATAGATATAAGGCAAGATTAGTAGTCAAGGGGTATGCACAAACATATGGCATTGATTATGAAGAAACATTCAGTCCGGTTGCAAGGATGGCAATCGTAAGAGCATTCATTGCTATGGCTGCATCAAAGGGATGGTCTTTACATCAGATGGATGTAAAGAATGCTTTCTTGCATGGTGATTTGCAAGAAGAGGTCTATATGGAGCAGCCACCAAGTTATGTGCATGTTGTTCATCCTGAGTTTGTTTGCAGGTTGAAGAAAGCCTTGTATGGCTTGAAGCAAGCACCTAGAGCATGGTCTAACAAGATAGGACAGTATCTTGTCACTATTGGCTTTCAGATTTCCAAGGCAGATTTCTCACTTTATGTGAGTAAAACAGAGAAATGTACTATGCTACTTGTCATTTATGTTGATGATTTGATTATGACAGGTGATAGTGATGAAGATATCCTTCATGTGAAAATTCTATTGAGTAGAAGTTTGAGATGAAGGATTTGGGAGGACTGCATTATTTCTTGGGCATTGAGGTGATTAGATCACCAAGTGGGATACGGCTCTTGCAGAGGCAGTATGGATTAGACATGCTGTCCAAATATGGGATGACAGGCTGTAAGCCTATTTCAGTTCCTTTGGAGCAGAATGTGAAGCTGAGCGCAGATGCAAGTGAGCTTCTCGAAGACCCTACTATGTACAGACGCATAGTAGGAAGTTTGATTTATATGACTATTACCATGCCAGATTTGAGCTATGCTGTTGGATTGGTAAGTCAGTTTATGTAGGCTCCAAGGAAACCGCATTTGGATGCGGCTAGACACATACTCAAGTATGTGAAGTCCACATTGCAGCATGGACTACTTTATGAGATTGGGGTTCAGATACAGTTTTATGGATACACTGATGCTGATTGGGCTGGTAGTATTTCTGATAGACAATAGTAGTAAATCAGCACCGAATTCTCAAATTTGAGCAGCAAAAGAGTTGATTGTGTCAAAAGACACAAGTGCTAAGAGAACTAGATGAGTGTCAATAGACTTTATGTTTGTATCTTCTTCCTTAAGTCTTCCATATCCTTCAAGATCTTATAAGTCTTGATCTTTTTCTCCTTGATTTGGTGCTGGGAATTTTAGTACTCGATCAAATTAGAGTGTCAGTAGGTCCCTTGAGCCAAGAGAAGTGAAGAAATGAAGAGAAAAGTAAGCTTTGTGTTTGAAGGTTATGGCTTCTCTATAGGGTTTCATGGACGCATGCGACTATTTTTTCTATTCATGTGGCTCATGGATGTGATCATTTAGCACAAGTCTTAATGGGAAGGAAGCTTGAGTAGGGGCTCTCAAATCCCTATGGTCATAGTGGATGTTATGCTACGCACAGGGGGAATGATCATATGACCAAATGATGGGTTATAGACAAGTAGTGGCCACGAATTTGGATAATGTCAAGCTGTAGAAGGGCCAATGTTAGTGCTTAAGCTAACACGGAGCTATGCCTAGAGTAGAGGGATAAATCCTTAGAAGAAATCTAGTCAATATTGAGTGTGGTTGAAGAGATCAAGAAGCTCAAAAAAGGGTAGGTGGTATGTGGCTATGGCTGACAAGAAGCTTGAGTGAAGCTAGAAGTGAAAATGGAGTTGATCATGAAGTCATGAGCTCAAGTTGAGCTAGACAGAAGTGGAAAGGAGCTAGAGGATCATTTCCATGCTCACAATGGCTCTGATACCATGTTGAAATGCATGGATCGAGACCATGGCTATGGTGGATGATAGATGTCTTTAAAGCTTTCCAGATGGCTATTGAAATAGAAATTGGCTTAAAAGTTAAGTGCTTGATATCAGATGGAGGGGAAGAGTACCTCTCTAATGAGTTTAGTAGCTTCTTGAGGTCTCATAGGATAAAGAGACAATTTACTTATAGGTATATCCCATAGCAAAATGAGGTTCCACAAAGAAAAAATAGACATATTGTAGAATTTACACGAGCATTAATGGCTAAAAAGAGTATGCCAAAATATTTTTCGTCTAAATTTGTTCATATTGCTATCTATATGATGAATAGAACTCCCATAGCTGCAATTCATGGGATGACTCCCTAAGAATGCTTTATAGACAAGAAGCATGATGTGTCACACTTAAAAGTGTTTGACTGTATTGCACATCTTCATGTGCTAGATGAGCTGCGAAAGAAGCTTGATCAAAAGATTGATTTTTTTTTATACTCTTTAGAGAAAAAAGAGTATCATTGTTATAATCCTATCATAGGTGAGTTCGGAGTGAGCAAGGACATTATTTTTTATGAAATAAACACTTGGTATGCATCTACTAGTGATATAGTAGATGATGATAATGATTATGATAGCTATGTGCAGAAAGAAAAGCAAGAATCATGGAGTCTTAGTGGACCAAATACATCATTTGGTACCACTCTTACTATTAACTCTTGGTCTGGGAGACTAAGGAGTATCCCTACATCTTCAAGTGGATCTACAAGTATTGTAGGTAAAGACAACGGAAAGAAAAAAGTGTTGGATGGTAATGATGCATCTACTAATCATTTGGGATTTGATGGAGATTCTAATTATTTAGAGAGTTTGGATGATGAGCTTGGTATTCCTTTAGTCAAGGCACCAGGTGTACAGAGAGCACACAGTAATGTAAAGGCTCCACTGTGAGTGATCCAGTGGTATGCAAATCTAGCATGGTCAAATACCTTGTTAAAAGATTTGGTTTTGAAGGTTATGTAACTCAGTGTTATGCTTATATGGTGAAGGTAGTTGACGATACTAAGCACATTTGTTTTGAGGATGTTATTGGTCATGGTCATTCTGATGCAGCAATGGATGAGGAGATGCCTACATTAAAAGCCAATAAGACTTAGGATTTGGTACCCTTGCCTAAGGGCAAGAAAGCTATTGGCTCTAAGTGGATTTGCAAAATCAAGAATAATGCAGATGGTTTGGTTAGCAGGTATAAGACTAGGTTGGTTGCAAAAGGCTATGCTCAAACATATGGAATAGATTATGAAGAGACATTAAATCTAGTCGCTAGGATGGCAACTGTTAGATGCATGATTGCTTTGGTAGAGCAGCCAAATATTGGAGTTTGCAAAAAATGGATGTTAAGAATGCCTTCTTGCATGGTGAATTACAAGAAGAGGTATATATGGATCAACTAGTAGGTTATGAGGAGTTAGAGCATCCCATATATGTGTGCATGTTAAAGAAGGCACTCTATAGGGGCTGAAGCAAGCACCTAGACATGGTCTGACAAGATTGGAGAGTATCTTGTCAATATTGGCCTTTATATTTCTTATGCTAATCACTCACTTTATGTGAGAAAGGGATATGTAGGTTTGGTCATCATAGTCATCTATGTGGATGACTTGATTATTGTTGACATATCGAACTCCACTCGTGATACGCCAGGGTGACCGTTGTGCATTTATGTCACCGACGTGTTAGTTGCGGACGCGGTTGGTACACCGCCCCTGAATAATAGCTACATGATAGCTATCCTTATCTACTCTAGTTTGTGGCTCAGTTAGTATGCCACCTTAGTTAGTTGAGTTTGGTTTGAGACCCATATATACAGGGTTCTTCTATTTCTTTGTATGAGAGTTCATTTGGCTTACACAACTAAGAAGAGGAAAACTGTTTTCAGCCTCCACCCTTGTGTGTATTCCCCCATTGTGCAAGCAAGATAGCTACAAGTGAGACTCCTTCCTTCTCTCCCACAATCTTGACATGGTATCAGAGCCTTGTTCATGGTAAGGAGCTCAAGAAAGCAAGCCAAGCTCGCGGTGTTCTGGTAAGAGGAGCAGTGTTGCTTTCATTTTCTGTTTTGGGAGCAGATCTCTGCAGGTAGCATAGCCGAAAATTGTAGGAGTGCATTGTCTCAGGTTGAGACGCCCTTCGCGGTGAAGCAAGAGGGTAGTATATGCTGCGGGAAAGAGCTTTAGCTCTTGGCGACCCTATTTTTTTGATTTGAGGCCATTTCGGGGCCTGTTTTGGAGGCGGAAGTTTTCTGCACGCACTCAGGAAAAAGCCCAGTTTTATGCTGTGCAGCCACTGTTCTACAGGTCGGTGAATAGTTACTGTAAACATTGCATTGTATGCTTGTGCGCAGAGACATTGGGAGCTACAGAATCATCCCTGTTGCCTGTTGATGCAAAATCGTCACTAGGAGGTGACTGTGTGGTCAAATACCACTTTCGCCAGTTTTGCAGATTTTCCCTTGTGAGGGTGAAGCTGTGGTTTTTGCAGTGACAGAATTTTTTGCAGTCTTCTGTAATGGCATCTGATTCTCTTTCACAGATTGTCACTGAAAAGCTTGACAAGAACAACTTCCAAGCATGGAAGTTTAGAATGACGAATTTCCTTATGGGAAAAGGATATTGGGAATTTGTTGCAAGAAATGAAGAAGAACCAGTTCTTCCTGATGTCCCCAATCAACAGCAAATGCAGGCATTTAAAGCATGGCATGAGAGAGCCAGGAAAGTTATGTATTGGCTGTCTATCAGCATTTCAGACTCTATGATTGTGCATATTCAGGATGCAAGTACGCCAAAGGAGGCATGGGATACTTTGTCAAAAATGTATAGCACAAATACGCAAGCCAGGAAAATGCAGCTCAAGCAAGAGTTGCACAATGTGCAAAGAGAAAATATGAGCATCAACGACTACCATATGAAGGTGAAGAAGATTGCAGATGCACTTGCTTCCATTGGGTCACCAGTGGAAGATGATGATTTAGTTTCTGTGACCTTGAATGGTCTAGGAAAGGATTATGCACAGTTTCGGACATCCATTTCAGTTCGTGAAAGATTTCCTAATTTTGAGGAGTTGATTGCTCTTCTAATTTCTGAGGAACAGAGAAATGGTGGTGCATCTTCTTCAGGAGGAACTTCAAAAGAAGCTGTCTTCTACTCAAATGCTGGGAGAGGTAGAGGCAGAGGTAGAGGAGGCCGATTTGGAGGCCGTGGTAGAAATCAAAATATGCAGCAAACTCAAGAAAACCAGTCCTATGGAGGAGGACGTGGTAACTCTAGAGGCAGGGGGAGCCAAAGAGGTCGTGGTGGATGGCAAAGAGGCCAAAATGCAAACAGTAATGTTGAATGCTACTACTGTGGTAAAATGGGTCATATGGCTAAAGACTGCTATAAAAAGCAGAATGACATCATGAATGGAAAACTGCAACAAGGGAATTATGCATCTTCTAGTAGACAGGGTGATGACAAAAATGAGCATTTGTTCATGGTGCAGCACATGAACAATTCTGTGACAAGTGGAGAAGAAAGCAACGATGTATGGTATGTTGACTCAGGTGCATCAAACCATATGACAGGTCATGCAGAATGGATGGAGGATGCAAGGAAAATGGAAAAACTAGGATTTGTGGAGACTGGTGATGATACTGCACATCCTATTGTGCAGATTGGAAAAATTCCTTTGTCTATGCAGGATGGGAAAAAGAAATACCTGTCCGATGTATTTCATGTCCCGAATATCACCAAGAATCTGGTTTCTGTTGGTCAAATGGTTGAGCAGGGCTTGCAGGTCAGATTTAATCCTCATGGATGCTTTGTTGAGGATATGAAAAATAAAGGTCGCTTGATAGCAAAAGGAAAGAAGAAGGGCAGAATGTTTACATTGGATGCAGACATGCCTGAATTGAGTGCAGCAATGTTTGCACATGGGACCGGTGTAGTTGCAGATATTGATATCTGGCATAAACGCATTGGTCATGTTAATGTACAGCGACTTAAATCAATGCAGGCCCAAAATATTGTTGCAGGATTGCCTAAGTTCAAGGTTGCAGAAATGCATAAGATATGTGAAGCCTGTCAGTTTGGAAAACAGGCAAGGAAACCATTTCCTAGACATGTTCAAGAGAGTAAGAAGCCATTGGAATTAATCCACTCTGATGTGTGGACTACTAAAGCTGCATCTCTTGGAGGCTGTCATTATTTTGTCAGTTTTATTGATGACTATAGCAGAAAAGTTTGGGTGTATTTTATGAAAAAGAAAAGTGAAGTTTTTGGGCATTTCAAAACTCTTAAAGCTATGGTTGAAAAAGAAACAGGTCTGCAGATAAAATGCCTGAGGTCAGATGGAGGGGGAGAGTACCTCTCAAATGAGTTTGCAAGGTTCTTGCAGGAGCATGGCATAAAGCAGCAATATTCATGCAGTCATACCCCACAGCAAAATGAAATTGCAGAAAGAAAAAACAGACATATTGGAGAGGTGTCTCGTGCCATGCTCAATGAAAAAGACCTGCCAGATTTTTATTGGGCTGAAGCAGTTGCTACAGCAGTCTACATAATGAACAGGACTCCCACTGCAGCAATACATGGAATGACTCCAGAGGAGAGGTATACTGGTAGGAAACCAGATATTTCTCATTTGAAAATTTTTGGTTGCATTGCCTATGTACATGTGCAAGATGAGTTGAGATCCAAGTTGGATCCAAAAGCTGAGAAGTGCATCTTTATTGGTTACTCTCTGCAGCAAAAAGGGTATAGATGCTATAACCCTTCTACTCGTAAGTTTACAGTGAGCAGAGATGTTGTTTTTGATGAGATGAGTAGCTGGTATAAACCAGTAAATGTGATTGATGATGTAGATGCACAAAATGGTAATGCTGCACAGAATTCACAGTAGCAGTCACAAAATATTAGTGGACCTGGAGCGTCCTCTAGCAGTGGTTCACATTCTTCGCCATGGACAGGCAGATTGAGATCAGGAGAATCTTCTCAAAGTAATGCAGATAGTGGTATGCAGGTATCACGAAAAGGAAAAGAGAAGTTTGATCAGCCCATGTTTGATGTGAATGCAGGTCACTCTTATGTGGATGGTGAATCCAGTGGCTCAGAACAGAGCATTGATGATGAGTTGGGTATTCCTTCTATTGTTACACCTGGAGTAAGGAAGACCAGGGATGTTTTGAGGGCACCTGGGAGTGAACCCACTTTGCGCAGGTCTACCAGAGTTAGGTATCCTGTGGATAGGCTGAAATATGATGGATTTACAGCCATTCACTATGCATATATGGTCAAGGTGATACAGGAACCAGAACCCACTTCTTTTGAGCAAGCCATGGGAAAAGAAAAATGGGAGAAAGCCATGGATGAAGAAATGGATGCCTTGGAAGCAAACGCTACATGGGAATTGGTACCTTTGCCTAAAGGTAAGAATGCAATTGGCTGTAAGTGGGTTTATAAGGTGAAGCACAATGCAGATGGTTCTGTGAACAGATACAAGGCAAGATTAGTAGTCAAGGGGTATGCACAAACATATGGCATTGACTATGAAGAAACATTCAGTCCGGTTGCAAGAATGGCAACCGTAAGAGCAGTCATTGCTATGGCTGCATCAAAGGGATGGTCTTTACATCAGATGGATGTAAAGAATGCCTTCTTGCATGGTGATTTGCAAGAAGAGGTCTATATGGAGCAGCCACCAGGTTATGTGCATGCTGTTCATCCTGAGTTTGTTTGCAGGTTGAAGAAAGCCTTGTATGGCTTGAAGCAAGCACCTAGAGCATGGTCTGACAAGATAGGACAGTATCTTGTCACTATTGGCTTTCAGATTTCCAAGGCAGATTTCTCACTTTATGTGAGAAAAACAGAGAAAGGTATTATGCTACTTGTCATTTATGTTGATGATTTGATTATGACAGGTGACAGTGATGAAGATATCCTTCATGTGAAAATGCTATTGAAGCAGAAGTTTGAGATGAAGGATTTGGGAGAGCTGCGTTATTCCTTGGGCATTGAGGTGATTAGATCACCAAGTGGGATACAGCTCTTGCAGAGGCAGTATGGATTGGACATGCTGTCCAAATATGGGATGACAGGCTGTAAGCCTATTTCAGTTCCTTTGGAGCAGAATGTGAAGCTAAGCGCAGATGCAGGTGAGCTTCTGGAAGACCCTACTATGTACAGACGCATAGTAGGAAGCTTGATTTATATGACTATTACCAGGCCAGATTTGAGCTATGTTGTTGGATTGGTAAGTCAGTTTATGCAGGCTCCAAGGAAACCACATTTGGATGCGGCTAGACGCATACTCACGTATGTGAAGTCCACATTGCAGTATGGACTATTTTATGAGACTGGGGTTCAGATACAGTTGCATGGATACACTGATGCTGATTGGGCTGGTAGTATTTCTGATAGACGATCTACCAGTGGATATGTGTTCTCTTTTGGGAGTGCTGCAGTCACTTGGAGCAGCAAGAAACAGCCTACAGTTGCCTTGTCGAGCACAGAGGCTGAGTACAGGGGTGCAGCAATGGCTGCATGTGAGGTAGCTTGGTTGCATAAGCTACTTTATGATATGCATCAGTCTACAGATGGGCCAGTTGTCATTTATTGTGACAACATGAGTAGTATACACTTGGCAAATAACCCAGTTTATCATGCTAGAACAAAGCACATTGAGGTGCATTATCACTATGTGCGAGAGAGGGTTTTACTAGGTCTTATTGATCTAGTTTATGTCAGCACAGAGGATCAGGTAGCTGACATATTCACGAAGGCATTGGGCGCAGAGAAGCTGCGCAAGTTCAGAGACCTGCTTGGTGTGCAGGAATTGGGATTGAGCTCGAGGGGGAGTGTTGACATATCGAGCTCCACTCGTGATACGCCAGGGTGACCGTTGTGCATTTATGTCACCGACGTGTTAGTTGCGGACGCGGTTGGTACACCGCCCCTGAATAATAGCTACATGATAGCTATCCTTATCTACTCTAGTTTGTGGCTCAGTTAGTATGCCACCTTAGTTAGTTGAGTTTGGTTTGAGACCCATATATACAGGGTTCTTCTATTTCTTTGTATGAGAGTTCATTTGGCTTACACAACTAAGAAGAGGAAAACTGTTTTCAGCCTCCACCCTTGTGTGTATTCCCCCATTGTGCAAGCAAGATAGCTACAAGTGAGACTCCTTCCTTCTCTCCCACAATCTTGACAATTATTACAAGTGACAGTGACAATGGGATTGTTGAAGTTAAGGACCTTTTGAAGAGAGTTAATAAAGGATTTGGGTGAGCTAAGATACTTTCTTGGTATTGAGGTGATCAGATGTGATGATGGTATATAGCTATCCCAAAGTCAATATGGCTTGGATATGTTATCCAAGTATGGTATGACAACATGTAAGCCTCTTTTAGTACCATTGGAGAAAAATGTGAAGTTGAGTGCTAACATTGGAGATGAGATAGAAGACCTTATTATGTTCACGAAAATAGTAGGGAGTATGATTTACATTACTATCACAAGGCTACACTTGAACTATGTTGTTGGCCTTGTCAATCAATTTATGCAAATGCTTAGAAAGCCTCATTTGGATGCAGTTATATGCGTATTGAGGTATGTGAAGTCCACTTTACATTATGGACTTTTTTATGAGGCAGGTAAGTATGTATAGGTGTTTGAATACATATATGCATATTGGGCTGGTACCATGTCAGATAGAAGATCTACTAGTGGATTCATGTTTTCCCTTGGTAGTGTAGCAATTACATGGAGCAGCAAAATGCAACCTATAGTCGCTTTATCTAGTATAGAGGGGTTGAGTATAGAGGTGCTACTATGGCAACATGTGAGATGGTATGGCTGCAAAAGTTATTGGGTGATTTTGATGTAGAGGGAGATGGTCCTGTTTTTTTTCACTATAACAACATGAGTAGCATACAGCTAGCTAGGAACCAAGTGTTCCATGCTAGGAAAAAACACATTGAGGTGCACTAACACTTGGTGAGAGAGAAGGTACTTACAAGAGAGATTGACTTGGTGTATGTCAACACACAGGATCAGATAGCTAACATTTTCATAAATGCATTGGGTGCAAAGAAGCTTTGAAAGTTTTGAAGCTTACTTGGAGTTACAGAGATACAGTTGAGCTTGAGGGCAAGTGTTGAATGGCAAGCTTAACATGTGCGGATATTGATGATGGATATCGCCTAGCTAGAGTAGTTTGTTGCACCTACCTATAGCTGGCATAGTTGTAACGTGAGTCAATTAGCATAGTTAGTTATGCACTCTTTGACTTAGTGATGTTGAGAAATATGCAATCACACTTACTATATCATCTTTGTAAGGAACAACAAGGCAAAGAATCACATTGCAATAAAGCCTTACACTAGGTCATGTATGCATGGTTTATTAAAACCATAGTTGGTGAATACCATGGTCCCTTTCCACTTTTTTCCACCTACCAATACCACCTATTGTAAGCCTATAAAAGGCACTCATCCCCACACTCATTTGATCAATTATTCTCTTTCAATTGTACTTGCAATATGCTTGGATAATATCAATTGTTCTTCTTTGTCATTACTTATACCTCATTATGATTGTCTATTTGCTCATTAGTGGTCCACCTTAGCATGCATCCTCAATATTGTAACATGGTATCAGAGCGGGTTTCAAGCTAATGAGTCATTAGGCCACTGATTGGGTCACTTTAGTTTGAATTTTTGGCTTCCTCCACTTTCCCATAAATCTCTCACCTACCTCCATAGCCACCCACCTTTATTGGAGGGCTTGAATCTCTCAAACTATGCCATTTCAACTCATGATTTCTTCTGGGATTATCTTCCTCTACTCCAAACACTCCTCCCTATCACCTCACAGCTTGAGAGGTGACATTGTCACCTCTCTACTCCAGCATTGTGCCTACAATAGCTCACTACCCGAATTGCACCATCTCTGATTTGTACTACTCATTACAACGAGGTTGTCCATTACCATAGGGCATTTGAAGCTATACATCTAAGCTCTCTCCACCTCAAAGAATTTCTCAAATGGCTATCTCTATGAGTAGCAATAAGCAAATAACCAATTGCCTGTCAAAACCCTAAAGAGAGTAGCCATAGCCATTAATCACCAAGCTCATATTTTACTTCATTTTCTCACTTTATTTAGTTCAATGATATCATTGATTCCCTAATCTACTACAACACTCAACCCTCAGCAAAGTTACCACTTCAAATTAGCAAGAAGAAGATTCAACATCAAATGCTTCAACTACATAGTATCTCTTGATGCTACCTAGTGTTGGTTAACACTAATCTTCTTGTGTCCTTTGACACACTCAAATTCAACTCTTTTGTTGGTCTACTCTTAGTTATTTACTACTGCTCCTACCAACAAAATGGACAAAGATTCACCCTCATGCCGATTCAACAGTGTCAAATTCCACACATGGCAAACTAGGATCAAACTGATCCTAATGAAGAAAGGCTTGTGGTCAATCACAAGTGATCAAGAGAAGAAACCAAGGGAATGTTGCATTCTCAATCTTATGGGACAAAAATGATGATAAAGCTCAAGTTATTATCAAGCTTAAACTTGATGACAGCTACATTCATCATGTTGATGATTGTGAAACCTCTCAAGCAATGTGGGATCGATTAGAAACCCTGTTTGGAGTTCACTCAAAATCCTCCAAATATGGCTTGCTAATTGAATTTTTCAGGCTTGACATGAAAAGTAGCACCTCACTTGCAACTCATTTAAATTATATGGAAATCTTGTTGACATAACTTGCAAGAATCAACTTGAAGATGGATGAAGACATTTTCATTGGAGTGCTTCTCAAGAGTCTTCCACCTAAGTTTGATAATGTGTCTACCACATTAATCAACATGCCAATGCCAAAGCTTGTGGATATCAAAGCCTCTCTCTTGGAAGAGGAAGAGAAGATCAAGACCAAGGGAGAAACAAGCATCCCAAGAGAAGACCAACAACTTCTCTATGTGAAACGGAAGAAGAGCATAGTTTTTGGTTTTTGTAAAAGACCTGGGCATATTGAGAAGTTTTATCATGCTTGGAAAATATCTCAAAGAGAATATCTTACAATAATCAAAGAAGATGAAGACAACAATGGAGAAGAAGAAGAAGACACCCAAGAACAAAAGGAAAGGACTCAACTATCCTTCTTTTGTAGCTCATTTTCTAAGACTTTTTTAGGTTTTATATGTGTACTTGCCTAATGCTCTTACCATAAGCATTTGTACTCCTCATGTAACCTTTTGCACACTATAGCCTCTAGACACTTAATGAGGCCTTGTGATAGCCTCTGGCTTTATATGATTATTTCTTTCCATGTCTACACTTAGCAAGGTTCTACTCATGATAGCCTCTATGTACTCAGTGTCCTTCTTGGTTGTGATTGAGGGGGGGTCTTGAGAAATGTGAAATCACATTTACTATAGCTTCTTTGTAAGGAATAGATGGACAAAGAATCACATTGCAATAAAGTCTTAGACTAGGTCATTTATGCATGGTTTATTAAAACCACAGTTGGTGAATACTATGGTCCCTTTCCACTTTTTCCCACCTATTGTAAGCCTATAAAAGGCACTCATCCCCACACTCATTTGATCAGTTATTCTCATTTAGTTGTACTTGCATTATGCTTGGATAATATCAACTTTTCTTCTTTGTCATTACTTATGCCTCATTATGATTGTCTATTCGCTCATCAGTGATCCACCTTAGCATGCATCCTCAATATTGTAACAAGTAGATTGCTTTTCTTTATGTTATATCTTATCTATACTTTGTGTACATTGTATTGTGTGTGAAAGAAGAAAAAAAAACTAGCAAGAAAATTTGTTGGCCTCCATCTCTCTTCTTGTGCCATTGAGAGAGCTTCCTGTGTATGGTGTGTGTTTGTGCAACAACTCAAGCAAGTCTCCCCATCATGCGATTCTTGACATATCATGACATACATCAAGCTATCCACGATGGATGCATATAGGATGTTGGCAATCTTAGCCCTCTCATCATCTAATAACTAAGGATAAAAAAAATTTCTAACCTTCACATGAGAAGGTAATGGGTAGTCAATAGGCTTACTACCTTACATATGGAATCACTCAAAGACTTTATAAATGTACCCCTTCTATGACAATTAGAGGAGTCTCTTAGAATGATTGTGTGTATTGAGTGTGAAATATGTTGGTTTTTGGGCTGATTTTTTGTTGTTTTTCATGATAAATGGTTGTTTATTTTGAAGTGTTTGGAAAGGTTTGGATAAGTTTGAAGGATTTTTTATGGTTTTTGATAAGGATGTTTGGTTCTGTAAGGTCTGATTTTCTTCTATTTTGTTCTGTGTTGTTTCTGTTTTGGTAGTAGAGATGGATGAATGAATGTTTTGAGAGATGATTGAAGTTGTGTGAAGAGGTCTATGAAATATTGAATTGGTTTTGTTTTGGTTTTTATGATTTTTATGGGTTCTGTTGATCTTCTGTGAAGTTTTGTAAGCTTCAGTAGCTCTGTTGTTCTGTACTTCTGTTGCTCTGTGGTTCTGTTCTGTTGTTTCTATTTAGTGTTATGATGGATGTGTGGATATTTTGGGAAGTGTTTTTGTCTTAGGAAAGGATGAAAGGAAGCTCTATCCAAGCTAATTGAAGTGAAGAAGTAACTGTTGAAGATTTACAGAAGATTTACAGAAGGTTACAGAAGACAGTGACAGAAGACAAATTTCACAGGACACTATGAAGTCTCTGGTGACTCTTCATATCAGACATACCTTTTGGGAGGTGTATCCACGACCTAATGATGGGACCTAAAATGGGCCGGCACTGGCTATAGCACTAGTCGGACCTCATGCTCATGACACACAAACACCCTCACGGCCTCGCGGACCAGGAGCGTCAATCTAATGCTAAGGGACAAACTGCCCTAATTAGCAGTAGGAGCTTGAAGTGATGGATTCACACCCCCACTTGAAGTGGGTAGACTTGGTGGAGGAGAAGAAGATCTTACACTTCCTCCTGCACATAATGGAATAGGTGGAGTAGTTAAATGACTAAGACCACTGCTGCGTATACGTACTGGGCTACTCTTTGAGGAAAGTAACGGCTTACAATCTCTAACCACCGTCTAGCCCTCTTAGCACGTTCTGCTTTCTGGATTTCGGCTTGACGGTCCTTGTCAGAGGACATAAACCAACTTCCTTTTGGTCCCTAGAAACCCTAGATCCAAAAACCACCACTTATAAGTGGCTCCCGGCAGACGCACCACTGATGGGACCTAAAATGGGCCGGCACTGGCTATAGCACTAGCCGAACCTCATACTCATGACACACAAACACCCTCACGGCCTCGCGGACCAGGAGCGTCAATCTAATGCTAAGGGACAAACTGCCCTAAAGCTTAATTTATGTGTTTATAGTTTATAGTCCAACATTTTCCTTAAACTCCTCAGAGGGAGAACCCTTATACATTGGCAATTCCACGATTACACACATATAGGAGGCACTCCACCGACTAATAGTCAGAGCCCCACTGCAGCTCTCCTACATCTCAGGGATTGGCCCTTTGATGCGCTGCTAAATATATAACACAAACGAGCACAAACTCCTCTCTTTTACATTTCTCGTATTTCCAGGAGATATACCATGCTTCCTCACTTCACAATCCCTTAGGAAACCGACCCTCTACCCTATGGCAAAGGATAACCTCACACTCTCAAACGTGGGTCAAAGTCCTAAGAAAACAATTGCTATGCAGTCCAGGAGATTTTTCCTTCAATACCATGAACCATGCATAGTGCATAATGTGAATGGTTTAGTACACAAACAATAGAAAATCAGCATTGTGCATCGTGCGCAACCACTCTTTTCATGATTTCCATGCTAACGTTTATATATTGAAACGAGGAGAGACACCGAGCCTTATGCTCATACTGCCTTTTTCTTTATTTTAAAAAAACATCCTATAGCCATGATGCAACACATAAATGAGATTTAAGAGTGTACTTTGACGCTCAAACTCTCCTCTCACCCTACCGTTTAATGTTTTGCAATCGTTGATAAGTGTAAGAGTCGTTTTATGTGTATTTCTTTGTAGAGAAAGCAATAAATACGGACAAAAACATAGAAATGAGGGTAAACCGAGGCTAACCTCATGCTCTACCTTCATGATACATTGCACAAACACTTATGTGATTTTTTAGAATTTTCCTTTTATCGTTTCCTAATTTTCTCCCATTTAAAACCTATTTTTCACCATTTTTTAGTATTTTTCTCTATTATCTTCAATAAAAAATGACTAAAAATTGAGATTGATTATGGGCTATGGCCTTAGGTTTCTTGACAGCAAAAATTCAGGTTTTATTGATGTTATATCTCATGTTTCCCCTTTATTTTGCAAAAAACCCCCATTTTGCCTCTTAAACGCGTGTTTTACGGGTTTTATACCATTAATTTTCTGATTTTCTGAGCATAAACTAATCAAACTCATAGCAAACAACAATATAATGCATAATCAGCCCATGGGAACAATATTTCATCAACCAAATAGCATAAAAACTCATTTTTCCTTCATAAAAATTGAATTACCGCTTAGGCTTTGTGTCTCGAGATCTCGGTTTTGCTATGGGATTGCGTGTCAACCCTCATTCAATGTCCAGCCTGGTATTCTTTTCTTCATTGTGATCATATAAAACCTAATAAAAAAGCTTGTTGATGATGACAAGATAGATTTTCTTGCAATAGAAACCCTATTTCCTTGGTGTCTCTCTTGGGGCTCCAGTGTGTAATAAGTATACTAACTAAATAAGAGGCATTCCCCATAGCCTTCATCTCAAACCTCCTCTTGAGCTAAGCCTTCAAAGCACCCAACTTATCATGGGCAATGTTAATCTCAGCACAAGAAGAAAGCAGAAAAAATGGAAAAGCGGATCACCTAAAAGAGGTGGCCCAGGAGGGAATCGGATGCAACGGAAGAGGTAGGGTGAAGAATGACTAAATGTACAGGGGTGACCTCTAAAATCAATTCAAAGGCAAAAGCGCATTTTTAAATGCAAGGCGCCCCTAAAACTATTGTAAAAGAGCGCCAAGCTCCCTCCTCTACAAATCGTAAAAGGTAGGTGGGCATAGGTAAGAGAGAAGGCACATAGAAGGAAATGGAAAAAGGACCTTGCCATAATGACTGGTCGTGTAAAAAAGGGGATAAGGGGATGACCGCCCAAAAGGGATTAGGGTTTTATAAATTTGAAAAGTTATTGAAGAGCTCATTCTTTGGTGTGTGGCAAAAGTAGACTCATCTTCCTCTCCTTCTCTTCTCTTTGGTTGTTTGTGAGTGCTTGAGGGAGGGAGTGTGAGTGAGGGAGGGAGTGAGTGTGTGAGGGTGAGGGATCTTGGAGGTGAAGCTCTCCATCATCTCCTCTCTTCTTCTTCTCTTCTTTCCTCTTCTCTCGTCTTATGCGTGGCTATGGAGGATGGAGCTTGGAGGAGGAGGCTTCAGGATGCTTGAGTGTGCATCACAAATCATGGAGCTAATGGAGTGCTTGAGGGAGGAGGCAACTCGTTTGGGCATCAAGGTAAGCTCACTACACCCCGATAGGATCGAAGGCACATCGACTAGGTGAGAGATAGCCATAGGTGCATACTTGAAACGCTTGAAGTGAAAGGTGAGAAGGATCGAAGCTTGCATGCGAGAGCTATGGGGGGAGACCAAGAGGAAGAAAGAGAGAGACAAGAAATGGGAACTCCAACAACCACAATGTGTGGCCTGGCCTTGCTTTATTCAAACTGTCATTAAAAGAACAAAGAATAAGTGACTATGACGAGCGCCCACCACCTGTAGTGTGCAGTGGCAGGTATTATCAGTGTAGTAATACATGGGCGGCTAGGCAGAGGCGCCTTTGCCCCCAACAACCTCCTGTTTAAAGGCGAATCTACCCTACTGAGAGAGAGAGAAAAAAGAAAAGATAGTACAACATGTACACATACACAACAGGATGAGGAAAAAGACGTCATCTCAACCAATGCCCATCAATCTCTTGAGGAAGGCAAAGCACTCAATAGTGAGGCTTTTTGTGAGCAAGTCTGCAGGATTCTGCTCAGTCAGAATCTTGACAAGGTCAACAGACTTGTCCTCAGCGACCTCATAAATGAAGTGATACCTCACCTCAATATGTTTAGTATTCGCATGGAAGACCAGATTCTTAGCCAACTGAATGGCACTCATAGAATCTGAATGCAATGTAGGCATAGCATCTGTCGTACCAAGGTCTGCAATCAAACGGCCTAACCAGATAGCCTCCCTGCAAGCCTTTGGGGCTGCAATATACTCAGCCTTTGTAGTAGAAAGGGCTGCACATTTCTATGCCCTGGACATCCAAGGGATAGCCCCTCCAGCATAAGTAAACACATAGTCAGAAGTGGACTTTCTATTATCTGCATGTCTGGCATAATCAGAGCCAGTGTACCCCATGACTCCTATATCTTGGCTGCCATAACAAAGACTCATATCTATTGTGCCTTTCAGGTACCTCATGATACCCTTCACGGTATCCCAATGTTTCTTGCCAGGTGTAGCCATATAACGTGCCACAATCCCAAATGCAAAAGCAATATCTAGATGGGTGGCTATCATGGCATACATAAGACTGCCCACGGCTGATACATAGGGAATCTTGGCCATCTCGGCCCTCTACTAATTTTTCTGCAGACAATCGGCCTATGAAACCTTCACATGAGAAGGTAATAGATAGCCAATAGGCTTAACATCCTGCATATGTGAAAGCATTCAAGGACTTTATATACATACTCCCTCTATGATAGATAGAGGAGTCTCTGAGATCTATCGCGCATGATGCGCATACCAAGTATATGAGAGACATGTCCCAAATTTTTCATCTCAAAGCTCTTATTGACCTGAGCCTTAAGAGCATCGAGCTCCTCACGAGTTGTCCCTGCTAAAAGCATGTCATCCACATAGAGTACCAAAATCAGTAAAGAACCATCACGGGCTTTCTTCGAGTACAAGCACGGATCCATAGCATTACAGTTGTAGCCTTGTCACTGCATGAATGCATCAAACTTATGGTACCATTCCCTAGGTGCCTGCTTCAAGCCATATAGACTCTTCTTTAGTTTGCACACTAGGTGTCCCCTGCCAAGGTCTGCAAAGCCCTTATACTGCTCCATGTAAATCTCATCATGCAAGTCCCCATGTAAAAAACTCATCTTGACATCCATCTGGTACAAGTCTAGGTCAAGCTGTGCAACCAAGGCCAAGACTAAGAGTAGGGTGGTACGATAGGTATGAAACTAATCTTGACAGGGTGTCACATGAAAGGATGAACCCGAATCCAAGAGCCAACACTGCGCATACATAGAATGTATCTCAATCTATAAGGCATCGCATGAAGAAGCTGTAAGTATGTAATCATCATTTGAATTAGTGGCATGCATGACATTAACCTCTTCTGTCTTCACACTGGACTTTGCAGGTACAATACTACGCTCAAAAGACTTTTCCTGCACTTTTTCTTTTCCCTTTTCCTTGCGCTTATCATCTCGCATTTTATGGCACTATGGCCTAATATGTCCTACTTTTTCACAATAATGACGTATAAGATCAGACTTCCGTCCCACGGGACTTACTGCGACCATGTGACTTGGATCTGGACTTCTGAGAGTCCCTGCCCTTATGATCATTATCATGCATGCCATGTCTGCCACCTCTAATGGTCAATGCATGTGAAGAGCACGAAGCATCATTGTTTCTCCTATTGATTTCCTCAGTCAATAAAGCACTCTCAACATCTTTGATTTTCAGCCCATCAAGCTTGTTCGTGCATATGGCAGTACGGAAGACATCTTATGATTCAGGCAAGGTGCCAAGAAGAAACAATGGGTGCACGTTGTCTTTGAACTCAATACCCTGTGACAACAAACTCTTCATGATAGCATGAAACTCACTGAAATGAGATGAAAGGGAGGTCCCCTCCTTCATGTGAAGGTCCATTAACTACTTCAGTCAATACATCTGTGACGCAGGACTTTGTTGCGCATAGAGCTCCTGAATTTTCTCCCATAAATCCCATGCACTCTGATTCTCATCTTCAACCACATTATGATGGACCTCTTCTGAGAGTGACAAAATAATGGTAGACTTGCATAGCTCATCAACTTCCATCCAAACATCATCATCCATATCCTCAGGTTTGACACCTTTGAAATGCAAAGGTTTAATCTGCAACTTCTGCATCAAAACCTACCATATTTGGGACTTCCAATATCCATAGTTGGTACCATCCAACTTGGCAATGTTAAAGAGAGCTGTGCCTTTCAAATAACTAGCCATACTATCCCAAATGTAAATTTGCAAGTTGCTATAATTAGCAGAAAATGCACTAAAACCACTTCTAAAACTAGCTGAAAGGGTGGATTTTACCAAGAGAAGCACCTATCCACCAAATATGACTAAGATAACATCAAATAGTAAGCATTACCCTCATAGAAGTGCTCAAAATCTACAGATTTCAGCTTGTTGTAATAAATGACAGATTTCAGTAAATGAGAGCTAACTGTGCCAGAAGCGGATCCCAAGTCAATCATATAATGTCAAGACCATTACCAGTATCATGCGGGCATAACATAGGCATATGACAGTCGATAAGCATGAATCCAACACCCGAACATGCCATGAAATATCTACGAGTGAGTAGGCACACCCCCTAGTCAACGAAGCAAAGTGTGCTTGCCACTACCAAGACTTGACACAATTAGGTGTCAGCTCACAAGGAAAGGGACCCAAGTCAAAGAGTCAGCACATAAGCATTGGAAGGAACCAAGACATATGAACCGTGCATCATCCCAAAGGGTGAGAAATTCCAAATAGTCTCAAAAGCTCAAATAGCATAAGATCTATCTGCTCTATGTCTGCATGTCGGCTAGAAAGCATCTGTATGTAGCATCCATAAGCATGTAAGACATCCCCAATGTAGATCTCTGGCAAACCAAGTAACATCCAAGACAAATTTAAGATAACGTACAGTCGAACAAAGATAGCTCTTACAATGAAAATGAGAACTATTGTTCCTTCACTAACGAGAGTGACTAGAAAATTGACACGATAGAATACAACACTAAGGGACAAGTGATAGAGAAAATATGAGCAGACTCCAAACCACTCAAGGGAAATGCATTTAGAATTGAAAGAGGAGTCATGCGCATGGATTGTGATTGCACCTAGTGTTGAGATATCGAGCTCCACTCGTGATATGCCAGGGTGACTGTTGTGCATTTATGTCACCAACTTGTCAGTTGTAGATGCGGTTGGTACACCGCCCATGAATAATAGCTAGATGACAGCTATCCTTATCTACTCTAGTTCGTGGCTTGGTTAGTATGCCACCTTAGTTAGTTGAGTTTGGTTTGAGACCCATATATAGGGTTCTTCTATTTCTTTGTATGAGAGTTCTTTTGGCTTACACAACTAAGAAGAGGAAAATTGTTTTCAGTCTCCACCCTTGTGTGTATTCCCCCATTGTGCAAGCAAGAAAGCTACAAGTGAGACTCCTTCCTTCTCTCCCACAATCTTGACACCTAGTTGGAGCACATAGGTGCAATAAAGTTTAAGCAACCAGGCCTAGCCCAACCACATGCCATGCCATTGCTTAGGACAAATTCACCATCGGAGCTACAGCTACCATCGAGAGAGACTCCCTTTTCTAGTGAAGATGGAGAGTTTGATTCTGAATTGAAAGTAAAATCAAATAGTGATCCTGAAATACCTTGACCTTCTAGGACTAGACACACCAAGGGGGACTTACCCATCCACCTCAAGTGCCTAAGGTTAAAGGAGGAAAGAAGGAAGCAGCCTAAGGACGTGCATCTAGAGGAGCAAGGGATACCGCAAGACCTACCAAGGAGATTCACTAAGTTCAAGAAAGGCGATAGGGTAGTAATCTTGCTAGGAGCCAAATGCCAGGGGCAAGCAAGTGAACCAATAGAAGGACCCACCAAGGTCAAGGAGGTCAATTTAGGCAAGGAGGGGGAGACACCCTGACATGTCTTTATAGCCAATGGCCTAACTAAGAAAGAGAAATCAAGTCTCATTGCTCTCTTGTGAGAGTATATAGACATCTTTGCTTAGACCTTGGAGGAACTCAAAGGAGTAGATTTGAGTGTTGTGACTCACAATATACCCATGACACCCGACACAATGTCGATCAAGCAGCGACCCTATCCCATAAATCCAAAGCATGCTCACGCTGTCAAGGAAGAAATTGATAA
Source organism: Lygodium microphyllum (assembly GCF_053477565.2). Classification (NCBI taxonomy): domain Eukaryota; kingdom Viridiplantae; phylum Streptophyta; class Polypodiopsida; order Schizaeales; family Lygodiaceae; genus Lygodium; species Lygodium microphyllum. The sequence goes on from NC_141139.1 coordinate 174,240,118, forward strand.
GCTAATGAGAGTAGGATTCATCTACGAAATTGAGCACATACACTAGGTTTCACCCATAGTCATCGTACTAAAGAAGAACGGGAAGATTAGAGTATGTGTCAACTACAAAAAGATACACTGCTACAAACAAAGATAATTATCCATTGCCATACACCAAGCACATGCTCGAGAGAGTGGTTGGTGAAGAGGCCTATAGTTTCCTAGACGGCTTCTTGGGGTATAATCAGTGCAAGTTCATCCTGACGATAGGCACAAGACTGCCTTTGCCACTGAGTGGGGAGTCTTTGCCTACATAGTCATGCCCTTCAGGGTTGACTAACACATTAGCTACCTTCCAGAGGCTCATGTGTGCTATATTAAAGGATATGCTTAGGAAGAAGTTAGAGTTTTTCATCAACGATATGTGTGTTCACTCCACTTGGAAGGAGCACGTAGATACACTTTGAGCTGTATTTGAACATTGTCAATTATATCATCTCTCGTTGAACCCCTTAAAGTGCCAGTTTTGGATAAAGCACTGATGCATCCTAGGGCATGTTGTGTCAAAGAATGGCATTGCCTCCAACTTCTCAAAAGTTAGAATTATCATTGATCTTCCACCACCAATTGATTACAAGGGATTTTAGTGCTTCATAGGCCATATAAAGTATTATTGGTGGTTTGTGTTGAACTACGCATTGATTGCCAGACCTTTATACAAGTTGTTGAATATATTTGAATGGACCAAGGAATGCCAAAGCGTGCATGAGGAGTTGAAAAAGGCTCTAACCACTGTACCAATTCTATGAGCCCTAGACTGGACAATCACTTTTCATGTTCACATTGATGCTTCTAAGTTCATTTTAGGAGCGGTGTTGTGCTAGCCTAAAGAACACAACTTCGACTATCCTGTGAGCTTTGCTAGCAAACAACTCACAGATACGGAAATGAATTATTAGACAATGAAGAGAGAAGATTTAGTCATGGTGTTTGTTGTAAAGAAGTTTTGGAATTATGTTTTGGCTACGCCCTTTACCTTCTTTGTTGGCCATCAAGCCCTACTTTACCTTGTTAATAAATCGTGTGCTATAGGACACATAGCTCAATGGCTACTTTTGCTTTTAGAATTCAACTTCTCCATTGTCATGCATAAAGGAAATAGCATTGTATGGCTAACCATATGTCTTGCGCATCCCCATGGGAGAAGTCGTTGGTCAAGGCATTGTAGATGAACTACCTGATGCCCATCTATTCAACCTATCCAATGCAAAAGACTTGTTTAGAGCTTATTTAACATCTTATTGGGTAGATGACATAGTCCAAGTGCTTGAGCACGGACTCCATGAGCAACTAATAGAAAAATCCCGACTTAGGTGACTCGTTCTCAAAGTCCAACCTTATCAGTTGATAGCAGGCCAACTCTATCAGCTAGGGCAAGATGGATTGCTGCACAGATCTGTGTGCGAGCATGAAATGCACAATGCACTTACAAAGGCATATAGAAGAATAGAAGGAGGGCATTTCAATGGAGACACAACAACCCGCAAGGTGCTACAGTCTCAACTATGGTGGCTACTCTTTTCCAAGAGATGCAACACGATTTATAAAGCACTATGATGAGTGCCAAAGGACCAAGGTGCCAGTTCACAAGGACAAAATGGAGTTTAGTTCAATCATTACAAGGAAAGCATTTGAGAAATGGGGAATCAACTTCATTGGACCAATTAGTCCCATAGCATAATACTCACAAGCAAAATACACCATTGTTGCCACAGACTACCTCACGAAGTGGGCGAAAGCATGAGCTACAAGCAAGAATGATGCTAGGACCACTGCCAAGTTCCTTTGGGAATAGGTAATCTCAAGATTTGGCTATCCCACCAAAATCTTAAGATTTGGTTATCCCACCAAAATCTTTAGCGACCAACGCATGGACTTCATCAATGAAGTGATCGCTCACCTCCTATCCACCTTTCTAATCATCCATCGAAAATCCTCACTGTACTATCCTTAGGCTAATAGCCAAACTGAGTCTACGAATAAAATTCTAGTAAACATCCTGACCAAGTTAGTCTCTACTTCGCACAGCAATTGGCATAACAAACTCATGGCAGCCTTATGGACCTACCACACAGCTTATAAAACGGTTATGGAATAGACTCCCTTTAGGTTGACCTACGGGACTGAAGCAATACTACCTGTAGAGCTCTTCATTCCTAGCTTGAGAATAGCTCATCAAGAGAGATCGGATGGAAAGAAGGCATGGACAGAGTGCCTAGTTGAGCTAGAACACCTATCAGAAACTCAACTTCTAACCACCCACGTGCTAATATGCAAGAAGAAAAGACACAAAAGCTATTTTGGCAAGTACGTTAAGCAACACAATTTCAAACAGGGAGACTTGGTACTATTGTACTTAGTCAAGGAACATAAGCAAAAAATGAAGTTTAGAGGGCTAGGGCCTTTCCGAGTCTGCACCATCGATCAAACTGGCAATGTAGAACTCAAAACCCTAGAGGGTGAGGGCATAGGATTTTTCAATGGTATCTAAATAAAGAAGTACTACCCTCCCACACACCCACTGCACAAGCCACCAATGCTAGGATCCCTTGTCAATGTATGAGTAGCCACCATCACAAAAATTGACGATGAGGATGAGGAAGCAGTAGAACTAACCTATCTAAATAGAACGGTCACTACCAAGCAAACACACACCTTCAATGCATTGATTGATGAGGGAGCTGACTTTAATGTCTTAACTCACAAGCATTGGACTCACATTGGTAGATTGCAATTGCAGCCCACCAACGTCAAACTCAGCCCATATGGAGGCTGCTCATATGTCCTCTTAGGAAAGTGCAAGGCTATGTCTCTATCAAATCTGAAAGCATAACAATGATCTTCTACGTGTTGCCAAACACCAAAGATGCAGGCACAGAATCATTGTTAGGACGCACATTTAAAAAGCAAGCCCATTGCAATGTCGGCTACTAGTCCTAGCATATTCACCTTGCCATAGGCAATATACGTATAATTACCGCTTTGAGCAAGGGCTACACGACTCCTTCAAAGTCCGCAAGGCCACCGATAGAGAAACCCATCGCCCAGTCTAAGGAGGGGGGTCATGACTCACCACCACCCACCAAACCTAAAGACCTATAAACCGCTAAAGCCAAAACCATGACCCCTGAACCAAGGCTTCAATGGATACCTAAACATCAACACTTGCCACCTAATAGTACACATTCCCAATCCTGCAAGGCTAAAGACCCACACTTAACCTAGGAAGCCAAGACAAAACCATAAACATCGACGTACGATCAAGTCGCAATGGGTCCCCAAGACCTTATTGCAAGCACAAGTCTACTATGCGGGTAACACCTGGATCTGGGTACCTAAGGCCAAAACAGCCAAAGGCCCTACTCAAATGCCGCCCTCAAGCTTGACCACATGAAAAATTAGGATAGATCAAGCACTCATCCCACAAGCAACTCAGACTGCTAAATCTTGAGAACCTCCAAAGCCCACCCTTCCATAATCTAAAACAATCTATAGGCCAAAATCGTAGCCCGCTACTAACAAGCTATCTCAACTTGGGTCTACTGGTGCCCCTCAAACCTCAAAAACACCATTAGCAACCACAGGCTAGCCTATTGAACAAGAGGCCAAGCCACAACCTCAAAAGCAACTCGAGCCACAACAATCAGCTATGCTAAACTCTCTAGTTCAGTCAAGCCCTAGCCATTTGCATGCCTTAGACCCTCTTATGAGTGGAGATCAATTCTAACCTTGGTCGTAGACTTCGTTGAGAACACGAGGGATGACTTGGTTGTTGCCTTAGACGCTTAGATGTCAGCTTCCAATGGCTTGCTAAAATATATGACTACATGGACTTAGACCTTTTGGGAGAGCCTTTAGCAATGAAGGTGCATATGCTACCTTACATATGGGAAGAATCCGAATTTTTATTTGTTAAGGCTACTAAAGCAGCTGAGGAGTTAATCCCCACCGATATTTCCCAGGAGCAATCACAAAGACACCTCATCACATCATATGGCAAGCGCACTGCATACACCACCGACCAAGAAATCGAAGAAGCAGCTTGCTCACAATGACTCTTCCTTCTTGAGGAAATGGTATGCTCTCCAACTTTAATGAAAATTTGAGGGCTATCAAATCATGACTAATGCTAAACAAAGACATGCTATCAAAACCTCGGACTATGACCCTACTTATGTAGCTCCCACCTCCTATAGGGTGTTGACAACAATTCATAACAGACCCCTAGAAGAGCACCTCCTGACCCATCCATCTTTAGATCATATTCTAACTGAGGAGAAGCTACACATTGCTAGCCAAATCGATTCTGGTGACTTCCTAATGGATGTTCTTACCTACATCACTCATGTAGACATTCAACCTATCGACATGGACCACTACGCTAAAATGGAATATAACCCAAACTTCTATGCTTGGCTCATGTGGATGTGAAGCACCGTGCACAAGCACCAAATACCCTTAACCCTTTAATCTCTAATCCTAGGAAGGATCCTTCTCATTCTCGGGGGGGGGGGGGGGGGGGGGGGGGGGGGGGGGGGGGGGGGGGGGGGGGGAAGGGGGAAGGGGGGTAAAGTGAAATGGTAACGTGAAATCAAATAGGTAATGTGAATAAAACATGCAAGGAAAACCAAAAAGCCTTAGTCAATGTCCAAAATAGATGAAAAATTAATTTGTGAATTGAGGAAAATTTGCATAAAATCTTGGAATGAAGGGACTCCTTGAAGGAAAAGTCTACTAATGTGCTCAACCATCTCAGGTCAGCAACATGGAGTCTTTCCTTTTGCAAATAATTATTTTGAAAAGCACTAATGGTGAACATGGCTTCATGACAGGAAACCATCATAGCAAGCCAAGAAAAGACTAGAAATTTTCCTTTCTCAGAAGAAGAACAGGCAAAATACGGCCTCTTGGCGAAGACAAGGGCTTTCAACCAATTTAAATTTCGATATATCTTCAACTAGAAGATGTAGTCATCGAAGAACGGGTCGTGAGGCAGAGTATTGAGAAATGTAATCTACATAAATATATGGAAGTAGTGCGCCAAGGGGTTGATTACATCCATTGCACAAAGTTCCTACGAACTTCTCACAGGAACCGTGGCACCGTGATCATGCGGGAGAGGTAGGGAGAAGAAACTTGCTAGGTGCAGATTGAATGGACCCAAAAGTTGGTAAAAAGAACAGTGGGCATGGCAAATAAAGTAGAGAGGAAGTCGAAGAGAGATGTATAAGCCATGCTGGGGATGGACAAGGTGAAGGTACACACCAACGATGGCATCAACGTGGCGGATATTCTATATCCCAAAATCCAACTCCACGCCAAGATAGTGCATACATTGTTCTCTAGTCAGAGGCATAACACAATCATGAGCTACATTAATTTCCCCTTGCTAGAGAGCATTACAACACAATCACTGGATGAGATGAACCTCAATAGCTTTGTGAGGAAGATCATCGAGACCTCGGCAAAGGCTCTAGCAACAAGAGGAAAGGTCACCGGAGGAGAGTCCCTGCCACCAAGGCTAGAAAGGAAAGCTTCATCTTCAAAGGTCTCAACCATTGGATTCAGTGGGGTCCTTATTGCCATCATTAGAGAATCCTTAGGGCAAGGGCAGGGAGGAGAAGAAGGAGTTTATGAGACACCGAGTAGGTTGCCACCTCACCAGGAACAAGAGGCACAATCTAGCAAAAGGACAATGAATGAGGATGAAGAGGATAGGGAATAGGAAGAGCACTCTAGCCATTGAGAGGCTAAGAAGACAAAGAAGAAAATTGCATAGGAAAAGCAAGAAGAGGAGAGGAGGAAAAAAGAAAAAGCAAACTTACAAAAAGCTCACAGGGATTCCAAGAAGGCTGAGGAGGAAAGAAAGAGAAAGGCGGAAGAAGAGAAGGAGAAGTTGAAAAGAAAGGAGAAGGAAGATATAGCACTTGCAACGCAAAAATCCATTGAGCAACAGTCCACCAAGCGACGAGCTAGAGCCCATGAGCCCGTTCAAAGATAAAGGGCCAAGCTCAAGTGCCTACATGCTAGAACTCATACCACCTGTAGTGCAAGAAGGCAAGGGCAAGACTCGAATCACCCCTATTCCTACACTCTTGGCGCCCGCCACTACCACCACCATATCCACACCTAGTTCTACAACCCAGGTGGATGCTAGCAACCTAATGGCCTGGGTCCAATACTTTGTGAATAAGGGAATGAGCCAAGGAGAAGGAGAAGGGACCCCTCTGGCAAGAACCAAAAGGGCAGCAATAGCAGATGCCGAGTCTAGACAAGACCGGAAGAAGCAAAAGGTAGCAACCTCCACAACCTCCACCCCTACAATAGAGATGCCACCTATGGACTATGATGAATATGTCAAGGAGCTTATCTCTCAACTAGAGAAAGCCAAGGTAGAGAAAAAGATAACAGTGGCAAAGCTAGAAATAGAAAAAGAGGCCATGGCTACATTTCAATTGGAGAAAACAGACCAAATAGCCATGGCCCAAAGGGAGATCAGTGAGCTCAAAGAACAACTACTAGCTAAAGAAGAAGCAGAAGCCAAATGGCAGGCAAGATTGGACAAAGAAACTAAAACCATAGTGCACTTGTGATAACACAATAAAGAGTTCATAGGGTTTTATGAGGACTTGCAAGTGGAAATGGAGAAGATTGCTAAACCAACAGAGGAACTAGAGGCATTGAGGGAGGAAAGAGCATGTAGATACGAAAAACAAGTGGATAAATTGACACAAGAGGCAGCCTCAACACAGGAAGAGTAGGAGAGATTGAAAAGAGAAATGGAAGATCAAGAACAGAGGCTAATAGTGCTAGCTCAAAGATAGGGGAAAAGCCTCAAGGAGATGACGAAAAGGGCAAACGAATGGACAGTGCATGATGAAAGATGGGTCAAAGCCTTGGCATGCCATTTGGCTCAAGCTGAAAAAGATAAGGTACTAGCCGAAAGCCGAGTAGAGGCTGCCCAAGTGGGCTTTGAAACCTGGCAACATGCCTTCTACAATACATTGCTTGATGTCACCTAGACGAAGGAAAGGGAGGCTATTGAAGTCATCAAGAAAAAGCTATGGATTGCATGCAGGTCCTTGAGAGCATGCCTAAATATGCCATTGCAACCTGTGGGAGTCAGCTTGACCTTGGAAGAGCAACGGAGACTTCTACTGTTGGGAAGCCTGACCCCATAGGAAATAGATGCAATAGGGTTCGCGGAAGGGGTCCAACAGGAAACCCAGGAAGGAGATGGGGCTGGCCCAAGCTTTGAGACGGGGTGCCATGAAGAAGAGCTAGTCCCATAGCCTCCTTCCCCACCACCAACAACAAGCGGACACATCCAAAGAAAGAAGGGCCACACTTAAGGGAAAAATAAAACAAATGGTGGAGGAAGCACGGAGAAGATTGAATACCAAACCTATAAAGTGTCCCCCGCGCCTATTCCACAAATTCATGATAGTTTCCCAGTGAGCTTCCATGTTGATTTAGTGATCTGGGAACAATAGGAAACTTCCAAAATCCCCTTAAATATGAACTTCCAATTCCCCGCCAATTTACACAGGGTACTAGATCAATAAGACCTAGTAAAACCCTCTCCCGCACATAGTGATAATGCATCTCAATGTGCTTTGTTCTAGCATGATAGACTGGGTTATTTGCCAAGTGTATACTGCTCATGTTGTCACAATAAATGACAACTGGCCCATCTGTAGGCTGATGCATATCATAAAGTAGCTTATGCAACCAAGCTACTTCACATGCAACCATTGCTGCACCCCTGTACTCAGCCTCTGTGCTCGACAAGGCAATTGTAGGCTGTTTCTTGCTGCTCCAAGTGATTGCAGCACTCCCAAAAGAGAACACATATCCACTGGTAGATCGTCTATCAGAAATACTACCAACCCAATCAACATCAGTGTATCCATGCAACTGTATCTGAACCCCAGTCTCATAAAATAGTCCATACTGCAATATCGACTTCACATACCTGAATATGCGTCTAGCCGCATCCAAATGCAGTTTCCTTGGAGCCTGCATAAACTGACTTACCAATCCAACAGCATAGCTCAAATCTGGCCTGGTAATAGTCATATAAATCAAACTTCCTACTATGCGTCTGTACATAGTAGGGTCTTTGAGAAGCTCACCTGCATCTGTGCTCAACTTCACATTCTGCTCCAAAGGAACTGAAATAGGCTTACAGCCTATCATCCCATATTTGGATAGCATGTCCAATCATACTGCCTCTGCAAGAGCCGTATCCCACTTGGTGATCTAATCACTTCAATGCCCAATAAATAACGCAGCTCTCCCAAATCCTTCATCTCAATCTTCTGCTTCAATAGCATTTTCACATGAAGTATATCTTCATCACTATCACCTGTCATAATCAAATCATCAACATAAATGACAAGTAGCATAATACCTTTCTCTGTTTTTCTCACATAAAGTGAGAAATCTGCCTTGGAAATCTGAAAACCAATAGTGACAAGATACTGTCCTATCTTGTTAGACCATGCTCTAGGTGCTTGCTTCAAGCCATACAAGGCTTTCTTCAACCTGCAAACAAACTCAGGATGAATAGCATGCACATAACCTGGTGGCTGCTCCATATAGACCTCTTCTTGCAAATCACCATGCAAGAAGGCATTCTTTACATCCATCTGATGTAAAGACCATCCCTTTGATGCAGCCATAGCAATGACTGCTCTTATGGTTGCCATCCTTGCAACTGGACTGAATGTTTCTTCATAATCAATGCCATATGTTTGTGCATACCCCTTGACTACTAATCTTGCCTTGTATCTATTCACAGAACCATCTGCATTGTGCTTCACCTTATAAACCCACTTACAACCAATTGCATTCTTATCTTTAGGCAAAGGTACCAATTCCCATGTAGCATTTGCTTCCAAGGCATCTATTTCTTCATCCATGGCTTTCTCCCATTTTTCTTTTCCCATGGCTTGCTCAAAAGAAGTGGGTTCTGGTTCCTATATCACTTTGACCATATAGGCATACTGAATGGCTGTAAATCCATCATATTTCAGCCTATCCACAGGATACCTAGCTCTGGTAGACCTGTGCAAAGTAGGTTCACTCCCAGGTGCTCTCAAAACATCCATGGTCTTCCTTACTCCAGGTGTAACAATAGAATAAATACCCAACTCATCATCAATGCTCTGTTCAGAGCCACTGGATTCACCATCCACATAAGAGTGACTTGCATTCACATCAAACATGGGCTGATCTACCTTCTCTTTTCCTTTTCGTGATACCTGCATACCACTATCTGCATTGCTTTGAGAAGATTCTCCTGATCTCAATCTGCCTGTCCATGGTGAAGAATGTGAACCACTGCTAGAGGACGCTCCAGGTCCACTAATATCTTGTGATTGCTGCTGTGAATTCTGTGCAGCATTACCATTTTGTGCATCTACATTATCAATCACATTTACTGGTTTATACCGGCTTCTCATCTCATCAAAAACAACATCTCTGCTCATTGTAAACTTACGAGTAGAAGGGTTATAGCATCTATACCCTTTTTGCAAAGAGTAACCAATAAAGATGCATTTCTTAGCTTTTGGATCCAACTTGGATCTCAACTCATCTGGCACATGAACATAGGCAATGCAACCAAAAAAACTCAAATGAGAAGTATTTGGTTTCCTACCAGTATACCTCTCCTCTGGAGTCATCCCATGTATTGCTGCAGTGGGAGTCATGCTCATTATGTAGACTGCTATAGCAATTGCCTCAGCCCAGTAAAAATCTGGCAAGTCTTTTTCGTTGAGCATGGCACGAGATACCTCTCCAATATGCATGTTTTTCCTTTCTGCAATTCCATTTTGTTGTGGGGTATGACTGCATGAATATTGCTGCTTTATGCCATGCTCCTGCAGGAACCTTGCAAACTTATTTCAGAGGTACTCTCCCCCTCCATCTGACCTTAGGCATTTTATTTGCATGCCTATTTCTTTTTCAACCATAGCTTTAAGAGTTTTGAAATGCCCAAAAACTTCACTTTTCTTTTTCATAAAATACACCCAAACTTTTCTGCTATAGTCATCAATAAAAGTGACAAAATAATGACAGCCTCCAAGAGATGCAGCTTTAGTAGTCCACACATCAAAGTGGATTAATTCCAATGGCTTCTTACTCTCTTGAACATGTCTAGGAAATGGTTTCCTTGCCTGTTTTCCAAATTGACACGCTTCACATACCTTATGCATTTCTGCAACCTTGAATTTAGGCAATCCTGCAACAATATTTTGGGCTTGCATTGATTTAAGTCGCTGTACATTAACATGACCAATGCGTTTATGCCAGATATCAATATCTGCAACTACACCGGTCCCATGTGCAAACATTGTTACACTCAATTCAGGCATGTCTGCATCCAACGTAAACATTCTGCCCTTCTTCTTTCCTTTTGCTATCAAGTGACCTTTATTTTTCATATCCTCAACAAAGCATCCATGAGAATTAAATCTGACCTGTAAGCCCTGCTCAACCATTTGACCAACAGAAACCAAGTTCTTGGTGATATTCAGGACATGAAATACATCCGATAGGTATTTATTTTTCCCATCCTGCATAGACAAAGAAATTTTTTCAATCTGCACAATAGGATGTGCAGTATCATCACCAATCTCCACAAATCCTGGTTTTTCCATTTTCCTTGCATCCTCCATCCATTCTGCATAACCTGTCATGTGGTTTGATGCACCTGAGTCAACATAACACACATCGTTGCTTTCTTCTGCACTTGTCACAGAATTGGTTGTGTGCTGCACTATAAACAAATGCTCATTTCTATCATCACCCTGTCTACTAGAAGATACATATCAATTTTTCATTCATGATGTCATTTTGCTTTTTATAGCAGTCTTTAGCCATATGATCCATTTTACCACAGTAGTAGCATTCAACATTGTTGTTTGCATTTTGGCCTCTTTGCCATCCACCATGACCTCTTTGGCTCCCCCTGTCTCTAGAGTTACCACATCCTCCTCCATAGGACTGGTTTTCTTGAGTTTGCTGCATATTCTGATTTCTACCACGGCCTCCAAATCGGCCTCCTCTACCTATGCCTCTACCTCTTCCAGCATTTGAGTAGAAGACAGCTTCTTTTGAAGTTCCTCCTGAAGAAGATGCACCACCATTTCTCTGCTCCTTAGAAATTAGAAGACCAATCAACCCCTCAAAATCAGGAAATCTTTCACGGACGGAAATGGATGTTCGGAATTGTGCATAATCCTTTCCTAGACCATTCAAGGTCACAAAAACTAAATCATCATCTTCCACTGGTGACCCAATGGAAGCAAGTGCATTTGCAATCTTCTTCACCTTCATGTGGTAGTCATTGATGCTCATACTTTCTCTTTGCACATTGTGCAACTCTTGCTTGAGCTGCATTTTCCTGGCTTGCGTATTTGTGCTATACATTTTTGACAAAGTATCCCATGCCTCCTTTGGCGTACTTGCATCTTGATTATGCACAATCATAGACTCTGAAATGCTGATAGACAGTCAGTACATAACTTTCCTGGCTCTCTCATGCCATGCTTTAAATGCCTGCATTTGCTGTTGATTGGGAACATCAGGAAGAACTGGTTCTTCTTCATTTCCTGCAACAAATTCCCAATATCCTTTTCCCATAAGGAAATTCGTCATTCTAAACTTCCATGCTTGGAAGTTGTTCTTGTCAATCTTTTCAGTGACAATCTATGAAAGAGAATCAGACGCCATTACAGAACACTGCAAAAAATTATGTCACTGCAAAGAACACAACTTCAACCTCACAAGGGCAAATCTGCAAAACTGACGAAAGTGGTATTTGACCACACAGTCACTTCTTAGTGACGATTTTGCATCAACAGGCAACAAGGATGATTCTGTAACTCCTGATGTCTCTGCGCATAGGCATACGATGCAATTTCTACAATAACTTTTCACGGACCTGTAGAACAGTGGTCGCACAGCATAAAACAAGCCCTTTTCCTGAGTGCGTCCGGAAAACTTCCGCCTCCAAAATAGGCCCCGAAATGGCCTCGAATCAAAAGAACATGGCAACTTAGGGCTAAAGCCCTTTCCCGTAGCATATACTGCCCTCTTGCTACACTGCGAAGGATGTCTCAATCTGAGACAATGCACTCTTGCACTTTCCGGTTGTGCTACCTGTAGAGACTTGCTTCCAAAACAGAAAAATGAAAGCAACACTGGTCCTCTTACCAGAACACCACAAATTTGGTTTGCTTTCTTGAGCTTCTCACCACAAACAAGGATCTGATACCATGTCAAGATTGTGGGAGAGAAGGAAGGAGTCTCACTTGTAGCTTTCTTGCTTGCACAATGGGAGAATACACACACAGGTGGAGGCTGAAAACAATTTTCCTCTTCTTAGTTGTGTAAGCCAAAAAGAACTCAAGTACATAGAAATAGAAGAACCCTATATATGGATCTCAAACCAAACTCAACTAACTAAGGTGGCATACTAACTGAGCCACAAACTAGAGTAGATAAGGATAGCTGTCATCTAGCTATTATTCATGGGCGGTGTACCAACCGCATCTACAGCTAACAAGTCGGTGACATAAATGCACAACAGTCACCCTGGCATATCACGAGTGGAGCTCGATATCTCAACAATGTCCATGGCCGGTATGACTTCCCTGTAATCTACAACGTGAATTGTACTAAGCATGAAGAGGCCCTTATTCCATAGTCCATTTTGTAGATGAATTCTCCTCATGGCCGAACCCTGCATTCATTACTACCTATAATTACCTATGGCTACTTAGAATACTACTTAGGCAAAATTCCATTCCACAAGAACACAACCTTCCGTCCCTCCACTTTGATCCCAATGCCATAGACAACTGCGCCATGGCTCAACTAATAATGTGTGCTGCTCTTCTCCCTTCATTTTGTTTATCCCTTCTAGAAGATATGAATGATAGATGCTTTATGCATTGCAATCATCTATTTCTCTCTACCGCCACTCTACAAGTTTGCCTGAACCTCAAAGGATACTTGCAAAGTTGGGGCAATTCCTAAATAAGTCACTTAGGCCCCCTTCTCCACCCACTCAAACGACAAAGCTTAGCTCTCGTCTTGCCTATGTATTTTTTTTTTTTTAAGGAGAACAAGAAGGAGAAAGAAAGAAAGAAAGAAGAAAACAAAGATGAAAAGAGAAGAAATCACAACAAACAGCAGTTTACCCCACATAGGCCACAGTCACTTCACCTAGGGGTTCTCAAGTTAGATGCGTCTGATGGCTTCGATCGGCCGACTCCATACGGCTCCATACCTAACCCCCTAGCCTCATTTTGATTTCCACTTCATTCTTAGGGCACATCAAGGGTAGGACATACCTAGGGAGGTAACACTCATCTATGGTTAGACCTATCACCCTAAGCTACGTGCACCGCACCTCCCTTATGCACAAATTAGGTTCTCAAGTAGGGGACAACACCCAAGCTTTGACCCAACTCCCAATTCCACTAGCACAAGCACAATGCACCACACAACAAAGCAGACACACCCCCAGGTAGTGCACCTTCTTTTCTTTTCAAGTACAAACAAATGCTCCAACCCCCCAACTTCAGAGGGCCCATCATCCATGCAATGCGCTCCCGGCCTCCACCATCTTAACCAGTTGATCAGCTTCTTCCCAAGACCAATTCCCCCAAGACCCCATCATCATTGACTCACACGACCACCCTTTTAAATCACCAAACCTTCATCAACTCAAAACCACAAGTGTCTTGGAACTAGCACCTATCTAGGAGAGGGGTCATCTTATGCAACATGTCACCATGTAGACGAACAAAGAAAAGGTAGACCGAGGCAGCCCCAATCAAAAAGTGAATGAAGAAGCTTATTTGAAACAGTGCAGGAGAAGGAAAGCTCAGAAAAAGGGGGAGCTCCAACTACTTTGGTGAAGTCCTCTCAAGGGTGAGGGAGATCCTGTCAAGGATGAAGGATGCTCTCCCAAGGATGACGGAAAGCACCAAAGATTCTAGCAAGGTGCTCAAAAAGGATGGAGGTAAGCATCGGATATTCTAGCAAGGCTTTCTCAAGGATGGAGGTAATTCATTTTATAAGGGACACATGTTTCCTCCTGTGCAAGTGGTGAACTCTACACGGACATAGGTGAAGGGATAAGGCAACTTGATGGGAATGGAAAAATGCCATGATAAGATCACGTTGTAACAACCGCAGAGGGCAAGAACACAGATCCATCTAACACCATCATGAATTTCGAAGACAAAGATGTCTAACCGCCATTCTCCAAGGGGGAATCAATCTAACACCATCGTGAATTTCAAGGACAGATTTGCCCATCAGTCTCTCTCCAAGCAAGGATCCGTCCAACATGATATTCAATTTCAAAGGACAAATCCACTCAAGGCCAACATCAAAGAGGGACCCACCCCAACTACATCTTCAATTTCAAGGGCCAGTCCACACCTAGCATCATCCCCCGCATGGACTTGTATACAAACTCAAAAAAGCCATATGGCTACACCCATCCCACCTTCCAACCACTACACATCAATGCCATGGGACTAGCACTAAACTAGCAGGGGGTAATGTTACCCTCAACACAAGAAGAAAGTGAAAAAAGTGAAAAAGCACAAGTCGGGTCACCCAAAAGAGGTGGCCCAGGAGGGAATCTGACGCAATAGAAGAGGCAGGATGGAGAACAACTAAAAGTGCAAGGGTAACCTCTAAAATCAAGTCAAAGGCAAAAGCACATGAAAGAGTGCCAGGCTCCCTCCTATGAAAATATAAAAGGTAGGTGGGCATAGGTAAGAGAGAAGGCAAATAGAAGGCACATGGAAGGAAATGGAAAAAGGACCTTGCCACAATAATCGGTCATGTAAAAAAGGGGATATGGGGATGACTGTCCAAAAGAGATTAGGGTTTTGTATATAAAGTTGAAAAGTGAATGAAGAGCTCATTCTTTGGTGTGTGGCAAAAGTGGACTGGTCTTCTTCTCTCCTTCTCTTCTCTTTGCTTGTTTGTGAGTGCTTGAGGGAGGGAGTGTGAGGGAGTGAGGGAGTGAGTGTGTAAGGGTGAGGGCTCTCAGAGGTGAAGCTCTCCATCATCTCCTCTCTTCTTCTTCTCTTCTTCTTCTCTTCTCCTCTCTTCTCTCATCTCACACATGGCTATGGAGGATGGAGCTTAGAGGAGGAGGCTTGAGGATGCTTGCACATGCATCATGAATCGTGGAGCTATCGGAGTGCTTAAGGGAGGAGGCAACTCGTTTGGGCATCAAGGTAAGCTCACTACACCCCAGTAGGATCAAAGGTGCATTGACTAGGTGAAAGATAGCCATAGGTGCTCTCTTGAAACGCCTAAAAGAATAAGCAGTCGGTAGGTCTTGGCGGTTGAGCATGAACTCCCATCCATAACATTTTGGTTTTGTTGCTAGGACCAATAGATTCAAGCTTGAGCGCTTGCGCACCTCAAATTGAGCATTTAAGTAAGGGTTTCATCCCTGAACCGAAGCTTGAGTTAGATAGGACATTTTGGTTTTTTAAGTCATGCTACAAGTAAGTATTTTTAGTTTTTGAAGATTAGTTGAGTGGAAGAAATCATTTTAGTACTTTGCTTTTGATTTTTGTTGCATTTAGAGTAGGTTAGGATCGAGAAATCGAAGTGGAAAGCTTAGGGTTTCTGCTGTAAAATATGCCCAAACAGGGCATAAACAAGGAAAAATGGAAAAAATGAGTGCTTAGATGTGTTGGAATCACAAGAGGGGGTGATCAGGAAGATTAAGGTTGTACCCAACAAGGGTTTAAGGCCCCAAGAGGAAAGGGAAAGCCTCATTTACAATATTAGCTTTGTGTGTGTGTGCGTGTGTGTGTGTGTGTGTGTGTGCGTGTGCACGTGCGCGTATGCCATGCCTAAGACACACGCCCATCAAAAATTGATGATAAATTTGAATACACGCTATCCTCCAATGCTTTCCACTGCCACCGCTGCTATCTCTACACATCAACTGAAGCATTCACAATCGTTAGTAAAATAATACAATTAAACCGACTAAAGTGAATACCTAGCAGTCTTCAGCTACATAAATAAATTGGTTAAAAATCAATCCTAACCTTAATTTATCATGAGTGCGCACTCTAAACTCATAAACATTTATTAATTTAAATATGTATTTTGCAGAATCACCCGCTATGGAATCGCCCATGTACACACTAAATTAACAAAATGCCCGAAAAGAATAGGCGTCCCCATTGACTTCTCGCACAAAGAATCCACTTTGTGTATGAGCCCCGGTAATAAAAGTTTACGGAATCCACCGTAAAACCTCACAGAATCCACCGTGGAATATGCCTCGTGTGTGTGTGTGTGTGTGTGTGTGTGTGTGTGTGTGTGTGTGTGTGTGTGTGTGTGTGTGTGTGTGTGTGTGTGTGTGTGTGTGTGTGTGTGTGTGTGTGTGTGTGTGTGTGTGTGTGTGTGTGTGTAAGCTTGTAGGCCATGAGCTTACATTGGATCAATCGGAGCATATCGAAGTTTTATGTCAGATTCAGGTATATGAGGCCCTTGCCCTACACCTATATTTGATTTCTAGAAGGTCTTGCAAGTGACCATAGCTTGAGCTTGGAGATTTTTATCAAATCGTCGAATAGGCTTACCCGTGTCCGATTCCCAGAATCAAACGTATCATTCCATGGAATTACTCAAACCAAAGGCCTTGTCCAATTTTGAAAATCGAACTACTAAAATTGGACCCTACCATGTCATCACTCAGACCACCCTATCATGTCCGATTCCAAGAATTGGACAAGTGGGAATCGGACTCATTGCGTGGCCCATTGGACGCTCGACCCATCCAATCCTTGAAATCGAACACATCCAAATCGGGCCAGCCACCTTGTCCAATCAAACACAATGTGTCTAATTTTGATAATTGGACACACCCTGACCAATTTTGATAATCGAACACACTTGAATTGGAGCAGACTAAATCGGACCATTGGTAAATTGGACACACATTGATAGAAAAATTTGGGAATCTTATACATCACGGATGACATAGAGCACAACCTACACCAAGAGAATTCACCGAACGCCTTACAAGCAATCCCAGATCTAGAAATCGTAGCCGAATAGCCGAGAACAGTGCTGACGCAGTTAGCGGAAAATTCGACATGCTTAGATCCATAGGCTAACCAATGGACCCTAAATTGGCCCTGAACAAACTAAGTGACATAGCGGAGACACTTGCAAGCAGCAAGAAAGGCCAGGAACTAAGCTTAGAGCCCATTCAAGCTGCAAACATAAGCGAGAGTGCATAAGCCAACTACTACATGTAATCTAATCAGGGTTAATTGTATAATAATAGGAGGCTCCTCCTAAAAGATCACCCTACATACCTCAACCACTTGCTCAAGTTGCTTATGCATTTATCCTCATGAAACACAACATCATGGCTATGGATAATCTTCCAAGCCTATAGATTCCAAAGGCAATAGCCCATTTTACCTCCATTACCATATCCATTAAAGTTGCATATGATGAACTCCAAATCTAGCTTATTGCACTTGTCTTTAGAAATATGGCAAAAAGTCTCACATCCGAAGACACATAAGTGTACATACAAGGGAGGTTTACTAGACTATACTTCCTCTATAACTCTACCACCAAGAGCAGTGCATGGGGATCTATTAATCAAATGAATAGCACTAAAAACTGCCTCAATCCAAAACTATTGTGGTAAGTCTACCTGACTAAGTATACTATGGATTATTTCTTAAAGATCCTTTTCATATGCTCTGCGATACCATTCTAGGGTAGATGTAAAGGGTGGTCAACTAACACTTAATACCCCTCTCATCACAAAACTACTCAAATACCTTAGAGATATATTCACCCGCATTGTCAGATCGTAGGCATTTCAGTCTATATCAAGATTGGTACTCGATCATAGCAAGAAAGCACTAAAATATAGCTAATGCCTCTAATTTTTGCTTCATAAGGTAGGCCCAAACTTTATATGAATAATCATCCATAAACATGAGAAAATACTTAGCACTACCTTGTGATTTATAGGGTATGGGACCACAAACATCAGAGTGCACAAGAGCCAATGGCTCACCAATGCACATAGAACCACGCTTTTTATGCAAGTACAAGTCTACCTACTCTATAAACAATGATCGCAAGAGTCAAAACATTAGTTAAGAGGAAAAAAATACTACATATGAGTGAGTACTTTCATTTCTTTAAAGGAATATGCCCAAGGCAGCAATTCCAAAGAGATACATAAGGAAGATCAGTCACAGCCAAAACATGACCAACAAATCCAAATAAAAGAAAGGGATACATGCTACCAACCTTGGTACCTCCAGCAAAAACGAGGTTTCCATAGGTAATCTTCCATGAAAAATCACCAAAAGAGACACGGTACCTATCATCATCCAGTTGTCCAATGGACATATGGCTTTTAGTCAAAGCTAAGGTGTGATATACATCATGAAGCAAAAATGGATCACTGATACTAAACTTCAATATCACATCATCTGTCAATAATGTCAACATACATTATCATCACCCAATCTAACTAATCCTATAACAATGCAATAGGTATAAAATCAATGTCAATGCATGGTAACATGGAAAGAAGTCCCCCAAATCAAGAAGCCAATACTGAAAGACTAAGCATCAAGTAACTAAGTAGCATCAAGTAATAAAGTAACAAGTATGTAATCATCTGAGCTATACTCCAAGGTATTTATCTCTTATATTTTAATACTAGACTTAGGAACAATGCTACAATCATCAAAAGATTTGGCATTATCTTACGCTTTCCCTTTTCTTATTTCGCACTCATTGTGCATCGTATGGCACTATAGTCTTATGTGATCCTATTTCCCATAACAATGGCAAGTAAGAGAGGACTTAGGGCCATGGGACTTACTGTGTGATTGCCCGTGACACTTAGACTTGTCACTATTGGGTTGTGAGTCTCTACCATGATTATTATTCCCATTACCACCATGTCTACCTCTCGCTGTAACTGCATAAGAAGTACGAGCTACATCAACATTCTTCTTATTCACTTCTTCTATAATCAAAGCAACCTCTACATCCTTGAGCTCAAGGCCATAATCAAGAGGGTCTGCACTCATCACAGTGCAAAAAGGTATCTCAAGACTCGAGCAATGTTAAGTAAGAAAAGAGACTTAAATTTCTCCTAAAACTTAAGGCCCTACAAAGTAAGCTCATTGAAAATGGAATGAAACTTGTTTTAATGAGAAGATATAGATGTCCCTTCCTTCATACAAAGATCCATGAGTTTCTAAAGCCAATATAATTGTATTGCAAGGCTTTACCTATCATAGAGATCACAAATCTTTTTCCATAATGCATATGCACCACCCTCAATCTCAATGACATGGAAGTATACCTACTTTGACAATGATAAAACAATGGTCCCCACATGGCATTGTGGCTAGGAGAGTCTAAAACTTTGCATTTATTCAATTTTGTAGTCCAACAAATGATTTCTTCCCCACTCCTCAAAGGGAGCCCCTAAACATGCTGGTGTTATACACCACGTAGCACACACAGGGAGCACCCCTCGGTTGATCATCGCGGCTCCATGAGAGTGGATTTTAGAGACAACTTTTGAAGCAGAAAAGAGCATGGGAGGCCATAAAAGATCAAATATTCATGCAAAATGAAACAATTGTGGATCGATGAGCTAGAGTTTTCCTGGATGGAGTTTGATGCCATGAAGTCAAGCAAGTCTCAATTCATCAATCGGAGTCCATTTGACCCTCCATTTAATCCCCGCAAGGTTTCACGTTATGAAACAACTAGATGATCCGGAAGTCAAAAAGTGTGTGGAAGGTGCCAAGTTTATAGATTTCGATGCGACGAAGTCGCCCGGCTAGATGGATCTCGAATTCGAGTTTGGTTGCCCCCTCAAAATTGAAAAATCCACTTTGCGGAAAGCACAAATGCAAAGTCTTGAACTAGTTTGGGTTTAAAACAAAGCTTTAAGCTTGTTTTATTTGGAGAAATGAAGAGCTACCCAAAAAAAAAACATGGGGGATGAGGGAGGCACCATTTTTTTCGATGCCCTGAATCCTCTATTTTTTTTTATCATTTTTCTAATCTCCATCATTCAAGGAAGGCTACTGGCTATGAGATGCTTCAATTCTTCGCCCTTTATCTCCATTGGAATCATTGAAAATGACGCATTATTCAACAATATCTGATTTTAGTCTTTTTCTCTCCTCCCTCCTCTCTCCTCTTGTGGACTCTTCTTATGGATCAATGTAAAAGAGGTGGGTGGACTGAGATGGACGTTTTTTGTCAAACGATAAAGTGGGAGTGGAGAGACACGTGAATCAGAGTTGAACAGATCATTAATGGCCATCGAAGAGCATCACAAGCCTCCAACATCAAAATATGCACGTCATAATGAGCAATTTTATGATAAAAATGTAGTTTTTATCGTTTTATGATGAATTCTTGTTTGAAATGGTTAGTAATGCTTGGATTTGATTTCCAATCCTCTGTTTGATCAATCATGTTGAAAGAACCATAAAAAATCAATCATATAATAATTGTGTGCAAAACACGCAAAACTCCCGACTAGGCGATTTAAAGGGAAATATGTGGTTTTTGGGTTTTTGGTGTGCATTTTCTGTTCCCATGGAATGAAATATGCTAAGAAAATCATTTTCTATAAGAGTAATCAATCTACATTTGAAAATTTGTAGTTTGTTGTAATTTTCTATAAATAAATAGAAAAAAATAGTTTTTTACATCAAAAAATAAGAAAAAATAAGATTAATGTGTATGATCATATAATGGAGCTAAAGCATGAGGTTTAGCCTTAGTTCAACCCCATTTCTTTATTAGAGTGATTTTTTATAGTTTTGAATTTAAAAAATACATTTAAAAACCATGCCTACACCTATCGACGCAAGCAAAATCTTAAATGGTAGGGGATAAGGGGTTTGTTGAGCAGTTGAAGTATGTGAAATACTGATGATTGATGTTGCATTTCATATAGAGTTCACAATTGTTTGAAATTAAAGGGACTAGTAGCATGAGGAAACTCGGTGCTAGCCCTTAGCAACGAAGCACTTGCATAGGAAGTAAAATCATGAAAATTATTGTCTTTGCACTTTCATGTTGCCGATTTTCAATGAATATTTGTTTGAGCACGATGGTCATATTCACACTTGCATTGATGCACCTCATGGTATTGTATCCTGGACACATAGCACACGTTTGTATGAGTTATGACCCGACTTTGAGAGTGTGAAGTATCCCAAGAAGCCATAGGGCTAGATATTCGGTTCCTTGGGGTTTATTTGGTGAGGTTTATATATATCATCTCCCAAATCATTTATCAAAAGACTAGACTTTGTTTCGAAAGTGTTTCATGTTCATGGCACACCTGGGGGCCAATCCTCGAGGTGTAGGAGAGCCGCAGTGGAGCCGCGGTAATAAACCAAGGGATGCTCCCTTTATGTGTGCTATGCGGTGTATAACACCAACATGTTTAGGGACTCCCTCTGAGGAATAGGAAAATAGTTATTTGTTGGACTACGAAAAATTCTACAAATGTAAAGTTTTTAGATGCTCCTAGCTGCGAGGCCATGTGGGGTGATTTTAGGTGAGTACTAGAGACCCGGCTAGTGCTTAGAGCCAGTGTCGAGCTTGTTTTAAGTCTCTACGTGTGGTGAATTTGCTAGGAGCTGCTAATAAGTGGAAGTTTTTGAATCTTAATCAATAGGGACCAAATCATTAGTATATGCCAAAAGGTAGTGAGATAGAGTCAAAAGACCGTCAAGCCGAGCTTCAAAAGCAAGAAAGAGCTGAATGGGCTAGATGGTGGGCCGAAATTATTAGAAGATATTCTCAACAAAGAAGTGGTTCAATATCCTTACAAGGGTAGGGCCTTAGTAACCCTATCTCGACGCATAATCCATTAGGGGGAGGAAGCTCTAGTACTTCCCCCCTTCCAATCAGTCCGTCCACTTCGAGTGGAGTGATAGTTTTGATTGTTCAAACTTCTTTAGCGAATCCAATTGTTACCATGGTGCAACCCATTCCAATCCCAGCATGGATGTCAAACTTGCCAGCCTTAGGGTTTCCTTTATACATTTTTAATGGGTTAGTAGAGGAAGATGCAGAACTTCATATAAATGAATTCCAAAAGTTAATGTGTAACTGTTGAATTCAAGATGAAGGACACTTGATGATGTTCTTCAACATGACTACAAAAGGATGAGCTACATTGTGGTACCACAGTCTAGAGGCTACCTAGAGGCTAGAACAATAACTACGATTGATCTATTCTTTGCAACCTTTCAAAGAGAGTTTGCCCTATTGGGGGTAAAGGTGCCTCCGCCTAGCCGCCCGTGTATTACTACACTGATAGTCACTACCACTGCACACTGTAAGTGGCAGGCGCCTGTCACCCTCACTTTATTCTTTATTCTTTTAGTGGCAGTTTGAATAAAGGAAGGCCTGGTCACACATTGTGACTATTGGAGTTCCCATTTCTTGTCTCTTTCTTTCTTGCTCTTGCTCTCCCACCATAGCTCTCGAGTGCAAGCTTCGATCCTTCTCACCTTTCCACTGGTATCAGAGCACGGCTTCCGACTCTCGAGCTTGGATTGTGGCATTCTCAGCTTCCCATCGACTCCCCACTCGCATTGGGTCTCCTTCCCGGCAACCATAGCTCATTCTCTTGAGCTCCCGTCACTCCCCGGCTTCTCGAGCTTCTTCTTGGCCTATTGAGGCACCATCAAGGCATTGACATTGAGGTATTGCTTCATTATTTCAGAGATTTATTTCAGTCCACATGTCTAGGTAAACAGGGCAGCTACCATTGAAGCTTCCAATCTTCATATCTCTTTGCCACTGGTTGTGGGCAGCTAGAGGCTTATTCCAAGGCCTCTTTGGCTCATGTTCGAGCCCTCCAATCTCTCTAGACTTGCCACGTGGATTAGCAGGAGTAGCAGCATCATCACATTGATCTGCGCCTGATTTTGGACAAATTTTCATTCAGCCACACACTAGTTACTTCAACTCCAGCTCCAACTTGGCATTAAGCACTTGTTTAGGCTTCATTTCAAGCTTTTTGCACATGTATTGATACTTGGCATTGATCCTTTGAGATTAGGCATTAGTTTGGTGGCTAAAAACAGTGTTTCAGGACTGTTATAAATAGTCTGCAGACATTTGATGCTAGTGCTACATTCACAGTTTATGCCTATGCTTGTTTGGGCATGACTACATAACCGATTTGATGCCTATTGCATCCTAATTGATTGGGGGATTGAAGCTACATGTCATGCTTTGATTTTGGCCTAATTGTGGGGCTCGAAATACACATTTTATAACAATAAATGCATGTTGAATACTCTTGGGCTGAAGCTATCTTTCATGCTTTGACATATGCCTATTGGTTCCGGGTGTATGTCTTGGGTCTTATGCTATGATGTATTGATCATCGAGGGACCACTTCGAGCTTGTCATTGGATCCGGATGCTTTTGGAAGCTTGAGCTTATTTCATCCCGCACTTATTGACATCGATCTATGCTTGACAGTGGCCAGTGCTTTGACAGTTATATGCTCTTTGGGTACATGCTTACCCAACGCCTACGACTTGATGCATTTGTCTTGGCACAGTGTACCATGTACTTGTTGAGCTTTAGTGCTCTCTAAAGACTTCACTTGGATTCTTATTTGCTATTCTGAAATTTTGTATTGGATGTCATTTTGGTTGTCAGATATCTTTATTGGGATGTATGTCTTGCTCATGGATGCTACCTACAGTTGCTTTGTAGCCATCATGATCTTGGGATGCTATTGAGGCACTGTCTTGGTTACCTGTCTTTGGTGCTTTGACTTGGTTTGATTGAGCTGTTGAGCTCGTTTATCCGCCTTTTGTGCCAGTGGGAGCATCTTGTATGCTTGACTGACATTGAGCAGGAGGTTTATGCTATTTGAGCATTTTGCAGATACTTGAGACTTTGGGATCTCTTACACTTAAATGTTTCATGGTTCATGCACTGATATCTTGGAGTTGCTTTTGACCTGAGCTTAGACTTTGCACTCTTGTGAGCACACACCTATTGGTGTCAGGTCTTGCCAGTGTTATGTATACTTTGCCCTACTGTCCAAGGGGTATGCCTACTCTCACTGACGGATGCTTTGGTGACATGTTTGGGTGTTTGCTCAGGGTCTTGATGACTTTTTGGTGCTGATTTATGCCCTTTATGCTGGTCATGTCTTGGCTATCATTTATTGACTTGGTGTAGTGATTTGGTCAGCAATTGACTCTCACAGTACCCTGATGTCATTTATTATAGCAAGCATATAACTCCAGACTGACATGGATTTTTCATGCTGAAATATTCTGAAATGATGTACTTTCACTAGTACTTGATGGGCAGCAGCTTTGATTACACTTTTCTCTCAATTTTGGTGATTTTTTTGTCATTTTTTGCAGTAAACAACAAGCAATTTTTGAACTGTCTGCAGTCTTCCAACCTGCATTATAGCGAGTTCGTCCACTGATCATGCTATTTTCAACATCACTAAGCTTGATGGTACAAATTACTCTTATAAGAAGAGCCAGATTTGGCAGGTTTTGGTGCAAAAATCGCAGATCAAACCATTGAGCTTGAGCGGGCAGCTGCCTACAACTATGCCAGATGAGGAATGGCTTGAGCTTAATGAGTTATGCAAGTCCACTATTGTATTATCTCTCACAGAACAAGTTCATTACAATGTATTTGAGGAAGAACAGAGTGCATGGAAGTTGTGGGATAAAATCAAGAATCTCTATGACAAGAAAAGTCCAGCGAGTGAGATGTATTGGCTGAATTAGCTTATGGATCTGCGCATGAAGGAGAATGTGACTATGTCTGCTCACTTGAGCCAATTCCATGCTATACTCAAGAACTTATTCTCAGGACATCACTTTTGCAGAGGATGTCACTCCTCTTTTCTTGCTTGGTACTCTTAATGAGTCATGGGATATTTTTCACACTGCATTATGTGCCTCTACTGCTACCTTAAAATTATTTGATGTTGAGAGTGCTCTTCTGCAGGATGAGGTTAACTGTAAGAATTTGGATGCCTCTTGTGTATCGCATGCTATGACAGTTAGAGGCAGGAATGATGGATATGGAAAGCATGGCAGTGACAGTGGCCGTGGATGGGATTCTCAAAAATCTCGATCCAAGTCTCGTGGGAAGTCATGTAGCAAATCCCGTGGCAGGAATGCAAATGTTACTTGTCACCATTGTGGGAAAAAGGGCCATATTAGGCTACAATGCCATGAACTGCGCAATGAAAGGCGCAAAGATAAGGGAAAAGACAAAGTGCAAGATAAGTCTTCTGATCGCAGCATAGTGCCTACAAAGTCCAATGTTAAAATTGAAGAGATCAATGTTACGCAGCTTGAGGATGTTGATGATGATTATATCCTTGTAGCTTCTTCTAGTGCTTCACAGATGACAGAGATACACTCTATGTATGCACAATGTTGGCTCTTGGACTTAGGTGCGTCCTTTCATGTGACACCTTGCCGAGAGTAGTTTCATTCATACCATACTGTTTCGGGTTGTGTGTGCTTGGGTGATGACAGGTCTCTTGATATTGTGGGCGTTGGTGATGTTAGGTTGCAATTTCCTTCTGGCAGCAGTTTTGTTATGCAAGATGTATGTCATGTACTTGATTTGACACACAGTCTCATGTCAGCTGGCTAGCTTGATGACGCAGGTTATCATGTATCTTTTAGAGACTCTACATGGAAGATCACTCGTGGCAGACTTGTGATTGCAAGAGGTGCCAAGGCTGGCAAGTTTGAGTGGAATGAAGCCTGTCAAGTATCCTTTAAGGATGTGAAGCAAGAACCAGCAAAAATGCCAATCCTAAAAGCACCCAAAAGAGTGAAGTTTTCCATATATTTTCAGTAGCCACAATGCATAGTATCAGCAGCTATTTAGCCCAAATTTGGGAAGAGAAATGGTATCATCCAATTGCCTTTGCTAGCAGGAAATTGGAGATATCTGAAGTCAACTATACTTATATGGAGAAATTATGCCTTGAAATGGTCTTTGCAACAAAGAAATCTAGGTATTATATCCTCTATGAGAAGGTAGTATTCATTACGAAGGCGGAAGGACTTAGACTGTTGGCTGAACAAGTTACAGCGGGCCGATCATTTAGCAAAGTGGTTAATCACTTTGCAAGAGTTTGATTATGAGATTAGGAGTAAGCCACCAAAACTATAGGGTATTGTGGGATGCCTTGTGGATTTCGAAGAGCCAAAGGAAGTTTTGGCTGAAGGAAGTGACATTGAAGGTTTTTTCAAGATTAATACAGCTTCCATTCCTTCCTTATATGCAGCTATAATGCATTATTTATCTACGGGAGGATTTGGGGCTACTTTATCAAAGTATAAAAAGAGGAAGATTAAACAACAAGCATTATGGTTTTGATTATAGTGGGTGTCCTGTATTGGAGAGGAGTAGATGATGTCTATCGCCGATGTGTAGTACCCGATGAGGTACTATTCATTCTTGAGGAGTCCCATGACTCAGCATGTGGGGGACATTTTGCTAGATGGCTTACTGCCCAAAAATCTCTCCGTGCTAGATATTGGTAGCCATCGATTTTCCAAGATGCTTTTAGCTATGTTAAGTGTTGTTGTGATGTCTACCAAAGACACGATGTGAGGGAAAATCGTAAGCGACCTCTAAACTCTATTTTGGTTACATTACCATTTGAAAAATGGGGTATTGATTTTGTGGGACCAATCTACCCTTCATCAACTATGCAAAAGTGGTATATTATTGTAGCAACAGACTACTTTACAAAGTGGTCTAAAGCTTGAGCCACGGTGAAGGATAATGCTAAGGAGATGACCAATTTCATTATGGAGCAAATTGTTTGCCGTTTCGGTCCACCGAAGGAGATTATGTTTGATCGAGGGACACACTTCTTGAACAAAGTTATCGTAGCCTTGACTAAAACTTTGAAGATTAAGCACAACAAGACTACCTTTTATAATCCTCAAGTGAATGGTTAAGTTGAGAGTACAAATAAACAATTAGCCGAAATCTTATCCAAGACCATATCAAAAAGTAAGCATGATTTGGATAGGAAATTATATATGGTAGTGTGGGTTTACAACACAGCATTCAAGAGAGCCACAGGCCACACCCTGTTCAAGCTAGTGTATGGGGAGGAGTACATTTTGCGATTGGAAATGGAGCTCCCCACTGTGCGTTTTTCCCTCTATCGTTCGTTGGGAGAGGCAGAAGCGTTACAGGAAAGGGATACTTCTCTGGCACATCTTGATGAGATTCTGTTGTAGGCTTTACTACATCAAGAAGTAGGGAAGCGGAGAATGAAAGCCCTTCATAATATTCGGGCTAAGAAGTACAAATTTGCAAAATGCCAATTAGTGATGTATTATGATGCTCGTCGGGAGCTCTTTCCAGGAAAATTAGAATCTAAATGGGATGGGCCATTACAAGATTGTACATTTAGGAAAGAATGGCTCTACGTCCCTTCTAGCAGATTTGTAGGGGGTAGAGTTTAAGACTAAAGTTAATTTTAATAAGCTGAATCCTTATTATGTATAAGAGCTGATGTGGGGCTTGGTGCCTATGTATGTCCTTCAGGATTAAGCTTTAATGTGCAGTAGGTACAAAGACAGTAGATGGGACAAATCATTCCATATCTAGAGCATCCATATCTTGAGCAATGTTACCGCCAAGATCGAACGATCTGGTGGAGCAAAGGGTATCAATTCATTGAGTGGCAAGACAGATCTTTTACATGGGAGATTAAGGTCTACTATCACCATTTTCAACGAATTCTGACTACCATTCCTATCGAGTTCAATGAGGAAGGGGAGACTGTGCCTATTATACATCCTCTCTCTCAGCTTGATTTTGATTATCATAAATACAAGTGAGCTGATTAGTATGGCATGGCCTATCAATGAAGCAAGGTTTATACTTTGTATTTTGACATAGCTTCCAGAGGGCCCACTAAACATGCGAGCATTGATGTGGTCATTAAAGACCCCCGAAGTTGGATTGTTATGAAGATGGGAATCTATTGAGGACCCTCTTTTGCTAATAATACGGTAGAATACAAGGCCTTGATCATGGGGCTGAATGCAGCCCCATGTGGTGGTATCCACTGATTATTGGTGAAAGGTGACTCACAGTTAGTAATCAATTAGTTGAATGGAACCTATAGTGCGCAAGATCCCATCTTACAGATGTACCATCGTGCAACCTTGGATATGTTGCATATTTTTGAGATGGTGACTTGTTAGTTAGTTCCTTAATAGTGGAATCGCTTTGTAGATTCCCTAACCAATTATGCTTTTGTTGAAGATATCTTTTTTAATTGTGGTCCAAGGGAGCCTTTGCAATTACCTTCTAACATTAGCCCTAGACTACTTTGGGGTCTTCTAGCTGACACATCCCATTTTGGCTGCCAATGATTAGTTTGGGTTGTGAGTTAGGTAGCCATTGAGCACCTTCCTACTTTGTCATGGATGCATAGAATTATGTATCGTCATATTCATCGAACAACCCTTGCTATTTATGCATGGGGGGTTAGCTAATAACCTAGTGCACTTAGTGTAGGGCCTGAGAAGCCCTTATACTTGGGTGGTTTTGCACTTTAGTAGAGTTATGATTAGGACCAAGCGTTTGTTTCAGCAATACGTTGTTGAATGGTAGTAAAGTGTTTTATTTCATAAGGCCAAGAGGGTCGTCTTTGTTAAGTTCTAATGTTTTACCTCATAAGGTCAAGAGGGCCCTATGTCATGGGAGCCTTAGTGATTGCATCAGACAAGTGGGAAAAGTGCTTAAAGGGAGCCTTTGTTGCATGGGAGCTTCTTGTGGCCATTCCAAGTGGTGTTATCACCTGTCTGGATTTTTCCCTTAAGCCAAAGATGTTATATGTGTATGTAGAGGTTTATGTTCTTTTTGTTTGTAAGGACCAGCAAAATCAAGGCATAAAGTCCCAGGGTTAGGTTAGGTATATCTAGGGGAGATTCGAGTAGTTTTTTACCTCATGCTAAGACATTGTCACGCATTAAAGACTTGTTTTAGAAGGCAGTCCCAGTGATTTTGTCCTTCCTAGCCTATTAGCCAGCTCTTCTAGGAGTCCTTGCTAAGGGTTTATTTTCTTTTTGTTTGTGGGGACCAGCAATCGAGGCATAAATTCCCAAGGTTAGGTTAGGTATATATGGGAAGATTCGAGTAGTTGTTTACCTCTTGTTAAGACATTGTCAAGCATTAAAGACCTGTTTTAGAAGGCAGTCCTAGTGACTCTATCCTTTCTAGCCTATAAGGCAATTGTTCTAGGAGTCCTTACTAAGGTAAGGCAATTAGAGTAGTCTGGCAAAGAATAAAGTAGAGGAAAAGCTGAATATGCTTGAAAAATAAAGTAATACAAAGGACCCATCAATTAGAAAAGAAAAGGATGAAAAAATCCTAAAGGCAGTTGATTATTGCCTTGCAGAGACCTGGTAGGTTCCTGGGAACGAGTGACCCAGGGCCAATGCCTTTCTTCCTAGGGATAGCAGCTAGTTGAAATAAAGAAATAAGGAAGGTTGGAGCAAAAATAAAAGTCAGTGAAACAAAAGAATATTTAAGTGTCGCCTCGCAAGAGCTTGGTAAGTTCTTGGGTACTGATTCAGGACATGATGTTGATGCCCTGTTCTCCTAGGGTCACTCTATGCTCAACTCCCTCCTTTTTACATGCCCGAGTATGGAACCTTAAAAGAAAAATGTGTTAAAGAAAAACATATGATGACCAAGCTATAGGAGTCCTCATCCAATAGGAGTTCCTGGTCCAGTTGTCCTTAGTTAGGTAAGTAGTTCAGACCACCACTAGGATAACCTCTTTGATGGTTCTTTTAGCCAGTCCATGTTGGAGTAGTTGGTTAGCGACTCGCTCTAGCTTTCTGTTAGATTAGGCTAGGCCTATGCCTTCAGGATTTTTATACCTTGATTTTGTCAGGGGGTAGGGTGAGAGTTGTTCTTGTGCTTTGTTGAGTGTATTTTTTGTGGTAGCATGATGCTTTTTATGGTTGTTAGTTGTGTGGATCAATTTGTGGGTTTCGACGGGCTGAGTCGCCCTATCCTATGGTCGCCAATGAGAGCGGATTTTAGAGACAACTTTTGAAGCAGAAAAGAGCTCGGGAGGCTGTAAAAGACCAAACTTTCATGCCAAATGAAACGATTGTGGATCAATGAGCTAGAGTTTTCCTAGATGGAGTTCAATGCCAGAAAGTCAATGCAAGTCTCGGTTCGTCAATTGAAGTCCATTGACCTCCCATTTAATCCCTGCAAGGTTTTGCATTATGAAGCAGCTACATGATCCGAAAGCCGAAAAGTGCATGGTGGGTGCCACATTTATAGATTTTGATGCCACAGAATCGCCTTGCCAAACGGATCTCGAATTCAAATTCGGTTACTCCCTCAAAATAAAAACATCCACTTGTCGAGAAATATGAATGCAAAGTCTTGAACCAATTTGGGTTTAAAACAAAGCTATAAGCTTGTTTTACTTGGAGAAATGAAGAGGCACGCAAAAAAAAATGTGGGGGGAAAGGGGGGAGCCGTTTTTTCTGGCACCCCTATCCTCTATTTTTTTTATAGTTTTTATGATCTCCATCATCTAAGAAATGCTCCTAGCTGTGAGATGCTTCAATTCTTCGCCCTTCACTGCCATAGAATCATAAAAAATGATGCATTATTTAGCAAGACCTTATTTTGGTCTTTCTCTCTCCTCCCTCCTCTCTCCTCTTGTGGACTGTTATTATGGATCAATGTAAAAGAGAGGGGGATGAGCTGAGATTAACGTTTTTTGTCTATTAGAGTGAGTTTTTATCACTTTCAATAAAGAAAAATGCATTAAAAAACCATACCTACACTTATCAACGAAAGCAAAATCTTAAACAATAGGGAGTAAGGGGTTTGTTGAGTAGTTGAAGTATGTGAAATACTGATGATTGATGTTGCATTTCATATAGAGTTCACGGTTGTTTGAAATTAAAGGGACTAGTAGCATGAGGAAACTCGGTGCTAGCCCTTAGCAATGAAGCACTTAAATAGAAATCAAAATCATGAAAATAATTGTCTTTGCACTTTCAGGTTGTTGATTTTCAATGAATATTTGTTTGAGCATGATGGTCATATTCACACTTGCATTGATGCACCTCATGGTATCGTATCCTGGATGCATAGCACATGTTTGTATGAGTGATGACCCGACGCTGAGAGTGTGAGGTATCCCAAGAAGCCATAGGGCCAGATATTTGGTTCCTTGGGGTTTATTTGGTGAGGTTTATATATATCATCTTCTGGATCATTTATCAAAAGAGTGGACTTTGTTTTGAAAGTGTTTCATATTCATGGCACACCTTAGGGCCAATCCCCAAGGTGTAGGAAAGCCATAATGGAGCTGCAGTGATCAACCGAGGGGTGCTCCCTTTGTGTGTGCTACGTGGTGTATAAGATTAACATGTTTAGGGACTCCCTTTGAGGAGTAGGGAAAGAGTTATTCATTGGACTATGAAAAACGTTACAAATGCAAAGTTTTAAGATGATCCTAGCCATGAGGCCGTATGGGGTGATTTTAGGTGAGTAGTAGAGGCCCTGCTTAGAGCTAGTGTCGGGCCTATTTTAGGTCACAACACTCCACTACGGCTCTCCTATACCTCGAGGATTGGCCCCAAGATGCGCCATGAACATAAAACACATTTGAAACAAAGTCCCCTCTTTTGATAAATTAATCTAGGAGATGAACCTATTTTTTTCCAATTTGATTTATTTTCTTCTATTTATTTATAAAAAAATTACATATAATTACTGATTTTTAGGTGTAGAGTGACTACTCTTATAGAAAATGATTTTCGTAGCATGTTTCATTACATGGGAATGGCAAATGCACACCAAAATTAAAAAACCGCATATTTTTCCTTAAACAGTCTAGTCTCGGATTTTGCTTGTTTTGCATAAAATTATTATGCCACTAATTTGTTATGATTCTTTCAATATGACTGATCAAACAGAGGATTGGCAATCAAATCCAAGCATTGCTTACCATTTCAAATAAGAATTCATCATAAAACGGTAAAATCTATCTTTTCCTCATAAATACGCTCATTATGACGCATGTTTTTCGATGTCGAAGGCCCACCGACACTCTTCCATGGCCGTTGATGATCCTTCCAACTCCAATTCACGTCTCTTTCCACTCTTGCATCATCATTTAACTAAAAATGCCCATCTCTCAGGCCATCCCCATCTCTTTTACATTGATCCATGAGAACAAACCACAAGAGGAGAGAGGAGAGAGGAGAGAAAAATACTAAAATCATATCTTCTTATAGAATGCATCAAATTATGTCATCTTTGCGGTGAGAAGGGTGGGAAATTGATGGAGATTACAACCAAGAGAACTCCCTAAATGATTGCAGCAACAAAAATGATAAAAAATGGATCGAAACCCTCCCTCCCCCCCAAACTTTTCATGAAAGTCATGTCTTTTGAGATCTAAAGCTTGTTTAAGATTTAAGCTTAAGTTTCAAAAAAAATGGTTCACTATTTTGTATTCACACTCTAGCCCAAGTGGTTTTTTCGATGTCGAAGGGGCAAACGAGGTCCAATTTGAGATCTATCTAAAGGGTTAGCTTCGTGACATCAAAATCTATAAAATTGGCCACCATGACTCACTTTTTGGCTCCCAGATCATATGGTTGCTTCATAATGCCAAACCTTTCATCCATCTGATGTAAAGACCATCCCTTTGATGCAGCCATAGCAATGACTGCTCTTACGGTTGCCATCCTTGCAACCGGACTGAATGTTTCTTCATAATCAATGCCATATGTTTGTGCATACCCCTTGACTACTAATCTTGCCTTGTATCTATTCACAGAACCATCTGCATTGTGCTTCACCTTATAAACCCACTTACAACCAATTGCATTCTTATCTTTAGGCAAAGGTACCAATTCCCATGTAGCATTTGCTTCCAAGGTATCCATTTCTTCATCCATGGCTTTCTTCCATTTTTCTTTTCCCATGGCTTGCTCAAAAGAAGTGGGTTCTGGTTCTCGTATCACTTTGACCATATATGCATAGTGAATGGCTGTAAATCCATCATATTTCAGCCTATCCACAGGATACCTAGCTCTGGTAGACCTGCGCAAAGTAGGTTCACTCCCAGGTGCTCTCAAAACATCCATGGTCTTCCTTACTCCAGGTGTAACAATAGAAGGAATACCCAACTCATCATCACTGCTCTGTTCAGAGCCATTGGATTCACCATCCACATAAGAGTGACCTGCATTCACATCAAACATGGATTGATCTACCTTCTCTTTTCCTTTTCGTGATACCTGCATACCACTATCTGCATTGCTTTGAGAAGATTCTCCTGATCTCAATCTGCCTGTCCATGGCGAAGAATGTGAATCACTGCTAGAGGACACTCCATGTCCACTAATATTTTGTGACTGCTGCTGTGAATTCTGTGCAACATTACCATTTTGTGCATCTACATCATCAATCACATTTGCTGGTTTATACCAGCTACTCATCTCATCAAAAACAACATCTCTGCTCACTGTAAACTTACGAGTAGAAGGGTTATAGCATCTATACCCTTTCTGCTGCAGAGAGTAACCGATAAAGATGCACTTCTCAGCTTTTGGATCCAACTTGGATCTCAACTCATCTGGCACATGAACATAGACAATGCAACCAAAAATCTTCAAATGAGAAATATCTAGTTTCCTACCAGTATACCTCTCCTCTGGAGTCATCCCATGTATTGCTGCAGTGGGAGTCCTGTTCATTATGTAGACTGTTGTAGCAACTGCTTCAGCCCAGTAAAAGTCTGAGTAAAAGTCTGGCAAGTCTTTTTCATTAAGCATGGCACGAGATACCTCTCCAATATGCCTGTTTTTCCTTTCTGCAATTCCATTTTATTGTGGGGTATGACTGCATGAATATTGCTGCTTTATGCCATACTCCTGCAGGAACCTTGCAAACTCATTTCAGAGGTACTCTCCCCCTCCATCTGACCTTAGGCATTTTATTTGCAGGCCTGTTTCTTTTTCAACCATAGCTTTAAGAGTTTTGAAATGCCCAAAAACTTCACTTTTCTTTTTCATAAAATACACCCAAACTTTTCTGCTATAATCATCAATAAAAGTGATAAAATAATGACAGCCTCCAAGAGATGCAGCTTTAGTAGTCCACACATCAAAGTGGATTAATTCCAATGGCTTCTTACTCTCTTGAACATGTCTAGGAAATGGTTTCCTTGCCTGTTTTCCAAATTGACAAGCTTCACATACCTTATGCATTTCTGCAACTTTGAATTTAGGCAATCCTGCAACAATATTTTGGGCCTGCATTGATTTAAGTCATTGTACATTAACATGACCAATGCGTTTATGCCAGATATCAATATCTGCAACTACACCGGTCCCATGTGCAAACATTGCTGCACTCAATTCAGGCATGTCTGCATCCAACGTAAACATTCTGCCCTTCTTATTTTCTTTTGCTATCAAGCGACCTTTATTTTTCATATCCTCAACAAAGCATCCATGAGGATTAAATCTGACCTGCAAGCCTTGCTCAACCATTTGACCAACAGAAACCAGATTCTTGGTGATATTCGGGACATGAAATACATCGGACAGGTATTTCTTTTTCCCATCCTGCATAGACAAATGAATTTTTCCAATCTGCACATTAGGATGTGCAGTATCATCACCAGTCTCCACAAATCCTGGTTTTTCCATTTTCCTTGCATCCTCCATCCATTCTGCATGACCTGTCATGTGGTTTGATGCACCTGAGTCAACATACCATACATCGTTGCTTTCTTCTGCACTTGTCACAGAATTGTTCATGTGTTGCACCATAAACAAATGCTCATTTCTGTCGTCACCCTGTCTACTAGAAGATGAATAATTCCCTTGTTGCAATTTTCCATTCATGATGTCATTCTGCTTTTTATAGCAGTCTTTAGCCATATGACCCATTTTACCACAATAGTAGCATTCAACATTATTGTTTGCATTTTGGCCTCTTTGCCATCCACCACAACCTCTTTGGCTCCCCCTGCCTCTAGAGTTACCACGTCCTCCTCCATAGGACTGGTTTTCTTGAGTTTGCTGCATATTCTGATTTCTACCACGGCCTCCAGATCGGCCTCCTCTACCTCTGCCTCTACCTCTTCCAGCATTTGAGTAGAAGACAACTTCTTTTGAAGTTCCTCCTGAAGAAGATGCACCACCATTTCTCTACTCCTCAGAAATTAGAAGAGCAATCAACTCCTCAAAATCAGGAAATCTTTCACGGACGGAAATGGATGTTCGGAACTGTGCATAATCCTTTCCTAGACCATTCAAGGTTACAGAAACTAAATCATCATCTTCCACTGGCGACCCAATGGAAGCAAGTGCATTTGCAATCTTCTTCACCTTCATGTGATAGTCATTGATGCTCATATTTTCTCTTTGCACATTGTGCAACTCTTGCTTGAGCTGCATTTTCCTGGCTTGCCTATTTATGCTATACATTTTTGACAAAGTATCCCATGCCTCCTTTGGCGTACTTGCATCTTGAATATGCACAATCATACAGTCTGAAATGCTGATAGACAGCTATTACATAACTTTCTTGGCTCTCTCATGCCATTCTTTAAATGCCTGCATTTGCTGTTGAGGGAACATCAGGAAGAACTGGTTCTTCTTCATTTCCTGCAACGAATTCCCAATATCCTTTTGCCATAAGGAAATTCATCATTCTAAACTTCCATGCTTGGAAGTTGTTCTTGTCAAGCTTTTCGGTGACAATCTGTGAAAGAGAATCAGACGCCATTACAGAACACTGCAAAAAATTCTGTCACTGCAAAGAACACAGCTTCAACCTTACAAGGGCAAATCTGCAAAACTGACGAAAGTGGTATTTGACCACACAGTCACTTCCTAGTGACGATTTTGCATCAACAGGCAACAAGGATGATTCTGTAACTCCCAATGTCTCTGCGCACATGCATACAATGCAATTTCTACAGTAACTTTTCACCGACCTGTAGAACAATGGTCGCACAGCATAAAACTGGGCCTTTTCCTGAGTGTGTGAAGAAAACTTCCGCCTCCAAAACAGGCCCCGAAGTGGCCTCAAATCAAAAAAACAGAGCAACCGAGGGCTAAAGCCTATGCCCACAGCATATACTGCCCTCTTACTACACCGCAAAGGGCATCTCAATCTGAGACAATGCACTCTTGCACTTTCCGACTATGCTACCTGCAGAGACTTGCTCCCAAAACAGAAAAATGAAAGCAACACTGGTACTCTTACCAGAACACCGCGAACTTGGTTTGCTTTCTTGAGCTCCTTACCACGAACAAGGCTCTGATACCATGTCAAGATTGTGGGAGAGAAGGAAGGAGTCTCACTTGTAGCTTTCTTGCTTGCACAATGGGGGAATACACACACAGGTGGAGGCTGAAAACAGTTTTCCTTTTCTTAGTTGTGTAAGCCAAAAGGAACTCTAGTACATAGAAATAGAAGAACCCTATATATGGGTCTCAAACCAAACTCAACTAACTAAGGTGGCATACTAACTGAGCCACGAACTAGAGTAGATAAGGATAGCTATCATCTAGCTATTATTCATGGGCAGTGTACCAACCGCATCTATAGCTAACAAGTCGGTGACATAAATGCACAACGGTCACCCTGGCATATCATGAGTGGAGCTCGATATCTCAACAAAGGGCATACTCACAACTGACGTGAATAAACACCAAAATCACTTTTAATATTCAATGCATGGATTATAGAGTGAGACATAATCATAGCACAAAAATCAAACACCAAAATGTACTCAAGTCTCAATCCAAAATATATTGCTAAGTTAGGATTGATACATCAATCAGGGACCAAAATGGTCACAATACAGTTCTTTGGGAACAAAAGGGACTAAATGATTGCAAGATATAAGACCAAGGCATTACTATTGTCGAATGAAATGATTGTAGACAATACAATACAAGCTCTACAGTTAGAGAGCACTTAGGATGGCAATCAAAGAAGACTAGCACGAAAACTCAGGAAAGATATGGCATGGAGCAAGAGGACCCTTTGTTGCTTGACCTCTAGGGCTATGCATATGCTTGAACAACAACCAACTACAATGATTCACTCCTTCCTTCACATAGGCCTCTACCTGCAGCAGGACATTCTCTCTGTCTGTGTATCATGCTAGGTACTCTTTAATGCTTTTGCACCCACCGGCTCATCAATGTGCTACTAGTGTCTCTTAGCTTTAAAGGTCACTATCTGTCACCACCTTTGACACTATCATGCACAATGGACTCGAACCCACAAAGTTACTCATTGATGTTACTATCATCTACTATGTTGGGTGCATCATCAACCTAGAACTCGTCTAGTGGTCCATGCAAATCCAAAGAAGAGGCTGCAGAATAATACAGTAGATGAGCTCCACTGCTAGCTTTTCCAAGTAATTGGTGTTGAGCCAGATTTGCTATTGTAGTTGGTCATGTTCGAAGGTGATCTGGATGACAAGCCTAAACTCCTTCAAGTTCAAGTTTATGCTAGGACTCGACACTGAGGAGGTCATGGATTCAATGCCAGCACTTGAGGGAGAGGGCCTTGAATTGAGCTAGTCAACAAGCCCAAAGTTGGGTAATACTATCCAACTTCATGATGTCAGAGGTGGGGGCAAAGGTGTTTTCAAGTAATGGATTGTCTCAAGATTAGGATCAGTGCCTCCCCAATCTTCCTCTAGGATATGTTGCTAGAGAAGGTCAGATTCCACCTTCCAATCCCACTAACACCGCATGTTGAAGCACTTGGATCCGCTCCTCCATCTCTGCATTATGTTGCTTCAGTGCCTTGTAGTGTTCCACCTGATAACCCCCCAAAATTGTGCAAATTTAGGCACACAAGTATGATCTTCATCGAAAAATCTTATGTAGTTTGATAATTTAACCTTGTAACTTCATTGTAAAATCTCAAGACAAGCATTGTAAAAGGTATGACTAGATATTATAAAGTAATGACATTAAAGTATATGTGTGTTTCTTCTCCAAATTTGGAAGGTTGAGAAGTGAAAATAAAGGAATCTTCTTGTAAGATGCAAGTAACCATGAAAAACAAAAGTCTCAAAAAAACGAAAAGGTGGAAATGAAGAGCCGTGCAATTTGTGGGAAAAGGTGATTTGGGAAGTTACAACTTCTCTTCCTCTCCTTTATCTAGCTTTTTGCACGTATCTTCTTCTCTCTTGCAAGGCACAAACTCTTGCTTTCTCTTCTCTGTGTGCTTTATTGCTCTATCTATGGAAGAAGAGGGAGAGAGTAAGGATGGAGAGAATGTAGATTTTGTGTGTGTCTATGGTCTATGTGGGCTTGGTTTTGCAGGGTTTGAAGGCACGGGCATTGTAGATGCCATTCCAAGGCTTGATCTCCTGGTTGTTTTAGTGTTCCTCTTGGCCTCATCATTTTTGGCGATCTTGCCAAGGGGCTGCTTGGAAATGTTCTTGAACCCACATCCAGGCTTCACGGAAATCAGAGAAGGAAAGAATAGATATTTATGCAAGTTGCATGCCATGGTCTTGCAAAGGTCAAGGGAAGAGAGCTCAAATCAATAGAAGATGAAGAAGAAGAAGAAGAAGAAGAACGTGAATATGATGACGATGTGCTCACGCTATCATCTCAGAGCAACAACATCATCATCATCATCCTCGACGGCGGCGGCGGCGGCGGCGGCAGATGCAAAGGGAAACA
This sequence comes from Lygodium microphyllum, assembly GCF_053477565.2. Lineage (NCBI taxonomy): Eukaryota > Viridiplantae > Streptophyta > Polypodiopsida > Schizaeales > Lygodiaceae > Lygodium > Lygodium microphyllum. The sequence goes on from NC_141139.1 coordinate 174,279,033, forward strand.
TGGCCGACATTGATTTTAACGAATGATGAATTCATGTTTTTCCGTCTATGCGTTTTGTCTGTCGCCATTTCGAGAGAGGGAGCTCTCTGGGATCTAGCATGCATTCTGTTTCCCGATTGCAACCATGAACACTGAATATGACTATCTTTTCAAGCTTTTGCTAATAGGTGATTTAGGAGTCAAGAAATCTTGCATGCTTCTTCAATTTGCGGATGATTCATTATTTGGAGAGCTATCAACCTTCAGATTTGGGACACTGCCGATCAAGAGTGATTCTGAACAATAACACGTAGCTATTACAGGGGTGCACATGGAATAATTATTGTCTATGATGAGACAAATCAAGAAAGCTTTTGCTGATCCTTCACCTCTTGGAGGAACTCTCATGGCAGCCATAATTCATGCATTCTTTCTTTCCTCTCCGTTCTAGAAACAGACTTTCTTTTCTATTAGTTTTGCCTTCTTCAATGCATGTTTTTCATATAAAAATAGCCTTATCTTCTCAACCCTTCTATACACCATAAAACTAAAAGCCAATACATCAAAGCTCAATTAATGAAAGGCAAACACAAACTAAATTTTTTTTTTTGGTGGAGCTCTTCAAGTTTGAACTTCTACAAGGGTATTCTACAAGATCAATCTTCTGAGGGGAAATTAATCCATGGTCTTTCCCATGGATTGCCCACTTGGGCATATAAACACTCAGCTCACCAGTGTCCTTCCTGCATATAAAAGAAGAAACATCTAGTAAAGGGTCAAAATTTTCCTTGGCCTCTTCCACCTTTATTACACCCACTGCAGCCATTGCCAGGTTGCTGGTAGTAATTGGTATACACCATGGCCAGGGTAGGAACTAGATTGGCCTGGAGGGTTATGTCCATTGGCTGGAGTTTCTTGCTCTAGTCCCTTGCCATTCTCTAGGATGGGCCATCTTGTACCTACCATTGTAGTAGTAATACTCAATGTTATGTGTGGCCATGTTACAAATGTTGCACCCCATCTTTGGTTCAAGCTACATTTAGCCTCTGGACATGCCCAAGATTTTTGCGTTGTATAAATCAAATGTTTTCCTCTTGGTGTTTTCCATTGTTTTCTTTCCTTTTTCTTTCTTCTCACTCTTTTGTTGATTTTTTTATTCCTTCTCTTCAAAATTAGACTCTATATTGTTGGATTCTAGTTCCAGGGTCAAAATCAGAAATCGATTCACTATTCTCATCATTTTGATGTTTTGTGCTAGACTCGCTAGATTTCTTCCCTTTCCCTAACTTCTCTTTTGACATGAACTGCTCTAATCTAAGAGCTTTCTTATAAAATGGGTCAATGATGTTACCAAATGGATCATCAAAAGTGAATGCTTTCTAGATAGGTTTATTGAAACCTTGAACATAAAGGGTATTCAGCATTTCATCCTTTGGTTGAGCATTTGGATCAATGAAACTGTTCAATATTGTAAACTTAATGGTATATGCCTAAACTCATATGTCACCTTGTCTAAGGTGGCAAAGTCTTTCAAGTTTTTCTGTATCCGTTTGATCTTATTGGAACCATAACGGAAGGCATTTAGTGCTTCATTCCATGATGGTCAACAATGTTCTACTGCTAGCCAGGTTGTAGCTTTTTTGCACATCGAGGATTCAAATATGATGACCTTGTGGCCTTCATTGACTAACTAAGGTAGTTGATTGTTTATTCCACGTCAAATTATCGGATAAAAGCATTTGGAACTTCATTGAAAAATACAAAGAACTTGGAGAGGGAAATGTTAAGTTGGTGTGCCATTGGAATTGGAAGTGCTAATGGACTTGGGACTATTGATGAGTCTACCTACCAGCTTGAGTGAAGGTAGGAAGAATGACTCATTAGGTTTGATGGAGTAATGGCCAGAAATATAGAAAGGTCACCAATTAAAGGTGTGGAATGCAAACAATGCTTTTGAAATTACGGAGTAGCTTGTTGTGCTTCAGATATAGCCTCACTAAGGAATGGAATAACCTCAGAAGGTGGTATCATTTGGTGTTGTCGAGATCAAGACCGCCAGTATGGCCTAGAGCGAGAACTGCATTAGGCAGACCATCTGAACTTGTATGTATTCAACCTAGTGCATTGAGGAACAGTAATCGTGGCCACCATGTGTAATCAATGTCCAAGCACAACTGCCACAAAAATGACGATGGGCATACTCAGAATTGACACAGACAGACGTTGACATCACTTTCGACATTAGCATCTAGGGTGCAAAGTGAGACATAATCACTGTACAGAGATCAAATACCAAAATGTACTCAATACTCAATCCAAATCACAATACAATTCTTTGAGAACAAAGGGGACTAAATGATTGTAGGATGCAAGACCAAGACAATACTATTGCCGAATGAAATGATTATGGATAATATAGTATAAGCTCTATGGTGGTTAGAGAGAACTCACGATGTCAATCAAAGAAGACTAGCAGAAAGACTCAGAAAGGATATGGCATGGAGCAAGAGGACCCTTTTTTGCTTGACCTCTAGGGCTATGTGTATGTTGGAACAACAACCAACTATGATGATTCACTCCTTCTCTTATATAGATCATTGCCTGCAATGGGACATTCTCTCTACCCATGTGCCATGCTAGGTAGTGTTTACTACTTCTACACTCATTGGCTCATCAATGTGCCACTAGTGACTCCTGGCTTAAGGCTACTAACTACTGCCACCTTTAACAACAAGCATCTCTTGCTCATAAACATGGAGTGTCGTCTCCTTATCATCGAGCTTTCTATATTGTATGTGATTACACCATGGTCTTGTAACAAAATTGCCCCAATACCTTAGCCACTAGTATCCATAAAATGGCGGATTCCTTAGAGAAAATTGGGCATATAAGGATAATACTAAAATTAGTAAGGATTTTAGCTCATCAAAACTATTAGTGGCTATAGCAACCCAAAATAATGGTTCACAATTCAACTAACTGGTAAGGTGTGTAGAGCAAAGAAGGTTTACCAAAAGAAGGTTATCAAACTCACAATCGAGCATAAGTGAATAAAGGTTTACTAAAAGAAGGTTGTCCAACTAGTTGAACATAAGTAAATAGATGTCCCTAAAAAAGATGGTTGCCTTTAAGATGATGGTTGTCCTTGAAAATATCTCATTTTATCATGATAATCCTCAAGTTTGGGCTAATTTGGCACTTTAGTCCCATTTTGCACGTTAGTGGGCTGATTATACAAGGAATTATAGAAAGGACTTCATCAATGAAACTATTGCTCATCTCTGGAGTTTGAAATAACAACATCATCATGCTAATCTTGATTTCTTGATGTAAAATGAGTGTGATCTTTGTACCTATATGCCATAATGCAGGCTAATTTTCTTCTATTGATAGGCTAGCAACTTCAAAAGTTAACTTAACATATTGATTTGCTTCTCTTGATAGTCCTTGACCTCAAATGTCGATGGAATTGACTAACTTGTATGCCCCATTTTCAACACATCATTAGAGGACTGTGTAATTGGTCCATTAGAAGGATGTGAGCTTGACCATTTGCTACCCTGGTTTTTTATTACTACAATTAGTTTATTGAACTTGGAATCCATATGATTGATCATGTAGCCAAAACTAGAATCCATAATGTTGTTGAGCTAAATAATCCCATCATTATGTGCTTAACATCATGGGAAAGTTGGATATACTCATTGGAATCATGTGAAGCACCCCTCTTAGCCATGGGTTCATTGATATTCATTGATATTGAGTGTGTGCGAGAAGCGAGCTTTTTGAGTGAGCTTTTCTGGGAAACCTCTATTTCTTGTTTCACATAGTCGACTCCACCCCTTGATTTTTTTTACCTCCACCACCACCACCACAGCAGCTTCCTCCACCACCGCCACTGTTATTGCGGCCACTACCACCACCACTACCATGACTACCTCCACCACCACTACCACCATCTCTGTCGTGCCGCCACCACTTTCACCACCTCCACCACCACTACCATTATCCCCACCACCTCCACGATTTCCACCACTATCTTCTGTGTGTGTGTGTGTGTGTGTGTGTGTGTGTGTGTGTGTGTGTGTGTGTGTGTGTGTGTGTGTGTGTGTGTGTGATTCCTCTCTCTCCAGCACATAACGTAGATTCATTCATGTGATCACCCCAAAAGAATGGAACACCATGGCTCTCGCTCTCTCTCTCTCTCTCTCTCTCTCTCTCTCTCTCTCTCTCTCTCTCTCTCTCTCTCTCTCTCTCTCTCTCTCTCTCTCTCTCTCTCTCTCTCTCTCTCTCTCTCTCTCTCTCTCTCTCTCTCTCTCTCTCTCTGTGTGTACAGCCCATCAAATGTGATGTACATGCGTATCCATTCAGTGCTCTCTTCACTTTAGAAACATTGGAGGTAGCCCTCAACAAAATGGCTAATGGAAAAGCATGTGATACTTTTTGCAGTTGAATATGGAGATTTTGAAATGGACAACAAAGGAGACGAGGTTGTTTATGTTGCATGTGATACATCATGCTTTTGCATATGGTTTTCCCCAAGAATGGCAAAAGAATTGGATACAACCGTTGTATAAGGGAGGAGATCGCAATTTGCTCACAAACTACCGCACGATTATGGTCAGTTCAGCCAAGGCAAGCTATTCAGCATTATCTTGAAAATGCAATTGAGTAAATGGGCAGAAAGTAATAACAAATGAGCTTATGGACAAGCAAGTTTTTACCCAGGTCCTAACACCATAGACTATTTGGTTACTTTGTGTGTGCTTATGGATGAGAGTCGGCTTGAGGGAGCAACCTTGTATTGCTGTTTTGTGGATTTTAAGAAGGCTTTTGACACCATATCAAGGGTTGGCTTATGGCAACGAATGCAAGAATTAGGGGTCCCAAATGATCTATGCATGGGAATTTACAAGATATGTCAACGAGTGGTGTGCTGCCTCAGAGGTTGCAACGGGCTATCACAAGTATTTGAGAGTAATATGGGAGTCAAACAAGGTTGCCCGTTCTCCCCTACATTATTTGGTTTATGCATTGATAAGCTAGAGGAAATACTTCTCACGACTATGAATGAAGAGGAAGCCAAAAGCCCACATATTGGTATGTTTGCCATCTTGCTCCTGATTTATGCTGATGATTTGGTCTTCTTTACATATACTAGGGAATGTATGCAGTAGTTCATGGGGATTCTTGAATGGTTTTGTTAAGATAGTGGTTTAGCAGTGAATGTAACAAAAACAAAGCTAATGGTTGTGCACACCAAGCAATCAAAGGCCCCACCAAAAGTACATTATGCATGACAGTCTATAGAGGTAGTAGCTACTTTTAAATACTTGGGGATTGAGATACCTACAGACCACAGATGGCATACATGTATGGAGCGACAATTAGTGGCACGAAAAGGCAAGTATTATCACTTTGAAAATGAATGCAACTGTACAGATACTAAATGCTAGAAAATACAATGTATGATTTTTGATGCATATGTTCTACATATGGTATTATATGGAGTGGAAGTATGGGGGAGAGCATCTCCTCATCTGCATGGAACGACATTGAGAAGCTGTAGAAAGCTTTTATTCATAGACATTTAGGCATCAAAAGCACCACACCATATGTACTAATGCTTTTGGAAAATGGCTTTTGGACAATTGAGGTACATGCTATGATCCGAGTATTGAGATATGCCACTTGAGTACGTCAAATAGATGGCAGTAGGCTCCCCAAATGAGCATGGGATGCTAGCACACACCTACAGAAAACATGGAAAAGTAAAGTGCTTTCAACAGGATGGGTGCTAGATATGCGAAAATGGTTTAAAGGGTGGGGAGTGGATAGATATCTAAATATGACATCCGAATATATATTCATGGACACATTTCAATCAGACCTCTTATGAGCATATCAAGCAAAACATCAAAGCAAGGGAGCAAATGGCAAACTTGCTTATTATAGTATGCACATCTATCTTTCATATTGGGAATCCTACATGCAGGCAGAGGCACATGCATAGCCATACATAGCCAACCCACTCTCAGTGGTATTTAGATGGATTATTGCACGACTTCGAACTCGATCACAAACTTTATTGATCAAGATAAATGCATGGAGTGGATATGCAAGAGAGACGAGGTTATGCAAGCTGTGTGGACTACAAAGTGTAGAATCAGAGGAGCACATAATTATGACATGCCCAGCATAAGCACACATACAGGCTGACTTTGATATCCCTTTACAGGGGCCACTTCACCAGTTTTTGACCACTACTCCTATATCAAAGTTAGGGGCTCTCATCACCCACATGTTACGCTTTTGGGAGAACCGCGCTACATAGATCGTTCTTTCACCATAGCTACCCTTTCCTACCATGGGGGAGGAGAATCATTGTATATCTGGAAAGGTCCCATGGGTCATAATTTGGCTTTCCGTGGACGATAATAAACTACACTCTCTCTCACACACATAATATGAATGCTTGGGTAGCCACTCAATGTTTTTAGAACTTTAATTTCAATGGATTGATAGCCCCCACCCTTCCCCCCTCTCTCCCTTGCCCCCTCTCCCCAACAAATATGATACAAAACAATTCATACAAGCAATCCAAATATACATTTATATTGTGTTATCTTTGGAAAAAGTGATTTTGATTGTCAAATTAAGAGAGACAAGGTCACCAAAGCCTTGCCATCCAATTGGATTGTATAACAGTGACTTTCTCAGTAAAATAAAATGCAATTGTGCTAAGAGGTAGTGTTGGCATTGCATTGCTGGTCACTGTATAGGTGGTGTTGGAAAAGTTCTTCTACTTCCAAATATAATGTGCAAGTTTTCTTCAGTGAGTGTGGGTTGGTGTATAAACATGTTGGCATTTGCATCCATCCCAAACACTCAGAGATAGACATAGTATAGGTGCTTGCATGCCAAATACGATTTTCCTTCTATAGCATGTTCCATGAAATTCTAGCAACTATATGTTGGATTCTTTGCAATTTGCACATCATAACACTCATGCATGACACTTGAGTTAGTTGTCTCTAGTTTGAAAACCTCATGCTTCAAGGGCTTCACCGTTGCGTGGCCTTTCACAGTTGCATCTAGAGCCAACGCTGAGTCTATCCCTTTCCTTGCAGCCTGTGAAACACCTCTTTGATATCTACACGAGCCCTCGTTAACATCCCCCTCTTGTGTCACCTTTTGTAAAACAAACCCACCACTCTCCAACATGTGGATTTCTTCTACGGTCAAATTAGTGCCTCATGCCATTGGCCATACTTGTGGAACCTTGGGCGGTGCGTGATGAATGGAAGAACAAATGTTCCATGTATGGTCCACACTATCATTATAAAACCACATGAACTGGCACTGCATTCTATGTTGATTGCTAGCTTCTCCTCTTGAGCTAGACCACTCCATGATGCCCCAAAACGAAGGTGTAGGCACCCCATGTGACATATTTTTTATACGTTTTTTGCATTTTCCAAATGACGTAAGACTCAGTGTGGGCCCCCCGAAGACATTATGTACTCAACCACACTTACAGCATAAGAGGATTATCGCATCCCCTCCTCTTCCACATCAAGTGTGATAGGGATGATTTTGTTTTTCTCAATGTCTAAGGGGGGTGGTGAGGCTTCCATGGGGATTGTTGTTTTCTCAATGCTACAAGGACTCTGGGTGAGGTCTATGGTGGAGGAAGGCTGCAATGTAGGCCCATTTCCTTATTTGACAAGATAGTCTTGCGAGACCAAGGTATCCAGAACATATACATGGACAACCTCATGGTCATTGTTACAATGGACCAGCGTGCTTTGTATTCGGCCATTTGCATGGGTGATAGCAAGAATACAATAGCCATTGCCATTGCAAATGTCTTCCGTCTTCAACATCAGGAACCGACTACTTGTGTAGTGCATAATAGGTTTGGCAAAGAGGGATCATACATATATGCGGACCTCGGTATTTGGTGTAGCACTGGATGCTGGATCCATTTCCAAATCTATCTACACATGTACGAATACTCATGTCAGATATGGGTGTCATCGAAAGACTTAGTGTGGGGGTGCATATCATATACAAGAGAGGGAGAGAGGGAGAGAGAGGAGGATATATAAAGTGTGTACATGAGAGAAGAGAGAGGGAGATAGAGAGTATACATGCATGTGTGTGTGCGAGTGCTATATATATATAGTATTTGGCATGAGAGAGAGAGAGAGAGAGAATGTGTGTGTGTGTGTGTGTGTGTGTGTGGATACGGGTGCCAGATATGAGAGAGAGAGAGAGAGAGAGAGAGAGAGAGGATATAAAGATTTGTGTGGGAGAGAGAGAGAGAGAGGATATAAAGATTTGTGTGGGAGGGAGAGAGCAAAAGAGGGAGATAGAGTGTGTGTGTGTGTGTGAGTGGATGTGGGTGCCATGGAGAGAGAGAGAGAGAGAGAGAGAGAGAGAGAGAGAGAGAGGGGGGTTGGAGAGCATCAAGAGGGAGCCAGGGAGAGAGACCGGGGGGTGATGGATAGAGTGAGGGGGAGGAGGAGAGAGAGAGATAGAGAGGGAGAGAGAGAGAGGGAGATGTGTACGTACCTACAAGATTAAGAAAATATTCCACAACTTGAGGGAGGGGGAGGCGTCGTGTCATAGGGGATGTGTGGCCTTATATAACCACTTTGAGATAGTGCGGCATTAAATGCATGTCAGAGAGAGAGAGAGAGAGAGAGAGAGAGAGAGATGGAGAAAGGAAGACTAGGAGACATGGCTATACAAAGAGAGGGATGTGAGGAGGGGGGGGAGGGGAGCTAGTCGTATTTTTCTACACCAAGATTGGGTTGCCGATGACCCCTTCTTTGGCGACAAAATGATCCCAATCCACATGCACTCTCTCTCATCAGCCATCTGGCCCACATGCACTCTCTCTCATCAACCATCCTAGCCCACACACACACACACACTCTCTCTCTCTCTCTCTCTCTCTCTCTCTCTCTCTCTCTCTCTCTCTCTCTCTCTCTCTGTTAATTAATATATAAATTAATAAACAAGTTAAGTAATATTAATATACCAATGGTTCACTTCATACTAATTGAATACTATAATAGTTAATTAATCAATAAACTAGTTGATATACATGAACTAAAAAATAAGCTAACTATTATCAATTAAGAAATTAATTAATAATTTAATTGATATAATTTGACCGATACACTAATTAACTAATCAATGAACTAACTGATACCAACTTGGTAAATATTATTTATTTTATATTAAATTATTAATAATTTAATAAATAAATAAATATTAATTAATTAAGTAATAAATATTTTTAATTATTCAATAACTATGGGATAAAATTATTTAGTATTTTTAAATAAAATTAATACATTATATTAAAATTAGAAATTACTACTTGAATAAAATATATTTATTTATTATTAAAATAACTAATTAAAGATATTTAAGTAATTTATAACTAATTAATAAAGAATAAATTATTAATTGTAATTATTTGTTTATTAATTTCAAATAACTAGTATTTAGTTATTACTAAAAAAATTAGTTATTAATTATTAATTTTAAGCAATTATTTACTAATTTCAATTAATCGACCAATATATAATTTTGTTGGCTAAGTGATTCACTTAATAGTTATTAAACAAATTAGTTATTTATTTATTATTAATTTTAAGTGATTAATTATTTAATTAATTAAATAATATAAAATATAAATATTATTTACTAGTTAATAATTAATTTCTTGATTGGTTAAATGGTTACTTAATTAGTTACTTGGTTTTTAATTAGATTATTAATTATTAAGTGGTTATAAATTTATTGGTTAATTAATTACTTATTAAATAATTAAATTTAAAAATTTATTAATTAATTAGTTGTTCAAAAAACCTATTACTTAATTTTTATTCATTACTTAATTAATCAATAGATTGATTAGTAAGTGAATTAGGTTAATAATTAATTAAATACTTAATAGTTAATGTGTTTATTTAATTCATAGTTAATTTTATTTGCTTATTATTTGACTTAATAGTTGTTAAACGAATTAGTTATTTAGTATACTTAATGAATTAATTAGTAAGTTAATTTACTAATTAAGTTAATTAGTTGATTAATTTATTCATAACTAATTAATTAAATGCTTAATAGCTAATTTGTTAATAATTAATTAAAAGTTAATTTTATTTGGTTATTCTTTGACTCAATAGTTATCAAACTAATGAGTTATTTACTATAGTTAATTAGTTAGATTAATTAGTAAATAATTAATTAACTAATTACTATTAAATAGTAATTAACCAATTAATTAGTTAGTTATTAAAATATTCAAATTTAGTAATTCACTAATTATTAATTACTAATTAATAACTACTATTAGTAACTACTAATTAATAGCTAATTAATAGTATTTACTATTAATTAATTAACTAAATAAAAAATTAATTATTTTTAATTACTATTAGTAAAATACTAATTACTTGATTAACTATTAATTATATAATAACTACTAATAATTAGTAATTAAATAATTTCTAATTAATTATTTAGTTAATTAATTACTACAAATTAATTTCTCAATTTAGGAGAAGCGAAAGTGTTTTTTGCTTTTTTTTGTTTATATACATGTAGAGAGAGAGAGAGAGAGAGAGAGAGAGAGAGAGAGAGAGAGAGAGAGCTGGCAGGAGTGGGCGCAGCATGAACGGACGTAGGTTGGCAGGTAAGTCTAGCGCCAGGAAGGGGGCACTGGAGCCCCCTTGTAAGAACCCGCACCCCCCCCCCCCCCCCCCCTCCATATATATATATATATATTGGCCATCAATAGAAGTAATTGCTTCAACATAATATGCATGTAAGTCCTCATTTATGTTATCCACCACTTGGTCCTTCTTCTTGTTCTTTGCCATAGTTATTTAGTGCAATAATGAATGATTGTATGTTACTAATCTGATAATAATTCATTGCTTATTAGTCCAATCTAAGTGAACTTTGGCTTCAAACAAAACACATGTAATAGAAAAATAGTAGATCTAATGATATTTGAACTTGGAAATAGGATAATTGGTGAAATCAACTCAAACAATGCTCCATTGTTGGGTTGTCTAAGTGCTATGAACTAGACTCAACGATCAATAAATTGGTTATAACTTTATATCCCGATGTCCCTTTTATCAAAAATTTTAGTTTTGATCAAATAGAAAGATACCCTCTTTGAATTGAATACTTAATTTATATGTTATAATAAGTATTAAGGAACCTAGAATCAATATTTTGAACTTGTCCAAAATAGGATGACAACCTACTTGGACATGTGGAAGCCCTATTTATCCCTTGGCTTTCATTGTAAACCTTATTTAACACATGTAAATACTATGGTAGCATGTGGGGACTGAGAATACATTATGGAAAACCAAGAAAACTCTACGAGTACCCTATAGGCAACTTGTCATACCTATAAATCTATGGAAATGCTCTATAGGAAAGGTTGTAGCTCCTGCAAACCTGCAATTCCATCTTTTAGTGCCTTGTTTGACTATACCAACCACTTCTCTTCAAAGTGACTTTTTCATTCACTTGGGTAAGTGCGGTGAGAAGTATAATGCTAGTCAAGGCTCCATACATGAGGTTAAGAACACCTTGGGGCATGCAAAGTTCCTCCTCGGGCCTCGTTGGGCACCCCTTCAAAGTCTCAAGTAGTAAGGGAGGGTCATCTCTCTTTTATCTTGCTACCTCATCCAACATCAACATTTTTTCTCAATTGACATGATGTACATGGCAAGAGTATGATACTGTAATCAAATAGGGAATTGGAATGCCATTACAATTTCTTTGGAAAAGAAATGGGAAATTATGGAAGTGGCTAAAATGAAATAGAAGGGAATTGGGCTTCAACTCTAGTACTCGAGTATATTAGTGACTCGCTACATGCACTTTACATTTACCACTTTTGGATTAATTATACTAAATCAAATCAAGGTAAGATCAAATATCAATATTAGAAGGAAACCAATGCATTTAAGTTGCTTCGATGGAAGATTAAAGATGATTGAGATTAATTTGAATTCATTGACATTGAGCTTTATGTATTGGACATTTGAATTTGAACAATCAATCTCAATTATAAGATGAATGAATGGATCAAATTGAGCTTCTTATCAACAAGAAAGGAATCAATAATTGACTAAAGAGAGATTAAAAGGAAATTTAAGAGAAGTACCACATTCTTTTAGACTTGTTATTGATTTATCAAAATCTCGTGCCCAGCCAATGATCAATGGATAATCTCTCTTCAAAAAAAGCTCCAATATAGCCTTTAGCAACTCCAAAATTGATAGAAATTCTCCATTAACAAGATTGAGGTTGAATATCGAATTTTTCCCAAATCCTTTGTGTAGTAATCTTGATCTTAGACCTTCAAAAATGCTCCATAAACCTTTAGCAATGGTTGATAAAGAAGAGTTTCAGGCCAAGAGATGAAGCTTTTATAGCAAACTTTGAAGCTTTAATGGCTACTGTTGAATTTTTTTCAATAAGAATGTCAAATCTCCTCTCCTTGATATAAGCTCAAACAATGCTTGCTGAAGAGCAATCCCCAATATGTTGAGTGGGTGTTTGCCAACATTCCAACATTGAAAGATGCAAATACGGCAAGCATTGATGTAATAAAAAGCTAGAAAATTAGGATAGAGATTATTGGGATGAGCTTGATGAGTTATGCAAGTCTACTATCATATTGTCTTTGTATAAGTAGGTGTACTTAAATGTTATTTTGGCTGATGGTTGTATATATAATTTATTTTTAAAAAAGTGATCTTTATGACAAGTAGAGTCATGCATCTTAGTTGTATTAGTTAAAGAATCTTGTGGACCTTTGCATGAAGGAGGGAACTCCTCATCGTAAAGATAAGTGAGATTTAGCAGAGTCCTACATCTCAATTGTATTGGTTGAAGAAGCTTATGGACCTTCTCATGAAGCAAGGCACTCTTATGTCTACTCATTTGAATGAGTTCCACTCTATTTTCAGCCAATTTATCTTGTAGGGCATTTAGTTTGAGGATACCATAAAGTATTTGTTCTTGGTCATCACACTCCTAGGGTCATGGGATACATTATGTATTGCTATGAGTGCTAATCCTTTTGAAGATGGTTTTAAATGTAGTGACTTATAGAGAGTGCTTTACTTTACAAAATAAGTGAAAAGGAAGAATATTGATATAGCCTACACTTATCATGCACTTACAACGAGAGGCAAAAATGGTGGAAATGGGAATAATAATTGTGGTAGAGACTCATAGCTTAACAAGTGCAAGTCTCAATCTCATGGGCAATCGTGTAGTAAATCCCACAATCATAAGTTATCTTTGATATGTCATTATCGTGGGCGACAGGGTCACATTAGGTTAGAATGCCATAAAATACACAATGATAGATGCAATGAGAAATGCAAGGGAAAAGTGCAAGAAAATGCAAAGTCCACTAAGATTGTACTTAAGTCCAATGTGAAGATAGAGGAGATAAATGCATTGGAGTATAATTCCAATGCTTCATCACTTAATGCGACTTAGTTAATCGATGCTCCATCTTACCCTTAGTGTTGGCTTCTTGATTCGAGGGCTTCATTCCATGCCATGCTACATCATCATTGGTTTCATAGCTATCCTATTGTTATGAGTGGAACTTAGTTTGATTCTACATATGAGGTGGCTATGCACATAGATGAGTCTCATTCTTAGGAGGGCTCATAACAATTGTTTACAAGAGGGCCATGCTTGCAGTCTGATTTTGATTCACTATAAAAAAATTATACATGGAACTTAGTTTTCTTGCTTGATAGAAGGTGTGCCTTGCCATGCAAGTAGGTGTACAAGATGAAGAATACCTCTGGTTGCCCAAGCTAGCATATAAGGCCAGATTGGTTGCTAAGGGTTTTAAAAAGGAAAAAGAAGTTGACTTTGATGAGATATTCTCCCCTGTGGTCAAGATGGTTGTGCAAGGTGAGAAAAAGCAAGAAATACAAAAAGGATGCTTTCAATGTATTTTGGACACAAAAGCTTATTCTCATATTATAGATACATGCATGGGGGATGTGCTCACTAGTGCATGGTGAAAGGTTGTACCCATTCTTGTCTTGTGCAAGTTTTTGGAGTCTTTGTCTTTCATGCTATTTGTTTTTTTCTTATTTTATTTTCAATTATTAGCTATTCTATGGTGAAGGCAAGCAATAGGCTAAGATCTTGTATGCATCCATGGTAGGCAGCTATACCATTATAGCCACTAGACCTAACATAGTATTTGTAGTGGGACTTATGGCTCCTTATATGGTGACACCTAGTTGGTGATATTGGGATGCTATGAAGAATATCAAGATACCTTAAGGGCACTACACATATGTGTATTTGTTATGGTGGCTACTAGGATATTAGAGTTGTGGGCTACATAGACTCTAATTATGTAGAACATGCAAATAGTAGAAAGTCCATCCCCTAGCTATGTCTTCACCTTTGCTAGGGGTGCTATTTCTTGGATGTCCAGGGTGTAAAAATGCATGGCCCTATCTACTACCAAATCTAAGTATATTTCAGTCTCACTAAGGCTCACAAGAAGACCCTATGGTTAGGCCATTTGGTGGTAGACCTTGATATGACTATGACTCCTATATTGCATTCAAACTCTATGAGTGCCATTCAATCGACACCTAATCCAATCTTTCATGTGAAGACCAAGCACGTTGAGGTATGATATCACATTATCAAAGAGGTGATTGAGGACAAGTAGATAAAGCTTGTAAAAGAGATCTTAACTAATGTGAATCATGTAAAACTACTCATTAAAGGTCTCCTTGTGGAACATTATGCCTTTCTTAGAAAGATGATGGGCATAGGATGAGATAATGTCTTTCCTTGTCTAGTTGTAATTATGTACATTTTGTACTTTTCTTTTCCTTTTTAAGCGGGAGGTTATTGGGGGTCAAAGGCCACTTGTTCCTAGCTACCTACATTTACTTATATTTACCACTAGCACACTTGTACACTACAAGTGGAATCCACCCATCATTGTCACTTTATTCTTTATTCTTACTATGACAATAGAATAAGGGAAGGCAGGTCACACATTGTGACTGTTGGAGTTCTCATACATTGGTGTCTCTCTTCTCACTTGAACCTCCATAGCTCTTGCATCTCTTCTTACTTCCACTTTTCAAAAGTTGTGCAAAGGTACCAAGAAAGGCACCGTCCTAACATCACAACTATCTTTGACTTCAAAGTAAGTGGGGATCAAATGTCTAAAAGGCCGCTTCCTTTGAGCACAATGCAATTGCTTATTAGGACAAGAGACAACATAGCACAAAAGTGGCTCAACCAACAAGTTCCATATGTATATCCATATATTTTCAAGAAATATATGAAGTAAGAGGAATGCAAAACATTAGCTCATGCATTGTAGTTCATTCGATTTCTATTTCATTCAAAAAAGTATATTAACACTCCAATGGTGCTAGATTCATGTGATCTCCATTCCAAAGAATTATATCAATCTTCCAATGGTGCTAGATTCAAGTGATCACCATTCCATAAAAGTATTTCAACATTCCAATGGTGCTAGATTCATGTGATCACCATTCCAAAAAAATCCCAAACTCTTTAAATGACAACGCCTACAGTAACAACAATGGTGACAAGTGCTCCACCAATTGCGCAAGTCTATGGGTTTTAGTAAAGACTAGTAACAAGCATTTACCTTCAACACTAACAAAACCCATACCTTAATAAAAGACAATGTCTAAAACAACAAAACCAATTGATATAGAAGTCATTGAATTGGACACCTACTTATCAATTGTCTAAGAAAGAAGAATGAATGTTAAGGAAGAAAGGTGCCTTTGGATGGGGAAAAATGTTGTGAAAAAGGATCCCACAAAAAATTGAGATTCTAAGGAGATATAAGGGTTCTATGTATTTATTTGTCATTTCAATACAAGACAAGGGGATGGTAGATGAAGTTGATAGGGACGGTTTTACGAGTGTATCTAAAAGCCCATTTCCAAGCATGTGTAAATATGCATTTCACTTGCATTTTCTAAAACGGTAATAAATGCACTTGAAACAAAAATAAACACTTACACCCACCATTAGATCATTTTAGCACTCAATATATTTTCAAGAGAAACAAGGCAAAAAGAAGAGCAATGAAAGAGTGACTCATAGATGAGACACAAAATGAGACTCAAGAGTTTACATAAGAGAGCTATCATGGAGAAAGTTCATTTTATTCTTCATACTCTCTTCTTCTATGTGTCATCTCATCTAGTTCCTATTCATCATCGTCGTCGTCTTCTTATTGTTTTGTTCTTCAACGTTCTTCAACTCTTGAAGAGAAGAAGTAATAAGGAACTCAAAGGAAGCCATATCCAAGCTTGTGTAGAAAGGTAGTTTTCTTCCCTTCTTCTTTGTTTTGAAAATATGTAAATTTGTTTTTTAACATATCGATCTTATGGTGCATTTATATTAAGTTTTAGGTTTATCCTTAACTACTATTAGTATTCTATGGAGAGCACTTTGCACAAACTATTGTTACAATAGCCTACATCTAATAGCTCATGTAACAACATGACTTAACTGAACTCATTTTTTGTACAAATAAACATGTTGATAAATGCATTTATGCACTATGTAGAGCTATGTGATGCTATGTTCCCTGTCTAAAACTTTGCAATTTTTTATTATGTATTTGGTTATTGTACATTGGTAATATGTCTTCAATTTTTGATATTTTTTAAAGCTTTTAATTCTTCACCTTTAAGTAACCAATATTTCTAGTTTGATCTTATTTAATACAAAAAGATATGGCTATAGTATGCTAAAGAATTGCTACATTTTTGTGTATAGACAAGAAGGGATAATGGAGAGGGAACGAGACCAAAGAAGATAATAAATTAACAATAAGATATATTTCTTTCATCCCTTCTTTTGTCTTTTGAAAATGAGTAATTTCTTTAGTTTATATATTATTACTTTTCTTACTCTATGTTTAAGGTTTAGTTTTAGTATATTCTAAGTATTGCAATGTGTGTAGGGTTTGTTATCTATAGAGGATGAGTGCTACTTGCATCAACACTACATCTATAGGTGTGTTTTCTAATGCAACCGAAGTGCAATTAGCCATAGTGTTGAATGCACATATAAATGTGGTATAGACTATAGTAGGCTGTATGCTCTATGTAAAGATTTGTGGCATTTATGTGCAAAGTTTGTATTTTAAGCGAACTTTTTGTTGGATTTGTAAGGAAAGCCAATCGTCCCTTTAGCCGAATGGTTAGAGCCCCTCTTCCCTTTAGGCACCATATTCTTTGCTTTAAAGAAGGTTTGTTAATTTATTTACAAACCTAGTTTTCTATTATATTGTCAAATTAATGTACTCTAATTTTCATGGATTTGTAGAACCTTACGAAGTATGGAGATGGCTTACTACAAAACATTGTATTGATATAATATACATCATAATTTTTCATTTGTGTTTTATGTTGATGTGAAATATAATGCATTATGACTACCAAGTGTAAAAATATAAAGCCTTTAATAAAGAAATCTAGATAGGAATTCCTAATGAACCAAATGTCCTTATACTTTCCCTAAACAAGCCCCATCTCTTCTTTGATGCTTCATTTTAGATTTCCTCTATCTCCAAGTAGAACTTTTGCAATTGATCCTATCATGCAACCCCTCTTTCTTCGATAGATTTATGGATTTATTCCACCATAGCTACACCTTAGGACATTCCTAGAATAAATTTATTAGGTACTTGATGGCTTCTTACATTGAGAGCACATAGGAAATGCCTAAACTCAAAGATTCTATCCTTCATAGGAAGCCTATCCATCATAATTCTCCAAAGGAGGAGATTAAGACAAAATGTTGATTTTTGTTTGTGCTTTGCTTCCAAAATGAAATACCCTTTTGAAAGGGGAAAAGTTCACTACAATTATTAAATGTTCCCCTGGGTGTGCCAATTCTTCACTATATTAGGCATGTGTGGTTTTGTATTTCATGCACCCGTAGTTTATGGAAGAGTCCTGTACAAACCTTTATTTGTATATTCATCTCAATGATAAGGAAAAAAAAAAGACAATTTAATGATCGACTAACTAAGACTAGTCTCAAAAGCATTGTTTCAATGTCTCCATAAATATCATATTTGTTTTGCTCACAACAAGGTAATACAAAAATATTAATGGTGCACGTCGACCTAGTTAAAGCAAGAATACCCATGTAACTATGCTTGTGGTAAAGATGGGGCAACAAATGTTGCCATGAGCTATACAAATTCAATAGATTTATTTACCCTAACAGTGTTCTTATGAGGTATTTATCTAGGAGATAGTTGAACTCTCAACTTCTCAAACATAATAGCAAAATGTGACAGGCATGTAATAACATTACAACTACCACTTTCGACTATTTGTAATAAAAATTCTCTATGTTATGAAAATGTCCACACTCTTAAACAAGTCTTAAGAAAAAGACTACAACTTGCCTAATTAAAAGAGAATTATTAGTATACAAGTATATTTGCACGTGTGCATGCATGCATGTGCACGCACTCACACACACATAGAATCTCATTTCAATAATCGAAAAAACATCTCTCATTGAACACCTCCACTTAATAATCACACCACATTGCCTAGAAAATATATTAGCATGCTATAAGAGAGAGGTCTTGGGGAGAGAGAGAGAGAGAGAGAGAGAGAGAGAGAGAGAGAGAGAGAGAGAGAGAGAGAGAGAGAGAGAGAGAGAGAGAGAGAGAGAGAGAGAGCATCATTATCCAATAAGATATAACAATATGCCTATATTGTGTAGTGCACATTTTAAAAAAGTAAGCTCCAAAAATAACACAAGAAAAACACAATTTAGTTATTAAGGCCTTTTCAAGGCAATCTCATCCAGGAAACTACTAGATATAATGACTAGGTATCAAACTTCAAGTCATTTATGTCAATGGAAGGTGATTTACTTTCAATGAGGTGATTTATAGAATGTGCAAACACGGCTATACGATTGAGAAGCCCATCGCACTAGTTGGGGGCTATTAATATCACAACAATAAAGAATATGTTAGGAAGTTATTTGGACATTATATATTGTAAATACACATTGTAAATAACACGCTTTTATGTAGTGCATTACACATTGTAAACATACACTTTAACATTACATTCTTGCAATATCTATTCATATCCTTTATTCACTATATCTTAAATCCTTGAAAATGCCAAAATATAAAATTCTCCCCATAAATATATCATTTTCACAAGTGTACATAATTGGCCCTCTACTCATATAGTGATTATTCCATGGATGTTCAACAAAATTCAAATGAATGAGAGGCATTAACAACCCCTTCCAACCACTTCGAGTATATTGTATTAGTTAAGGCGATGTAGGCCATTGTAGGGTGTTAATATAACCTTTTCAAGGAAAGGCCCTCTTGACCACCCTGTGAGGGTAATGACAAATGAGTGTTTAACAATTCTTTAGCTAAATATTCTTAGGTTAGAAGGAGCTCTATGTCATTAGTGTTTGCTGATATTGAGCATAATGCATAATTTCAAGGAAGCTCTAATACTATCGTTGTTTGCAAATGTGAGATGCAATGCATTCGGCATAAAAAGGAAATAACTTGAGCATGTTCTTTCCACATCCTTATGAATATGGATATTGGGATTCATGGCCTAATTGGCTAAAGCAAACTTGTTCTATTTGGCATTAGCTTACTATATGTGAAGGATGTTCCAATGCTCATTTCATTTTTGTGAAAATTAATTTCAAGGAGTTGCATTGGTAGATTACATGAATCCAAGGTTGGATGTGCAACGTGGATATTTAATTGTGTGCATGCTCAATTTAAGCCATTGATCTTTATTAGCATTACTCATCGAGGCAAGCTTAAGTAATGGTTTGCCTTGCTTGTTCAAGCTATATAAATTTACCACAAGTTGATTCAAGATAGCTAGATGTGTAGCACAATTTTTACATTTCACTCTATCCTTATGAAATGATACTTAAGGTTGCATGGCATCTCTCTCTCTCTCTCTCTCTCTCTCTCCCCCCACACACACACACACACACACACACACAATTGTAAATACATATGTTGGCAATCCTCAAATGTAGGAGGGCATTGTATGTGTACTTGTTAAAACCACAAAAGCTCCTCTTTATATCTTTTGCTGAAGCTAATTTAAGCCTTTTTATGTATAATGGAACTTGGGCTCGTGCAAGAACAAGTTCAAATGTAACATATAGCTTCCATACCACTATTCTAAGCAACATTGCGATGTTATCGTCAAAACACTTTCATACTTAGGCATCGTGATTAACACTAATATTTTATCATTACCAGGTCACTTTGACACAATTGTTCCTTGCTACCTCAAGTGGATGTGTGCTGCCTACAATTGGCTATCTCATGTAGTGGTACTAACATATAGAACACATCAAGTATAGCCCATAATATTTTTCTTTTGAGAATGGAAATTGTCAATGGGTGTCTTAGAGGTAGTTTGGATGACTACACAAATACCATTTCAAATTTACGAACCAGAAACTACATTTCAATCCAATGAAGCCATAAAAAATCTTGGGGATTGACACCTCTCTTTGTTGCATTGAGCCTTCAAGTTGCAACATATTATATGCATGCAAACACACTAAAGTCACATGCAACCTCCTATCACCTCAAACGGTTTGAATCGTAAAGATAAGATGCTTGGGTAACCCTAACATTTATTCCAAAAGCTTAGGAGCTAATGTTGATCTTGAAAATTGGTATTTTGCTCATCTCTTGGAACAATACACCTTTTTATGGTTGAGATTATTCATGCATTGAATACGTGTTCACCACAACCAATGTTTGTTCCTTCTTGCAATGAAGTCATTTACTTGTCCTGCCAAAATATACAAGTCCCAAGTCTCCACACTTTTGCACTTGAAGTTTGTATATAAGCGTTAAGCTTTGCACTTGTACTTTTCCATCTCATTGTTGAGACCTTGTATGTAAGAGTTATTGTCCTCGAACATAGAGTGGAGGCTACCAAGCTTCATCCCACTTCATTATTGTAATGATTTGTTGCATCGTGCCATAGTGGATTTCATTCTATATATCTAGTGTGTTCTTTGCATTTGTGCCCACCCATACTATAGATGACAACAACTTCCTACATTCTATTTTCATCAATGACTAAAGTGGGCCACATATCTTAGGGTATGGTTTCCTCTTGATCTCTTAGAGAGAGAGAGAGAGAGAGAGAGAGAGAGAGAGAGAGAGAGAGAGAGAGAGAGAGAGAGAGAGAGAGAGAGAGAGAGAGAGAGAGAGAGAGAGAGAGAGAGAGAGAGAGCTGTTAGGGGGTGTGCATTGGGATTCTCCCATTTGGCTTCTTTCTTCTTTCCCTATGGGCAACTCCCTATCTAGTTGATGTAAATAATAGTCACCGTGACATTTTGGCATAAGTTCCTCTCACAAAGTCTTTAGTTATAGACATGGTGATCATGTTTCACAATATACTTCTAGTTGTTATTGTGGGCCTCTATTGTAGAGAGGGCTTTTGATTGAAATCCTTGGTTGGTGTGTTGTCTCCATGTTCATGTATGTTGGTGTTTGTTCATCTACACATATGTAATGTGGCTAACTTATTGACACCATATGGGATGCAATGACTTGATTGGCTCCTTCTCATCTTTTATACATTCATGGTATATCACTTCATCACCATCAGATTCAAGATGCAACTCATGGAGTTTGTAGAATGAAATGCATGTTTCTATAATATCCATGGTACATCTTGTTTCTTACTTTACTCATCTATGATCACGTATCAGCTAAGAGAGGGTGCCAGAGAATTAGATTTGGCTTCTCATATTTGTCCTCAAACTTTCTACCTTCTCCTAGTGCATTGAGTTACTTAAGTGTTGCATATGTATAGTAGCCCTGGGCTCCACATGTCAACACTTGTACTTTGCCATTTCATTGCAAAGACCTTGAGTGTGAGAGCTATTGTCTATGTGTGTTGTTGGAGGGCTACCATTGTTGCTCGCTCTCGACAATGATGATCACATGTTATGTTGCACATTAGTGAACTATTGTTGTCTATTGCTAGTTGATCTTGTTCTTTCACTTTCACTTATGTGATTTTGATGTTTCCACATGCTTTTTTCTTTTTGGTTTTTAAGAATTCTCATTCGTCAATTGAAGTTGCACATAAGTTAATAATTGGCTTTCAAAGAAACCTTCAAGGATTACTTATGATGTGATTAGGTGTGTGGCTTAAGTTTGTTTAGCCTTGACGAAGTTAACTTAATCACATTATCATGATGATGCTCCAAGAAAATTCTAACAAGCATAAGATCTAGACAAGGATCACAGGGTGCAAAGATGGTGAATATAAGCAAAACATTTCCTCTACCATCCAAGTGTGTTTGAGTTTTTCCAATGCCCATGTTGAGAGCACATGCTTATCTTTGCATACATTTCTAACCACGGATATTTCAATTAATCATTAAGAAAGTGGATGGTTCCAGAAGGGATTCAAAATCTCCAAGCGCATAACTCTCCATGCATGAATTGAATTGCTTCTTTTCCTAATTATGCATGTGGCATGTGAAGATTTCCAATTAGCCATCTTTAAG
The DNA here is from genome assembly GCF_053477565.2 of Lygodium microphyllum. NCBI lineage: Eukaryota > Viridiplantae > Streptophyta > Polypodiopsida > Schizaeales > Lygodiaceae > Lygodium > Lygodium microphyllum. Next base: position 174,301,692 of record NC_141139.1, read on the forward strand.
GCGATGTCCTAGAGGTGAAAGCTTGAACTCACAGTTGTGATGTTCAAGCGGTGTTGTATGTATCCATTGATAAAAACTTATGCTCCCAAGTGGGAAGTTCGTGGGCTTGCCCACACAAAAAGTGTACTAGTTGCCCTTCTTGGAAAGATCATTGAGTAGGAAGAACCTTATACGACGGGTACATATGTGTACAAATCACATATAAACAATATAAATACACGAAGATATATAATATGGACCTATCTTGGTCATGTTTGAATGCTTGTGTATTGATGGAGAGGAAATTTCTTTTAAAAGGTGTTATATCTACATTTACCTATGTACATGTGCTTATACATGCGAGTCCATATGAACGGCCTTAATGCGCCTACATAAATACAAATTTTGTTGTTCCTGTATATATTTTAGTTATCGGTATTACTAACTACATTTTTATAACCAAGCGCAGGGACACGTGAGCACATGAGACGGCTCGATGCGAAACTTTAATGGAAAAGCGCTGGAGGTCTGATGGAGGTGGGCCCGGGCCCGCACATTCCTATGGGAACTATTTGAATGACAGTCTTTGATAGCAGCTATACTAATAATACTAATACAAATACTAATAATAATAATAGTAATAATAAGCGGGGAAAAAAGCAAGTGGGTAGGCCCAAACGGGGATGGGCGGACTCCGCCGGCCGGAGGAGGAGCGGCGACGAGGGCTGAGCCACCGCCCAATTTTGGTGCCACCCCACGCTCCGCGCATTTACCCCGCAACACATGCACCTCCTCAAGAGCGCGCTCTCCCTCCCTCCCCCCCCCTCTCTCTCTCTCTCTCTCTCTCTCTCTCTCTCTCACCCCACACACACAAAGTTCAAACTCTCTCTCTCTGTGAGATTCTCTCGCGTTCTCTGAAGTTTTCTCTCTCTCTCTCTCTCTCTCTCTCTCTCTCTCTCTCTCTCTCTATCCAAATGTAGGTAGCTACCAGACGACGCCGGAAGCTAGTTGTCTCTCTCTCTCTCACACACACACACACACACACACACACACGCACGCACCAATAGGAGCTTCTCGGGGGCTCCCCGCCCCGCCCCGCATCCATTGCACCATTGCCAACCCTCCCTAAAGCATTAAACATGCGAATATGGCAGCTATGAGAGCGATTCAAACGTTCGATGTCGATGATGCGGCAGGTGGCACGATAGAGGACTCCTGGCATGCTCCCTGGTCAGCTAGCTAGGCTATATGAACAGCACAGAAAAAACTGGCCCCTTATCATATCACGCATGCAGGAAAATGATGTGGCAGTAGCTCTATCAAAGTTCGAATGGGATCATTCCTTCGTCATCCATGCATTTTTTACATGACGCCCTTGTCTCTGCAGAAAACTGAAGTAATTTAAAAGATGTGGCTCGAATCCCCTTTCCTTTACAGGATCACTAATCTGCTGCGGGTTTGTTCTATTGTGGATGGTCTCTGAAGTATTTTCCATTATTGGAGCTCAATAGCTGAGACAAAGGAAGCTTTAGCAAGATGGAACCACATGCCATCCTTGATTTTGTCATCTTCCAGCTAACCCCTACTCGCACAAGGTAAGCACTGGAGGTCATTCTTGAGGTCTTAACGTTTATGGGTATAATAATGATTACATGTATATCAAAAGCGCACACATTATGAGGATGTAATTGTAGCAGGTGCGAGCTGTATGTGGTTGCTGGGAATGAGACCGAAAAATTGGCTTCTGGCCTGTTTAAGCCATTCTTGTCCCATCTGCAATCAGTGGAAGAACAACTGGCAAAGGGTGCTTATTCAATCTGCCTGCAGCCTCCTTGTAATGGTTCTGACATTTCTTGGTTCACCAAGGGAACAGTTGAAAGGTGAGCTTGCCATGTATTGGTGATATCCTGTGCACTTAATTACACCCTGTAAGTGAGGTTATTTATAAATTGCACGAGAATCATAAGCACTGAGGATGCTTATGTGCATGCCAGCAAAGATGTGATTGCATCAGTTTCTGCCACAGACATTTTTGCAGGTCTGTTACATTCTACTCCGGCCTCTGATCCTGGTGCACATGGTAACAGGTTTGTGAGCTTTGTTAGCAATCCTGAGGTGCTAGAACGAGTTAACTCTACTGAGGTGGAGCTGCGGCAGCTGGAGGAAACAGTTAGAATGCAGACCCGCAATTTGTCAGAAGTGCGTATGAGTCAAGTTTGTCTTGTCGTAACAAATGAATCTTGGTCCCAATTTCTTCCTGCAAGTTGGTAGTATATGTAAGGGTATATGATGTCCTTTTTCAGGTCAATGATGCTCCCACTATCTTTTCATCTTGTGCCCCTCCAGGTATGTCTCAAGTCAATTCCTTGTCTAGTCAGGTTTTTGTCTTCCAATCACTCTCCACTACCAGTCATGCTCACATTTTCAACTGATTATCTTCTAGTTGAGGTTACACATTTCGTTGACTGGAATTTATGTAGCTTATGTGGCTAAATGTTTGTTGTAGATAAGCAGAGCATGCACAAATAATGTTTGAAGATTCTTTTCCCCCTTTTCAAGCATAATGTGGTCAAATGCATAGAGTGGAAGAGAATGTTCTTCATAATGAGTTTGTTGTTTTAGTGTATGGACGGAATTTTTGCTACTTATCAAGGATTGCCCCAATGTGATAGCAACTTCCATTTCAAGCCCAATTTTGACTTGTAAGGGGACTTAGTTCTCACCACAAGCCCCCAGCCCCCAGCCCCCACCCCCTCCATGTGTTGTGGGGAGCGATGTGTACACAGAGAACTTAAGATCTGCAAACAGATTCAAGCTCAAGGTGAGAGAGTGATAGAGAAGTCATTCTTGTGGAGGGAACTTAGATGCCTCTTAATGTTATTACTGATCCTTAAGAGCTCTTGAGCACTCCGCTGCACAACAACAGGTCTTTCTGCCAACGAAAGCATTTGAAATCATGAAATTGCTAATAATTCCCAAGAGTATTAACGACTTTCATTTCTACAAGGGTAAAGATACAGACAAGAGGGTAATCTCACAAGCCATTGAGGGGAGTGCATACAGAGAGCAAAATAACATTCTCTACATGAACATGGACCAATAAACTGACTTGACTCGGTTTGACTGGTTCTGACTTGGTCTTGCTTGCCTATTGCTTCATGCTACTCTGCTCAATATTTGTGATGAGTATTGCTTGTCTCCTTAGGGCTGCTGTAATCTTGCTATATCTTCTTACATTGGCTATTGCATTTTCTCTCTATTTTCTTGTGTCTTGGTGATGGACACCCCCACTGAAGCTGAGGCTGTCCTTAGGTGTGCTGCTTTTAAATCCACAAATTTGGAACAAGCTTATTAAGCTCTTGTAGCAAGGCTCAAAGTCTTGAAGAAGGCCTAGATGATAGATCCCATCACCACGACCTTCACTTGAGCAGCACTCCTAATATCTGGTAACCACCTTTGTGATAAACCAATAGTTCTTGCTGAAGTATATTGTGACTAGATGTTTGCACCTGTGGGCCAATGAACTTCCACCTTACAAACCTGCAGCATGTGGGGTCCCATGCAAACTGCACTGGCTGTTCACCATGTGTGTGGTTTTAGCAGATTAGGCATCTCATGTGTGAGCTTGAACGGGGCCTGTTTTTGGTTGACTGAGTGTTTATTGTTGGTTACTTGTATTTGTACCTAGACTCCTCCTCTCCAGTTATTCATCACTCGCAGACTTCCCAAGGAAGTCTGGTTGGAGAGAGGGAGCCGGTGCTTGTGCCTACACAACAGGTGACTCATTGTTGTATTCAACTGTCTCATGACTTGGTATATGGATTCTATTTCCCGAGCATTTTTTTGAGTTCTTCCTTGCAGTGTTCTTCTTTTCTTTTGCAGTCTTTCTTCTTTCTCGCTGTGCAGTCTGTTACAGTAGATTCTGATGCTTCTATTGCTGCACCCACTTCTGACAATCTGCCCTCACACTTTCCTGTTGCTGATCCACCTCTTCCTAACTGCTGCTGCCCAAGCAACCTGATTTTGGACCACTATGTTGTGTTCTAGCCATACTCTCTCTGTGTTTCCCTTCTTTCTGTTATCTTCTCATCCTATCTTGTTCAAATGGCATCCCTCCTACTGTTCCACTGATGATAAACTTCATGGCCTTGATTACCTAACTTATAGTGCTATTATGAAAGTATGGTTTGTGTAGAAGTGGCTATGAGGAAGTTGTGCTTACATGGGGTATAGATAATACTTGTGTGTATTCCACTCTTCTCTAATGCATTTCTATAGAGGTGATCGGTGTGGGAGATGTTCTAGATGTTGTATGATGCTCCTTTGACCATGCATGCAGTGACCCTCTACGGGCAACTCCAGTAGATGAAGTTCGAGTTGAAGGATACTATCCAATCTTTCTTACTTTGTGTTACATAGGTATAGGGCACATGCAATTTGCGTTTCTAGAGGCTCATCTACTGGAGACTGTGCTCTATAAGTTGCCTCCTGAGTTTGATGGAGTAGCGAATGCTCTACAGGCCCAGACATCTTCATAGAGCTAGTTAGTTTTACTCATATGTCTCCTATGCTACTTGAGCATGAGGCATCCTTGAGGTTATTGGGGAGGTTTCCATCTTGGCTTTGTGGCCATGATGAGGCATTTGCAACTTCAAAGAGAAGTGATAGGAAGAAGTTGAATCCTTGAAGGCCTAGCATTATCATTGTGGAAAGAAGGGACATCTATGCTAGGATTGCAAGGGGTTAGTAGCTTCATGGAAGAAGAAGGGAAAGAAGAAGACACAAGATATGGATGACTCCAACCAGTCATCCTCATCCTCCTCTAACTCCAACTCGGATCCTCTGTCCAAGGTGAAGGTCAAGGCATTGAAGGGATTATAATTTTCAGTGATGGGGAAGGACATGGCTGCCCCTCCCTCTGTTTTTTTATAGTATCGGTGATGCGGTTGCCCCTCGTGATTCTCTAGTGCTAAAGGGGGAGTATGAGAGGGTAGAGGAAGTGCTACCTTCCTCTGTTGGTTTCTAGTATTGGTGATACGGCTGCCTCTCCCTCTGTTGCTTTCTAGTATTGGTGATGTGGTTGCCCCTTGTGACTCTCTAGTGCGAGAGGGGGAGTGTGAGAAGGTAGAGGAAGTGCTATCTTCATCTCCATGCTAGTCTAGAATGCAAATGCTTAGTCATCAAGGTAGGGTCAAAAAACCATGTCTTTAGCCTAGTGAGGATGATAAATCTTGCAATGTCAATCCTTAATTGAGATATAAGACCTAGCATGCAAGCACCAAAATAGAGACAAAGACTTGATACCAATGCTTAATATCGAGAAGCTTTTGGTGCTCAGTAAAGCCAACCAAATCTAAGAGAGGGTGTGGCATGTGCAATGGAAGAGGTGAAAGAAGTGGCCTAAAGAAAATGAGTATGAAGGGTGACTAGCCCAAAATTGGACTAGGTTATTTTAGCCTAGGAGGCCTAAAAGATGATTATCCTAAAGATCTAGCTACATACGCTTAGAAAAAGACTGGCCTAACTTAGCTTTGAGGCTTTAAACCTTAGTAGCCTAGTGATCCCAAGAACCTAGCCTAAAAGGTGGAAGAGAGTTGAACCAGGCAAACAAGCCATAAGGTAGTGACCAATGGGGAGGTCCAAAATCTATGACACTAGTGGTGAGCTAGCTATTAATGAACTTGGATACTAGGTAGGGTGTATAATGGAGATTCCCAACTCACACAATGGGTCCATTGAGGAATGGGTCTCTCCAAACCCAATCTCCTAGGTCCCATTGAATGGCCCATTTTGATAAGATTTGTGTCTCCATCCCTCCATTATGCAAGTAGCTACATCTGGGTCAATGTACCATCTCTCACTATGAGCCATTACTTAGATCCTTTGTTGTGAGCAACCTGCAGATTCTATGAAGAAAATAGGTGCTGCCTGTGAAAAAACTTAAATCAGGCTGCAAAGGAGAGTCTGGAAGGGACTCGGAAGAGGGACTTCTCTGGTCAAGGGTGGCTGGCACAGAAAGATATCGCAGAGGGAAAAATGCAAATGGAGATAGAAAACTTCAAGGAGAGTAGGATGAAGATGGTGTCACCTGGTGCTACCACCAAATACTGAAAAGAGGCAGGAGAGGCCTTTGAGCTCTAGTAGACCAGGGGAGGTTCATCAAGAGTGACCAATGTTAGAGCTACAGCGATATGCATAGCCAAGAAAGCTTTTGGCCTCCAGTAGATGTATAATGTGCTTTGTTTCTTTCTTGGTTTATTTTTGCTCCCTTTTTTTGAAGTTACTGTGCTCTACAACTAATCTCAAAGCTAGTTTCTTGATTGTTTTTGTGTTTTCTTAGAGGTAGAATTTGATCCATTACACCGTGGCTTTTTTTTTTTTGTTGCTGAATTTGCACTAAATTGGTACCCTGAAGTTCTACAGGAGGGCAAGATATGCCATCTGTAAGGGTGGAGAAAGACGTGCATCTAATCCAGGTATTGACAAAATGTCTATATGACCATTCTACAGCTGATTAGGATTTCTAATAAAGGTCTAAATGTTACACTTCTGGGGAATTTTTGTGTAAAGTAGTTTATTTATACTCTGCTTGATCAACTAACACTTCTGGCATGTCTCATCTGTTTACAGATGAAACAAGATCCTCTTAATGAAATTGAAACTTTGGTCAAGGAAAATTCCAGGTCTTTTTTGGTGCTTAGCAATGATCTGTTTTGTTCAGGGCTAAGATTTTAACTCTTTGTACTGCATTGCCACATCTAACAGTACTTTTTCTGAGACTTGCGTGTTTGCAGAAAGCGACTGCTTAATGCTGTAGATGCCCGCCGTATGTTTTTACAGAAAGAGCAGGGCATGTGCTTTGTCCGTGCTGCAGCAGCTGGATTTGATTCTAGACGATTGATGGAGCTGATAATGTTCTCAAATTGTTTCAAGGCTAGACGCCTACGGTATGCAGGGTGTTTTAAGCTTCGAGGAGTTTTTGAATGAATCACATAGCTTATCGTACTCTAATGGTACTCAAAGTCAACCTGCTTGAATTGTAGGGAAGCCTGTACCAAGTTCATGGATTTGTACATGAAAAGGCAAGAATCTGGTCTCTCAATGCAGGACATGGATTCACTTGCATCCTTTTTCTCAAGGCAGCCTTTCACAAATGTGAAAAGCTGTAAGGAAGAACTACAAACGTCAGATGCTGCCTGTGATCCCACAGAAAGGGGAAAACATCATGAAAGCATCTTGAATGATAAGGCAAATATAGATGCCTCTGAGGACTTATTTGTGATTAATGGTAGGAGATGGCAAGCACTACATGATCTTGAGGATTTCCATGGAGGCATAGTCCAGAACACAAGAACAGATCAGTGTATTTTGGGAATGATAGGCCAAAGCATTGAAGAGCAAAAATTTGATCAGGATCTGGAAAATCATGGTGGTAAAGAAATTTTGCCAGTGCAGTGTACTTCTGTGGAGGCAAATACTGTTGCAAAATCAGAACCATTTCGAAGGTGGAGAAAGGCATCACCTTTGAGAAATGGTCAAATTAGCCCTGGGTGTGCAGGGCAATTGAGTGAGTTAGTTGAAAACTCAATTGATGAACCTCCGGTTTTCCCTGGTTCTTCCAGCAAAGACGAGAAGAGACGTGTAGAGCCAGCACGTCTTCGAGTTAGAGATGTGATTGGGATGTTTGAACAGAAGTGCCATCAAGTACACAGCAGTGAGGTGGGACTTAGTGCCAGCCAAGACAGGGTTAAAACTCTCACTCATCCAAAACCCAGGAAGAAGGTTCTTGAAAAGTGGAGCGTTATACGAGATGAATCAAATCAGAAAACAAATGAGGAAGATGCAGAATTAGACTTGAAAAATGAGGCTGAGTTTACCAAGGAAGTGATAATTCTTGGAGATGAACAAAAGGATGATCTCAGAAAATCAACAAATAGAAGACAATATGATGGAGCAGAGAGTGTCGGTCCATGCCCACAGATGGGATCGCATCATCTGGATAATATTATGGTATCAAATGATATGAATGAATGTCCTCAAGAACCAGCCAATTTAACGAAGTTGTATGTTGACCATGGAGTGGAAGAGAGAGTGCTTGAAATGTCAAATGAGTTGAGATTGCCATATTTGTCAGACTTGCATGGTGCAAAGCCAGGAAGGCAGCTTGCATTTACAGAGTATTTTTGCAGCTATTCTGAGCACAAAACAAGGCAAGATTCAGATCGGCAGTTGCTGTCTCAAGACTGGCCAACTGAGCATGCTGGTGGTAATGACATTCTTTGTGGCAAGCTGTCTGAGTGTGAGGTAAGGTCCTCAACTGAAAGTTCAGTTGTTGCCTCTCAACCTTTACCTGCTACCAACTGTAGCGTTAGTGAGAGAGTTCCCCCAAATTTAGAAGAAAAAGCAGAGTATAAAGAGAAGCTTGCTGTGATTACAAAGGATAAACAGAAACGGGCTGATCATCATAACTCTCCTTCCCTCGAGACGATTTCCACCAAATTTGAGAGTTCTGACATCGAAGCGCATGCTTGTACTGCTTTTTCAGAAGTTTCCACTTCTAATGACTGTCTAACTGCACCTAAACAAGCTGAAGAACGTGTGAAAAGGTTTCTGGACCAATACCATGAGAAAAGAGAGGCAAAGAGAAAAGATGTTTCACGATCAAAGATACCAGGGAAGCTTTTGAAAAGTAAGGATGACAAAGAGGTTCTGGAGAAAAAGAAAGGAGAGTTGGGCAAGAGTCACAAAGTTGAAAGGTCAAATCTTCTGGCTGAAGCACATTTGCGAGCTGAGAAATTGCGGGCATATAAGGCAGATTTACAGAGAAGCAGGAAAGAAAAGGTAACCACTTGTGCTTACCAGTTCTTAAACACCTTCTCTTTTGTAACACGGTAGTCAAAACTTTCAGCTGTATTGGATATCTCAACTTTCTTGATTTATATCAGAGAAGTTTTTGCTTTTGGTCAGATTATATGCACATTCTCTACTGTGGGGTGGAGACTATGTCATATGCTTGAAAGCATCTGATAGAGACTTTTACTGCAGACCTATACTATATAATTGATACCATTGTTTTACCGCTATCTTTCTTATACTGAGATTACTTAGATTTTGGACTGTAGAGATTACATAGCATACTTTTGACACGGATCCCATTACCCTTTCTGTACCGGGCTTGCCCTAAGAATTTACTAACTTTCTAGAACAGTGAACATACATGGCATACGTTTTTTATACCTATGACCACAGAATCTTTAGATAGGTGGTCAATAAGGATCCTTTTCCTCAACTGTAAGTTGGAGTAGGCGATCTTCGTTTGTTAAGATATGACTCAACCAGTGGCTGTTTTCTGCTACTTTTTGGGAAACAATGAAAAACCACAAGGGATTTAATAGAGCAACCTTGGAGGAACGGAGTTGATTGTGTGTCCATATGGCTTGACAATTGTAAGTGGAAAATAGACTTATTTTTTTCTCTATCTTCCTTGGATAAGCATCATGTCGATGGCAGTTCCATTTTTTCATATATCATGGCTACAAAGCTATTGGGCTAGTTTGTGTATCGCAAATGTTAAACTTCAACTCGCTTCATGGGGTGCTTCTTCCTACAATCTTTTGTTGCTGTTTTTGGTGGATCGGTTGCTCTCCTCGAAGCCTATTTTGTTGTAGTAACCACATTTTTTAGTTTTTCCATAAGAAAAGTGGCAAGTTTTGTAATTCTTGGTCCCAAAGTTGACGACCTAGTGGTTAACACCTAGGTTAATAATCGTGAGGTTGTGCACTCAAGTCTTGCTGGGTGAATGATTTAGTTGGACATGTATGTTCACATGGTGTGTTAGTACAAGTTTGGGATCTTTGCACATTAAAACGCTTGGTTGGTTCTCCTCCTTGGTAGGCTCAGTGAGGTGGAGGATTCCAATGCAATCAAACTCTGCTATTCATTCAGCTTCACACTTGTGAGCTATCCTATCTGCATATAGGAAAAATGCCAGCATGGGTCTTGATTGCTCTCTCTGCGAGTATGGAGGGAATGTGTACCCCCCTTTCCCCCCTTGTTGCTGTTTGGGTGTGTGATTCTTATCTCAGGAAAAATAATTTCGTAAATCTTGCAATAGACAGCCTTTTTTTTGTGAAAGGTAATTGTGTTAGCTTAGATGTACAAAAACAAGTACAAATAGTATATATCTTGACAAGGAGACCCAAGAAACCATTACAAACAGTTTATATGACTAGTAAGGAGACTGAAGGAACTACTATGTGCTAAGGACGCAACTCATGTCTAGGGAGAACATTTGCTATTTGAATGATGTCAATTTGCCAATGAAGAAGGCCTCTCATACAGGCAACATATCTATGTATGCCAAAAGCAGGATAAAAAATGAAGGGGAACTGTGTAGTCCATATGTGCTAATAACCCTAGTAGCGTAGAAAGTGGAAAACAACTATTGTATGCGGTTGCACAAAGTTTGGTAATTTGGTGCTCACAAAGATCTAGTCCTTAGGAAGCATGGAGAGCCCAACCACTCGACACCATGTAGCAAACAACAAAGGCCAAATTTTTCTCACCATAGACAAGAAAGAAATAGAGGATGAGAGGTTTCTGCACTTGTACGAAAGAAGCAACAACCATTTGAAATATGGCATTTTGAGAGTGTCGAAGCAAGGGGGAGACCTCCAACCTGCATTCTCTATGTAAGGACTTTGTATTTAAATGGAGTTCTATGTAAGAACTTTGTATTTAAATGGAGTTTTATTAAGCCAACCCACCATCTCGATAGATTTCCACCAAACCTGACCCTTATGGAGACCCCAAGCATGATTGCCCTTCAGAGCTAGCCAATCCTTGTCTCTTATAAGCAAGTGATATATTAGATTGATTGATGTAGTAGACAATCTTTCTCCTTTTGCATGTCTATGTTTTTAGGAGAAAAATCTTGTCAATTGTACATTGAGTTTTTTGTGCTTGATCACTTGATTCCTCAAAAAGAGTTGTTCTGTTTAAGAAATGCCGCAGGTTTTGTAATTTTTGTTGTACACAATCTTTATCTCCTTTATGTATCAAATACTTTGAGAAGAAGGTATAGCCAATCCCAAGAATAATTTTATGGTTTTTGATTGCCTGATTCCTCAAAAGAATTGTTTCAGTGTGTGGGTAATTGTGTAATAAAGGGGGCTCTTGATTATGGCATGAGCTGTGTCAGTTCCTGTATTATTGACTACTGCCTGCTAGGATGCTGGATTAGTGCTTTCTCAGAGAGTTATCTGTAGTGTGTCCCTAGATGACTTGAGAGGTGTCATATTCAATGGGCTGCTTATATTTACTTGAAGCTTAATCAGCATTTTGTTGAGGTAACCCAAACTGTGTCCAACATGTCAAGATGTAAGATAATTGAGCCCTGAACTCCCATGTCTCGAGGACCGGGGTAGAGAGTATGAGTAGAAGATGTGTGTTGTACTCTGATGGATCTTGAAATGCAGCAGGCAGCCTCCGTGAGTGTTTGGTAGCAGCAAATGTGGTAGTAGGATGTTGGATCAGTAAATAGACAGGCAACCAGGTGTTGGAAATCAGGAAATAGAGGCAGCACTGATGATGTAGCAGCTGTAGGATGCAAAAGACTGCAAAACGTAGATTTTAATGATGCGGCAGGCAGGGCGAATGCAGAATCAGTGAAACACAGCAGTAGGGCTGACATGGCAGTAGGGCAGCAGGCTGACAGGCTGTACAACAGCTCTTGGAGGTGAGAAAACAGTAAATGCAGGCTGTTCCATCCTGGACAGCAGTCGCCAGCTGGTAGAAGGCTCCAATACAAGAGTAGAAGGCTTGATGAGAGGCACTAGATGGTAGACAACAACGGGTAGTAGCTCCGGCTGAGATATGCTCCATGTACGGGGTGTGGACAGCAGTGAGAAGGCACTTGCAAGCTGCAAAAACGAGATTAGGTTGAGTGGTAGGTAGCTTGTCTATTTATAGATGGACAGGTTATCTTATGGGACATAGACACTTTCTAAGAATTCTTTTGCTTTTAATGAACGTTTTGGTAATTTTATTAATTAAGCTTGTTTTGGGGCTGTTTAATGTGGCTAATCAGCTCGTAATACTTTCTTAGCTCTCAAACACCCCCTCCTAGGCCCAAAACTAGAACTAGAAGGGGGTTGTTCTTTTACCCCAAGGTGTCCCACCCCAAAGTAGTTAGGGCACCAGGAAAAGGGTGTACGTCAATTGCCGAGTGACCTACCAAGACTACAGAGGTGATGGTAATCTTACCAAGGGAGCTTGAGTGATTGCCTTAGGGAGGCCAAGGCTTCAGACAAAGAATGCTTGTCTATTGCCTAGTGGCCTACCAAGACTTGCAAAGGCGGATGGAACCACAATGTACTTTTTTTTTTTTTTGAAAGGGCATTTAACCTTTGATTTGATTTAGCACTACCATTGGAGGGAGAGTTAATGGCTAAAACTTGCAAGACAAGGGATGAGATTGAATGGTTGAAAGCCCGTCTATTTGTAGATGAGTGGATCCTCCCAAATTAGGATTTGGCTTGTGGGAATAGAAACTCTCTAGGACTTTGCATTGCCATTTAATGAGACTTTTGGTAATTTACATGTTTTGGGATTGTTTTAAAGAGCTACTTAGTTTGTAATGCATTTTTAGCTCAACACCCCCTCTCACATCCAAAATTGGAACCAAGAAGATATCTTCTTGGAAGAAAAGCACAAGTCCATTTTTACCCCAAGCTATCCTATCCCAAAGAAGCTAGGGTATTGGACCAAGGGTGCATGTTGGTTGCCTAGTGGCTTACCAAGACTATAGAGGTGATGGTTATCTTACTAAGGGAGCCCCATTGATCACCCAGGGAGGCCAAGGCATTAGACAAAGGGTGCTTGTTGGTTGCTTGCTGGCCTACTAGGACTTGCCTAGTGGTGTGCCAAGAAATTAAAGGCACAATCACCAAGGTAGTATAGTTTCCTTGCCATAAGAAAGTAAACTAGAAGTGTAGAATATGATGGTTAATTGATAAAAACACATCAACTAAGAGGAAAGAGACGGATGCCAAGATAAGGAAAAAAGGTGCCCGATCTGTGGAGAGAAGATATTATCTTTGTTTCCATGTCGATGGAGGTAGTACTTATCAAGGCAAGAATCGAAAAAGCTTAAGCCCAGATAGAACTGGTAACATACATGCAATGTTAATCCTAACCTAAATACAACCTAGCATGAAAGAATAAAAAAAACTTGCATATCAAATGTGTCATATTGAGATGCTTTGGATGTTGTGTTAAATGGAAAAGAGAGCTAAGTGAGTGTTAGCTGTAGCGGAAGTGTATGAAAGAAGGAAGTATACAGTAGAAGACTTAAATTAGACATGTCCTTCGGAGTTGATAATGATAAACCCTAAGTTGGTTGACTGGTGGTAGTGTGAGTTTGTCCTCGCTATGCCCTTGAGTTTGGTTGCCACTACCCTACCTTCCTTATGGTGGATTACTCAACTAAGGGGCGGCACGGGTCTGAGTCTTTTGTTTTGGGTAGGTGTTTCTTGCCTTTGATTGACACTCATCATCAAAATGGTAAGTGTCTTGACAATGTTGGTAATATCGGTTTTTTGTTTGGTATATTTTGCCATTCCGATTTTAGGGATAATTGGGAGTTACCTTGTGTCTCACTTCTTTGGTTTTGATTTTGATTTTGATCTTGGTTTTGTCTTTGGTTTAAGTTTGAGTTTTCTTGCCTTGTATTGATGCTCCTTTTGAGAAGAAACAATAAGAGTCTTCTCTATGGCAAAAGCACTATGAAATTGGTAGTCTAAGAGCTGAGCATAATGAAATAGTTGACACTCAAATTCATAGAATGTAGGCATGGTGGCCTATGAGATCAGTTGCTGCACAAAATGAAAGTATTTTCTAGGTAGCTCGTTAAGAAACAATGTGACATGGTCATTTGGGGACTTAGGAGCCTCTATGGTGGAGAATTTGTTAGTCAACTTGACCTTAAGGTCATCCTAGTTAGTGATTTTGAATTTTTGAAGCTCATGGTCGAATGGGTCCTATCCCAAGCTGCATAGCGGTTAATCAAGTGTTTTTACTATTCTAATGCTAAGTTAAAGCATTGTAGTTGTGAGTGGAATTTAGGTAGAAGACCTTGCATCAACTTGACTATAGCAGAGGCATTTCTAGCCTTCCATGAGTAGACAACCTTTGGTGGAAAAAGACATGGGTCTTGTTGGGGTTTTAGCTCTCGGACAAGGGCTCACAAGTTTTGAGAGTCAAGGACATTGCATAGGTTCTTGTTAATGTGTGGGAAAAAAACACTCCAATAGGATGGAATAGATTAAGAGATCAAATGGAAATCCATTTTCCTTGATAGCTCAGCTGTAGAGCGGCCACAGCCAAATTTTAATTTGTGGAAATCATTTGATGGCTTCCCTACTCAGACATAAGCCTTGTTATAGGTATGGATGGTATTTTTTCGTTTTTGGTAGTCTTGACTACATTTTTAATTCTCATTTGCATTTTAGTAGGTTGGTTTAGTATTGAGAGTTTCGATCAACAAACGTTATTTCGATCGCCGATGGACAAATCCTTAGTTGGTAGAGCGCGCCCCTGATAATTGTCGATCCTGTTCATCTTTTCCTCGGATCTCGCTTTAAAACTTCCATTTTCCTTGGAATCTCGACCTGTTGCAAATTGGGGGAAACCCTATCTATTTCTTTCTTTTTTTTTCTATGTCTCATCAATTAGACCAAGTAGTATAGTTGGACGCATTAAAACAATTCTTGTAATGAATGCATGCTTGGTTAATGAGAATAAAGAACTATGAGCTATCGAGCTATAAGGAGGATAGTAAGGGTAGGGAGGGGGATAGGGTGGGTAGGTAAAAAAAGTCAAATAGAGATCTACAAGTACTTGTGGAGCAAGTGAAACTAGCCTTTCTTCTTGGAATGGGTGGTGATAACCTGATTTAAGAGTTAATTACAGCAATAAATAAATGCACATAAAATGAAACACACACTTTACCATAACATTCTTGGACAGTAGACTCCTTGTTGCCCCCAAAACTGGCGCCCCTTGCGGTATTTCTTTAGCTTTCATTCAATTGGAAGGAGTACAACTTGAGATTCTTCAATCTCCTCTTGCTAACCAATTGCTCTTGCTGTCATAAATGACTAACAAGCCTTTTGGGTCATTTGCCCCTTGATTCACCTAGGACTTTTTCTTCAATTTGACCCTTGGCTGGCCAAATGCTGCCCCAAATCAATTCGTGATGGGCTGGCTCTTGAAATCCCTTGATAATCTTCAATTATCAGCTGTTGATTTCAGTCCCTTGAGCCTTCAATCTCTGGCACGGATCCCAAGGTGGCTGCTAAACCCTACTTTTTGCTGTAAATTAGGGTTTACTACAGAAATTACAGATCAGCCCACCAAAAATGGCTGAGATTTGCTGAGAATGGCTGAGCATAGGTTGAAGAAGATGAGAGAATGCTGTAAAGAGAGAATT
Source organism: Lygodium microphyllum (assembly GCF_053477565.2). Classification (NCBI taxonomy): domain Eukaryota; kingdom Viridiplantae; phylum Streptophyta; class Polypodiopsida; order Schizaeales; family Lygodiaceae; genus Lygodium; species Lygodium microphyllum. The sequence continues at coordinate 174,317,161 of NC_141139.1, forward strand.
TTGAGAGAATGCTGCCCTGTTGTGCCAGCCCCAAACGGATGTACCAACAACAATAGGAGTATCAGAGACTGTGATCTTCAAGAGAAAATGTATCAATAGCAATTGCCAGCTTCCCAAGGTCAAGAATATGCAATCTCCATCACCAAAATGGTCTCCAATGGCTAGGAAATGGCCCCAAAACCTAGCAACAACAGTTCAACATCTCTTCCCAACAACTCCAAAATGAAAAAACGAGATTTCCCTCTCCCTTCAGCCCTATTTAGCCTTTCCCCCACTTGCATGGGAAAGTTTTGCCAAGTGGCAGCTTTCTTAATCCATTTTCAGCAATTTTCAGCCATTTAATTAATTTTTAGAATTAATTCAGCCCTTAATCCATGCCCAGAAAATTGACCTTGCCCATCCAAAAATTAATTGGCTAGGCCATTTGCAACCCAAAGTGGTCCCATGCATTAATTGACCCTTGGACAAGCATTAATTAATGCCTAGTCCCTAGTGTCATCACTGACACTTAATGGCCAATTAATGGTCCTAGGGGCAAACTGACACCAAAATTCACCTAGAATCTAACAAGTGTAACTTGTTACAACTTTTTCCTTTGACACCCATCTTTTTCACAGGGTCCTTTGGCCTTCAACTGTGAAAAAGTAGCTTGCACCTCACATGTGCATCTTTTAATTGCACATTTGATCAATCCTTTAATCAAATGTCAATTAAACATAAGCAAAGCATCAAATTTTCACGTCCTCGTGACAGCAGGAATGGGAACTTTGAAACTTTGCATAACTCTTGGTTTGAGGTACAATAGCATAACTAAATGGCCCTCTAAGGAATTTCTTTAGAGGCAAACCGAGGTATCCATTGGTCGATATGTTGAGATATGCAAGCTCAGTCTACCTACTACAATAGCAGAACTAAATGGCCCTCTAAGGAATTTCTTTAGAGGCAAACTGAGATATCCACTGGTCGATATGTTGAGATATGCAAGCAGTCTACCTACTACTTGCCGACTCTATCCAACAGTAGATTAGTTGGATAACATGTGTGTGTAATAAAGTTGGTCAGACTTAGCTGGTATAGTTAGACTAAGTCTCTTTACACTACTTGACTTAGGTTGTAGTAAATTATACTTTGTGTTACTCAATTAGAGTAAGCGTGATGAATAATGAAGAAGAAGAACATTGAGAGCTGTCTGCTCTCTGTTGCCCCCCTCTCTCTCTCTCTCTCATCTTTCTAACATGGTATTAGAGCCATGAACCCCCATGACTCTGCGAAGCCTGAGAAGCCTGGGAGCTTGGCATCGGCATTGCGGGAGGTGGAGTCTGAAGTCAGGAGCTGGAATGAAGAGATCTGAAATGGTCTACACGAGAAAAGAGAGCTGTCCTAAAATGCCCTGCAGTAATGGCAGCCGTAGCTTTGTTCATTGGTATGTATCTTGTGCCTGAGGTGCCTACAGCTTGTTGAGACTTTTCAAGAGGGTTCTTTGCCACTTGAATGAGCTCTGTTGCATGAGCATTCAGTGGAAGAACAGCAACGAATCCAAAAACATGGGCAGATCTATGCTTGCTCTAGAATGGGTAAATGGATAGGTTGAAGGGTTGATATGATGAAGGTTATGTAGTTCAGTAAGGAGCTAGTCAAAGCAAGCATTATTGGCAGCACTAATCACAGTAGGAATAGCCCCCATTTGAACCTGGAAACCATTGTAAACAGGTGAAACTATGCTTGTACCTGCCTGAAATTGTGGGAAGTATTCAGCCCTGAAATGCTTGTGTTGGGCACATACAAGTGTTAGCGATCAGGTCATAGTCTGATCAGGGGCAGCAGGCTGGTGCAGTCGGACTGCACAGTCGGACTGCCACGTGGCAGTCCGACCTGCAGCAGCCAGTTGGCTGCATTTAATGCAGCCGACTGGGCATTTCTGGCGCCCTATTTCCTGGCTGTCTCTGGCTATTTATACCCGACATTCTCAGCAGTCTGGTACACTTCTCTGCTCGCAGATTACAGACCGGTGACATGCGCAGATTCCGTCTCTGTTCGCAGATTTCAGAGAGCAGACAGTGCAGACTGCAGCGGACTTCGAGGTGGACAGCAGGTTGCATCGTCGAGGTGGAGACACGCAGTCCAGCCCACTGCGCCCGTGTATATATTTGCATATCTTTGTATTCAGCATTCTTTATATAGCAGATCTTCATCGTCCACTGTCTCTTTCTCTCTCTTCTCTCTCTGCGTTCTCTCTCTCTCAGTCCTACGCTTCCGCACTGCTGCACTCTGACATGGTATCAGAGCAGTGTTTGAGGGCTGACTGAGCGCAGAATCAACTTGAAGAGGAGTTTCCTTCGCAACACAAATTTGCGTTTTTTTTTGCGTTTAAGGGCAGACAGGAGGGCTGCGCCTTGCAACAAGGCTGAAACGAGTGTGGGCGCACAGGAAAGGAGTACAGGTGGTGGATTTGCTGCTGTTTTGACGTGGAGGAAGTTTGAGTTTTCAGCTTACAAGTGCAGGTTTTGCTTTTTCATCGCCTCCGGCAGGTGAAGAAGATTCAGGACGTGGAAGAGCCTTAGCAGGCTGAGTTTTCCCAGTCAGAGGTGGTTGCTTTTGCGTTTGTGAAGGCATTGCAGGTGAAGATGTCTACAGAGATTGACTTGGAGTTCCAGGCGATTATGGACCGGAAGGTGCCTGTCTTACCGGCTCTTCCTACAGATCAGAAGCTCGACGGCGACAACTACCGCATTTGGCGCGTCATGATGTTGGCCATTCTTGAGTCCTATGATTTGGCAGAGTTGGTACGGGAGGAGATTGACTGGCCCTCAGTAAGAGATGAGTCCAAACTCTCTTCCGATGCTCGTGCGGAGTTGGCCAAGGCCCAGTCTCATTGGGACAAACTGAATGCCAGGATTCGATCCTTTCTCTTTCTATCATGCACTACAGCCGTGATCGCTCACATCGAGCACTTGACGGTGGCTCGGGAGATATGGCTGGAGCTTGATCAGATGTACAATTGGATGACCCTAATGAAGCGGGTTTCTTTGGAGGTACAGATGCGGACCTTGTCTGTAAATAAGTCTTCTTCGCTACGGGAGCATATTAACAAGCTAAGGCAGCTACAGATGCAGGTTCAGAATGCGGGGAAGCCGATTTTCTCCGAAGACATGGCGATCACACTATTGTCCCAGTTGCCGCCACGATTTGGTACATTTGACTCTGCCCTTATTGCTTCGGGGCGAGAGTCTACTCTTCGGTGGGAAGAGTTGGTTCCTATGGTCTTGGACCAAGAGGAACAGTTAAAGGGACAGAATGCTTCCAAGTCGGAAGCGCTGACAGGTCAAGCCTCTCAGAAGAAGGGGAAGGACCAAAAGAAGAAGAAGGGGGATAACAAGTCCAAAAAGGACAAGGAGAAGGACAAGGACAAAGACTCCACATGCCATATTTGTGGAAAGACTGGCCATTGGAAGAAAGATTGCCCTGACAAAGACACGAAGGATACCAAGAAGAAGGACACCAAGGATTCTGGAGCGGTGGTTGCACCCTCATCAGCTGCATTTCTTCATCTAGCTGTCATTGAGGACGCTTCACCGAATGCTTCTGATGCTGCAATGACGGCTCCCCAAGCTCGAGAGTGGATTGTTGATAGTGGTGCCTCACGGCACATGACTCCTTCCTCAGATGGTGTTGCCCAGTTGTGACCTTCGCGTGGGCAGATTCTCATTGGAGTCAGCTCTTCAGTATCTATTGCCGGTCGGGGTAAGATGCAGCTTATTCCGGATGGACGAGGTGGTACCCATACCTCAGAGGTTTTGCACGTACCAGAATTAGGGTACCATCTCCTATCAGTTCATAAGATTTACTCCCTTGGTCTTCTGGTGGAGTTTGACAGTACCACGGTGCGAGTCCTTGATCGTGGATCGAGGAAGGTTCTCTCATGTGGATATGAGGAGAACGGCATTTACAAACTGAAGTCTTCCACCGCCCTCTCTACTCTTCTTCTTACCTCTCAGTCACAGTCAGAGTTATAGCATGCTCGGTTTGGTCACCTGAACTATGACTATCTTCGGAGGGCGTCACGTGGACAACTTGTTCGAGGGTTTCCGGATATAGTGGTGAGCCAGCAGCCATGTGTCTCCTGGATACGGGAGAAACAACATAGGGATGCCATTCCCCACACAGCTTCGCGGCGGTCTACTTCACTGATGGAGCTAGTATCTACGGATCTATGTGGCCCTATGAGGAATGAGTCCCTGCGTGGGAGCTCGTACTTTATACTGATCGTGGATGACTACAGTAGGATGACATGGGCCTATTTTTTGGCACTAAAGTCAGAAGCTTTCTCGCACTTCAAGGATTGGCTTCTCTTTGAGGAGAACCGATCAGGCCGGAAGTTGAAGACCTTGCGATCCGACAAGGGAGGTGAATTTGTTTCTAATGAGTTTGCTCAGTTTTGTGCAGATAGAGGAATTCACTAGGAGTTTGCCAATACCAACACTCCTCAAGAAAATGGTATTCTTGAATGGAAGAACCGCAATGTGATCGAGATGGCGCACACCATGATGGAGCACCGCCAGACCCCTCAGGTTCTGTGGGCCGAGGCTGTGGCTACTGCAGTCCACATCCTTAATCGATCCCCTACTTCGGCCGTGGAAGGGATGACCCCATTTGAGGCTTATTTTGGGACGAAGCCAGATGTTTCTTACTTTCGGGTCTTTGGGTGTGATGCCTATGTTCACATCCCCAAGGCTCACCGTGATAAATTTGAAGCAGCTTCCCGAAAACAGGTATTTGTTGGCTACAGCTCCCAGTCCCAAGGCTACCGACTGTATGATCCCGTCAAGCGGGATGTGTACACTAGCCGTGATGTGCGGTTTGTGGAGGTTCCGGCTACTTCAACGGGTGAGGAGCATCCCGTTCTTGGAGATCCAGGGGAGAGTTGGGCTCCTTCTACAGTTCCACTGGAGCCCGTGCCTTTTGATTATGATTCTGTTTCTGACACAGAGTCTACTGTTCCACCGGACACCTCTGAGGAGTTACCGCCGGTGGATATTCCAGAGTCTTCTGCTGATGGAGAAAGACGAGGGGAGGTTCGGCCTCCTCCTCGCTGGGCCCGTGACACACTCCGTGATTCAGGGATCGAGGGGGTTCCTGAGGAGTGGGGACCGCAGGATGGTCCGCGGCGGTCACGGAGGCACCAAGCACATTCTACGGAGCTTGTTTGCTCCAACTATTGTTTGATGACCTGTATTATGCAGGATCGAGAGCCCACCTCCGTGAAGGAGGCTTTACAGTCCGCACCATGGAAGAAAGCTATGGAAGCCGAGTTGGAGGCTATTGAGAGGAATGGCACTTGGTCACTCGTGCCTCGCCCCCCGAAGAAGAAGGTGATTGGAGTCAAGTGGGTCTTTAAGACCAAATACCTAAGCGATGGTACTTTGGATAAGCACAAGGCTCGCCTTGTTGCTAAAGGTTTTGCACAGCGCCTAGGGATTGACTGTCATGACACTTTTGTCCCCACGGCTCGTATGGCGACCATTAGAGCTGTTCTTGCTTTGGCTGGCCTGTTTATCAGTTGGATGTGAAGTCGGCCTTCCTCAATGGTGATTTGAAGGAGGAGATCTATGTTGAGCAGCCTCCTGGCTTTGGATCTTCCGATGGGAAAGTCTACAGGTTGAAAAAGGCCTTGTATGGCCTCAAGCAGGCTCCGCGTGCGTGGAACGAGAAGATTGATTCGTTCCTCCAATCTCAGTTGGGATATCGGCGGTCCAAGGCCGATCCGCAGCTGTATGTTCACACATCAGAGGATGGTTGTGTGCTGTTTGTATTATATGTTGATGATTTGATTGTCACAGGTGATGCTGCCCAGCAGGTCCAAGAGACGAAGTCAGCTTTACATCGGACGTTCGAGATGACGGACTTGGGTCTACTCCACTTCTTTTTGGGCCATGAGCTTTATCAGTCTGAGAGGGGGATCTTTATCTCTCAACAGAGATATGTACAGGAGCTCTTGGTGTCTTTTGAGATGGAGGATTGTCGGGCCCTATCTACTCCTATGGATCCGAACTGGAAGGCCACTTCCCATTCAGCTTCTCCTTTGGCGGATGCATCCCGCTATCGACAGTTGATTGGGTCCTTGATTTGGCTTCTCAACACGAGGGTTGATCTATGTTTTGCTGTTGGGCTCTTGGCAGGGTTCATGAGTGAACCTAAGACGGTGCATTGGCAGGCTGCTCAGAGGATACTTCGGTATCTGAGGGGGACGTCTGATTTAGGGATTCATTACCCCGCAGGGACAGATGGGTCAGATCTTGTATTTGCAGGTTGGAGCGACTCGGATTGGGCCGGTGACGTGGACCACAGGCGGTCTACTACAGGTTACTGTTTTACTTTGGGTGCAGGTGTTATTTCATGGAGTAGCAAGAAGCAGCCCACGGTAGCCCTTTCGTCTACTGAGGCGGAGTATCGGGCCGCTTCTTCCACCACATGCGAGGTTGTGTGGCTTCGGAGATTATTGGAGGAGCTTGGGTGCCCCCAGACTCGTCCTACATTGCTGCGATGTGACAATGAGAGTTGCATTGCCTTGGCAAGGAACCCGTTTTTCATGCCCGGACGAAGCACATAGAGATCCAATACCACTTCATCTGCGAAAAGCTTCTGGATGAGACCATCACTGTGGAGTACTGCTAGACGGAGGACAATCTTGCGGATTTGTTTACGAAGGCGCTTCCTCAGGCTCTACTTCGGAGACATTCTAGATCCCTTAGGCTTCTGCCCTGCCCAGGCTCTGAGAGGGGGTGTTAGCGATCAGGTCATAGCCTGATCAGGGGCAGCAGGCTGGTGCAGTCGGACTGCACAGTCGGACTGCCACGTGGCAGTCCGACCTGCAGCAGCCAGTCGGCTGCATTTAATGCAGCCGACTGGGCATTTCTGGCGCCCTATTTTCTGGCTGTCTCTGGCTATTTATACCTGACATTCTCAGCAGTCTGGTACACTTCTCTGCTCGCAGATTACAGACCGGTGACACGCGCAGATTCCATCTCTGTTCGCAGATTTCAGATAGCAGACAGTGCAGACTGCAGCGGACTTCGAGGTGGACAGCAGGTTGCATCGTCGAGGTGGAGACACTCAGTCCAGCGCACTGTGCCCGTGTATATATCTGCATATCTTTGTATTCAGCATTCTTTATACAGCAGATCTTCATCGTCCACTGTCTCTTTCTCTCTCTTCTCTCTCTGCGTTCTCTCTCTCTCAGTCCTACCCTTCCGCACCGCTGCACTCTGACATGATATGTTTGGCAATGTATATGCCTTGGACTTTGTGCATTTGGCATGATTAAAAGGGCTGAGAATTCAGTTCTGGAATGCTTTATAGATCTGAAATTGCAGGCTGAAATCTGTCAATGAATATATGAGAGCTTGCAATTGAAGTTTTGGAGCATCTTGACATCTATTTAGTACCTGTAAATGCTTGGATGTTGGTGCATGAATGTAAGATGTTTTGTAGTTGTAAATGAGCATTAAATGCTCTGATTTGGACTGAAATATTGTTGGTTATAATAGTGGACTGGCTGTAAACAGCCTTTGGGAAGAATATTTGGCACTGCTACTTGCATAGAGTGCAAGCATTGATGCTTGTCTAATAATGTATTGAATCCCTAATGTAGTGGGATATGTCTATGATGTCTTGAGGCTGTTTTGAGCTGACAATACTTCAGATTACATAGAGAATTTATTGTTGGTTACAGCATTGAACTGGTTGAAAACTGTCTATTACAATTATGGAAAACTGAGCAAGCATTTATGCCTATGCAATCATGTATTGTTCCCTACGAGTCATGATATATGTCTAATGTGGTTTGAGAATGTTTGTGGCCTGAAATTGCTGCAGTTTTGTACAGAGAATTGTTGTTGGAAATTGCAAATTGTGATTTGTAAATGGTTTTGGGAACAGATGTTGAGAAACCCTTCACCCATAGTTTGCGTTTTTTGCGTTTCTGCGTTTTGCGTTTAGGGTTTGCAGCCTCAAAAAGGGGCGCCATCCTAGTCTGACTGTGCCTATTTATAGGCCACTCTCTCATTCATTCCTCACGGCTGATTCATTCAATCCGTCATCTCTTCTCTCTAGTCTCTCCACTCCCCTTCAGGAGGTTCTATTGGTTGCAACCTCTTAGTGTTGGTAGCATTCTCCTTCCATTGGCAGCTCACTCCCAGCCCTTCCATTGCCCTCCCACCCCTTGCAACGGACATCGTGGTTTGTGCTTCACACTACCCTCACACCCCTTGAGGCGGACATTGTGGTTCATGGTTCGTGGCTGACCTCTTCCACCTCTTTATTCTTCAACAAGGCACACTGGTACCCATGGCTTCTTCCACAATAGATGACTAGTCTATTGGGTGTTCTATTGCGGCATGAACGGTCATCTCACTGAAGACTGTCGACTTTGACCTTTACTCCCCACCCCCCGGGAGTATATACATCTCCCACTTGGTACTTTTTGTGCCACCTCTCCTTTTTGGCCACAAAGATCATTCTGCATTGGCTATCAGCGTATTATGCTCAAGGCAATAAGCCGCAACTAACGCGCACTAAGTCCTTTCGAGCACACGGAGGCTCTAAGACCTTACGAGGTGATAAGCTCTCTTGGAGACCACCCCAGTGCGTGGAGGTTTCCCCCACCCACTTCCAGGTACAATGGCTTCCACGGCCCACATCTCCTCCACAGTCCACTCTCTTGAGAGCCCGTGACTGTTCCCCACCCTTGGCTCATCTTGAGCCTCCTTCTTCCCTACCCTCTTCCACTCAGGTTCGAGAGACTACTTCTGGGTGCTTTTCGGTTTCTTCTTCTGAGCCCTAGATTCCTTCTTCGGCACGTTTGGCGGCACTTCCTTTGTCATCAAATGCTTCGTAGTCTGTGAGCCATGAGTGGTTGGATTTCCTTTCTCTCTCAGATTGGGATTTAGAGGGGCATTTTCTTACTTCACTATCAGAGGGGGCTTTTAGTTCTTCTTCGGCTTTAGAAGGGGATCCTATTTCTCTAGTTTCAAAGGGGATTCCCACCACCGCTCCAATCCTTTGCACACCTTGGCAGAGGCCTTTTACCTTCTTTTTCTACCCTTGGATGGGGTGGCTTCCTTCTAGCGGTCATCTCACCTATTGATACCCAGGAACTTGAGGATCTACCTAGATTGGGGCCTTGGTGATGAGGCCTTTGTATTCCTTCCCGTATGGATGAACGGAACTAGTGGCTTCTCTTCCGAGGTTGAGTTTTGGGTTCTCCAGTTTACTCTTTATATTGTTCTTTACTGCAGGTTACCTTTCAAGTGGAAATCTTGGATCTTAGGGATTCTCTACATCTTCTTCCTCCTCTTATTCTTGCCTTGGTCACTTGGTCAGCATGGAGCCAACTCCCGAGATTAAGTACGAGCATATCCTTATGGTTCTCGGCACCACACAAAGTCCGACATTCCTCCTATGCATTGCATGTTTTCATCATCTTTGTATTAGGGCGCTTGGGCAAGTGAACAATTTTCCCATGAGGGACACTGTCCAAGTGACACTTGTTGCATGAGCATTCTTCAGCATGTAGCATTGTATCTCCACCTCACTCTTCTCTTGTTTCCCTTTTTGGGCCTGAGAGGGGGTGTTGAGAAACCCTTCACCCATAGTTTGTGTTTTTGTGTTTTTGTGTTTTGCGTTTAGGGTTTGCAGCTCCAAAAAGGGGCGCCATCCTAGATTGACTGTGCCTATTTATAGGCAACTCTCTCATTCATTCCTCATGGCTAATTCATTCAGTCCGTCACCTCTTCTCTCCAGTCTCTCCACTACCCTCACACCCCTTTAGGAGGACATTGTGGTTCGTGGTTCGTGGCTGTCTCCATCATCTTCCTTGTGCTATGGCACCCTTGTTCCCTTGTATCACATTCACTCCATGATTCAGATCTTCATCATTCCATTCATCAGAGTTTATTCTCTCTTCTCTTCTCTTTTCCATGTTTGCCGAGTTCACTTCGTGTTCCTCCTCCTAAACCCTACTGTCTCGTTGGTACGTCATCTTTTGACAATATACATATATATATTGGATACAGTGAATGAAACCTACTTAGTATGCTACTAAACATGGCCGTTGTGATATATGTTTGCAGATATTTGTCATGTTTTTGAACTGAGAAATCATTGATTTTTGTAGTTAACTTACTGTCATAAATTTGAGGACTGAAACCGTCTTGTGCAAAGTTTACTTGGTCTATAGGGAGTTAGATACTGTCTAATTCAGATTGAATTGAATACATAGAGTTACAGAGATGGCAAATGTTGAAACGACTGATAACATAACTCAAATAGTGGGTGACATTAGACAGCAACAACTATGCTATCTGGAAGTTTAGAATGGATAATTTGCAAACAAGGATAAAGATTGCCATTATTGTGGCAAGCATGGCTACATTACAAAAGAGTGTTGGAAGAAGCATATTGATCGGAAGGGTAGATAGCAAGGTCATTATGCATCTTCTAGTTATGTAGATCCTGAGACTGGTGAGAGACTCTTTGCTATGACTTATGTATGCAACAAGGGCAAGCAACAAGGAACATTTGATGATGTCTGGTATATAGATTCTGGTGCCTCAAACTACATGACATCACATGGCGAGTGGTATTCTGAGCTAAAATCAGGTGCGAATGGATATGTATGTACTGGAGATGATTCTCAGCATGACATAGTACACATAGGGATTGTTCCTTTGGCTATCCCTGCTGGCAAAAAAAAGCGCTTGCATGATGTATTGCATGTATTGTTGATTACAAAGAATCTGTTATCTGTAGGTTAGATGGTTGAGCAGAACTTGCAGATACAATTTAATAGAGATGGTTGTTGCATAGAGAAGAATGGTAGAGGATGTAGATTGGTTGCTGAAGGCCAGAGACATGGTAGGATGTTTACACTGATGCAAGCATACCTAAGTTGAATGCTGCTATGTTTACTCATGAGGCAAGTATTTGAGACATTGATATATGGCATAAACAGATCATAAACGGATTGGACATATAAATGTTCAAAAAGTGAAAAATATGCAACATAAGGAGCTTGTTACAAGGCTACCAAGGTTTAAGTATACTGATTTGGGACATGTATGCTTAGTATGTTAGTTTGGGAAATAGGCTAAGTTTCCATTTGCCAGGAATACATAGAATAGTAGTAGGTCTTTACAGCTTGTGCACTCAAATGTCTGGGGACTTGTGCATAATACATCACTTGGTGGGTCTCGATACTATGTGACATTTGTGGATGACTATAGTAGGTACATATGGATATACATCTTAAAGCATAAAGATGAGGTGTTGGACAATTTTATGGATTTTAAAGCTCATACTGAAAAAGAGCTTAACTATTATGTCTCATGCTTATGATTCGACGGTGGTGGAGAGTATGTCTCAAAGGAGTTTCAGCAAAGCATGGAATCAGGAGGCAATTGACTTGTAGCTATACTCCACAACAGAATAGAGTTGCTGAAAGAAAGAATAGGGTGATTATGGAGGTAGTCAGGGCTATGTTAAATGGGAAGGATATGCCTTTGGCGTATTGGGTTGAAGTAGTACTTACAGCTGTCTATGTTATGAATAGAACACCTACTGTAGAAATACATGAAAAGATACCTTATGAGCAGCTATATGGCTACAAGCCTAACATACGACATTTGAAAGTATTTGGTACTATTGCTTATGTTCACATTTCCGATGACAAATAGAAGAAACTTGACCCTAAAGCAATGAAGTGTGTTTTCCTTGGATACTCATAGGAAAGAAAGGCATATAAGTGCATTGTTTCGACTACACAAAGATATTGCTAAGTCGTGATGTCGTATTTGATGAGTTAGTACCTTGGTATGGTGCTAAGCAAGTTGCAATATATGATGACACTTCATAGGGTACGTATGCTGAAAATGGACAGCAAGGCACTTCTTCTATCAGTGGACCTACTTAGGATGCATCTAGCAGTGTAAGTCCTTGGACAAGCAGGCTATGTAGCCATGGGTCTCCATCCACTGACATGGATACATCAGTGAGGGGGAGAGACATAGGAAAAGAGAAGATTTTTGATGTTATTACAGGTCCATTGACTTCAAGATATGACTCTAGTGAGAGTCTTGATAGCGAGTTTGGCATACTTGCAGTGGTTACACTTGGAGTTAAGTAGAGATATGTACCACCTTATGAGAGAGCGGAATCTAGGTCACCTCGATTGTGGAGATTGTAGAGAGAAAGGAAGCTTGTGGATATGCTTACCTATAGTGGATACTCCGTGGTGAGATACTATGCATACATGACAAAAGTGTTGAAATACAAAGAGCCTACATCTTTTGCAGAAGCATTGAAGAATGAGAACTGGTGCAAGGCTATGGGTGGTGAATACAAGGCTTTGCTAGGAAATAGAACATGGGATTTGGTTGAGTTGCTTGAGGGCAAAGTGCCTATTGGATGTAAGTGGGTCTATAAAGTAAAATGTAAGTTTGATGGCTCATTAGAGAGGTACAAAGCCAGATTGGTAGTGAAAGGATATGCCCAACAGTATGGGCTAGATTATGAGGAAACCTTTAGTCCGGTTGCTAAGATGGCAACTGTACGGACTGTTATAGCATTGGTTGTATCCAAAGGTTGGAATCTTTATCAAAATGGATATTGAAAATGCTTTTTTAAATGGTGATTTGGAAGAAGAGGTTTATATGGATCAGCCAAAGGGCTATGTGCATCCCAACTACCCATCATATGTATGTAGATTGAAGAAAGTATTGTATGGCTTAAAGCAAGTCCCGTGAGCTTGGAATGCTAGGATTACTTCCTACTTGTTGTAGACACTTGGATTTCAGTTGGGCAATGTTGATCACAACCTATTTACCAGGAAAATAGAGACAAGATATGTGATTTTGGTGCTCTATGTAGATGATTTGGTGATTATAGGTGATGACACATAGGGTATTGATGACACAAAAGCCATGTTGCAGAAAGAGTTTCAGATTACGGACTTGGGAGAGCTAAAATTTTTCTTAGGCATTGCAGTTATGTGTATACCTCATGGGATATGGATGATACAAAAATAGTATGCACAAATTATGTTGGAGAAGTATGGGATGTTGGAATGCAAACCCATGGACACACCACTGGAGCAAAATGTAAAGCTGGCTATTGATATAGGAAGTGTGATAGAGAACGTGACTATGTATAGATAGATGGTTGGTAGTTTGATCTATCTCACTATCACTAGACTAGACTTGAGTTATGTAGTTGGTTTGATAAGCCAGTTTATGTAGGAGCCAAGGAAACCTCATCTAGATGCTGTGAGGAGGATTTTGAGATATGTGAAGGATACATTGCTTTATGGGCTATTCTATGAGGATGGTAAGCCTGTTGAGCTTGCAGGTTATTGTGATGCAGATTGGGTTGGCTGTATGTATGACAGGAGATCGACCAGTGGATATGTATTTGGCCTTGAAAGTAGCATGGTCAGTTGGAGTTGTAAAAAACAATCTATTGTGGCTCTCTTAAGTACAGAAGCGGAATCTTTCTAACACGACACTCGGGAAAGCAGGTGTAGAAATCCCATGTTGTGAGCATTGCAAATGTGTATAAGGCGGAGATTGAGCCTCCCCTAAAGGTGCTTGATCACCACTAAATAGAAGGTCTAGAGGTCCTGAAGGTTGTGCCTATGTTTGAATAATCCCCCGGTGTGGTGTATGCAACGATGTGTGGTGTCTAAAATGGAAAGGTGAATGGTGTGAAAGGTAATGATGATGCATAGAAAGAAGTGGGTGGGATGGGTGGGTTTTGAAATTGTGGTGTGAATGATGTGAAGAAGATGCATTAAATTGATTTTGTTGATTTAAAGATGGAAATTGAAATGATGATGATGATGTAGAATGCAAAAAAGATGAAACTCCATTACTCATTCTAACTTTGAGAAGCAAAATTCAAAGAAGCGAAGATAGAAGAAGAGTTACCGATCTTTTTCTTGTAGTTACCTCTGCGAGTATTAATATACAAAAATGGATCTTCAAGAGGACATTTATCAAACATATGGGACTCTAGCTTCAAAATGATATTTACCAAAATGCTGCAACAAGAGAGTAGGTGTAAAAGAAGAAGGGAGTAGATTTAAAGGAAGAGATGGAAAGTAAGGGACATACTCTAGAGCTCTTTCCCGAAGAGGGGGTCCATCCCTGATGGAGGTCTCAATGGCCCTACAACATCATTGGACTTACTTGCATTATCTAAAGGGAAAGACCATATGTACACTCATTTAATAGTTGATGTTGAATTTTTATCTTTCTGTCAAGCTGTTCACTCTTCTTGGCTCTATGAGCCACGATTAGCTACAACAGCTCATCTACAGTAGGATAAGGACGTGTCTCTTTGATGTAGTTAGAAGGATCTCTAGCCGTGCTGGAACATTGTGGAGTTAGTTGTAGAAGCCACTCCTGCTCGGTTCTCCACATAGGCTCCTTTGGGGATTGAGTAGGTGTGGAAGTGTTTGATGCCATCTTTTCTTTGTAGTTCCTACTTCCAAAGATGTAGCTTTTAGATCAAGGGCCTAGGTTTCTTTAATGAGTGTCTAGCTCTAATACTATGTAAAGAAATGCTCGTCTATGGAATATAAACACAATTGTGTGACAAATACACCGAATGATAAAGAAGCACAATTAGGGTTAAGTTTAACATAGAGATAATGAACACAAAAGATAAAGAAATCTGAATAATGAATGAATAAGCACAATGCTCATGTAATGCAGTAGGCAGCCTCCTTGAGTGTTTGGCAGAAGCAGGATACTGGATTAGTGACAGACCAGGAAGCCCAGTGCTGGAAATGAGTAAACGCAGGGAGCAGTGATGATGTGGCAGCTGTATGGATGTAGAAGACTACAAAACACCGATTTTGATGATGTGGCAAGCATGGCAAATTTAGGAATCAGTAAAAGCAGCAGGCCAGCATGCTGACAGGTTGTCAACAGCTCCAACAGGCAATAAAGTAATAAATGCAGGCTGTTCTAGCCTGGATAGCAGTCGTCAGCTGGTAGAAGGCTCCAATACAGCAGTAGAAGGCTTGATGATAGGCATTAGATGGTAGACAGCAATGGGTAGTAGCTCCAATGATGATATCCTCCATGTATGGGGTGTGGATTGTGGTGAGAAGGCATGTGCAAGCTGCAAAAATGAGATTAGGCTGAGTGGTGGGCAGCTTATCTATTTATACTTGGTTGGATCTTCCCAAATGCTTTCTTAGCTCAACGCATACCATTTTCAAGATGACTGGCGATCCATCATCTTCACCTAGTAAAGCTTGGTGGTAGATTCATATAATCATTCTAATTTGTATGAGCCAAAACCCTTCTCTATTGCTCCTTGTTTTATGCAAGAACTGTTTGTAAGTTACCTAGGAGATCAAGATTGATACCATTATGTGAATAGTAAAAGAGGAGGCTCGACAAGTAGAAAAATACATATATGTATGCTTGCTATTTTGCCCTCTGTTTCATTTGAACATATTCTTGGTGCTATTTATTCACCAATCCCTCCTATCCCTTCCTCATTAGATATGCATTTAAGTTCTCTTCCTCATGATGGTAGCAACTTAGGATTAGATTTCACCCTTGCATCTTCAACCTTAGGTTCTATTTCTCATGTTTCTAGCATATTAGGTTTATGATCTTCTATATCCAGTCTAGGATTGTTGCTTCCTCGAGTTACCTTTGATCATTCTCATATGTTTTAGGATTTATTTAGGATACCGTATGCTTCTCTTTCGAGTGCACGCCATTGTGCACCTTGGTACTTCGTTTGGAATCCACCTACACAAATCGTATCTCCCATTGACCTGCAAGTGAGCATTGTTGTTTATCTTGGTATGGCTGTGTTGGGTATCCCCCTTGTGTCTAAACCTCTATCCTCAAACTACTTAGATGTAGGGATATCCAGCCCGTGCTAATGGGACATTAATATACACTCCTTGGGCTACTTAGTTTTAGCAACCATATATATGCCTAGTTAGACTAGTTATACAATTGGATCTTCCTTACATACCCTACTCATGCACGAGGTGGGGCATTTTGGGGCAAATCCCCTAGTGCACTCCGTTCCCCATCCTAATACTTTCTCTTTCATCTTGTACTAGCACTTCAATTGCTAGAGTCAAGAATACCTTAGTGATAAGACTTGTTTTGATGGGTCAAACTTCATGACTTGGTCAAGCTTCATAAAATAAGTGCTTAAGACCTAGGGTCTTTAGGACCTAGTGGTTGATCAAGGGGCTTTGCTTGATCCTCAGATTGGCTATGTTGATCTTGTTTGTCAATGGAAGGATTGTAATGACACAATGAATATCAAGTTGATGAAAGGGTTACTACATGAATTTCATTCTCATTATAGTACTTTCCCCTAACTTTTGATTTTAAAGTCATCTCGTCAATCATTATGTAATGAGATCAAACCCAATGTATCAATCTTGATCATGAGCTCCAAGAACCCTCTATTGAGAAAGGGGATGATTCAAAAGTCAGGATGGCCAAATATATGCGCTTAGTCCTCGAGTTTGCCACCATTGGCTCTCTTAAGTTAGATGAAGATTAGATTGTGCTATTTTCAAAGTTGCCACCTATCTATTTCCATTTTATGCAACAAGCTATGCCATTGCCCCAACTATTGACCTATCAATTTGAATGCTAGCAATTGCATTATGTTTAGTTGCATGACCAAGTCCACAAAAGGCCTCTTCTTTGTTGCCAATCTTAGATGGGCCTTTGGTGTCCACTTCACAAAGAGGAAATTTAGAGGTGGTGAGAACTCTTACTGCTGTAAGGTAAATTCTAAAAAAGGGTGAAACCCTTTTTTTAGATGGAACCAAAGGCACTAGATCAATGTGGCAGAACATTCCTAAACGAAAATAGATATTGAACTCACTGCCATGCATATGATGAAGCATGGAAGCTCGAGACAATGGCTTTGTCAAGGTGACTACTACATTGTTCGCCATAGAACTATAGACCATCTCCAACTTAGACTCCAAAATCTTCTCTCTAACATAGTGGTATTAAACCTAGGTTCTTCATGAGAGCAAGAGCACTTTGGTTGTCAACGAGAAGGAAGATAGGTTCTTATTGAGGAAAACCAATCTCTAGAAGCATGTGATGGAGCCAAATTGCCTCCTAAGCAATAGAACACAATGCTCGATACCTTGCTTTTGTTGATCAAAGAGTAGCTATAGGATGCTTCTTATTGCTTTAAGAAATTGCACTAGATCCAAGGGGAATGCAAATCAAAGTCACTCCATCTTGTAAGAGTGGCCCCCTCTCAGTGTAAGATCATGTAAGGATTTGGTCCCTTGAAGATACTGCAAGATGTAGAGATTGGTGTGCTAGTGAGCTTGAAGGGGTGTCTTCATAAAAGATGACAGCAAAGCTACTATCTAAGAAATGTTGGACCGATGAGCTATATGAGAGACCCAATCAGACACCAATAGCAGGTAGCATTTGAAGGGGATTACTTCTTAAAGAAAGATTGGACTCAGGGTCCATGGGACAAGAGATAGGCCTATAGGAAGCCATATCAAACTCTATCAAAAGCTCAAACATGCACATGCACCATCAAATCAAGATGCCTTGAGGTAGTTGACAAACCTCAAGACTAAGGAAGAAGTGGAGACCAAGGTCGGTCATGTCCAACTCTGACTTAGTATCTCTCGTGTACGCTTCACCTCTTATATATGGTTGCTTGGATGCGTGTTGTTCATGCTCCATGTGGATGATCGTATTTTGATAGGAGACCATACTCAAATGACCAAGCAGACTAAGGAGGCACTTAATGAGAAGTTTGAGATGAGAAATATGGACCTTCTTCATTTCTTTCTAGGTGATGAGTTTGTGAAGAAAACTACTAGGGTTTGCATGAGGACACATAGAGTGTACAACCACGACAGAAACACAGAGAGATAGACACAGACACATAGGGCAAAACTCAAACCCTAAACGCAAAACTCAAAACTGAAACTCAAAAACTAAAACACAAACAAAAGAAGGGAGAGAGAAAACACAACTTTGAAGTGAATGAATGCTGTAAATGAATGTAAGAGTGTACAGTGTGCTCAAGGGCAGAGCAATGTTGGAGTGTGACGTCCATCGGAGATGGATCCCAAGTCTGTGACCACGAGTTGAAGTGTGGGAGGGCTGAATAGTGAACGGTAGCAGGCTGGTCACCAAAACGTAGCAGCTTGGAGGCTGAAAACTGATAAACGTAGTAGTGTGCCACCGATTAGAGGCTGGAAATTGTGCACAGTCTACTGTAAACAGCAGGCCGAAACAGTGTCTGATGTGGCTGGCGATGAGTGGATGATCAGATTGCAGGAGATGATGATGTCGCCAGCAGTTGATGTTAGCATGGATGAAGGCGTCAGTAGCGAGAGCAAACACGGATGGAGTGGCAGCAGTCTCGAGGGTTGGACAGCCACGTGGGAGGAGGCTGATGGCTGAAATCTGCATGTGGAGTGAGAAGCCTGCACAGACGGAATAAGGCTGAATGGGGGCAGCCTGTCTATTTATAGATGTGGAAGGGTGCCCCAAAAATTAGGGTTTCCACTAAACTCTCTTGAACCGCTCCCCGTTTTAGGGTTTCCACTGAACTTTCTCGAACCGCTCCTCGTTTTAGGGTTTTACTCTAAAAGAGCTTTTTTTAGTGTGTTTTAGGGTTGTTTAAGAGGCTAATTAGCAAGTAATGCATGTTTTAGCTCAACATCCCCTCTCAGGCCCAAAACTGAGCCGAAAGGTTAGGCCAGCCATGATGATGTTTATTGACCCCTAGGCATCCTACCCCAAAGTAGCCAGGGCATTGGACAAAGGGTGCACGTTGGCTGCCCAGTGGCCTACCAAGACTATAGAGGCGATGGTTATCTTACCAAGGGACTCCAAGTAGTCACCCCAGAGAGGACAAGGCATCGGACAAAAGGTGCATGTCGGCTGCCCAATGGCCTACCAAGCCCTACAAAGGCGGATGGAACTACATGGAACTTTGTTTTTTTTTTTGAATAAGTGAGGTAAATTTTATGGGATGCGGCCGATTGAGTAATAGTGACCCAGAAGACGGGAGTAGGTAGGGTACACCCAACACATCACAAAACAGTACAAATTAACCCATCCACTCTTGGTGTTGATGACGAGGAAAAATAGAGGTTGAGGTATCCATGTGATGAAGGAGGATGGTGGTGTGGTAACAACAGCCGCTGGTGGAAACTGTGAAGAAAATTGCTAGGGTTTGCACTGAGGACACACAAAGTGTACGACCATGACAGAAACACAAAGAGACATACATAGACACAGAGGGTAAAACTCAAACCCTAAACGCAAAACTCAAAACTCAAACACAAAAACTCAAATATAGACAGAATGTAAGAGTGTACAGTGTGCTCAAGGGCAGAGCAATGTCGGAGTGTGATGTCCACCGGAGATGGATCCCAAGTCTGTGACCACCAGTTGGGGTGTAGGAGTGCTGAATAGTGAACGGCAGCAGGCTGTGCAGCAGCTTGGAGGCTGAAAACTGATAAACGTAGCAGTGTACCACCGATTAGAGGCTGGAAATTGTGCACAGTCTACTGTAAACAACAGGCCGAAACAGTGTCTGATGTGGCTAGCGATGAGTGGATGATCAGATCGCAACAGATGATGATGTCGCCAGCAGCTGATGTTAGCATGGATTAAGGCGCCAGCAGCAGGAGCAAACACGCTGCTGATGGCTGAAATCTGCATGTGGAGTGAGAAGCTTGCATTGACGGAATAAGGCTGAATGGGGGTAGCCTGTCATTTATAGATGTGGAAGGGCGCTCCAAAAATTAGGGTTTCCACTAAACTCTCTTGAACCACTCCCCGTTTTAGGGTTTCCACTGAACTCTCTCGAATTGCTCCCCGTTTTGGGGTTTTACTCTAAAAGAGCATTTTTTAGTGTGTTTTGGGGCTGTTTAAGAGGCTAATCAACAAGTAATGCATGTTTTAGCTCCATAGAGTTATGGCAAGCTCAGAGGGGGATCTTTCTCTCCTAGCAACAATATGTATAGGAGCCCTTGACTACTTTTGAGATGATAGAGTATTGCACTATCTCTACTCCTATAGATTCAAATCGGAAGGCTATGGCTAATATTGATTCTCCGACAGTGGATGCTTTCTGATTTCGATGTTGGCTGACCTTATTTTAACACCTGTAGCTGGCGGACCTAATCACACTTATTTGCCTATTTATAGGTTCCCCCCTCCTCAATCATTCCTTTTGTACACTTTGTCAAGAAATGACTGACCAACCAGAGAGACAGTAGAGTTTGCACGGAGAAACACAGAGTGTGTATGGCAAACATTGAGAAGAGAGAGAATCTCAGATGAACAAGATGATGAAGAACAGAAATAATGAAGTGAATTTGATATATTGGTGCCGTAGTACAAAGGATGCTCTGGGGTAGGGAAATTGCTGAAGAAGCCTCCAAGCCTACAAATGCAAGGATGATGGGGTGTTGCTTGAAGCAGGGAGATGCCATCAAAGAGGAGCCTTTTAATCCACAATACAAGGATGATGATTGGTGACGCTTGGAGTAAGAAGACTGCCATCGAAGGGTGAGGAGCCTTTGAGTCTTCAAATGTAGTCTTGAAGACTATGTAGTACGGACGCTAGTTGGTGGGGAGTGATATCGGAGGTGAAGGAAGAGTCAGAAGCTGTAAATGCAAGTGTAGCAGCCTTTGATGCTAATGCCTGGTGGAGGAGAAAGTAGCCAATAGTGAAGGAGATCCGAGATGCGACAAACACAAATGGGTAGAGCCTCTTGATTGCCAAATGCAGGGACTAGTAATCTGTCACTAGATGAAGGGGCAGAAATTGACAAACGCAAGTCCACCAGCCTTTGGAGGCGATGATGTCAGCTGAGGATGTGACGGCAAGTGATTAGGAGTGTCCATAGGCTGCAAACGCAAGTGAGGTGATGATGTCAGCTAAGGAAGTGACGGCAAGTGATCAGGAGTGTCCACAGGCTGCAAATGCAAATCAAAGGATTGTGTAGATGATGCCAGGTGAGTGAACACTGACACCCATAGGTGGAGGCAGCTGTTGCCAAGTTGGGGATGTTGACACCAGGTTGAGCTGAGTTTTCACTAGGGTGGAGAAGCTGACGCTAGTAGGATGGGCTCCAAACGCAAACCTAATGCTGAAGGTGACAGAGTGCCCAAAGAAGATGATGGAAGGGGAGAGGAGACAGAGATGGAGAGACGACGGTCTCATGAACAAAAGAAGTGGCGAGTCAAGAATAAATAGGAGGTACTGAATATATAGGTATCTTGAGTCTTGCCTATTGAAGTCTCTCGAATGGTACTCCGACACTCTCAGAAGACCCTAGAAAGCCTTTTTGGGGCTGGAAACTGAAACCAAAGTGGGAATGAGGAAGGGAAAATGTATGAAATGATGTGGTTTCTCAACACATTGTATAGAAGGTTCCATTGGAAAGAGGGAGCTGGTGCCAATGCCCACACAACCAGTGACTCATTGTGCCTCTATCATGGAGGTCTTGGATTCAATCACAACAGTCATACGTGAAGATGTGCCACTGTCTACAGGCCAAGGCTTCTTTGAAGAAGCTAAAGCAATATCTTCCATGTCATAGAGATGGACAAAGAGAGACTATAGTTGTGGCATGTGTAATCTTTGAATCTTTGGTGCCATCCTTTGCTCCAAGCCAAAGACGAGACTTTTTCTTACACTTTTCCTCCAAATAGGTGGTCTTCTCACAACGTGAACACTTGGGATGACCCTTGGACTTCTCAGCCTTTGCCTTATACTGCTCTTTCTTCAGTTTTTTGCCTTTCTTCTGCTTTTGATTGCCACGACCTGATGAGGTTCCAACCACAAAATTGCGGTCTGGCAGTTTTGGCTCCACCTAGTACTGTTCTCCTTATGCTGTGCATCTTGTTCGAAGGTCATGGGAACGAGCTCCTCCCATCTGATGGTGCCCCCTTGTTTGGAGGTGAGAAGGCTGGTACAGAAGATGATGTGTTTCCGAGATGGGAGGTGTAACAAGAGAGTTGTGGCTGAATACAAGGCTGTACCAATCAGCCCCTGCATGCTGCTGGTATGCATCAATGAGGTGTTGGAATGGGCAGAAGTATGCTGGAACAGCAGGCTGAAAGCAGAGCGTGGAGGTGGCTGAAAAGTCATGTGTGGGCAGCCCAGCAGCTATAAATAGCTTATCACCTCAAAACTGTCTGACTGGTTGCCTAGATAGGTGAAAACCTGGCTGATTTGCAGCTGGCCATCAAATGACTGGCCGACCTGCTGTAAACCAGCTGCCCAGCCTGTGACATGGCAAAAATGTAATGCACTTTGCTTGGACAGTGTGAACACAGCTGCAAACTAATTGATCAAGGGGAATGCAAATGCATAGAAAGCTGCCAAAGCTCCTTTGTCTCCGTTAGGCTCTAATGGAGCTCACAACCAAGAGATGACCAGCATGAATACAAGAAATGCTAACAAATATATGTAATTGGATCTAGCCTCCTTCGTGGGCTAAACTCTACCCTTGGTGTATGCATCCTTTGAACTACCCACCATCTACATCCTAGTCTCCTCTCTTGTGTCTTTGTAGTGTTGCCAAAAAGGTTCACACTCCTCTCTCCCTCCTAAATGGTTGCAATCCTGCTCTTTGCCTCTGTTCTAAAAAACAATGGTCTCTTGAAGGAAAAAGGTGACGAAGAGGCATAGTGTGAGGACACCCATATCATCTTTGATGGTATTCCTATAACTATGTCTAGAGTTGGTGTAACAGCCTGGCTCTCACTATCAATGCCTTATGGGAATCCACAAAGCAACAATATATCTTCATCTCTTTGTGCCCACAACCCTGCTCGATCATGGTCTGTAATGTAGACATATGGTCAAGGTGGAGTATCCTTCCTTGTGGCCTAGATCTCCCCTTTGTTTGTGGAAAAGCTGTCATGGGATGATGTATCTAGAACCCCTACAAACTGAGAAGTGAGCTCTCCTTGAACAGTAATGCTAGGTCTACATGTGAGATTTGTTTTGCGTATGTGGTCAATAGACATGATTGTTGGCTTGTGAAAAGTAGATCCTTGGTGTGAAGATGGGGTATTGCTACTATTGTTGCTACATGCAGGCATTGTCCTCCCTTGAATGGGCTTCAAAATTGTGAATCTAGAGATTGAATGCACCAGGGAGAGAGCCCATGACAACGTTGCTAGCATCTTGTCCAAATTGAAAGCATGTGAGTCCTGCTGATTATGGCTGTCATTGTAAGCAAGGGGCACAAATAAGGGAAGTGATGCAGAACAAAAGAGACGAGCCTTTTTGTTTGCTAGACTTCCTTGTCTATAAACACAACACAAGAAGTGGGCTTGCATTATTTTGCTTTTGAGTCAATTTTGTTAAGTCTGATGGACATGGTTTGCTGAATTTGTTTTAAATTACCAACAAGGATGCCTAGAGATGGTCCAAACGACCTCAAGTATCTGCCTTTTGTTGCTACTTTTTGGTCTCCACTTCTCCTTTTTATTAAAACTACTGTATGGATATGATGTGTCCTGCAAGTTTTCTAGTCCATTTTGTCATTGTTGAGTCGTGTTTGTGTCTATACATGATTACCGACCACTTGAACAGCAGTGATAGGACTAAACTTTTTATGTTAAGAGATTGACTAAATGATATCTGGAGGTTGTTTAGATGTCATCTCAATGTTTAATATCCTGCATTGGAAAAGGGAAGTGCTTGATCTCCTTAGGAACCATTTCTTGTAGCAATATTGAAGGCTGTTTCTGATACTCTGTCCTTGTATAGGAAGAGGAAGAAAGAAGGCGACTGGAGGAATTGAAAGAGCGGCGGCGGGAGAGGGCGGCTGCTCGCAGGAGTGCTAGTCCCCTTTCCACTCTATCCACCTTATCTTCACCACAATGGCACAGGATGACATTGTTGCCTCCTGGACCCAGTCCACCGAATAAATGGTCACCAAGGTCTCAGAAAGCTATTTTTTCTGGAAAATCTCCTACTCCTGATCAACCTTTATCAAAGCCATTATCTAGAAAAAGTAATGAAATCGATGGTTCACATCCTTGTAGAGTAAATAGGAGATCAGAAAATCTTCTCAGTAAATCTGCTTCATCTGCAATCGAAAATGTCAAAAAAGCAGGGAGAAATCCCAGTCTCCATGGAAGCAAGGAATGCAAGAATGGTCTTCAAAGTAAGTCCCCAAATCAGTTAGTGAGTCCTCCATCTTCTAAGAAAAACTCCACATCAACCAGCAATATAACTGCCAAGAAAGCAGTCTCACTAAGCCAGACATCTGCTTCCAGAAAAGTAATGCCACCTTTGGATATTTCAAAGCGTCAAGGATTATCAGGAAAGAGAGGTGGGAATGACTTACCTGTTTCCACTAGAGAGCTGAAACATGTTGCTGCAAGCAAGAAAGATATCAAGCAGTCCATAAACAGAGGCAGAGAGGCAGAAAATGGGACACAGAGGGCAAACAACTCAAACAGTTACAAATCATCCACACATCTGAATCCTACTGGATCAGCGGAGACTAGACCACTGAAGAGTAGTCAAGCTGTACCGAAAAATACAACTTCAGATCAGCTAGGTTACATGGAATCAATAATAAATGGTGAACTAAGTTCTGATGGAGGTCATTCAAGACTTGATGTTCATGATTTTAGCTTTCACAAAGAAGGGAGAGACTTTGAAGAAGCTCAGCCTGCCAGAGGCGTTCAAGAATTTCCATTAACAGGTGAATTTGATTTTCAAGACATAGAAAATTGCCAGCAACCAGTTGGTTTTGTTTTCCCAAGTTTTGTCAAAGGTCAGCATTTAGAAAATTATCCATCAGCAAACATGGAGTGTGAAACTCCCAACTCAGGAGTGCTAACACTTGAAAACATGTATTTTAGTGCCTCTCCCATAAAGGCATCATCTTCTATGCCATTTGAAGATAACTACAAGCATGGGGTGCCTTCTTCTCCTGCAGGAGAAAGTGTACTGTCAGAGCTGAGTGCTCTAAGGACCCCTTGTGCTACAAGAAGCCCATCTTTTGCAGTGTCATTTGATGTTAGTGTGGGGGTTTCTGATGCATGCAGGAGTCCCCTTTATCATGACCAGTCCCCAAGCTCAGCACCAGTAAGCACATCTAAAAATGTCTACATAAATGTTTCTGGAGGTTCTGGAGACTTGAATATTCCCATGCGTAGGTTCCAAGAGCCTCGGGCAAAGTGGGGCAATTCAGGATATGTATCCTTTCTTGACATGAATTCACCTTCTAATAATCAAGGAAAAGATCTAAAGAGGATCTTAAAATTTGGGCGAAGGACCACAAACAGTTCCAAACAGCGCTCTACAGATCAGGTTTCAGCTTCAACAACTTCAGAAGGGGATGAAGCTTGGGGAAATCTAACCGACCCTGGAGCAAACATAGTGGACTGTTATGGAAGGAAAAAGCATTCAAATGGAAAAATATTCAATTTGAGGGCTTCTACAAATGAGATCCACTACTATTCTGCTTCCCTTAGTGGATCTGATGGAACAAGTATGTCTTTTTTTCAACAGTTCTAATGCTGCAGTATCTTTTAGTCCTGTGCTTTTTTAAAATGGGTGCGATTCTTTAATTTTCAAACTAAATAGACAAGGTGCAATAGCAAGCTGAAAAAAGTTATACAAGGTACAATTAGTAAGCTGAAAGAGGTCTTCGAATGTGTTGCATCTTGTGTAAATTATTAGTGCAATCCAAGTGGTTTGTATTGTAAATGTCGTGTGCTATTTGAGATTTGTGTCAGTCTGGTTTATTACATGATGTTTTTAGATCAGCTCTATTGACCTTTTGGGGCCTCTGAAAGCAGTGAACTTGGATTGTTGAAGGTCTGGGCACGAGCCTTATGCAAGGGCTTAGTCTTGGTCTTGTATCTTAGTATGCAATGTTCAGTGCGTAATTTATGGCTATTCTGCAGCATCATGGTTTTTGGATGAAGTAATAAACTCGTAAAATCTCTTTACAGGGGTGCCTCTGAAAA
The DNA here is from genome assembly GCF_053477565.2 of Lygodium microphyllum. NCBI lineage: Eukaryota > Viridiplantae > Streptophyta > Polypodiopsida > Schizaeales > Lygodiaceae > Lygodium > Lygodium microphyllum. The sequence continues at coordinate 174,343,215 of NC_141139.1, forward strand.
GGTCTGTCTCAGTGCAAGAGGTGAATTCTAAATCTCAGGATCAAAATAATCTCAAAACTGCAGCAGGAAAAAGTGAGTCAGTTAACTCTTTAATAAACAGTTGGTCAGGGCATTGCAAAAATCATAGATACTGATCTGGTCATTGTCTTCTTTTTTTCCAGCTTCTCGATCTTTTTTCTCTCTTGCACGTTTTCGAAAAAAATCAACAGAAGGAAGATCCCGATAGAGGAATAAATGTTTCTCTTTGAGATAATTAGTAGTACATACTGTTTCTAATGGAAACTCATGCCCTGCTGGCTCAGATTCCATTTAACCAAGGATCAAGAGTGGCATCAGAGCTTTTGTAGGCAGATGAAGTTGATCTTAGGCAAATACATTCCTCGAGCATGAAGTGTGCCATGCATGGGCCATTTCCAGAGAAGCTGGGTGGAGTGTAATTGTGCAATGGAATTTTCTGCATCAACTTAGTCTGCATGTCAGCCTCTGAACAAGCAATAACAGACAGGTGGGCTCCAGTCACAAGGTAATGCACATAATGTTTGTTCAATATTCATCAGATGCAAAGATGGTTACTTTTCCCTGAATCTCTTCCATTTGTTCACTGGTGTCACAAACGAGGCACCTGGTCAAGGTTCTGTAACTTTATAAAAGTGGCCCTTGAAGGGTTAATGAACTGTGATTCAAATTTTGACAGTTGTACAGCTATTGTAAAGTTCTGGATCTATAATAAGCACAATTTTCACATTTAAAAGCTGTGATGTTTACTGCTGTTGTGAAATTGGCTATATCGATGGTATTTTACATGTGGCCATATGGTGCTGATCTATTTGCTTCTGTCCAAAACAATCATTAAGAGGGATTCTTATAATACTAACAGTAAAGAATAGTGGAAAGCATTAACTATTTGTTGATTTCCTTTAGCCCAGGAAGTTTGTTGCAAAGGACAACACTTACGATCAAAATAGAGGTGTGAAAGGTGAATGTGTTAGTTTAATACGTATCATAAGGTTTTAAGCACAGTGGTGGAGGTAGCTGGGCAGACCATTAGGGTTTCTGCAGAAAATGCCATGTCTCATCTGGAGGCTTCTATATATGCTCTACTCTTTTCATTCTTGCTGCATCACATTGTATTGCATTCTTGGAGAGAGGGAGACTGGAGACACTCCTGATGATCATAAATTTTCCAGTACCCTGCTGATATTGTACTACACATCTCCTGCTTCGCATCTTTCAAGTTCTCATGTTCATGTGTTTGTTCTCTGTGTTGATGTTCATGCTTTGATGCTTCTGATCATCTGTGCATTCTCACATGGTATCAGATGGCCAGTGTTGCTGGTTTTCTGTTGTTGTGTGCTGTTAGTGACAGTTCCCAGGCCTGCAACACTGCATTTTTCAGCTGCTGGTGCCTTCTTGAGTTGCATTTCAGTTTTGTACTTCATTCTCTGTGGCTGACGACCTCTCTGCAAGCTGGGCAACCTTTTTGTTCAGCATATGGAGTTGTTTTCCCTGTGTTTTTGGCTGCTGGTTGGTCGTTCAGGGCTGGGACTGCTTCACTAAGGCCTGATCTCATGTTGCCTGATGTGCTGAATATTCCACCATCCTGCATTTGTGGGCTGACATTATCCAGTGGCTGGTAAAATCTGTGTTTTTGCTGATCTGCACCCTGCACTTCTGGGTTTTTAGTTTCATTTTTACAGAGGGTCTTGTGTTCTGGTTGTTGTGATTCTTCACTACATGCACTTCACTGCTGCTCTACTTGGTCTTCTTTTGCGTGCTTACGTGATGTATGAGGCTCTATGACCCATGTGGATTGTCACTCTCCATGGATAATTTCAGAACCTCAGGTTCAGGGTGATGGAGCCCATCCAATCCTTTCTTCTTTGAGTGAAACAACTATCCAAGATGATTGTCTTAGCATGATACCTGCTCTTCCTGAAGCACATTTCTTGGGGTTGGTGGTTTGGAAGCTCCCGTTTAGTTTGATGTTGTGGCCAATGTCTTGAGGGCCTAGACTGCGATGACTCCAATTGGCTTTCTTCACATGCAAACTATGCTGCTGGATCATGAGTTTTCTGTGAGGTTATAGAAGAGGCTATGGTCTCAAGTTGGTGCTCCACATGTTCGAGCTTCTGCAGCTGTAGAGATGGGTGACAAAAAGGAGGTGGAGTGCTTCTTTTGTGGCAAGAAGGGGCATCTTTGGAAGAAATGCGAAAAGAAGTGGAAGAAGGCCAAGGGCAACTGCTCTTTATCATTCTTGGACCTTGACTCCGATTCTGATCACGAGACTGAGTTTTAGTGACCCAGGATTTAGTTTTAGCCCTAGTGATGTCACGATCCATCATTTCTCAGGAGTTCTTGGGCCAAGAGGAACTGTGCGAGGGTGGTGGTGGGGCTTGCTAGCCTCACTGATTTCTTTGATGCAGTGGATCCTGAGGAAGGCTTGCTACATGCATTGATTATTAGTCTGGCCGTTCAAACCCTGGAGTTGGTGTGGTCTAAGAACATGATGGGGGGGTTTTGGACGAGCAGTGTTTGCTACTAAATCTGTTTGCACATGGAGGGACACTTTGGTGGTGTGATTGAAGGGAATAGATAATCATGATTGCTTTCGCAGGGCATTAGTGACAGGCATTGAGATTCTATGTAGAAGGTTGACAACCCATATCAATTAACGTTTCCACTAGAACCCCTCTTGAAGTGGCAGATGGATTTCGAGGGTTTTGATTGATGTATTGGCAAAGTGTACTTAAAATAGGTGTATTTTGTTTGCTATTGCTTCTTGTACTATGGTGGGTCGAGGCAAATGCTTTGAAAGACAATACAATCGAGTCTATTATACACTTCCTATATGAGGCTATCATTATCGGATGCGAATGTCCATGGAATTGGTGAGTGATCAAGGTGTTCCTTTCCTGAACAAGTTTAATAAGTAATTAAGCAATTTATATCTGATTGTGTATAATAAATGAGTCTACTATTCGCAAGCTAATGACTTTGTGGAGTCAACATAAGACTTTAAAAAGGGTTGTCACTAAGGTGGCCGATTAATATTAGACAAACTAGGATGAGATGTATTTAGCCTTATTGGCCTAACTACCTGCCTTTAAGGTGGTAGTAGGACACTCTCCTTTCAAGGTAGTCTATGGGTTGCAAGCTATGATATTGATGAAGTTTATGGTTCTCAATCTCTGAATTGAAACCAAAAACTCCGTAGTTAAGGATTAATGAATTAGAGAGTTATGGATTAATCAGTTAGAGAGTAAGTGCATGAGCACAGTCGTTGTATTTCTAATGTGGTTTAACATAGACGAAAAAAGGAGATAGGTACATGTAGTTGACAAAAGCTCGACTCAATTGGGTAAACATAGGTTTGTAGTTCTCAAACTAAACATTGCAATAATAGTCCAATGTAATTGGATTGTCTCTAAACAACACTTGCTTCAATAGTATCAATATGGTTACCAAGGTCAAGACCTTTCATAGCAAATTGTTGTTGTAAATCATCCTCAAACACTGAATTTCTGTGCTCATCACTCCCAATCAAGAGTATATAATCAACATACAAGATCAAAATGAGAAGATCATGCCCCTCCTATGTAATGCACATTGATTAAATACATTTTTACTAGGTGCAATATTGAGAGCAAATGCTATCAATTGTATAAATCGATTATAAGATGAGACATCTTTACTAAAATTTCAAAAATACCTTGATTACAAAAATCAACCAATGTTTGGCCTTGAAAATATGTTTTATTCACTTATGCCACTATCCAGATCATTGCTAAAGATTGTTGAGCATACAACCAATCAATCTCACACACCATTTTAATGAATTTGGTAGCTCACCCATGTTGATCATCAACATGGTTTTCCCTCCATCAAGATAGTAGATCATGATGATGCAAAGACCACAAGGAGGGCTATTTTTCTACATGGTTACTTGAATGAGGATGTCTATGTCAAATAACCATCGAGGTTGGTATAAGATGGCATGCAAAAGAAAGTCTACCATTTGCAAGAAGCCTCATATGGACGAATGTAGGCACCATTAGCATGGTATGACAAGATTCATTCTTACATGATTAGCTAGGCTTTCAAAACAACCTATAACTTGTCCCTTTGAGATGGAACATGAGTATAGGCAAGACATCTAAAAGTACACATGTTTGCAACCATTGGATTTCTACTAGTCCATGCCTCATAAGGCATGAGAATTTTTAATGCATGAGGAGATGAACTATTCAACACATGCAAGCTGTAAAACCCAACCAATACTTGACAAAGAGTTTACCTTAGGCATACATTTGGCCATCTCCATAAGAGTATATTCATGTGCTTGGCAAGACCATTATGTGATTATGTCAGAATGTATAAGGCATAGTGCACTCATAAATAATGTCCCTAGAAGGAAAAAATGCTATAAATTTCTTTGACATGTACTCCTCTCCTTTGTTGTGTAGAAAGTAACTAGTTTGCAGCCATGGCAATAAAATGTTGAAAGCTCGGGAACACCTTTGACTTGTCCTTCAACCTAACCACCCAAGTATGTGCGTAGAGAAGGTAACAAGGTAGATGCAACCACTAAGATAAGAAGTGCACATAGGACCACATGCATCAGTATCACACAAGTAGGTTGCCAATCTGAACTCAAGATTGCTGTTCTTTGTGTGATGCATATGCCTAATTAATATGTTTCTCAATTCTTCATCACCAATCTCTTGAACCATTACATTCACATTGTCTTTACTATTAATCTGACTTGAACATCTTTATTTCTTAGTATCATCCAGGCAAGGTATCAACCTCAATTCAAGATTGTTGATCTTTGTGCAAAGCATGTAGATCGCCCTTAAGAAGCCTTCATTGGTATATGTAACTTGCACTTTGCATCTTCATGACATTATTGTTTGCCTTGAAATAAGCTTGAAGATGTAAAGTCCTCTCTGCAATCTCTACACGTAGTGCATGTACCTACAAAATGCATAAACATGGTTCTTGTCTATCTTCCCCATATCTAACATGCTGCTATGACTTCAAATGTTCATTTGGGGGGCATGCAAGAAGCCTTAATCATCAATTACCACTGTTTGATTGTAACCATCAAAATTTTTGCCTTCTATGTTGGATTTCTTTTGTGATAAGTTGACAATATCCTTCGCAAAAACAACCCATGGGATGCGTTGCTTGTGCTTCAATGTCTTTCCATTTTGTACTCCAGACTCCATGACTACACCTTTGGCAAATGTTATACTTTGCTCCCCATTTATCACATTTGCCTCCTGATAGACATGGCTATATAAGATATGATAAATTGTCGGATCTAGAGCATGTCAGGAGCTATGGAGGTTGAAAGATGAAGACTAAATTCATGTTGACATGGATAATGAGTAGACAACTGTTACACAAGTGAATTAGGTTCCAAGTTGGAAGCTTGGACTCATAAATATAATATTGTGTATTGGATTGATAATGACACTAATTGAAAGAGGAAAGCATCATGATATTGTATTCATCATTATGAAAGTGATAGTCAAGTACAATGCTTTATAGAAGCTGGGTTGTCCCACTTTCCTCAATGTGCATATGGGATTCATGATAGGTTTTCTTAGAGCATACATTATTTGTTATTTCTCAACAACCCCTCCCTCCCTCAAATGATGAGTTCCTACACTTGTTGGCTTTTGCCCCCCTACATGATGACATGGCTTGGGAGAGTAGCTCATAGGCAGCCACTCAACTTAAAGCTTGAAACTTTACATCTTTGGCAAGGGTTTTTAGAAAGCAAATCCACTAAGGGAAAAATAGAGATCCACTATGGGAAAAACATATGAAAGATACAATGAAAATTCTTTAGAACAATATGTTAGAGTTATAATGGTAGCGAAAGCATCATCATCATCATCATCATCATCATCATCATCATCATCATCATCTTCTTCTTCTTCTTCATTCATGAATTGGTTCTGGTGGTAATCATTCTGCATCTGTTGTGCTATTTTCTTGTGGAAACATTCATTGGCTATATGGCCAGTCTTGCGATACTAATGATATATAATCCAATCCTTCTTGTTGTTGGTACTGAGTCCTTGACCACGGCCTCTTGCTTCATAAGTGCCCTTGGTGTATAAGAGATTGTTGTTGGTGGTGTGTTTCTTTGTATCCTTGCTTTTAACTTTGCTTTCTCCATAAGTAGTGAGTGCTTAATATCTTTAAGTGAGAGACTTGGAACATTACTTAGGGTGGACACAATATTCTCGTATGGATCCTTATTTACATTTGCAAGCAGTACGACTATTGCTTCATTTTTATCAATATTCTCCTTAAGAGTTGCAAGTTGGGTTTTTAGGCTCTTGAACTTGTTAATGTGTATGGTTAAGGAGGCACTATCTTTTGTATTCAGTTTGTAAAACTGCATGAGTAATTTTACATTTGAATTCTTTGCTTGGGTACCAAAGATCCTGTCAAGTTCCTCCCAAGTAGTTCTAGCATCTTTGATGCTAGAGATATGATGTAGCATATCATCACTTAGTCCCCATGCAATGATGCCTAGTGCCTTATTATTCATCTTCTTCCATTCTTTGGTTTTTGGTGGAGTTACTACAAGGATTCTGCTTTCTAAATCTTCTTTCCCGCCATTTGTATCACCTTCATCATCTTCAAAGAGGTCCAAGAGGTCTTTCCTCACGTGGTGATACATGGTCCTTTCCTTCTAGGTATGAAAGCCTTCACCATTGAATTTAGCTATTTGCTCAAGTTCACTCATTTTGAAGATCTTACCATGAGCATATTCAAGCAATGCCTATCCTTTTACAAAGGGGTTAAGACTTACAAGAGATTTGATCAATTAGGGCATTATAATAAGCAGTTGAGATGGGATAAAAAATGAGTTGTTCTTGAGTGAGCTTATGATCGAAGTGCTAAGAAGCACTAATGGAGTATCAAGAGATACTATGCCTTGAAGACTCGATGTTGAGCTTGATAGTTGATGCTTGATGTTCTAAATCTTCTTCTTGAGAATTTCTCTTGTCGAAAATTGATCAGACCTGAGTGTTTGAGGCTTCAGTGTGTTGGAATAAAGTGGAAAGTGAAGTGTTTATGACCTTGAAGGTCAATGGCTATGGCTGCCCATAGATGATAGTTAGGGTTTATCAGTTTGTGATCAATAGAGAGTATTTTGGGAAACCATCTTGGGTGAGGTTAGCCCACTTGGGGGGCTCCCAAAGCCCTATGGTGGCAGTAGGGATTTCATTGCTTACAGGTCAAAATAATCCACGAATTTATGCTCAGCACAAACTGTGCCAGATCTGGACAAAACGTCAATGGTGGCCACTATCATCAGTTATGTCAACCTTTGAGGTGTTGAGAGGGTGTGCCTTGACCTACAAAAGAAGTCTCCATAAGGATGCAAAGCTTGAAATGGCTTAGTTTGCTCACACTACCTCCTCCAATGTTAGTAGGTACGACAGTCTGTAGGCACACACAAGGATAACAAGCAATAATTTGTGCAATGCTGGACAGTAGAGACCCCAATGCTCTATTGTGGAGTGACACAAAGATCTTTATCGAGTTAGGGAGGAGCACTTCTTTAGAAGGATGCTTGACAAGATTTGGCTTGTGGAGGAAGATCTAGGTGCTACAAGCAAATAGGGTATTGTTGTCCATGGCAGCCATGAAAGCTCCAGTGAAGGTGAATGTGAAGTTGTAGAAAATGAAGACTTGAGCTGATACCAATCTAGAAAGAAGTGAAAGGGAGCTGGAGAAGCAAAGTGAGGAGTTGACCATGCTCTGATACCATGATAAATTGTCGGATCTAGAGCATGGTAGGAGCTATGGAGGTTGGAAGATGAAGAATAAAGTCATGTTGACATGAACAATGAGTAGACAACTATTACACAAGTGAATTAGGTTCCAAGATGGAAGCTTGGACTCATAAAGACAATCTTGTGTATTGGATTGGCAAAGACACTAACTGAAAGAGGAAATCATCATGATATTGTATTCATCATTATGAAAGTGACAGTCAAGTACAATGCTTTATATAAGTTGGGTTATTCCACTCTCCTCACTGTGCAGATGGGATTCAGGATAGCTCTTCCTGGAGCATACATCATTTTTCATTTCTCAACAAGATATTCACATGTCTTTTCAGCTCATCTTGAATTAAGCAAGCCTTCACTAGATTTTTCCTATTGTAATCCTCTTTGAATGCACTTAGCCATAAGTTTGAGGGCATATGATGTGATGACATGGGTTTAAGCATTTTAAAATCAAGCCATACTCAATATGGAATCCTCTTTTTGTTGTGCAAAAGATGAGTTGAGTCTTTGCCTATTCTATGCATGCTACATCAAATTTGCATTTACGTCTATTGTCATTGTGTTGGCTCTGTAGATAGCAAGCAACATAGTGGCACTTAATAGAGTAGTAGAATACAGACAAAGGAAGTCGAGTCCAAGCAATACTCCTCGTTCTTTCTTAGTGGTGTTCATGTAAAGGAGCATCCATGCGGTTGTGAGCCATTGTGTGGAGAGCACAATCTGCAAGGATGATGACTTATCTTAGTATGCAAGACCTTCTCACCTAAGTTGCAGTCTGAGATTAGTTACTTTGGGCCAGACCACTACTTGGATGGAGCATGCACAATCTCTTAGCTTTCTTTAAGTTCAAATACATCAATATTTTATTTCTAGAACTATTCATGCTTTTCAATGTAATACCAACTATGTCCAATGACTTAAGCACCCCAACTATATAGGTTCCTTAGTGGTCCACCTTAACATACTTTCACCCGAAAGCATATGAACATAAAGTTTTTGCAAGATGAGCCACCTCATCATCCCCATCACTAGGAGCACTAGATATGGTAGTCATAATAACCAATGGTTTTTTTTCCCCTTCCTTCTTTATAGCCTTGTGCTTGTGACACTTGAGATCTCATGCCTTGGCTTGTAGCAATATTTGCATCTCTTTTTTTTTTCTTGTTCTCTTCTTTTTATGCGGAGAAGATGATGATGAGATATCCTTGTTGTTCTAGTGCATTGTTTCATCATGTATGATCAAGTGGAATAGTTGGTACCATCCATCAATAGAAAGCATCTGAATACAAAAATGCAAGTGAGGCAATTGCTCAAATTTGTTTGAAAATGCATGAGGAAGTTTCTATCCTAACATGTGTGCAAATGAATTGGCTAAAAAATTAAATGTGGTAAGAAAGACCTTACGACTAATGTGAATTATATGTAGATGTTGTTCCAATATTTACACAAGAAAGATTGGGGCAATAAGTTGAAATTCGTCAAATTTGGAGTCAAATTTGTGATTTGGACAAAAACAATCCAAAATTGCTTTGAAATTTAGGATGAGATGTAAAAGATAGACTGGGAATGCACAAAATTTTGGAAATCCCTCAATTCAAAAATTAGGGTTTTTTGCACATTTAGGGTTGGTGAGTTTTCCTTTCAGATTTAGGTTTGGGGCATAATAGACAATGGCGAGATGGAGGATTGGGCTAAGAGAAGTTATATGCAAGGCTAAGAGAGGCTACATGTATCTTGCATAGAGAGAGAGGGGGGGGGGGGGGTGGAGAGTAGGGCAAGAAGTGAAAGGTTGCATGTAGTGTGTGCATAGAGAGAGGGTGTAGTAAGAAATGGAAGATAAGGTAGGGAAAGAGAGGCTATGTGCAACCTATGTAAGGTTATAAGATGGTGGGCTATAGAGCAAGTGTGGATTGAGATTACTAGTGAGGGTGGCTACATGTAGCAATGCTATGAGGGACTCTAGATTTTAAAGCCAGTCATGGAATTGATGTGGCGATGACGATCCTTTTTTTAGAGATAATACAAGTTAGTGAGGCGCCTCCTCTAAGAATCCTAAAGGAGTCCTCTAGTAGTAGTCGACTAGAATCTGTGTCCATGAACATCACCGTGTAGTATTTCCTCAAGAAATATCAAACTTGGTTGAGCTTCAGAAGCCTAATTCTAATTCATAGGGGAATCTTGGACAAGTCACCCATAACAATAGTCTAACGCTTGCCTAAGAAAGATCACTTTGCAACAACTAATCAAAGGTGAGAGTATGACTAATAGCTCACTTAGTTCAAAGAGAGTGGGAAATGAGGGGAAATATAACTAACCCCTCTACCCATAAGGTAAAATCTTAGCTTCGGCCCCCCAAAATGGTATTAATCCTAGTAACTATAGTATCGAAAGTGGAGGGTCATATACTAAACAACTTTATCTAGTGTTAGAAAAGGTATCTAGCTTACCAGGTTGATCCAACCATAGGCAATCAATATTTGGGACTAAGGTCTTATGCTTTCCTCGCAACAAGGTCTATTTTAGTTATCTAATTTTTGGAGTATACTACCACATTGTTGAAACATATAGAAATAGGTTTTGTCTATTATCCCGTTAAACATGGTTCATTAACTTAACACATGACAAACACTATCGAAAACAATACTTATTTCATATAATATATACAAAACCTCACTCTACAAAGTTGTATAAAATCTGTCTGTTTGTAGAAAAGACTAGTGTCCCATCTAGGATAAGACCTTCTAACCTCGCAAGCTTGGGTCATATGTGATTGTGCTCCTTTTGCAGAAAATGAAATTTACTAGCTTAGAGCCCCACTAAGCTTTCTTGAGTTGCCAAAGCCATCCTACGTTATAGGGGGACTTACCCTCTCAGTTGCTTGAATGATCCATAAAAGCACCTACGTATTGCTGGAGCATAGAACCCCCACCCATAGGTGAGTTTTTTTGCATTCCAAAGTTTGGTCATCTTGACACCATTATTTCCACTAAAGTTTGGTCTTGTTGGTGAAGATTTGTAGGTATGGATTGATTATAGCAACAATAGTTTCTACTTAGCTAGAAAGTAATCATCCATGGATTTGATCCAAGCTTTGATATCTTATTCTACCTTGGATCTTTCTCCATTAAGCTTAGGTGTCAGAGTTTGCTTTAGAAGGAATTTATTCTCTTACAACTCCTTAATAAGTGTCATCAACCTCATTAATTGGCAATTCTGATTATCACACAATTCTAATGTTAGGAAAGCTACTTGATTTATTGAGTCCACCCACCCATAGGTATTGCTAGGATCAAGGCATCTCACGTTCCTTGATGAGATTTATTTTAGTTATCTAATTAGTAGAGTATACTACTACATTATTGGAACATATAAAAATAACTTCATTTTATTATCTAGTTAAATAAGATTCATTAATATAGTCTTTAGCACATGATGAATATTTTTAAAAATAATATTTTACTTCAAAAAATATACAAAAAATCATCACTCTATAGAGTGGTACAAAATTTGTTTCTTTGTAGAAAAGATAATTGTCTTGCCTAGGATAGGACCGTCCAACCTCACAAGTTAGGATATCTGTGATCACATTCCTATGGATAACATTGAATTTAGTGGCTTAGAGCCCCACTAAGCTTCCCTGAGCCTTAGAGTCATTCTACACAAGAGGAGCACTTACCAGTCATCCCTTTCCCCTCTCACATGCTTGAGTGATCTATAAACAAAAAACACCTACCTCCCATAGGAGTGTAGGACCCCCACCCATAGGTGAGTTTTTTTAGTATTCCATAGAATGCTAAGGAGCATTGGGTTGGGGATTCTAACATCATGTACCACCATAATCATAAACCATTTCATTATTATTCCATCATATATTAAATACAAGCAATAACAACCATAACCATAAAACAAAGTATTTAACATACTTTTATGAATTTGTGCATAGACACTACCCTTTTTAAATTCTTGTATTCATTCTTGAAAAGAAAACAATAGTTTTAAGTTATTTTTAGTGTTTTCTAACTTCTTTTCTAGAAATTTACAACCAATTATAATTTTATAAGGTGAAAAGGCTAATCCTACATGGTTTCTTTCATTATTTTAGGTTTATTCTTTTATTTTTTGTTAAGTGCGTATGCCCAACCTCCAAAATATTTAAGGAATTTGGAAAAATTTGAGAATAATTCTAGAATATCCCAAATGGTCATTATTTTTAGTCCAAACTTGATTATAATTACCTGAGCACTTAGCATTGCATATAATCACTGCAACTTTGGATTGGTACTCGAAGGTGGAAGGAGACATGCGAACTCTTCAAGTGAAGATGTTTTAAGTGATGAAGATGGTTTCAACAAGCTAAGTGACTTAGAAGATGAGCATAAAAGACTAAGAAAAAATCTCATGTTAGTTCTTTGAGCATGATATATCTCTAGAAGAATACAAGACAAGCTGAGTCTAACTCCTCAAAAGCAGAGACTGAGTGAAATGATGAAAGTTATTTTAACAATTGGTTGCAATTCTACAAGATGCCAAAGAAAAATAATTTCAAGAAAATAGATGGAAGAAAGTTTTATCAAGGACACACAAGGCTACAACTAAATTAATGGGGCTAAAGAAATCCATAGCCAACCTTGTTCCAAAAGGCTTGCCATGTTACAATGTGGATGATATGTTGATAGAAGATTATGGTGAGGACAAAGTCAATGCAACTAACTCCCCCTATTCAAAGTGAGATTCGTGATGGAGATGATGAGAGATTCCAACCTCTATGTGAGACTAGACCTATGGGCATGTCCTCTGTTAAAGTATGCAAGCTCACACCATCTCTCCACTAAGGTGTGAACAATGCTTTTGGATTAATAAAGGTCAACTATGATGTTATGATGTGAAAATATATAAAAATGCCATATATTTGATCTATGAGTGCACTTTTGATAGTACATATGGACATGGACAATGGTGGAAAAATGGGCATTGATAATGGATAGTACATAACATGTAGACATGGAAAGTCAATAGTATACAACATGTGAATATGGATAGTGCAAAAGTCTCTTCAATCAAGGAGAAAATTCAGATTATTATTTTTGCAAGAAGTAGTTTTATAGAGTTGATATCTCTAAATCCAACCATTAACTTTTGGAGGAGTAAAAGTATAGTTTTTCAAATATTTTTTTACTACAACTTGACCATTGAGATTTTCTAGATTTTATCTCTACATCATTTTACACAATCACAAAATTGGCTAATCATTGAATTGCAAAAAATTAGATTATACCTATCTAGGTGGGGAGTTGAATATCTAGAATTACAAACATTATCTCATGTTGGACTATGAAGAAGAGTTGTTTTTCACTTCATGGATCATCCATCTACCAAAGGGATGGTGAATATTCACTCATGAGCATTAGGGGAGTTTTGAGGTCTCAAAAATGCCTTTTAGGGCTTTAGAGAGAGAGTGCTCTAGACCAATAGGAGCAGAGCCTCCATAACAGAATTCCTATTTTAAAAAATACCAAAAATTATTTTACAAATCTATATATATATATATATATATATATATATGTATGTATGTATGTAATGACTTTGTATTATCAATATCTACTTTTAGTCTCTTATATTCGTGATTATGACATTCTTTGTATTAATGATATACAATCCCCACCACTTTTATTTAATGATATGTATGGATTAATGATAATGACATGTATTAATGACAATGACATGTAATGACTTTGTATTATCAATATCTACTTTTAGTCTCTTATATTCGTGATTATGACATTCTTTGTATTAATGATATACAATCCCCACCACTTTTATTTAATGATATGTTTGGATTAATGATAATGACATGTATTAATGACAATGACATGTAATGACTTTGTATTATCAATATCTACTTTTAGTCTCTTATATTCGTGATTATGACATTCTTTGTATTAATGATATACAATCTCCACCACTTTTATTTAATGATATGTCTGGATTAATGATAATGATATGTTTAATCTAAATTCAAATTAATAAAGAGCTTGGCACTTATTTTTTTCCCTCCTTTCTTTTATCACTCGTGTTTTTCCCTCCTTTCTTGTGGTAGCTTAGTCCTCTCTCTCTCTCTCTCTCTCTCTCTCTCTCTCTCTCTCTCTCTCTCTCTCTCTCTCTCTCTCTCTCTCTCTCTCTCTCTCTCTCTCCGACTCTATTTGGGCTATACATTGATGAGATAGCAGAGTTTATTCAACAGCGAGCCGGTGGAGGTATAGATCTCAGTGGAGCCATAGTTCATATCTTACTATATGCAGATGACATTGTGTTGGTCTCAGATTTAGCTCAGGGATTACAACAGCATTTATTAGCATTGGATGATTTTTGCATACAGAGAGGCATGACAGTGAACCTTGGTAAAACCAAGGTTCTTATATTCCATACATCAGCTCAGATACGCAGACAGAGTATTTTCATGGCAGCAGGAGGGAGTATTGAGGTCACTGGATCATATGTATATTTGGGAGTCACCTTTACAGCAGCTTCAGGGATTTTCTCGATGACACAGGCAGCTCGTGACCGCCTCACTAGAGGATACTCAGCATTGGCTCTTATGGAGCGACAGTGTCATCAGACACATTTCCAGGAGCCCCGCACCAAGGGGTGGCTCTTTGATACTCTAGTCACCCCAGCACTGATGTATGGAGTAGCTATATGGGGGCCAGGCCTTGCCGATTATGTATGGACATTGATGGAGAGACCTCAGGTGATCATGATATCTAGATTGATTCGCAGCAAGGCCTCAGTTTCACATGACATTGTGCGAGCAGAGCTTGCCACACCGCCCATGCTAGTCGAGGCATTATTTCAGACAGTCTGCTTCCTACACAGATTTCAGGATATGGACAGAGATCGCATTGCATACAGAGCATATATGGCATCTCAGGAGATGGCTCAAGCGGGGGATACCACATCATGGTATGCACAGACTAGAGCTTGGTTTGACAGACATGGGCTGGACATTGATAGACTCCCATCTCTTCTATATGATACTCAGGCTCCCACTTACACCCTCTCTCTCTCTGAGAGGAACAGAGTCATCAGACAGGAGATATGGCATATTTATATACAGAGGACATGGGTCAGCCCTGCACAGCCACTGCCATCGAAGATGGCACATTATTATACACAGTTCTTGAGCATATCAGAGCAGGGATTCATAGAGATTCTGAGATATATGCAGATCTATATGCCACATCGATTGAGAGTTCTTATTGGACAGCTCAGGGTATCATCACATCAGCTTATGATTGAGAGTGGCAGAGCCAGTGGCATCCCACGGGAGGAGAGGATATGCCCCCTTTGCAGATCAGAGGTGGAGAGTGAGGAGCATTTTGTTCTCAGATGCCCGGCATACTCAGAGTTGAGATCTAGATACACATTGAGCAGCTCGCTTCAGGGATGTATGACTGATATGGATCAGAGATCATTTGGCCGTTTTCTGGGAGAGGCATGGCACATCAGAGAGCAGAGCACACAGCGGGTCTCAGTCAGAGAGGGGCCCACCCAGACGACTATTACACAGTTCTTTCAGATAGACAGAGTGAGAGCTACTGTACCAGCCTCCAGCCAGACCTACGGGCTCACACTACAGCAGGCTGAGGACTAGCGTACCCGACGCCGCACGAGGATCCGTGGGTTTTGGACCCCACAGCCACACCGACAAGAGATACGGAGGATTCTTGATCTACATCGACAGCAGACTGAGATCCGACGACACTCAACACATTGGATCTCAGATCTCCAGTTTGCTCTTTCTCCACTGCCGATGTACCACATCCTGCATCCAGGAGGGATCACGTACTATTAGTGACTTGGACGACTGCTACTACATCCCAGGATAGTATATCTCCCTGCATCTGTTACATATACACATCGCACCACTTTATCACAGCCGATAGTTGTTCCCCTATCACAGCCGACATTTGTTCCCCTTTTGTAGCCATTATCTGGAGTACCAGAGCTACATACGCACATACACATACACGACACTTATCACACTCACAGCACCGTATTTTCAGTTTTCAATTTTTAGCTTTTCATTCAGCACTTTTATTTTGGATAGCTGGACCTCATCAGTTGTATCACAGTTTGTCTCATAGGCCAGTTTTGGTCTTTAGAAGACGTTAATATAACTTTCTTTCTTTCTTTCTTTCTCTCTCTCTCTCTCTCTCTCTGTGATATGGACACAGAAATTCGACCTTCAACAAGGTGTCCAAGCTCCCAAATCACATCCATATCAGTGTTTAACTCATTCCAAAAAGATGGAAGATGGATTCCTACAATCATTAGCAAAGGAAGTTGGATCACCATGCAATAGGCAAAACGTGGGAAAAGGCGAAGATATAAGAGCTCATTCATCTCTACTTGAAAGGGTAGAATTTGGGATTTCAAGCTTGGAGTAAATAAGAATAGCATAAAAGAGGTTTTGATGCAACATGTGTTTATGCATAGAGAGCTATATTTGGAACCTAGAACTTCAAATTTTCCAATGCATAAACCAAATTGTAAGGATTTGATTCTTAAAGTCATTCTTTTCTTGAACTTGGTTTAAGGTTTTCCATTATAACATTTTTTCATTTGTCTTGTAGGTATCTTTTTCTCTAATGTTGAAGAATGGCAACCGGTCGAGTCTATTGTTGATGTGATGTATGGTTTGATTGGAGAATATATGTACAAAGGTAGAAAGAAGACAAAGCTTGCAGAGAATGGAATATTCTTTTATGACCATTCTTATATTATCCCTATGCAGCGTAGCCAATGGGGATCAATATCTCCCCTTCCTTTGCCCAAATTTTCAAGCTTTGAGTGGCCTTTGCCAAGTCCAGCTACTAGTGAGGGCTATAGATGTAAAATATTTTTTGAGATATAGAGAGCATTAAAATCTAGTATCTTAAGTAGGCTAAGCAAAGTTACTTTGTTCATGCATATTAATATATTTATTGAATTCTTTTCTAATGTTGAGATAAGAAAATCAAAGGCCATGCTTTTAGTGAAGAGATTAACATGTGCTCATGTTATACAATTTGTTGATGAGGGATGGGACACTAGGATAGAAGGAAAAATTATATGTAAGATAAATCAAGACTCTATAGCTTGTAAATATATGATTGCTACTCAAAATTTCATCCTTAGCTTTTATTATAGTAGATGGCATTATGTTGGTGGTAGTCTAGTTGCTTTAGATCAAAATCTTGATAATTTTAGCAAAGATCCTATAGTGGATCTTGATGTTTGGTTCAATGAGGACATTATTGCAATCTTAAAGGTTAGATAATCATGTACGCTACATCAAGTGAGGATGGATTTATAAAATGAAGATATTGAACTACCATACTCATTTATGTTTCAACTTAATAATAAACGAGTAAGTTTTTATATCATATTATATCCACTTAGGTGTATATCTAATTTCACTTGTTGATTAATAAAAAGTTGTAACATATTTTTTTAAAATAGATATCAACAAGGAGAGAAGAATATACAATGCAAGGATATTGAAGAAAAGATCTCTTTACTATCAATATAAAATACATGTACAAATTTTTATCAGCCATCTCCATGACTTATATACAAGGGCTTACAAATAATGAGCCAAAGCTACTTTGTTTGAGAACTTTTCTTAGGAGAAGGGACATCCTTTCTAAGAGTCCTTGTGCCTATCTTTGATGCTTTGGTTGCCTTGGGTGTTGAAGGCAGAGCTTCACTTGCTGTAGTTACATGCACCTCCTCTCCTTCAACGTCCAAGCCCCCACTATTGTCCATTCTTGTTGGTTTTATACAATTGACCATTATGTACTTCATGAGCTTTGCTCTTATATACCAAACATGCTCACTTGTATAGCAATCCCTTGTAAACTATCATACATTTGTAAGAAAATATTTTTAGTTCATTGTAATTTTTTACAATGGAATATATTATTATCATCAATGGACTATTTTGTAATAAACCTCTATCTTAAAGTTTAGTATGTTTCACATTACTTTTATAAGTTTATTATCATTGAGATAAATAAACTGAACCAATCTTATGGCATTTACAATTACTCTCTAGCCACAAGAGTAACTATCATCCTAATGAAGACACTGTAATCAACAATTTAAAGTAAAACTATGAAACTTGTTTACGGTAGTTTTTAGAATAATTTTTCTTAGTATATTCCAACCATATTAATTAAGACCTTACCGCAACTTGTCTACATTGCATTGTTGCAAGTAAGTTAGAAGGCACGGGAGGCCTTTTCTCTAGCACTTCAATTAATCTTTTTACAGCTCTGTACAAAAAAGACAATAAAATTTAGAGTTATTAAAAAAGAAAGATCAGTTAATGGTTTTCTATTGTAGTATTGCATTGAAAAAATTCGATAAAGCACCTAAAAAGAGCCTCTTACTATGTAGAAGCTTCTTGTGGCCAAGTCCTAGTGATATATTTCCTTTACTAGTTCTTTTCCTTTATGTTGTATGTGTATATGTACTTGGGGGAATTTTTATTTTGTTGCGAAACAACATTCAAGGCATGAAGTCTCAAGTTAGGTTAGGTGTGTCTGGGGAGGTTTGAGTAGTTATCTACCTCCTATAAAGACATTGTCGAGCACTCTAAGAGCTGTTTTTTAGGGTAGTCCTAGTGACCCTATTTTGTTAGCCTGTTGGGAGCTGTCTCTAGGAATCCTTGTGAGGCAACTAGGCAAACTTGCCAAATAAAAGAGAAAAAAACAATGAATACATCTAAAATATATAAGATACAGAAGTGTGTAAAAATGAATTCTAACCCCCTAAAATAAGAAAAGAATGAGAAAAAAATTCCAATAGCAGATATTCATTGCCTTAGACCTGGTAGGTTCTTGGGATGAGTCTAACCCAAGGCCGCGATGCCTTGTCTTCCAAGGGGTGGCATCTAGCCAAAAATAAATAAGGATGGTTGGAGTGAAAGTAAAAGTGAGTGAGAATAAAAAGAAAAATTTAGTGTAACTTTGCGAGGGCTTGGTAGGTTATTGGGTACCGAGACAGGACTGATGGCTGATGCTGTGTTCCTTGGTGTTGAGATTCAAGCTCATGATCACTAACACCGACTAGCTATCATCATCTATCATGTGTGTCCAATAAATGAGTTGGAGACTCCACTGTAGTTAGTGACATAGTCAATTAGTAGACTAGACCATTCAATGAAGACTAGACTTTAGTCTATGAGTTATGAATAATGATGAGAAGAACATGAGAGTACTCTACTCTGTGTGGATTTCCAATGTCTATGTCTTTCTCTCTCCCTCTGAAACTTTGACATGCTATCAGAGCCAGAGCAAGGTTAGCTCAACCTCATGGTAGACAAGAGCTCAAACTTGAAGGATCTAGAAGCTAGAAGAAGGTGACTATGACTTGCAACTTGAGAAGGAACCCTGTAGAGGTTCATTGACAGCCATAGCTTGCACTTCTTCATGTGGTATATATCAGTGTTTCTAGAGTTTGCACCTAATAGAGCCTATCGAGGCTTGAAAAGGGGGTTCATTGGCTTGTATTGCAGCCTTGGATTGTGTGCATTAAGGCTAGAATTTGGAATAGAATAGCCACGCCATCAAATCAATGTGTTCATGCAACATCTCGTTTTTTGTAGAAGCCATATCTTCTAGCAAAAATGGATTTTGGAGAAATGGCCTATGGTCCCTAACCATTTTGATGTGGTCTACAATTTTGCAAAATAACATTTTTTCAAATTCTTCATGGATTTTTTGAGATATTTAGCACACCTGTGCAAACTAGCTATTTACTGCAAGAACAACATGTATTTTTAGGCTTCTTGACATTTGTAGACATTGACAACCTTGGAAAAGGCATTGGTCATTCTCTGGGCATTGATGGCTTTCATCTTGGCATCGGGTTGTAAGTTCAACCATTGGCTATGTACATAAGGTAAAATGTTGGAAACTTATTCAGCAAGCATTTGATGTGTCTATGCTTCAATAAAGCCTTTGTAATGGAATATTGATGCTTGATTGCTCTAGGATGATATCTGAAATGGTTTGAGCAATGATTGCTCTATTTTGAGCTAATGTACTATTGGTTATTGAAGCATATCTACTGGTTATAACAGGCTATTGTTTGTCATTGACAATAAGAGTATTTTTCTTCATGGAAAGCTAGCCCACTGCATAACCGGCGCTGAAATCAATCTAGAGTTAGAGTACTTACGGCCCACAATAGCCCATAGACATGTCCATATGCACATGGACATCAACAGCAAAATGCATAGCAAAGTTTTAATGCGCAAGGTCAACATGGATCTGGAGCATTTTTGAGGCAGGGGGAGATCATCTACAAGCAAAGGTGGCTCTTGGCAATCACGTGATCAATCTAACAGGGATAAAGACTATTATTATTAGGGTAGATACAAACACATAGCAAAGGATTGTCATAAAAAACAAGTAGATATGAAGGCAAAAGGCAAACAACATGGAAAGTATGCATCTTCTAATGGTACACAGGATGATCAGGGAGATAAAATGTTTGCTATGCAACATGTTTCTAAGAATATGCCTAAGCTAAACAAGGATGAAAAGTGGTATATAGACTTGGGAGCATCTAATCACATGACTGCGCATGGTGAATGGTTTGACGAGTTAGTAGCAAGATCTTATGGATATGTTTGCATTGGTGATGATACACAACATGATATTCAGCATACAGGCATAGTTCCCCTGATTATGCATGATGGCAGGAAAAAGAGTTTACATGATGTATTACATGTATCTTCAATCACTAAGAACCTACTATCTATTGGTTAGATGGCAAAACAAAATTTATAGGTAAGGTTCAACAATGATGGTTGCTTTATTGAAGAGTACGAAAATGGCTGTAAATTGATTGCTAGAGGCAAAAGAGATGGCAAGATGTTCACACTTGATGTGTCTATTTCTGAGTTGAAAGCAGCCATGTTTGCCTATGATAGTGGAGCAATTCAGGATGTATAAATCTAGTGCAAACACATTAGTCATGTAAATAGTCAGCAACTGAAAAATATACAACAAAAGTAGATTTTACTTGGCTTGCCAAAGTTCAAGTACAATGATTTAGGACATGTCTATTCCACTTGTTAGTTTGAAAAATAGGTAAGGTTTCCATTTATGCGGCATGTTAGAAACAGTTCTCAACCTTTGCAATTGATAGCTACAGATGTGTGGGTCCATCCCAAAATACCTATTTTGGTGGTGCTAGGTATTATGTATCGTTCATTGATGATTTCAGCCAGTATACATCGCTACACATTCTGAAACACAAGGATGAGGTACTTGATGTATTCAAGGATTTTAAGAAACATGCTAATAATGAGTTTGGCTACTACATTTCATGCCTGAGGTCTATGGAGGTCGAGAACACCTTAGCAGAATGGCATGGCTAAGCAAAAGAATCGTGTCATTATGGAAGGTGCCAAGGCAATTCTCAATGAAAAGAATATGCCAAATGGATATTAGGCAAAAGCAATGGTTATTGCAATCTATGTATTGAATTGAACACCTACAGCTGGAATTCATGATTTGACTCTGTATGAGAAAATAAGCACAAACCTAACATCAACCACCTTAAAGTTTTTGGTTGCATTGCTTATGTTCATGTGCTGATGAAAAGAGAAGGAAATTAGACCTCAAGGAAGTAGAGAGTGTCTTTCTTGGATATGCATAAGAGAGAAAGGCCTACAAGTGCTATAATCCATCTACTCGAGAGACTTTGATCCATAGAGATGTAGTTTTTGATGAGCTATCCTCTTTGTATGGTGTTCCGAATGCACTTGTTTCTGCTACATCAGCCAACTCTACTCATGTTGAAAATTACCCTTCAGTTAGCACTACAGTCTAGTGGCCCTTCAAGTAGTGGCTCATCTACTATTAATCCTTAGACAGGATGGTTGCACAGTTATGATATTGGATCCATTGACATAGATATGTCAATGAGGGGGAGATTGGATAAAGGCAATGAAATTTTGGTTGATGACGTTATCGGCCTGCTTATGTCTAGATATGAGTCACCTAGCAGTGAGAGCCTTGGCAGTGAATTGGGCATAATATCGATTATGATGCCTAGTGTAAGGTAGAGTAGGTACGTGCCACCTCATGATAGGCAATCGTAAAGTGAACCATAGTTGAGAATATCTAAAAGGGTCAAGAAACCATTTGATAGACTAACATACAGTGGGTATTCAACCAGACATTATGCATATATAACCAAATTGTCAGGCTACATAGAGCCTACAAAATTCAATGAGGCAGTTAGAAATAAAAACTAGTGTGTTGCCCCATGGATGAGGAATATGTAGCATTGACCAAAATAACACATGGGAATTGGTCAGTCTACCTGAGGGAAAGCATCCATTGGCTATAAATGGGTTTACAAAGTGAAGTGTAAGGTAGATGGCACATTGGAAAGGTATAAATTCTGACTAGTTGCAAAGGGATATGCACAACAATATGGATTGGACTATGAGGAAACTTTTGTCCCAGGTTCCGAGATGGCAACATTGAGAACAATAAGTGCAGTAGCAGCTTCAAAGGGATGGAATCTTTGGTAAATGGATGTGAAAAATGCAATTCTAAACCGTGACTTGGTTGAGGAGGTTTATATGGAACAACCTAAGGGGTATGTACCCCTGACTATCCCAAACATGTGTGCAGGTTGAAAAACGCCTTATATGGGCTTGAAACAAGTATCGAGAGC
Source organism: Lygodium microphyllum (assembly GCF_053477565.2). NCBI lineage: Eukaryota > Viridiplantae > Streptophyta > Polypodiopsida > Schizaeales > Lygodiaceae > Lygodium > Lygodium microphyllum. Next base: position 174,365,777 of record NC_141139.1, read on the forward strand.
ATGGAATGCTTGCATTATTAAGTATTTGCAATAGCTTGGTTTTCAAATGGGCCATGTAGACTACAACTTGTTTACGAGGAAGAAAAAAAATGGTTATGTTTTTCTGATGGTTTATATAGATGATTTGATCATTAGTGGAGATGATGATCATGGGATTGCTAAAATTAAAGCAATGTTATAGGCTAAGTTCAAGGTGAAAGATCTTGGATAATTGAAGTACTTTCTTGGCATTGAGGTTGTGTCTACACCTCATGGTATATGGCTACTCCAAAAACAATATGTTTATGATATGTTGCTATAATATGGGATGAATGAATGTAAACCCATGGAAACACCATTGTATCAGAATGTTAAACTTGTAGTTGATGTTGGGAATGAAATAGAGAATGTCACTATGTATAGACAAATAGTGAGCAGCCTGATATACCTCACTATCACACATCCTGACTTGAGCTATACAGTGGGGTTGATGAGCCAATTCATGCAAAAACCTCATAAGCCACACTTAGATGCTGTCAGGAGAATCATGCTATACGTCAAAGGTACTACCGACTATGGATTATTTTATGAGTACATTGCATATTGTAACAATCTTAGTAGTGTGATGCTAGCTAGCAACCTTGTCTATCATGCAAGATCTAAACACATAGAGGTTCATTAACATTTCATTAGGGAAATGATACTTGCTGGACAGATTGATCTACTTCATGTGAAGACAGAAGACCAAGTAGTAGACATCTTTGCCAAACCACTTGGTAGAGATAAGTTTGTTCATTTCAGAGAGCTAGTTGGAGTACAACAGTCAGTTTGGGCTTGAGGGGGAGTGTTGAGATTCAAGCTCATGATCACCGACATCAACTCTACCTTGACAATCGTAGTCTCAGCTGTCGTAATCTATCATGTGTGTCTAATAAATAAGTTAGAGACTCAACCATAGTTGGTGACATAGTCAGTTAGTAGACTGGTGTGTGTGACTAGACTTTAGTCTATGAGTTATGAATAATGAAGAGAAGAACATGAGAGTACTCTACTCTCTGTGTGGGTTTCCAATGTATATGCCTTTCTCTCTCCCTCTAAAACTTTGACACTTGGGTCACAATACGCTTAGCTCCCTCCTTTTTACACAGCCGAGTATAAAGTACTGAAGGGAAAAATGGGGTGAAATAGAAAAATATTTGATTTTTAATAGACCAAGCTATAGGACTCCTCACCTAGTAGGAGTTCTTGGTCCAGTTATCCTAGGTCAGGTAGGTAGGTCAGACCACAACTTAGGATGCCTTCTTTGATAGCTATTTTAGCCGATCTATGTTGGAGTAGTTGGTTAGTGACTAGCTTTGGATCTCTATCAGAGTATGCATGGCCTATCCCTCGTGGACTTCATGCTTTGATTTTGTCAAGGGGTAGGGTGAGGAAAGTGTTTGTACTTTGTTGTGTATTTTTATTTGTAGCAACTTGGTGCTCTTTATGGCTTATGTTTGTGCAGATCAGTTCATGGGTTCGACAAGCTAAGTCACTCTGTCCTATGGTCACCAATAAGAGCTGATTTTAAGCGAGGATTTAAAGCACAAAAGTAGCCAGAGATCCATAAAAGATAATTCAAATGTCCATTCATCAAGCAAAGTCCATTTGACCCCCCATTTAATGGCTACAAGGTTTGGTATTATGAAGCATCTATTCGATTTGAAATGCAGGAAGCAAGTGACAGAGGCTAGAGTAATAATGACTGCAAGGTTTGGTATTATGAAGCATCTACTAGATTCGAAAGCTAGAAAGCAAGTGACGAAGGTTAGGATAATAGGTTTTGATGCCAGAAAGCTCCCCATCTAGTTAAATCACGAATCCGAGGTCATTTGTCCCTCCGTCAAACCACTTGTGAGATAGTGTGAACACACAAAGATAAACTAGTTTTTTAAAATCTTATGAGTAATTATGATTTAAAGAAGTATGAATATCCAAAAACAATTGAGATGAGGGGAGCACAAAATTTTTTGCGCCCCATTTTTCCCACCAAATTTGGCAATTCGCAACTCTTCACATCATGCTCTCTCCTCCATGATATGAGATCCTATAATTCTTTGCTCCCAATAGCTCTAGACCACCTAGATTTGATGCATCGAATGAAAAGTTCAAATTTTAGTCTTTCTCTCTCCTCTTTCTAGGCTTACCATAAACGCGATTCATATGGGCTGAGAGGATGAGAGGGAATGGGTGCCAATTCGTGGCAAGATGCAAGGGGTGGATCAAAAAAGCACAAAGGAGGCATTAGCGGTTTCTTCTTTTGAAATACAATGCACGTGTATGCGGATTATAGCATATGTATCTTTAATTGCATTGTTATTATGAATCTTTTGTTCTTGTGATGGAAAATAATTGGAAATGGTTGAATATGCTTGAATATGTTTGAAACTATAGAATAATCAATAATTCACATAATGGTTGTCAAAACCATAAGACTTTCGATGCAAGATTTAATTTAAAATTGTTAATTTTTTAGATTTTTATGATTCGAAGGGTGTTCATATGGAGTGATATTGAATATAATGCTAAATTACAATCCATATAAGCTTTATAAAGCTAGAAATTAAAAAAACCAATAGTTAATATTAAAATAAATTATTAAAATTCATGAAAAATAGGTTTTTGATGAAAAATTATTTTAAAAGTGAGAAATTTTACTAAAGATTAAAGGAAGGTATGCGAGTATATAATGACTATAGAGCATGAGGTTGGTCTCAATCTACATCCATTTGTGTGTTAACGTGGTCATTTAGAGGGTATTTTGATGAGAAAAATATCATTAAAAATAGGGAACACCCTACATAATAAATGAACACATAAAGAAGCTAAAATGCTAAGAATTTTACATAGAAGTATAAGTGCTCGCACATTGAAATGAAGCATATAGGATCCATTTTATATTTTTAAAGGGATAATAACATGGATTAGGTCATCTTGTTTCTAAGCAATAAAGTAATACTTTAGAAACAAAATCATTGAAAGAATATTTTCACACTAGATGTTGGCTAATTTGTGGTTAATTTTTCTGAGCATTATATGGCATTACACATTGTATTTGCATTCTTATACGTGGTATCAAGAAAGAATAAGTCTCTTGGATGCATTGCAATTGGTTGCCAAAATTATTGACCAATGATGAGAGGGTGAGGATCCCTAAGCTATAGGATAGTACGATTTTCTTTAAAAGATTAATTAAGTGAGGAAACAAAAATATCTCCTGGAGCACTTTATCAAAAGAGTGGATAATGTTATGATTGTGTTTTATATTTAAATGGTTCATCTTGGGGCCAATCCTCAGGGTGTAGAAGAGTTGTAGGAGCCACAGTGAGATTGATTGGGGGTGCTCTATATGTGTAGGTAACGTGGTATTGATCACATGTATTTGTGGTATACTCTCCTTGTTGGAGTTGGGATGGGAAAAATCATTGGACTAAAAATCAATTCAAATGCATGATTTAGCTATATTGGTATATAGCCTCTAAACACTCCTAGGCATGATGCCGTGAGAGTGGTTTGGTGAGCATAAGAGGCCCGGCTAGAGCCTTAGAGCCAGTGTCGAGCCCGTTTTAGGTCTCGACATAGTAATTGCAAAAACCTTTGATTGGGCCACTGAGTCAGTATCATATACCTGCTAGGTAATGCAAGTATCAAATTATAATTGGTTAACATTGCATTAGACAGCACCACATGAATCAAGAGGGATTCCCCTCATGTTGCACAAATAGCTTGGATTCTAGACTCTACCCCCTCTACTTTGATGCAATTATAGTGGCATCACGATCATTTAGTGTAGTGTTACTCAAGTGGAGTTGGATTGCAAAGTCCAACCCTCTCCAAAAAAGCTACAATCTAGTAGCAAGAGGTAGTAGAATGGCTGCATCTAAGTGCTGAAAAATCTCGCATACCTTTTGGGAATACACTTTGACACTCTCATTGAACTCTTGATGAATCTCATTACGGGCACACAACCAATATTTCCCACCATTTTTCATGGATAATGCCCTACAAAAAAGTGTGTAAAATGCTTGTATATTGGTAATCAAATTAGTTGCAAGGTATAATACCATTAGGCTACATTCCTTGTTAAGGCCAATTTAAAGAAAATCACATGGGGTGCTTTCTCATTCACTTGACAGTTGAATATAAACTTTTGAAAATTCTTAACATGCAATTCTACATCTTTGTTTAGATCTCCATTAAATATGGGCAATGGATATCCTAAAGAAGGTACGGTTGTGATAATTATTGGAATTTGGATAGCTTGAGTGAGTATCAAAGGTGGCTATTGTGCCATCATTGTAGATGTAGGGATTGACTTTGAATTGACTATAACACCAAGTGGAGTTGATCCACCACTACGACTAGTCCTTGGAGGAGTCAATTTTCCAACTACTAGTGTTGGGGAAACTTCGACTTTTACAAACACTGGGATTGTTTTTTACTACAAGGGGCTATAAGGCCCCTAACTTTGAGAGATAGGGAATCTTAAGAGATATAGGATAAGTATGATCAAGGGAGTTATGAAAGATATGTCAAGAATCGCATGGTGGGGGGACTTGCTCAAGATGCTGCGCCGAACACACACAGAATGCACAAGGAGAAGCTCACTCAAGAGACAAGAAGAGAGATGGAGACCAAAACATTTTCTTGCTAGTTTCTTCTTCTTCTTCCACACACTTTACAATGTACACAAAGTATAGATAAGATACAACATAAAGAAAAGTGGCCTACTAAGTCAAACAATGCATAACCGACTACACTAGTCGACTGGCGCTACTATAACTATGCCAGCTATAAATATGTATAACAACCTGAATATAATAAGTAATCAGTTAGTGGCCATGTGAGAGTCATAATGACCACCGATGTGCTAAGTGTAGACATATGGACCCATCTAACCAGACGGTCCATCATTAATGTTCGCATGTGTTGAACTTGTCATCTCAACACTCCCCCTCAAGCTCAACTACATCTCTGCAACTCCAAGTAAGCTTCGAAACTTTTGAAGCTTCTCTGTACCCAATGCCTTCGTGAAGATGTCAGCTATCTGATCCTGTGTGCTGACATACACCAAGTCAATCTCACCTGCTAGTACCTTCTCTCTCACAAAGTGGTAGTGTACCTCAATATGTTTTGTCTTGGCATGGAACACAGGGTTCCTAGCCAACTGTATACTTCTCATGTTGTCACAATAAATGACAACTGGACCTTTCACCTGCACATCTAAATCAGCCAATAACTTTTATAGCCATACTACCTCACATGCTGCAACAGCAACACCTCTATACTCAGCCTCTGTACTCGACAAAGCAACTGTAGATTTCTTTTTGCTACTCCAAGTAACTGTTGCACTACCAAGAGAGAACATGTATCCGCTGGTAGATCTTCTATCAGACATACTACCAGCCCAATCTACATCTGTGTATCCAAACACATGTACATCTGTACCTGCCTCATAGAAAAGTCCATAATGTAATGTGGACTTCACATATCTCAATATGCGTCTGACTACATCCAAATGTGGCTTTCTAGGTACTTGCATAAACTGACTCACAAGACCAACAGTGTAGCTCAAGTCTGGCCTTGTAATGGTCATGTAGATCAAACTCCCTACTATCCTCCTGAACATAGTAGGATCTTCTATGTCATCCCTAACATCAGCACTCAACTTTACATTCTTCTCCAACGAGACTGAAAGTGGTTTGCATGCTGTCATACCATACTTGGACAACATATCCAAGCCATACTGTCTTTGGGACAGCCATATACCATCATCACATCTGATCACCTCAATGCCAAGGAAGTACCTTAGCTCACCTAAATCCTTCATCTCAAACTTCTTCTTCAAAAAGTCCTTGACTTCAGCAATCCCACTATCACTATCACCTGTAATAATCAAGTCATCCACATAGATGACTATGGTGGCCAAACCTGCATCTCCCTTTCTCACATAAAGTGAGTGATCAGCATCAGAAACATAAAAGCCAATATTGACAAGATACTCTCTGATCTTGTCAGACCATGCTCTAGGTGCTTGCTTGACCCCATAGAGCTCCTTCTTCAACCTGCACACATACGTGGGATGCTCTAAATCTTCATAACCTACTGGTTGATCCATATACACTTGTTCCTGCAAATCACCATGCAAGAAGGCATTCTTCACATCCATTTGCTACAACCTCCAACCTTTGGCTGCTGCCAAAGCAATCACACATCTGACAATTGCCATCCTAGCAACTAGACTGAAGGTTTCTTCATAATCTATGCCATATATCTGGGCATAGCCTTTTGCAACCAGCCTAGCTTTGTACCTACTAATAGAACCATCTGCATTGTGCTTAATCTTATAAACCCACTTACATTGCCCTTTGGCAATGATACTAGATCCCAAGTCTTATTGGCCTCTAATGCAGCCATCTCCTCATCCATTGCTGAATCCCAATGAGCATGACCAACAGCCTCCTCAAAACATGTGGGCTCAACATCCTCAATCACTTTCACCATAAAAGCATAATGGTGAGCTGCATAACCTTCAAAACCAAATCTGTTAATAGGGTATCTCACCCTGCTAGACCTGCATACCACTAGATCACTCAATGGAGTCTTTGCATTGACGCGTGCTCTCTGCACACCTGGAGTCCTCACTGAAGGAATGCCAAGCTCATCATCCAAGCTCTCTGAGCCACTGTAGTCTCCATCAAGAATTGCATCAATGTCATTTGACACTTTATTCTTCCCTTTGTCTTTACCTGTAGTGCTACTAGATGCACTTGAAGATGTAGAGCTACTAGATGCACCTGAAGATGTAGAGCTACTCCTTAGTCTCCCAGACCAAGGACTACCAGATGATGTCTCTAGTCCACTAAGAGTTTGTGATTCTTGCTTTTTAGCGTGCACATGAGTGTCATGATCATCATCATCATCCAATGCATCACCACTAGATGCATACCAAATGCTCATTTCATCAAAGATGACATCCCTGCTCACTCTGAACTTACATGTGACAAGGTTATAACAATGATACCCTTTTTGCTCTAAAGAGTATCCAACAAAGACACACATTTCAGCCTTTGGATCCAGTTTATGTCTACGTACCATGGGGTAACAGTTTCAACTAGAAACAGGGAAGCATTAAGAAGGTCTAGATCATCTAGCTCTTCATCATCGCTCTGAGGGATTTGCGATAGATGATCAACCAGAACATGGGAATGACTAGGTTTGGTAATTTGCACCTAAGCCTTCAACTGATGCATTAGTATGCACATGGAACTCCTCTGTCCAATAAGGAGGCTGCAGAATGGGTGCTTCAATCAAGTACTGCTTCAAGGTATTGAATGCCTCATCACAATCAATGGTCCACGTGAACTCTGCATCTATTCTGAGGAGTTTATGCAATAGGGCTGCCTTTGTCACAAAGTGTGCAATGAACATTTTGTAATAGCCCACATGGCCAAGGAATCCCTACAACTATTTGAGGTTGGACTGTTAAAGCTGCAATCTTCTCAATCTTGGTAGGGTCTGTTACTCTCCCTTGTGCAAAGACAATGTGGCCCAGAAAAACTCCTGAAGAGACTTCGAAGACACATTTGTCAAGGTTGAGAGAGATCCCATACTCTCGTGACATCTGTCAAAGCATTGTTTTACGTGTCTCCAATGCTCACATATTAGGCTATAGACACAAAAGTCATCTAGGTATACCTCAATGAAGTCTTGCAAATGGTTTTGGAATGCATCCATCATCACTCATTGGAATGTAGCAGGAGTGTTACAGAGCCCAAACGGTATCACTCTGTAAGCATAGGTTCCCCATTATATTGTGAAGGTTGTTTTGGATTGATCTTCTTTTGTGATTTGGCCTTAGTTATATCCATTGAATTCGTCCACCAAGAGATAATAAAGCTCATGGCCTACCACTGTGTCCAACAACTGGTCTATGAAATGGATATAAAAATGATCCTTCTTAGTCCTCGAGTTAGCTTTCAAAATTACACACATATTCACAGCTTTTCATTCTTCTTGGATGCTACCTATCAAAAGCTGCGGATCTAGAGCATGACACAAGCTATGGTGGATGAAAGATGAAGACCAAACTCATAATGACATGAACAAGTAGAGACAAACTATTACACAAGTGAATTAGGTTCCAAGATAGATTAGCTTGGACTCATAAACACAATCTTGTGTAAGATTGACAATGACACTACACTTAACTGAAAGTACAAAGCATCATGACATTGTATTCATTTCATATTCAAGTACAATGCTTTATAGAGTTTGGGTTGTTCCACTTTCCTCATTGTGCATATGGGATTCAGGATAGCTCTTCCTGGAGCATACATCATTTGTCTATTTTTCAAACACCCCCCTCAAATGATGAGTCCCTACACTTGCTAGCTTTTGCCCCCCCTTCATGATAACATGGCCCGGAAGACTAGCTCATAGGCAGCCTAGTCAAGTTAAAGGTTGAGACTTTTCATCTTTGGCAAGGGTTTTACAAATCAAATCCACTAAGGGAAACAAATTCCTTAGAACAACCTGTCAGAGTTGTTGATGGTAGCGGAAGTATCTTTTTCTTCTTCTTCATTCATAAATTGACTTTGGTGATGGTCATTCTATATCTGCTGTGCTCTTTTCTTGTGAAAGAATTCACTGACAATATGGCCAATTTTACCACAATAATGACATGTCATCCGACTTCTGTTGTCGGTGTTGAATCCTCGACCTCTTCCTTTGGGTCTAGTAGCTCCTCTAGTGTATAAGAGGTTTTCCCTTGAGCTAGTCTCTTTTACATCTTTGCTTTTAAATTTTCTTTCTCCATCAAGCAGTGAGTGCTCAATATCTTTGAGTGAGAGACTCGGAACATTACTTAGAGTGGACAAAAGGTTCTCATATGGATCCTTGTTTACACTTGCAAGCAGTACGGCTATTGCTTCATCTTCATCAATATTCTTCTTAAGAGTTGCAAGCTGGGTTTTCAGGCTCTTGAACTTGTTAACGTGCATGGTCATAGAAGCACAGTCTTTGATATCTAGTTTATAAAACTGCATGAGGAGTTTTACCTTTGAGTTCTTTGCTTGGGTACCAAACATTCTATTAAGTTCCTCCCAAGCGGTTCTAGCGTTTCTAATGCCAGATATATGATGTAGCACATCATCACTTAGTCCCCAGGCAATGATGCCTAGTGCCTTGTTATTCATCTTCTTCCATTCTTTGGTTTTGAGCTGGTCTTCTTCAATGAACCCATCTTTATCATCTTCCTTCTTGTTACCTGCATCATCTTCAAACAAGTCCCACAAGTCCTTTCGCATCAGGTGATACATGGTCTTTTCCTTCCAAGCATGAAATCCTTCACCATTGAATTTAGCTATCTGCTCAATCTCTGCCATGTTGCTAAACTTCAGTTAACGAGAAAAAGATTGTATTTTAATGTGTCAAGAGACACAAGAGAATCGGTGTCAAATTGACACTAGTTGAGTGCTAATGGATACTAGTCGGTACTTGATCTGCTTTCTCTTAGGAACTTCGTGGATGGCTTTTGAGCTTCCTTGGCACTTTCAGAATAGTAATGAACTTCAAAGAGTATTGCTCAGTGATTAAAATCACTATTGATGATGGTAGTAAGAAAAGGAACAAGGTTGCCAAGCTTTTCAAATTTCTGGATACGGATTTCTCTAGGGTTTCAGACAACCAACTGTTCTTTTAGTTCGTGCAGCTCAAGGAGTTGACCATTGCCCAAGATATTGCATGGGGAGAACACTTGAATAGTGAGCTTCAAAAGCCCTACGCTCACAGGGTCGATCGTGAACTATACGATTGGCGATAGCACTATGACCGTGGATAGGCGCAGACAGGACAACGCGTTTCGATTTCTACAATGCTGGAGCTGGGAAGCAGTAATGTCATCGATTGAGGTGCCACAATGAAGCCGCTTGAGCAGAGGAAGATGCCTCTAGAAGGAATCACTTGAAGATATGACATGTAGAGAGAGATCCAAAAGCTCCAAGATGGGTAGGTGCAATCTGGCTATGGCTGCCACAAGGTCCAACTGAGATTTGAAGTTGAAACTGGAGATATGAGCTGAATGTGAGCTGGTTAGAGATCACCAGAGGTGAAGGGAGACTAGAGATTCAGAGTATGACTGCACCATACCCAACTGGGCTTTGATACCATGTCAAAAGTTGCGGATCTAGAGCATGCCACAAGCTTGTTAGAATATCAAGCTCCCATTACTCTCCTGTCAGTATGTATGACCGTGCTGTGTCCAGCTATATCAGCAAGTGTGGGACATTAAATAAGTCGGTGGTCTTAGACCCAGTGTGAATGGTCCAACGGACCTTAGTACTATTGTATACACTTATGTTATGTTAGTAGTCTATGAAATAATGGAAGATGATGAACGACCTGAAGATCAGGTTGCTGCTCCATTACATTGTCTCTCTCCCTCTCTCTTACAACATGGTATCAGAGCCATCATGGATGGACTCTTGAAGGCATGAAGCTGTGAGAAAGACCTGCAACCTGAAGACTCAGCGCAGTGGTTGAAGAGAAGCAGGCTGACAGTATGCAGGCTGTCATTGTTTCTGCAGAGAGGTATGTGTTGAATGCATCTTCAGTATACTTGAAGGAGAGTGTGTCAGGACCTGTTTGGAGCCTTGTAAAGGCTTGGTTGGTCATCATTGAGTGGATCTATAGTAAAGTGGTCATCAGTGTGAAGCAGGAGAAGCTCAGAACAATCCACGCAAATTGCGCCAGTTTGCTAATTTGCATATGCTTACTGAATAAGCACATTTGAATGGAATGGAGCACTTAAATGCTTGTTGAATCATCACTGGAAGATGGTTTATTGTCTTGGAATGCTAACCCATGATGTAGAGCTCCTTTATGAGCTGTGACAGTTGATTAGAGATCTAAAAATAGTGAAGACCTACTGTAATCTGTGAGTATACACCATACACTTGATTCTACTTAAGAGCCTTGAGCTCCTTGGCATGCTCAAGAGAACTTGTTGAAGCATATACATGCTCTGGGAACCATATGCAATGTCTGACATGGTTGTGGACAATTTTTTTTGACTGAAATGCTCAATTTTGGGAAGCCAATGACAGGCTAAAAACTGTCATAAAACTGTCATCATCATATACTCATTGCCTTGAAGAAGTACATGCCTTTTGTTACCTACAGGGAGTTGTATGGTACGGGATATGATTGTTGAATGCTATGAGCATTGAGATGAGCATTGAAGGCTCTTAAAAATTGAAATCTGAATCTAGAAACAAATGTTTTGACAGTGCATTGGCTGGTCATAAATAGTGAATGCATTATATGACATTGCCTCTTACAGATAGAGTGTCTGCGGATGCTTGTTTGGTCATGTATTGACCTGTACACACAGTGGCATATGTATGAAGTGGCTTGAGGATCTCTTGGGCTGAAATACATCTTGGTTTGACAGTTTATTGGCTGTATACAATCTATGAGCAGATTTATGTCACTTGTACTTGCTAGATATGCATTGTTTTGTGCCTGTATGACTATGTCTAGTTGCCTACATATACTAGCAAATGTCTGGGAAAGTTTGGAGCATGTATGACATGTTTTAAAGTGGTTTTTGATAGTAAATTCACTGCTGGTTTACTGAAAAATTGCAAGTTTCAGACTGCGTATTCTCTTTATTGCAATAAGCTTTCATGACACAGAGTTACTAAGGTTGGTCAGAGTGACTTGTTGGCTTGCAGGAAGTCAGGCAGTGACTAAATAGTGTCTGGTACAACATGGAAAATGCAAAAAGGACTGACAACATAACCCAGATAGTGGGGGAAAAGCTTGACAGTAATAATTATGCCATATGGAAGTTCCGCATGGAGAACTTCTTAATAGGGAAAGGCTATTGGGAGTTGGTGACGGGAGCGGAAGCTGAACCTGAGCTCCCAGATCGACCTACGGCTAATCAAAGACGATTACACAGAGCTTGGACAGAAAGAGCTCATAGAGTCTTGCACTTGCTCTCTTTATGTATCTCAGATGCCATGGTAATGCAGATAATGAACTGCAGCTCTCCTAAGGATGCATGGGACATTTTGGTCAAGTATTATGGCACAACCACAAGTGCCAGGAAGATACAATTGAAGTAGAAGTTTAACAACATGGAGAGGAAGAGCAGATCTATATAGGATTATGTCACAGAAGTTAAGACCATTGCGGATCAGTTGGCATCTATTGGTTCACAGGTTAAAGATGAAGACATGGTTGCTGTGACCTTGAATGGCTTGGGGCCTGAGTATAAGTCTTTTGACACTTCTGTGTCTGTGCGGGCTGAAATGCCTGATTTCAATGAGCTGGTTGCATTGCTTATCCATGAAGAGGTTAAGCTTGGTTTGGTTGCAGGATCTAGCAATTCTAAAAACAAGGATGCAATTTTCTATTCCAATCAACGTGGCCATGGAAACCATGGTAGAGGCTATGGATTTGGCAGAGGAGGCCAGCAAAATGCATCCTATGGCAATAACAACCAGCAGGTATCAAATGCAAGAAGTGGTGGAAACTTTAGAGGCAGGGGGAGATCTAGCCCTAGAGGTAGAGGCTCCTGGCAACAGCAGCGTCTATCTGACAATCCGAACAAGGATAAGGATTGTCATTACTGCGGAAAGTATGGGCATATTGCCAAGGACTGCTAGAAGAAGCAGGGCAATTAGAAAGGCAAACAACATGGGCATTTTGCTACATCTAGTCAGGCAGATGATACTTCAGGAGATAGATTGTTTGCCATGCAGTATGTAAAAGATAGAGTTGCTAAAAAATCCACTGATGATATAGTTTGGTATATTGATTCAGGGGCATCGAACCATATGACTCCTCATGGTGATTGGTTCACTGATATGGTGGTTGAAAAAAATGGCTATGTCTGTACAGGTGATGACACGCAGCATAGCATTGAGCATAAAGGCAAAGTGCCTCTTGTGGTTCATGATGGCAAAAAGAAAAATTTACATGATGTATTGCATGTTCCTTCGATTACGAAGAACCTATTGCCTGTTGGTTAGATGACGGAGGAGAACTTGTAGGTTAGATTCAACAAGCATGGTTGCTTTATTGAAGAGTTTGGTAATGGATGCAAGTTAATAGCTCGTGGTCACAGGAATGGCAGAATGTTTACTCTTGATGCTACCTTGCCAGAGCTGAATTCAGCCATGTTTGCCCATGGTTCTGGCACTATCAGAGACTTGGAAATTTGGCACAAGAGAGTGGGGCATGTAAATTTGCAAAGGCTACAAATTATGCAGAAAAAATAGCTTGTTACAGGTTTACCCAAGTTCCAATATTCAGATATTGGTCATGTATGTGATGCTTGCCAATTTGGTAAGCAGTCAAGGTTGCCATTTGTCAGGCATGTAAGGCAGAGTACACGTCCATTGCAGTTAGTGCACTCTGATGTTTGGGGGCTAGCCCATAATGCATCCATGGGAGGCTCGAAGTATTATGTTACATTCATTGATGATTACAGTCGCTATACTTGGGTTTACATTCTGAAGACAAAGGATGAGGTGTTTGTTGTTTTTCAGCGGTTTAAAAAGCAGGTTGAAAAGGAATTCAACTGTTATATCTCTTGCTTGAGGTCAGATAGCGGTGGGGAGTATGTGTCAAATGAGTTTGACAACTTTCTGGCTGAAAATAGCATACGTAGGCAGCTTACCTGCAGCTACACTCCTCAGTAGAATGGGGTAGCTGAAAGAAAGAACAGGGTCTTGATGGAAGCTGCTCGTGCCATGATGAATGAGAAGAAGATGCCGCTCTATTATTGGGCTGAGGCTGTTATGACATCCATGTATATCTTGAATCGGACTCCCACTGCAGGTATTCATGAGATGATACCGTTTGAGAAGTTGTATGGCTATAAGCCGGATGTAAGTTACATGAAAGTCTTTGGTTGTCTTGCTTATGCCCATATTCTTGATGAAAAAAGGAAGAAGCTGGATCCAAAAGCGCATAAGTGTGTCTTCATTGGATATTCGCAAGAGAAGAAGGCATACAAATGCTATGATCCCTCTACTAGGGAGATCTTGGTGAGCAGGGATGTTATTTTTGATGAGATGGATTCTTGGTATGTATCACTGGCAACAGTGCCATCAAATATGCCTTCCACTCATGTATCTACAATTGATATGCAGTAGAGCACTGCTTTGACAGGACCTAGTAGTCAAACAGTATCTCCATGGACAGGGAGATTGAGGAACTCACCGTCCACTGACACCAGTATGTCAGTGAGGGGGAGATATGATGTCGTGGACAAAGGAAAAGAGAAAGTTACTGAGGATGTATTTGGGATGATGACACCTGGTAGGATGACTTCTGGATATGAGTCTACTGACACTTTAGACAGTGAACTTGGTATTCCGACTGTCTATATACCTGGCGCAAGGCAGAGCAGGTACATTCTGCCTCATGAGAGAGGGGAATCGAGCAGTGCACCATAGCTTAGATGCTCACAGAGGGTTAGATACCCTGTTGACAGGTTGACATATAGTGGTTACATTGCAAAGCATTATGCTTACATGACAAAAGTGATGGAGATCAAAGAACCAGGTACATATGCTGAAGCAGTGGAAAATGAGAATTGGTGTGTAGCTATGGATGAAGAAATGAATGCCTTGGCTGAAAATAAGACATGGGATCTTGTGCCACTACCTAAAGGAAAAAAGACTATTGGCTACAAATGGGTCTACAAAATCAAATGCAAGTCAGATGGCAGTGTGGAAAGGTACAAAGCCAGGCTGGTTGCTAAGGGGTATGCCCAACAGTATGGACTTGATTATGAGGAAACATTCAGCCTTGTTGTCAAAATGGCAACCATAGGCACTGTGATTGCTTTGGCTGCTGCTAGAGGATGGAAATTATAGAAAATGAACGTTAAGAATGCATTTCTTAACAATGACTTAGCAGAGGATGTCTATATGGTTTGGCCAGAAGGGTATGTTCACCTTGATTTTCAGCATTATGTATGCAAGCTAAAAAAGGCACTGTATGGGCTGAAGCAGGCTCCGAGAGCTTGGCATGCTAGGATCAGTAACTACTTGTAGAGGTTGGGTTTTACTGTTGGTAGGGCTAATCACATCCTATTTACAAAGAAGATCGACAGTGGCTTGGTAGTGCTGGTCATATATGTTGATGATTTGATAATCACTGGTGATGATGACTTGGGCATACAGCATGTAATGAAGATGCTGAAATCTAAATTTGACATGAAAGATCTAAGTGAATTGAAATACTTTTTGGGTATTGAGGTAATCAAGGCTGAAAATGATTTATGGCTAATGCAGAAACATTATGCCATGGAAATGCTAAAGAAGTATGGCATGGCTAAATGCAAACCATTGGATACACCCCTTGATCAGAATGTCAAGCTAGACATTAGCATTGGAGCTGAAATTCAGGATGTGACTATGTATAAGCAGATGGTTGGAAGTCTGATCTACTTGACCATCACTAGGCCGGATTTGAGTTATGCAGTTGGGATCATAAGTCAGTTTATGCAGAAGCCCAGGAAGCCACATTTGGATGCTGTTAGGCGGATTATGAGATATGTTAAGTCCATTGCAAATTATGGGTTGTTCTATATGAGAGATAAGCCCTTGAAACTAGTTGGATACACAGATGCGGATTGGGTAGGATGCTCATATGATCACAGATCTACGAGTGGTTATGCTTTTGGCCTTGGAAGTGGCTACCAATGGTTGCATTGTCTAGTACTGAGGCAGAGTACAGGGGTGCTGCATTGGCAGCATGCGAGATTTCATGGCTGCTCAAGCTTATGGCTAATTTGGATATTCAGGTGGATGCTCCAGTGACCTTATTATGTGACAATCTCAGTAGTGTACTCCTGGCAATGAATCCAGTATACCATGCCAGGACAAAGCGCATAGAGGTACACTACCATTTTATCAGAGAGATGGTTCTTGCAGGGAGAGTAGATCTTATGCATGTGAAGACTGATGAACATGTTGCAGATATCTTTACCAAGTCTTTGGGTAAAGATAAGTTTAGTAGTTTTAGACAGCTACTTGGAGTTCATCAGATGATTTGAGCTTGAGGGGGAGTGTTAGAATATCAAGCTCCCATTACTCTCCTGTCAGTATGTATGACCGACATTAGCAGTGTCCAGCTATATCAGTAAGTGTGGGACATTAAATAAGTTGGTGGTCTTAGACCCAGTGTGAATGGTCCTACGGACCTTAGTACTATTGTATACACTTATGTTATGTTAGTAGTCTATGAAATAATGGAAGATGATGAACGACCTGAAGGTTAAGGTTGCTGCTCCATTACATTGTCTCTCTCCCTCTCTCTTACAACAAAGCTATGGTGGATGAAAGATGAAGACCAAACTCATAATGACATGAACAAGTAGATACAAACTATTACACAAGTGAATTAGGTTCCAAGATAGATTAGCTTGGACTCATAAACACAATCTTGTGTAAGATCGGCAATGACACTACACTTAATTGAAAGTACAAAGCATCATGACATTGTATTCATTTCATATTCAAGTACAATGCTTTATAGAGTTTGGGTTGTTCCACTTTCCTCATGTGCATATGGGATTCAGGACAGCTCTTCCTGGAGCATACATCATTTGTCTATTTTTCAACACTACCATGATGGGTGAAACCCACTCACTATTGGCCACTAGATAGATAAATTCAACTTCAAGGAGAAGCTTCAATTATTAGGGCAGAATAATTTGGATTCATGCACTTCTATCTTTATCTCACCATCTTGGCATCAAGCTCTAGGTCGATGTGATGTTGGCACACTGTGGGATCAATCCCCTTCAAATATTTGTACAACCATGCAAACACGTCCAAGTTCTCCTTCAATAGTGACATAGGACCAATAGCTCTTCTTCTAGAAGATTTATACCCACCTTAAGTGATATTTGGTACCCTCAACATCCAAGAAAGTTAATTTCTTTTCACCTCCCGCTTCGCAGATGAATGTCCCATGGATGGCTTCTAATGGGTAGAGATATGACTCCTTCAAGGAAGTAGTCTCCTCTTCTAATGATTCATTGGAACTAACTCCCTCTTTCAGTGGAGGCTTATCTTGCTCCTTGGGAAGCTGAAAGTGTATCATTGTAGCTTCAAGTTTGATTTGGGAATGAACTACTTCTTGGCTTGAAGACTCGTCTTCTGAGGATGCATCCAAGAACGTCACATAATAGGAACCTTCTGAGTTCTATTTAAGCTATAGGGATGGTGGTTGTTAGCAAGGTGCATCGTCATCATCTTCTCTTAGGAAGGGTAACTTTAGGCAACAAGAGTCACTGCTGAAGGAAGGCTTATTCTTCTTAATCCATTTCTTATGGATCTTTTGCACATGATGTGACCCATTAGCTAGTCCAAAGGGTACAATAGTCATTCTGTTGAACATCATGGGATCGTATGCTTTTGAAGCTTCTAGAACTTGTGGAACAACTTCCTCAACTCTGCCTTCTCTATGAGTAGGATAGATTTTTCTAGCTCGGTTTCACAATCTCCTTTTTCACTATCATCTTCATCCTCTTTAGATTCTTTTTTTGTCTCTATGGGGGCTCTATAAGAGAAGAACATACCCTCTGTTATGTCCTTTGCTTATACTTTTGCATCTGTCTCTGCTTCTGTCTCTGTCTTTGCTACGGCCATGTAACAAGGAGAACATTACATCCATGCTTCTATCTCGCTGTCAGAGGTGATTTTAGAAGTCAAATTGGGTTCAAGCGCCCCATTGATGATGACTTTGATTCTTTCAATAGCAATTGGCTTACAGTGCCCACTTGAAGGATTATGCCTTTGTTTCCTTCAAAAAGATCTATTTGGCAGCTTCTTCATTCCCTGATGTGCCATTTGTTACTTCATTGGAAGATCCTATTATGACTTCAATGGAAGTGGATCCATACAACTTTAGTACCACCTTGTTGGATCCTCTACCTAGGATTAGGGTTCCTTTGAATTAATCCATCCATGCCCTTGCTTCAAAAAGCCATGGTCTTCTCAGCAGCAAAGGGTATGAAAAAATGTGGATGGCTAAGAGGTTCAATTCAACAAAATAGTGACTACTACTTTTTCACTTCTTTTTATAGTGCTTTAACATTGCTTTAACAAGACTTCTATAGTGCTTTTAAAAGTCATAAAAGAGTGGTAGTAATATCCAACCACTGCACAATTGACAATTTATAAAAGTACTTTGTGCACAATTGCTTAGAATAGTTGATATAACTTTCTCATTAGGGGAGATTTGAGGTCCCAAAAATGCCATGTAAGCGATCCTAGAGAGAGAAAATATTTTAGAAAATAAATCTATTTTTCACATTAAATCTTATCAACGAAAGCAAACTATTTTAGGACTTCGAAATCAACAAAAGGCTCTTATAAATATTGAGAGTCTCAAATGAGGAGGAGGTGGTTGTAGTAAAAGAATCCAAGCAGCAATGTACTTTTTTTTTCACTTTAAAAATATGAAATATGACTTTGTTTATAATTAATTGTATTGATTTGTGATATTGATTTTGTTTAGGTCTCTTCTTCAACTGAATGCAAGTGAAAGAGATTCTTTGCAAAGCAACTTAGTTTTATTATCATATTCTTCTTTCAATAGCTTAAAAAGATATTTTGGAGAAGAAGAAATTTAAAAAGGCAAAGAAACAATGCTTTGAATCATTTATAAATGATCATTCTTTGGATATTGAACTAGCGTAGAAGACACTAGATAATATCGGTATCAATAGAGATGCTTATATACAACTTTTTCAGCTTTTACAATCAAATATGAAGGAAGAACAAGTATATAATTGCATACTTCTAAGGCCATCTATGATTAGAACTATTAGGTAGAGAGTGAATAACGAAGTAATGGAGATTCTGGGGGAGCCTTTCCATATCAAGGCTAGCTTCAAGGGCAAGAAAAAGAAAGTTGTGTTCAATGAATTTAACAATATTTTCCTTGACTTTTCCACCCTATAATTCTTAATGATTAGATTCTATGACTTCTCACTAGAAGAGGCACAAGGAGTGGCTAGATTTGTGGTTAAACTTGATGAAAGTGAGATTCTAAAATGTATAGAACTAGAGAGGGTCTCTATTACCTTGATGAATGGAGCACTTTCATTAGATCATTACAATCACTCAATGTCATTTAGTGTTCAATTGAAACACAACATCTAGTGGCTAGGAGCATTCGAAGTAGATACAAAGGATTTTGATATATTGTATTGGATTTTTCATCGAACACCAATACCTAATGTTATTAAGAGACAACAAGTAGGACAATAGCTATTTGTTGAAGGATTTGGGAACTATAAGATTGAGTGGCACATTGCTAGTGACTTAAAGACACTTAAATGTATGTACAATGTATCAAAGGGAGCTAACTCTAGATCTCCTTGCCTATATTGCATGTTCCCAACCATAGAGTTGAACTCAAGCAATTGGAATAGAGTTCCCTCTAGGCACAACAATGATCCACACTTTAAGCCAGTCCTAGATATTCCTTTAGTGAATACCTATATTTGTACACTTTATGCGCTTTGTAAGATAATTGAAAAGCTTGTTCATCTTTATATAGGATTTGCATGGAAGCTTAAGCCATTATCAGCTAGAACATATGCTATAACAAAGATTGAAAAAGTCTTATCTACAATTGGTTTGCATGGTGGTAATGTTGTTATTAAACCAAATCTTCAAAAGTCTTAAGGATAGCAATTGTATCCCCAAAAAGTCATCTATTGGTGAAGTGAAGGCTAGAAGGTTCCTAGACTTTCATGGGAGACTTGGTAAGATAAACTCTAGAAATGGTGGCTCAACTATTAGATACAATCAGTGGAAGTGCCTACATAATGCACTTAAGGATTATGCTGATAATGGACAAGCTCAAAATAGAAAAGTCAATGTTTGGGAAACACTAGACAAAGTATTATTTTATTATGATAAAACAAAGTGGAACGATGATAATCTCAAAGACTTCAAAAACCAATTGAACCTTTTTAAAAAGGCAATGAAAAAAGCTTGGGGTACTCAATACTTCACTCACTATATGATAAGAAGTTTGCATATGTATGTCTCTTTATTGTCTGACTCATATAGGATTTTCTAATTGAATTTTTTTATTTGTTAACTATGCATCATATTTTATACAACCATGCTCCATATTTTATCGAGAAATATGGATCTCTATCTATTTGGTCAACCCAAGGTATGGTAAAATCATATTATCAAGCAAGAACAAAATATTTTAGACACACAAGACAAGGAGGTGGAAGATACAAAGCAAACAGTTTATTAGAGGTCTTTCAATGGTTCTACAAACAAATTTGGCACAAATTCAAGCTCAAAGACACAATTGCATCATGTAATGCATCATCTTTGGCAAGGAATATATCCACTGTTAACCCAAAGAAGAAAAGAGGGATATGTAAACTCTTATGCAAAGATATTCAAAATGGTTACAAACTAGACAAAGAGATGGAAAAAGATGGGTTTCCAGAAACCCTTAACATCTTTTAGTCTAACTCTATTGCAAAAGAGTCTTTAGTTTCAAGGAATTCACTAGGTCCTCTAAATGAATCTTTTATTTCATCCCACTCGATGAGACCTATACATTTTAGGAACTCTTGTTTCCTATAGCTTGGAAGAAGCTTCAAATTCTTGGCATCTCCTACATGGGAGAGCCAATAAGAGGCAAGAACTCCAAAGTATCCTGCCCTAGATCCACTCTATCCAAGCATGAAGCCAAAAACTCTTACAACTTCTTTCTTCTCCACCAAAATTATCTTGTCTAAACCTCTATTGAAAGCTTAGGATCCAATCACCTTAGAGATAGCTTTCAAAGCCATTATTGGTAAGCTTGGAGGGCTTGACAACCTGCTATGATAAAGTGCAAATGTTTGATAATTTAAGCTTCCAATATAATGACCAAGGCCACTTTTGCCAAGCTTCAATGGCCTTGAGCCCTTGGATTTTCCAAGAAAGTTGTTTGCATTTTCGATTTCTATCTACATAATAAACCACAATAGTATAAGATGGCAGTAGATAAATATCCAATAATATTTGTCTATAAATCATAACATACTCTAGCATAAATCACAATGGATATCTTAGAATTATCTTTCATACCTTAGGGTTTTCATCTTCTTCAAGAAGACTATCATCATATAGATTTATTGAACTTTTTGGTTTCTCCTCTAATGGAGACTTCAACTTCTCTTCATACCCCATGTTATCAATACCAAGTCTCTGCTGAATTTGTAAGTATTCTTCCTCTGTATCCCCCCCTTTTTTTATTCCACAATGTGATTAATATAAGAATGTAAGGCTACAGAGCTGTCTTGAAAATTCTCTCCTCAACATCAAGAGTTACTAGCAATTCCTCTTTATAACCTATCAAATTCTTATCATTTTGACCCCATGCTGCAAGGATTGCCAAGCAGCAATCTTCTCTAAGATCAAAAAGGTGTTGAATATCATTTAGCAATACATATCTCTTTTTGTTGATGAGATAACTAGGAAATGTTGGGACACATTCAAGAGGACTTTTTTCAATCTCAACACTCTATCTCCTTTTCTTCCACTTCTGTAATGTTCTCACTTTTAAACAAAGCAACATCAAATCCTTGCACTAACTAGTTATCAATATCCTCCTGAAACATTTCATCTTTCTCTTCAACTTCTTTATCTTTGCATGCAATATCCTCCATCTTCTTCTCTTGTATTGTATTTGAAGAACAACTATCCATATATTGAAGATACACAAGAAATCCAACATCCTTCTCTACAAGAAGACATTGCTGATGATTTTGATGAAAAGGGCAGTGTGCTTTCCACTTCTTGAATTTTTCATCAATAAGGCTAAACCTTGTTTGCAAAGTTTTTCTAGCAACATCGGAAGCTTCCATTGCATCGCTATAATGGACAAATCCCTCAATCTCTAGGCCTTCCACATGTCTATCATAAAACTCCCTAAGATCCTTCAGTTTATCTTCAAGATCCTTCAAGAACTCTTGCAAATCAAAGGGAACATTGAGCATATCTTTGATGTAAATAAATCTAGATGAGTAGAGAAAGCATGAAATTCCCAAGTCTCATCGATCAAACTTTTTTACATTCAGGACTCATGAAACACCAAAATAATTCTCTAGACCGCTTCACAATTCATAAAATTACATTTCACACGTTGGTAGGTGAATTGGGTAGTCGGCCTCTAACAACCCCCAAGGCAACACACCACAGGATAAAGATCGAGGATCCTCCCATTAATAAAACCCATGAGACAGCACCATTGAACATATGATCAAATAGTTTTTATTACTCGCTCCTCATTGAGGCTTCAACTCAACACGTAAGCAATTAAATAAACCTTCAAGCTCAAAATTACCATTTTTAGAGAGAATCTGATTTTGAAACAACCATGGCAGAGACTCTAACAACACAAGCTTTCAAATTTACACAATTCCTATTTTTTAGAGATGGCAACCCCACGCAACAACCACCCCACAAAGTGTGGTTGCTTCAAGCAGTGCAAAATTAGTTGTAGATCCTCTCAGTTCTTCTTTTCTCAGAGCACACATAAATACAATCCAAATAAACAGGTAACCAAAGCTTTATACGGTAAATTTTCATACCAATTCAATAGCTACAAGCATTTCACTGTTGCAGACATTCCATTAATGTATCAAAATAGAGTTTACACTGATATAGCATGTTAACAGTGAGAAAGACACGGACAGAGAATGGAAACCACTGTGAGGAGCCATATGCTCTCACTCATTCTTTTATGTTTTATTACCCATATATATCAAATGATTACAACACACTAAGGTCTATAAGACCATTCACACCAAGTACTGAATAAGTCTAAAGCTACCAACTTATTTAATGTCCCACACTTGTTGCTGGTACAGCTGGACACAACTAAGACTCTGTTGACGGTCACACACCAAACAAGCTTGAAGTCTCAACACTCCCCCTCAAGCTCAAGATAGCAACTGCACACCAAGCAGCCATTTGAAAACACTGAACTTACCTACCCAGAAACTTGGTAAAGATATTCGCAACATGTTTATTAGTCTTCATATGCATGAGATCAACTCTTCCCACAAGAACCATCTCTCTGATGAAGTGGTAGTGTACCTCAATGTGTTTTGTCCTGGCATGGTATATTGGATTCATGGCGAGGAGTACACTACTAAGATTGTCACATAGCAGAGTCATTGGAGCACATACCTGTATGTCCAAATCAGCCATAAGCTTAAGCAGTCATGCAATCTCACATGCTGCCAATGCAGCACCCCTGTACTCTGCCTCAGTACTCGATAAAGCAGTTGTAGGCTACTTCTTGCTACTCCAGCTGATCATTCTGCTTCCAAACCTGAAAGCATAATTCCCATCATTTTACATAAATGTTCTGTGCACACTGATGGAACTTCACCTCACCATTATACTTTGGATTGTTGCTCCATGCCATTTGTGGCTCCTACAATGCTAACCAAACAAACAAATGGCCCTCTTGGCCTAATGAGATAAACTATTTCACTACAAAATAAACTGTTCTCTTGGTCTAACAAAATGTAACCATAAAGCACACCATCCAACAATCTACTATTGAAAGCAAACCCTTGGTCCCCACATAAACCTTACTAAAGCACAAAAATTAAACCAAGGGGATGACTGTTCAAGCCCTACACTCAATGCATCAAATTATTAGCTAACCCCCTTGCATAAATAGCAAGGGGTATTCGATGAATATACCATTGAATGATCTAATGTGTCCATGATAGAATTGGAAGATGTTCAGTTGCTACACCTAACTCATAACACATACTAACCATCGGCAGCCAAAATAGGATATGTCAGCAACAAGCAGTCCCCACAATAGCCATGGACTAACATTAAGAGGCAATTGTAAAAGCCCCTTAGGACCACAATTAATAAAGACATCTTCAACAAAGGCATAATTGGATAGGGAGTTTGTAAATTGATTCCATTGTTAAGGAATCAACTGGCAAGTCAATGCCTCAAAGATCTCAAGGGTGTCCAAGGTTGCATGATGGTACATCCTTGGAATGGGATCCCTCATAGTATAGGTCCCATTCAATTAGTTGATCACTAATCGTGGGTCACCTTTTACCAATAACTAGTAAATATCACTATGCCTGGCTAGATTTAGCCCCATAAGAAAGGCCTTTTATTTCACCATGTTATTTCTAAAAGCAATTCCTAAATATACTCCCATTCTCAAAACTTCTCGAAGAGAGGGGTCCTTTATGATAACCCCTATAGTTGCGTGCTTAGTAGGTCCTTGAGAAGCTCCATCAGAATATAATGTGTAAACCACAGTTTTGTTGACATAACCAACCATAACAATCAACCTACTCCACTTATGATAATCAAAGTCTAATCACAAGAGGAGGTGTACGATAGGTACAATTTCTCCTTCTTCACTGAACTCAATAGGGGCACTAGTAAGAACCTGATGACAATGATGGCAATAAACTAAAATATCCCATGGAAAGAGCCATCTTGCCACTCAATAATGTGATAACCCTTACTCCACCAGATCACTTTGCCTTTGTAGTAATGTTGCTCTAAATATGGATGCTCAAGATAAGGAATGTTTCTCCCCATCCGATAGTCTTGTCAAGATTGTGGGAGAGAAGGAAGTAGTCTCACTTGTAGCTTTCTTGCTTGCACAATGGGGGAATACACACAAGGGTGGAGGCTGAAAACAGTTTTCCTCTTCTTAGTTGTGTAAGCCAAAAAGAACTCTAGTACAAAGAAATAGAAGAACCCTAGATATGGGTCTCAAACCAAACTCAACTAACTAAGGTGGCATACTAATTGAGCCACGAACTAGAGTAGATAAGGATAGCTATCATGTAGCTATTATTCAGGGGCGGTGTACCAACCGCATCTGCAACTGACACGTCGGTGACATAAATGCACAACGATCACCCTGGCGTATCACGAGTGGAGCTCGATATCTCAACACTCCCCCTCGAGCTCAATCCCAATTCCTGCACACCAAGCAGGTCTCTGAACTTGCGCAGCTTCTCTGCGCCCAATGCCTTTGTAAATATGTCAGCTACCTGATCCTCTGTGCTGACATAAACTAGATCAATAAGACCTAGTAAAACCCTCTCTCGCACATAGTGATAATGCACCTCAATGTGCTTTGTTCTAGCATGATAGACTGGGTTATTTGCCAAGTGTATACTACTCATGTTGTCACAATAAATGACAACTGGCCCATCTGTAGACTGATGCATATCATAAAGTAGCTTATGCAACCAAGCTACCTCACATGCAGCCATTGCTGCACCCCTGTACTCAGCCTCTGCGCTTGACAAGGCAACTGTAGGCTGTTTCTTGCTGCTCCAAGTGACTGCAGCACTCCCAAAAGAGAACACATATCCACTGGTAGATCGTCTATCGGAAATACTACCAGCCCAATCAGCATCAGTGTATCCATGCAACTGTATCTGAACCCCAGTCTCATAAAATAGTCCATACTGCAATGTGGACTTCACATACCTGAGTATGCATCTAGCCGTATCCAAATGTGGTTTCCTTGGAGCCTGCATAAACTGACTTACCAATCCAACAGCATAGCTCAAATCTGGCCTGGTAATAGTCATATAAATCAAGCTTCCTACTATGCGTCTGTACATAGTAGGGTCTTCCAGAAGCTCACCTGCATCTGCGCTTAGCTTCACATTCTGCTCCAAAGGAACTGAAATAGGCTTACAGCCTGTCATCCCATATTTGGACAGCATGTCCAATCCATACTGCCTCTGCAAGAGCTGTATCCCACTTGGTGATCTAATCACCTCAATGCCCAAGAAATAACGCAGCTCTCCCAAATCCTTCATCTCAAACTTTTGCTTCAATAGCATTTTCACATGAAGGATATCTTCATCACTGTCACCTGTCATAATCAAATCATCAACATAAATGACAAGCAGCATAATACCTTTCTCTGTCTTTCTCACATAAAGTGAGAAATATGCCTTGGAAATCTGAAAGCCAATAGTGACAAGATACTGCCCTATCTTGTCAGACCATGCTCTAGGTGCTTGCTTCAAGCCATACAAGGCTTTCTTCAACCTGCAAACAAACTCAGGATGAACAGCATGCACATAACCTGGTGGCTGCTCCATATAGACCTCTTCTTGCAAATCACCATGCAAGAAGGCATTCTTTACATCCATCTGATGTAAAGACCATTCCTTTGATGCAGCCATAGCAATGACTGCTCTTACTGTTGCCATCCTTGCAACCGGACTGAATGTTTCTTCATAGTCAATGCCACATGTTTGTGCATATCCCTTGACTACTAATCTTGCCTTGTATCTGTTCACAGAACCATCTGCATTGTGCTTCACCTTATAAACCCACTTACAGCCAATTGCATTCTTACCTTTAGGCAAAGGTACCAATTCCCATGTAGCATTTGCTTCCAAGGCATCCATTTCTTCATCCATGGCTTTCTCCCATTTTTCTTTTCCCATGGCTTCCTCAAAAGAAGTAGGTTCTGGTTCCTGTATCACTTTGACCATATATGCATAGTGAATGGCTGTAAATCCATCATATTTCAGCCTATCCACAGGATATCTAGCTCTCGTAGACCTGCGCAAAGTAGGTTCACTCCCAGGTGCTCTCAAAACATCCCTGGTCTTCCTTACTCCAGGTGTAACAATAGAAGGAATACCCAACTCATCATCAATGCTCTGTTCTGAGCCACTGGATTCACCATCCACATAAGAGTGACCTGCATTCACATCAAACATGGGCTAATCAACCTTCTCTTTTCCTTTTCGTGATACCTGCATACCACTATCTGCATTACTTTGAGAAGATTCTCCTGATCTCAATCTGCTTGTCCATGGCGAAGAATGTGAACCACTGCTAGAGGACGCTCCAGGTCCACTAATATTTTGTGATTGCTGCTGTGAATTCTGTGCAGCATTACCATTTTGTGCATCTACATCATCAATCACATTTACTGGTTTATACCAGCTACTCATCTCATCAAAAACAACATCTCTGCTCACTGTAAACTTACGAGTAGAAGGGTTATAGCATCTATACCCTTTTTGCTGCAGAGAGTAACCAATAAAGATGCACTTCTCAGCTTTTGGATCCAACTTGGATCTCAGCTCATCTGGCACATGTACATAGGCAATGCAACCAAAAATTTTTAAATGAGAAATATCTGGTTTCCTACCAGTATACCTCTCCTCTGGAGTCATTCCATGTATTGCTACAGTGGGAGTCCTGTTCATTATGTAGACTGCTGTAGCAACTGCTTCAGCCCAATAAAAATCTGGCAAGTCTTTTTCATTGAGCATGGCACGAGATACCTCTCCAATATGCCTGTTTTTCCTTTCTGCAATTCCATTTTGTTGTGGGGTATAACTGCATGAATATTGCTGCTTTATGCCATGCTCCTGCAAGAACTTTGCAAACTCATTTTAGAGGTACTTTCCCCCTCCATCTGACCTTAGGCATTTTATTTGCAGACCTGTTTCTTTTTCAGCCATAGCTTTAAGGGTTTTGAAATGCCCAAAAACTTCACTTTTCTTTTTCATAAAATACACCCAAACTTTTCTACTATAGTCATCAATAAAAGTGACAAAATAATGACAGCCTCCAAGAGATGCAGCTTTAGTAGTCCACACATCAGAGTGGATTAATTCCAATGGCTTCTCACCCTCTTGAACATGTCTAGCAAATGGTTTCCTTGCCTGTTTTCCAAACTGACAGGCTTCACATACCTTATGCATTTCTGCAACCTTGAATTTTGGCAATCCTGCAACAATATTTTGGGCCTGCATTGATTTAAGTCGCTGTACATTAACATGACCAATGCGTTTATGCCAGATATCAATATCTGCAACTACACCGGTCCCATGTGCAAACATTGCTGCACTCAATTCAGACATGTCTGCATCCAACGTAAACATTCTGCCCTTCTTCTTTCCTTTTGCTATCAAGCGACCTTTATTTTTCATATCCTCAACAAAGCATCCATGAGGATTAAATCTGACCTGCAAGCCCTGCTCAACCATTTGACCGACAGAAACCAGATTCTTGGTGATATTCGGGACATGAAATACATCGGACAGGTATTTCTTTGTCCCATCCTGCATAGACAAGGGAATTTTTCCAATCTGCACAATAGGATGTGCAGTATCATCACCAGTCTCCACAAATCCTGGTTTTTCCATTTTCCTTGCATCCTCCATCCATTCTGCATGACATGTCATGTGGTTTGATGCACCTGAGTCAACATACCATACATCATTGCTTTCTTTTGCACTTGTCACAGAATTGTTCATGTGTTGCACCATGAACAAATGCTCATTTCTGTCATCACCCTGTCTGCTAGAAGATGCATAATTCCCTTGTTGCAGTTTTCCATTCATGATGTCATTCTGCTTTTTATAGCAGTCTTTAGCCATATGACCCATTTTACCACAGTAGTAGCATTCAACATTACTGTTTGCATTTTGACCTCTTTGCCATCCACCACGACCTCTTTGGCTCCCCCTGCCTCTAGAGTTACCACGTCCTCCTCCATAGGACTGGTTTTCTTGAGTTTGCTGCATATTCTGATTTCTACCACGGCCTCCAAATCGGCCTCCTCTACCTCTGCCTCTACCTCTTCCAGCATTTGAGTAGAAGACAGCTTCTTTTGAAGTTCCTCCTGAAGAAGATGCACCACCATTTCTCTGTTCCTCAGAAATTAGAAGAGCAATCAACTCCTCAAAATCAGGAAATCTTTCACGAACTGAAATGGATGTCCGAAACTGTGCATAATCCTTTCCTAGACCATTCAAGGTCATAGAAACTAAATCATCATCTTCCACTGGTGACCCAATGGAAGCAAGTGCATCTGCAATCTTCTTCACCTTCATGTGGTAGTCGTTGATGCTCATATTTTCTCTTTGCATATTGTGCAACTCTTGCTTGAGCTGCATTTTCCTGGCTTGCGTATTTGTGCTATACATTTTTGACAAAGTATCCCATGCCTCCTTTGGCGTACTTGCATCCTGAATATGCACAATCATAGAGTCTGAAATGCTGATAGACAGCCAATACATAACTTTCCTGGCTCTCTCATGCCATGCTTTAAATGCCTGCATTTGCTGTTGATTGGGAACATCAGGAAGAACTGGTTCTTCTTCATTTCCTGCAACAAATTCCCAATATCCTTTTCCCATAAGGAAATTCATCATTCTAAACTTCCATGCTTGGAAGTTGTTCTTGTCAAGCTTTTCAGTGACAATCTGTGAAAGAGAATCAGATGCCATTACAGAAGACTGCAAAAAATTCTGTCACCGCAAAAACCACAGCTTCACCCTCACAAGGGAAAATCTGCAAAACTGGCGAAAGTGGTATTTGACCACACAGTCAGTTCCTAGTGACGATTTTGCATCAACAGGCAACAGGGATGATTCTGTAACTCCCAATGTCTCTGCGCACAAGCATACAATGCAATTTTTACAGTAACTATTCACCGACCTGTAGAACAGTGGCTGCAGAGCATAAAACTGGGCCTTTTCCTGAGTGCGTGCAGAAAACTTCCGCCTCCAAAACAGGCCCCGAAATGGCCTCAAATAAAAAAAACAAGGTCGCCAAGAGCTAAAGCTCTTGCCCGCAGCATATACTGCCCTCTTGCTTCACCGCGAAGGGCGTCTCAACCTGAGACAATGCACTCTTGCAATTTCCGGCTGTGCTACCTGCAGAGATCTGCTCCCAAAACAGAAAATGAAAGCAACACTACTCCTCTTACCAGAACACCGCGAGCTTGGCTTGCTTTCTTGAGCTCCTTACCACGAACAAGGCTCTGATACCATGTCAAGATTGTGGGAGAGAAGGAAGGAGTCTCACTTGTAGCTTTCTTGCTTGCACAATGGGGGAATACACACAAGGGTGGAGGCTGAAAACAGTTTTCCTCTTCTTAGTTGTGTAAGCCAAAAAGAACTCTAGTACAAAGAAATAGAAGAACCCTAGATATGGGTCTCAAACCAAACTCAACTAACTAAGGTGGCATACTAACTGAGCCACGAACTAGAGTAGATAAGGATAGCTATCATGTAGCTATTATTCAGGGGCGGTGTACCAACCGCATCTGCAACTGACACGTCGGTGACATAAATGCACAACGATCACCCTGGCGTATCACGAGTGGAGCTCGATATCTCAACAAGTCTTGGTACCCTCTTGTGCAAGTTTAAGCTAAATCCTAAAGGATGTGTGAAGGAACCAAGTCCAATGCTAGCCCCTACATATAGAAGGGCTTAAATTTATTGAATTTTACTTTAGTTTTAAACTCCCCTCTCCCCCCCCTCCTTGCAAATATGCTAAAAGGGTTGTAGAGCCATTCTTTCCTATATGGAAAATTTTATAAGGACTATCCCATTTGGGTTCCAACTTGCCTGAGAAGAGCTCATGACATGCATCATAATATAGAACCAATTGACCCTAAACAAATTTATGCTTCTTAGCACAAAGGCCGTGAAAAGAATTTTCATCAATTTCTTTTCTATTTCTTGATGTAATAAGGTTTGCAATTGAATCTCGTCAAGATGTGCAAGGGAAGTGAGCCGTTCTTGCAACACTTTCTCTTCACCCAAAGAATGATTTAGAGCAAACCTTATTGTAGGTAGATCAATCTCCAAAGGTAAAACACACTCTTCCCTATATACTAATTTAAAAGGGGTGTAGTCTCTAGCTCTTTTGAATGACGTATTATAAGCCCAAACAGCCATATACAACTTCTTATCCCAATCATGCTTACCTTCGGATATAGTCTTGGATAAGATCCCCAATTAGTTGCTTATTAGTATTCTCTACTTGCCCATTTTCTTGGGGATCGTAAGGCATGATCTTGTTATGTTTAATATTTAGAGTTTTCTTCAAAGCCTCAATCTCTTTATTCAAAAAATGTGTCCCCTGGTTAGACACAAGTTTCTTAGGTGGACCAAAATGGCAAACAATTTATTCCAAAATAAAACTAGTTGTTTTCTTGGCATTAACCTTCATCCTAGTATGGGCTTCATTCCATTTCATGAAATAGTATGTCACCTCAATGATATAACTCTTTCATGTAGATGAAAAAGGATGTATAGGTCCAACATAGTCGACTGGCTCCATCCCTAATCCCCTAGCCCTTTTCCACATCCCGCACAATTGTTTAGGGCGGCACATCAAGGGCAGGATATACCTAGGGAGCTCGTCTCACTTATGGTTGGGGACCTGTCACCCTAAACCATTTAGACAATTATTTTTCGCACTCCATCTCAATGTCATTGCAATCAAGAGTGGTGGTAAGCAAGGCATGGAAGCCCATGGAAAGTACATTGTACTCTTCAACCACTACGAGTAGCCACCAACTACCAAAGCTAAGGCATCAATGAGCTCAATTATGCTACATCATGTTGTCAAAATCACAAATGATGTCTCAAGAAGCATTCAAGTGTACTTCTCCTCAATATTGACAATGTTTTCCATCCCATCGAACCCTTGCTTCATCCAGCCATTGCTACGAGGACCCAGACCAGTGGTCTCTTAACTATATAATATCTAAGTATGCACGTGCACTCACATAATATCTACACCACCACAATAAATATATAGTTTGGGTCCTCAAGTGTAGGAAAATACTCTCAGCTTGCTGAGAGTTTGACCTGTCTCGCAAACTAATCAAACTACGTCTTGTGCATGATAAGAAGACTAGCATTAACCCCAGGGAGAGACCACATATAAAGCTTTTCAATTGCAGGTATTGTAGACTCCAACGGAAGTACCATCAGCTCTTCATCAACACTCCACTCTAAATTCTTATCCTTCATCATCTTGCAAGTCCACCAACGAATTGTCGCCCACCCCAGAATCCCATGAACATCAACACCTATGCCAACCCATGAATGCAACTCCCAAAAAAAACCAGTCCTACCCCCAACTTCAACACCCCTATTACCAACCAAGCAGGCCAACAAAGTGCCACCAACCACCTTCATCTGCACTACCACTAAAACTTCTCCAACGGCCGCCATAGCAGTCCCTTCCACCCACATCTTCGATGCATGCCACAGCATGCTACCTATGACGGTGAGTGCTATGGGACTGGCACTCGTCTAGGAGGGGGATAATGTTAACCCTCAAATAACAAGGTGGAAAAGCCAAGAAATCTAAAGTGTTAACCCTCAAACAACAAGGTGGAAAAGCCAAAAAATCTAAAGCAGAAGACAAGGCCAAGGAAAAAGTGAAACAGAAGATGAAGGCACGCCAAGAAGAATTTGGAAACACAAGAAGTGCAGAAAAGTCCTAAATAAAGGAAAAAGGTGCACGAGAAAAAGTGCGAGTCTATATTTTTGTAAAAAAGTGCAAGGCACACCATGATTTATTTTTAGAGTTCCGGGCTCTCACCCGTGCAATTTGTAAAGGTGGTTGGGCAGTAGGAAGGAAACTAGGAAGATAGAAGAACAATGGGACAAAGGGCCTAGGCAACGACCAGCCATGTAAAAAGGGACAATGGGACAAAGGGCCTAGGCAACGACCGGTCATGTAAAAAGGGACAATGGGACAAAGGGCATAGGCAACGACCACGATTATGTAAAAAAGGGGATAAGGGGATGACCGCCCAAAATGGATTTAGGGTTTTGTATATAAAGTTGAAAAGTGTATGAGAAGCTTATTCTTATGTGTGGCAAAAAGATTCTTCTTCTTCTTCTCTTCTTCTTGCCTTCTTACTTGTGCTTGAGAGAGGGAGTGAGTGAGTGTGAGGGAGTGAGGGAGTGAGAGAGTGAGTTTGTGAGAGTGAGGGATTGAGGAGAAGAAGCTCCCCATATTGATCACGTGGAGCAGGAGAAGGGGCTGAATAGTTTGCACCATTTTTCCAGCCCATCTCTTCTTAACAATCTTCATCATCATCCAAGCTTTTCCCTCTCTTGACTGATTATTGGCATCCCTGACATGAAGTACCCAAACTCTATTGCTTGATCTTTCACTCTCCTTCAGCCATGAAGCTTGCTTCACAACCCTAGCCATGGAAGAATCCTCTAATTTCTTGAAGATTTGGCCTCTTCTTGGCTTCTACTAGCTTCCTAATAGCAAGAGCAAGCATCTACGACCGACATTGAGCAAATATTGGAGCTTCCAAGCAAGATTGAAGCATTTTCTTCATCTCAGATTGGAAAAAATAGGGCAGCCATCAATCTTCATAAAATCTTACTTCATTGAGGCTTCAATTCATGGGGCTTTTGTTGTCTACAAACTCGGGAAGGTTCAATTGAACGTATTCTTCAAAGATTGGGCTTACATTGAAGAAATTCTTCAAGTTTGAAAGCATTTTCAGCTTCTTGAACATGGTAGTGTCTGAAAATTCATGGAATCCATGATTTTAATGAGAATTTACACGCAACAAAGCTCAAAGGGTTTTCTCCAACAAGCTATTGTAGACTTCTATCAAATCATTGGCTTCTTTTGATTGCATTAGAGCAATCTTATTGATCGGGAGATGAAGATTACATGGGAGCAATCATATTGGACAAAGCTTTCTTGAAGTTGGTCTTATGATCTGAAATCTTGGTCTATTGATGCTGGTTTATGCTGAATGTTGATTGGTTGGATTCATCTACTACTTTCCATCAACATTAAAGAGGTAATTCTATTGCTTTCAGCTTAATCTCTCTTTTCATCCAATTGTTGAACCAGTTCCATTGTTCATAAGAGAGTTTGAGTGTAATAGAACCTCCTAATTCCCATTGAAGGGCATGTAGAATTCAGCCCAAGACTGATTATGATTGCTTGATGAGTTTCTTTCTTGCCCATTCAAATGTTGCAGCTCAATTGATTGCATAAATGCTACTCACTACCTACTTGACTTGGATTTTTGTTGGATGATTGAACATTGATGCTATACGACTGAAATAATGATGAAAATGGTAAGTGAGAACATTGTAAAAGTAGTGAGTCACTGCAAAAAGGTAATGCCCTATCCATAGCCCTTTCAATTCACCAAAACCCACTTGCATTTCATTAAAGAATTTAAAGGCTTTTTCAGTCAATGCATAGCATCCTTGTTTGATTAGCAATTAGAATATACTTGCCATGTTAGTTCCCGCGAGGAAAAGCAAATGCCAGGCGAGTCAGAAAGACAAAAGAGAGGTGACCCTCCCTTCCCGATTAAGACCTTGAAGGGGTGCACAACTCGGCTTGAGGTGGAACTTTGCACACCCCTCTTATCTCAGAGCCTGTGCAATTTTCAATTTAGGTGCAGGTACATTCCCCATTATCAGAGTTTGGTACTAATACACATTGATCAGCCATATTCAGGGTTCCATAAGTGGTTGAAGGACTATTGGAAGAGGTGCAGGGCATCTCCTATTTTCAGGGTACCTACAGGTGTTGGACAGAGTTTTTACATATAAAACAACATGTATATACCAATCTACAGGTTATTCTTGAGCTCGACAGGGGCCCCATAACCCTCTTCTGGTTGCTACAGTGGTTTACAAGGGTTTCCTCCACTCAGGGTATTCCTACAACAAGGTCAAACAGGGAACTTACTGGTGGTGGACATGGTGTAGGAATTTCCTGTTCAGACCTGAAGATTCAATCACAACAAATTCTGTCCTAATCCAAATTAGGAACTTGATAGATCCATTTAAATAAGGGATCCTAAGCTCTAATTTTAATAAAAAATATTGGTGATCCAACATCGGGAGCTCAAGTTATTGTTGATTTTCTGACACTAGGTATGTTGAGATAGCACCTAGACAGCATACAGGGGGACATTGTTTGACATTGTTTCATCCAAATTATCCAACCCAAGTCCATATCTTTTGAAATTTGGTATATCCCCATATAATAAGCTTTCCATAGAGCTATTAAGAATTGGATTGGTGCTATATTCTGAGAGAAACAGGGGATTAAGTGACAAACTGTTTACTACTACATCATTGTCTCTTAATGGCCAGGAATAAGAAAAAAGATCCCATTACTAAGGCATTGAATGATGGTGCCAGAGACTTCTAAGAGGATCAAAATTACACAACTAAATCCCATAATGTTGATCAAATAGATGAAGAATTAAGCATTGGGATTGCTTACAGCACACATCAAGGACAACATGGCATACATGAAGAGCATGCAAGGAATGATTATCTCTTACTCTCAAAAGAGTTGGGACATGTCAATGAAGGCCTTTCTAAGGATTTAAAGGCTTTGAATGAAGGTTTAACACATATGAATCAAGTTTTGTTGCAAGGGATGGCACAAGTAAACCAAGGAATCTCTGATTTGCAGCAAATCAACAAATCTTTATTCCAAGAGCTCATCTCTGCTATAAAGGAAATTGGACGTAAGAGAACCTCAAACTATTGAAGACTCCCATGCAATTCCCTTTTTTGGTAATCCTTCCCATCCAAGCAAAGATAATTCTTAGCCAGTTATGCACATTTTTGAAAGGGGAGAATCATCTAGAGTGAGGGGCAACCGTCATCCTTCACAAATTCATGGCATTCATACCCTAAGGCATCAGTTTAGCAGCCCAAAAGATAATCATAGACATGAAGGGGAACAAGACAACACTCAATGGGATAATGATTATCATGGATGTGACCCCTTCTATAAGAATTTTTATCATCAGCCCTCAAATGCATAAAAAGGAAATGCAGTCAACAATCAAGTTCATGAAGGTGGAAGGCATAATGAGCAAAGATCAACTCATGACATCCCAAACCAAGATCATGTTTCAAATGGAAAACCTTTATCTCATGGTTTTGGGCCACCTACTTTTAGGAAAAATTCATGGAACAAAGATTCACGAAGACAACATTCTCATGGATAGTCATTTTACAATGAAAAAGAATATAAGGAAAAGATCAATATCACTAATTTCAAAGGAGATAACACTTCACCTTCAAAATGGGAGGAGTGGATCAATAAGCTTGAGTTATACTTCACCCTTTATCCTAGAAGTGAAGAAGCCAAGATTTATTTCGCGGCTCTTCATCTTGAAGGTTACGCCATACTTGGTGGCATTACATGCACAAGATTGGGCAAAACTTTGACTCTTGGGAGGAGTTCAAGAAAGCAATGATTGATGTCTTTGTGTCTTCTTTGGAAAAAGAAAGGCTTCAAAGAAAATGGTATGCATGCACTCAAAGAGAAATGTCTGTTAGAGACTATTTGAACACTTACTTGAATCTTTCCATGTATGTTGAAGGCATTTCAGATTTTGGTAAGCTGAATAAATACATTTTTGGTCTTGATCCTGCCCTATCATTGGAGATAGGAGCTCAACAACCAAAAGCATTACATGAGGCCATACAATTGGCTGAAAGATACTCCTTGAAGTACAAGAGAGATGCAAAAAATTTCCAGCAAAGGAGTATGGACAATAATATTTCCAATCAACCTACAAAATATGGGCAAGTTTTCAGCCAATCAACAGACTCTTTTAGGCATGAAAATAGAGGTTATAACAGTTATAACAACAAAGTGTCAACATTTTCCACCATTTGTCTCTAAACAGGGTGAAAATTTTGTATAAAAACTGGGAAAATTTTTCAAAAATGTGGCTAAGCCAAGAGGTACTTTTTCAAAAGCTGAAAATGCTCCTAAACTGCCCCAAAATAGTTCTAACCGCAACTTCCTTCCTCACGACAAGCTTAGAGAAATGCATACAAAAGGATTATGTTTCAAATGTGGAGAGAAGTGGTCACAAGATCATAAGCTGAAGTATAAAGCTAAGAACTCAAAAATCAACATGGTGATCACTCAAGATGAGGAAGTGGAAGAAGAAGAGGGTCAGGAGGGAAATTTACTACTTGTTAATGCATACCCAATGGTTGAAGAGATTCATGAAGAATAGCATGCCACCAATGAAGAATTTTATGATCCCATGGATGGATTTCCATTTGATCCAAGTGGTACTCGTGATTCTCATGATTCCTTGTGTACCATCTCACATGATGCATGGACCGGTTGCAAAGGGAAAAATACATCTAGAATCAAAGGTTTCATTAATGGCAAGGTTGCACATATTTTAGTGGATACAGGCAGCACTCATAGCTTCATCAACACCAAATCTTTGAATGGGCTGAAGTTGTTACCCATTAATATGGACTCTTCCTTGCGAATACAAGTTGCCAATGGTGCATATGCGTCTAGTAAAGAAGTGTGTCCATGCACTTCAATTGAGTTATCGCCCTCTTGCACAATACAAGTCTACTTGATCACTTTGGATATGGGATATATTGATATTGTCATTGGATGTACTTGGATGAAAACACTTGGAAAATTCACCTTAAACTTGGAGAAAATGAAAATGGGATTTAATTGGCAAGGACAATACATAGAGTTGAAAGGCATAGACCACAAACAAATAGAACTCATCTCCATGAAGAAATTGCGAAAAGAAATCAATGCCAAGACATACATCTTCACTCTTTTGCTTGCAAAAATAGATGAAGGGCAATCAAAAAATGAGCCATCTTCCTCTTCAAAGAAAAGGGATCCAAGATTGGAAGAGCTATTGGAGAAATATAATGATTTATTTCAGCCACCGTTATCTTTACCTCCAAAGCGAGAGGTTGACCATCCTATTGATTTGTAACACAAAGCCCATCAAAAAACCTCCCTATCACTTGTCCAAGCCTGAAAGGGAAGAAGTGGAGCAACAAGTCAAAGAATTGATACAAATGGGTTTAATCCAGCAAAGTGAATCACCGTTTCCCTCTCACGTGCTCTTAATAAAAAAGAAGGATGGATCATTTCACATGTGTATTGTTTATCATAATTTGAACAAGTCAACAGTCAAGAATAGGTATCCTATTCTCCGAATTGATGATCTTTTGGATGAGCTTAAAGATGCAAAGGTCTTCACCAAAATAGATATTCGATTGGGTTATCATCAAAAATTCGAATGAAGGAAGGAGATGAGCTCAAAACAGCCTTTAGGACTGAAAGAGGGTTATATCACTTCATGGTTATGCCATTTGGGCTTTCCAATGCACTCGCTACTTTCCAAGCCCTCATGAATAAAATATTGTAGTCCTTCTTGTTCAAAACAGTCCTTGTTTTCTTTGATGATATCCTAATCTATAGCAAATCCAAGGATGAGCATTTGAAGCATATGAGAGAGGTCTTTGACACATTACAAAGACACACACTCTTTGCCAAGATGACGAAGTGTTCTTTCATGGAAGATGAAGTTGAATACTTAGGTTATGTTGTGGGAGAGTAAGGGATTAGAGTGGACCCCAATAAGGTAAAATGTGTTAAAGAATGGGCTACTCCTAGGAATGCAACCTCTTTGAGAGGATTCCTTGGGTTATCATCCTTCTATAGAAGGTTCATCAAGAATTATGCTCATGTGGCGGCTCCATTGATGGATAGACTCAAAAATAAGGCTTTCTTTTGGGACTCCATCGCCGATCAAAGTTTCAAAGAGCTTAAATCTCTTCTAATTTCAACATCCATCCTTGTATGCTCGGATTCCTCTAAGGAGTTTATCATTTGCACAGATGCTAGTGGAAGAGGAATTGGGGCTGTTTTATGTCAAGATCATGGAGTCATAGCTTATGAGAGCCGAAAGCTTGATGACAAGGAGCATCAATTACATGTTTATGAGCAAGAGATGTTACAATATTGCTTGCTATCAAAAAGTGGCATCATTACATCTATGGCAGCCATTTCAAGGTTAAAAGTGATCATCGTGTGTTGAAATACTTCCTTTCACAACCAAATTTATCTCCCAAGCAACGAAGATGGTTAGCTACTCTTCAAGGATATGACTTTGAGATATCTTATATGGTTGGAAAAGATAATGTGGTGGCGGATTCCTTATCAAGACTGTGAGCATGTTCCATCTCTACCATTTCAACCATGCATAATGATTGAATCCATGACATTCAAGAGGAGTATTTGCTTAATGATCAAGCATCAAAGATGATGAAGGAATTTCAGCAAGGCAAAGGAGAATAGTATCCAAGTTTCAAATTGCACAACGGTCTTTTATGGTATCATGGTAGAGTATTCTTGACACCACAATCTTCTTTCAAAGACTATATCTTGTATGAGATGCACTCTTCACCTTTAGCGGGACACCATGGGTTGTTCAAAACATTTGACAATATCCATAAGAGTTTCTATTGGAAGGGAATTTGGAGGGATGTTAAGGATTATGTTATGCAATGTCTTCCATGTCAACAAAATAAAGACTCCTCTATTCTACCTAGTGGTTTACTTCAGCCACTTCCTATTACTCAAGGAAAATGGACTAATATTACAATGGATTATATTGTGGGATTACCTACAACAAAGCATGGGTGGAATAGCATTTATGTGATGGTGGACCTTTTGACTAAATCAGCTCATTTCATCCCTATCAAGGCTCAATTTACAGCAAAGCAAGTGGCTGAACAATTCATGGAATGTATTTTTAAGATTCATAGTATGCCATGTTGATCGTGATACTAAGTTCATGGAAAGTTTTTGGAGGAGTTTATTCACTTCTATGGGAACAATTTTGACTCCTAGCATGGCATATCATCCCCAAACTGATGGCCAAATAGAGTATGTCAATAAATGGTTAGAAGTCTATCTTCGTCATTTTTACCATGGCACTCAAGCTTTGTTGGATCATTGGTTACATCTTGCTGAATTCTATTATAATAACACTCATCATATGAGTATTGGTATACCGCCATTTGAAGCAGTTTATGGATACAAAGTGCAAATACCTTCAACCCTTTTTCATAAAGACGTGAATCCACAAGCCAAGGTTGAAGTTGAGAAAATGGAAGCTCTTTTGTATCAATGCAAGGAAAACATTAGGAAGGCACAAGATGTTATGAAGGATTATGCCGATGAAAAGAGGAGACCTTTGGAGTTTGCAGAAGGAGATTGGGTATTTCTCAATGTGCCTAAATCTAGGTATGCTTCTCTCAAAGGTGGTCATAATAAGTTGGCTCATCGTTACTATGGGCCTTATCAAATCCTCAAACAAGTTGGTGAGCTTGCATACAAGCTTGATTTGTTTTCTTCAACAAGGATTCATTCTACCT
This sequence comes from Lygodium microphyllum, assembly GCF_053477565.2. Lineage (NCBI taxonomy): Eukaryota > Viridiplantae > Streptophyta > Polypodiopsida > Schizaeales > Lygodiaceae > Lygodium > Lygodium microphyllum. The sequence goes on from NC_141139.1 coordinate 174,405,900, forward strand.
TCCATGTTTCCCAACTTAAGAAATATGTGGGTCTATCCATAAACGTTTTAGAGGAGTTACCTCCCATAGATGAAGTTGGTCTTATTATTTATAAGCTTGAAAAGGTTATTGGAAAATGAGAAAAGGGTTTAAGGAATTGTTTGCTGATGGAATACCTTATTAAATGGCGAGGTTTGCCCATGGATGAGTCTAGTTGGAAACCATCATCATACCTTGTTTCTTTTCCATGGTTTTTGCTAGAAACAGAGTAATATTTGAACAAGATAGCTTGCTGTATTAAATTTTTGTCATAAAAATAATTGCTCTACGGTCATCAAAATTGGATTTTAATGGCATGGAAGGATACTAGGGATTGTCTCTACATTTCTATAGCTCATACATGGTGATTGGACATTTCTTCTTCAAGTTATGGCCATTCTTGTGTAGTAGCCTGTTTTGGACAATTTCCAGCAGTCAATTCAAATTTCATACTTGTACTTCATTGACATATGAGATCTTCTTCAGTTTGGAGTTTTATTATAGCGTGGATTCATCACTCACAAAGCTATCCTTGTAATATTTCCTTGTAAATTGTCCCAATTCCAGCTTTGAGGACAAAGCTCTTTTAGGCCGGGATGGCTTGTAATAAAGTATAAATGCCTTAGTCTAGAGTAGGCTAGGGTTAAGTATAAAAGGTGGAGATGTAACATGTGAATGATCTTTTTGCCATTATACAACATTACTTGTTTGAGGTCTCAACCTCCCACCATCTAAGAGGGTGAATACTCTTGGCCATCATAGCTTGGGGTGCATACCATGCTGCAGCTACTCATCATTTGATTCTCATCCAACATTGGTAATATCATTTTATGCCTAGCCACCTTGGCTATTGTTTCTTGGCATTTTATGTCTATTTCTTGTATTTTTAATTTAATGGCTTGCTATGGGAATTAGCTTCTTTACATGGCTTAGCTAATAATTTGATGTATTTAGTGTAGGGCTGAGTAGCCCATTCCCTTGGTCTAGTTTTGTACTTCAGTAGGGTTTATGTAAGGACCAAGGGTTTACTTTTAGTAGTAGGTTGCTAAAGAGTGTGCTTTATGGTTATATTTTGTTAGCCCAAGAGGTCCATGTGTTTGTTTGGTGTGGGTATGTTTAATGGTTCTTTGTTTTAGTGTTGCACTAGACATGTTTGAAGGAGGACTAAGAGGGAGCCAATTGTTGTATGTACGATTTTTGCGGCCAGTCCAGGTAATATTTTTCATTTCCATATTATTTTCCCTTAAGTAGAATGTGTGATGTGTATTCTGGTGATTTTTCTTTCTTTTTTTGGGGACTGACAATAATCAAGGCATAACGTCTCAAGATTAGGTTAGGTATGCCTGGGGAGGTTTGTCTCCCTCTTGCAAAAACATTGTCGGGCATGTAATGAGTTGTTTCGGAGGGTAGTCCTAGTTATCATGTCCTTCTAGCCTACCAGGGAGCTAAATCTAGGAATCCCTATTAGTTGTGAGGTGGTTAGGAAAGCCTAATAAACAAAAGAGAACAATGATATCTATATTTGAAATATATGTAATATGGAGGTGTGTAAAAGGGGGTTCTAATCCTTGAAATAAGAAAATCACAAGAAAGAAAATTTTCAAAGAGCTAGTGTTCATCGCCTTCTTGCAAAGGGTTGATAGGTTCATGAGAATGAGTTAGAAACCATGTCTTCTTGGGGGTGACATTTTATGGAGAAGAATATGAGGATGGTTGGAGCAAAAATAGAAGTAAGCACGAAAAATCATGTCACTTAGTGAAATCTTGGTAGGTTTTTAGGTACCAAGATTGGACCTGAGACCGATGCCTTGTTCTCCTTCCCTTCTTTTTACTTATCTGAGTATAAAATAATGAAGAACAGAGATTGTGCCAACAAAAAATAAATATAAATGAGATAGGCTATAGGAGTACTCAACTATTAGGAGTTCTTGGTCCAGTTGTCTTAGGTAAGGTAGGCATGGGTCAGCAAACCACCACTTAGGATGACCCCTTTGATAGTTCCTTTAGCTGGTCTATATTGGAGCAATTGGTTTGCATCTACTTTGATCTCTTTGTTTGATTATGCTTGGCCTATTCATTATGGAAATCATGCTTTGATTTTGTTAGGGGATGGGGTAGGAATTGTGTTTTGTGCTATGTTGTTTGCTATTTGGATTTTCCTTACCTACTAGTATTTTATTTGAAGCAGCTTGATGCTCTTTTCATTGTGTATATGCAGATCAATTTGTGGATTCAACGGGCTGAGTCACCCTATCCCATGGTTGCCAATGAGAGATGATTTTAGGGTGGAATTTAAACCACAAAAGTGGCATGAGAGCTATAAAAGTGGCGTGTTTGTTGGTGGAAAATGTCTAAATCACTGATTAAGTAGTTGGAGATTTAGGATGCCACTCGTCCAATCAAATCTCGAATCCGAGGTCATCTACCCCCTCCAATTGGCCCAAAACCACTTTCAAACAGTGCAAATGCAATGGGTGGAACTAGTTATTTGGCAAGTTAGAGTTTAATTAGGCTTAAGAGAGGGAAAATCTCAAGAAACACAATGAAGGGGGGGACATATTTTTTTTAATGTATCACTTTTTAAATTAAAAAATGATAGTTTGTGCCTCTCTAAATCATAACTCCTCCTTTCGACTGTGAGATCCCTAACTTCTTCACTCCATATCACCACACATAGCAAGAGAAATGATACATTCTATGGAAAGTTCAAATTTTAGTCTTTCTCTCTCCTCTTTCTCTCTCGCCATAAACGTTGTTTTTGTGTGGGCTAAGAGGATGAGGGAAAATGGGTGCCAATGTTTTATGAGATGCAAGGAATGGAACAAAGAAGCACAAAGGTGAGTGTCAAGGGCTATGTGATGGCATCAATGGTTCTAATTTTTGAAATACGATACATCATGTAATTGAGATTTAGCATAAGTACCGATTTATTGCATATTATGTTGTATCTTTTGTGTCTATCATGGAACGTGGTTGAAAATGCTTGAGTTATATTTTGCAATGTTTGCAATCATTAAAAACTCAGCCACTTTTAGTAGTTTATATAGAAAAGTTTAAAATTGCAAAACCCAAGATGTAGGATTTAATGCAAAAATGAAGATTTTGTTAGGTTTTGTGGGTTTAATATTATTCATATGAAATAATAATTGATATGCTAATGGATCATAGTCCATACTAGTCACATTTTTTAAAAAATCAAGAAAAATCAATCATTTATGTTCAAATAGATGAAAAAAATAAAAAATAATCTTTTTGAAGAGAAAAAATGGAAGAAAATTAGTTTTAATACACAAAAAAATTTCAAAAATTAAGAGAGTATGTGTGGATATATAATGAGGGTAGGATATGAGAATTTCCTTAGTCTACCTTCATTTATGTGTGAAAAGTGTGTATTTATTGCTTATTTATACGAAGAAATATCAACAAAACCCTTTTACACCTATATACAGAAGCAAAAACCTAAACAATAGGGAAAAAAGGATTGAAAAGAGGTAGGATTTAAATGAGTTCTAATTTCATTGCACATATAGGCTTTGGTTTATTTAAGTTTGAAGAGGAATAGTAGCACAAATTAGCCTGGTATTGTCCCTTTGCAATGTAGCATAACGTTAGAGAAATGAAATCATGAAAATGATGTTTTTGCATGACATATGACTGATTTATAGTTGAAATTGTTTGAGAAAAATGATTATGTTTGAGACAACACATCCTAAGGTCAATCCCTAGGGTGTAGGAGAGCCATAGTGAAAGAAATGAGAGAGAGAGAGAGAGAGAGAGAAATGGATAAGGACTAGGCCAGAAGGGTAGCAGACATGCTCCCTATTCAAATCATTATCTTCCATAGTCTAATTGTGTACTCACACTCATCATACAAAAATAAGGTAACCTATACGTAACCATAGTTGAGACAGTGTGACCCAACCTTATTCAACTAAGGTAAACAAATTGAACCAAGGTTCATGAGCTTGACTCTCAACACTCCCCCTCAAGCTCAAGTGTGGTACTTCACTCCAAGTAGCTCTTTGAAATGCACAAACTTATCTTTACCCAATGACTTGGTAAATATATTTGCAACTTGGTCTTCATCCTCACATGGACCAAATCAATGTCACATGCAATCACTAATTCTATGATAAAGTGATAGTGTACTATTAAGATGGCAAGCTCAACACGTGCAGATATTGATGATGGATCGCCTGGCTAGATGGGTCTGCACGTCTACACTTAGCACGTTGGTGGTCATTATGATACTCACATGGCCACTGACTTATCACTTATTATATTTAGTTTGTTACACCTACCTACAACTGGCAAAGATATAGCGCCAATCAATTAGTGTAGTCTGTTTTGTGCTGTTTGACTTAATAGGCCACTTTTCTTTATGTTATATCTTATCTATACTTTGTGTGCATTGTATTGTGTGTGGGAGAAGAAGAAGAAATCAACAAGAAAATTTTTTGGCCTCCATCTCTCTTCTTGTGTTCTTGAGTGAGCTTCCTCTTGTATATACAATGTGTGTTTGGCACAGCAGCTCAAGCAAGTCCCCCCGCCACATGATTCTTGACATGTATCTCAATGTGCTTAGTCCTAGCATGATAGATTACTGGCTAGGAGCACACTACTCTTCTTGTCACAATAGAGTGTGACATGCTTGACTTCCTGCATGCCCAAATCATCAAGAAGATTCATGAGCCATGCTGCCTCACATGCAACTAGTGCAACACCTCTATACTCCACCTCAGTAGTAGAGAGTGCAATTGTTGGTTACTTCTTACTACTCTAGTTGACCACACTACTACCAAGGAAAAATGCATACCCACTACTAGATCTCCTATCATAAGCACTTCTTGCCTAGTCAGCATCTGTATATCATGTAAGCTCCAAAGGCTTACCATGCTCACAAAATAGACCATAATCTGATGTAGCCTTCACATATCTCAAGATCCTCCTCACTGCATCCAAGTGAGGCTTTATAGGCTTTTGCATGAATTGGCTAATCGATCCAACTGAATATCTAAGGTTTGTTCTAGTAATGGTAAGGTAAATCAAGCTACCCACCATTTGTCTATACATAGTGGCATTCTCAACCAATATTTGCAAGTAGCTTAACATTTTGTTCCAATGGAGTGCTCAAAGACTTGCAATCCAACATACCATACTTGGTTAACATGTCTTGTGCATATTGCTTTTGCAACAACCAAGTACCATGACGTGTAGAGACAACCTCAATCCCAAGGAAATACTTCAGTCCACCCAAATCTTTGACCTGAAATTCAGCATGTACCATTTTCTTGATCTCTCCATTTCTTGTGACATCATCACCTGTAATGATGAAGTCATCCACATAGATGACTAATATCACATAACCATCCCTTGTCTTCTTTGTGAATAGGATATGATCAGCCTTGCCCATAGTGAATCCAAGTTTTTATAAGCATGCACTTATCTTAACATTCCAAGATCTAGATGCTAGCTTCAACCCATACAATGCTTTCTTCAATTTACACACACGTGTAGGAAAATCTATATGTGCATAGCCCTCACGCTAATCCATGTATACTTCCTCAACCAAATCACCATTGAGGAAAGCAATTTTCACATCCATCTGATACATACTCCATCCTCTAGATGCTACTAATGCAATCACTATTCTCATGGTTGCCATGTTTGCAACAGGAGTGAATGTCTCCTCATAATCAAGACCATATTGTTGTGCATGCCCTTTTGCCACAAGTATTGCCTTGTATCTTTCCAATGTGCCATCTGATTTGCACTTTATCTTGTATACCCATTTGCAACCAATAGGTATTTTTCCTTTAGGAAAATCAACCAAATCCCAAGTGTCATTTTTAGCCAATGTTGAATATTCCTCATCCATTGCCTTACACCAATGATCATCCAAAAAATGTTGCTATGTACTCACATGACAATGCTGCAATAAGGGACATTGAGATATGGCATAAAAGGATCAGTCATGTAAATGTTCAAAAGCTGAATAATATGTAGCATAAGCAAGTTGTAATTGGACTCCTTAAGTTCAAGCATGCGGAATTGGGACATGTATGTCAGTCTTGTCAATTTGGGAAGCAATTAAGGCTTCCATTTATGAGGCATGTAAGCACTACTACTAGACCATTACAACTTGTACATTATGATGTATGGGGATCCTCACAGAATGCATCTCTTGGGGGATCACATTACTATGTGTTATTCATGGATGACTATAGTAGGTACACATGGTTGTATGTGCTGAAGCACAAGAGTGATGTCATGGATGCTTTTCAGGACTTTAAGAGACATGTGGAGAAAGAATTGGCTTGCTACATCTCATGCTTGAGATCTGATAGTGGTGGAGAATATGCTTCTAAAGACTTTGATCACTTCTCGGTAGCCCATGGGATTAAAAGGCAATTGACATGCAGGTACACACCACAACAAAATGGTGTGGAAGAATGAAAAAATAGGGTGATCATGGAATCGGCAAGAGCCATGTTGAATGACAAAATCCTACCAAATGCATATTGGGCAAAGGCTATAATGACTACAGTGTATGTCATGAATCGTACACCAACAACAGGTATACATGAGGTGACTCCTCATGAGAGGCTTTATGGGATAAAGCCAGATATTAGACATCTTAAGGTCTTTGGATACTTGGCATATGTACATGTTCTAGATGAAAAGAGGAAGAAGCTTGATCCAAAGGCAGAAAATGCCATCTTTATTGGGCATGCACAAGATATGAAAGTGTACAAATGCTACAACCCTTCTACTCATGAGACATTAATCTCAAGAGATGTAGTATTTGATGAGCTGAAATCATGGCATGAGAATAAGATCACTTTGATGAATGATGATGATGGTTGTGATGAGACTTATGTACATGTAGGTACAAATGAAAGTGCAAAAATTTTTGGGCCTTCTAAAGATGCCACTACATCAGTTAGTCCTTGGACAGGTAGATTGAGGACTTCAACATCTTTGTCCACTGACATGGGTATGTCAGTGAGGGGGAGAAACCTAGGGGTTTTGTAGCAAAGGGAAAAGAGAAGATGGCATGTAAACTCAAGAGGAGGATGTATGGGCTGAAATAGGCACCTCGAGAATGGTAACACAAGTTTGATACATTCATGCAGTCTTAGGACTTTCACAGGAGTCAAGTTGATCACTACTTATACGCCAAGAAGGCAGCAAATAGCAGCCTAATTATCTTGGTCTTGTATGTGGATGACATGCTGATTGCAGGCGGGGATGTTTATGCCTTAGACTCTCTAAAGAAAAATCTACATAGCAGTTTTGTCATAAGGATCTTGGTGATGCAAATCGCATTCTTGGGATGCAGATACTTAGGTATAGACCAAAAGGGCTTCTCTATCTGTCCCAACAGGAGTATGTATCCAAGGTTTTGCAGCATTTCAATATGAAGGGGGTAAAGTGATTTGGGTTCCATTGCCTCCATATGTGAAACTTAGTGCAAATGACATCCCTACATCTAATGATGAGAAGGTTGAAATGGCCAAGATTTTGTATGCTTCAGCTTGGTAGCTTGATGTATCCTATGGTTGCGTGATGGGGATTGGATAGGTATAGGATTTCAGCTTTGTACATACTTGGATGATTCTTTTCCTCTACCTTTGGGCACATTTCTTTTAGGGGGGAGGTTGTTGGGAATAAAGGGCCATTGTGCCCACCCAATGTATGGGCACCCTTTAGGGTTGTACCTTTATTGATATACCTATCTGGAAAACCTAAGTGGTACTATCTTTTTTCTCATACCCACAAATTGTCTCTGTCTCTCTATCCCTCTCTCCATGCATCATTGCATCCATTGAAGCTTCACACTCCATCAATCAGTTCACTTCAAACAATTTGAAGAGGCACTTTACAAAAGGTTGGAAAGGGTGCATAAAACAGTAAAACCAATCATGGAAAAATGGAGAAGAATGAAGAAAATGCGCAAGAAACATAGCACCATCATGCACCCTCTATGTTGATATCTTCCTTCATGAGGATCTAGGCACTTCTAATCACGTATTCAAAGCCTATTCCCCTTGGGCTTCACAATGATACCACTTTGTACATTGATTTGAAGAAATAAGAATGTTGAAAATTTAATATTTCTCTCTCCTAAAAAAATTCAGACTTACTCTCTCCTCTTTCTCTACCTACAAAGCGCTTATTCTCATGAGAGAGGAGGGGGAAGGGGATGAAAGTGTGAGAGATGAAGGTAGTGTCATAAAGAATGATCAGGATACATCACTGAAGCCCATGGGAGTTTTCCAAGAGCATCAACTACCTTGGTTTTCGCATGGGGTAACACCCACTTCATGATATGGAAGCAATCTATAAGTAATCGTGTTAATTTTCATAGCAAATGATGGTGAAATGAGAAACTATTTTATATTGAGGAAAATAAAGGTCAACAGTTAACTTTTTAGCACTTCAAATTTTATGCTCACTATTTTCTTGATTTTCTATGAAATATATGGATGAAAAATAAGGAAAAAAATGGAGAAAAATAAAAATATAGAAAATACTTATACTTAGGATAATATAAAAAATGTTATCATGCCTATGTGATGTGGAAGAAGAGTATAAGGAAAGAAGAATGTGGTTGCCATGTCAAAGGAAATTCTAACATCCCTAATAGTGCAGTTCTTTGTATTACCTAAAAATGTTATTTAAATAAAGAGGAAGAAGACAATACATGGGCCCATCTTGACCTAAGGCTTACTATGAATTTGAGCACATTACATTGGTGGAAGATGCATCGCTGAACCTCTCTCTCTATATTTATTTATTTATATTTATATATATCCTCTACAATTGTTGACAACAACCTACACATGCTATCTAGACCATAGTCCTTTTTCGTTTAAATATAAAGTTTAAAAAAATATGCACATGGAGTTCATGCCAGCAATATTCTCTTTGATGATGTAGCTCAACCATACTAATCAAACATTTGCAAATATGCTGGTGCATAATCAACCTCAACATTGAAGCAATCCCAAGGTAAGGCCCAAGCCATTTAATGGCCTACCAATTAAAGACATACCCATCTGGGTCAAACACTTCAAAAATGCATCGAGCTACCACACATAGAATAAGGATCAAAATTCTTTGGAAACCAGAACATTGCTAGAAGGCATCTCAACAACTTGGTACATGCAACAACCTATTCAAACAAAAGCTTACTTATCAATGCTAGAAGAGGCACTAGTCAAAGATTTTTATCATCAAAGCATCACATAAACAGCTCTACTGCAATTAGACAACCTTAAACAAAAACAAAATGAACCTATTGTTTAGTTTGCAATCAAGCTTAATCAACTCCTTCTTTGAGCTAATCCTATAATGCCGAAAGAAATGAAGTTATTCTTCTTATTGTCAAGGTTAATTCATGATCTTGTTTGCAGAGTTCATGACCAAGGTTCAATGACCTTTCAACAAAAAGCTCTTCAAATAGCCCAAAGAATAGAAGCAAACAATCAATCAAAAACATAAATTATAACACAAGCAACAAAAAAAACAAAAAAAACAATTCGATGAACCTATCTCGATGAATATCAATGTGCAGAATGCCAATTTACACAAAGGAGGCAGCATTATGTGGCAAAAACACAAGCAAATTGAATCAAGAAAACGTTATTTCCATCAACTAATGACCAAGGAAGACCAAAATGCTTCTATTGCAACAATTATGGGCATATGAGAGGACATTGCAAAAAACTACAACAAGCTCAAGTGCAAAGTCTCCAAATAATCAGAAGTGAGCCTACAACATTAGGAACCGTTCCAAAAAGCCCTTGAGTGAGGCCACACATTCGCAATGTCAAACGAAAGACAACCTTCACCATGTAAAGTATGCACAATAATCACAAACATTAAGGATCATGAGATAGAAGAACTTATAGACATGAGAAGCACAATTTCATCTATTAATTACAAATTAGCAAATGAGAAAGTTAAAAGTACCAATCATAAGGACACAAGAAATAACAATACTTTTTAGGAATAATAAGGACTTTTATCACACAAGAAGAGGAGAGCCACTTTTGGCCACACATAAGAAAGAGCTTCTCATTCACTTTTCAACTTTATATACAAAACCCTAAATCCCTTTGTGGGCGGTCATCCCCTTATCCCCTTTTTTACATGGCCGGCCGTGGCCTAGGCCCTTTTTCTCATTGTCCTTATATCTTCCTTCCTTCCTACCACCCATCTACCTTTACAAATTGCACGGGTGAGAGCCTGGTGCTCTCTAAATTAAATCATGATGCGCTTGCACTCTTTTACAAAAGTATTAACTTGCGCTTTTTCTTGTGCACCTTTTTCCTTTATTTAGGACTTTTCTGCACTTCTTGTGCTTCCATATTTTTCTTGGCACGCCTTTGTCTTCCGTTTCACTTTTGCCTTGGTCTTTGTCTTCTGCTTTAGATTTTATAGATTTTCCACCTTGTTCGTCTAACGGTTAACAATCCGAAGGATGGGTTTTCCTTTCACCCATGTGATTGCCTATCCCATGCTCTTTATTTGACTATCCCTACTACACCCCCCTCCCCCCTCCGGCTATAACCTCCCTTTGCCACTCCATCTCCTTGGATGATTGGACTAGGAGAATTAGTAACTTGGCTTACCGATTAGAGCTTCCCCCTTCCACCAAAAGTCACAATGTGTTTCATGTCAACCAACTAAAGTCCTTCATTGGCACCTCAGTGGACTCTGTCAAAGAACTTTCCCTTATAAACGAAGAAGGTATCATTCAATACATCCTAGAGGCAATCACTAGGTAGTGAGATAAACACTTGAGATCTCAATACATCAAGGAATACCTCATCAAATGGCAAGTCCTACCCCTGGAAGAAGCCTCATGGTGCCCAACCACTATTGTGAAAGAATTTTCTCATCTCCAAGAGGCCCAATGGTGGGCTGAAGACTAGCAAGTTGTCTTCTTCTGACCACACACCATTGCTTGTACATTGCACACTATTTTATAACAATGTTGTACCTACCTAAAATACAGTCACGTACTTCCTACATGGACTAAAATTACACATCATAAGCTCCATTTCGACATGCGACACACCCCATTTGGATTAGCCTATCAAAAGTTATGGCAAATTTACCCAAGCAAGTTTGTAGTGGACAGCATGTTTTTCATAGTCTTCACCCATCTCTTTTCATTATAATGTGGATCAAAGTAGTACTCTGCACCTCACTCCTTAGCCCCTCTATCGGGTCCCTCTTGTTGTCTTTTTTTTTTAAGAGCAAAAACTTTCAAGGTGAAAGGGAGCGACGGATCGAAGGTTGGACTCGAGATCTATGGCGGGAGAGCAAGAGCAAGAAAGGGAGAGACTAGAAATGGGAACTCCAACAATCACAATGTGTGACCGGGCCTTTCTTTATTCAAACTGTCACTAAAAGAATAAAGAATAAAGTGATGGTGATGGGCGCCTGCCACCTGCAGTGTGCAGTGGCGGTGACTGTCAGTGTAGTAATACACGGGCAGCTAGGCAGAGACACCTTTACCTCCAACAACCTCCCACTTTAAGGCAAATCTGCCCCAGTGAGGAGTGAAAAGAAAAAGAAAAAAAAAAGACAGTACAACATGTACACATGTACAACAGGATGAGGAAAGACGCCATCTCATCCCACGCCCATCAACCTCCTGAGGAAGGCAAAGCGCTCTGTAGAGAGGCTTTTCGTGAGCAGATCTGCAGGATTCTGGTCAGTCAAGATCTTGATAAGATCAACAGGCTTGTCCTCAACGACCCCACATATGAAGTGATATCTCACCTCAATGTGTTTCATATTCGCATGGAAGACCGGATTCTTGGCTAACTGAATAGCACTCATAGAATCCAAATGCAGTGTAGGTGTTTATCATAGCACAAAGGAATGGAAAATGGAGCAGAAGTGTGGAAAAAATGGAAGCCTAGAAATTTGAATGATTTAAATGACGGTGTCGCCTCGAAAAAAGAGAAGAGTAAAAGCGCACCATTAGATATGAAGGCGCTCTCGAATCTTTGTAAAAAGAGCGCCGGGCTCACTCCTGTGAAAATTGTATGCATTAGTGGAAATGGGATGAGTTGGAACGGTGGGAAATAGGAAAAGAGGGCCTAGGCTAATGGCCGGCCATGTAAAAAAAGTGTGGATGACCGCCCAAAAGGTAGGGCATGTATATAAAGTTCAAAAGTGAATGAGAAGCTCATTCTTGGGTGTGGCTAAAGCTTCTTCTTCTTCCTCTCTTGCTTCTTACCTTCATGATTGTGCTTGAGTGAGGGATTGAGGGAGTGTGAGGGAGTGAGTGTGTGAGAGTGAGGGATCATGGAGAAGAAGCTCCCCATCTTCTCCCTTCATTATTCCTTCCCTTCTCCTCTTCTCTTGTCTCGCACAGCTATGGGGGATGGAGCTTGACGGAGGGGGCTTGAGGTTGCTTGAACTTACCACAAGGATCATGGAGCCACCGGAGTATGAGAGAGAGGAGGGGACTCGATTGAACATCAAGGTAAGCTCACCACACCCGCAAGGTAGGTATTGCGAGTTGGCTATGTGAGAGGTAGCCATGGTCGTTCGGCTTGAAACGCTTGATCAATAAGCAGTCTGTAGGTCTCGGGGTAGATCTTCGTAGCTCCCCTACATTTTGGTTCCGTTGGTGGGACCGACGGAATCGATCCTTAAGTGCCACGTGCATCAAATCGAGCATGGCAGTAGGGTTTGCAGCCTGAATCGGTGCTCTAGATAGTTAGGAGGATTAGGAGATTTTAAACCCTGGAGCAAGTAAGTATTTTGATTTGCTCTACTGAATGTTAAAGGACCATCTGTCTTTATTTCAGTTTCTGATTTCTGTTGCAATAGGTTAAGGGTAGGATAGGAAAAAGAAGGGAATAGAAGGGTTCTGCTGCTACTGGAGACAGGGAAGTTGGGGCGCAGATTTAGACATCTGGCTGGAGGAGTGTATGAGATTAATCTCTGAGTCTACAGCAGACTGAGGGAGGTAATAAGGGGCCCAAGAGACCATGGGAGGCCACATTTGACACCCTACCTTCTGAGAAGACTGTGAGCCTGAGAGCCCGGAAGATCATGAGGTGCTAACCGATCAAGCGCCTCGTCGCTTCGAGGTATGCCAGACATTTCCCTCTTTTTCTTGCATTTATTTGGAAAGCGCAGCACGATTTGATAGAGTAGGCATTGACCTAAAGGCGCCGTGTGCAACTTGCGGGCCGTGGGCCGCACTGTCAGCGGACCAATCCGTCCGATTCCCAAAATTGGACCATCCGATTTCGAGAGTCGGACAGTTCGACTCCCATAATCGAACCAGCCAAAAGAGAATCAGACCATTGGTCCGATCCGACTCTTACAATCGGACCAGCCCATCAAGTCAGGCCACGTGTCCTAGTCCCAGGCTTGAGCCACTCGACCCATTGCAGTGGTCGGACCATCCCCATCCGAATAAGGGAAGTTGAACCTGAGTAAGACTGGACCCGCCCATCTGACTCTGAGAATCGGACCAGTCCCTCCGATTCCCAGAATCGGACCAGTCTGTCAGAGCTTGAATAGAAGGCTGTTCACCTAGGCCACAATCCTGGGTACCTTGGTCACGTCTCTGATCCCCCCAGGGAACGCAGTTTAATCTTGGAAGCTAGAGACTAGACAAGGTGACCGAAGATTCATCCCGAATAGCTAGACACCAGGCAGACATAATTTGGAATTGGACGTGACGTTCAGGGACCAGCCAACCAACTAACCAACCCTGAAGCAGAATAGGGAATGCAATAGGGTCTTTCTGTAAGACTTTAGACTGGCCAGGACATGCACCTAGAGCCACATCAGGCTACAAACATAGGCAGTAGGGGGAGTCTGCATCAAGCATTTAGTGCATCCTCACCTCACCTTCTGATTTCATCACCTAGGGTGCACTACAAGGAAAGGAAAAGCCTGCTTCCACACCGAGCACTAGAAAGCACGAAGCACAAGTTGTGGATAAGATTAACAATGGTTTTCAGTAATAAGGAGCTCAACAGGAAACATAATAACATCAAGGAAACCACTACTAGGAGAGGATCCCAAAGCATAGCTGGCTACTAGAGAACCCCATCTGTAGGGCCCTAAGAGGACACGAAGATCCGAAAGACAACAACATAGAGAATCGGACGCTGCCAAAGTTACTCAAGTTGATCGACGACCTGGTGAAACTGGAAGTGGAAGCAATGTCAAGATCTCAAGGCGGACACCGACTGGACTTGGGAGAATTCCCAGTCATGGTGCAGGAGTTAGTCAACGAATATGACTTGCTGGCCAAGATGGTAGTTCAGGGTAGGCCAGTAGAGGAAGTGGTAGCAACCCTAGAAGAGGAAAGAAAGGCGATCAGAAGGGCGGTAGAGAGCATGATCACCTATAACCATGAGCAAAAGGCTACCCAGACCACACATCGGTGGCTCATGGACAACACGTCTACTGAGCAGGGCGAGCAGCCTTAGCCACAGCCTTACTCTTAGGATTAGGGGTCACACAAGGGGCAAAGGGGCAATCTAGGATCCCTATAGTGGCGAAACAACTGGACAAGCATGAACTTAGCAACGACCCATATAGCTTTGTGGAGTAGTTCGAACAAGTTTGTGAAGAAAATGGCCTCACAGACCCTGCACAATGCTCCCAAGATTTTGGGTTGTGCTTAGGTGATAAGGGGAGGGTGTGGTACACTAGTCTAGATGTAGTCGAGCATGGAAACTTTGCCCATCTTAAAGACCACTTTATCAAGAGGTTCTCTGAGGCAGGATACTCCGACAACCTCATCGTCCGCTTGATGAATGTCAGTCAGAGGAAAAAGGAGGACGTGAGAGAGTACGTCACACATGTACGTAGCCTCTTCAAGAGGATCACAGCCAATGAGTGACCTAACGAGAAGGCTGTGTCTACAGTGTTCATAAATGGAATCCGTAGTGAGGAACTCTACAAGGCCTTGGCTAGTAACTCCACCCTACACAAAGATGTGCTGGCTAGGGTTTTTGATGAAGCAATAAGGGTGGACGACCAGCTTAGGGAGCGAAGCATGAGGAACACCAGTCGGGATGGTACAGGCCAGAGGGCTTCAGAGCAGTCAACGACGTCGAGAGAGAGAGAGAGCTCTAGCGCACAGGATAAGGGAAAGGGAGTTGACCAAGGCCAGGACCTAGCTGAGGTGAGGATGGAGCTTGCACATTTGCAAGAACAAATAAGGAAGCCTACACGAACTCATGTGCAGTGTATACACTGTGGTGGAAACCACCTTCCAGCCGAGTGTCAAGATCCTAGATTTAGGCTGTGTTCGAACTGTGGTAGGTTCGGTCATGACGCGTTGCACTGCAGATTGCCCAGGAGGTTTCCATATGCACAGCAATACAACCCTCCTTACCTAGGCAACAGGCCATCTAACTTCCTTGACAGGGGAGCCCAGCTGGCACTTCTAGCACCAAATGACACGAGACCAGTCATCCCTAGGCTAGAGATAAACCCAACAGGCATACCCAGACCACCAGGACCCTACATAACCCAACCACCGAGTGATGCTCTTGTTCACTATGTGGAGGAACCTAGTGAAGAAGAGAGCTACGTAAACCCATACATCTCCTATGACGAGGAAGGCAATCCAGTCCTGATGGATTATCGACCAGTGCCGGTGATGGCGCTGGGCAGAGGAAGAGTCAGAGGCTTTGGAGGACCAAGCCAAGAGCCAATCTCATGTTGGACCTGCGGTCATCTAGGCCATATCTCATCACGCTGCCCAGAAAGGGAACATGCAAACCAGGACAAGGCTGACCTTCGATGCGCCGAATGTGGGATCACACACCTGTTTCCTAACTATGCTAGGCAGAAACTATCAGCCAGTCAGGCCAACATGCCCTCTGCGCCCTTGGGGCTATTTGGAGTGGAGACCTTTGGTGGGGAGAACACACCCATCCCACTGCATGTCATGACGTGAGCGCAAACAAGACGTACAGGCATCTCACTGCCTGGGCCAAGTAACCTGTTTGCAGCCTCGTTGGGAAAGAAAAGCCAGAGGAGAAGGAGAAAGAGAACAGACTCAAGGATCACTCTTAAGACTGAGGAGGCTACAACCTTAGTGGCAGGAATGGGGGTCATGGATGCCGAGGCAGAGACCTCATCCCCCAAGATGGCGGAAGTAGGAAGTGCCAAGGTGGGGGAATACCCTCATCCCAGACGGCAACTCGAGGCTATCGCCAAGGTAAAGGAGTGGGTCAAGGATGCCCAAGAACACCTTAAAGATGTAGAACCCATATTTGAGGATCCGATGGAGGACCTTTCTAGTGCAAGCACACCCGATTCACCATCGCGACCTCAATTGGGGAATGCGCTAACACCATGAGAGATGCCACAAAGGCAAGACCATGGAGAAGCTTGTCAACAAGCTAGCCATGACATGTGGCTAAAGAGCCGTGACCAAGGAGGAAGCCAACCACCCAGCAACCTCCTCACCACCTTAGTAACCACCCTAGTGACCGCGAGCTTGGGAGACCTACTTCGACAGCACCCTCCATTGCGGCAAGAATTGAGGCACTAGGTGGAGGGGAAGGGGGAAGCATGCTGCCACTGACTTGCACGAGCAGGACGCAGTCACGCAAATTCCAAGCCTAATGCTGCACTCAGCTCCAAGGTCACTGCACATCAACGCTTTCTGGGAAGGCACTGAGATGCATGCAGTCCTACCTGTTTTAGCCTTGGGGGATGCAACACGGAAAGGAATTGTAGACACCGGCGCGGAGGTCAGTGTCTTGAGCCATGCAGTTCTACAGGCCTGGGGAAACCCACCTATGGAAGCGGCTAGGTTTAATGTTACATTGGCCAACGGAATGAAGGTCAGACCATTCGGGGTCTTAAAAAACTGGCCAGTGAAGGTCGCAGGAGTGCAATTTTTCGTAAATTTCATTGTCATGAAGGGTGTGGACTATGACATACTGCTAGGCCGGCCATGGATGAGGAATGCATGAGTGGCTGAAGACTGGGGAAACAACCTCATATTCTTGGGGAATAGGACGGAAGAGGTAAGGGTTGAGATGGACACATGGAAGACTACCCCAGCAGCCGACCTTGATGCTATCTCGACCATGCTAAAAAGGTGATGCCCAGGCACGCAAGCCCTATGGGACACTGAGCAAGTACATCCCTTGCCTTGAGGACGAGAGGGATTGGATGCATGTCTTGGAAACCATTGACCTGCCATTCTCAGATGAGGAAGAGTTGTATAAGCAAGCTACTAAGTCACCAAGCATGCCAGTAGAGGAGCCCACTATGCCACTCTACATGATGGCGGGAAGCTCACAGGATCTAGGGAGACCGGTCTTGTTCCACACCCCCACTAACAAGCTCGAGCTTCAGGGAATTGTAGAGTACCTGACCACTAAACTGAAAAGCAACAAGGCGGCTACTCTAAAACCCCTAAGCGATCTCTTGGCTCAGCCTGAATGGGAATGGACCAAAGTTCACGATCTCAACCTATTATACAACTGGGCTTTAATCGCCGACGAAGAGGAGATCGGAGAGGAAAACTTAGGGGAAGACGAGCAGTCCGAGGGGCAAGACTCCGATGATGAGGAGTACGAGCACTGTTGCTCTGAGACGGACGAGAGCAAAGAAGAGTTTAACACGATAGATTATGACACTGAAGGGAGAGCAATTGAACAGATCGAGGCAGACTCTAGGCCAAGAAGGGAAAGGACAGGCAGGAATGGAAAAGGAGTCATGTGGATGGAATGTGATAGGACTTGGCTGGAGCATGTGGGAACCATGGATTATGAGCAGGCAGGGGTGACACAATCGCTGGTAGTCCCAATACTGAAGACGGATTCACCTACTACTGAACTACGACCCCCGGGCGAAACCCCTTCCTCAAGCGAGGGATGTGAGTTTAACTCAGAGTCTGAAGTCAATACAAAGAGTGATCCTGAAATACCCCAACCTTCTAAGGTCAGACGCACCAAAGGGGACTTGCCAGTCCACTTAAGGCACAGACGGATCAAGGAGGGAGCCAGGAAGCAAACTAGAGACTCAGAAGTAGAGAGGCAAAAGAAACCGCAGGACCTCTCCAAACGGTTCACGAAGTTTAAGAAGGGTGATAGAGTGGTGGTTTTGCTAGGAGCAAAGAGACAAGGGCAAGCCAGTGAACCAATTGACGGACCCGCCAGGGTCAAGGAAGTCGACCTGGCAGGGGAAGGCAAGAAATCCCGACCTATGTTCATTGCTGACGACTTGACCAAGGAGGAGAAGGCTAGACCGGTTGCTCTCCTGCGAGAGTATGTCGATGTGTTTGCCTGGTCCTTGGAGGAACTGAGAGGAGTTGATCCTAGGATTGTGACCCATAACATTCCAATGGTCCCAGAAGCAGTGCCAACGAAGCAGTGACCTTACCCTATGAATCCCAAACACGCCCATGCGGTGAAGGAAGATATTGATAAGCTCATGAAGGCGAGATTTATATATGAGATCGAGCACACAGATTGGGTATCACCCATAGTGATCGTTATGAAAAAGAACGGCAAGATTCGAGTGTGCGTGAATTACAAGAAGGTGAATGCCGCTACAAAGAGGGATAACTACCCCTTGCCATATACCGAGCACATGCTGGAGAGAGTAGCAGGCAAAGAAGCTTACAGCTTTCTAGATGGTTTCTCTGGTTATAATCAAGTGCAAGTGCATCCTGACAACAGGCACAAGACTACCTTCGCCACGGAGTGGGGTGTCTTTGCCTACATCATTATGCCCTTTGGGCTAATGAATGCTCCTGCAACCTTCCAACGATTAATGTGCACGATCTTCAAGGATATGCGGCGATGCGAGCTGGAGGTGTTCATAGACGACTTATGCATACACTCCAGTTGGACCGAACACTTAGAGAGGCTGGGGGCTGTCTTCGAACGATGTCGGTTATACAAACTCTCGCTGAACCCCTTGAAGTGCCAATTCTGGGTGAAGCACGGATGCATCCTAGGGCATGTAGTGTCACGGAATGGAATTGCCACTGACTTTTAAAAAGTCAGGGCCATTGCCAACCTCCCACCACCCACCAACTACAAGGGCGTCCAGTGTTTCTTAGGCCACACAGGGTACTACAGACGCTTTGTATTGAACTATGCGTTGATTGCTAGACCATTGTACAAGCTGCTGATTATATTCGAGTGGATTGAGGAATGCCAACGCGTGTATGAATAGTTAAAGAAGGCTCTCACCACTGCACCAATCTTGCGAGCCTCAGACTGGAGTGTAGCATTCCATGTACACATAGATGCCTCCAAGTTTGCTATCAGAGCTGTTCTATGCTAGCCTGGTGAACATGGTCTTGATTAACCTGTGAGCTTTGCCAGCAAGCAGCTGATCGAAACAGAAATGAACTACTCCACTATAGAAAGGGAAGGGCTAGTCATGGTGTTCGTCGTAAAGAAATTTAGGCACTACATGTTGGCCACGCCCTTCGTCTTTTTCATGGACCATCAAGCCTTGCTATATCTTGTGAACAAGCCATGCGCCACAGGTCGCATAGCAAGGTAGTTACTTCTCCTGCTGGAGTTTGATTTCTCAATGATTGTGCGTAAAGGAAAGTAGCACTACATGGCAGATCCCGGTCACTACCCAGACAATTCTCTGACGAGCCAGTACCACTACGAAGGGACCCCAACCCCATCGATTGGCCTTAGGAATTGGTCATCTGGCGTAACCGGGAGTTCCAGATGAGGCCTTTTGAGCTGTCATTTTCCTACCAACGCTCGCTAGACCGGGCGTTGCCGCTTAGTATTCTATCCAAAATCAAGGATCTAGCCAATGGCCTGGCAAATAGATGGGTGGAAGAAAGGAGCCTAATTATAACCAGGTGGAGGCAAGAGCTCGCAGATTACTGGCAAGACAAGGTGAACCGGATTCCCAAATCCGTCCAAGGCTACGAGGCACAGCCGAAGTGGCGGAGGAGGATTTGGGATACCAATTTTGACGCATGGACCGCCTTCTGCAACTCACTCCCCGAGGAACGAAATGACCCCACCTACATGCCCTACCCCCGCCGGCATGGAGTGGACTATGACCGCACTATTCATGGGGATTTTGATTTTCCTAAAATATATAATGTAAATGCCCGAACTCGCGAGGAATGCTTAGTTTTTAGACTAGAGGATATCCTTCCATCCATCACCCGTTTCCTCGCGGACTTCTCCTCCTGCCCGGATCCTACCTTCCTAACCACCTGCAATTATCTTAGGTTGATCAAATTCTTATTAATACAAAAGCCTACCGCTGAGGAAGCTCACCTTCCCCCCTTCTTTTTTGACATCAATCTAGGAATCGATAGTAGAGCTATGACTAGATTAATGATGAGGGCAACCCTCCTTCCCTCCTTTTGCATAGAACTCTTAGGAAACATGAATGACACCCGCTTCACAAGATGTAACCATCCCTTTTTGTCATCCACACCTCTGAAGGCCCCAGCTACTATTAAAGAATACATCCAAAGACGTGCCTTTCTATCCCAACGCCTGCGCGACCACCCCGCGCTTTGATTGACGGTGATCGGCACTAGCCAAACGCCTTCTATGTTTACCGTCTCCAAAAAAAAAAACACTTTGCTCACCGCACCTAGGGTTCACCCGTAGCCCCTCTCCTCACTTCACGCTTAGGGCACATCAAGGGCAGGACTTCCAGACCTGTCACCCTAAGCTCTGCACTGCACCTCCAACAACGCACAAACTGGGTCCTCAAGTGTGAGACATTACCAAGGGCTTGCCCAAGGTTAGACTCATCTCCCAGTTCCACTACACATGCACTTACACCTCACCAGGAGACAGACACACCCCTTAGGGAGAGCACATCCTTCTCTTGCAAGCTATTCTAACTCAGTTGGGGCCTCCCATTGGCATAGAACTTGGAACCCCGTGTTTTTCCATGATTATAGAGCCCCGGTCGTCACAGTCATCGCCAATGCCAAATTCCAACTGGGTAACAAAGGCCGAGCACCTTCACGAAGATCAAAGCCAGCCGAAACCTCTCTAAAACATCGGAAATCAACACCCCATTATGTCTCTTTCCCAGCAGCACCTTCTTAATCATGGTCATCTGCCCACCAATTCCACTTAGCACCACTCCCAGGGTTGCTCCTGCTCCCCATCCCAGTGCCATGGGACTGGCACTCCGCTAGGAGGGGGTAATGTTTATCACAACACAAAGGAACGGAAAATGGAGCAGAAGTGCGAAAAAATGGAAGCCTGGAAATTTGAATGATTTAAACGACGGTGTCGCCTTGAAAAAAGAAAAGAGTAAAAGCGTGCCATTAGATATGAAGGCGCTCTCGAATCTTTGTAAAAAGAGCATCGGGCTCACTCCTGTGAAAATTGTATGCATTAGTGGGAATGGGATGAGTTGGAACGGTGGGAAATAGGAAAAGAGGGCCTAGGCTAATGGCCGGCCATGTAAAAAAAGTGTGGATGACCACCCAAAAGGTAGGGCATGTATATAAAGTTCAAAAGTGAATGAGAAGCTCATTCTTGGGTGTGGCTAAAGCTTCTTATTCTTCCTCTCTTGCTTCTTACCTTTATGCTTGTGCTTGAGCGAGGGATTGAGGGAGTGTGAGGGAGTGTGAGGGAGTGAGGGAATGAGTGTATGAGAGTGAGGGATTGTGGAGAAAAAGCTCCCCATCTTCTCCCTTCATTGTTCCTTCCCTTCTCCTTTTCTCTTGTCTCGCATAGCTATGGGGGATGGAGCTTGATGGAGGGGGCTTGAGGTTGCTTGAACTTGCCACAAGGGTCGTGGAGCTACCGGAGTGTGAGAGAGAGGAGGGGACTCGATCAAACATCAAGGTAAGCACACTACACCTGCAAGGTAGGTATTGCGCGTCGGCTATGTGAGAGGTAGCCATGGCCGCTCGACTTGAAACGCTTGATCAATAAGCAGTCCGTAGGTCTCGGGGTAGAGCTTCATAGCTCCCCTACAATAGGGATAGCATCAATACCAAGATCCGCAACCAAACAACCCAACCAAATGGCCTCCTTGCAAGCCTTAGTGGCTGCAACATACTCGGCCTCTGTAGTAGAAAGGTCCGTGCATTTTTGCACCCTGGACATACAAGAAACAGCACCTCCAGCATATGTGAATACATAGCCGGAAGTGGACTTTCTACTATCTGCATGTCCTGCATAATCAGAGTCAGTGTACCCCATGGCTCCTATATCCTGGCTGCCATAGCATATGCACATATCTGCAATGCCCTTCAGGTACCTCATGATACCCTTCAGGCATCCCAATGCTTCTTGCCAGGTGTAGCCATATAGCGTGCCACAACACCAACTATAATGGCAATATCTGGACGAGTGGCTATCATGGCATACATAAGACTGCCCCACTGCACATGCATAGGGAATCTTGGCCATCTCGGCCCTTTTCTCATCTGTCTACAGACAATCAGCCTGTGATACCTTCACATAAGAAGGCAATGGACAACCAATAGGCTTTACGTCCTGCATGCAGAAGCGACAACCAATAGGCTTTACGTCCTGCATGCGGAAGCGCTCAAGGACTTTATGAATGTACTCCCTCTGTGACAAGTACAGGAGTCCCTGATGCATGTCGCGTGTAATGCGCATACCAAGTATGTGAGCGGCCTGTCCCAAATATTTCATCTCAAAGCTCTTCTTGAGTTGATCCTTAAGAGCATCTAGCTCATCATGAGCTTTCCCTGCTATCAGCATATCATCCACATAAAGTACTAAAATCAATAAAGAACCATCACGGGCTTCCTTCATGTAAAGACACGGATCCATAGCACTCCTGATGTAGCCCTGTGACTGCATAAAGGCATCAAACTTATGATACCACTCCCTAGGTGCCTGTTTCAAGCCATAAAGACTTTTCTTCAATTTGCACACTAGGTGCTACCTACCAGGTTCTGCAAAGCCCTTAGGCTGCTCCATATAAATCTCATCATGCAAGTCCCCATGTAAGAAAGCCATTTTGACATCCATCTGGTATAAATCCAAGTCAAGCTGAGCAACCAAAGCCAAGACTAAGCACAGGGTGGTCATCTTAACCACAGGAGAAAAGACCTCGTCAAAGTCCATACCATGCTCCTGCTTAAAACCCTTTGCTACCAATCTAGCCTTGTATGCCGGCTTGGGGTGTCCAGGGATACTTTTTAGCTTGTACACCCACTTGCATGGCAAAGCCTTCTTGCCCGTAGGCAAGGAAACCAAATCCCAAGTGTCATTCTTATGCAGGGAGTCATCCCTGTGCATAGCCTCATCATAGGTGAAAGGCTCTCCTGCATCTGTAACCAAGACATAATGCATAAAGGGCTGAAATCAATCAGGTGGACGTCTGTCTCTAGTAGACCGCAGGCTCTGCTGCCTACCCAGCTGCCTGTCCAACACCCTGACCATGAGCATCTGCTACAGCTGTAGGCTATCCAACTAGCTGTGCGAGAGCTCTCAGCTCCTCTTGAAATATGACCCTGCGGATCTCAACAACTCTCTCAGGCTGCCTGTGCATTTTGTCTTCATGAAAGACTACATCATGACTGCGGATGACTTTTCGCGCCTACGGATGACTTTTCATGAAAGACTCTTGGGATCCAACTTACTTCTCTTGTCCCTGGGCACATGGCAAAAGGCCTCACATCCAAAGACACGGAGATGCACATAAGAGGAAGGTTTTCCAATCCATACCTCCTCTGCAACCTGGAAATCCAAACCACTAGAGGGTGATCTATTTATGACATGCACAGGCGTACTAACTGCCTTAGCCCAAAAGCTCTGTGGTAAGCCTGCATGGCTAAGCATATTGCGTACACGCTCCTGGATGGTTCTATTCATCCGCTCAGCCAAACCATTCTGGGGGGGGTGTAGGGGGCGGTCAACTGATGCTTAATACCCCTCTCATCACATAACTGCTCAAAAGCACGCAAGACATACTCACCCCCATTATCTATCCTTAGGCATTTTAGCCTATACCCAAACTGGTTCTCAACAAATGCAAGCCATCTCTGAAACACAACCAAGACATCGGATTTCAGCTTAATGGGATAAGCCCAAACTTTTCGTGAAAAATCATCTATGAACGTAACAAAATACTTTGCACCGCCCATAAACTGACAAGGCATGGGCCCACAGACATCCGAATGTACCAATGCCAAGGGCTCACTCATGCGTGGCCTACCAAACTTCTTATGCGTAGACCTAGTCTGCCTGCCATAAAGACAATGCTCACATGAATCAAAACATGCATAATCAAGGGGTGGTAAGTACTGCAAAACAGAAAGCATTTTCATTCCCTTCAAAGACATATGGCCCAAACGGGCATGCCAAAGAGATACATGTGGGATAGAACCGACAGACAAAACATGATCAAGGGAAGAAGCTGATACAATCAAGGGGTAGAGACTGCCAGCCTTGGCACCTCTCGCAATCACAAGTCTGCCACGAGTGATCTTCCATGCAGAGTCTCCAAAACATACATGATATCATGCATCATCAAGCTGTCCAGCTGACATGAGACTGTGTGTCAAAGAAGGTACATGACATACATCCTGCATAACAAAATTGCTGCCAGAAGGAAACTTCAGCCTAACATCACCCATGCCCACAATATCAAGAGAGCTGTCATCACCCAAGCACACAAAACCCGAAACAGTATGGTATGAATGAAACCACTATCGGCAAGGTGTCACATGAAAGGATGCACCTGAGTCTAAGAGCCAGTGTATCTCTGTCATCTGCAAAGCACTAGAAGAAGCTGCTAGGATATAATCATCATCATCAACATTCTCAGGCTGCATAACATTGATCTCTTCAATTTTAACACTGGACTTTGCAGGTACTATGTTGCGATTAGAAGACTTATCCTGCACTTTGTCTTTCCCCTTATCTTTACGCCTTTCATTGCGCAATTCATGGCATTGTGGCCTAATATGGCCCTTTTTCCCACAATGGTGACAAGTAACATCTTCATTCTTGCCACGGGATTTGCTACGTGACTTCCCACGAGACTTGGACCGAGATTTCTAAGAATCCCGTCCACGGCCACTACCACTGCCATGCTTTCCATATCCATCATTCCTACCTCTAACTGTCATAGCATGCAACACACGAGAGGCATCCAAATTCTTACGGTTAACCTCTTCTTGCAGAAGAGCACTCTCAACATCAGATAATTTCAAGGTAGCAGTAGAGGCACATAATGCAATGCGGAATGCATCCCATGACTCATTAAGAGTACCAAGCAAGAAAAGAGGAGTGACACCCTCTGTAAAAGTGATGTCCTAGGAAGTCAAGTTCTTGATTATAGCATGGAACTGGCTCAAGTGAGTAGACATAGTCACATTCTCCTTCATGAACAGATCCATAAGCTGCTTCAGCCAATACATTTGGCTCACTAGACTTTTCTTGTCATAGAGATTCTTGATTTTATCCCACAACTGCCATGCACTCTGTTCTTCCTCAAATACATTGTAGTGAACCTATTCTGTGAGAGACAATACAATGGTGGACTTGCATAACTCATCAAGCTCAAGCCATTCCTCATCTGGCATAGTTGCAGCTGGATGTCCGCTTAACCTCAAAGGTTTGATCTGCGATTTCTGCACCAACACCTACCAAATCTGGCTCTTCCAATAAGAGTAATTCATATCATCAAGCTTAGTGATGTTGAAAATAGCATGATCAGTGGACGAACTCGCCATAATGCAGGCTGGAAGACTATAGACAGTTCAAAACTACTTGCTGTTTACTGCAGAAAATGACCAAAAAATCACCAAAATCGAGGAAAAATGGCAAAGAAAGTGGAACCAAAGTTGTTGTCTACCAAGTACTAGTGAAAGTACATCATTTCAGAGTGTTTTAGCATGAAAAATCCATGTCAGTCCATACATATATGCTTGTTGTAATAAATTTCAGATTTCAGTAAAAGAGAGCTAACAATGCCAAAATTGGATCCCAAGGTAATCAGATACTGCCAAGACCAAAGCCGGCATCATGTGGGCATAGCATAAGCATATGACGGTCGATAAGCATGAATCCAACACCCAAGTATGTCATACAAATATCTGCCAGTGAGTAGGCACACCCCCCAGGAAACGGGGCAAAGTGTTCCTGCAACTACCAAAACTTGACACAAGTAGGTGTCAGTTCACAAAGATATGGATCCAAAACTGAGACTTAGCTCATAAGCATACAGTGAACCAAGACATATGATGTATCATCCCAAAAGGTAAGAAGTCCCAAAGTCTCAAGTGTCTGAGCTGCTCAATAGCATGTAACGGCTCAATGCATAAAAGTACCACCTGCTCAATGTCTGATAAGCATTCAAGAATACTCCCACTGGCACAAAAGCCGTATGTACGAGCTCAAGAGCTCAAGCCAAGGCAAGACACAGTGCCAATGACATAAGTCCAAGAAAATACATCAATAGTACATCCCGAACATGTAGGCGGTAGAGCATCCGTATGTAGCATCCATAAGCATGTAAGACATCAAAGTACTGTCAAGAATCGCGTGGTGGGGGGACTTGCTCAAGATGCTGCACTAAACACATACAGAATGCACAAGGAGAAGCTCACTCAAGAGACAAGAAGAGAGATCGAGGCCAAAACGTTTTCTTGCTGGTTTCTTCTTCTTCTTCCACACACTTTACAATGTACATAAAGTATAGATAAGATACAACATAAAGGAAAGTGGCCTACTAAGTCAAACAATGCATAACCGACTACACTAGTCGACTGGCGCTATAACTATGCCAGTTGTAAATAGGTGTAACAACCTGAATATAATAAGTAATGAGTCAATGGCCATGTGAGAGTCATAGTGACCACCGACGTGCTAAGTGTAGATGTGTGGACCCATCTAACCAGGCAGTCCATCATCAATGTTCGCATGTGTTGAGCTTGTCATCTCAACACTCCCCCTCAAGCTCAACTACATCTCTACAACTCCAAGTAAGCTTTGAAACTTTTGAAGCTTCTCTGTACCCAATGCCTTCGTGAAGATGTTAGCTATCTGATCCTTTGTGCTGACATACACCAAGTCAATCTCACTTGCTAGTACCTTCTCTCTCACAAAGTGGTAGTGTACCTCAATATGTTTTGTCCTGGCATGGAACACAGGGTTCCTAGCCAACTATATACTGCTCATGTTGTCACAATAAATGACAACTGGATCTTCCACTTGCACACCTAAATCAGCCAATAACTTTTGTAGCCATACTACCTCACATGCTGCTACAGCAGCACATCTATACTCAGCCTCTGTACTCGACAAAGCAACTGTAGGTTGCCTTTTGCTGATCCAAGTAAATGCTGCACTACCAAGAGAGAACATGTATCCACTGGTAGATCTTCTATCACACATACTACCAGCCCAATCTGCATCTGTGTATCCAAACACCTATACATCTGTACCTGCCTCATAGAAAAGTCCATAATGTAATGTGGACTTCAAATATCTCGATATGCGTCTGACTGCATCCAAATGTGGCTTTCTCAGTACTTGCATAAACTGACTCACAAGACTGACAGCGTAGCTCCAGTCTGGCTTTGTAATGGTCATGTAGATCAAACTTCCCACTATCCTCCTGAACATAGTAGGGTCTTCTATCTCATCCCCAATATCAGCACTCAACTTTACATTCTGCTCCAATGGGACTGAAAGTGGTTTGCATGTTGTCATACCATACTTGGACAACATATCCAAGCCATACTGTCTTTGGGACAGCCATATACCATCATCACATCTGATCACCTCAATGCCAAGGAAGTACCTTAGCTCACCTAAATCCTTCATCTCAAACTTCTTCTTCAAAAAGTCCTTGACTTTAGCAATCCCACTATCACTATCACCTGTAATAATCAAGTCATCCACATAGATGACTATGATGACCAAACCTGCATCTCCCTTTCTCACATAAAGTGAGTGATCAGCATCAGAAACATAAAAGCCAATATTGACAAGATACTCTCTTATCTTGTCAGACCATGCTCTAGGTGCTTGCTTGAGCCCATAGAGCGCCTTCTTCAACCTGCACACATACGTGGGATGCTCTAAATCTTCATAACCTGTTGGTTGATCCATATACACTTGTTCCTGCAAATCACCATGCAAGAAGGCATTCTTCACATCCATTTGCTGCAACCTCCAACCTTTGGCTGTTGCCAAAGCAATCACACATCTGACAATTGCCATCCTAGCAACTGGACTGAAGGTTTCATCATAATCTATGCCATATGTCTGGGCATAGCCTTTTGCAACCCGCCTAGCTTTGTACCTACTAATAGAACCATCTGCATTGTGCTTAATCTTATAAACCCACTTACATCCAATAGTTTTCTTGTCCTTTGGCAATGATACTAGATCCGAAGTCTTATTGGCCTCTAATGCAGCCATCTCCTCATCCATTGTTGCATCCCAATGAGTATGACCAACAGCATCCTCAAAACAAGTGGTCTCAACATCCTCAACTAGTTTCACCATATAAGCATAATGGTGAGCTACATAATCTTCAAAACCAAATCTTTTAATAGGGTATCTGACCCTGCTCGATCTGCGTACCACCGGATCACTCAATGGAGCCTTTACATTACTATGATCTCTCTGTACACTCTATAATTTTTTCTACTTATTTATAGAAATTTACATATAATTACTGATTTTCTGATGTAGACTGATTACTCTCATAGAAAATTATTTTCTTAGCTTATTTCATTCCATGGGAGCAACAAATGCACACCAAAAACCCAAAAACTACATATTTTTCCTAAAACCGCCTAGTCTCGGTTTTGCATGTCTTACACACAATTATTATGCAACCGCAGATGCTCCGTTTCAACTCCAATTCACGTGTCTCTCCACTCTTGCTTCATCATTTGACAAAAAATGTCCATCTCAATCCATCCCCCTCTCCTTTACATTGATCCATAAGAACAATCCACAAGAGGAGAGAGGAGAGAGGAGAGAGGAGAGAGAAATACTAGAATGAGATCTTGCTAAATAGTGCATCAAATTCAATCATTTCTGGAGCAATGATGGGTAAAAAAAATGGAGCATCTCACAATCAAGAGGGTTCCCCATGAGGTTGCAGGCTCATAAAATCATTTTTTAATGAGGTCATCGAAAAAAAAGTCCCCCCTCCCAAAAAACGTTTTTTCTTCATGCCCCTTCATTCTACAGGGAAAGTGGTTTTTTCGCTTAAATTTAAAACCCCAAAAAACTAGTTCGGATCACTTTGGGGGTTTCACACTATGGGAAAAATGGTTTTTTGGCTTTTGAGGGGGGAAAACGTGCTCGAAATTGAGATCCGTCTTGATGGTTGGCTTCTGACATCAAAATCTAGAAATAGGGCACCTGCCACGCACTTTTCAGCTTTCTAATCATGTATCTACTTCAGAACGTGAAACCTTACGGGGATTAAATGGGGGGTCAAACAAACTGCGATTGACGAACCGAGACTTGCATTGGCTTCCTAGCATTGAACTCCATCTAGGAAAACTCCAACTCATTGATCCACAATTGTTTCATTTTGCATGAAAATTTGTTCTTTTACGACCTCCCATGCTCTTTTCTGCTTCAAAAATTGTCTTTAAAATCCGCTCTCACCCAACAAGCCACCTATGAAAAAGAAAAGACCAAGGATCTTAGTTCTTGAAGAAAATTATGGCATCTAAATGCAACTCCCAAGATAGACCCTTAATTTTCTCAACACAAGCTTAGCAACAAAAAGGCCATCCTCTCGAGTAGTTTTCTTTTAAACTTTAGGCTTCCTATAATCTAGGCATTCACATTAAAATAGTATTCTAACTCACACCTTTCTTGGAACTTAGTTATGGTCTATAGAAAGTAAACATTATTGCATTTATGATTGTACTTGGAAATAACATGCTAGATTATATAAACCCCTTATGATCCCCACCCAAATCTCTCTCTCTCTCTCTCTCTCTCTCTCTCTCTCTCTCTCTCTCTCTCTCTCTCTCTCTCTCTCTCTCTCTCTCTCTCTCTCTCTCTCTCTCTCTCTCTCTCTCTCTCTCTCTCTCTCTCTCTCTCTCTCTCTCTCTCTCTCTCTCTCTCTCTCTCTCTCTCTCTCTCTCTCTCTCTCATAGATTTGTTTGAGATCATGTTTCTTACTTTAACCTTGGGTCTCTCATTCATGTATAGCCATATGTACTAGTAAAGAAACAATAAAAAACTCTTCATAACAAGCTTTTCCAATCTATAAGTGTCATCTAGGCTCTTGGGGTAAACTTTAACTTTAGAAAGTTTCAAAGCCAATATGCATCTAAGCATGAGAATTTTATCTTCCTAATTCCCTATCTCAAAGTTCCATAGATCTTAAGTCTTCTCATAGTCACAAAATATGATCATATGGTCATTTAGATACAACTAGAGTCATTGCCACATTGAAATGTATAGTCATTTTAGTCTCATATTTTGCAACATAAATTTTCCACTTACATTGGCATTGGAATGTTGCTTGCTATACACTGTGTAAAAATTAGAAGACTACACTCAAGGATATCAATCTCACATTTGCTCATTCTTAGGTTCTTTAATCAAACCAATAGCTTCATAATCAAAATAAGGTCATGTATCATCACCATCCTCAATAATAGCTGCAAATACATTTTTAGAAAAAACATGTTTATAAACACTAAAAGGCATGTGCCCTAAAGCTCCAATGTTCAATCAAGCAAAGAAAAGGGAACATGAGATTTCCAAATCTAAAGAATAAACTAAAGTAGATTATATAGAAAAACTTGCCTTGCTAATTTCGTGCTATTCTTAAAGGTAGTCTACACCAACTACAATCTAAAAAGCAATAGCAAATGACAGGGCTATGTGAGTAAGTAAGATCGTGTAGTCGGCTCTTTCAAATGTGCCTTGTCATGTGTGATGCATTGAAAACCTTCTCGAATCAATCAATTCATTTGTCTATGTGAAGCTACAATGAGTACTAGCTTCAACAAGCCTACCTTGTCATAGCAATGATCTCTAAAGCTCTCCTCTATTTTGCAAGTGAACCACTTGTCCCTTCTTCCTATCCTATTCGGCAGCTTACATTATACATCAACAAACTAGGGAATCTTCCCATGGCAAGGCCACATGTCATTGCAACATATTTTCACTTTATCGAGTTCAATTATAAGCAACAAAAAAATATTTCAAAATGCGCATGTAGGTGAATGGCGAGAGCACTAGCTTCTCATCACAAATACTCAATTTGAAAAATTGTGTCTATTGCAACTAGACCATTATATTATTCTCAAACAGAGATTTTTAGTTCTTGACTACATGGAAACCACTTCCACACCATCATGTAGGCTAATATTTAACCATAGCCAATCTCGAGACACTTTTCTACCTCCAAGCAATGCCAATGTAGATCTATTAGCTTTTTACCTTCATGCTTCTTTGAAGTAGCTCTCATCTTCTATTCCATCCTTGATCCATGGCTACTTGTTTGTGGATTTTGTTAGATGTGGCA
Source organism: Lygodium microphyllum (assembly GCF_053477565.2). Taxonomy (NCBI): domain Eukaryota; kingdom Viridiplantae; phylum Streptophyta; class Polypodiopsida; order Schizaeales; family Lygodiaceae; genus Lygodium; species Lygodium microphyllum. Next base: position 174,437,412 of record NC_141139.1, read on the forward strand.
TTAATAGGTTGACAATGTGTCTTGATGAGACTTCAGTGGTGGGGAGAGTAGGGATGGGACTATGAAGTTCTTCACAAATATCTCAACAAGACAAGTGGATACTTATGGGGATGAGAAGAAAAGAAAATGTGAAGCTCTACTCTTATTACCTTGTTCTTCTCCCATCTTAGGCATTTCATCAAGCATAGCTTCATTTTTTTATGGCAAGCACAATAGTTGAAAGAGTGCATGAAGTTTCCATATGATGTTTTTTTTCAATTATTGACTCTGCAGAGAATTACTTATTTAAGATGGAGAATGAGATATAATCCATGCATTAGTAGTCTAATCAAGTTATGAAACTTGTTCAAATAACTTATGTTAGAAATGTAGGAGATGTTGTGGAAAAGGCGCTCCATCTTTACATACCTTATGTTAAAGGATAGGAGGTTCATCAATGGCAACACTCTTTCTACAAGTGCATTGATAAATCTCTGATAATATTCCACTGATGACAGAAAGATGTGTACCTCTTTTGGAGTATGCGGCGGGCTCAGAGTGACTATAACCTATATCTTTTTTGGGTCAGTCGCAATATCAGTCGAACTAACCACATGGCCCAATAACAACCCATAAGGCACCCCAAAGACACACTTTCGTGGGTTAAGAGTAATGGAGAACTATCTACAATGCTAAAACATTTCCTTAGAATAATCAATTGCCTTTCTCTTGTGGTGGTTGCCTCCAGATCATCAATAAATACTTTTAACTCCTCTGGGGAGATATCACCAAAAGTCTTATCAACTGTTCGTTGCCAAGAACCAAGTGCATTTGCATAACCCAAAGGCCATCACATGGTATGCAAAGGTACTGAAGATAGTGATAAACATCATTTTCAGTTTGTCTTCCTCCACAATAGCCATTTGATTGTATCCAACAAAGCAATTCATAAATGAATAAATTTCCATATCTGCTAATTGATCCAAAATCTCATCAATGAATGGTAATATATAGCAATCCTTAATCATCTGTTTATTAAGCTCTCTAAAATCTACACAAAGCCAAATCTGATTATTCTTCTTCTTCCTGATAACAATTGATGAACACCATTCTGTGTGTTGAACCAAAAATATCATACCAGCTTTTCATAGTGTTGTCAATTCTTTGAACTTTGAATAGATCGTCCCTTAATTCAAAAGGCATATGTCTTACTTTCTGTCACACAAGGCAGCTACCTTCCTTTAAGGGGATAGTATGAATAGCTAGGCTAGGAGGAATGCCTCTCAGCTCATTATAACTCCAAACAAAAATGTCATGGAATTCTTGAATTAAGGACACATAGTCCTTCCTCTCTCCCAAAATAAGCATGGACCCTAATTTGATTGGTCGTGAATCATTCATCGTACCAAGGTCTAACTCGATTACATCCACATCCCTTATCCTCTCCTAAGCTTCTATTGGCTCATTCAAAGTCACTTGATAGATATCCTCTATAGTGGACCCCTTGTTCGATTAATCACTTAATGATAACTCACTAGTAGATGGAGCATCTAATGTATCTAACTTGAATGAGGACAAAGGAACTCTCTCACTTTGAGGAGATTCTTTCAGGATAGGCATCTAATACTACACAATTGGCACCTCTGGCAAAGATCAACTGACCAGTGGGTATATCAACCTGACAATCTAATTATAAAATCCATGGCCTGCCTAGCAATACTTGATAGCTAGGTCGCCCTACAAACCTAATGATCCTAGAGTCCAGAATGCATTCCACATTGGCAACAATCACATGGACTTTGGTAATGCAACCTTCAAGTTGTCTTAAATTGTCATCCTCCATTCAAAGAATCGTGGAGGCATGTTTTTTTATTTCTAATCACAACCTCTCCATCAATTCCAAACTCATAGTGTTTACAAAGGATCTTGTGTCTGCAATAGCATGGTCCACTAATATTCCATCAGCATATGCTGCTACCCTTTGACAATGCTTTTCAGCATGTTCAAACCAATCATTGCCTACCCGTGCTATTCCCAAGTGTTCAATGATATACCCCATGCAAAGAATCTTCTTAAATTCTTTACGCACTCCTAGAGACAATTAATCAACTGCAAAAGGTTTACATTCAACTTAACTTCGCAAAGAGAACTCGCTAAATTGAATTCATGATAACTAGCAAGAGCTCGCTTTTCTTGCCAAACCATTCTCTCCTTTGGTCTTTAAACTAGCTTCGATGCTCCTTTCTTGGCTTTTTCCTTCTTCTTTGGTGACTCCTTATCCTTCTTGGGGTTGGCTTTACCATCACGGCCTTGAGAGGTCCACCTTGCACATCAGGATTAAGGACTTGCATTCCCTTATCATCTTGCTTAGGGTTTCCCTCGATAGGTTTTACCTTGTCTTTATCAGCTTCTTTACCCTTTTGACCTCTCATAACGACCCTACCATAGGTAGATCCACTGCCACTAGGCAGATCCTCTACCATAGCTTTCCCTCTCTGTAGTATTTGCTTTGGTCCCTTATCTTGCTGGAAATTATTTCCTTGGTTTTGATGATTAATTGGACCTAGATGTTTACTTCCTTGCTGGAGAGAGCTAATCTTACTCCAACAGGTACTAGGTAGGTAGCCTGACTTCCCACGTATGTCACATTTAACATTTGGACAATTCCTAGGGAAATATTGGCCACCACACCGCTTACAGCTGAATCTTGAGGGGGTACCCTCTTCGTGTTGTTGACTCCCTGTCAAATTCTACTACTTCTTAAGGAAACTGACATCAATGGCTATTTGCCTATATTGTTTGGTGATCATATTAGTATAGTGCTTCATCATATCCTTAACTTCGCCAATGACATTCGAGGCACTTGACTCATAGTCGCAATCATCTACCTATCGTTCCATTGGCTTGACCACTTGATTAGGGATTGGCTGTTGATTCCTTGGAACAGCATTAGCATTTATTGCTTGGCTTCCAAAATTTGGTGGAGCCATCTGACTAGCCATAGGTGTGGTCACATTAGAAGGAGCTAGCAACATGGGCACATTTGGAATCATGCTTCCTCTCCCATTAGGGGGACCCATGGATATCCCTTGACCGCCATTCATCAATGCCAAATTATTTTCAACACCTAGACTCGGATTCCAGTTTTTCATAAATATATAAGCTGCTTGCAATCGCAATTCTACATCCTCTACTCTTGTAATAGTCGTATCGATGTCGACAAGAGCAACATTGCTCAACTGCACTTGAATGTTAAAGTCTAGCCCATTCAAAAAATATTGCAACTGAGCAACAGCTAGAATAGGAATATAGGTTTGCAACTTACGGAATACTTCCTTTAGTTTCTTGGCATACCCACAAACATTCTTGTGAGGTTTTTGATGTGTGACATTAAGAACATGTAGCCAATACCGACCTCCTCTTTTAGGGGAAAACTCTCTTTGAAAGGTTGCAAAGAATAGATCAATTATAGTTACGGTTTCAACTTCTAGGCTGTGATACCATACTACAACTCGTCCTTTCAAAGTCATGTTGAAGAACATCATCAAGTGTCCTTCATCTTGAATTTCACTACTAAACATTAACTTTTGGAATTCATTTATATGAAGTTCCACATCTTCCTCTACTAACCCATTAAAAATGGGTAGAGGGAACCCTATGGCTCACAAGCATGGCATCCCTATTGGGATTACAATGGGTTGCACCATGGTAACAATCGGATTTGCTAAAGGAGTTTGAATGATTGGAACTACTACTCCACTCGAAGTGAACGAACTGATTGGAAGAGGGAAAGTGCTAGAACTTCCTCCTCCTAACGGACTATGCGTTGAGCTAGGGTTACTAAGACCCTACCCTTGTAAGGATATTGGACCACTCCTTTGTGGAAATATCTTCTAATAATTTCAACCCGCTGTCAAGCCCCTTCAACTCTTTCTTGTTTCTAAAGCTTGGATTGACTGTCTTTTGAATTTATCTTACTGCCTTTTGGCATACACTAACAAACCGGTCTTCCCTATTGATTGAGATTCAAAAATCGCCAATTATTAGTAGCTCCCATCACACCTATTGAGACCTAGAACGGTCTAACACTAGCTCTAAGGCACTAGCCGAGCCTCTACTATTCACCTAAACCACCCACACAGCCTTGCAACGCCAGAAGTGTCTCTAAGAACTTTGCATTTGTCTAATTTTGTAGTCCAATGAATAATTCTTTCCTCACTCCTTACATGGAGTCCCTAAACATGTTGGTGTTATATACCATGTAGCACACACACAGGGAGTACCCCTCAGATGATCACCACGGCTCCACTATGACTCTCCTACACCTCGGGGATTGGCCCCAAGATGCACCGTGAACATGAAACACATTCGCAACAAAGTCCGCTATTTCAATTAAACAATCCAGGAGATGATAGATAAATCTCACCAAATAACTCCCAAGGAACCGAATATCTAGCCCTAAGGCTTGGGATACCTCACACTCTCTACATCGGACATCACTCATACAAATAGGTACTATACATCCAGGATATGATATCATGTGGTGCATCAATGCAAGTGTGTATATGACCATCGTGCTCAAACAAATGTTCATTGACAATCAGCAACGTGAAAGTGCGAAGAGAATTCTTTTCATGATTTTCTTCTACTACGATAGTGCTTCGTTGCATAGGGTTAGCACCAAGCTTCACAAACTCTATATGATATGCACCATGAAACATCAAAATTTAATGTACCTCATCACTCAATAACCCCATACTCCCTACCGTTTAAAAATTTGCATGTGTTTTTAATGTATTTTTCTTTATTAAAAGCGATAAAAACTCACTCTAACAAAGAGATAGGGTTGAACTAAGGCTAAACCTTATGCTCGGCCCTATTATACGTCAACACACATAAATCTTTTTTTTCTTATTTTTATGATATGAAAAGCCTAAATTTTTTTCATTTTTCTTGATTTTTTTTAATTATAGAAAATTACATATTACTTATATTCTGGTTTAGACAAATTACTCTTACGAAAAATGATTTTCTTAGCATGTTTCATTCCATAGGAATGGTGAATGCACACCAAAATCCCAAAAAACTCATATTTTTCCTTGAATCGTCTAGTCTCAGGTTTTGCATAATATACGACTAATTTTTTATGATTCCTTCAACATGACCGATCAAACAGAGCATGGGCAATCAAATACAATCATTACTAACCATTTCATCATAAAACTGCTCATTATGACGAGCATTCTTCAACGTTGGAGGCCCACTAACGCCCTTTCACGGATGCCGATGATCCGTCCAACCTCAATTCACGTCTCTTTCCACTCCCACATCATCATTCAACCAAAAACGTCCATCTCAACCCATCCCCCCCTCTTTTACATTGATCCATGAGAACAAACCACAAGAGGAAGAGAAATACTAAAATTGGATCTTTTTACTCATTGCATCATTTTCAATGATTTTTGAAGTGATGGAGGGAAAAGAATTGATGGAGCCTATTGCCTTGATGATTCACTCTGATGTTGTAGAGCCAAAAAATAATTTTAAAATGGAGATTTGGGGCCACTGAAAAAAACGGTGCCTCCCCCCCCCCCCCCCCCCCCCCCCCCCCCCCCCCCCAATGTTTTCATGGAATGGTGCATCTCTTCATTCCTAAGCTAAAACTAACTAAAGCTTTTGGTTTTAAAAAAACCAATTCACTATTTTGTGTTCACGCTTCCTGCCAAGTGGTTTTTTTTCTTTCGGAGAGGCAAACGTGCTCAGATTTGAGATCTGCCTGGATGGCTAGATTTGTGACGTCAAAATCTATAAAGAGACCACTGTCATGCACTTTCTGACTTCTAGATCATATAGTTGTTTCATAATGCAAAACATTGCGAGGATTAAATGGGGGATCAAATGGACTCTAAATGACGAACCGAGACTTGGGTTGCATTCATTGGCATCGAACTCCATCTAGGAAAACTCCAACTCATCGATCTACAATGGTTTCATTTTGCATGAAAATTTGGTCTTTAACGGCCACTCGGATTCTTTTCCGCTTCAAAAATAGCCTTTAAAATCCGCTCTCAGTTTTCTTCTCCATGATAAGTGGCTGAAACATAAAGGCAATTCTTTACAGCATCACTGGTTATGGTAAGATGGTACATCATCTCAATTAAAAGCTCAAAGACATTTCTACTTTGTGGCTAGGTATTATCACTTGATAAGTTTATAGATGAGACATAACTTTTCAGCATCAAGATATGGAAAGGGGGAGCATGATGGAGCTGGGGCAATCATAAGGGAAACGCTCACTCACAAGGAATTGAAACCAATTGGCTAACTTGTGAAGTGTGCAACTGATGCAATCAACTATTTAAATAAGACATTTCAACCAAGAGATAAGGCACATAGATGTAGTACACAAAGAGTTTGTTGGCTAGTTTCCAAGGATGATGCGCAATGTGAGGACCAATGGGACTATGAGCATGTTGTAGACTCACGCTCATTTCATTGCGTTGATAGATATTCAAAGGATAATCCATGCACTTTACATTATCAAACACTCTCATGTTTATGTGATTCATGCATGTGTGGATAATGGAGCTGATGTAAGAACCAACAACATGAAGAAGAATGGAAATATCTCACCATCCAACCTATCCTAAAATCAGAGGTAGCTTGCATCGATGAGGATGATGATGCTAGAGACATTGACAGTTTTGGTTTTGATTTGCCGATGCAAATTGTCTCTAACATGCTGATTTATAAAGGCAATCCTAATCATTTGTTATGAAGCATCCACCTACCAAAGGGTAGCTTGATATTCACTCATATAAGAAACTCAAATACTCCATTTGTCTCCTTATGCCAAGCCTTTTTCTCAAAGACCATCAAAACCAAGTCCTCTAAGGTGATGCCATCCCTCACATATTAGAAAAGGATACTATTATAGAAGCAAATATACTTGGGTGAGGGGAGATGCACGAAAAGGGTTATAATTATATCCTTCAATTGAGTGATCTTTCCAAGGGGTGTTGACTAATCTCGAATCTCCTCCATCTTGTTGATATGATCCTTCATGGTGGGGCAATGAGATACAAATTGTTGCAACTATATCTCTACGGGCATTGGATGAGAGAAGGTTTTGGTATGGTAAAGCTTTAACATTTGAGTTGAAACCTCAAAGGCATCACAAATGTGTCATACATACACAAAATGCTATAGGAATGACATATGTAATATACAGACACAAAGTGCATCAATGCAATTCAAAAAGAAGAACAAGCATCGAGATGGTCGCAAAAGGCCACCTGGTCCACAAAGGTACATGTGTGAGGATGCATAGTGGGCCATAGAGCTACAAACTCCCAATGGTATGTATGTGAAGTATGTGTGAGGATGCATAGTGAGCCATAGGAATCAAGAGAGTTACAAACTCCCCATGGTCAAACATATCAAGTATTGTCTTGACTTTGCACATCCAAAGCGTGCAATCTGTCATGTCTAAATTTTGGCAATTGGAAACGTTTGTACGAAAAGGCACCTAAACAAGGGGTGTCATTAGAGAGACACACTGACAAACAAACTGACTGACTGACTGACAAAGACAGAGAAACAAAGATAGAGAGAAGGAATGGATGTCTATGAAAAGGGAGGGGGAAGAGAAGGGACACATGATTGATGGGAATAAACTTCCCAATCTTGGCATTCCACCTCTCAATCATGTCAATCCTACATATCTTGATTATTTGACATGTTTTTTTATTTGTTAGACTCACAACCAAATGCCTAGAATGGGGGTTACCTCCCCTCCAAACATTAGCAATGAAACAATGTAGGCATCTCCTATGGCAATTAATTGCAACTAAAATACTCCTCCTCGAGCCACCTACCAAGAACAAGGTTTCATCTGAGTGTTCAAGGGACAAAAGCTCCACATGAGCACTCCATATGAACATACATCTCCCAACCCATGATGCAGCTTGCATGTGGTGTAGGCAATGCCAAGGGAGGGGATTGTTGTGTTCATAGCCATGAGTCTACCAGTTGTGTGGCATAGGAGCCTCCACACAGACAAGATGATGAATGAGCTTGTATGAGGAGAAAATAAAGCATCAAGAAACGTCGGTTTTTCATGAACATTAATACAAGATGTGGTGGCTTCAAATTTGAGTGTGCGCTTCCACACACAAAAAGCTTTACCTTGTAGTGTAGGTAATGGATGATGTTGAGGCAATTCATACAAGTGAGTGTTTTTAAATTACATATTAGTATTTAGGTCAACATAAATACATGAGTATGGCACTCACATAGGTGAGTTTAGTATTGCGCTTTAAACCTTATATAACTAATTTTTTTAAATCTAGGATCAAATCTAGGTTTGAGATGAGTGTAGGACCATGGCACTCTCCAAGATTATTGCAAGTAACCTCATATACATCTTCCCATCAAAGATCAACTTCAATTCACGAGGCACATCACTTTGTTTTTTGATAATGTCCAAACTTCTTCGAACCAACCTTTATTTGATGATAGCCAACTTCCAATATAGCTTGGTGAAATTGCTAGGTGAGTTAGTTTACCTAGTACATGATAATTATTTTGCACATGGAACTTGTTCTTGATGATCACCTTGTTGAGCAAAGCCCTATAATTCTTCTTGACCAAAAAGACTAGAGCACCAAATGGGCTAACTTTGACTTAGCTCAATACCTACTTCAATCAATCCTCCATTTATCTCAAATCTCCTACCCAAGGAATCATTTGTATCACATGCATTTTGTTAGTAGTCGTGTTTGTCATATCTAGTAATCTCCTACATGTCTACCTCAATCTTGACCAAACAAGGACATTATTGTGTTTGTTTTTCATTCTGTGTTTTAGAAACTTTTAAATGGAGGTGACAGCTAAGCAACAGACCCAACGCGACTAACAAATAATCCTACGTTAATGACAAGCCGAACCCCGCGATAGAAGAAGTTCAATTTCCAAAAAAGTTTGTCCATCTGCACTTTTTCAATAACTGGCTCATAACGGTGAAACCAACTGTTTCTAAGAATAATGGCCATAACATGGGAAGTCGTGAAAGCTTCTCTCCCTTTGTCTAACATGGTGATCATTTTTTATCATTTAGATGGGTTGACCTAGGCATGCACATTTTGGGCCTCATCGTGGCCTTGATTTTCCTATTCATAGGCATCCTACCCAATCATTGCATTTAGTCATGAAGAGGATGGAAGGTCAAACACCCTACAAGATCCCAATCCTACCAAAGGCAATCAAAATCCTGAATAAGAAAGGGCTATCAATCTTGCAAGAAATCAAAAACTCTGCCCCAAAGATCACTATAACCACATGGTGCCCAAAAAACTCTTCTCATGGTGCGAAAGGACATCAGGGTGTGTCGAGGCAAGAGAGTGGCATCAACCACTGAGGTCAATCCAAGGCGTGCCATGTGATTGAATTTAGGTCTCCCCTCTGATTTGCCTTCCACAAAAGAACGGGAGAGACTGCTAGAATTTCCACTGACAATGAATTAACGCATGTCTGTCCTTTGTCGACGAATGCAAACGGACCTTGGAAAGGACAATTTTCCATAAAGACACCAAATGATTAAGAAGACCCGAGGCAAACATAGAAAAGTAAGCCTTAGCATTAAGCACATGCCACCAAAAACCTTAGAATCTTTGTATTGCCATGGCAAAGGCCCCATTCTTCAAGAAAAGCACAAGCAATAAGAGTCCAGGTTTGTTAACCAGTACAAAGGACCTGAAACAATGACCAACAGAGGGCTGTGATATGGGTTGTGAGCATAGGAACAATAATGGTCTAGGCTACTTCGAGACACACATGGAATGGCTAAGCCTGAGATTTCCAATAGACAAACTTGGCTTCCAATTTCTGCGATAATCCACTTCAGCAAGACTTTGAAACAATGATGATGTTGCTAACTCGTATCATAATGCAGGTTACTAAAGTAACTTCCTAATTACAATAGAACTTTTTAGTGAAGGTCACGTTAAGATTTCTTCATGAAGGTTACTGTTAAGATTCACAGGACAGTCAGATAAGTTCAAAACAGATAAGACTACAAAGGAGAACCAAGTGTTTTCATGGGCATGAGCCTAAATGTTTACAAAAACACCATGTGAATGTAGATACTCAGCAGAGTGATGCCACACAAGCAGACTTGAACCCATAACCTCAAAAGTTTCAAACATTAGGAGATTACCTTTGCAACTATTCTGAGTGTTTCTTGCTAATGTTGACTAGACTGCTAGAAAGTGCTGTTCTTGTAAGGTTATCAAATGTGCATGCACAGCCATGGCCCTACCCTAAACATGACTGGTCATTGATGAATCGTGCTTTTTGAATGAACTTACTTTCCAGCTACCTTTTCGGAGAACCTCTTTTGGGTTGGCCAACCACTTGGACAACATTTCATCTCGAACTTTGGACATTGTGCAATTATCATTGCTTTTACATTCACTGCCTACAGAGGCAGTCTGTGTGGACAAAGAGTAATTCATGAGTGCTAATTGCTAAACTATACGATTAGAAATCAGAGTATAGCGCACTAAAGCACCGTGCCCATGCGGAGGTGCTCTTATCTCAACAGGTCTAGGACAGGATCCAGGCAAACGTGCCATGGGACAGGAGAGGGAGAGAGCCATGAAAACAACGAGCTTCAAAAACCAGATGAAAGTATTGCTCCCCTGATGTACAACTGCATATCCACCCTGCATATGAAGCAGAACTTGCAGACACTCTGCTCTTTGTACCTGCTCACATAATTAATTTCAAAAATGTACATTGATCACCACAGCACTGTTTGGACTAGTAATATACCATGTCAGGTAACAGCTCAGTAACACCAAACACCTGCACATGAAAGTTAACTTCCAGACACAGAATTGTACATCAGATGAATTGGTCTGCCTTTCTTCTATCAACACAGTCGGCTTGAGCCCAGAGGAAATTGTCCAGGTAGCTGGCAGTCAAGGAGCTTGATGTTGCAGACTAAATGGCACAGAGACAAACAATATCAGACTCTAAAAATATTTTAAGTTAGGCAGCAGATCAGATGCTTCAAAGGAAAGTTATGCACAGCAGTCCAGCAGTCCATTCACAATTCCCAACTATAAATAGGATGTCACATTTTGATGAACCACCCAACCATATCCATGTCTTGGTGCATTTCATGCCTCGGAATCATTTATGATATGCATGAAATGCCTCAGAGTCATTAATGACAAGCAGGCATGCACAGCGGGTTGACTGAGATGCATATGCATTAGACCATGTTTTGCATAGGAAACATCAGTCATATCTTACAAGGGATGTGCACAACTTTCCCCATAAGTACACAAGACATTTACCAACTTATCTAAAATTTAAAGCCGAAGATAATAGTACATAAAGCACATCTACCAACAGTAATGAAGTCTGACTATTATTCAGCCACACCCATAACAGAAACATACATAATTGGAGGTGTCAATCCGATTCCTGGAGCAAATCAATATACGTTTGCTTGAAATTTGATCCCAAGAATAAAAAGAATGTTCACGAGACTTATCAAATGGTTTGCAAATGTATTGAACCAGAACAATGTGTTTTCTGAACTGAAGATACATAAATCTGTGAAGTGCATTAGCCAACACAAAAGGTCCAGACAGCACCTTATCTTAAGGCACTCAATGAACTCCTTAAAAAGGCTTTGATTACACATTTACAAGATGGGACATCCTTCTGGGCAAACCCATTAAGAAGAAAGACATGTAAAGCTGTCTTTACTTAAAACATCACATCCAAACTCTTGCAATCTCAACAAAAAGAAAGCTGTCTTGGAAGACAGCCCTTCAGCATGTCAGCAGTGCAGGCAGGTAACCCAGACAAAAAGAAAAAGAAAAAACTTCCTCACTCCTTGAATCACCCCTTGAAGTGACAGCTGCTCATCAAGACAATATCAGAGACAATCAGATCATGATATCAAGCCCACCTCCAGGGCTAAGCACATGGGCTGAGAAGTTCAAAACTTATCGCTTCCACCAGCTACGTTTATATATACCGTTGGGGCACCATGAATTGAAAACATGTAGCATCAATGTAACTTGAACTTCATAAACTTGCCATAACAGGAAAAAGAAGTCTGAGATGTGATTCAAAGACAGACACATCAAAACTTGTCTGCCAGGCGATCTATTGCCTTGGCCATGATCTCCATAGAAGTGGCAATGCTTTTCATAACCTGAAGAGTTTCCCGATGCCTTCTGTGTCTACCCTCCTCTGCACGTTCCATTCCCTTCAGTAGACTAGATGTTATGTCATGAAGCCCAACATCTGCCTCTTGTTTTCGCTTACGGCTCTTCCTTGGGACTCCACTGGAGGACATGCTATCTGCATCAATTGGTGCATACTTCGGATCCATATTCCTGAGAGGCATTGACTCAATGAGTGCCATCTTAGGATCCCCATTCCTAAGAGGAGTTGACTCCAGTCTAGGAGGTGTAGAATCAAGCAGTGTGATCTTGGGATCCAGAGTCACTAGAGGTGTCGGCTCAGCAAGTGGGGTCTTTGGATCCACATTCTCAACAGCCATAGGGTCAGACACTATAACCTTGGTGTCCACATTCATGGGAGGTGTTGGTTCAGGCAATGTGGTCTTTGCATCAACAATCCTCAGAGCCGTGGATTCGGGCAGAGTCGTCTTGGAATCCATAATTCTGAGAGGAGTTGAGTCAGGCAGCAGTGTCTTTGGATCCATCTCATGAGAAGGTGTTATCGCTCCTTCCTGCCCCACTGTTGCAATTCACATGTCAAAACAGATCCCCAAACTATCAAAACGAGATATCTATAGACAATTGCACCAAATAGTACAAAGTAAACCTTTGCTTGAAGGATCGCATGAATCAACAATAACAAATGTCAGGTCAGATGATTTATCCATAAGCTTAGGTGTATCCACCCCTTCTTCTCCTGCATTTCCAACATTTAAGGAAGTCAATAAGATTGTCCAACATTGTACTCTTGATTGAGATCTGAAACTAATATCAAGAAAGGACCACCTTTGCTTGAGGGATCACATGAGTCGAGAAGAAAGGTTGAATTAACAGATTTATCCCTGCCATAATAATGTTCAATGGAATCAAACACCTCTTTGTCAAAGTGTATGCACTTGAAATTCTCTTTGCGACGTTCTACCGGGGTCATTGTCCAGTAGCTGGATTTATTGTCTGGCTTATTGCGTTGCCAATCTGCAATCTGTTGATACGCTGACCACATGCGTGTCCACTTCAGCCAGGCTTGGTCACCACTAAGGGCCATTCCTTTTTTGCAACAAAGTTTCGCAACAGCCTCCCATTGCTCATCTCTGGTCATAATCTTTTTCATCATCCCACCAGCTAGTCGACTCTTATCGAATGCTCTCTTACATTCAATCAGACATATGATTGTGTGGTGATCCCAATGAAATCTTCCACTCTTTTTCTTGTTGTCATCTTTCCCATTCCTCCTAGATTTTGTCTGGTTAGCGGGTAGGACCTCTTCACAATCAGCAGGTGGCCTGGAAGCACTTGCATTCATCTCTGTTTCATTCAAACCTGGGGCATATGGAACCATTGCAAGAGAGGCTATTCCTTTTGTCGGAAGGTCGGTGCGGTTTGCTGTAGCACGGCCACACCGTGCGAGAAAAGGAGGAGGATGCACAATCTCCAATTGCAGCTTGCTTTCCTGACCTGGAGAGCTTGACAAGAATCCGGCATCTAAGTCAACTTCAGTGTGGTTATTCAAGTCAACTTGCGGGTGAATCCACCGAGCCCTGTCAGACTGCGACAGTGTGTGACTTTTTGACAAGAGGGGAAAGCGCCCCCGCAGCATGGCAAAAGGATATATGTAGGACATGGTGTGCACAGACGGACAAGGACGTGGAGCTGAACAGATAGCAGTGCCTGTGCATACAAAAACCCTAAATATGTATGATGTGCAGTTTTACCAAATCCCTAGCTACGTGCGTTTGTTGGGGGGCGGGGTGGTGTGGTGGGGGAGGGCAGAGCAGCAACCCTAAATGCGTGCAGAAAAGGAGGAGATGCAGAGACATTCCTGTGACATGCAGAGTGGAAACAACAGGAGAATACCTCACTGAATGTTCGCAGGAGAGGCGGAAATCTAACCCATATGCCTCCAATCACAGGAGGATAGATGTCAGCTTGCATAATGTGGCACAAATCTGCACAAAAAAGACATTTGAAAGAGGGGGTACACAAACACACTCAGAATCACAAAGCATCTGAAATAGGGGATATGCAAAACCACTCAGAATCGCACAAAATTTGAAGAAAACAGGGGATATGCAAAACGCCACTCAGAATCACAGAGCATCTGGAACAGGGGAGATGTAAACCAGGGGATATGAAAACACTCAGAATCACAGAACATTTTCAAAAACAGGGGATATGCAAATCACCACTCAGAATCGCAGAGCATCCGGGACGGGGGATATGCAAGACACACCCAGAATCACAGAACATTTGAAAAGAACAGGGGATATGCAAAGACGCTCAGAATCACACTACTTGAGCAGAGCCCACTTGGAGATCCTCTGCAAATCTCACTTAATTTTAGATGAGCTCCATGGTGCTTTTAGCATATGCTGCTGTTAACCGAATTTGAAGCAATGCAAATGATGGGAGGCCAGTGCAATCTCTCATAAGCAGTAGCAGGGGGGGAAAATTTTGGGTTTAGGGGGAACAAATAAGAAAAACAGAAAGAATTTGAGAGTGTGATAATTCAAACCTGTGAAGAAAGGCTAAACAGAAGAATGTTGGTGGCGCCTTTAGCGAGAAATCCATGTCATGTAACAGGTAGAGCCCCCCCCGGCCCCTAATTTACTTTGGAAAGGCGGACATCGGGTGAGAGGGGCAGGAGGCTGTCGTCTCACAAATCAGCGCGAGGAGCCGAGAGCTTGAATTGAAAGATCGACCCCAGAAATCAGCCGCCTGCTCTGTGCCTTATAAACGACGGTGCCTACCTCCATGATTTGCCTTGATTCATCAAGTACGATTTCAGTGTCATAATCTAAGCCTCTCATAAGCTAAGCTATTGGATAGGATTATTAATTACAAACCACTCCTCATGCCAGCAATGGAGGACGGTTTGTTTTCAATGTGTAATCTTACCGAGCCATAAAAGATGATCCGGAAGTAATCCCATTGAACACTTGTATAGTGTTTTTCTGAAACTATGACTTTAGCATAACACCTACATTGTCAAAAAGTATTAGAAACACTCCTTGTCACAAAAGAGGAAACCTACTATCACACAATATTAAAGAACCCTAACCCTCGTTTTGTAATGTACAAGCAAAAGGGTTTCGAAAGAATAGAATATGGTCCATCTCCGAACAATTGTTTATTTGTGCTTGCCTTACTATACCTCTTGACATGGGAATAGCTCCTATAAGGTTTTAGAAGTTAAAAGTTCTCTTTGTTAGCATCAAGGTCAAAGTGACATAAAACTGTTGAATCGCCACAAGGGATTTATGTTTCATTAATTTAGTAATCAAATGACAAAGTTGAGCATTTGGTTTTTATACAACATATCTACATCATTGATGCATATAGGAAAACAAATTCAAATTAGTGCAATGTACTTGATGAGCCAATTATGACAAAAATTGTTGAGGTAATGGTCGACTCAGGGATGCAAGTGTGGTTTATCAATGTTGGTATTGGCATTTATGACTTCAACAAATGAATGTTGCTAGATCATGAAGTACCCTAGAATGGGAAGAACAAACCACAATGGATACAATTATTCATGTTATAAAGGTCACTACAAGTATGCAAGGCTTTTGCGTGAATGCAAATTTAGATGTACAAAACAAGCTTTTGGCCATGTAAATGTACGTCTACACTAAACATCTATGTGATTTTGTGGAGCATTTGCTTAACTTCAAGGTTCACAATATACTTGCAAAAAGGAAGAGGTTTTAAGCTAGGCCCAAATTCTAGAAAGCCATTCTAAAGTAGCAATAACCAAAAGGGAGGAAACCATCAAGATGTCTCCTTACATTCAATCAAATAGAGATGACCAATTTATAGCACCACCTCAAGCCATCACAAATCACTCGAGCTCAAACAAAGACACATACAACAATGTAGCTAAAGCAAAAGAGATCAACTTAGCTATGGAAGGGGAAGAACTAAAAGAGATTCATCAAGCGCTTAGACAATGGCACATAGATAGTCTAGCTAAAGTAAAAGAGAACGACTTGTTTGATATAATCAATGCCCCACCATCCCAAGTGCCACCAATGATCCATGGTGCTCAAAATTGTAAGGCCTAAACATTGGTTGGGTTCTAACTTGTATGTTAGATGAGGCCTATGTGACCGAATGGCAAAAATGTGACCTTTGTGATCTTTGTGGATCTAGGCTTTAGGTTAGATAGAGTAGTCAAGCTAGTAGCAACTCGAGGCACATTACATCGAGTTGTGGGGTGTGGGGAGTTATCAAGGACCCCTATTTTAGGGCTTAGGAGCCACTTGGCTAGGGGGTCTCAAGGGGGTCAATAGTCACCCTAATAAGGGTCTAAGGGTAATGCCCCTCATATGACAGTAAAGGGAATATTCCCTAGCTAGCTAGTGAAGGTTCATAATATGGTAGGTCAGATAAGCTATTCTAGCTATCTTTACAAGCTACTAAAATGGAGACCTCCTTAGAGCCATCATCATCTATATTTCACCCAGTTAGAGTTCTTCCAGCTAGCCTTAAGCTCTTCACCTCTATCATCTGTCAAGACTGCTATCTAAACTTCAAATGAAAGTGCACAAGTGAACAAAGCATCTTTGTATCAGTTTGTTTGGAGTTAAAGTAAGTTTTGTTATTCTCTTATTTGCTACATACTCTCTATTTCTTGCGCAAATTTTGTGCATTATGCTGTGTAATTTTCCACACAACTTAGCTGGAGGAGGGGAAGATTGTGAGCCCATGTAGATTGGCCCTAAAGAGGAAGGTGAATTCATAATGGAATACATGATGTGTTTGCCTAGAAATAATTCAACATGAAAGTGGTCCATTCCATCTAGTAATTCACGCCTCACTAAACCTAGCCCACCTAGCACTCTATCTATGTAGAAGTTTTTTTTTGGCAAAATGGACTCCCTTTGGTTACAAGTACACGCCAAGTTGGCATTTGAAGTTCTCATATTTCAATATTTGTGCCTTTTTAGGCTATTTCTAGACCTTCGAGTGTCTAATTTCAACATTGAAAAAGTCATTTGGGATTTTTGCTAATATCCACAGACATTCCTAATGTCAAAAATACCATAATCTACATCAATCTATCTATTTTTGAGAAATTTATGGACTCAATTGTCCATGAAGTTAAAGTCTATAGCACATGTGTATCAAAATATGATATAAGTAGTATATAATCGAGTAACCCCAACTCATTTGAAAAAGTTTTGCTCATTGAATCCAAAATCGGAAACCTTTATACAAATATGATGCTTTTTCTCTCTCTTTTTTCTATAATGTTACTATTGGGGGTAAAGACGCTTGTGCCTATGCCACCCGTATATTCACTCAATGTACAATACCCACACACCTATTCACTTCAGGTGGTTGGCACCCATCACTATCACATCATTCTTTATTCTTTTAGTGACTATTGAATAAGGGTAGGTCAATCACACATTGTGAATATTGGAGTTCCCGCATCTTGAGTCTCTCTCTCTCTTGCTCTCTTGCTTCATCCTCCATAGCTTGCATCTCCGTTGCTTCCACTTGCTCATGCTCCCACTCAAGCTTCTTCCTTCAATTGGTATTAAAGCTGAGATCAACGAGCTTTACATGCCATTGCCTTAGCCGAATTTGAAACCTTCAGGTCATTACTTTAGAGCAACTATGGCTTCTTCCATTCAAGGTAAACATTGACACTCCCACTTGCTCCCGACTTATCCCACCCTACACAGGACCTCCTTGAGGCTCTATTAAGTCTTAGTTGAGCCTCTATTATGGCTCTTTATTATTGTTCTATCTCCATGACGACATGCACAATATGGACTACAAGGATAGCCTTTCAATAGCCTCCTCTCTTGGTTGAAATCAATCATGGTAGCTCTGTTGCTTCAACTAGTCACTCAAGCAATCATTGGGCATTGCATGCCTCCCTCCCCAGCATTGGTAATCACCCCATCATTGGTAATCACCATTGAGCATTGGTTTTGAGCTCATATGGTTCAAGAATTCACTATTTGAACAAGGCAACATGCTATCATAACATAGGGACAACCATTTCACAAATTGTTTGAGCTCATTTATGCTCATATGCTGCTGATATGATGTTTGAATTATTGGTAGATATTCAAATGAAGCTTTGAGATGCTCATGGCTTGATTTCAGCTACCATAGGCCTATTTATGTAGGGTATTTCAATGATTTGATACAGTGTGTAGCACACTATTTGTCTGGGAAAATATATACTTATTGCTTTATGATGGTATTCAGGTACTTCAATGGATGTATTGATATATGACATTGATGTTATGCATCTGGATATGCTCTTGAAAGCTTTTGAGCTTTGACTTTGAGGTTGGTGACATTCATATTGGTAGTAGCTACTTGCCATAGTGCTCTTACACTTACATGCTTGAGGATTTACTACATGTATTGCTCTTCAATGCATGGTCTTGATGTATCTTATGTAGAAATTGCATAGCACAATGGATAGAATCTGAGCAAGTAATAGAGAACACATAGCAAATATGAGAAGAATAGAAATTACTTTAATTTCAAATGATCTAATACAAAGATAGCTCTGCCCACCCATGCGCTTGCACTGTGAAGCTTAGATGGCGATCTAGACATATGATAGGCGAAGAGCTTGGGGTAGCTGGAAGAACTCTACGGGGTGAAAGATAGATTGACGATGGCTTTAGAGGGGCCTTCCTTTTACAGCTAGGGAACATAGTTTGGTTGGCATGTCCAACTATATTATAAATCTTTCCTAGTTGGCCATGGAATATTCTAAGGAATATTTCATTTAGCATCGGGGCAAGGGTACTGCCCTTGGACCCTCATCAGGGGGGACATTGGCCCCCCTAAGTCCCCCCTGCTTCTGCAGCCCCTGGACCCCAAAATAGGGACCCTTGATAACTCCCACACCCCGCAACTTGATGCATTGTGCCTCGAGTTGCTACTACTACTCTAACTAAACCAAAGGCTAGATCCACAAAGATCACCTTTTTTCCATCTGTTCATGTAGACCTCATCTGACATACAAGTCATGACCCATCCGTGCTCACACATGGCTTCTCCTCATAATGGGGCCTTACAACATTGAGCACCATGGATCATTGGGGGCACCTTAGGAGGGTGGGGCATTGAGCATATCTAACATCTTAAATTCCAGATGCTTATGTATTTCATGTGTTGAGCTTGCATTTACTCAGTTGGGATTCAACTTTGTTCTAGTGGGAGCTACCTGTTACTTGAATAGTTGCAAAGGGCTTTGGATTTACATAGTTGAGCTTGAGCTTCTTTCATTGAGACAATGGAACTCATTGAGATATGTATATGATCTTTTGATTCTTCTTGGATGCGGTTACCTTTTTTGTGGGCTGATCTAATTCATATATTGGACACTGGCAGTTATCTCTGTCAACATGATGTTAGTGATGTATACATGCTTCCTAGCTATGTATTGAGCTCCATTACATTTTACTCAGTTGATTGTGCATTTGGCAGTTCTCTTCTATTACCCTAGAGACCTATTACATGCATGATGTCCATGTCTACTAGATATATGGTTTATTGACACATTGAGGTTGTGACAAATCTTGGTGCCAGTTTCATGCCTAATTATTGCTCGTTGCTCTTACATACCATGTTTATTATATATACCTAGTAGTGCAAGCTTGGATTTTTCTCATCGATTGCCTATAGTGTATCTTTGATTCACTACTACATCTCTTATAGTAGTGTTGTAATTGTAGGTTTATGCATCATTTATGAGAGTACATGCTTTGATTTGATAGTTCATTATTAATGGCAGTTAGTGGACAATCCTACACTTTGGCAGTTTCTTCCATTTAGACCTTGACTTGGCTATAATTTAGGATAGATTTGAAATCATTTATAGTAGCTTGTCTTCTTGTATTGTGTTTTCATTTGTTGTCATGATAGCTAGTAGATCAACATTGACGAATTGGATGACACTAATTACAGCTACTAGAAGACACAAATATGGCAAGTTTTGGTGCAAAAATGGTAAATTAAGCCATTAAAACCATATATTCAAGAATTTGAGAATTTTTATAAAGTTTGGAAAATCCTAATATTTGGACACATGGTCAAATCTTACTTGAATGCAAAATTTTCCTTAGATACTATATAAGCAAGTCTCCCCAAGTCCCACTCTCAAATATGGGGTTAAGATTTAGCCACTTGGTTAAATCTTTGCTCATTCCCAAATTCTCTAATATGGTATTTTAAGACATGAGGGTGTAACGCCCAAACACTTTAATACAGAGGATTGGATTGAATTGGATGAGTCATATAAATCTACAATCATTTTGTTACTCTATAAGTAGTAGTATTTTACAATGTTATCTATGAAGGGCAAACAAGATGGTAGTTATGGGAGAAGATTCGTGATGTCTATGATAAGTAAAGCCCTACCTCCTCTTATTAGATGTATTAGTTGAAGCAACTCATGGACCTTTGTATGAAGGAGGGACTTCCATGTCTACTCACTTAAATGAGTTTCATTCTATTTTTAGCCACTTATCTTTGCAAAAGGGATTGACTTTAAGGAGAATCTTCCACCATTTTTCTTGCTAGTTATATTGCCTAAATTATGGGACACATTCCACTATGTGTGCAATAAATGCCTACTTGCTAAAATTGTAGGATATAAGTCCCATGGTCGTAAGTCCTCATTGACTTATCATTATTGTGGGAAGTCAAGTCATATGTGGCTATAGTGTCATAAAATGTATGATGACAAGTGCAAGGAAAAAGGAAAGGACAAAGTTCAGAAAAAAAATGATGATCACTACACTATCCCAAGTAAGTTCAACATCAAGATTGAGGAGATTAATGTAGTGCAAATTGATTCAGATGACGATTACATACTTGTAGCTTCCTCTCTTGATGTTTCTTGGTTGATTGATGCCTTGTTGCTTATGCTTAATGTTGGTTGATTAATTCAAAGGCATCATTTTATGTTACCCTTCATTGAGAGCGGTTCCAATCCTATTGCAGCATGATTGGATCTGTCCATTGGGTAATGACTAAGGATTATATATTTTTGGTATTGAAGATGTATGGCTATAATTTGCTTTAGGCATCATCTTTACTTTGCATGATGTATGCCATGTTCTGACTTTGACCAAAAGCCTACTCTTTGTTAGCTAGTTGGATGATATAGATTACTTTGTATCTTTTGGTGATTCCTCATAGAAGATTACCCATTGGAATCTTGTCCTTGCACAAGGTGCCAAGTCTAGCACTCTTTATCATTTACTTATATCTAGATCTATTGACCATGTTTTGGCCATGGCTGTAGCATCACATATACCATTATGGCATCATCGCCTTGGACAGATGTCATTAAAGGGAATGAAAATGCTTACTTGGTTTGCAATACCTTTTGTCCCTTGACTATAAATGTTTTGATTCTTGTGATCATCGTCTTTATGGGGTAGGCAAACACACAATTTGCATAAGAATTTTGGCCTTATGTGCATGGATGAGCCTTTGGCTCTTGTTCATTATGATGTTTATGGACTTATGCCCTGTCAGTCATTAGGTGCATGAAATATTTCATTACTTTCATTGATGATTACTCACATAAGGTCTAGGCATACCCCATCAAGCAAAAGTCAAAAGTATTGGCTACATTTTAGCATTGGCTTGCTTTTGTTGAGAATCAACTTGGGTATAGGTTGAAATGGCAATGATCTAACAATGGAGGTGAGTATGTATCTAAATCCTTTGAGCAATTTTGTGATGAGAAGGGCATTAAGCATCAATCAACCTCCTCACATATCCCACCAAGAATTGTATGGCTGAGCACATGAAGAGGATGATTTAGGAGAGAGTCCATAGTATGCTTAGCTAGGTAGACTTACCATAGTATTTTTGGGATGAGGCAGTTACTACTAACACATTTGATTAACTAGTCCCCATGGATGGGTACTAGCTATCAAGTTCCAAAGGAGGTATGGCTTGGAAAACCTCTATCATATGCTCATTTGTGTGTCTTTGGTTATGAGACTTTTTACCATGTTCCCAAGGACAAGTGCAATAAGTTGGATCCTAAGTCGATGAATTGCATCTTTCTTGGTTATGGTGGGGATATGGGTGAGATGGGCTATCACCTATGGGATTTGTAGCCTTGAAAGGTTATCTACCCACAAGTCATGATGTTTTCTATAGGAGAAAATAGACAAGCAGCCTAAGTAGGTAGTTGAGATACACCAGGTGATATTTCATGAGAAGCCTCCTACTCACGTATAGCCAACTAGAGAGCCTATAGTTGATGCTCTAATGGCCCATGACCATGATGTTAGACAGAATGCACATGGCCCATAGCTTACTTTGAGATGTTCTATTAGAGATAGAGATTTTCTTGAGTGGTTTGACCCCTCCATGAATTATGTTATGGTGACAGATGCTGGTGAGCCTCTTACTTATGATGAGTCCATGCACAAAGGTGATAGTCAATCTTGGGAGAGGGCCATATAGTCAAAGTATGACTCATTGCAGAAAAATCATATGTGGGATTTGGTTCCTTTGCCTAATGGAAAGCGTGCTTTGCCATACAAGTGGATATACAAGTTGAAGAGTATCCTTGGACATCCCAAGCTAGTGTATAAGGCCAGATTGTTTGTTAAGGGTTTCAAGCAGGAGAATGGTGTTGACTTTGATGAGGTCTTCTCTCTTATAGTCAAGATGACTACCCTACACTTGGCACTTGAACAGTTAGATCTAGACCTTTATTTGATGGATGTTAATATGAATTTCTTATATGGGGACTTGCATGATGAGATTTATATGTAGCAGCCTAAGGGATTTGAAGAAAAAGGTAGAGAACACCTAGTATGCACGTTGAGAAAAAGCCTTTATGGCCATAAGCAAGCACCTAGGAAATGGTATCACAAGTTTGATTCTTTCATACATTCATAAGGATATACGTGTTGTGATATGGATCCATGTTTATACATGAAGAAGACTCATGATTGGCAACCTTATGATTTTGGTACTCTATGTGGATGATATGTTGGTTGTTGGGAGTGCTCATGATGATGAGCTAGATACTTTGAAATGTTAGTTCGAAAACAGATTTGGGATGAAGAACATGGGACAGGCCTCACATATTCTTGGGATGCGCATCACACACAATTTCTCTAAGGGGCTCCTTTACTTGTCATAAAAGGGGTATATCTAGCAGGTCCTTGAGCAGTTCCGTATGTAGGATGTTAACTGTATTGGCTATCCTTTACCTTCTCATGTGAATGTTAGTCAAGTTGATTGTTCGTAGTTTGATGAGCAAAAGTGAGGTGGCCAAGATACCTTATGCATCCGAAGTGGGTAGTTTGATGTATGCCATGATAACCACTTGTCCTAATATAGCATTTGTAGTGGAAGTTATGGCATGCTATATGCTATAGTTGGCAAGTGATATTGGGATGCCACAAAGGGTATCATGAGGTACCTAAAGTGTACTACAGATATGTGCACATGTTATGGTGGCCAAGATACAAGAGTCATGGGATACAATGACTGTAATTATATAGGACATGTAGATATAAGTCCACCTTTGGCTATGTCTTTACCTTTGCTAGAGGTACTGTCTCTTAGATGTTCAAGGTGTAGTAATGCACTACCCTATCTACTATAGAGATAGAGTATATCGTAGCTACTGAGGCTTAAGGATAGATACAATATATAATTTCTACCCAATAGGAAAGCTTCACCTAAATAGTCATTAGTGTTCCCTAACCCATGTTTCCAAGTCTAGAGAACTTATAGATGTAACTTGATGAATTGGTGTTCCTCTTACATACTTTTATTTTCAGTCTTATATATCAAGATCTCTCATACATGTACTCCCCCATGTCAAGACATATGCGATACATGATTATCATCATGGGGGATTCATGAGTAGTAATAAGGAGACGTCACCTACATGCAATAAATATATGAAAATATATTTTATCTACCCTCTATTTAAGGGACCTTACCTTATAAAATGTACATTTCTTCCCTTATATAACCCCCCTCCCTTACACTCACATGGTACCAAACGGTAAACCCTAGTGGACCGCCCGGGATTATCATGTACATATATTGGGTATGTACATGACACATGATATTTATGGTACATATATCTCAAACAAATGAGTCTTCACTCTTGTGTAACTACCATATGGGACATAGCCTACATTTTGGGGTCTAAAAGACTTGTAGTTGTGACTCAATAAACACCTCATCATGTGCATTCTCTTCATTTCTCTCACAACTTTTGAATTGAAAGCTCTCATTCCTTGTTGCTATTTGTAGTCTCATAGAGTCAACTAAAATATGCATAGATGAACTTGTCCAAACATTTCAAGATACTTTCTTTTGGGACACAATATAATGTAACTTGCTAGCACATGCCATCCTTTTGTAAACTGAAAATGCATATATGAACTTCTCCAAACATTTCAAGATACATTTTTTTGTGACACAATATATATTAACTTGCGATCACATGCCATCCTTTTGAAGACATATGCATGTTCAACAAATCACACTTTATTAGTTGCTGATATGTAAGTGATTGAGAGTTTTAATTCATATATGCAAGAATTTTGATGTAAAGATTACCAATGCCCATTGATTTGAGACAATATATATAATATAAACTATTAAAATAAGAATTAAACACTTTAGAGAAGCTTTTTTAAATATTTTATAATACTTCTATCTATAATGCCTTAAATCCCAACTTGTTGGCATATTCCATCCTTTCAAAGAATGTATGCATGTATAACAAACCACACCTTTATGGCAAATATGAAGATGATTTGGGGTACTATCTAAATCTTTGCAATAATAATGCAAAGATGGGCAATGCCCATTAGCTTGATACACTACAAATGCTATCAATTATCAAATTGGGAAATGAAAGACATTCATGATGCGCAACATCTATGAGTTGAGTACATTTCTACAACATTTCCATCCCTAAAACACCTTGGTAGTGAGAGAAAGAGAGGCTTTGATAGATCCCTACACTGCAACTTTTTGAGTCCTCCATATACATCTAGAACGAATCCACAATGTAGCTGAACTATGTGAGAAGTAGAAGTTGAGGGATCAAGATTGTCATCACACCTTTTCTCCATGCAATTGACTTGCAATATGTTACATGCAACATAATCAACTATTGTGTAATGAGAGAGAGAGAGAGAGAGAGAGAGAGAGAGAGAGAGAGAGAGAGAGAGAGAGAGAGAGAGAGAGAGAGAGAGAGAGAGAGAGAGAGAGAGAGAGAGAGAGAGAGAGAGAGAGAGAGAGAGAGAGAGAGAGAGAGAGAGGTGTATTTAGGCACCAAAATTGAAGCAAAAAGTAGACCGTTTACAATAAAAATCAAGAGGTACCAGAGTTACCTAAGAGAAAGCACGTGGCTTGGGACATGTTTGGAAGTGTCAGTTTGTTAATTGGAGTTCATTAGATGGCCCAATTAAAGAGGTGCAACTTGAGCATTATGAGACTAGGCATAAAAAACAAAGTATTTGTAGTAAAAATCAAGAGGCATCGAAGTTTTCTAAATAAAAATAGGTAGCCCAAAATGCGTTGAAAGCATCCATTCATTAATCGGAGTTTGTTAGATGGGCCATTTAAAGAGGTGCAACTTTCATATTGCAAAGTAGCTAGTTGATCCAGAATGCAGAAAATAGCGTTCAGGAGGCCAAATTAGTAGAAAATGATGTTAGGAATTTGCCCATGTTTTCAGATTTGGAATTTGATTTTGTTTGGACCTCTGATTTTAAGCAAACTACTTGCCAACAGTGTGAACACAAGGGGTTGAACTAGTTTTTTGAGCAATT
This sequence comes from Lygodium microphyllum, assembly GCF_053477565.2. Taxonomy (NCBI): domain Eukaryota; kingdom Viridiplantae; phylum Streptophyta; class Polypodiopsida; order Schizaeales; family Lygodiaceae; genus Lygodium; species Lygodium microphyllum. The sequence continues at coordinate 174,463,477 of NC_141139.1, forward strand.
AAGCTTAAGGGGATTAAAAACCCACAAAATCTTCATGAGAGGGGGGAGAGAGGGAGACACATTTTTTTGGTACACTTTCTCATGGCCTAAAAAATTAGATTTTGCAACCAATCAAATAAGAAGGAGCAAGGAAAAATTTCACCTCAGATTGCCGTAACAAGCATAAGAAATGATGTACTATGCTGAAAATTAGAAAATTGATCTTTCTCTCTCACCATAATTGTTGCTTATGTGGATTGAGAGGATGAGAAGAAAGGGGTGCGAATCACGACAAGATGCAAGAAATGGAGCAAGGGAGCACAAAGGTGGTCGATATAATGACTATGTGGAGTGTTAGCGGGGGATGGTCTACGCTTCTAGAAAATCATGAAAAATTAAGCTGTTTTCTTGTGGTAAGTTGTGATTTTAAAGGAAATTCAATTCTATTATTGTTTTCGTCATGAAATTGAGATGCATATGGGTTGAAATTCAATATGGAAGTGATATGTGTTGTGTTTAAGGGCTATAAGCCTGAAATTTTAGAATGTGCAACTATCATAATGCAGAAATGAATTATCTAGTACATGCAAGACACGTAAAATTGAGAAATATGATAATAATCAATAAAATTGAGAGAAGTAATATTGTATGTGGAAAAAATAAAGAGTATTTATAGTAGAAATAATTTGTTAAAAAAGTAAAAAATAGTAAAACATTAGAAAATTTTAATTTTTAGATCTGAAAAAAAAGTAGAACATGTTCAGATGTATGGTGGGCTATAGGGCATGAGGTTCAATCTTAGTTTACACCCATTTCATGTTAAAATGCTCATTTAGGTGTTGTTTCTATGGAAAAATATCGTATAGCATAAATAATGGTCAATGAATCAATGTGTAATAAAGGCTGAAATGCTAAGCTTTGTTTTATGAAAAAATGAATGATTATGCATTGATGTGCAACATTTTGATTTGGTTGAATATCTAACGGAGCGAAAGCATGGGTTAGCTCGGTTCCATCTTCTCAATGCTGCATCGTGTTAGGGAAAAGCATGGAAAGAATGTCTTTGTACATCACATAGCTAGTTTTTAGTTAAGACTCTTTGAGCATGCTAGGGCATGACACATTGTATATGCATAGAGCATGATATCAAAGAAGAACTCATGGATGCATAGCATTTGTTTGCCAAATTATTGACCTACATTGAGCGAAAGAGGTTCTTTGTTGTAGGTTAGAGGAGCGACTATTTTTGTGGAAAGTGAGGAAATAACAAATGTCCTAGATCAAAAAAATAAAAAGAGAGGACTATGTTTCATTGTTCTTTATGTGTTAAGATGGCAAATCTCTAGGCCAATCCCCTTGAGGTGTAAGAGAGTCATAGGGGTCACAACATTGAGTTAGGGGGTGCCCTCTCTATGTGTAAATTGAGGTGAACTAGTCACCTATGCATGGAAAGCTCCCTGTGCTTGGAGTTGGGATGGGAAAATTGTTGAACTACAATTTAAAACTTATGTCTACAAACACATTAGTGAGATAAACCATTTCATATTATCTAGATGCTCCTAGATGTGAGGCCATGAGGTTGTTTGGTGGTGTGTGTAGGAGCCCCGACTAGAGCCAATAGAGCCAGTGTCGAGTCCATTTTTAGTTCTAACAGGTGGTGTATTTGTCAAGAGCTGCTAATGTTAAGTGGCATTTTTTGAACCTTGGCTAATAGGGACCTAGTCAGTTAGTGTATGCCAAAGAGTATTGAGATAGATTCAATATATCATGATAGAAATTATCAAGCTAGGATTCAATGTTAAGAAAGAGTCAAAAGGACTAGACATAGAGCAGAGATCCTTTGGAGGTATTCTCTTAAGTGCAACAATCTAATATTTCTAAGAGTGAGAGGTCTTACTGACCCAAATATCCCAATTAGTTCACTAGGGGGAGGAGGAAGCTTTAGCATCCCCTTTTTCCCAAAAAGTGAGTCTACTTTTTGTAGGAGTATAATCCCCTTCACCCCCTTCCCGCGATACAAACCCGTAGAGCAAAATCAGTCATTATTATGGCACAACCAATTGTGATACCTGCAGGAATGGTGGATTTACAAGTGCTTGGTTTTCCCCTACCTATTTTTAATGGGTTAGCAGAAGAGGATGTGGAACTCTAGCACGATCATTAGACCCTCATTGGTCAGCCCCAACTGCAGTCTACTAATGCTAAGCTCAATAAATGTGTTTAAATGTCTTTGATCAATTCTTGGAGAGAGAGAGAGAGAGAGAGAGAGAGAGAGAGAGAGAGAGAGAGAGAGAGAGAGAGAGAGAGAGAGAGAGAGAGAGAGAGAGAGAGAGAGAGAGAGAGAGAGAGAGAGAGAGAGAGAGAGAGAATATTTTGGATAGAACAGAAGATAAGATTTGATGCTAATTAGGGGTAGTTAAAAGCTAAGATTACATGCTGATTAGTGGTTGATTAGGGTCTATCATCACTGAAATCAAGAGAAAGAGACAAGATCCAACTGGGTAAAAAAGAACATAGATAAAGTGAATCAAAGGGGTGTAATTGTGTGATTTGAATGTTAATTCAAGTTAAAATCGGCATACATTTTTCTTTGCAGAATGTAGGTGCAGGATGTTCCAAGAGAAAGAGAGAGATTCACTTTCAATTGGAGAATGAATATGCACCAATGTTTAAAAGAACTATGGAAAGGGATAATGCAATAAGATAAAGGATGCAACAAGAAAGAAATGCAAGGAAAAAAAATGTGGACCTTTGGGTTGATGGGTGCATTTATCCACCCGATACACTCACTCAAAGGCCACCACAATTTGAAGGGCTTACATCATTTCTAAAGTTGTATGTGGGGGACAGTTCTACTCACTACTAGGAAAATGTAAAATAGTGGTCTCTATCAAGACTAAAAGCCTTCCTATGATATTCTTTGTGATGTCTAACACCAAGGCCACCGGTAAGGAATCACTGCTAGGACGTGCATTCAAGAAACAAGCACATTGCAATGTCGACTATGGCTCATAGCGCATTCACCTCGCTATTGGCAATGTTCGAATAGTAATGGTTTTGAGCAAGGGCAACATGGCTTCATCGTAGCGCATTCACCTCACCATTGGCAATGTTCGAATAGTAATGGTTTTGAGCAAGGGCAATATGGCTTCATCGTAGCCTTCAGTGCCACTCCAATAGAGGAACTAGATGCGAGGTCTAAGGAGGGGGTTGTAACTTGTCTCACAAAACTGCCAAGAGAAAATGCCCACAACCCAACATAGACACATCCAAGACCACTGAGCAGCATCTCTAATGGGTGCCCAAATGACAACCATAGCCACCTAGAAGCCAAACATGCATGAACCCATGACCATAGAACATCATGCCCTAGGCCTAGGAGGAAAAGCTAGCGCTATAGAAGCAGACAAACAGTCAAGTTGCAATGGGTACCCAAAGACTATTGCATGCTCAAGGCTACTACAAAGGCAACAACTAGATTTGGTTTCCCAAGACTACGAGCAACATGTGTGCCCCTCAATCCAGGCCCTCTAGCCCATATCCACCAAATGATAAGCTAACGAGGATTGAGAAACCAATTGATCCAAAAGAAACCAAACCCATCAAGCCCTAACACGTCTATCGACCAAAGCCGCAACGAGCTGGCCCTAGGCCAACTCAACCTAACACTTATAATGTCCCAGCTGCTCCATGAGCAAAAGACGATGCATCATCTCAGCCGCAAGACCAATCAATCGCACAAGTGGCTAACAAATGCCCCATTGAACATCCCAAAAGGTAGACATTAATAGTGAAGTCATCTAGCTCAACCAAACCCCAACCTCCCCCATAGGCCATAGGCCTCACACCCTTCTATAAGAGAAGATCCATCCTTGCCTTGACCTCAGACCTAGGTATGAACACGGGGGACGACATCCTCACATGTATCTTATGCTTGGATGCCACATTCAACATCCTAGCTAGGAGCTATGAATGACTAGACTTAGGCCTCCTCGACGAGACATTAGTAATGGAAGTACTTTCATCAAGATTCCCGAGATAGTCGAGGAATTGATTGCCAATGAGATCTCTCGAGAGCAAGCTCACAAACAATGGCTGATCACATCCTATCGCGCAGGAGCAAAGTCTCTGCAACAACAGGCCAAGAGCTAGAAGAGTTGACAAAGCTAGTTGACTCTAACTCTTCCTTTCTTTGAGAAGGGTATGCTCTGTGTCTCCAATGGGAATAAGAGGGTTGCCAAATTATGACCAGTGCCGAGTAGAGACATGCAATCAAAATAGCTGAGTATGACCCTACCTATGTAGCTCCTACCTCGTTTTTAGATTCTTGGCCATCACGCCTAAATGATCTTTAGAGAAATATGTCATGGCCCACCCCTATTTCAATTGAATCCTAGAATGAGGAAGAACTGCATTTGCTAGCAGGATGAACTTCGGTGACTTCCTCATTGATGTCCTAACCTACATTACACACATAGGCATTAGACCTCATGATATGGACCATCACACCCACTTGGAGTATAATCTAAACTTCGATGATTCACTCATGACAAAGTAAAGCACATTTGCATGTGCTTCATGCCCTTAACCCTTCACCCTCCAATCCTAGGAAGGATTTTCATAATTCACCAGGGGGAGGGGGTAACGTGGAAAAGAAAACATGACTTGAACTTCACAACTTCAAAGTGAATTTCAAAAGAAAACATGACTTGAACTTCACAACTTCAAAGTGAATTTCAAAAGCAAAAAATGTTCAAAAGAAAAAAAGCACGAATAAAGGAAATTGTACTCAAAGAAAATCTTTAATGAAATTCGTGCTTGGAAATGTGTGGATTGCTTGAAATATAAAAAGTTTCCATTTTCTTACTAGAACATTGCACCATTCTATAATCTTTGATCTTAAAATTTTTCTTTTGCGAAAAATACTCTCAAAGGAGCTAATTGTAAGCTATTGTGCCATAGCAGGAACTCAAGATAGCAATCTAACTCCCGTTTTCAGAGAAAGAGCACAACAAGTACCAATTGGCCACTAAAATGCAAGTCTACAACCAGCTAAAGTACCACAGTGTCAGCAATTTGGGAGAGCTGGTAAACAAGGAAGGTGCTATGAGACTAATAGTCGACCAGTGCAATCTCCATAGATACTGTCAAGAATCTCGTGGTGGGGGGACTTGCTCAAGATGCTGAGCCGAACACACACAGAATGCACAAGGAGAAGCTCACTCAAGAGACAAGAAGAGAGATCGAGGCCAAAACGTTTTCTTGCTGGTTTCTTCTTCTTCTTCCACACTCTTTACTATGTACACAAAGTATAGATAAGATACAACATAAAGGAAAGTGGCCTACTAAGTCAAACAATGCATAACCGACTATACTAGTCGACTGGCGCTATAACTATGCCAGCCTGTAAATAGGTGTAACAACCTGAATATAATAAGTAATGAGTCAGTAGGCCATGTGAGAGTCATAATGACCACCGACGTGCTAAGTATAGACGTGTGGACCTATCTAACCAGGTGGTCCATCATCAATGTCCGCATGTGTTGAGCTTGTCATTTTCAACACTCCCCCTTAAGCTCAACTGCATCTCTGCAACTCCAAGTAAGCTTCGAAACTTTTGAAGCTTCTCTGTACCCAATGCCTTCGTGAAGATGTCAGCTATCTGATCTTGTGTGCTGGCATACACCAAGTCAATCTCACCTGCTAGTACCTTCTCTCTCACAAAGTGGTAGTGTACCTCAATATGTTTTGTCCTGGCATGGAACACAAGGTTCCTAGCCAACTGTATACTGCTCATGTTGTCACAATAAATGACAGCTGGACCTTCCACCTGCACATCCAAATCAGACATTAACTTTTGTAGCCATACTACCTCACATGCTACAACAACAACACCTCTATACTCAGCCTTTGTACTCAACAAAGCAACTGTAGATTGCCTTTTGCTACTCCAAGCAACTGCTGCACTACCAAGAGAGAACATGTATCCGCTGGTAGATCTTCTATCAGACACACTACCATCCCAATCTGCATCTGTGTATCCAAACACCTGTACATCTATACCTGCCTCATAGAAAAGTCCATAATGTAATGTGGACTTCACATATCTCAATATGCGTCTGACTGCATCCAAATGTGGCTTTCTAGGTACTTTCATAAACTGACTCACAAGACCAACAACATAGCTCAAGTCTGGCCTTGTAATGGTCATGTAGATCAAACTCCCCACTATCCTCCTGAACATAGTAGGGTCTTCTATCTCATCCCCAACATCAACACTCAACTTTACATTCTGCTCCAACGGGACTGAAAGTGGTTTGCATGCTGTCATACCATACTTGGACAACATATCCAAGCCATACTGTCTTTGGGACAGCCATATACCATCATCAAATCCGATCACCTCAATGCCAAGGAAGTACCTTAGCTCACCTAAATCATTCATCTCAAACTTCTTCTTCAAAAAATCCTTGACTTCAGCAATCCCACTATCACTATCACCTGTAATAATCAAGTCACCCACATAGATGACTATGATGACCAAACCTGCATCTCCCTTTCTCACATAAAGTGAGTGATCAACATCAGAAACATAAAAGCCAATATTGACAAGATACTCTCTAATCTTTTCAGACCATGCTCTAGGTGCTTGCTTGAGCCCATAGAGCGTCTTCTTCAACTTGCACACATACGTGGGATGCTCTAAATCTTTATAACCTGCTGGTTGATCCATATACACTTCTTCCTGCAAATCACTATGCAAGAAGGCATTCTTCACATCCATTTGCTGCAACCTCCAGCCTTTGGCTGCTGCCAAAGCAATCACACATCTGATAGTTGCCATCCTAGCAACTGGACTGAAGGTTTCTTCATAATCTATGCCATATGTCTGGGCATAGCCTTTTGCAACCAGCCTAGTTTTGTACCTACTAATAGAACCATCTGCATTGTGCTTAATCTTATAAACCCACTTACATCCAATAGCTTTCTTGCCCTTCGGCAATGATACTAGATCCCAAGTCTTATTGGCCTCTAATGCAGCCATCTCCTCATCCATTGCTGCATCCCAATGAGCATGATCAACAGCCTCCTCAAAACATGTGGGCTCAACATCCTCAACTAGTTTCACCATATAAGCATATTGGTGAGCTGCATAACCTTCAAAACCAAATCTTTTAACAGGGTATCTGACCCTGCTAGATCTGCGTACCATCGGATCACTCAATGGAGCCTTTACATTACTATGAGCTCTCTGTACACGTGGTGTCCTGACAGAAGGAATACCAAGCTCATCACCCAAGCTCTCTGAGCCACTAAAGTCCCCATCAAGAACTACATCAATGCCATCTGACACTTTATTCTTTCCTTTGTCTTTACATGTAGTGCTAATAGATGCACCTGAAGATGTAGAGGTACTCCTTAGTCTCCCAGAACAAGGACTACCAGATGATGTCTCTGGGCCACTAAGAGTCCGTGATTCTTGCTTTTCAGCTTGCACATGAGTGTCATGATCATCATCATCATCCAATGCATCACCACTAGATGCATACCAACTGCTCATTTCATCAAAGATGACATCCCTGCTCACTCTGAACTTACATGTGACAGGGTTATAACAACGATACCCTTTCTGCTCTAAAGAGTATCCAATAAAAACACATTTTTCTGCCTTTGGATCAAGCTTCTTCTGTAGCTCATCTGGCACATGAACGTATGCAACACAGTCAAATATCTTCAAGTGCGATACATCTGGCTTCTTGCAGTAAAGCATTCTTCAAGAGTCATCCCATGAACTGCGGAGTTCTATTCATAATATAAACATCAGTATGAACAGCCTCAAACCAAAAATGCTTAGGCATATTCTTTTCAGCCATCAAGGGGCATGCAACTTCTGCAATATGCCTGTTTTTCCTTTTTGCAACCCCATTTTGTTGTGGGGTATATCTGCATGTGAAATGTCTCTTTATCCCATGAGACCTCAAAAAATCACTGAACTCATTTGAGAGGTACTCTCCCTCTCCATCTGACCTCAAGCACTTTACTTTCAAGCCTGTTTCTCTTTCAACTGCAGCCTTGAAAGTTCTAAAGTGCTCAAACGCTTCACTCTTTTCCTTTATAAAATATACACACAGCTTTCTAGAACAATCATCAATGAATGTGACAAAGTATGAACTGCCTCCAAGAGATACATTTTGTGTAGGCCCCCAAATGTCTGTATGCACAACATCAAGGGTATTTCTGCTTACATCTCTGTCATGTGAAAAGGGTTGCCTTGCCTACTTACCAAACTGACATGCTTCGCATACCTTATGAAGTTCTGCAACTCTAAATGTAGGCAAACCTATAACCAACCCTTTGGACTGCATTAATTTTAGCCTTTGTACATTTGCATGTCCAATGCGTTTGTGCCAAATTTCAATATCTGCAATAACACCTTCTCCTTTAGCATACATAGCAGCATTCATAGTAGGAATTCCAGCATCCAGAGTAAACATACGTCCAACTCTACTTCCCTTTGCTACCAACTTGCACTTGTCATTGAAGTCTTCTACAAAGCATCCCTTTGCATTAAATCTGACTTGCAGCCCTTGCTCTACCATTTGACCGACTGACACCAAGTTCTTTGTAATAGATGGCACATGTAATACATTTGAAAGACTCTTTATCTTACCATCATGCAAGGACAAGGGAACTTTTCCAATGTGTGAAATTGGGTGGCATGAATCATCACCTGTCTGCACATAACCTACATTTTGCAAATCCTGCATCTCTCCAAACCATTGTGCATGGCTGGTCATATGATTGGATGCACCTGAATCAACATACCAAACATCATCATGTGTTCCCTTTCTTGTAATAGCATTCAGCATATGCTGCATAACAAACAGATGTTCATTTTTGTCTTCATTCTATCGTGAAGATGATGCATAGTTTCCTTGCTGCAACTTACCATTGCGAATATCATCTTTCTTAGCATAACATTGGGCTGCAATATGACCTGTTTTGCCACAGTAGTGACACACAATACCAGAGTTGTTAGAATCTCTATTCTACCATCCACCTCTTCCTCTAAAGCTCCCCCTGCCTCTAAAGTTATCCCGACCTCCTGAAACCTGCATATCACCAAATTGCTGATTCAATCTATTTTGCTGGTTGTCACTACCACGTCCTATACCATGGCCTCTTAAAGAGAACCTGCCACGTCCCCTTCCTGAACTGGAGTAGAAAGCTTGGACTTGTTCACCACTTCTTTCAGATGTCTCACTCTACATGTTGATCTCTTCAGTGATCATAAGGGAGACCAACTCATCGAAATCTAGAAATGGCTTTTTGAAATATATGGAAGTTACAAAAGTCTTCCAAGCCTTTTCATTGTTAAGTCCACCCAAGGTAGACGACACCAAATCATCATCATCGGGCATTGCATCAATCGCTGCCAATGCATCTGCAATGCTCCTTACCTTTAGTGCATACTCATTGATAGACATATTCCCTTTCTTCAATGTATTCAACTCTTGCTTGAGTTGAATCTTTCATGCCTTTGTATTTACGAAAAACATACTTTCAAGTATGGTCCAAGCTACACATGAATTCTCTGCATTTCTAATATGTCCCATCATATTATTGTCAATTACTGCAGACAGCCAATACATGACCTTCTTGTCTTTTGCATTCCATTCCTTCCGTGCCTTTGTCTCTTCTACAGTTGGAGGATCACTCACCTCCGGCTCCTTTTCTTCACCTGAAACAAACTCATAGAGGCCTTTTCCAATAAGAAAGTTCGTGACACGGAACTTCCATGAAGGGTGGTTGTTCTTGTCGAGCTTCTCAATGATGGGGCTTCCATTGTTCTTTGCCATTATCATAAAACTAATACCAAATAGCAAGCAAATCTTCTGCAACCCTCGACCTGTAGTGCACAGCAATACACCAGACAGCCTTTTTCACTGTCTGCTCAACAATACATGCAATCTGCAACCTGTTTGCAGATAAACCTTATGTTTCCTTCCTGAAAACACCTCAAGAATTATAGATTCGCAATCTGTAACCTACGCACCCACTTTTGGTTAAAACAACCGAAATCATAGTATACCCTGAAACTACTGTCCGCAACCTTGCGGCTCTGAAACGGGGCCTGAAACGGCCTCAGATGCCCAAATCTCACTGCAATCTGAGATTTTTGCTCTTCCCTGCTTTCGATGCCTCCACAGGCACTATCCAAGAGAAAGAGTGGAAGGATGGGAGAGCTTCTTACCCGTGGCTTGCTTGCTCGAACCTTGCTTCTTCTCCTTCACTTCAGCCTTCGAAATCAGCCTCTCTCAGTGGCATGGCTTTGATACCATGTCAAGTATCTCGAGGTGGGGAGACTTGCTCAAGATTCTACGCCGAACAAACACAGAATGCACAAGGAGAAGCTCACTCAAGAGACAAGAAGAGAGATGGAGGCCAAAACGTGTTCTTGCTGGTTTCTTCTTCTTCTTCCACACTCTTTACTATATACACAAAGTATAGATAAGATACAACATAAAGGAAAGTGGCCTACTAAGTCAAACAATGCATAATCGACTACACTAGTTGACTGGTGCTATAACTATGCCAGCATGTAAATAGGTATAACAACCTAAATATAATAAGTAATGAGTCAGTGGCCATGTGAGAGTCATAATGAACACCGACATGCTAAGTGTAGACGTGTGGACCTATCTAACCAGGCGGTCCATCATCAATGTCCGCATGTGTTGAGCTTGTCATCTCAACAGATACATGGAGAAGGTTGGCTAGAAAATCGATCAGGGAAGATGCACAAAATTCTTAAGAAATTTTGATGCAATAGAGGAGACCTCAGAGCCATCACCAATCTAAGAGGAGCATCACTCTTCCACCCTAGCAAGTCCAACCGTTTCACTTTTAGCAAGACAATAGGGGGGGAGACAAAGTCCACAAGGAAGAGTAGGACAAGACAGAGAGAGTTACTCATGAAAAGGAGAATGACCAACCATCTCAACAACAAGAATCCTCGAGCGAGAGGACAATTAGTGAGCAGCAAGGCTCAAAATTGTCGAGCCAAGGGAAGAGGAAAAAGACCACTCTCAAAATCCCCATAAGAAAAACTTGATACACCTCCAAGGAAAACAGAGAGTTGTAAAGGGTGGAGGAGGAATCAAAGAAACTAGAAGAAGAGCACAGGAAAAGGCAAGAAGAGGAGGAAGAATGACAAAGGCAACATGAGGAGGAGGAGGAGATTTCTTTAGTGAAAAATAGAATCAAAGATTTAGCCTACAAGCTGGCCCATTCCGAGAGTGAACACTTCTTGGTAGAAAGCAAAGCCGCGGATGTCAAGACAAGAATGATGGAGCAATAATGCACATTCTTGAGCACATGATTGAATGTCACATAGCCGAGAGGAGAAGAGACATTGGAACAACTAAAAAGAAAACTAGAGCTAACAAGGAGGGCACTACAACATGGACTTCATGCCACAGCACCCAAGGCTAGCATCGGCTTGGGAGTAGAGGAGCAATGTGCTCACCTAATCTCAACTGGCTTAACCACACAAGAACTCTCCTTGTTAGGGCTTGGGGAGCCAGAATAGTAAATGCAGCCACCTTAATAGGAGCCACTAGAGCTGGTCCAAGAAGGAAGGCTTGATTCTAAATCAGATCAACAAGACAAAGAACGATTGTAGGAATCAAGCCCCCTCTATGGCCACAAGTACAGTCAGAAGAGCAAATGGCTACATGACAAGCCATATATTCCTATACCAAGTTGATGCAGTGCTTCAAGTGGATGATAAAAGTTTCAAATCTATTTTCATGTTAAAGTGCCTATTTAGGGGGTGTTTCTATAGAGAAATATCGTATAACATAAAGAGTGGTCCATATAAGGAATCAATGTGCAATGAAGGATAAAATGCCAAGTTTTCTTTCATGAAAAAACAAATGATTGTGCATTGAAGTGCAACATTTATGGTTCATTGAATATCTAAAGGAGCAAAAGTACATGTTAGCTCGATTCCAACTTCTCAATGCCACACTGTGTTAAGGAAAAGCATGGAAAGAATGTCTTTGCACATCACATGACCGATTTTTAGTTAAGATTGTCTGAGCACGCTAAGGTATGACACACTGCATATGCATGAAGCACGATATCAAAGAAGAACTCCTGGATGCATAGCATTTCTCTACCAAATTATTGACCTATGTTAAGAAAAAGAGGTTCCTTTGCCATAGGTTAGAGAGACTATTTTTGAATTTTTTTTGTGAAAATAATAAATCTCGTGGATCATAAAAATAAAAAGAGAGGACTATATTTTGTTGTTCTTTATGTGTCAAGACAACGTATCCCATGGCCAATCCCTAGGGTGTAGGAGAGCCATAGGGGCCATAGCATTCAACTGGGAGTACTGTCTATTTGTGTAAATCAAGGTGGAGCAATCACCTATGTATGGGAAGCTCCCTGTGCTTGGAGCCAGAATGGGCAAGCTATTAGACTGCAATTTGAAAGTTATGTCTACAAAAACCATTTCATATTATCTCGATGCTTGTGGCCTCGACGTCGTGAGGTTGTTTGGTGTGCAGGAGCTCAAATAGAGCCAATAGAGCCAATGTTGAGCCCATTTTTGGTCCACAAAGAGAGAGAGAGAGAGAGAGAGAGAGAGAGAGAGAGAGAGAGAGAGAGAGAGAGAGAGAGAGAGAGAGAGAGAGAGAGAGAGAGAGAGAGAGAGAGAGAGAGAGAGAGAGAGAGAGAGAGAGAGAGAGAGAGAGAGAGAGAATGTGTGTGTGCGTGTGCGCACGCGCGCGTGTGTGACATGCAACTAACAATGGTCATTATTCAATGAAAATCATTGAAACAAGCTAATATTCTTTGTATGGGGATATGAACCCCAACATGAGAAGGTAGAGAAGCAAGGAAACACTAACCAGAAAATGAGGAATAAATTTTGCCGATGTAAGTGCTCTATTTTTATTTGAGGGAAATGCTTGCGATGGCTTGATATTGTAATCACTTTGATACCAAGAATCATGCTAACTTTGTGAAAATTGCACTAATTTTTGTATGGAGTAGAGGCTGATTTAAACTTCTAAGTGCTTGTATTGAAAAGGTCCAATCAAGAGGCTACTAGAATGGCCTAAGTGCCCAAGCGTGCCCAAGCAGCCAACAAGGGTAGAAATGCTGAAATGAATGTATAAAAAGAAGAAAAAAGAATGGAGCAGGCTATTTGAGTGTTTGCCAACTTTTGAACAAGCTTTCTTTTATTCTTTGCTTATTTCTTGTGGCCCTTATGTGCTATTGAGAGAGGGAGTGGGAGAGGAAATGAGGAAGAGAGTGCAATACTGAGGGCATGAAGGACACAACGTGAAGTGCTTGGTGAGCTCTTTACTTTCTTGTTTCTACATCCTTCACTTGATGGTGACCAAAGTCTAGTGGTGGGCTAAATGTGTATATTGAGAGCTCATTGAATGATGTAGCTACATGAGATCACAAGACCTACTTTGGCTGACAAGTGAGTTTTTTTAGGTGATTCTAATACAATCTCGAAGCTATTGATTACTATTACTGTTAGTGAGAGTGGCTAGTGGTTAGAACGAGAGAGGTGAGGAACTAGGAGAGAGCTAGTCTACATCAGATGGTTGAACTCTTGAAACAATGGGAGCTCTACACTTATCCCATCATAGGTTGTGGTTGTACCATGACATTTTTGGGATTGCAAAATCAACCATTTGAATCACTCGCTCCTCTACTATGTATAGGAATAGGAGGTGTGTTGAAGAATGTGAGTGAGAGATCAAGGAAAGATTGATTTTTGCTTGCACACTGCTTGCTTCTAAAACATGCATGGTTATATTAGGAGAGAGTTCTTATCAATATTTTTTTGTTTACATTTGATTGAATATAGCATCAAAATGGCATATTGATTGTGAATAGAATATATTAGAGAGGGAGGATATGTTATGAGTACCAGATTGAGAGACCCAAGAGGGAGACACAATATACCTAAGAAGTAAACATGAGAGGACATGGGGTTTCATTTTGTATAGAACTTGAAGGTTGCATTTGAGTACAATGCATTCAAGTGTTGTAGGCACTCCAACAAAAGAGAAAGAGTTGTGAAAAAAAATAAACTTAAAATAAAAAAGAAACAAAACAAAACACAAACAACAGAAAAAGAGGTGGAAAATATCCAATGAGGGAAACCAAGTGCCAAGAATGTGGTTTGAGCTAGAAGGAGTGTTGTTATAACCACTTGGAGAGAGAGGAATTGCCTTGCTAGAGAGTAGTTAAACCTCCACACATGAACCCTTCACATTGGATGGCATCTAAGCTTGTAGGATGAGTTGGAATTGAACAATGGGAAATGAGTAGAATCAAATGCCTTGGAAAAATGAATGCTTGGAGGAATCAAACTTTGGAATGAACACCTTGTGGAAGGAAATGTTTATTATGGGGGAATTGAATGCAATCAAACACTTGAAAAAGCAACTAAATTGAACTATGATCAACCATTTAATAGGCAAATGCTCGGTGGCCTATAGGGCTATGTATTCAAGAGGATGACATCCTGTAGGTCGAGGAGTTTGGAGCTCAGTTTGAGGTGCATCCTAGTGGCAATCCATGGATTGTGAGTGTAGGTATGGTCATGACACACACAATGCCTTTATGCAGGCAGGAGATTGTTGAGGGGTTGGGTTCATCTAGGACGCGAGCTAATGTAGGAGGAGTCTAGGCCATCGGATGTAAGTAGGCAGACGTGTGAGGGATCGGGGTCATGTGTCACGTGGTACTTGGCTCGACAAGCATGGGAGGGGGCAAGAGTATGCCACGTGGCTAGCCTCCCCAACCTCCCGTTAATAATAGTAGCACACACGCACGCACGCACGCACGCACGCACGCGCACGCACGCACGCACGCACGCACGCACACGCACGCACGCACGCACGCACGCACGCACGCACGCACGCACGCACACACACACACACACACACACACACACACACACACACACACACACACACACACACACACACACACACACACTCACTCACTCACTCACTCACTCACTCACTGACTCACTCACAACTAAGCATAGCTTAGAATTGTAAAATCCTTTTGACTGTAGACGATGATAATGTTTCGTTCCATCTATAAGGGGATGACAATACATATATAAGTAAGGATTGGTAAGGATGGCAATTGCACAAGATGGGCATCTTACATAAGTATTTGATATATCCACACCCAATAAGTTCTCACAACATGGTCATCTTATGGATGGAAATAGCACAAGATGGGCACCTTATATAAGTATTTGGCATATCCATGCCCAATAAGTTCCTACAAGGATGGCCATAGCATGTGATGGGCATCTCAACCAAATGGTTAGTTATTTTTTATCATATATAAACATGATACGTGTGTCTCTTGTATGCCTATTTGCATATGTGCCTTTGTCTACTTAGATGTACATCGTTAGCTTTGCAAACTAATTTGGATTATACATAAATATGATGTGTGTGTCCACTTAGACACATGCCATTAGCTCTCCAAGTTATTTTTGATCATATATAAACATGGTGTGTGTGTTTGTGTGCATATATGTGTATGTCCACTTAAACGTACATTATTAACACTCCATTAGTTATATGTGAAGCATGGGTGCCGTAAGGGAGCCAACTTGAATGATTGGAGATGAGGTTTATGAAATCGAATGCTTGGCATGAGACTTGTGGAATGAAAAAATGCTTGTGAGGAGTGTTGCATTGAATGTTTGAAAGTTGGAATGAATGCTTGGTGGAATGAAAGGGACGCTTGATGGTCGAGGTGGGTTAAGGGCTGTGCTCTTTATTTTGCCTTCTTTGATTGAAGCAAACGATTGATGGATTGCTCCTCTTCCTTTTCAAGCGATTGCTTGCTTCACTTGAATTTCATCCTCCAAGTGGACCTTGTTGGATAGAATCATCTATATTCTTTCCGATTACCACAATACAAAGGGAGCATTAGTCAAAAGCAAGACCACAACCACCAGGAGATCACTCAGGCAATCTATGGATGAAACATAACCCTAGAGCTAATGTGATTGATCCCAATGGTAACCCACATATAGATTTAGACTTGGGGCTTAGGTAATTGCCAAGGACGATCTCTTCCATCCACAAACAACACTTGGGATCCGTGGTATTGACCACACATGGTGGAAGTCTAGACTTAAACATTCATCTTATGCCATACCTTATGAGCTTGAGAAGTGCTTAACGATCTCTTTTCACCTTTTCATTGGAACCATCAAACTTTGACCATTCACCACTTAGCTTTGTGAGGGAGGTTGATTGCATCTAAAGGAAAACTCTAAGTATCTCACTCTGAGTGACCTTGACTTTTGAATTGAATACATTAACCAAGTAAAAGTGAGTATCCAAAGGGTTTGCATCCAAACCTTTTGATCAAGATTTGAACCTCTTGTTCTAGATCAACATCTCAAATTAAGTCCAACTACATTGCATTGTTCCATAGACAAGCCCACATTGGCTACAAGTAGATGCATCTAGTGGGGAATAAAGTAAGAAAATAGCAACTTAGGACACACAGACTAACCAAGGAATAATGTTGAAACACCCACCCACACATGACATTGTAGCAACTCCCTTACCTTGGTCACGTACCCTGAAGTAATCTATTTACCACCAAGCAATCATGGATTGAATTGACCCAATCTAGGACTAAGGATTTGCACCATTTACTCTTCACATATGCTCATCTTCATCCCCCAATGGGACCTGAGTTACCTAACACACCCTAGGTATCTAAATCACAATCAATCACATTTAGCCCCCACTTTCATGATTCACACACACCCCCCTCCTAGGAGAGCTCATAATACACATCCTAGTAGGCCACAAGAACCCCAAACCGAAGGTATGTTGTTGTGAACCTTACCTCAAAAACCTCCTTATATAAGTCACAAGTCATGCATACCTTTAGGGTTTGACTCAATTACCCTCAATGTTCTCTTGACCACACCCCATCGCACTTAGATGCACCTATAGTAAGGGCACTAATCTTAGAGCATTAACCATACTTCACACTAATTCCACGCCTTTAACCTCCTAGGGTGGATATCAATATTTGATAGGATTACTTAGCCCATTGAATTAATAGGTTAGCTATAGAAGAGGAGCTTTGCTAGCATTGCTAACACTTTATGAACAAAGACTTATACCTCATAGGGTGGATATCAATATTTGATAGGAATACTTAGACCACTTGGATCTGTTGTCACTCATCCTCCTAATGATGCTCTTGTGCACTTCATGGAGAAGCCAATAGAAGGAAAACATATGCAAATTCTTAGATCACTTATGATGAAGAGAAATATTGGATCTTGATGGATTTTAGGTCAGTTCCAAATATGGCTTTGGGTAGGGGATGAGATTGAGGCATGGGAAAAAAAACAATAACAAAGCTAACTTGAGATATCTAGAGTATGGAGCCACACAACTATATGCCAATTACCCTAGATGGAAGCCCTGTAAAAATAACACGGCACAGCGAACATAATTTGAGAAAGAGATAGTACACAACAGATAAGAGGAGGATAAATTTTTTTCTTTAGCTCCAAACAACTGATACAAAGATGGCTCTGTCCACCTGTGTAAGCTTAGATGGCGATCTACACAGAAGATAGATGAAGAGCTTAAGGCTAGCTGGAACAACTATGACTAGGTGAAAGATAGATGATAGATGGCTATGAAGGGGTTTAGCTTTTATAGCCCGGGAAGGTGGTTAGGTCGGCCTGACTGACCTACCATACGAGCCTCCTCTAGTTAGCAAGGGAATATTCCCTTTACTATCCAGGTTGGGGGAGTTGCCCTCGGACCCTCGCGAGGGGGGCCAGTAATGCAATATGCCTTAAGTTGCTATCAGCTTAACTACTCCATCTAACCCAAAGATTAGACCCACCACGGTCACCTTTTTGCCATCTAGTCACATAGACCTCATCTAACATACAAGTCAGGACTCAATCAATATCCGGGCTCACATATGGCTTCTCCTCATTAATGGGGGCCTTACAAATTTGAGCACCATGGATCATTGGTGGCACCTTATGAGGGTGGGGCATTGAGCATATCTAACAAGCCCTTCATTAGCTTGGTAATCATGCCATCAATACCAAATTAGAATTTTTAGTGTTGAGACGCCCAATGATGATACTATCCCGATTCCCTTGAATATAATGAAAAGAGCTTAAGCAAAACAAGCTGGCAATTTAGTGTGTGGGACTAATAACCTAGACACATTATCCATAGGCAAAAATAATTGAAAGATAAGGAAGAAAAGAGTTTATGCAAAACTCTCATTTAAGATGAACAATGCTACAACACTAACTAAAGGAAAGGAAGTCCTTGCTATGGAAGCACAAATGACTATTTCAAAGATGAAGGAGAAGGGAAGCACAAGATTTAGAGAATATCCTAATTTGGAGCAACAACCAGAAATAATAGATAAAGTTAGATGTTGGGTGAAGCAGGTGTAAGTGCATCTCCAAGATATAAAACTAATAGTAGAAGAGGAGTGGTGAGGCTTCTTGAGTACGAGTCCAACCACTTCTTCCACTTATATTAAATTATAAGGAGACGAGATACCCAAGTACCTCATCAAGAGTCAAGCGATACTGTAGTCAAACACAAAAGAGTGTTAGAGGGTATGAGCATGGAATATTGAGAGCTAGCTTGCTTGCCACATTAACCTAACTTGAGTCTCCTTACTGCTAGAAAAGCTATTGAATCAAAGCCCCATGCTTTGGAAAGCATTGAAAAACTAGATAGAGAGACTAATGCAATCTGAAATAGGAATCATGCAAGGTCATGACATTGATACATTTATATCTAGTCTAACCCTAAACCCCATGTCAAAAAGTTGACAAGTCAACCCCCTTTGGAGGGGATTGAGATGCACACATTTCTCACTATTGTTGTGCCGGGTAACACAACTCAAGAGGAAATTGTCGACATGGAGGTAGGAGTTAGCATTCTGAGAGCCATGCAATTTTGTAGGCTTGAGGCAATCCACATGTAGACTTTGTATGCTTTAATGTTATGTTGGCTAATGGAACAAAAGTTAGACATTTTGGGGTACTGAAGTATTGACTAATCATGATTGCTAGAAGTTAGTTCTCAGTGAATTTCGCTGTCACAAAAAGGGTGGATTATGATATCTTCCTTAGTCATCCTTAGATGAGAACACATGGTGCAAACCTGAAATTGCTCAAGGAGCTCATAGAAGAGTGATGGTGAAAGTGGAATAAAATGCACAATCAAAACTACATTACAATTGGCCTTTCTTGAAAAGAACACCATTTTAGAGGAGGAAGCGATGTCTAATGATGAACTTTTTATGCAACAGACACTGAAAGTGCTTACACTAACTATGAATTCAAGGGAGAAGCCTTAGTTGTAGAGATTGGAAAAATCAACTATGACATCAACAAGCATGTAATAGAGCAAACTATTGTTGATTCCAAATCGAGGAAGACACATGTGTTGGTTATCGATGGGGTATTGGTAATTTCACGGAGAAAAGAGAGAAAAGAGGCCCATAGTTTTTGACAAAGAAACCTGTGCAAGTTGTAACAACCAGTTGACACTCGAAGTTTTCAATTGTATTAATCAATTAAAGATTGAGGTCTAGAAGCATGAATAGAAGCCATGATTGGATAAAAGGGCCATAAAAGAGGTAGGATCTCTAAGGGACATGGGGAAACCTTAAATCTAAATTTCTTATATAAAAAGGATGAGAGCTAATGGAAAAGGTTATTTATGTGTATGCACACTTTGTCTTCTTGATTTCTTGCAACTGTTACCTTGAGGGTGAGAGTGAAGGAGAGGGAGTTCAAAGCTTGTGAGAGAGCGAGGGACATGGAATGTGAAGCTCTATGCAAGCTATGTTCTCTTCTCCATCGTGTCATAATGAATGTCTTTGTGAGTGAGAGTGCATGAGTTGAGAGTGCAAGAGGGTGGAGCAAGAAACCATCTTCTTCTCTTCTTATCTTGAGCTTGTGCATGCATCTCCTCTCCATTGGGATGACAATGGAGCAACATCAAAGGAAAAGGCATGAGAGTGTGGATTGATAATAAGACAAACCAAATGTAGACTACAACAAAGAAGATAAGTATATGTAAGCATATTCTTCCATCTTGTGTGGATCCATCATGTGAATAGACTAGGTGAGAGCTAGTCATAGGTTTTCTACATCTAACTCTGGAAATAATAAGAGTGCTTTCAATGGTGTCAACCACTTACCTCTAAATTTGGTTGGTTGCCATCAAAGAGTGTTAGGAATAAAGGGGCATCATGCCCACACCCACATTGGTGTGAATGTCGATTTAGTGGACATTATACGATGTACAATATATCTATCTGAAAATCAAATAAGCAGTACACATTCTAGTACCCACAAATGACCATATCTATGTCTCTCTCTCTCAACCTACATCTCCATTAATTTCTTCAACATAGATCGGCTAAAATAACTATCAAACAATTCATCCAAAGTGGTGGTCTCTAACCTGCCTACCTATTGACATAGGACAATTGGGCCAAGAATTCCTTACTAGGGGAGGACTCCTATAGCCTAGTCCACTTGAATTCATATATTTTTATGCTTTCACATTCTTTATTATTTAGTACTTATTACTTGAATGTGTGAAAAGGAGGGAGCTATGCATATTGTGACCCAAGGAGAACAAGGCATTGAGGCCTTAGGTCCAGTCTCGGTACCCAAGAATCTACCAAGTGCTTGCAAGGGGACACTAAATCTTTGTTTCCTACTCAATTTTGTTTTCACTCTAAACTAGAAGTTGGCAGATAGAGTATTCTTCACAACATACACTATTGAAACCATCAAAAGATGGCATTACTATGATGAAGTTGAGTATAGACCAACTAGGTGAAGCCACCCCTTGATGAATGACACAATCAAGAGACAAGCACTAGAATGAGTCCAAAGGTACGTGAGAAGAGAGAAGGAAAAAATCAAGGCTAAGAAAAAGCTTGCAATAGAAGCCTCCTTTGATGCCCTAAAAGCATTCTTTACAGAAGTCCCCATAGCAACTCAAGGTCCCCTTTCTAGTCAGATTCGTCCTGGAAATATTGATGACATGCCAGCAAATATAGTCCCATTTCCCATTTTTTAGGGAGAGTACAATGAAGATCTTGATCTTCATGTAGCAGAGTTTATAGTAGCATGTGTGGCTAGCAATGCTAAAACCCCTAAGCATTGGTTAGCAATATTCCTCGCCACTTTCAAAGGCTCGGTGTTTCAATGGTATGAGAGACAAGTAGCAGGAAATTTGGCACATGGGGCGACATGAAATTGGATTTCCTCACTAAATTCAGGCGTGAAGTATTTGAAGAGCGGATGTGAGAGGAGTTCATGAACCTAAGTTAGTCCTCTGGTAAACGAGTAGAAGTTTATTTCTCATACATGGAATCCATACTGAAGAGATGGACCAACCATCATTTGAATGAAGGCATCCAAAAGGGCATTTTCCTCAGAGGCGTACAACCAGAAGTTTGCAAGTTTGTGGAATTGAGAAGACCAATCAATCTGCAAGCTGCAGTAGTGGAAGTGCAAGACTATATAACGAAGTTGAAGCAAGGTTGTCAATGACCTCAGGAAGAGGAGTCTTACCTTCTCCCATACCAAGAATGGTATACCTACCAAATGCAGTCCCAGGGACAACTCCCTACCCCTACCCCCAGATGCAAATAGTGCAACAATACAGTGCACCTAATCCGCAGTGGCCACAGATGACAATGCCTCAAATGATGGTTCAATCACAACAACAGTGGCCTCAAATAGTTCCTCCAATGGTGACTCAACAATAGTGGAACCCTACCCATTGGAATCAACAACCCCAAGTCTTAACAAGAGCTCCGAATCAAAACCAGAATAGAGGACCCTCTGGATCAACCCAACCAGTGTCTGCAGTGATTATAGAAGCTTCCCAAAACCCTACTACAAGTAATCCAAGAGGCGAAAATATGAAGGACTACATATCCAATTCAATTGCAAGTATTAAGAAAGAGCTTATGGATGTGATTACAGAACAGCTATAGACGTTGAAGGTGAATATTTCCACTAATATATCCACTCCTCTGTTGGGCGTGGGAGAAACGTGATGCATTCTAATACATGGTGTGGAAAGTACCATCAAGCAGGACATTTAGCCACCACTGAATGTACCCAAAAACCAACCATTCCTAGAGCTTTCTGTTCATACAGTTTGAGGAAGAACCATATAGAAGATATCTACTCTCTGAAAGAGATGCATGAAAGAAAGAAAGATGAAGATGCAAGATTCAACTTGTTGGAATCCAAAATGACAATGCAGGACATTGGACCATATCCTAGGGAGTTCGGTCCTAATTTTGGTCCAAGGAGGTTTCCTCTCAGAGTTACAGGGGACGACAATCCACCAGATATCAGAAGTGGAGTATTACAGATGTGGAGAAAAGGGTCATATCTTACCAAATTGTCCAAACCCTAGAAGGTCCATGGATTACAAGCCCTTATGCAGTCGATGCAAGGGAGAAGGCCATACTGCAAAAGATTGTCCAAGTCTAGCTCCTGTGAAAGCTACTCCTGATACCCAATAGAAGACCCAAGAACCTACTTCCAATTCGGTGGAATTGAAAATGGTCGCAACAACACGTGCAAAGAAAGGAGAAACCATAGTTCCAAAAGAGAACGTTCCCTCTAGCACCAAGACCTTGAAGTTCAACCTTCGTAGGGAAAAACAAAATAGTACAATACAGAACAATGTAGTACAGAGCACTATAGAGCCATAGTGAGCCACAGAGATAGTTTGCAGAGATAGGACTAGAAGTCTAGGAGATAGAGGATGCCAAAGTACCTCCTCAAGGAGAAAAAGCGTAGATGTTGCTGTCCTAGAAGAAATAGGGAAGATAAAAGTGGGCGTGGCCCCATTCCCCAGCTGATTGGAAAATCCTATGGATCCTATCAAAGAATATGATTTGGTCAAAGACCTAGACACTTTTAAACCAAACTTGACATTTTGACAATTTCTGATGTTGTCTCCAAGCCGTTGAAAGAAATTCAAAAGCATACTGAGAAGAAGAGGAGGCCTAAGAATTGCTTCCTTCATGGCAATCAAGTCCAACAAAGCCTTAGAACCTGTGAAGGAAGTAGATGTGGCTAATGCCTTCTTAGATCCGGGAACCCTAGAGATTGGCATGTAGATTGAAGGATGCTTTATAGTAGACGCATTGATTGATGGAGGCTCATTAGTAAATATAATGATGGATGTGATAATGAAAAATCTAGGCTTGTAAGGAATGTAGCCTACGTAGTGGCTTATGAGATTGGCAGACCAAAGTAGAATCAAATTGTTGGGCATTCTCCCACACGTGAAGATAACCCTTGCAGGATGGGATTATTGGCTAACATATATGGTAGTCAAACCAAATTCCTATGGGACCTCATACCCTCTATTGTTGGGAAGACCTTGGCTTTTTGAAGCAAAAGCAAGGATAGATTGGTTCAAAGGAACCATAACCCTAGGAAAAGGACACAAAAAAGTGGTGTTGAAGTTGTATGGATCGCAAAAAGACAATGGATCCACATCCATTGAAGTTGTTAACTGACTCCTCCAATGAAGTAACAGATGGTACATCAGGAGACAAAGAGGCCGTCAAATAGATCTTTCCCAAGAAAATAGAGGCATAGTCTTTAACAGTGGGCACTGTAAGCCAACTACAGAAATAAGCAAAGTCCTTGTCAATGGGTGAATATCTCTTGCTTGAACTCGAATTGACTTCTGAAATCACCTCTGACAACGATGTAGAAGTATGGATGTACTGTTCTCCTTGTTACATGGTAGTCGCAGCAGAGTGTGAGGTGCGCGCCCATCGGCTTTCCAGGCACTCTTTTAGTGGTCTATTGAGAAAAAAATCTAAGCGTCGCTGCCCGGCACTCCCAGGGAATGTTCCGAGTTTTTTCACCTAGGGTTTACCGAATCCGCCTCGCAACGGAATGTTCACGACCAAACCCACTAGGATCGACCTAAAATTTGGGTTCCTAGTTGTCAAGGTCTCCTGTTAGCATTCTAGCGTCAGGATTTTGGACATCCTACTTTACGCAGAGATACCCAATCCGAAGCAGACCCATGCCACACTTGGTTCAAAGAGAATGGGAAACGAGAGGGATGCGCTGCTCAACCTCTCTGCCCATAGGGCATAGTCCCATTCCGGTCCCCTAAAACGGCATGAATCGGGTTCTAACCTATCAATACCTAAAGGTTGAATGACGATAAAAACTTGTGAGAAGCCTCCCAGTTCTCTGGGACCACCCTGCCATAGGACGGACCCGTCGGGGGTTTCGCCCACCCGCTTCCCTTAATAGCTTTAGTTTTCTAATTAGGTCCTACCACATTTATGTGTGACACTTAAAGTCAACTTCATTAATTAAGCCGTTTAGGGAACATGGTTCGTTCGCATAACTTATAGCACAGACACGAAAACAGAGCAAAGCAAACTATTGACAAACAAGTTCCTTAACTTATCTTCAAGTTAATCTTTGTCTCCCACCCATATAGGAGAAATTATGTATCGCTTCTGTCCAACAGAAGTATCCTTCTGCCCTATAGAAGTAACTGGTCAAATTCACATGGCACCACAAACTCAATCCTTTATCTAGAATAGGATCTCCCAATATGCCCAGATGTTGGGGGCCACGGAGGTCTTCAACTCCATTCTAGACCTAGTAAGGGGTGTCCAGAGCTCCAACTGACCCGCAAGCTGTCTAGGAGCGAAACATCATTCCCGTGGTTGGCCTTTTCACCACTCAACCTTCGGCCCATGAATCGAGCAGTGCCCTCTCGGGTTAATATGCGGTGCGACCATGGAGGTGATCCACCCGTACAATATATCCTTCCTTAATTAAATCCTTTAAGAATCAAGCACAAACAAGGCATTCAGCCTAATATCATTTTCCAAGAAAACATTCCTTTAATCCCATGGCGACTTGTCATCACAGACCCTTGCCATGCATTTACCATAAATCACAAGCACTTGGAATAATCATCCGAACAACAACTATCACCTTGTTGTTCGATCAATCAACAAAACCAATTGCATTCTTTCCTACCAATGCAAGAATAGATGATATAACATTTCCATCGTATATTTGCTCTTCCCCTTGGGATCTAAGAGCAATACCATGCAAACATGATCTTAACACTTCCTTCCTTTGGCTAGGGCATATGTTAAGGGTTCAAACACTATTCATGATGTAAGTTCTATAGGTCACTTACCTTGCTTGATAACCCAACCCTGGATTTGGATTGGCAAAGTCATCGTTATCCGATGGATCTCAAGACATCTTAGTTTTAACCCTTATGATTAATTTCTTGTACTAGCTCTTAGTCAAGTCATGAGGCAACTAGAAATTTATCCTCGTATATCAAACATGTTATAGGCATAACGTGTGAATACTTAATAAGATAAGTGCAAGATGATCTCAAGTAATTAGACTCCTAGGCTCTTAGGCTAAGTACTTTTGAAGTATCTAAACTTTAAAGCTAGTACTTTTTATTCATGATTCTCAATGTCGTATTCTTTTAGTAATTATGCTATTTGTAACCCTTTACTATATTTTAATCTAGCACTTCTATGCACAATCTTTTAATGTCGTTCTTTTGATGACTATGCCATTCATAACGCTTGACTAATTCTTCCTTGTAATTGCTCTACTAGCAAATAAGTCATATGTAACTAGGTGCAATTAACTCCCCTTGATATATGCACTTCACAAACTCCATCTTTCGAGTAGGTGAGATGAAATTTATCCTTTCCGATGACCTATACTCGTGCATCATAGTATGGGGCCTAACGTATCTCATACGAGAATCAAGGCAAGCATCTATTAATTTGAAAATACATTACTTACGATCGGAACTGTAGTTGGATTGACAGTGATGCCTTTGCCCAAAGCCTTGTTACTGGTTGCAGGATTGTCATCCGCATGCGACATTCTTCGCTTCGAGGCCATCATCCGCAGGTAGACTCAAGAGATTAAGAAGGTGGAATAGGTTCAAGATGGGAGAGCGTAAGAGAAGATGGTTAAGTCAAGGATCGAGATAGAGGGAATTGAGCTAATTCTCTTCCTTGCAGACTCTCGGGGTGACTCTTCTCTCTCTCTCTCTCTCTCTCTCTCTCTCTCTCTCTCTTTCAAGCTCTTCCTCACAATCTCTTGGAGGAGAATCCTCCTCTCTACCTCTCTCTCGTAGCCTCTTGGGGTCTCCTTATGGTTCCCTATGCCTCTCCCATGCCCCATATTTATAGTGAATTAGAGAAGAGGGCTTGTGGTTGAGAAATGGAGCTCTTTGTGGAAGGGGATCTTGGAAAGATCAGTGATCTGATGCTCGGATCATAAATCTGATGGTTCCATTGGCTCCGAAAGGGGGGTAAAACCCCAAGACACTTGATTAGAAAGCTTTTAGTTCACTCCTTCTTTTTTTCTCTGTTCAAAGTGCTGTCCACTGCATGTATACTGCGATCGCAGCGCGCGCGATTTCACAAATCCTCTCTTTATTTTTTTCTTTTTATAAAATCTCCAAACTAACTAAAATATCACTTGTCTTTCCTTTTAAATGACGTCCAGTTCTAAAAATCTCCATATCTTTTTTTAGGATAATATCTAAAATATCTAAAATATACTAGCTTTGCCCAAAATCTAATGTTTTTGGACCATCCAAACTATACACATTAACCTAGTGATTAATATAACTCATAAGTCTCCTTCACGTTGTAATTTACGTGAAGGGTGACTACGGTTCTTGCCAATCCGAGAAAAATATTGAATTTATGACTCTCAATTTTTCTTAAAAAATATTTTAAATTAAATAAAAATTATTGATAATTAATGTTAGTTAGTTTTTACCTTAGTTAGTCTTTAGTTAGTAATCTTACTAACTTATTAATTGACAAACTAACTTTCAAACTAACCAACTAACTTTTATTGTGCGGAGATATTACATAGAGATAGAGCCAAAGACAGGGACAGGAGCAGAGACAGAGATAGACACAAAGATAGAAGCAAAAGTAGAGAACATAATAGACAGCTTGTTCTTCTCTTACAGAGCCCCCACAGAGGCAAAAATGGGGAATTTGAAGAGGACGAAGGTGATAATGTTGAAGACAAGCATGAAAGTGCACTAGAAGAGTCTATCCCACTCGCAAAAGGAAGAGATGAGGAAGAAGTTCCTGAAGTTCATGAAGTCTCAAAAGCAGAAGATCCCTTTCTGTTCGATAGAATGATTATGGTACCCTTTGGATTGATTAATGAGTCACGCCATAAGCAAAGCCTTTATAAGAAATGGATTAAGAAGAACAGGCTTTCCTTCAATAGGGGGTCTTGTCGCCCAAAGTTACCCTTCCTAAGAGAAGATGATGATGATGCACCTTGCCACAACTCCCAGCCCTACAGTTTAAATAGAACGCAGAAGGTTCTTGTTATGTGATGTTCTTGGATGCATCCTCAGAAGACGAATCCTTGAGCCGAAAAGTAACTCATCCCCAATCCAAACCCGAAACCGCAATGATACCCTTTTAGTTTCCCAAAGAGCGAGCTAAGTCTCCATTAAAAGAGGACATTAGTTCCAGTGAATTATTAAAAGAGGAGATGAGACCACTCCCTTGAAGGAGTCAGATCTCTACCCAGAAGTAGTCCGTGGGACATTTATTTGTGAAGTGGAAGGTGAAAAGCAATTGATGTCCATGAATGCTAATGGTACTGAATGTCACCTAAAGGTGGGTATGAATCTTCTTGCAAAAGAACTATTGGTCATGCATGATCTACTAAAGGAGAACTTAGACGTGTTTGCATGGTCATACAAAGATCTAAAGGGGATTGAAGGTGAAAAGCAATTGATGTCCGTGAATGTTGATGGTACTGAATGTCACCTAAAGGTGGGTATGAATCTTCTTGCAAAAGAACTATTGGTCAGGCATGACCTACTAAAGGAGAACTTAGACATGTTTGCATGGTCCTACAAAGATCTAAAGGGGATTGATCCCACAGTATGCCAACACCACATCGACCTAGAGCTTGATGCCAAACGTGTGAGGCAAAGACAAATGTACATGAATCCAAATTATTTTGCCCTAGTGAATTACTGGAGCTCCTTGAAGCTGAGTTCATTTATTGAGTGGCTAACAATGAATGGGTTTGGCCCATTGTGGTAGTACCCAAGAAAAATGAAAAACTGCGAATATGTGTGGACTTCCAAAAGCTAAATTCCAAGATGAAGAAGGATCATTTCTGTCAAGATTGTGGGAGAGAAGGAAGGAGTCTCACTTGTAGCTTTCTTGCTTGCACAATGGGGGAATACACTCAGAGATGGAGGCTGAAAACAATTTTCCTCTTCTTAGTTTTTGTAAGCCAAAAGAACTCTAGTACAAAGAAATAGAAGAACCCTATATATGGGTCTCAAACCAAACTCCACTAACTAAGGTGGCATATTAACTGAGCCACAAACTAGAGTAGATAAGGATAGTTGTCATCTAGCTATTATTCATGGGCGGTGTACCAACCGCATCTGCAACTGACACGTCGGTGACATAAATGCACAACGGTCACCCTGGCATATCACGAGTGGAGCTTGATATCTCAACACTCCCCCTCGAGCTCAATCCCAATTCCTGCACACCAAGCAGGTCTCTGAACTTGCGCAGCTTCTCTGCGCCCAATGACTTCGTGAATATGTCAGCTACCTGATCCTCTGTGCTGACATAAACTAGATCAATAAGACCTAGTAAAACACTCTCTCGCACATAGTGATAATGCACCTCAATGTGCTTTGTTCTAGCATGATAGACTGGGTTATTTGCCAAGTGTATACTACTCATATTGTCACAATAAATGACAAATGGCCCATTCGTAAGCTGATGCATATCATAAAGTAGCTTATGCAACCAAGCTACCTCACATGTAGCCATTGCTGCACCCCTGTACTCAGCCTCTGTGCTCGACAAGGCAATTGTAGGTTGTTTCTTGCTGCTCCAAGTGACCGCAGCACTCCCAAAAGAGAACACATATCCACTGGTAGATCGTCTATCAGAAATACTACCAGCCCAATTAGCATCAGTGTATCCATGCAACTGTATCTGAATCCCAGTCTCATAAAATAGTCCATACTGCAATGTGGACTTCGCATACCTGAGTATGCGTCTAGCCGCATCCAAATGCGATTTCCTTGGAGCCTGCATAAACAGACTTACTAGTCCAATAGCATAGCTCAAATCTGGCCTGGTAATAGTCATATAAATCAAGCTTCCTACTATGCGTCTGTACATAGTAGGGTCTTCCAGAAGCTCACCTGCATCTGCGCTCAGCTTCACATTCTGCTCCAAAGGAACTGAAATAGGCTTACAGCCTGTCATCCCATATTTGGACAGCATGTCCAATCCATACTGCCTCTGCAAGAGCTGTATCCCACTTGGTGATCTAATCACCTCAATGCCCAAGAAATAACGCAGCTCTCCCAAATCCTTCAACTTGGTGATCTAATCACCTCAATGCCCAAGAAATAACGCAGCTCTCCCAAATCCTTCATCTCAAACTTCTGCTTCAATAGCATTTTTACATGAAGAATATCTTCATCACTGTCACCTATCATAATCAAATCATCAACATAAATGACAAGTAGCATAATACCTTTCTCTGTTTTTCTCACATAAAGTGAGAAGTCTGCCTTGGAAATCTAAAAGCCAATAGTGACAAGATATTGTTCTATCTTGTCAGACCATGCTCTAGGTGCTTTCTTCAAGCCATACAAGGCTTTCTTCAACCTGCAAACAAACTCAGGATGAATAGCATGCACATAACCTGGTGGCTGCTCCATATAGACCTCTTCTTGCAAATCACCATGCAAGAAGGCATTCTTTACATCCATTTGATGTAAAGACCATCCCTTTGATGCAGCCATAGCAATGACTACTCTTACGGTTGCCATCCTTGCAACCGGACTGAATGTTTCTTCATAATCAATGCCATATGTTTGTGCATACCCCTTGACTACTAATCTTGCCTTGTATCTATTCACGGAACCATCTGCATTGTGTTTCACCTTATAAACCCACTTACAGCCAATTGCATTCTTACCTTTAGGCAAAGGTACCAATTCCCATGTAGCATTTGCTTCCAAGGCATCCATTTCTTCATCCATGGCTTTCTCCCATTTTTCTTTTTCCATGGCTTGCTCAAAAGAAGTGGGTTCTGGTTCCTGTATCACTTTGACCATATATGCATAGTGAATGGTTGTAAATCCATCATATTTCAGCCTATCCACAGGATACCTAGCTCTCGTAGACCTGCGCAAAATAGGTTCACTCCCAGGTGCTCTCAAAACATCTCTGGTCTTCCTTACTCCAGGTGTAACAATAGAAGGAATACCCAACTCATCATCAATGCTCTATTCTGAGCCACTGGATTCACCATCCACATAAGAGTGACCTGCATTCACATCAAACATGGGCTGATCTACCTTCTCTTTTCCTTTTCGTGATACCTAAATACCACTATCTGCATTGCTTTGAGAAGATTCTCCTGATCTCAATCTGCCTGTCCATGGCGAAGAATGTGAACCACTGCTAGAGGACGCTCCAGGTCCACTAATATTTTGTGACTGCTGCTGTGAATTCTGTGCAGCATTACCATTTTGTGCATCTACATCATCAATCACATTTACTGGTTTATACCAGCTACTCATCTCATCAAAAACAATATCTCTGCTCACTGTAAACTTATGAGTAGAAGGGTTATAGCATCTATACCCTTTTTGCTGCAGAGAGTAACCAATAAAGATGCACTTCTCAGCTTTTGGATCCAACTTGGATCTCAACTCATCTGGCACATGTACATAGGCAATGCAACCAAAAATTTTCAAATGAGAAATATTTGGTTTCCTACCAGTATATCTCTCCTCTGGAGTCATCCCATGTATTGCTGCAGTGGGAGTCCTATTCATTATGTAGACTGCTGTAGCAACTGTTTCAGCCCAATAAAAATCTGGCAGGTCTTTTTCATTGAGCATGGCACGAGATACCTCTCCAATATGCCTGTTTTTCCTTTCTGCAATTCCATTTTGTTGTGGGGTATGACTGCATGAATATTGCTGCTTTATGCCATGCTCCTGCAGGAACCTTGCAAACTCATTTGAGAGGTACTCTCCCCCTCCATCTGACCTTAGGCATTTTATTTGCAGACCTGTTTCTTTTTCAACCATAGCTTTAAGAGTTTTGAAATGCCCAAAAACTTCACTTTTCTTTTTCATAAAATACACCCAAACTTTTCTGCTATAGTCATCAATAAAAGTGACAAAATAATGACAGCCTCCAAGAGATGCAGCTTTAGTAGTCCACACATCAGAGTGGATTAATTCCAATGGCTTCTTACTCTCTTGAACATGTCTAGGAAATGGTTTCCTTGCCTGTTTTCCAAATTGACAGGCTTCACATACCTTATGCATTTCTGCAACCTTGAATTTAGGCAATCCTGCAACAATATTTTGGGCTTGCATTGATTTAAGTCACTATACATTAACATGACCAATGCGTTTATGTCAGATATCAATATCTGCAACTACACCAGTCCCATGTGCAAACATTGCTGCACTCAATTCAGGCATGTCTGCATCCAACGTAAACATTCTGCCCTTCTTCTTTCCTTTTGCTATCAAGCGACCTTTATTTTTCATATCCTCAATAAAGCATCCATGAGGATTAAATCTGACCTGCAAGCCCTGCTCAACCATTTGACCAACAGAAACTAGATTCTTGGTGATATTCGGAACATGAAATACATCGGATAGGTATTTCTTTTTCCCATCCTGCATAGACAAAGGAATTTTTCCAATTTGCACAATAGGATATGTAGTATCATCACCAGTCTCCACAAATCCTGGTTTTTCCATTTTCCTTGCATCCTCCATCCATTCTGCATGACCTGTCATGTGGTTTGATGCACCTGAGTCAACATACCATACATCGTTGCTTTCTTCTGCACTTGTCATAGAATTGTTCATGTGCTGCACCATAAACAAATGCTCATTTCTGTCATCACCCTGTCTACTAGAAGATGCATAATTTCCTTGTTGCAGTTTTCCATTCATGATGTCATTCTGCTTTTTATAGCAGTCTTTAGCCATATGACCCATTTTACCACAGTAGTAGCATTCAACATTGTTGTTTGCATTTTGGCCTCTTTGCCATCCACCACGACCTCTTTGGCTCCCCCTGCCTCTAGAGTTACCACGTCCTCCTCCATAGGACTGGTTTTCTTGAGTTTGCTGCATATTCTGATTTCTACCACGGCCTCCAGATCGGCCTCCTCTACCTCTGCCTCTACCTCTTCCAGCATTTGAGTAGAAGATAGCTTCTTTTGAAGTTCCTCCTGAAGAAGATGCACCACCATTTCTCTGCTCCTCAGAAATTAGAAGAGCAATCAACTCCTCAAAATCAGGAAATCTTTCACGGACGGAAATGGATGTTCGAAACTGTGCATAATCCTTTCCTAGACCATTCAAGGTCACAGAAACTAAATCATCATCTTCCACTGGAGACCCAATGGAAGCAAGTGCATCTGCAATCTTCTTCACCTTCATGTGGTAGTCATTGATGCTCGTATTTTCTCTTTGCACATTATGCAACTCTTGCTTGAGCTGCATTTTCTTGGCTTGAGTATTTGTGCTATACATTTTTGACAAAGTATCCCATGCCTCCTTTGGCGTACTTGCATCCTGAATATGCACAATCATAGAGTCTGAAATACTGATAGACAGCCAGTACATAACTTTCCTGGCTCTCTCATGCCATGCTTTGAATGCCTGCATTTGCTGTTGATTGGGAACATCAGGAAGAACTGGTTCTTCTTCATTTCCTGCAACAAATTCCCAATATCCTTTTCCCATAAGGAAATTCGTCATTTTAAACTTCCATGCTTGGAAGTTGTTCTTGTCAAGCTTTTCAGTGACAATCTGTGAAAGAGAATCAGACGCCATTACAGAACACTGCAAAAAATTCTTTCACTGCAAAGAACACAGCTTCAGCCTCACAAGGGCAAATCTGCAAAACTGGTGAAAGTGGTATTTGACCACACAGTCACTTCCTAGTGACGATTTTGCATATGCAGGAACCAAGGATGATTCTGTAACTCCCAATGTCTCTGCACACGAGCATACGATGCAATATCTGTGGTAACTTTTCACCGACCTGTAGAACTATGGTCGCACAGCATAAAATAAGGCTTTTTCCTGAGTGCGTGCAGAAAACTTCCGCCTCCAAAACAGGCCCCAAAATGGCCTCAAATAAAAAAAACAGGGTCGCCAGGGCTAAAGCCCTTACCCGCAGCATATACTGCCCTCTTGCTTCACCGCGAAGGGCGTCTCAACCTGAGACAATGTACTCTTGCAATTTCCGGCTGTGCTGCCTGTAGAGATCTGCTCCCAAAACAGAAAATGAAAGCAACACTGCTCCTCTTACCAGAACACCGCGAGCTTGGCTTGCTTTCTTGAGCTCCTTACCACGAACAAGGCTCTGATACCATGTCAAGATTGTGGGAGAGAAGGAAGGAGTCTCACTTGTAGCTTTCTTGCTTGCACAATGGGGGAATACACTCAGAGATGGAGGCTGAAAACAGTTTTCCTCTTCTAGTTTTTGTAAGCCAAAAGAACTCTAGTACAAAGAAATAGAAGAACCCTATATATGGGTCTCAAACAAAACTCCACTAACTAAGGTGGCATATTAACTGAGCCACGAACTAGAATAGATAAGGATAGCTGTCATCTAGCTATTATTCATGAGCGGTGTACCAACCGCATCTGCAACAACTGACACGTTGGTGACATAAATGCACAACGGTCACCCTGGCATATCACGAGTGGAGCTCGATATCTCAATAATTTCCCTATCCCTTTCATAGACCAACTGTTGGACACAATGGTAGGCCATGAGATCTATTCCCTCTTGGACGGATTCAACGGATACAATCAAGTCCAAATCGCAAAGGAAGATCAATCCAGAATGACCTTCACAATAGAATGGGGAACCTATGCTCACAGAGTGGTGCCGTTTGGGCTATGTAATGCCCCTGCAACCTTCCAATGAGTGATGATGATTGCCTTCCAGAACCATCTACATGATTTCATTGAGGTGCACCTTGATGACTTCTGTATCTATAGCCTAATCCATGAGCACTGGGGACACCTAGGGTAGTGTTTTGACAGATATCGAGAGTATGGGATTTCTCTCAACCCCGACAAATGTGTCTTTGGCATCTCATCAGGAGTTCTTCTAGGCCACATTATATTTGCACAAGGGATAACAATAGATCTTGCCAAGATTGAGAAGATTGCTGCCTTATGATCCCTAGCTAACGTTAAGCAATTGAGGGGATTCATTGGCCATGTGGGCTACTATAGAAGATTCATAGCGCACTTTGCGACAAATGCAACCCCTTTGCATTAACTCCTAAGGAAAGATGCAGAGTCCACATGGACCACTAATTGTGATGAGGCGTTAAACACCTTGAAGTAGTGTTTGATTGAAGCACCCATCCTGCAGCCTCCTGATTGGAAGGAGTTCCATGTGCATACTGATGCATCAGTTGAAGGCCTAGGTATAGTCTTATGCCAAAAGGGCCCCTCTAATTTAGATCAACCTATCTATTATGCAAGCCGAAAAGTAATCGACAGAGAAAGGAACTATACCATGACAAAGCTTGAGTGCCTAGCAATGGTGTTTGCTTTGGAGAAGTTCTGACACTATCTACTGTCGATGCACTTCAAATTCTACGTAGACCATGAAGCCCTATCCTTTCTGATGAACAAGGCCGATGTGAAGGGAAGAATGATGAGATAACTCCTTTTGTTTCAAGAGTTTGACTTTGAAGTGGTTACCAAACTCGGTCGCTCTCATGTCCTAGCTGATCATATGTTGGGAATCCCTCAAAGAAATGATGAAGAAGAGAAAGATGATCTAGACCTTCCTGATGCTTCCTTGTTTCTAGTCGAAACAATTACCTCATGGTATGTAGACATAGCCAACCTCCTAGCAATCCAATAGTACCCCTCCGGTATCTCGAGCTGTGAGAAGAAGAAGCTTCTGTTGGAATTAGCCCCCTATACCGTGTTAGGTGGCGCTTTGTACAAGAAAGGTAAGGACAAAGTCTTGTGAAGATGTGTTGTACGAGAAGAGATTGGCATAATATTAAAAGCATGACATGATGAGTCCTATGGTGGACACTTCATGGGAGAAGCGATAGCTAAAAAGGCCTTGCTCGTAAGATATTGGTGTGGCTGATCCTCCACAAGGATGCCTATGACTTCGAGAAGTGGGGAATTGATTTTGTGGGTCCTATTGATCTACCAACTAGAAAGAAATAGAATAGATACATCTTGGTCTGTACAGACTACGTAACCAAGTGGTGTGAAGCTAACGCTTTGAAGCGGGATGATGGCAATAGCGTGGCCTTGTTCCTATACGAGAACATCATCACCCATTTTGGCAGTCTCTTAGAGCTCATCATTGACTGAGGTACTTACTTCCTTAACATGATTATAGAAGAGTTAACAGAATTGTACAAGATCCGTCATCGTAAGTCCACACCCTATTACCCTAGAGCCAATGGCCAAGTTGAAGTTACCAATCGCATGCTATGCTCGATTCTGACAGGAATGATAGCTGCACATCATCAGGAGAGGGATGATCGACTTACACAGGCCCTTTAGGCATACATAACCTCCCATAAGGCGGCTACAGGACAAACCCCTTTCCAGCTGGTATATGGAACAGAAGCTGTCTTTCCTGTTGAACTTGAGCTACCCTCTCTGCATGTGACCATCAAAGAACGCTTGGGAGATGACGAGTCCTTGCAATGCCGTCTCTTGAACTTGGAGTGTCTCGATGAGACTCGTAGGATGGTCCTATAGTGCATGGAAGCCACACAAGCTCGTAGAAAGGCCTATTATGACAGCTTCATTAAGTAGAAGGAGTTCAAAGAAGGTGACTTAGTCCTAGCTTATGATTCTTGATTTAGCATGTTTTCAGGCAAGCTTCAAGAACGCTGGATGGGTCCTTATAAGGTACTTGGTGTCAATCCTAATGGCTCGACAGTCAATGCTTCGGATGATCCCTTCCTTATTAATGGCTATCGCCTCAAGAAGTATTACCCTCCCTGGGGATCCTGACAATCACTATTGATAGCTTCCTCATTCCTTGGACAATGGTTGAGATGGCTTTATGTGATGCTCTTGATAACCCTCTTGCTGATCTTGATGATGTGGTTCCATTCTGATAGCCCCTTGTAGCCATGTTCCCCCCGCCCTTGGCTTCCTTTCCGTTTGATGCAGCAGAGGTGGCGAGGATGGTTCTGATACATGGAGTTCATGCCATTCTACTCTTCAAAAACAATCTAAAAGAAAACAAAAAGAAAAAAAAAAACAAAATAAAAATATATCGATCATGGGAGAAAAGGACTTCGGTCCTTGTCATGCCAACTTATTCTTTGAGAAAAGGTGGAAACACCCTCGGGAGTAGGGCAAAAGAAAAGAAAGCAGAAAAAAAAACATAAAAATAAAACTGTTATGGGAGAAAAGGAAGCAATTCCTTGTCATAATAGGCCTTGTTCCAAGAAAAGGTGGCACACACCCTTGGACGGGGAGCTGGCTGTGGAAAAGGTGGTAACACCCCGCAGTCCAGGATCACCGAATCTTTGGTGGAACTCTTGTAGATGAAGTTTTTGAGCTGCCTCCCTTGGTGCGTTGAATCCTATAATCTCATGAGTGCTTCTGATTCCTATAACAAACAGTTTCCAACATGCAATCCAAGCACCGAACTTGTTGGATACCTTCTTGGGTATGCCTCTTCATCAACCAATCCACGTTGACATGATCAACAAGACAAAGTTGATCTTCATCGACAAACCTAGAGTGATGTGAGCTTTCATCCTAACTGGATGGGGATGTGAGTATGGACTGCCCTCTGTATTTATCAATAAAGTGTGAGATAGAGGGTGGGGTGAGTGACCAATTCTCCTTGCCCTTTATATCCAACAAATAGGTGAAATGTGTGAATGGAGAGTTGCACACACAGGATGGGCCTCTCAATGCACAAAGCACGAAATTGTTCCTGTGCACAACACTATAAGGCTCCCTGGCCTTTCTTCTTGCACTGTATGCGGCCACATGGCAGGATGCATAGTTGCACCATCAATTGCACACAAGGCATACACCCTTTGCACAAGTGACAATAAGAATAATATCACTGGGTTTTAGGAACAGGTTACCCTCTTGTATATATCAACAGAGCGTGAGATAGAGGGGAGGTTGAGCGTGAATGATGTTTCCTCAAACAATTATTGAGAGGTGCGGATTGAGGGACGCTACGACACTTGGCGTTAGGTACGTTCTTGTTTCCCTATACATATATGGGATGGGTCTCTGCCATCACCCTAGGACACGCCACCCTATTCTATCCACTGCACTACAAGGCTCCCCAACCTTCATGCTTGCATCTATGCCAGACGAGGTGGGACGTACTAATGCACCATCAACTGTGCACACTGGCATACTCCCTTTGAACCATCTCCCTTGTCCATTTCTAAATAGGGTATGAGACTGGGTTTTCATCATTATTCAAATCGAGTGATGTCAGTAATGGGGTGAGTGACTGCAACCCCGTTACCCCCCACTATCCCTACCACCCTTACCCCCCACTACGCCTATTAACCCCTCACCCCCTCCCACCTGGCGCCCCATAACCCCCCGCCACCCTTACCCCCCACTACCCCCAATTAATCCCACCACCCCCACTAACCCCCCTTCCCCCTTGCCCCCACCCCCACAGAAACCCACCCTACCCCCCATAAGCTCCCCTTTCCCACCCCCCTTCCCACACCCATCTACCATACCCTTCTCCCCTCCTAAGCCCCCCTTAATCCCCGTTTTCCCCTTCCAGGCCCCCTTTTCCCCTATGTTCCCACCCCCACCTTGGGCCTTCTTGTTGGCCAGTGATCACGCCCTCGGTGTCTCTATTTTTGGTGCATGCTCGCGTATTGGCATGTTAGACTTTTTTGCGTGTTGGTTGCTGCTATTCACGCGCTATGCATACGTGGTTGCGTACGTGTGACGTTTAAGTGCCTGTTCACGCGGGAGGATGCATGTCTTGTTTTGTCTGTGACGTGGAGCTGGTTCACACGCAGCTGCTGTCGCATACCTTGCTGTCCCGACTTTGATTATTTTATTCCTATAAATTAGAAAAACTCGCACAATTCATTAGAAAATTGGCAACATGTGTAAAAAATCAATAAAAAATTCATTAAAATACTGAAAATGTATCTGAAAAGTAAAAAATTTCCAACCAATTCCTGAAAATTCAATATTAAATTTCAAAACCCGATGAGCAAATAATAAAAGGCAAAAAATATTTAAAATACAATAAACCTTATAAAAATCCTAAAAATTCATAAAAATGCCAAAATATTATAGATTTTTTGAAATAATTTATCAATTTTTTGAAAATTTCAAAATTTTTCTTAGCTAATAATGTAAACAAAAAATTAAAAAATAATTAAAATCCTTAATTTCATGAAAATTTACCTAAAAATGGTGGAAACAATAAGAAAACATTCAATTTTTAAAAGAAAATAATTTTCATATTTTTAGATTACTTGTTTAGGCTGACATGATCAAAATTAAATGGAAACAATATATTGAAAAAAAAACCTTCCTTTTTAAATGTAAATTCTTTGCAAAATTCTTTTCCACTCCAAAAATAGCAAACGAAATTTAGGAAAAGTTTGAAAATTTATTGGACTTTTGTGCTTCACTTTTAATCCATATTGTTGATTAACCACATAAGAAAAAAAAAGTTGATCATTTATATCCAAATTCATTACTATTGGCAAACTTTTTCAATTGTTTAGGTTTTGTTGATTGGATTACATTATGGTTGCATCATCTTCATTACTGCTAGAGCATTTAAACTGTGCTTGCTTACACATCCCTGCCATGTATTTCTTTTTCTATTTAATTTATTTTTGGTTTCCCCCCAAAACCACGATTAATTACTAAAAGGAACTTTAATGCACACACGTTTTCACATGCATCCTCACTAAAATACACATATTTCTAAATTAAAAATGAACCCGCCATTCACTTAGCACACGCTTTGTGTGCTACAGACACATTTAAGTTTATTTAGAAATGAACCCAGCGTCACAAGTACACGCACTAAACAAAAAGTGCTAAACACACACTTAATTTTTAATCAATAAATTTACATTTAGAGACCCCAATCGAGGTTCGAAGTCGGGATTATGATAAAAAAAGCACCGTTTCACACTTAATAATTTTTAACTAAAGGATAAGAAAGAATCACCATTTTCTTTTAAAGGTTTATAACCTAATAAAATCTCACCCATTATTAATAACGTTATTAAATTAACCCTTCATTATATTTAATTCCCTTACATTGCACATTCCCTTTTTAATAAATGCGATTCGTGGGGATGGGTCATGATAGAGTATTGTCTAGAGTTTGTTGTCCTTAATGGTGGTTAATATTTCCAATGTTATGGGAATGTGATTAGTTCTTTTGAGATTTTCTTTTTTTTTGGTTATATGGATGTGTCCGAGATATGGTATGTCTTGTTATTTTTATTTTTTGCCTGATACGGGGATTCAAGGTGTCTGATTGTATTACATCACATGAAGCTTTTGGTTGTACGTGTGTAGAGGTCATGCTCAATTTTTTCTAGGATGTGGATTGCTTGGGGTGGTCAGTTAGTCGGTTGAGTCTGTGTCAGTTTCTTCAGATTGATATCTCATTCCTATCCTATTATTTTGCAGGCATTCGTTGTGATTGTCTGTGTGTGTGGTGTATGTGTAATCCATCTGAATGGCACCTCGTACTCCTCCTCCAATTCAATACATTCCATTGGTGTCTCATGACTATTTTTTATTATTGGATTCAGATCTTATCAACAAAGAAGGTTTAGCCAAGTTCGTAGCACTCTCATTGCCACTTATCTCGGCAGATACTGATACTTTTGATCAGTTTCTAGCCTCTTATAGTAAGAGGTCGGGCCCTGTAAGAGGAACAATTATCCAACTGACACCTAAAAGCTTGGGCAAGGCTTTGTCTTTACCCTATCGAGGAGACTCTTTCCCTACTGCTCGACAATTATTCTCGAACGAGGATATCCTTAAGTTGTTGCATAAGCAGACACAAGATGTGTTGGACCCTAAAAAGGTTCTTACTACCTTTGGCATTAGTGTCTCCATGATCTCTAATCCTGTGTGAAAGCAGCTATGCCAATTTCTTCGAGACTGCCCGCAAGACACCCTCTAATTACCTTTCGAAGGAGTTGTTTACAACTTCCAAAATGGTGTTGAAAGGCATAACTATTGATTGGAGTTTCTACCTTTTGTCAAAGATGGATCAACACAGAGCCACAAGAGGTAATGTAACTAATGTTACATTTGGTTCCTACCTTTTTGTCTTCTTGGCATATGCTGCCCCTTCGAAGGAAGTTCCTACCTTGATAGTTGATCCACCAGAAGCTCCTCCTCCTACTGAACACATTAATGTTGTCATTGAGGATCTTGATCCTATTCCCCCTGTGGTCGTTCAGTGGAAACGCCTTAAATGAGTGGCTGAATCAGCCCCAGTTCCTCCAGTCTCCATTCCTATTCAATCTAGGAGTCGACTACTAGCTTTCCTCACAACACCGAATCTTTTCAGAGCACATCATGATGGTACTTTGTAGATTTCTATTCCTTCTGTACAACGCTTTTTGGTAGCAGAAGATGCAATTCCCTTCCTATGTCAAGACATCCAGAATTCTATTGAGCTCTCAGTGAGACTGCCTGTATCTAGCAACTCTATTCTTGCTATGACAAAGTTTAGCAGACCAAAGAAGAGTTGACAAAAGCAAGTGAGGAGCTAGCTTCTACTCATGAACTCTTTTATGATCTTTGTACCCAAATGGAGCAATAGACTAAGATCATTGATGTTGAGAAAATGGAAATTTCTAGTTTGCACACTTAGTTGATTGACACTAAAACCCAAGTGGTTAATGTGATTGAGGAGAGGGATAGATTGTTGAAAGAATCTCAAGAGCTTCAAGCTTTGATAGCTGCCCAGACAGAGGAGCTTAAGTTAGCAAATACCACCCTAGAACAAAGTAGCATCCAAATTCGGCAACTTAACGATCAGTTAGTTTAGTCATATTCTTCTTCATAGAGTCCTACTGTACATCGAGTTACTTCATTGTCCCCTGCAGACTTGGCAGTTCTTCAATGACAAGCCATGTTATGCCCTTTGTTCCAAGCTAAAGTGGAAAGGCTTTAGTCTAGGATGGACTTATTATGGTCTTCATTTGAGCAGTTCCAGGAGTATGTTCCTCCAGATCACTCATTTTTTGTGCACTATCAGCTACAGAAGTTGGCCTTTTATATTAAGCTCTCAACGATGGACCTACCTCTTCCATAGGATGGATGGAGTGGAGCCTGGTCTTCTGATTTATTGAGATTGAAGTAGTCCGAATGGTCTTTGAAGACTCTGTGACTTCGAATACAATGCTATTGTCTTATATGCATTTGAGAGGTGATCTGTTGATTCTAGATGATGAAGATCTAGCTTGGTATGCTGGGGATGTGTTCTTACAAGCTGCTTTGTATATCAAACATTTAGAGTTAGTGATAGATGAAATGTCTCAGTGGTATTCTTCCAAAGTGGCTGCTTGCCCTGACACTCCATGGCATACAATGATTGATTTTGTAGTCCCGATAACAAAGTCTCTAATCATGTGCAGAATACTAATTCAATGAGAGTGGATATTTCAGCTTATCTTTCCAAAAAACATCCATTTGATTCATCTTTCTTTGATGCTTACCATCGCTGGTCTACTTTAGGTCCATCCGTTCCTAGCTTATCTTATTATCAATAAATGGCCCATCGATATGATGCTTTTTTTCCCCTTTATAAATCCAACTCAACAGTCATTTTACCTCTCTTTTTTCAACCTCAAGGTGCCCCTAAAATTCCAATTTTTACTTATTGTTCTTTCATTGAAGATAAGTATTTTCCCCTTCTCCGTCCTGTCCTTCCACATCCATACATATTCTTTCCACTTTTCCTGCTTATCAGTTACACCTTTCTTAACCGATTCGCCTAAATTCTCAACTAATCCTTCTTTATCTTATTCCTTATTTTATGATTTTTCCTACCCATATCTTCATCCTCTTGTACCTGTTTCTCTTCCATCTCCTACTACTTCTATTTCTCAGCCCCCTTAGTTGGTTAGTAAATATGCAGGGTTTGATCAGAAGATTCCAAGAAGAAGAGGATAGAGCTCAACTCATTCTCTTATTGGGCCGTAGATTAATTGGCCATTAATTCTAGGGGAGTGGATGATTGCCAGTCAAGTGTATCAAAATTATCTCCATTTTGCTCAACAATATTCACAATCTTCAGATCCTTCCTTGAGATTGATAGCCCACTTTGCTTGGTACCTAGCATATATGCATAGGCATTCACATAATGATCCAAAGGCCATTCCAAAGTTATGTATGAATGTCAATGTGAACATTGATTCTCAACAACTAGATGTACTGTATTTTCATGCCCTTTGTCTGCCTAGCATATACCTTGTCTTGCTAGAAAGGATGTGCTACCTTCAATTTTTCCAAAATCCTCCAAAAACTTTTGTAGATGAATCTTTATCCATGGATCTTTTTCGTAATCATCAAGCCTTCAAGAGGGATCATCTTCATTGATACCTTTGGATGCATCTTTTATGATTCATAATGATATATCTGTCTTTTGGAGGTGCCATTCAGATGGTTGTTTTGTGTTTGTGATTCATAATGATATATCTCTCTTTTGGAGGTGCCATTTAGATGGCTGTTTTGTGTTTGTGTTGTATTAATTTATATGTGATGAGTTCATGATGGTTGAATATTGGATTTGTTCGAGAGCTATATTTTTAGAGATTTGCAGTGATGATGATGGTGGATGGAAAGCTTAAGAAGCAAAGATGCATAACCTTTTATATCCTTTAAGAATTTGTTATGATTTGTTGTTGTTTATAAGAGATGCTAATGGATAAAGGGTTTTCCTGTCATTGTATTCTTTATTAGATATAGGTTATAAGTTGGGGTCATGGTTGGGTGGTTTATTGAAGATGAAAAAGAAGATTGAGTTGAGCTCTTTGATGAACTTGTATTCCCTTTTTCTAGGTCGCGAGGATGCTCCCTTATTAAGTGTGGGGATATATTGAATGCTAAAATGACTAGGTTTTTTTGGATTTGTTATTTTTGAAGGTTGAATGGTTGATTTTTCATTAACTTTGTGTGATGATTGGTTGTTTTGGAAGTGTTTGAGGGTGTCTTAGATGCGATTGATTATGTTTTGGAAGCTCATGATGATTTTCAATAGAGATATGAGGCTCTGTG
The DNA here is from genome assembly GCF_053477565.2 of Lygodium microphyllum. NCBI lineage: Eukaryota > Viridiplantae > Streptophyta > Polypodiopsida > Schizaeales > Lygodiaceae > Lygodium > Lygodium microphyllum. Next base: position 174,506,985 of record NC_141139.1, read on the forward strand.
ATGTTCTGATTGGTTCTGTTTAGCTTTTGTTTTGTTCTATTTTTCTTCTGTATGAAGCATGGAGTAATGATTTGAATGGTTTTTGATAGTTTGGAATGATTTTAGTATGAGTTATGTGATTTTGATGTTTTCTATTGACCTTATGTAACCCTCTGTTGAGCTTCTGTAGAGCCTTTGTTCCTGTTTTGTTCTGTATGCCTCTATAAGTGTTATGTGGAATGTATGTGAGACTTTGGGAAAGTTTTCTAGCCTTGGAAAGAGGTGAATGTAAGTTCAAAAGAGCTCAAGGAAGTGAAAGAAGTAGCTACTGAAGACTCAAGAGAAGACTGGAGTAAAGTGAAAGTGATGAGCTATGAAGAGTCACTGTAGTGGCTCTGGTGACCTTTCATATCAGACACACCTCTTGGAAGAGGTATCCACGACCAAAGAAGGATTATTATGAGTGATTATTGAGTATTTTAGTAAGGAGAAGATGTACTATTGAGAGAGAGAGAGAGAGAGAGAGAGAGAGAGAGAGAGAGAGAGAGAGAGAGAGAGAGAGAGAGAGAGAGAGAGAGAGAGAGAGAGAGAGAGAGAGAGAGAGAGAGAGAGAGAGAGAGAGAGAGGAGAGAGAGAGAGAGAGAGCCAATTCTATGTCAAACAATGTATCTACATAAAAGAGATTGTGAGAGAAAGTTATGAGATCTTTGAAGATGAATCATATGTGATATTTTTCAATTCAAAGTGGAGTATTCTTTTGTATTTTCCATGTCTATCAATGAATTCTATTAACAATATGAAGAGAATGATGGATTTTGTTAAAGTTAAAGCCGTGGAAGAATTGTTTTATGAAGTTGCGTGAAGATTTATTGTTCTTGGTGTTGTTTTCTTTGTTGAGATCATATAAAAGATGAAAAAGATGGTTGTTGATGTTACAAGAGAGATTTTCTTGCAGTAGAAACCCTATTTCATTGGTGTTCCTTTTGGGGCTCCAATTGTTAGTAAAGCCTACCCCAAGGTAAGTAGCAAATTTCATCATGACTCTACGTCGGGGATCTCTAATGACTACCCCAATACTCGCTTCCTTATTGGGACCCTTGGACACTCCATAAAAGTACATTGTTTGTTCTTCATTGAAACCTACAGGGATCCATGTTAGGAGACTCATACAGTGATGGTAGAAAACCTTAATCTCCCAAACAAACATCCCGTCTTCTTGCTCAATCACCTTATATCCTTTTCTCCACCAAACCAACCTCCCCTGATAGTATCTTTGCTCTAGGAATGGGTGCTCCAAGTAGGGAATTAGCCACCCCATCAACTAGTTGTAACTTCTCTTGCAGGTTTCGAATCAATGTGGCATAGATCTACAAAGCATTTGTCCATTAGTATGCTTATAGATAATAATGTTTAATCTTGTTAAGATTAACCTTATTCTTAAATTCCACCCTTTATAGAATAGCTAATAATGTGGTGGACTTATTTTTACCTATTCTAACTATTTTATAGGGACCATCCCACTTAAAGGGCTCTAATTTCCCAAGAAAAATCCCCCTACACGCATCATAGTATAGGACCGGTTGCCCTTTTTTAAATGTGTTCATCTTATGAAGTTGTTTCATGTAACGCTTGACCACCTCCTAATGTAATAAACTCTAAAGTTTCAGCTAGTTGAGATGTGCTAAGGCCGTAAAGTGTTTGAGAAGTGCATCTTCATCCCCTAGAGAATGGTTAATCTTGAATTGTATTGTGGTGGGCAACCCAATCTCAAGGGGTAAAACATACTCTTCTCGATGAACTAATTTAAACGGAGTGTGGCTTGTAGCTCGTTTAAAAGTCATGCTATACACCCATATTGCCACATATAGTTTCATATCCAAATCCCATTTCTTCTTTGAAATTATCTTTGAAAGAATTTCCACAACCTGCTTATTGGTACTCTCAACTTGCACATTCGCCTATGGATTATAAGGTGTTGTTTTGTTATGCTTTACTTGCTAGGCCTCAATTAATCTTTTGATCACCTTATTCAGGAAATGAGTTTCACAGTTTGACATTAGCTCTTTTGGTAAGCCAAACTAACAAATTATATATCCAAGAAGGAAGCTAATATCTCCTTTGCATCATCCTTCCTCATCACTTATGCTTTCAACCATTTTGTAAAATAGTTAGTCGCTACTATAATATACCTCTTCTATGTAGAGGACAAGGTAATGGGACCTAGAAAGTCAATGTCCCACTTCTCAAATGGTAATAGAGCCATAATAGGATTTAGTGGGTGCTTTTGATTCTCTTGATTATCATGTCTCTAGCATATATCTCACCTCTTTACATACACAAATGCATCCTAGAAGATGGACGGCCACTAATATCTAGCTCTTAAGACTTTTTGTGCAATCAATTGTTCGACAAAGTGCCCTCCACAAGTAGAGTTGTGACACTCTTCTAAGATAAATGGAACCTCATCGAGCATAACACAACGACGATAAACATCATCTACCCCCTCTCAATAAAGAGTTCTTTCAATTAAACAAACTTTAAGGATTTTTGTTTAATCTTCCTTTTCTCAGCCTTAGGCATAGAGGCTCCAAGCTCTCCTATAGATAGATAATGCATTATTGCAGCATACTAGGATGGAATGGAGGACATATTTATTTTCAACAGACCCTCAAGATTGCTAACTTTAGCCAATACTTCCTTCAACTCCTCAAAGTATTGCCTTGCAATCTCGATGGCTTACTCTTGATCTCATAATCAAATTCTTGCAAAGTAAATAACCACTTTGCTAAGGCGATCAAGTGGCCACAACTTGTTCAACAATAATCATTGCCCCTCTACGTTTGTATAAAATACTACTTTGTGACTAGTGAACATAATCGCTACCATTTCTCCTCCATAGCTCTGAGCTAAGTAGTGGCTAACATTATACATCATAGCTATTGGAAATGCATAGAACATCTCACATCTTTTGGGCATTTTCAAGACTAGCGCTTTAGCCAATTCATGCTTCACATCCTTGAAGAATATTTTATACTTATCACTCCAAACAAATGAACAATTGAAGGATAATAAATTGGTCCATGGAAACATCCTTTCAGTAAGTGCATTAATGAATCATTGCTAATATTCAACTGACTGATGATAGGAAACTATACACTTCCTTGGGGTTTCTTGGCAGACTCATAGTGACAATGACTTTGAAATTTTTTGAATTAGTTGCAATTCTAACCAAACTAACCACATGGCCCAACAGTAATCCATAGGGCACCCCAAAGACACATTTCCTCAACATTTTCACAAAATTATCAGTTACCTTTTCCTGGTGGTAGCTGTCCCTAGATCATCAATGAAAACTTTTAGCTCTTTTGGAAAAATGTCACTGAAGATTTTGTCAGCTATACATCACCAAGAATTGGGTATGCTACATAATCCAAAGGCCATGACACAATACTCAAAGGTTCCAAACACAATTAAGAATGTCATCTTTAGGTTGTCCTCGTCTACAATGGTCAATTGATTATAATCGATGAAATAGTCCATAAAGAAGTATATATCTCTACCTGCTAACTGATCTAAGATTCGATCAATGAATGTCAATAGATAAGAGTCATTAACTGTTTGTTTATTGAGCTCTCTAAAATCAATACAAAGCCAAATTGAATTATTGTTCTTCTTCCAGATGACCATTGGTATGTTGAGATATCGAGCTCCACTCGTGATACGCCAGGGTGACCGTTGTGTATTTATGTCACCGACTTGTCAGTTGCAGATGTGGTTGGTACACCGCCCATGAATAATAGCTACATGATAGCTATCCTTATCTATTCTAGTTCGTGGCTCAGTTAGTATGCCACCTTAGTTAGTTGAGTTTGGTTTGAGACCCATATATAGGGTTCTTCTATTTCTTTGTACTTGAGTTCTTTTGGCTTACACAACTAAGAAGAGGAAAACTGTTTTCAGCCTCCACCCTTGTGTGTCTTCCCCCATTGTGCAAGCAAGAAAGCTTCAAGCGAGACTCCTTCCTTCTCTCCCATAATCTTGACATGGTATCAGAGCCTTGTTCGTGGTAAGGAGCTCAAGAAAGCAAGCCAAGCTCGCGGTGTTCTGGTAAGAGGAGCAGTGTTGCTTTCATTTTCTGTTTTGGGAGCAGATCTCTGCAGGTAGCACAGCCGGAAAGTGCAGGAGTGCATTGTCTCAGGTTGAGACGCCCTTCGCGGTGAAGCAAGAGGGTAGTATATGCTGCATCCGAGGGCTTTAGCCCTCGGCGACCTTGTTTTTTTGATTTGAGGCCATTTCGGGGCCTGTTTTGCAGACGGAAGTTTTCTGCACACACTCAAGAAAAGGCTCAGTTTTATGCTGTGCGACCACTGTTCTACAGGTCGGTGAAAAGTTACTGTAGAAATTGCATCGTATGCTTGTGCACAGAGACATTGGGAGTTTCAGAATCATCCTTGGTTCCTGTTTATGCAAAATCGTCACTAGGAAGTGACTGTGTGGTCAAATACCACTTTCGCCAGTTTTGCAGATTTGCCCTTGTGAGGGTGAAGGTGTGTTTTTTGCAGTGACAGAATTTCTTGCAGTATTCTGTAATGGCGTCTGATTCTCTTTCACAGATTGTCACTGAAAAGCTTGACAAGAACAACTTCCAGGCATGGAAATTTAGAATGACGAATTTCCTTATGGGAAAAGGATATTGGGAATTTGTTGCAGGAAATGAAGAAGAACCAGTTCTTCCTGATGTTCCCAATCAACAACAAATGGAGGCATTTAAAACATGGCATGAGAGAGCCAGGAAAGTTATGTATTGGCTGTCTATCAGTATTTCAGACTCTATGATTGTGCATATTCAGGATGCAAGTACGCCAAAGGAGGCATGGGATACTTTGTCAAAAATGTATAGCACAAATACGCAAGCCAGGAAAATGCAGCTCAAGCAAGAGTTGCATAATGTGCAAAGAGAAAGTATGAGCATCAACGACTACCACATGAAGGTGAAGAAGATTGCAGATGCACTTGCTTCCATTGGGTCGCCAGTGGAAGATGATGATTTAGTTTCCGTGACCTTGAATGGTCTAGGAAAGGATTATGCACAGTTTCGGACATCCATTTCAGTTCGTGAAAGATTTCCTGATTTTGAGGAGTTGATTGCTCTTCTAATTTCTGAGGAACAGAGAAATGGTGGTGCATCTTCTTCAGGAGGAACTTCAAAAGAAGCTGTCTTCTACTCAAATGCTGGAAGAGGTAGAGGCAGAGGTAGAGGAGGCCGATTTGGAGGCCGTGGCAGAAATCAGAATATGCAGCAAACTCAAGAAAACCAGTCCTATGGAGGAGGACGTGGTAACTCTAGAGGCAGGGGGAGCCAAAGAGGTCGTGGTGGATGGCAAAGAGGCCAAAATGCAAACAGTAATGTTGAATGCTACTACTGTGGTAAAATGGGTCATATGGCTAAAGACTGCTATAAAAAGCAGAATGACATCATGAATGGAAAACTGCAACAAGGGAATTATGCATCTTCTAGTAGACAGGGTGATGACAGAAATGAGCATTTGTTCATGGTGCAGCACATGAACAATTCTATGACAAGTGCAGAAGAAAGCAATGATGTATGGTATGTTGACTCAGGTGCATCAAACCACATGACAGGTCATGCAGAATGGATGGAGGATGCAAGGAAAATGGAAAAACCAGGATTTGTGGAGACTGGTGATGATACTGCACATCCTATTGTGCAGATTGGAAAAATTCCCTTGTCTATGCAGGGTGGGAAAAAGAAATACCTGTCCAATGTATTTCATGTCCCGAATATTACCAAGAATCTGGTTTCAGTTGGTCAAATGGTTGAACAGGGCTTGCAGGTCAGATTTAATCCTCATGGATGCTTTGTTGAGGATATGAAAAATAAAGGTCGCTTGATAGCAAAAGGAAAGAAGAAGGGCAGAATGTTTACGTTGGATGCAGACATGTCTGAATTGAGTGCAGCAATGTTTGCACATGGGACCGGTGTAGTTGCCGATATTGATATCTGGCATAAACGCATTGGTCATGTTAATGTACAGCGACTTAAATCAATGCAGGCCCAAAATATTGTTGCAGGATTGCCCAAATTCAAGGTTGCAGAAATGCATAAGGTATGTGAAGCCTGTCAGTTTGGAAAACATGCAAGGAAACCATTTCCTAGACATGTTCAAGAGAGTGAGAAGCCATTGGAATTAATCCACTCTGATGTGTGGACTACTAAAGCTGCATCTCTTGGAGGCTGTCATTATTTTGTCACTTTTATTGATGACTATAGCAGAAAAGTTTGGGTGTATTTTATGAAAAAGAAAAGTGAAGTTTTTGGGCATTTCAAAACCCTTAAAGCTATGGCTGAAAAAGAAACAGGTCTGCAAATAAAATGCCTGAGGTCAGATGGAGGGGGAGAGTACCTCTCAAATGAGTTTGCAAGGTTCCTGCAGGAGCATGGCATAAAGCAGCAATATTCATGTAGTTATACCCCACAACAAAATGGAATTGCAGAAAGAAAAAACAGACATATTGGAGAGGTGTCTCGTGCCATGCTCAATGAAAAAGACCTGCCAGATTTTTATTGGGCTGAAGCAGTTGCTACAGCAGTCTACATAATGAACAGGACTCCCACTGCAGCAATACATGGAATGACTCCAGAGGAGAGGTATACTGGTAGGAAACCAGATATTTCTCATCTGAAAATTTTTGGTTGCATTGCCTATGTACATGTGCCAGATGAGCTGAGATCCAAGTTGGATCCAAAAGCTGAGAAGTGCATCTTTATTGGTTACTCTCTGCAGCAAAAAGGGTATAGATGCTATAACCCTTCTACTCGTAAGTTTACAGTAAGCAGAGATGTTGTTTTTGATGAGATGAGTAGCTGGTATAAACCAGTAAATGTGATTGATGATGTAGATGCACAAAATGGTAATGCTGCACAGAATTCACAGCAGCAGTCACAAAATATTAGTGGACCTGGAGCGTCCTCTAGCAGTGGTTCACATTCTTCGCCATGGACAGGCAGATTGAGATCAGGAGAATCTTCTCAAAGTAATACAGATAGTGGTATGCAGGTATCACGAAAAGGAAAAGAGAAGGTTGATCAGCCCATGTTTGATGTGAATGCAGGTCACTCTTATGTGGATGGTGAATCCAGTGGCTCAGAGCAGAGCATTGATGATGAGTTGGGTATTCCTTCTATTGTTACACCTGGAGTAAGGAAGACCAGGGATGTTTTGAGAGCACCTGGGAGTGAACCTACTTTGCGCAGGTCTATGAGAGCTAGGTATCCTGTGGATAGGCTGAAATATGATGGATTTACAGCCATTCACTATGCATATATGGTCAAAGTGATACAGGAACCAGAACCCACTTCTTTTGAGGAAGCCATGGGAAAAGAAAAATGGGAGAAAGCCATGGATGAAGAAATGGATGCCTTGGAAGCAAATGCTACATGGGAATTGGTACCTTTGCCTAAAGGTAAGAATGCAATTGGCTGTAAGTGGGTTTATAAGGTGAAGCACAATGCTGATGGTTCTGTGAACAGATACAAGGCAAGATTAGTAGTCAAGGGGTATGCACAAACATATGGCATTGACTATGAAGAAACATTCAGTCCGGTTGCAAGGATGGCAACCGTAAGAGCAGTCATTGCTATGGCTGCATCAAAGGGATGGTCTTTACATCAGATGGATGTAAAGAATGCCTTCTTGCATGGTGATTTGCAAGAAGAGGTCTATATGGAGCAGCCACCAGGTTATGTGCATGCTGTTCATCCTGAGTTTGTTTGCAGGTTGAAGAAAGCCTTGTATGGCTTGAAGCAAGCACCTAGAGCATGGTCTGACAAGATAGGACAGTATCTTGTCACTATTGGCTTTCAGATTTCCAAGGCAGATTTCTCACTTTATGTGAGAAAAACAGAGAAAGGTATTATGCTGCTTGTCATTTATGTTGATGATTTGATTATGACAGGTGACAGTGATGAAGATATCCTTCATGTGAAAATGCTATTGAAGCAAAAGTTTGAGATGAAGGATTTGGGAGAGCTGCGTTATTTCTTGGGCATTGAGGTGATTAGATCACCAAGTGGGATACAGCTCTTGCAGAGGCAGTATGGATTGGACATGCTGTCCAAATATGGGATGACAGGCTGTAAGCCTATTTCAGTTCCTTTGGAGCAAAATGTGAAGCTGAGCGCAGATGCAGGTGAGCTTCTGGAAGACCCTACTATGTACAGACGCATAGTAGGAAGCTTGATTTATATGACTATTACCAGGCCAGATTTGAGCTATGCTGTTGGATTGGTAAGTCAGTTTATGCAGGCTCCAAGGAAATCGCATTTGGATGCGGCTAGACGCATACTCAGGTATGTGAAGTCCACATTGCAGTATGGACTATTTTATGAGACTGGGGTTCAGATACAGCTGCATGGATACACTGATGCTGATTGGGCTGGTAGCATTTCTGATAGACGATCTACCAGTGGATATGTGTTCTCTTTTGGGAGTGCTGCAGTCACTTGGAGCAGCAAGAAACAGCCTACAGTTGCCTTGTCGAGCACAGAGGCTGAGTACAGGGGTGCAGCAATGGCTGCATGTGAGGTAGCTTGGTTACATAAGCTACTTTATGATATGCATCAGTCTACAGATGGGCCAGTTGTCATTTATTGTGACAATATGAGTAGTATACACTTGGCAAATAACCCAGTCTATCATGCTAGAACAAAGCACATTGAGGTGCATTATCACTATGTGCGAGAGAGGGTTTTACTAGGTCTTATTGATCTAGTTTATGTCAGCACAGAGGATCAGGTTGCTGACATATTCACGAAGGCATTGGGCGCAGAGAAGTTGCGCAAGTTCAGAGACCTGCTTGGTGTGCAGGAATTGGGATTGAGCTCGAGGGGGAGTGTTGAGATATCGAGCTCCACTCGTGATACGCCAGGGTGACCATTGTGTATTTATGTCACCGACTTGTCAGTTGCAGATGTGGTTGGTACACCGCCCATGAATAATAGCTACATGATAGCTATCCTTATCTATTCTAGTTCGTGGCTCAGTTAGTATGCCACCTTAGTTAGTTGAGTTTGGTTTGAGACCCATATATAGGGTTCTTCTATTTCTTTGTACTTGAGTTCTTTTGGCTTACACAACTAAGAAGAGGAAAACTGTTTTCAGCCTCCACCCTTGTGTGTCTTCCCCCATTGTGCAAGCAAGAAAGCTTCAAGCGAGACTCCTTCCTTCTCTCCCATAATCTTGACATGGTAAGCCATTGGTGAACACCATTCCATGTGTTGTAGGGAAAATATCAGGCTAGCCTTATGTAGTTTCTATAACTCTTTGAATAGCCCATCCCTTAGCTCAAAAGACATGTGCCTTACTTTTTTTTGAGATAGGTTGACTTTCCTCTTTTGGGAGAATAGTATGCACAACTAAACTAGGGGGAATACCCCTCAATTCATCGTAACTCTATGTGAATATATCACAGAATTCGTGGGTTAATGATATATAGTCCTTTCTTTCTTTTGTGCTGAGTATAGACCCTAATTTGATTGGTGCAAATCATTCGATGTACCAAGGTCTATCTCTATCACGTGTGCATCTCAGATTCTATCCTAAGCTTCTATAGGCTCATTTAGAGTTGCTTGGTAAATTTTCTCTGTAGTAGACTTCTCTCTTGATTCATCATTTGATGAAGTTTCACTACTAAAAGGCCCCTTTTGTACATCCAATTCTGTGGAGGATATAGGTGCTCTCTCACTTTGAGATGATTTTGGGTAAGCATCAATTATAACTCGTCTAGAACCTCTATCAAAGATTGAACGACTAGTTGGTATGTTGACTTGGTAGTTAGATTGCAAGATCCATGACCTTCTTAATAATACTTGGTAGCTTGGTCGCCTTGCAAACCTAATGACCCTAAAGTCTAGAATACATTCGATGTTAGTAATGGTTACATGGAATTTGGTAATACAACCTTTGAGTTCTCTCAAAATGTCACGAGCCATCCTTAGAATTGTGGAGTTTTTGGATCTCTATTCCTACCCTCTCCATCAATTCCGAGCTCATAATGTTGATAAAGGATCATGTATCCACAATGGCATGGTTCACCAATATATCATCAACATAAGATGGTACCCTTAGGCAATGTTTTTCAACATGCTCAAACTAATCATCACCGACATAGGCTATACTCAAGGGTTCGACAATATATCTAGTGTGAAGGATATTTTTAAACTCCTTAAGCACTCTTAGTGATAATTTAATAAACTATAGGAGGTTGATGTCTGGCAACTTGACCTCGCAAAGAGAACTTGCTAAATCAAATTCCTGAAAGTTAGCGATAGCCTTCTTCTACCACCAAACCATCCACTCTCTTGGTCGTTTCACAGGCTTAGGTGCCTCTTTCTTGACCTTCACTTTCTTATTTGTTGGCTCCTTATTCAAGTCTTATCTTCCATCAACAGTCTTCAAAGGACCACCTTGCATATCAGGATTAATAATTTTCTTGCCCTTATCCTCCTATCTAGGGGTTTCCTCAATAGGTTTTACATTATCTCTATCTCCCTCTATGGCCTTCTGACCTCTCATAATTACTTGTAAATTAAAAGCATCAATGCCATTAACACACATTGTTTCTATTAGACTTATGCCACTGCCACTAGGCAGTTCTTCCACTGTAGTCTTTCCTCTTTGCAAAATCTAATTTTGTCCCTCATCTTGTTGAATATTGTTTCCTTGTCCTCGATGATTAATAGGACATGGATGTCTACTTCCTTGTTGAAGGAAACTAATCTTGCTCGAGCAAGCCAGGTGCTAGCTAAGTGGCCAGACTTCCTGCATATGTCACATTTAACATTGGGACAAGTTCAAAGGAAGTGTTGACCACCACATCATTTATAGCTAAACCTCGACGAACCACCCTCTTCAGGGTGTCAAATTCCTATTAAGTTTTGTTACTTTTTCAAGAAGTTTACATCTACATCTATTTATCTATATTGTTCAAATATCATGTCAGTATAATGCTTCATTAACTTCCCCAAGAACATTTGATGCACTATACTCCTATCTGTAATAATCCGCTTGGTGTTCCTATGGTTTAACCACTTGGCTGGATATTGGTGGTGGCTGATTAGTTAGCATTACAGTGGGATTTGCCATTTGGATTTTGCTATTTAATGGGCTCATTTGGCTAGACATTGGCATAACAACATTAGGAGGAGCTTGCAACACAGGTATATTTTGCATGATGCCTCCTCTTACATTAGGGTTTGTTATGGGTGGATTTATCACACCTTGACCTCCACTAGTTGTAGTAAATGCCACATTATTGTTAGACTTGAGTAGAGATTTGCCCTAGGTGCATATGCCTCTTGTAATCGTGACTCTATCTCCTCCACTCATATAATGGAAATATCTATATTAATGAGAGGAATACTACTCAGCAGCACTTGGATATTGAAATCCAATCCATGTAGGAAGTACTGTAGTTGGGCAGTAGGTGGAATGAAAATAGAGTCTTGCGATATTTGGAACACCTCCTTCAATTTCTTGGCATAAGCTTGAGCATTCTCATGAGGCTCTTCACATGTTATATTCAAAACATACAACCAATATTGACCACACTTTGGAAGGCCGCATAAGCTTGAGCATAAACTCTCTTTGGAAGGCCGCATAAAATAACTTTATCATAGTTATAGTTCCGGCTTCCAAGCCATGATACCACACCGTAGTTCTTCCTTTCAAAGTCATATTAAAGAACATCATAAGATGTCCTTCATTCTAAATCGGGCATTTTAACATTAACTTTTTGAACTCGCTGATATAGAGTTTTGCATTCTCTTTTGCTAACCCATTAAACATTAACTTTTGGAACTCACTATGCACTATTACCAGGGTCAACTCCATCTTGTCCTTATGGATGGGTATTTTGGTCCTTTGACATTTGTCATAATGCTTCATGAACTTAGTAGCATCATGGAATAGGGTGGGCCACCATAGCTGAGATTGCAGCACCTTGCATATTGTAGTGTCTTCGCTGAAGTGTCCTTCAACAATTCCACCATGTGATTTAGCAAGCATCTCATGATTTTGCGCTCAGCCACCATAGTTGAGATTGTAGCACCTTCCATATTGTAGTGTCTCTGATGAAGTGTCCTTCAGCAATTCCACCATGTGCTTTAGCAAGCACCTCATGATTTCGTGCTCACACATGCATCTTTGCAATAACTCATCCTGTCCTAGTCTATAGAGTTGGCCAAAAAATTAATTGATAGGGATGAATCTTAAGGATAAGGCACTTTAGCCTAGCCTTCTCTCTATGTCTCTCAAGAAATCCATGCTCTAGGACTTGGACTGTGTCATCTACCCAATATGATGTTAGACGGCCCTAAAAAGTTCTCTCCCACTGGACATGTTGAACATGTGTGCATCAGGCAATTTGTCTACGATGCCCTATCTAGCAGCTTCTCATGTGAGTATGCGGGACACATGGTTTGCCATGTAATAATGCTTACCCTTGCATACAACCACAGAGAAGTCGAATTCTAGAAGTAGAAGTAACCACCTAGTTATGCAACCTGTAGTGTAAGGTTTGTTGACTAGGTAAGGAAAGGCTTGATGGTCAACGAAGAAGACAAAGGGCATAGCCAAAAGATAATGATGAAACTTCTTTATAGAAAATACCATGGCTAGGCCTTCCCTTTTCGTTGTGGAGTAATTCATCTTTGTATCCATGAGTTGTCTACTAGCAAAGCTCACCGGATAATTGAATTTATGTTCACTAGGTTGACACAAAATAAAACTTTAATGCATCAATGTGCATTTGGAATGTTATATTCCAATCAGGGTCTCATAGAGTTGGTGCAGTTGTGAGAGCCTTTTTAAGTTCCTCATAGGCACGTTGGCATTCCTGGATCCACTCAAATATAGTTAGCAATTTGTAAAGGGGCCTAGCGATCAATGCATAGCTCAAAATGAATTGCCAATAGTATCCTGTGTGTCCCATGAAGCACTGAACTCCCTTATAGTTCATGGATGGTGGTAGATTGCTTGTAGATTGACAATGACTTTGACTTTGGAGAAGTCGGTGGAAATGCTGTTCTTAAATGCCACATGCCCTAGGATACGTTTCACCCAGAATTGGCACTTCAAGGGGTTCAAGAAGAGATTATAAAGCCTACACCGCTCAAAGACTGCACATAGTTTATCTAGATGTTCCCTCCAACTAGATTGAATGCATGGATCATCAACAAATATATTCAATTCTCGCCTATGCATGTCTTTGAAGATGGTACACATGAGACACTAAAAGGTAGCTGGTACATTCATTAGCCCAAATGGCATGACTATATAAGCAAATACGCCCCATTCTATTGCAAATGCTATTTTATGCCTATCATCAAGATGTACCTGCACTTGGTTATAACCTGAGAAGCCATTTAGGAAGTCGTAGGCCTCTCTTCCCACTACTCTCTTGAGCATGTGCTTAGTGTAGGATAGTGGATAGTTATCTCCCTTTGTTGTAGCATTGACTTTTTTATAGTTTATGCACACTCAATTTTTTCTATTCTTCTTCAAGACAATCACTATGGGTGATACCCAATTTGTGTGCTTGATTTCACAGATGAATCTGACTTTTAACAGCTTATCTATCTCCTCTTTGATAGTGTGTGTGCTTTGGATTCATTGGGTATGGCCGTTATTTAACTGGTGTTGAATCTGGAGTCATCGAGATGTTATGGGTCATGACCATCGGATTGCCTCCTTTGAGTTAATCTAAGGACCAAGCGAATACATCTATGAGCTTTCACAGGAGAGTAATGAGATTAGCCTCCTCTTGCTTGGTCACATCATCATCTATGAATAGAGTTGAGGATTTTCACCTTCCCTTGACAAATTGGATTCCTTGACCTTAGCAAGCCCTTCGATAGGTTCATTTGCTTGTCCTTGCCTCTTAGCTCCTAATAAGATTAGTACCCTGTCACTCTTTTTGAGCCTCATGAAGCGCTTAGGTAGGTCCTAGGGCTTCCATTGTTCTTTGACTTCCAGGCCCCTTGGTTTCTTTCTCTTGTCCTCCTTCAACTACCCATGTCTTAGGTGGAGTGGGAGGTCCCCTTTGGTGCATTTGGCCTTAGATGGTCAGGACATTTCTAAGTCGCTCTTAGAGCTCACTTCCGACTTGGAGTCAAACTCAAAACCTTCACTAGAAGGAGTTTCCCCTAGTGGTTGCAACTTCAATGCTGATTTTGTTCTAAGGAGTGGTGCGACACTTGGTTGAACTAATTCAACTTGCTCGTAGTCTATCACCCCTAGGTGGTCTCCAACCAAGTATAGTTGCATTCTGTTTTGAGGATTCATCTTTCGATCCTATTCTTTCATGCATTTAATGACCACTCTAGTTGGTTCATTCTAATCTCTACCACAACATCCTTGACATGTGGTATGAGGGGTAGCAGATTTGGTCAATGAGCCTGGGTCTCTATAGAGACACAGGGTTGAGGGTCAGTGCCGTGGTCATTTTCTTGGCCATTAGATCACGATTCATGAGTCTGGTGGCCCTATGAGCCATTATACATGTTTGGAGGCCTACGGGTGGGTCCAACTTGCTAGAATTTGGGTTCTACATAACTCCTTTGAGTGGCATTGTTCGAGCAGGAGTGTCCAAGTTTCAGAATCTGACATGGAGTCACGAGTTTGAGTGGACTATTCGAGTTCGAGTGTCCTATCCAAGTCCATATGGATTGTCTGAGTGCCTGTGTCTGAGTTGCCTAACTCAGACAGTTCGCCAAGTTTGAGTGGTCCTAATGAATGGGCACCTAGTCGTCCAAGGCCGAATATGTGAGTGTTCAAGTGGACGGTTTTGGGGTGTCCAAGCTTGAGTCTGGGACTCAGATAGTTTTTGGTTGTCCATGTGGAATTGTGACTTGGATTGTTTGAATGGTGGTGGGACTTAGACGATTGTGGAATTTTTCTGAGTGCAGCGGGGCGGAGGTCCACCAGAATGATGAGAATCATACCAAATCTTGCATGTGCCTTAACCAATCTCTCAATTATGATCCTGGAAGTAATTATCCAACACAAAGACACACTCAAAGCTTAACAAAGGGCTCAAAGGTGTGATGGTGAAGATTGCCAAGCACACAATGGTTTCTAGCCCCGTTAGCTCTCTCTCTCTGTCAAGCTCTTTTGAAATATTGGCAATCACACCTAGCTTAGCCTCTTTGTATGGAGTAATGTGGGCTTAGGATACAAAATCCCATATGCACAGTGGTGGAAAGTGCACCCTAGTCAATTTCCTATAAAGCATTGTACTTGCTCTCTTTTTGAATGCAATGTCATAGTACTTGTGTACTTCCAACAAAGTGTTTGTGTCATTGTCAACACACAAAAATGTGTTTATGAGTCCAAGCTTCCATCTTGGAACCTAATTCACTTGTGTGACATTTGGTCTTGATGTCTGTTATCTCATGAACTCACTCTGCCTCTTTCAACCTCCATAGCTATGCTCTGGATCTAACATTTTTACATGGTATCAGAGGAGCCTTGGCTTCTTGTAGTACCACTTTTGAGTAATCTTCTAATATCTCTCTACTGGAGTGGAATTTTCTCAAGCCCTCTTAGATGAAGTAAGTGTTGAGATATCGAGCTCCATTCGTGATATGCCAGGGTGACCATTGTGCATTTATGTCACCGACTTGTTAGTTTTGCAGATGCGGTTGGTACACCGCCCATGAATAATAGCTAGATGACGGCTATCCTTATCTACTCTAGTTCGTGGCTCAGTTAGTATGCCACCTTAGTTAGTTGAGTTTGGTTTGAGACCCATATATAGGGTTCTTCTATTTCTATGTACTTGAGTTCTTTTTGGCTTACACAACTAAGAAGAGAAAAACTGTTTTCAGCCTCCACCCTTGTGTGTATTCCCCCATTGTGCAAGCAAGAAAGCTACAAGTGAGACTCCTTCCTTCTCTCCCACAATCTTGACAGTAAGTTGCCTATATGGCAACAAATGCCCTATGATAACTCGTGGAATAATACTCACAGTAGGGACATAATAAGTCCAATTTACAACAACAAAATTTGCACTAGATCTATGTTTTTCAACAATGTGGGGTTGTATGTTGCACAATGCCAGGAAATTTTGAGCTGGAAAGATGAAACTTGACCTAAGAAGAAACTCTTGAGAGAAGAAAGCTCGAAGAGATATGGCTTGGTTGAAGAGATATGGTTGCTTCAACAGAGGTAGGTAGGCATTGTCTATGGCAGCCAAGAGAGATAGAGTGAAGATGGAGGCAGAAGATGAAGGGTTTATGTCAAGCTGAGCTAACCAAAGGTTGAGAGGAGTTGAAGGAGTGATTTGTAGAGCTAAGCCATGCTTGACTGGCTCTGATACCATGTAGTTTAAGTGAGTTTCAAGAGATGTGTTTGATTTTATATCTAGCCTAAAAAATTCAAACAGTAATCCATACTTAGATGACTTTGATTGTGCACCAAACAAAGTATCTAATCTCTTCCATGTATCATTAGAGGTTTCACAGGTATCCACATGGTGGATGTAGTAGTCATCCAATTCTAGCTTAATGATGGCATGTGATTTTTCATCATTCTTTTGCCAAACAAGTAACTACAAGGTCCGCATATGGAGGCTTCTTCTCCTTGCCATTGGTAATGGCCCAAAGACCCTTCTTCATCAGGATGAGCTTGATGCGGATTTGCCATGTGTGGAACCTGACCCCTTTGAACCGAATAGCTGGAGAGTCTTTGCCCATGCTAGAGTAGCAAATCAACACCAAAACTCTCAGATTTGAGCAGTAGAAGATATAATTGTGTCAAGAGACACAAGGAATGTAGTGTCAAATAACACTTGATAAGTATCAATAGATACTATGCTTTTAGGAACTTGAGTTTGATGATTTGATGCTTGGATTTATCCCCTCCTGCTGATTTGATGGGAAGTGCTTTATAGGAATAGATTAGGCTACACTTTCCACCACTATGCATATGGGATTTTGTATCCTGAGCCCACACTGCTCCATACAAAGAGGCTAAGCACCTCCTTGCTACAAGAAGAAAAGAAGGTAAAATCCAAAGAAGAACCAAGCACCTCTAAAGGTGAACAAATATTATATATAGGTACCAAGTACAAGGGCAAGAAAGATCAACTGGTATGTGACTTCTGCAAAAGGATCGGGTGAAGGGGATGCAATGGCAGTGGAGAAGGAGAAGAGGAAGATGTGGGAGAGAAGAGCACACACAATGTAGGTGATGTCAAGAGTGATATGATAGTCTTATTGCACTATCTCATATATATTTGAATAAAGAATATGTGCAGTCACTATACACAAGTAGGCCCAAGGGCCTTTTACCCCAGCGTTGAAGGGGATGCAATGGCAGTGGAGAAGGAGAAGAGGAAGATGTGGGAGAGAAGAGCACACACAATGTAGGTGATGTCAAGAGTGATAGGCCAACCTTATTGCACTATCTCATATATATATGAATAAAGAATATGGGCGGTCACTATACACAGGCAGGCCCAAGGGCCTTTTACCCCAACAACCTCCCACTAAAAGGCCAATGGGCCAGGGAGTGAAAAAAAAAAACAAAGAAAAAAGAAAAGAGATAATGTGAGGAATCATGACATCTCACCCAATGCCCAATCGAAAAGTGAGCTGTGCAATAAGCATCAGGAACCTCTGTAGAAGAGTGAAGCATCCCCTAGTCCATGACATCCAGGAGACACAAGCGATCTCACAGCTCCATACATCAGAGCAGTCCAAGAATGCTTCTCATGAAGCAAGCGCAACTCACGAGTGCAAGGATGTAATGCATAAGCATCAGCATCAATGTGGCACATAGGAGACATCTGAGAGCGCATAGATTCTCCAAACTCAATCATAGAGGAAGGGCCAACATCTCGGAGATGGGGTCTGAAGATAGTATGCGGCCTCAGCAAAGTAGAAGACTAACATACGGCTGTAGCATCAACTAAAGCACGCTGAACATGCATTAAGAGGCTTGAAGGATGTCTCTGTCTCATAAAAGATAGCATGACGGTTGCGTATAACCTGATGGGCATCCAAATCCCATAACCTGTAAGCCTAAAAGTCACCATCTCCATAACAAAGTAGGATACATCTGTGTGACATAGGCATATCTGGCATACATACAAATGCCTAGCAGCCAAACATCCTCAAGTAATCATAGGAGGGTCTCATGCCACTCCATGCCTCGTGTGGCGTAACACCATCCAAAGTCAGACACAGTGTCCTATTAAGCAAGTAGACTACCGTCATAAGGGCCTTAGCCCAAAAGCCATAAGATAACCCAACTCTGGTAAGCATAGAAGCAAACTTTTCCTGTAGAGTTAGGCACATGCCATGAGCAATCCTATAATACCATGGGCATAGGAAATCAATGCCAGACTCTGCTAACAATAGGACTA
This sequence comes from Lygodium microphyllum, assembly GCF_053477565.2. NCBI lineage: Eukaryota > Viridiplantae > Streptophyta > Polypodiopsida > Schizaeales > Lygodiaceae > Lygodium > Lygodium microphyllum. The sequence goes on from NC_141139.1 coordinate 174,525,411, forward strand.
AAAGCTGGGAGAGATAGCATGACTCTCATAATCCATCTACAAGAACCTAGGCATGCAACTAGCAAAATCCATAAACCTGTCAAGTGTAACCATGGAATCCTCAATCTATACCAAGGGAAAAGCCCAAACACAATGGGTAGCATGATCCACGAAGGTCATAAAGTACGATGCTCCACCAAGTGACTGGGAAGGCATAGGTCCATATACTGCACAATGGAAAAGATCTAGAGGATCATGCTTCTCTTGATTGCCATGAGACAAAGGGGCTTTGCACTCCATCTCTCTGTGGTGCATATGGCCTAGGCGATAATGCCATAACAATGCATGTGGCATCCTCGTAACTGCAACCATATAATCTCCCACATGAGAGACATGCACTAGGTAATGAGAACTATCTCTAGAACCTTTGGCAGCCAAAACTAAGAAACCACAGTAGATCTTCCATGACCTATCCTGAAGAGAAAAAGAGTAACTTGCATCAATTGACGGATAGACATTGAGCTCTTACTAAGCATAGGAACATGTAATACATCATGGAGCACAAGAGAAGTCCCATCAGGAAAAGCTAGGTGTATGTCCCCTGTACCAACAATAGCACAAGTTTTCTCAAGGCCCAAATGAATACATCTGTCAACCTCCATGTAAGAAGAGAACCATGCTCTATGAGGGGTAACATGACAAGAGGCTGAAGAATCCAACAGCCAATCAAAGACATAGGCCTGATCATTGAACAAGTAAGCTGTAGGGAAACTAGATGACATGACATGTACAATTGCATCATCACGGGTAATTGCATACACCTCACCACTAGAAAGAGTGGTAACACCTGCTGGTTCGCTAACTCTTTGCTCATGTCAAGTCCGTATCTGTCTCTGCTACTCTCTAATCCATCTAAAACATTTTCTTTTAACATGCCCAAGCTTTCGACAATGGAAGCATACAATATCTGTAATTGAAGAACTTGTAGAAGATGGCAAGGAATCCAATTCATCATGAATAGGGCTATCCATAGCATCCATAGAACTCAAGAAGTTGAGGGCTGTCCCAACAGAGGGAACCTACTCATAATGACAATCATTTGCAAGTACATCAGTGGCAGAAGCATACTACAAAGGCTCATGAAACCTCAACGAATGGGAGGACATAAAGGTATGAACCAAAGATGCAAAATCTCCCACATGAAGAAGAGTCATAGCCAACTACATGACATAACCAACCACAGTATGGTAAAGCATAAGACATCTATCATAAGAGCATATGGTATTCAGCCATGAAATCAACCCATAACCATAATGGCAAACATGACTTTATAGTACATCAGACCACATAGTAGCATCAAGTCAATGCAAGACCGGTAAGTGGCATAAGATCCTGCAATGGTCAAGCTCCAAGAGAAGCCCAAATACTTGTACAACATCATCCATACAAGTGGCTCTGTGAGGTATACAATAGTAGACCATGTGCATAGATGGGTAAGCATACATAGCATCTGCTCTCTAACATGGAGGGCAATAGTAGCCCACTAGCATAGAAGCTAGACAACAAAAGAGCAAGAAAGCCATAACTGCAGCCCAAGCATAGTAAAGTCCACTAATCAATCAGGTATCACCAACGAGAAATCAAAGCTCAATATCCAGCTACCAAAGAAGAATGGAGAAATAATTTCTCAACATGTATCTGCATCCACCAAACATCCAAGATCCAAGAAAATCATCGGAGCATCAAAAGGCCAAATAGCATCCAAGCTGCATACGGAATAAATCAACCAAATGTCAAATTGCTCAAAGGAATACTGAATGAGCTATCAAGGCTCAAAGCATCCCACGAATTCTCCAAAGCATCCACATAAGGTCTAGGCATAATAATAGCATCCCTATAGCATAATACAAGCCATAGGCATAACAAAACATACTATCCTGGAAGTATAACAACAATCTGCACTATTCTCACAATTAAGGGTTGAAGCTCAACATGTCAAAATGGAGCTCAAATCCAAAGGATGAATGCTGGGGTGGTTAGAAATCATTGCCAAGCTGTAGAGAAGCCTGGGAGTGAGGAGATTTGAGATAGGGGGAGGTAGCAGCCCAAACATGCACGATCACGGTTGCTACTATTGGATTTGATGTTGCCTATGCTGAGGGTTATGGGGCATATGGGGGGCACCAATGGTGCTCAAAGAAGCCCACATAAGTGGCAAACCAAGACTATTCAAGGCTAGTGCAAGCGGAGAAGCAATGGAAGCATATGAACATACTTAAGTGGAAGAAAAAGAAGCCATGGTTGCCTTGCTCTAAGTTCTTGCTGAGCTAAATGTGACTGAGGAAGACGGTCTCAAACCTTGAGTGGAAGGTCGGGCTCCAAACGTGATCAAGATCTGATATCAATTGAAGGGGATGCAATGGCAATGGAGAAGGAGAAGAGGAAGATACAGGAGAGAAGAGCACACACAATTTAGGTGCTGTCAAGAGTGATATGATAACCTTATTGCACTATCTCATATATATATGAATAAAGAATATGGGCAGTCACTATACACAGGCAGGCCCAAGGCCTTTTACACCAACATTGGGCACATGGAGAAATTCTATCATCACAGGAAGAGGTCCCAAAAGGCCTATCTAGTTGTTGTTAAAGAAGAAGAAGACCATGGGGCAAAAGAAGAAGAAGACCACCAAGAGAAGGACAAGCCTCATCAACCCTTCTATTCTGATAGAATTTTTTAGCCTTGTATTTCCTAGCCCTAATGCTTTTGACATAAGCTTGTAAACTCCTCATGTAAACCTTGTACTACAACCTTTGTACACTTTGTGAGGCCCCTGTTACAACCTTTGGATGTCCACTATGTCTTTGGTACCCACACAACCTTTTTTGTGACAGTCTCTAGTGTTTACCATGTTTATGGTGTGCCCACACTTTGCAGGTGGTTGCTCACTAAAGCCTCTACACACTTTGTACTTCTCTAGTTGTGATTGAGGAGGGATGTTGAGATATTGGCAGTCACACTTAGCTTCGTCTCTCTATATGGAGTAGTGTGGGCTTAGGATACAAAATCCCATATGTATAGTGGTGGAAAGTGCAGCCTAGTCTATTCCTAATAAAGCATTGTACTGCTCTCTTTTTGAATGCAATGTCATAATACTTTTGTACTTCCAGCAAAGTGTCTATGTCATTGTCAACATGGAAGATTGTGTTTATAAGTCCAAGCTTCCATCTTGGAACCTAATTCACTTGTGTGACATTTGGTCTTGATGTCTGTTATCTCATGAGCTCACTCTTCCTCTTTCAACCTCCATAGCCATGCTCTAGATCCGACATTTTTACAAGACCTCTCTTAATTGAATGCACCCAAATGAGCTCTCTTTGCCCTCTTGGCTTCTTAAACCCTTTCTCCCTTGCCCTTTTTCTTACTCTTTCTCTCTCTTTGCTATCCTAATGCCTTGAAACTTTCTTTTTCTTCATGTCCTGCCTTGTTTACAATAGTAACCCTACTGTTTCTTTCTCTCTTTTTTCTGATTTTTCCTTAGCTAAATACATTCAAATCACAAGCAACCACTTACAATAATCCAACCTACTTACATAAATCCAAAAAACTAGAAAAACTTACTTGCAAAGGAGATAGAATACCTCTTCAACTCCCTCGCTTTCCTACCTATCTCAAGCACCTGGTTTGGGGAAAACCCTACTTCAATGCTCAATTCGGAGCGTGCAAGCACTCGAAGCTTGAATCCATTGGCTTTGACAATGGAACCAAAGTATGCGAGCTTCTTAGTCGACTACCAAGACCTATCGACCGCTTATTTTTTCAAGTGTTTCAAGCCAAGTACAATGGATACCTCTCACATAGCCCAGACACGCTCTCACACCTAGAAGTGTAGTGAGCTTACCTCCATGCTCGATCGAGTTGCCTCCCCCCTCAAGCACTTTGGTAGCTCCACGATCCTCAAGGTGCAAGCTCAAGAAAGCTCAATCCTCAAGCTCCAAGCCATCTGCATTGTCGTGTGCAAGAGAAGAGAAGAGAGGAGAAGATGGAGAGCTTCTCCACCATGATCCCTCACCATCACACATGCATTCCCGCACTCCCTCTCTCAAGCACAAGCTCAAGCAAGCAAGAACAAGAAAAATAAGAAGAAGAGGAGAGCTAGCTTTGACCACACACAAGAATGAGCTTCTTCATTCACTTTTTACCTTTTATACAGAACCCTAATCCCCTTTGGGCACCCATCCCTTTTTTACATGATCAGCCATGTTAGCCTATGTCCTCTTTTCCTATTCCCTTCCTATTTGCATTGTGGCTTTACCCATGCCTGTCTACATTTACAAATTGCGCACGAGGGAGCCTGTCACTCTTTTACAAAGATTTAGAGTGCACTTTTATATTTAAAATGTGACTTTCCTCTTTTGTGCTTGCCCTAAAATTTTAAGGTTGTCCTTGTGCTTTTGGCCGTTTTTTCTTCTATTTCTTCAGTCGTAGGCCACCTTTTTCCGCTTTGCCCTCCTATGTCTTTTTAATTTCCTTTTTGCTTTCTTTGCACTAGGTTAACAACATGTAGACAAACTTGCAAAGATAAGAAAGGATGTTGCAACGCTTTTTGGTTAGCCCAATAGTAGCAGTGCTTTTTTATACAAATGAAAAATTATATTATGTGCTTCAATGTCTAGTTAATCACAATGTTGATGATGTTGACAAGTCCACATTCTTGCTTATGTGGAATGTTTTCATAGCATTTTGTAACGCCTATGATAAGAGGAATTAAATATGTTATTAGGTAAGTTTATGAAGGTTTCTTGACCAAAGTCAATTATCCAAAATGACTAAATCCTCATCCCAATAAGTATGCCCACTTTTTATTGAGTTTGAAAGTGTTACTAAGGCATCTAAAATCATTTTTGCGAGCTTTAAAATTATCCATCAAGTAAGTTAATCTAAAGTAACTATGATTTTGAGGTAGATGTAGATCATGAAATTTGTTGTGGTATAGTGGATTAGATGGAGGATCCATTCAAAGGACATTCTTGAAAGTCATTACCATTGAAGCATTCCATATCCTTTGAAAAAGTGAGTAATTTGGAAAAAAAAGGAGGGGTTATTGGGGGTTATCTATATTAGCAACATGAAAGTCATTGACAAAGCGAGACATTATATACATATATATTATATTAGCCATGCCTACTTCCCTGGTGAATTGTAGGGCATAATGAAGCTTTTGTGAGACATACCTCTTAAACTAGGTTAAGGATATAGACTTGTCAAGTCTAAATATGTCATAATATTCACTAAAGCCATCAAAAAGTGATTCCAAAGATTCATTGATATTGAGGATATTTGAGGAAATATGTTTGAAACATTTTGACACTAAGATTTTAAGATTCTTTTAAGAGATAGCATTGATATTGGAGGTGCCAACATGGGCTGAGTGTTTGAAATAGAATTGGGCATCATACTTATGGTAATTAAAAGAATATCTTTGAGGGAGGGGAAATACTTCCAACCAAATGTAATATCCTAAAAAAAGAGTGGCCAAATAGGCTAGTCAAGTTTAAAAAATAATTTTCTAAAACGTTTCTTTGGTTTGGAAAAGTCAAGAGGCCTATTACACTATGTAATGTGAATAGTTTTTTCATGAGAATTTGATGCTAGGATAATCTTCCTACCATGACAATGTTGAGAGACAATACACAAAGTTATTCAAATAGCAACCATTTAGCAGTGGAGTTGTAGCCTCCCAATAGCACTCTTTTCCTTTTAATATTTTGAGAGGTACTATAGCTATTATTTGAGCTTGAAACAAAGACTATTTGAGAGACCAAATTTTTGGTTCTATATTGCCCTTGTACCTGCTATTGCCACCATGAGATAAACTTTGTGTACTACATGTAGATAAATTATTGCTAAGGGGGTTGGAGTTCTTATTGTTGTTGCTAAAACACTTCTCAATAAGCCTAGCACCATCCCCTCTAATGTAACCAAGTAGGCTTTGAATATTCTTATTAAGCATGATATTCTAGTTGTAGTAGACTTACCTAATTTATCTTCTCACATTCTAGTCTAAAGCTTGAAAGCTCATGCTAGTGTCATAATTCAAGTGGTGTGCTTCTCAAGTTGCCACTCCAACTCCTTCACATCGCATGCTCCTTCAAAATTGGTGTGACAATCATAGGGATCCTGATTGAAGAGCTTATGGAGCTCAAAATATGAGAGGAAAATGTTGGGAATGGTTTCTATTGATGAGGGATAAATAGTTACTAATGTTGAGGGACACCCACACTTACTCTTTAGCTCACTTGCACATAAGTTTTGCTCTCTTGGGGGAGTGCATTACTAAAAGTACACTAATGTGGTGCTTTTACAAGTGAAATTGGAAGATTCTAACATCAAGCCCTCAAAGCTTTTTATCATCAGTCCCACACTTAAGGACCTACTTAGTGATAAGATAATTGGTTTGGTATTTATTTTAGTGTGACAAGTCTATCGAGCAAGTTCAAGATGCCCTGCCATTTGATGGGCCCTAGATTTGCAAAGCAAGGAAGAGTGTAGGGCTATGGGGACAAAGATGGAGTTAGATGATCAATGGCAACTATCTCTAACTTGAGAACCCCTAGGTATAGTGGATATGACTGCACCTAACTCGATTGGCACATTTTCTCTCTTTTTGTGGATCCTTCTCAATTTTTGTCTCTCTCTCTCTCCCTTTTAAATAGTATGAGTTTAATAATAGAGAGATTGCAACATTCAAGACATGCAATCATTGGTTAAGAGATACTCCTTCATTGGCTCCCACAACTTGACAGATTATTCTTTTAAAAACGGTGCATGCATTTGGTGAATGTGTTGTCAATCATATCCTCTAGTAGAGTAACAAAATAGGATGGAAGAAGCAGAGCTCCAAGAAGAAGCTACACCATTGTGACATGGTTGATTTCAACATTAACATTAAAGAAGAGTGGCCAAATCTTTATAGAATGAGTTTTTGCTTTAGAAATCTTACCAATAGCCATTTATAGTTACAAAGAGATTTGAAAGACGCTTCACAAAAATTTTTGAAGTTCTTGATGATATTGGCAAGTGACTCTATCAAAGCCGCTTCATGGAAATTTTTGAAGTTCTTGATGATATTGGAAAGTGACTCTATCAAATCCCGAAATTGGATCTTGTATATATTTTCTAGATTTTTTGCATGCATATTGGAGATCTTAGGGAAGTTATATTGTTTCATGCTCCCTAGGGTTGTAGTTTATTAACCCTAGTGCAAAGAAAGTAAAAATAAAAATTAAAAAGACGCAGGACAAGTGAAAAAAGGTCACCCAATTGAAGAAATAGCTGAAAAAATGTCAAAATTACAAGGACAATCTTAAAAGTTTAGGGCAATTGTGAAAAAGAAAAGGTGCATGTTAAATGCAAGGTGCACCACCCTAAATTTTTGTAAGAGAGAGCCACACTCCCTCCTGTGCAATTTATAAATGTAGATGGGCATGGGCGAAGGGACAATGTAAATAGGAATGGAGAAGCTCTCCATCTTCTCCTCTCTTCTTCTGCTTCTTCTCTTCTTTTCTCTCGTCTCATACATCGCAATGGAGCTTGGAGCTTGAGGATCAAGTTTGGTTGGGCTTGCACCTTGGATTTGGAGCTACTTGAGTACTTGAGGGAGGAGGCAACTTGATCGATCATGGAGGTAAGCTCACTACACTCGTAGGTGTGAGAGCACATAAGGCTATGTGAGAGGTAGCCATTGCACTTGGCTTGAAAACACTTGAGATAATAAGTGGTTCGTGGGTCTTGGAGGTTGAGCAAGAAGCTCCCACATTTTTCTTCTATTTTTGTAGGGACCAATGGATTCAAGCTTTGAGTGCTTACGCGCTTCGAATCGAGCATTGAAGTAGGGTTTACTCCAAACTGGTACTTGAGATAGGTAGGAAGAAAGGGAGTTTCGATCTCCTTTGCAAGTAATTTTTCTTGTTCTTTGGATTTAGGAAAGTAGGTTCAAGTTATTGAGTGGTTCCTTGTTGTGATTTGGATGCATTTAGGTAAGGAAAAAATAAGGAAAACAGAGAAACACATAGTAGGGTTTCTGTTGTAATAGTAGGCCCAAAACATGAAAAAAAATAGGGAAAAGAGAGCTTCAAGGCATCAAGATGGCAAAGAGAGAGAAGGGGGAGGTAAAAGACTAAGCAAAGAGGGGTTTAAGAAGCCAAGAGGGTAAAGAGAGAGCTTGAGGGACAGAGAGAGAGCTACAAGGCTGGACACCTTTTTGTGCTTGGGCAATCTTCACCATCGTGCCTTTGAGCCCCATAGGTAAGCTCTGATTGTGTCCTCATGTTGGATGATTGCTTCCAAGATTGTAGATGGAAGATTGATCAAGATGCGTGTGAGATTTGGCAAGATTTTTGTCATTCTAGAACTCGCAGTGCTATGCTTGGATGGATCCACAGTCATCTGAGTCTTGCCATGGCTTTGGGCAGTTGGAGTCCCTAGTCAGTGTCGGACAAACCATACTAGTTGAAGTCCTAGACTTGAACTAAGAAAATGTTATTTGGTCTCAGATAGTTGACTCGACCTTGGATGGCCAAATTTGGACACCCCAAAATAGTCTACTTGGATGCTTGTATATATGGCCTCGGAGGGACAGCCAAGCACCCATATATTTGGATTGCTTGGACTCCAACGATCTGAGTTAGTCACTTGGACACTATCACTCGAACACTGTCACTTAGATAGATTGTATAAAATCTAAGTTCTAGAAAATTGGATCCACCCAAAGGTAGACAGAGGCTATAGACAACACCCTCGTAGGCCTCCAAATGCATAGAATGGCTCATAGGGCCACAAGCCTCACGAATCACGACCTGATAGTCTAGGAGACTATGGTCGCTGACCAGTAGTCACTTATTTGGATGTAGATATGAACTAAGTGATCAAACCTACTACCTTTCAGACCACATGTCTAAGATGCTGTAGAGACCAGAAAAAATTAGCTAGAGTGGTTGTCATCCACATGAAGGGATCAAGAAAAGTGTATGCTGCACTATATTTTTTTCATTGGATTCACACACTACATCAATTAAACATTTGACATGCACTAGAAAAGTTGAAATCTTGATTTTTCACAGTGCACTTCGAGGAGCACACTACCGACATTTGAGTGCTTGTAACATTGAGGATTATTTGAAATAACAAGGAATTCATGCAAGATAAGATAAGCTGAATGAACCCACTAGTAGGAGGAGACCTCAGACATCGAACAATGGGCAAGAACCCCAATTAGTGGAGTACTAAGAGACTTGAATCGTCGAGCCACTTAGGGAATAACAGTGACATGTGCGATTAGGGATGCATCCCTACCCGACTTGATCAATGTGATCGACACAGTAGTTGTTCAAGAAGTCAACAATATGTTAGGAGCCCTAGTGCCAACCTAAAAAATGACGAGCTTGACTTGGGAGAATTCCCAGTCCACATCCAACAAATGATAACATGGTATGACCTACAAATTTAAATGGAGTATCATGGTAGACCATTCGAAGACATCATAGCCAATCTTGAGGAAGAATGAAAGTTGACAAGGAAAGCATTGTAGGGTATAGTTGCCTACAACCAAAAACAGTGAGCTCAAAAGATAAAGCAATACATAGAAATGCAATGCACGAGCGAGGTCTAATGTGTCTTAGCACTTGCTAACCAAAATAGGACAAGAAAATATGCTGAGAGGGAGAGCGCACAAGAAGCCTTGAGCAGCTCTTAGATAATACAGTTGCAGAGCAAAGCGAAGTAGCCCTAGCAACTTCATTGGCATGATTAGGAATCACACCAAATTCTAAGAGCCAAACCAATATACTTGTAATTGCTAAGCAACTCGACAACCCAATAACAACCCATATAATTTTGTGGAGTAGTTTGAGCAAGTATGTGAGGCCAACAGCCTCATGCACATTGCTCAATGTGCACAAGATTTTAGACTTTGCCTAGCAGGACACATACCTGGTATACTAGTTTAGAGAATGTCGAATGCAATGACTTCAATAACCTTGTCAAGAGATTATCTGAGGTAGGATACTTTGACAACCTCATTGTTGGGTTGATGAACATCAGTCAAAAGGACAAGGAGGATATCGAAGACTACATCACTCATGTGCGGAGTCTCTTTAAGAGAATCCCAACTACTACAAAGCAACCTAGCAAATGAGCAGTCTCCATTGTGTTCATAAATCGAATCCAAAGCAAAGAGCTTTACAAGGCTTTGGTGAGCAACTCAAACCTGCAAAGGGATGTGCTAGCTAGGGTCTTCAAAGAAGCCATTTGAGTGGATGACCTGCTCAAGGAGAGGAGCTACTCACAGAGAGCTATGACTGCTAGTGAAAGATCTAGCTAGAGCACCCAAGACAAGGGAAAGAGTGTTGATGAGAGCTAGGAATTGGCAGATGTGAAGGTAGAGTTGGCTAGGATTCAAGAGATGATGAGAAGGCCCACACGACCTTATGTGCAATGCATGCATTGTGAAGGAAAACACCTTCTGACCAAGTGCATGGATCCTAGATCTAAACCCTATCCCAATTGCGATAGGTTCGGCCATGATGCAATGCATTGCCGATTACCGAGGCGATTGCCATACTTACAGACATATAATCAACCTTAATATCTAGGGATTAGACCACCATATTTTGGAGGGGGAGCTCCACTAGCTCTCCCAGCACCCAATGATTCAAAGCTAGCTATCTGTAGGATGGATATCAACACCACAGGATACCTAGATCCATCCACCAAAGCAATGCTCCAATACATTACATGTAGGAGCCACCAAACAAGGACGAATCCTACATGAACCCTTACGTCTCATATGACGAAGAGGGTAATCTTGTCTTGATGGACTTTAGACCACAGTATTGGTGATGGTGTTGGGCAAGGGAAGAGGTAGAGGACTAGGAGGACAAAACCAGGCACCCATAAGACTTGCGGTTACCTAGCACACCTCATCTTGATCCCCTGAAAGGAGCAAGCCAATCGAGAAAAGGTTGATCTGAGATACCTTGAGTGTGGGATCATACACTTGTACATCGAGTGCCCTAGGCAAAAATCTTCCACTAGTTTGGTTAACACGCCGTCTATACCATTGGGACTATTCGGAGTTAAAACACTTGATTGTGAAGCCACCTTGATTCCGCTAAATGTCATGACTCGAGCATAGGCAAAGTAGGCCGGTATTTTTTTGCTAGAACCTAGCAACCTCGACGTAGTTTCAAAAGGGAAGAAAAGCCATAGAAGAAGGAAAAGGAGGGCCAAGACAAAGATTACGCTTAAGATAGATAAAGCTACTACATTACCAAAGGGGAACCACGTCACGAATGTAGAAGCAGAGATGTCTGCTCCTAAGAAAAAAGAAAAGGAAAGTGCCAAGATTGGAGAATATCCTGATCCAAGGCACCAATTAGAAGTAGTTGATAAGGTCAAAGAGTGGATAAGAGAAGCCCAAGTGCACCTAAAAGATGCAGAACCCATTATCAAAGTCAAGATCAATGAGCTCTCTAGTGTGAGCACACTAGTCTTGCCTACTCAGTTCAAATCAAGAGATGCATCCGCACCCCACATAGCATCTCATAGATAGAGCCTAGACACCAGATGCAGGTAGAATAGCCAAGATCATTAGCAAAAGAGTGTAGATGACAATGAAAAGTAGGCGACAGGCAACTTGCTCATGGAGTTGATATCGACCCCTGTGACTCTGCCTCTGGGAGAACTGCTTAGGCAGAATCCAACCTTATGGCAAGTGTTGTGACTCTGCCTCTGGGAGAACTGCTTAGGCAGAATCCAGCCTTATGGCAAGTGCTGTGACTCTGCCTCTGGGAGAACTGCTTAGGCAAAATCCAACCTTATGGAAAGTGCTGAAGTAATGGGCAAAAAACCAAATGAGCTTGGAGCGATTGACTTGCCTTGTGACCATGACGTAGCCACCTAGATGCCTAGCTTGACCCTAAACTTAGTGCCTAAGTCCTTAAACATGAATGCCTTTTGGAAAGGCATGGAAATATAGATAGTCTTACTGGTCATAACATTAGGGGAGGCCACACAAAAGGGGATTGTAGACACAAGATCAAGAGTTAGTGTACTCAACCATGGAGTCCTGCAGGCTTGGGGTAACCCACCTATGGAGAACACTAGGTTTAATGTCACACTAGCCAATAGAATGAAAGTTAGGCCATTTGGGGTGCTGAAAGACTGACTGGCTGAAGATAGCAAGATTCCATTTCTCAATAAACTTCATAGTCATAAAGGGAGTGGAATACAACATCTTGCTAGGCTGACCTTGGATGCAAAATGAATGAGTGATAGAAGATTGGGGCAATGGTCTCATATTCTTAGGCAATAGAGTGGAGACTATAAGAGTCGAGATGGATACCTAGAAGACCATGACGGTCAGGGTCTCATATTCTTAGGCAATAGAGTGGAGGCTATAGACCATGGCGGTCAACCTAGATGCCATCTCCACTATCTTGAAAGGAAACTCACATGTTTGGAACTCTTACACGCCAGTAATGAAGTATATCCCTTGCCTTGAGGATGAGCGAGATTTGATGCATGTGCCAGCCACCATTGACTTGCTGTTCTTAGATGATGAAGAGAATTACAACTAGGTTGAAGGACATCCAATGAGTCCCATGAAGCCACAACATCTCAGCTTCTATCGAAGGGTAAGACCTTGCCATCAGTACCACTTTGCATGATGTCTAGGAGCTCTAGTGGACAACCAACCTTGTCCCTTTCCACCCTCTGTCTAACAAACTCAAGCTTCAGGGAATCCTTGAATACCTGATAAGAGAGCTAGCCAACTGCCAATCTCAAACCCCTCAAGGATCTCATGGACTAGCCGAAGTGGCGGTGGACCAAAGTGCATGATTTGAACCTAATGTACAATTGGGCATTGATCATGGATGAGAAGAGGGTTGAGAATAGAAATCTAAGAGAGGATGAGAAGTTAGAAGATAACAAATTAGACGATGAGTATGAAGACTGCTACTCTACAAATGAGGAAAGTGAGGAAGAGTCAAAACAATAGAGTATGATATGGGCGGCCAAGTGATTGAACAAATACGAGTATAATCCAAGCCACAAAAAGGCAATGTCTTTAGGATACAAAGAGGAGTCTTTTGAATAGAATCCGACCATACTTGGTTGGACCACCTAGGGTTGAGGGTTGATAGACTACGAATAAGTTGGATCAGTTCAACCAAGTACAACACCACTCCTTAGAATAGAATCAACCTCAGTGTTGCAACGATAAGGGGAAACACCCTCTTCCAATGAAGGTTGTGAGTTTGAGTTGGAAAGTGAGCTCTAAAAGTGATCCAGAAATGCCCTGGCCACCTAAGACCAAACGCACCAAAGGGGACCTGTCGATACACCTGAAGTGTAGGCAGTTGAAGGAGGACAAGAGGAAGCAGCCAAGAGGATCGGAAACCGAAGAACAATGGAATCCCCAGGACCTACCTAATCACTTTACAAGTTCAAAAAGGGCGATAGGGTAGTGAACTTATTAGCAGCTAAGAGGCAAGGACAAGCAAATGAGCCAATAGAAGGGCCTGCTAAGGTTAAGAAAGTCAACTTGCCAGGGGAAGGGGAAAAGCCTCAACCCATGTTCATAGTTGATGACCTGACTGAGCAAGAGGAGGCAAATCTTGTTGCTCTCCTGCAAGAGTACATAGCTGTATTCACTTGGTCCTTCGATGAGCGGACATACCCGATGAATCCAAAGCACATACATGCCATCAAGGAGGAGATAGATAAGCTGTTGAAGGCCAGATTCATCTACAAAATTGAGCACATGGACTAGGTATCACCCATAGTGATTGTCTTGAAGAAGAATAGAAAAATTTGAGTGTGTGTAAACTACAAAAAAGTCAATACTGTGACAAAGAGAGATAATTATTGTTGAGATGACAAGCTCAACACATGCGGACATTGATGATGGACCGCCTGGTTAGATGGGTTCACATGTCTACACTTAGCACGTCGGTGGTCATTATGACTCTCACATGGCCACTGACTCATTACTTATTATATTCAGGTTGTTACACCTATTTACAGCTGGCATAGTTATAGCGCCAGTCGACTAGTGTAGTCGGTTATGCATTGTTTGACTTAGTAGGCCACTTTCCTTTTATGTTGTATCTTATCTATACTTTGTGTACATTGTAAAGAGTGTGGAAGAAGAAGAAGAAACCAGCAAGAAAACGTTTTGGCCTCCATCTCTCTTCTTGTCTCTTGAGTGAGCTTCTCCTTGTGCATTCTGTGTGTGTTCGGCGCAGCATCTTGAGCAACCCCCTCCACCACGCGATTCTTGACATGGTATCAGAGCCGCGCCATTGAGAGAGGTTGATTTCGAAGGTTGAAGCAAAGGAGAAGAAGCAAGGTTCGAGCAAGCAAGCCACGGGTAAGAAGCTCTCCCATCCTTCAACTCTTTCTCTTCGATAGTGCCTGTGGAGGCACTGGAAGCAGGGCAGAGCAAAAATCTCAGATTGCAGTGAGATTTGGTGTGCGGGAAGAGCACTTGTATTCTGCAGATAAGCCCTTTAGGGTCTCCCGCACTTATTTTGGGCATCTGAGGCCATTTCAGGGCCCGTTTTAGAGCCGCAAGGTTGCGGACAGCAGTTTCAGGGTACGCTGTGACTTCGACTGTATTGACCGAAAGTGGGTGCGCAGGTTACAAATTTCAGATCTGTAAGTTCAAAGGTGTTTACCAGTGAGTAAACACAAGGTTTATCTGCAAACGGGTTGCAGATTGCATGTATTGTTGAGCAGACAGTTAAAAAGGCTGTCTGGTGTATTGCTTTGCACTACAGGTCCAGGGTTGCAGAAGATTTACTTGCTGTTGGTATTAATTTTGTGATAATGGCAGAGAACAGTGGAAGCCCTATCATTGAGAAGCTCGACAAGAACAACTACCCTTCATGGAAGTTCCGTGTCACGAACTTCCTTATTGGAAAAGGCCTCTACGAGTTTGTTTCAGGTGAAGAAAAGGAACTGGAGATGAGTGATCCTCCAACTACAGAAGAGACAAAGGCACGGAAGGAATGGAATGCAAAGGATAAAAAGGTCATGTATTGGTTGTCTGCAATAATTGACAATAATATGCTGGGACACATTAGAAATGCAGAGAATTCATATGCAGCTTGGACCATACTTGAAAGTATGTTTTCTGTAAATACAAAGGCACGAAAGATTCAACTCAAGCAAGAGTTGAATACATTAAAGAAAGGGAAGATGTCTATCAATGAGTATGCACTGAAGGTAAGAAGCATTGCAGATGCATTGGCAGCGATTGATGCAATGCCCGATGATGATGATTTGGTGTCGTCTACCTTGGGTGGACTTAACAATGAAAAGGCTTGGAAGTCTTTTGTAACTTCTGTATATGTCAGAAAGCCATTTCCAGATTTCGATGAGTTGGTCTCCCTTATGATCACTGAAGAGATCAACATGCAGAGTGAGACATCTGAAAGAAGTGGTGAACAGGTCCAAGCTTTCTACTCCAGTTCAGGAAGGGGACGTGGTAGGTTCTCTTCAAGAGGCCGTGGTACAGGACGTGGTAGTGACAACCAGCAAAACAGATTGAATCAACAATTTGGCGATATGCAGGTTTCAGGAGGTCGCGGTAACTTTAGAGGCAGGGGGAGCTTTAGAGGAAGAGGTGGATGGCAAAACAGAGGTTCTAACAACTCTAGTATTGTGTGCCACTATTGTGGCAAAACAGGTCATATTGCAGCCCAATGTTATGCTAAGAGAGATGATATCCGCAGTGGTAAGTTGTAGCAAGGAAACTATGCATCGTCTTCATGACAGAATGAAGACAAAAATGAACGTTTGTTCGTTATGCAGCATATGCTGAATGCTGTTACAGGAAAGGGAACACATGAAGATGTTTGGTATGTTGATTCAGGTGCATCCAATCATATGACCAGCCATGTAGAATGGTTTGGAGAGATGCAGGATTTGCAGAATGCAGGTTATGTGCAGACGGGTGATGACTCATGCCACCCAATTTCACACATTGGAAAAGTTCCCTTGTCCTTGCATGATGGTAAGACAAAGAGTCTTTCAGATGTATTACATGTGCCATCTATTACAAAGAACTTGGTGTCAGTCGGTCAAAAGGTAGAGCAAGGGCTGCAAGTCAGATTTAATGCAAAGGGCTGCTTTGTAGAAGACTTCAATGACAAGTGCAGGTTGGTAGCAAAGGGAAGTAGAGTTGGACGTATGTTCACTCTAGATGCTCGAATTCCTACTATGAATGCTGCTATGTATGCCAAAGGAAAAGGTGTTGTTGCAGACATTGAAATTTGGCACAAACGCATTGGACATGCAAATGTACAAAGGCTGAAATTAATGCAGTCCAAAGGGTTGGTTACAGGTTTGCCTACTTTTAAAGTTGCAGAATTTCAGAAGGTATGTGAAGCATGTCAGTTTGGTAAGCAGGCAAGACAACCCTTTTCACATGACAGAGATGTAAGTAGAAATATCCTTGATGTTGTGCATACAGACATTTCGGGGCCTACACAAAATGTATCTCTTGGAGGTAGTTCATACTTCGTCACATTCATTGATGATTGTTCTAGAAAGCTGTGGGTATATTTTATGAAGGAAAAGAGTGAAGCGTTTGAGCACTTTAGAACCTTCAAGGCTGCAGTTGAAAGAGAAACAGGCTTGAAAGTAAAGTGCCTGAGGTCAGATGGAGGGGGAGAGTACCTCTCAAATGAGTTCAGTGATTTTCTGAGGTCTCATGGGATAAAGAGATAGTTCACATGGAGGTATACCCCACAGCAAAATGGGGTTGCAGAAAGGAAAAATAGGCATATTACAGAAGCTGCACGCGCCTTGATGGCTGAAAAGAATATGCCTAAGCATTTTTGGTCTGAGGCTGTTCATACTGCTGTTTATATTATGAACAGAACTCCCACAGCTGCAGTTCATGATATGACCCCTGAAGAATGTTTTATAGGTAAGAAGCCTGATGTTTCATACTTGAAAGTATTTGGCTGCATTGCGTATGTTCATGTGCCAGATGAGTTGCGGAAGAAACTGGATCCAAAGGCTGAAAAGTGTGTCTTTATTGGATACTCTTTAGAGCAGAAAGGGTATCGCTGTTACAACCCTGTCACATGTAAGTTCAGAGTGAGCAGGGATGTCATCTTTGATGAAATGAGCAGTTGGTATGCATCTAGTGGTGATGCATTGGATGATGATGATGATCATGACACTCATGTGCAGGCTGAAAAGCAAGAATCACGAACTCTTAGCGGACCAGAGACATCATCTGGTAGTCCTTGGTCTGGGAGACTAAGGAGTAGCTCTACATCTTCAAGTGCATCTAGTAGCACTACAGGTAAAGACAAAGGAAAGAGTGAAGTGTCAGAAGGCATTGATGCAGTTCTTGATGGAGACTCCAGTGGCTCAGAGAGCTTGGATGATGAGCTTGGCATTCCTTCAGTGAGGACTCCAGGTGTGCAGAGAGCACGTGTTAATGCAAAGACTCCATTGAGTGATCCAGTAGTACGCAGGTCTAGCAGGGTGAGATACCCTGTTAAAAGATTTGGTTTTGAGGGTTATGCAGCTCACCATTATGCTTATATGGTGAAACTAGTTGAGGATGTTGAGCCCACATGTTTTGAGGAGGCTATTGGTCATGCTCATTGGGATGTAGCAATGGATGAGGAGATGGCTGCATTAGAGGCCAATAAGACTTGGGATCTAGTATCATTGCCGAAGGGAAAGAAAGCTATTGGATGTAAGTGGGTTTATAAGATTAAGCACAATGCAGATGGTTCTATTAGCAGGTACAAAGCTAGGCTGGTTGCAAAAGGCTATGCCCAGACATATGGCATAGATTATGATGAAACCTTCAGTCCAGTTGCTAGGATGACAACTGTCAGATGTGTGATTGCTTTGGCAGCAGCCAAAGGTTGGAGGTTGCAGCAAATGGATGTAAAGAATGCCTTCTTGCATGGTGATTTGCAGGAAGAAGTGTATATGGATCAGCCAGCAGGTTATGAAGATTTAGAGCATCCCACGTATGTGTGCAGGTTGAAGAAAGCACTCTATGGGCTCAAGCAAGCACCTAGAGCATGGTCTGATAAGATTAGAGAGTATCTTGTCAATATTGGCTTTTATGTTTCTAATGCTGATCACTCACTTTATGTGAGAAAGGGAGATGCAGGTTTGGTCATCATAGTCATCTATGTGGATGACTTGATTATTACAGGTGATAGTGATAGTGGAATTGCTGAAGTCAAGGGCTGTTTGAAGATGAAGTTTGAGATGAAGGATTTAGGTGAGCTAAGGTACTTCCTTGGCATTGAGGTGATCAGATGTGATGATGGTATATGGCTATCCCAAAGACAGTATGGCTTGGATATGTTGTCCAAGTATGGTATGACTGCATGCAAACCACTTTCAGTCCCGTTGGAGCAGAATGTAAAGCTGAGTGTTGATGTTGGGGATGAGATAGAAGACTCTACTATGTTCAGGAGGATAGTGGGGAGTTTGATCTACATGACCATTACAAGGCCAGACTTGAGCTACGCTGTTGGTCTTGTGAGTCAGTTTATGCAAGTACCTAGAAAGCCACATTTGGATGCAGTCAGACGCATATTGAGATATGTGAAGTCCACATTAGATTATGGACTTTTCTATGAGGTAGGTACACATGTACAGGTGTTTGGATACACAGATGCAGATTGGGCTGGTAGTATGTCTGATAGAAGATCTACCAGCGGATACATGTTCTCTCTTGGTAGTGCAGCAGTTGCATGGAGCAGCAAAAAGCAATCTACAGTTGCTTTGTCGAGTACAGAGGCTGAGTATAGAGGTACTGCTGTTGCAGCATGTGAGGTAGTATGGCTGCAAAAGCTATTGGCTGATTTGGATGTGCAGGTGGAAGGTCTAGTTGTCATTTATTGTGACAACATGAGCAGTATACAGTTGGCTAGGAACCCTGTGTTCCATGCCAGGACAAAACATATTGAGGTACACTACCACTTTGTGAGAGAGAAGGTACTAGCAGGTGAGATTGACTTGGTGTATGTCAGCACACAGGATCAGATAGCTGACATCTTCATGAAGGCATTGGGTACAGAGAAGCTTCAAAAGTTTCGAAGCTTACTTGGAGTTGCAGAGATGCAGTTGAGCTTGAGGGGGAGTGTTGAGATGACAAGCTCAACACATGCGGACATTGATGATGGACCGCCTGGTTAGATGGGTTCACACGTCTACACTTAGCACGTTGGTGGTCATTATGACTCTCACATGGCCACTGACTCATTACTTATTATATTCAGGTTGTTACACCTATTTACAACTGGCATAGTTATAGCGCTAGTCGACTAGTGTAGTCGGTTATGCATTGTTTGACTTAGTAGGCCACTTTTCTTTTATGTTGTATCTTATCTATACTTTGTGTACATTGTAAAGAGTGTGAAAGAAGAAGAAGAAACCAACAAGAAAACGTTTTGGCCTCCATCTCTCTTCTTGTCTCTTGAGTGAGCTTCTCCTTGTGCATTTTGTGTGTGTTCGGCGCACCATCTTGAGCAACCCCCTCCACCACGCGATTCTTGACAATTATCCACTACCCTACACTGAGCACATGCTCAAGAGAGTAGTGGAAAGAGGGGCCTATAGTTTCCTAGACAGCCTCTTAGTTATAACTAGGTGTAGGTGCATCCTGATGATAGGCATAAGATAGCATTTGCAATGGAATGGGGCATGTTTGCCCACATAGTCATGCCATTTGGGCTAACGAATGCACTACTTATCTTTTAGTGCCTCATGTTTACCATCTTCAATGACATGCCTAGGCGAGAACTGGAGGCGTTTGTTGATGATTCATGCATTCACTCCTGTTGAAGGGAGCACCTAGATAAACTTTGCGCAACCTTTGAGTGGTGTAGGCTATATAACCTCTCATCGAACCCCTTGAAATGCTAGTTCAAGATGAAACATGGATGTATCCTAGGGTACATGGTGTCTAAGAATGGCATTGCCATTGACTTCTCCAAAGTCAAAGGCATTGTTGATTTACCACCACCCATGAACTACAAGGGAGTTTAGTGCTTCTTGGGACACATAGGGTACTATCGGTGATTTGTTTTGAACTATGCATTGATCACTTGGTCCCTTTACAAATTGCTGATTGTACTCAAGTGGATCGAAGAATGCCAACATGCCTATGAGGAATTAAAAAAGGCTGTCGGTGATTTGTTTTGAACTATGCATTGATCACTTGGCCCCTTTACAAATTGCTGATTGTATTCAAGTGGATCGAGGAATGCCAACATGCCTATGAGGAATTAAAAAAGGCTCTTATGATCACACCGATTCTACAAGCCCCAAATTGGAACATAACATTCCAAGTGCACATTTTCTTTTTTTTTCTTTTCACTCATCACTGGGGTAGATTCACCTTTAATTGGGAGGTTTTCGGGGGTAAAGGCGCCTCCACCTAGTTTCCCATGTATTACTACACTGATAGTACCCACCACTGCACACTGTAGGTGGTGGGCGCCTATGCCACCGTCACTTTATTATTTATTCTTTTAGTGATAGTTTGAATAAAGGAAGGCCTGATCACACAAGGTGACTGTTGGAGTTCTCATTTGGTCTCTCTCTCTTTCTTGGTCTTGCTTTCCCACTATAGCTCTTCTAAGCAAGCTTCGATCCTTCTCACCTTTCATTCCTAAACACATTACTTCATGTGACTTAGGATGAGGATGATGATTCTGTGGAAGGGTGGGCTCCATCCCATTGATCCAAGGCAAAAAAGAAAAGTCAAGTTGAACATCCTAGGAAAGATGAAGAAAGCCATGGTAGAAGCAAACAAGGAAGTAGAAGCCGCACAGAAGGAATGGAGAGAATTAGAATATGAAGGGAGAAAGAAACAGGAAGAGGAAGAGGAGATTTTAAGAAAAGTGGAAGAGAAGACAAGAAGGGCAGATGAGGAACGAAGAAGGAAGAAAATAGAAAATGAGGAAAAGCTAAAAAGAGAAGAAGATGAGAAAATGACCCTAGCTCTACAGTTGTTGGTAGAGCACGCCTCCCACCCTAAAGAGCTCATAATGAGAAGCCTAGGTGATGAACCAAGCTCTAGCGCTACAGCAGTAGAGGAAAGAGCTCAAGGGCCCATTGTTCCAAGCAAGGGAAAGGCCCCCATGAACCCACCACCACTAGCCCTAATTGCCATGCTAGCCACCACCTAGGAGATCTTAGAAGGGGAAGTGGACCAAAGAAATGTGGTGGCATGGGTGTAGTACCTATTGAACTTAATGAAGTAGCTTGGCCAAGTGCCCAATGGTGGTGGGGCCCCAATAATAGGGACAAAGAGACATGCTGTTGTGGATGTAGAATCTAGAAAGGACCCAGAGAAGTCCAAGGTCAAAGCATCCACAATGTCCATGCCATTGGACATACTCGCAAGCAACCAACTATGACGACTATGGGCAAGAGCTCCTAGGCCAACTTGAAAAGATGAAGTAAGAGAGGAAGGCCACTATGATGGAGTTGGAGGTTAAAAATGATGCATTCGCTACCTACCAACTAGAGAAGACAAAGTAGATAACCATCTAATAGAGGTAGGTGAATGACCTAAAGAAGGAATTGGAAGTAAGGAAGAAAATGGAGGCAGAGAAGGAAGAAGAAGGTGCAGAAGAGCTACAAATGGAAAAGGTAGAGGGAGAAATGGGGCTAGAAATGACTTCTCAACCCTCATATAGGGATAAAAGGATATGGAGAAGTAATTTGAATAGCTAAAGAACCTAGGAGAGGAGCTCAGTGAGGAGCTGAAGAGGGTAAAGACACAAGCCCATATAGAGTTTCAGAAGGAGAGGAGTCAAAAGGAATGACTATTGAAGGAATTGCAAGAGATTAGGGCCTAGAAGGACAAGGAGTCAACTAAAAAGCTCTTAGAGGAGGTGGACAATCGACTCCCCGAGACCCTCCAAGAGTAGGAATGACTACAAGAAGAGATGAATCGCCACAAGCAAGACAAGGAGAAGATGTTGTCAATTTGAAAAGAACAAGAAGAGGTGGTGACAATGCTATCACAAGAGCTGATGCTGAGTTAAGGCAAGATGGAGGAGAAGGCTCAGGCCTAGGAAGAGAGGAACCTTCGAAGAGTCAGGGACCTCGTCGAACACCTTGCCCTATAGAAAGCAGGAGAATCATGGTAGAAGAAAGAGCCGAAGTAGTGAAGGCAGGGCTTGAAGTTCGGAAACATGCCTTCCTAAACACATTACTTCATGTGATTTAGGCTGAGGATGATGATTCCAAGGAAGGGTGGGCTCAATCCTGTTGAGCCAAGGAAAGAAAAGAAAAATCAAGTTGAACATCCTAGGAAAGAATAAGAAAACCATGGTAGAAGGAAACAAGGAAGTAGAAGCCACACAAAAGGAATCGAGAGAATTAGAATATGAATGGAGAAAGAAGTAGGAATAGGAAGAGGAGCTTTTAAGAAAGGTGGAAGAGGAGCCAGGAAGGGCAAAGGAGGAATGAAGAAGGAAGCAAATAGAAAATGTGAAAATGCTAAAAAGAGAAGAAGATGAGCAAATGGCCCTAGCTCTACAGTTGTCTCGATAGAGCACTCCTCCTGCCCCGAAGAGCTCATAATGAGAAGCCTAGGTGATGAACCAAGCTCTAGTGCTATACCAGAGGAAATAACTCAAGGGCCCATTTTGCTAGGCAAGGGAAAGGCCCCCATGAACCCACCACCATTGGCCCTAATTGCCACGCTAGCTACCACCTAAGAGATCTCAGAAGGGGGAGTGGACCAAAGCAATGTGGTGGCATGGGTGTAGTGCCTATTGAACTTGATATAGCAGCTTGGCCTAGCGCACCTAGTGGTGGCGGGGCCCCAATAATAGGGACAAAGAGACCTGCTACTGTGAGGATGCAGAATCTAGAAAAAAGAACCCATAGAAGTCCAAGATTGAAGCATCCACAATGTTCATGCCGTTGGCCGTACTCATAGCAACCAACTATGACGAGTATGTGCAAGAGCTCCTAGGCCGACTTGAAAAGCTGAAGTAAGACATGAAGGCCACCATGCTGAAGTTGGAGGTTAAAAAGGATGCAAACTCTACCTACCAACTAGAGAAGACAAAGCAGATAACCATCTAATAGAGGTAGGTGAATGACCTAAAGAAGGAATTAGAAGCAAGGAAGAAAATGGATGCAGAGCAAGAAGAGGAAGGTGCAGAAGAGCTACAAATGGAAAAGGTAGAGGGAGAAATGGGGCTAGAAATGACTTCTCAACCCTCATACAGGGGTAAAAGGATATGGAGAAGCAATTTGAATAGCTAAAGAACCTAGGAGAGGAGCTCAGCGAGAAGCTGAAGAGGGTAAAGACACAAGCCCACATAGAGTTCTAGAAGGAGAGGAGTCAAAAGGAATGACTAACTGAAGGAATTGCAAGAGATTAGGGCCTAGAAGGACAAGGAGTCAACTAAAAAGCTCTTAGAGGAGGTGGACAATCGACTCCTCGAGACCCTCCAAGAGTAGGAATGACTACAAGAAGAGCTGAATCACCACAAACAAGACAAGGAGAAGATGTTGTCAATTTGAAAAGAACAAGAAGAGGTGGTGACAATGCTATCACAAGAGCTAAGGTTGAGTCAATGCAAGATGGAGGAGAAGGCTGAGCCTTGGGTAGAGACGAACCTGGGAAGAGTCAGGGACCTGGCCGAACACCTTGCCCTAATAGAAAGCAAGATAATCATGGTAGAAACAAGGGATGAAATAGTGAAGGTAGGGCTAGAAGTCTAGCAACAGACCTTCCTATACATAGTACTTCATGTGACTTAGGCGGGGGATGAATACTTCGTGGGAGGGTTAAAGAGGAAGATGGAGGTCTCAAGGAGAGCCATGAAATATGGGCTCCAAGAGCACACCCCAAGAACTAGAACTAGCCTAATCCTAGCACAATAGAGGCGTCTTTTGATGCAAGTGGGGCTCTTGATGGAGGAGTTAGAGTAGCTCAAAATTGGAGAGAGGGAGCACCAAGAGCATCCAACCACAACAGCCTAGGCTGAACCACCAAGGGATGAAGGGCTCAATTTTGAGCCACCTACCAAGATTGAGGCACAACATGGTGAACAGAGCCCTCCCCCACCTCCATCAATAGAAGAAAAAGGCCAAGAAGAAGAAGATCTTGCCACCAAAGAAAGAATCATTGATGTCAAAATAAAATGTAGGGATCTAGCTAAACGCACGAGGAGAAAGTTTAACGCTAGAGCATAGGAAATGCTCGATGTCTAAATGCTACAAACCAGGGAACAACTGCCTATCAACTGGACACTAGAACTAAACCATTCGGAGTAGTGGGAGAATGGGTGTAGTCCATTTTAATTTGAATTTTCTACCCTCCTACCATGAATAGAGTGCTACCCCCTCAAGTGGTTGAAGGAGCCATCTAGGTCATGAAGAGGCTAGGGAAGTGGTGGCTAGAGGAGAGGGCTGGAAATCCCACATTATGGAGTAAAGAGCATGCAAAGTACTGGGAGAACAAGGTCATGGAAGAGCCAAGAAAGGTCAAAGGCTATGAGGCCCAACTTAAATGGCACCCAAAGATCTGGGATACCGCTTTTGAGGCATGAATGGATTTTTGCAATACACTACTATATGAAAGGGATGACCCATCTACATGGCTTACCCAAGGTGCCATGGTGTGGATTTTGATCGGGGGAAGTATGGTAGGTATGACTTTCCTTTGATTTCTAATGTCAATGCCACCACTCTTGAAGAATGCCAAACATTTAGAGCACAAGACCTTTGACCCTCCATTACTCACTTTTTGGATGATTTAACGGCATGCCTTGACCCCCCTTTCCTTACTACTTGTAATTACCTTTGCCTCTTGCAACTTCTACTAAAATAAAAACTAGTATTCCAAGAAGAGTGCCTGCCATCTCTCTATTTTGATATCAATGTAGGGATAGACAACTGTGCAATGACCCGCATAATATTAAGGGTTTCTCTCTTGCCAACTTTTTACATAGCCTTTTGGAAGATATGAGTGACAACAGGTTCTCAAAATGTAATTATCCTTTCCTCTCTACTACCCTTCTCAATGTAAGAATTAACCACAAAGGCTACATGCAAAGCCATGAATTCCTTAGCAAATCTCTTAGGCCCCCTCGAAATGTAACTACTAAAGAGCATTAAGATGAGGTTTAGTGTACTCCCCCCCCCATGTATCTAAAAAAGAAAAACCACACGAAGCAAAAGGAAAGGAACAAAGAGCTTTCTCATGTAACATCAGAGTGCACAAACACTGCACCTAGGGGTTCTCAAGTTAGGTACATTTGGTGGCATTGGTTGGGATAGCTCTGTGCCTAACCCCCTAGCCCTCTCGATCCCCCCACTTTGCACTTAGGGAATATCAAGGGCAGAGCACATCTAGGGAGTTTGTACTAGACCTATCTCTCTATGTCACACCCACAGCACCTCCCTTTGTACATAAATTGGATCCTCAAGTGTGGGACAACACCACAGGATTCCTTGAGGTGTGACCCAACTCCTAGTTTCAATGGCATAGATACCATACATTGCATAGTGAGGTAGACACAAACCCAAGTGGTCCACTTCCTCTTCCTTTCTAGGTATGTTTGACAATCTGCAACCAACCACCAACTTCAGAGGCCCCTACAATCTACTCTAGGACTCCACAACCCCACATCCATTTCATAATGCTTCTTTGCCACGTCCAATCGCCACGAGGCCCCATCCTCGACTTAGATGGCAACCACCCAACCATCGGAGCCCTCATCAATAAGTGCCAGCAAGTGCCATGGGACTGACACTCAGCTATAGGAGGGGGTAATGTTAACCCCAGTGCAAAGAAAGGAAAATAAAAAGGATGCAGGTAAGCAGAAAAGGAAGGCTTGACTGAACAAATAGGAGAAAAAAGGCCAAAAGCACAAGGGCAACCTTAAAAATTCAGGGCAAGTGCAAAAGAGAAAAGACACATTTTAAATGAAAAGATACACCCTAAATTTTTGTAAGAGAGCACTAGGCTCTTGCTTGTGCAATTTATCAATGTAGACATACATGGATGAAGGCACAATATAAATATGAAGGGAATATGAAAAGAGGACCTAGGCTAGAATGGCTAGCCATGTAAAAAAGGGATGGTTACCCAAAGGGGATTAGGGCTTGTATAAAAGGCAAAAAGTGAATGAAGAAGCTCATTCTTGTGTGTGGCCAAAACTAGCTCTTTTCTTCTCTTCTTCTTCTTCTTGTTCTTGCTTGTGCTTGTGCTTGAGTAATGGAGAGTGAGTGTGTGTATGAGGGTGAGGGACCATGGTGGAGAAGCCCTCCATCTTCTCCTCTCTTCTTCTTCTTCCCTTCTCTTCTCTTGTCTCACGCATAGTAATGGATCTTGGAGCTTGAGCTTGCTTGGGCTTGCATCTTGGATTATGGAGCTACTGGAGTGCTTGAGGGAGGAGACAACTTGATCCAGCATGGAGGTAAGCTCATTACACTTGTAGGTGTGAGAGAGTGTACGGAAATGTGAGAGATAGCCATTGCACTTGGCTTGAAATGCTTAAGACAATAAGTGGTTTGTGTGGGTCTTGGTGGTTGAGTAAGAAGCTCCCACATAGTTGTGGTTGTGCCTCCTTGGGTAGGGACAATAGAGTGTGTTAGCCCTCTCATGTGAAAGAGAGTAGCAGAACATAAACCAAGCTTGTTCATCTACCTCTAGGACCGTGTAACACCACTCTACATTCTTCATGAATCTTAGGGATTCTTGCCTAGGTAGGTTATTCTATCACCTAAGATTTGCATGCTTCATTAAATCCAATGGTATCTTGCTACTCCAACCAACCACTTTTTCACTATGTTTGCACCTATTTTGATGAGAGTTTAAACAATTTGCATGGGTAACTTCTACCAAAACCTTGGCTTCTAGTACACATTAAAATCAATTACTATGGTAATGTTGGATTTGTGTTGTTCACAGTATTGCTAGAGTGCCTCTTCTAGATCATGTTCCTATATCTTAGGTGCTAGATGGTGTATTGAAACCTTTGTCACCTTCTCTGATTGAGCTCAAAGGATACGATAGATCATCCAATCATAGCACTCTTGAAAACTTGGTGTTTATGTTTCCATGCGTGATTATTCCAACAATCATGGTGTCTTTCATCTAGCATTTGGAGAATGGTGTGGTGCAAGATTTGGTGAACACATCATGGAAGACTTGTGCTATCATTTGCAAGACTTCTTCAATTATGACACTAAAGAGCAAAACCTTTCTGATGATGCCCAACTTGTCCATCCACTTATTTGTGGTTGTTCAAGATTCAGAGGGAGAGAGAGACAAAGACATGGAGCTGTAACAGAGAGTCATGAACTCTCATTGCTCTCTTCTTCTCATTATTATAATGCTTACTGAAGTCTAATCAAACATAATTGATAAACACACTAGGTCACTATAATTGACCATACCACTAACTGTGGTTGAGTCTGACCGACTCAGTTATTACAACACACATGTAGAGTGACAGCTAAGATGACATTTATCTAGATAAGGTCGGTCACGTCAGTGATACTAATCATGAGCTTGATTCTCAACACTCCCCCTCAAGCTCAAGCTAACTGCTATACTCCAAGTAGCTCCCTAAAATGCACAAACTTCTCTTTACCAAGTGATTTGGTAAAGATATTTGCTACCTAATCTTCTGTCTTCACATGGAGTAGATCAATCTTTCCAACAAGTACCATCTCCTTGATAAAATGGTAATGAAATTCTATGTGTTTGGATCTAGCATGATAGATGGCGTTGCTAGCCAACATCACACTACTGAGATTGTCACAATACAATGCGACTTTGCTGTCCAAGTGTATACCCAAGTCATGTAGCAGTTTCACAAGCCAAACTGCTTTGCATGCTACTAAGGCTCCACCCCTATATTCTGACTTTGTACTAGATAAAGCAATGGTCAGCTGCTTCTTACTACTCTAGCTAATCATACTACTACCTTGGCTGAAAGCATAACCACTAGTTGACCTCTTGTCATAGACACAACCAGCCCAATCAGTATTCGTATAACCTGTCAAGTTATGATTTTCCATGCTTATAAAATAGCCCATAATCAACAGTACCCTTCAGGTATTGCATAATCCTCCTGACTCCATCCTCTGTGGCTTATGAGGTTTTTGCATAAATTGGTTAATCAGTCCCACTGCATAACTCAAGTCAAGATGGGTAATAGTAAGGTAAATCAGGCTACCCACCATCTATCTATACATAGTGACATTCTCGACCTTAGTCCCAACATCAATTGCAAGTTTGACATTCTGATCCAATGGTGTTTCCATGGCTTTACACTCCATCATGCCATATTTCAGCAACATATCATGAGCATACTATTTTTGTAATACCCATATACCTTGAGGTGTAGACACAACCTCGATCCCGAGAAAGTGCTTCAGCTCACCAAGATCCTTGACTTTGAATTCAGCCTGTAACATTGCTTTAATTTTAGCAATCCCATGATCATCATCTCTAGTGATGATCAAATCATCTACATAAACTACCCGAAAAACATAACCATGCTTTGTCTTCTTTGTAAACAGGATGTGATTTGCATGACCTGTTTGAAAACCAAGCAACTGTAAATAAGTGCTTATGCAAGCATTCCATCCTCTTGGTGCCTATTCCAGCCCTACAAGGCCTTTTTTAGCTTACACACATATGTTGGATAGTCAGGGTGTACATAACACTCAGCCTACTCCATATACACCTCTTCAAGCAAGTCACCATTCAAGAATGCATTTTTGACATGGATCTACCATAATTTTGAGCCCTTAGAAGCCGCTAATGCAATGACTATTCTCATCGTTGCCATCTTGGCAATCGGGTTGAAAGTCTCCTCATAATCTAGGATGTACTGCTGTGCATATCCCTTTGCAACCAGCCGGGATATATACCTTTCCAATGAACCTTCTGACTTGTATTTCACTTTATAAACCCATTTGTAGCCAATGGGTACTTTTCCTTCAGGCAAATGGACCAAATTTCCATGTCTCATTTTCAGCCAATGCTGCGTATTCCTCATCCATGGCAACACAACAATTCTCATCTGTAACTGTCTCATTGAACTTCGTAGGCTCTCTGTAGCTTGACACTTTAGTCATATATGCATACCCACTGTATGTCAGCCTATCAACTGCTTTTCTGACCCTTTCAGACCTCCTCAACTATGGTGCACTTTGGGCTTGCCTCTCATGAGGTGGCACATACCTGCTTTGGCTTGCACCGGGCGTCATAACTGATGGTATGCTCAATTCACTATCAAGACTGTCATTGCCAGGTGACTCATATCTAGTTGTAAGTGGTCCAGTCACATTGTCAAACATATTTTCTTTGCCTTTTGAAAGGGAAGTGGAACCCAAGAGGAAGAAGCTTGGCAGTGAGAGACATGGTGGATGGAGAGCAAAAGCCAAGAGAGAGAGAGACTCAAAAGTGGGAACTCCAACAACCACAATGTGTGGCTAGGCTTGCCTTTATTAAAATTTTCACTAAAAGAATAAAGAATAAGTGACTGTGACGGTCGCCCGCCACCTGCAGTGTGTAGTGGCAGGTATTGTCAGTGTAGTAATACACGGGCAGCTAGGCGGAGGTGCCTTTATCCCCAATAACCTCCCAGTTAAAGGTGAATCTACCCCAGTGAGAGAGAGAGAAAAAAGAAAAGATAGTACAACATGTACACATGTACAACAGGATGAGGAAAAAGACATCATCTCATCCAATGCCCATCAATCTCCTGATGAAGGCAAAGCGCTCAGTAGTGAGGCTCTTCATGAGCAAGTCTGTAGGATTCTACTTAGTCACAGAATCTTGACAAGGTCAATAGACCTTCCTCAACGACCTCACGAATGAAGTGATACCTCACCTCAATATGTTTCGTCTTCACATGGAAGACCACCCAACTGAAGGGCACTCATAGAATCCAAACATAGTGTAGGCATAACATCTGTCATACCAAGGTCTGCAATCAAACAGCCTAACCAGATAGCCTCCTTGCAAGCCTCTGTGGCTGCAATATACTCGGCCTTTGTAGTAGAAAGAGCCATACACTTCTGCATCCTGGACATCCAAGAGATAGCCTCTCTAGCATAAGTGAACACATAGCAAGAAGTGGACTTTCTACTATCTGTATGTTTTGCATAATCAGAGTCAGTGTACCCCACGACTCCTGTATCCTGGCTGCCATAACAAAGACAAATATCTGTTGTGCCCTTTAGGTACCTCATGATACCCTTCACAACATCCCAATGTTTCTTGCCAGGTGTAGCCATATAACGTGCCATAACCCCTTCTGCAAAAACAATACGAGTGGCTATCATGGCATACATGCCCATAGCTGATGCATAGGGAATCTTGGCCATCTCGGCCCTCTGCTCATCTATCTGTGGATAATCAGCATGTGAAACCTTCATATGAGAAGGTAATGGACAGCCAATAGGCTTAACATCCTGCATACGGAAGCTCTCAAGGGCTTTATGAATGTACTCCCTCTATGATAGATAGAGTAGTCTCTGAGATCTATCATGCGTAATGTGCATACCAAGTATATGAGAGGCCTGTCCCAGATCTTTCATTTCAAAGATCTTTTTGAGTTGAGCCTTAAGAGCATCTAGCTCCTCATGAGTTGTCCTTGCTAAAAGCATGTCATCCACATAGAGTACCAAAATCAGTAAAGAACTGTTACGGGCTTTCTTCGTGTACAAGCACGGATCCATAGCACTGTGGCTGTAGCCCTGTGACTGCATGAACGCATCAAAATTATGGTACCATTCTCTAGGTGCCTGCTTCAAGCCATATAGAATCTTCTTGAGCTTGCACACTAGGTGTTCCCTGCCAGGGTCTGCAAAGCCCTTAGGCTGCTCCATGTAAATCTCATCATGCAAGTCCCCATGTAGAAAAGCCATCTTGACATCCATTTGGTACAAGTCCAGGTCAAGCTGTGCAACCAAGGCCAAGACTAAGCATAGGGTGGTCATCTTGACCACAGGAGAAAACACTTCATCAAAGTCAACACCATGCTTCTGCTTAAAACCATTAGCAACCAATCGAGCCTTGTATACCGGCTTGGGGTGTCCAGGGGTACTTTTCAGCTTGTACACCCACTTGCATGGCAAAGCCTTCTTATCCCGAGGCAAGGAAACCAAATCCTAAGTCTTATTCTTATGCAATGAGTCAAGCTTAGACTGCATAGCCCTCTCCCAAGAGTGACAATCACCCCTGCGCATACCCTCATCATAAGTAAGAGGCTCTCCTACATCTGTAACCAGTACATAATCCATAGAGGGTGCAAAAAAATCAGGAGGTCGTCTATCTCTAGTAGAACACCTCAACCCAGGCTCTGCTGTCTGACCGACATCCTGTCTAACATCAGCGTGTCTAGCATCTAGGCCATGAGCATCAGGTGATGTTGCGCGCTGTCTAGCTGATCGCGTGGAGTGGGTTGAACGGGAGTAGGTGGCTCCTCCTGAAAGATAACTCTACGTACTTCAACCACTTTCTCATGCTGCATATGCATTTTGTCCTAATGAAAGATGACATCATGGCTACAGATCACTTTCTGCGCCTGCAGATCCCATAGATGATAATCATCTCTCCTGCATCTCCATAGCCAATGAAAATACATTTGACACTTTTAGGACCCAGCTTATTGTGTTTGTCCTTGGACACATGGTAGAATGCCTCACATCCAAAAACTCGTAAATGATCATAAGAGGGGCTTGCTTGCCCATACCTCCTCTACAACTTGAAAGTCAATGCCACTACTAGGCGACTTGTTAATGAGACGCACTGCAATAGTAATTGCCTCAGCCCAAAAGTGATGTGGTAAGCCTACCTAGCTAAGCATGCTACGGGCGGACCCTTTCCTGAATGGTCCTATTCATGCGTTCAGCCATACCATTTTGGGATGGGATGTAAGAGGCGGTCAACTAATGCTTAATACCTCGCTCATCACAAAATTGCTCAAAAGCACGTGATACATACTCACCCCCATTATCTAACCTTAGGTATTTGAGCCTTTTCCTAGACTAGTTCTCTGCCAATGCAAGTCACCAATGCTGAAATGTGTCTAATACATCGGATTTTCTCTTTATGGGATAAGCCCAAACCTTACGTGAGTAATCATCTATGAAAGTAACAAAGTACTTTGCCCCACCAAGTGACTGATAGGGCATGGGGCCACATACATCTGAGTGCACAAGAGCCAAGGGCTCACCCATGCGTTTCTTACCAGACTTTTTGTCGAGATGGCAAGCTCAACACGTGCGGACATTGATGAATGGACCGCCTAGATAGACGGGTCCGCACGTCTACACTTAGAACATTGGTGGTCATTATGATACTCACATGGCCATTGAATTATCACTTATTATATTTAGTTTGTTACACCTACCTATAGTTGGCCCATAGCGCCAGTTGATTAGTGTAGTCGATTATGCACTATTTGACTTAGTAGGCCACTTTTCTTTATGTTATTTTTTATCTATACTTTGTGTATATTGTATTGTGTGTGGAAGAAGAAGAAGAAAACAACAAGAAAACGTTTTGGCCTCTATCTCTCTTCTTGTGTTCTTGAGCGAGCTTCCTCTTGTGTATATAGTGTGTGTTTGGCACAGCACCTCAAGCAAGTCCCCCCACCATGCGATTCTTGACATGGTATCAGAGCCGTGCCACTGAGAGAGGCTGATTTTGAAGGCTGAAGCGAAGGAGAAGAAGCAAGGTTCGAGCAAGAAAGCAACATGTAAGAAGCTCTCCCATTCTTCCACTCTCTCTCTTGGATAGTGCATGTGGAGGCATCAGAAGCAGGGTCGAGCAAAAATCTCAGATTGCTATGAGATTTGGTGTGTGAGAAGATCAGTGAATATTCTACAAATGTGCCCTTTAGGGCTTTTTCGCAGTTATTTTGAGCGTCTGAGGCTATTTCAGACCCTGTTTTAGAGCCGCAAGGTTCCTAACAGCAGTTTCAAGGTACACTGTGATTTCGGCTTTGTATTGATCAAAAGTGGGTGCATAGGTTACAGATTGCAAATCTGTACTTTTTGAGGAGTTTGCAAGAAGTAAATATAAGGTTTATCTACAAATAGGTTGCAGATTACATGTACTATTGGAGCAATCAGTGAAAAAGGTTACTTGGTGTATTGCTATGCACGTGTTGTGAAAGATTGCAGAAGACTATCTTGCTGTGTTATATCCTTGTTTGTGATAATGGCAGAGAACAGTGGAAATCCCATTATTGAGAAGCTCGACAAGGACAACTACCCTTCATGGAAGTTCCCTGTGACGAAATTCCTCATTGAAAAGGGCATTTATGAATTTGTTTCAGGTGAAGAAAAGGAGCCAGAGCTGGGTATCCCTCCAACTGCAGATGAGTTAAAAGCATGGAAAGAGTGGAATGCAAAAGACAAAAGGGTGATGTACTGGCTATCTGCAGTCATTGATAATACTATGCTGGGACATATCAAGAATGCAGAAACTTCACATGCAACTTGGACAATTTTTGAGAGCATGTTTTCAGTAAATACAAAGGCATGAAAGATTCAACTCAAGCAAGAGTTGAATGCTTTGAAGAAAGGAAAAATGTATGTCAATGAGTATGTATTGAAGGTGAGGAGCATTGCAGATGCTTTAACAGCAATTGATGCAATGCCAGATGATGATGATTTGGTTTCATCCACTCTGAGTGGCCTTAACAATGAGAAGGCATGGAAATCATTAGTTACTTCAGTATATATACAGAAGCCATTTTTAGATTTTGATGAGTTGATCTCTCTCATGATACTGAAGAGATCAATATGCAGGGTGATTCGTCTGAAAGAAATGGTGAATAGGTCCAAGCATTTTACTCGAGTTCAGGAAGGGGACGTGGTAGATCCTCTTCGAGAGGCCATGGTATGGGATAACCATCAAAACAGGTTCAATCAACAGTTTGGTGAAGTGCAGGTTTTTGAAGGCAGAGGAAACTTTAGAGGCAGGGGGAGCTCTAGAGGAAGAGGTGGATGACAGAACAAAGGCTCTAGAAATTTTGCTATTGTTTGCCATTATTGTGGAAAAATAGGCCATATTGCAGTCCATTGCTATGCAAAGAAGGATGATATTCGTAGTGGTAAATTGCAGCAAGGAAATTATGCATCATCTTCATGATCGAATGAAGACAAAAATGAGCGTTTGTTTGTTATGCAACATATGATGAATGTAGTTACAAGAAAGGGGACACATGATGATGTATAGTATGTTGATTCAAGCGCATCTAATCATATGACCAGTCATGTTGAATGGTTTGGAGAGATGCAGGACTTACAAAACCCAGGTTATGTGCAAATGGGTGATGATTCATGCCACCCAATTTCACACATTGGAAAGATTTTCTTGTCCTTGTATGATGGCCAGACAAAGAGTCTGACATATGTATTACATGTGCCATCAATTACAAAGAATCTAGTGTCTGTTGGCCAAATGGTAGAGCAGGGGTTGTAGGTCCGATTCAATGCAAAAGGTTGTTTTGTAGAAGACTTTAATGATAAGTGCAGGTTGGTCGCAAAAGGAAGTAGAGTTGGCCGAATGTTCACTTTAGATGCTCGAATTCCTGTAATGGATGCTGCTATGTATGCTAAAGGAAAAGAAGTAGTTGCAGATATTGAAATATGGCATAAACATATTGGACATGCAAATGTGCAAAGGCTGAAATTGATGCAGTCCAGAGGATTGCTTACAGGGTTGCCTTCTTTTAGAGTTGCAGAATTGCATAAAGTCTGTGAAACATGCCAGTTTGGTAAGCAGGCAAGACAACCCTTCTTGCATGATAGAGAAGTGAGCATAAATATACTTGATGTAATGCATACAGATGTTTGGGGGCCTACACAGAATGTATCTCTTGGTGGCAGCAAATACTGCACATTTATTGATGATTGTTCAAGGAAGTTATGGGTATTCTTCATGAAGGAAAAAAGTGATGTGTTTGAGCACTTCAAATCTTTTAAGGCAGTTGTTGAAACAGAAGCAGGCTTAAAAGTAAAGTGCTTGAGATCAGATGGAGGGGGAGAGTACCTCTCTAATGAGTTCAGTGGCTTCTTGAGGACTCATGGGATAAAGAGGCAATTTACTTGCAGGTATACCCCCCACAGCAAAATGGTGTTGCAGAAAGAAAAAACAGGCATATTGCAAAAGTTGCACGGGCATTAATGGCTGAAAAGAATACGCCCAAACATTTTTGGTCTGAGGCTGTCCATATTGCTGTTTACATTATGAACAGAACTCCCACAGTTGCAGTTCATGGGATGACTTCTAAAGAATGGTTTACTGGCAAGAAGGCTGATGTATCACACTTGAAGGTATTTGGCAGTGTTGCATACGTTCATGTGCCAGATGAGCTATGAAAGAAGCTTGATTCAAAGGCAAAAAATGTGTTTTTATTGGATACTCTTTAGAGTAGAAAGGGTATCGTTGTTATAACCCTGTCATACAGGTGAGTTCAGAGTGAGCATGGATGTTATCTTTGATGAGATGGGAAGTTGGTATACACCTACTGGTGATGTTTTGGATGATGATAATGATCAGGAAAGCTATGTGCAGAAAGATGAACAAGAATCATGGAGTCTTAGTGGACCAGAAACATCATTTGGTACTACACCTACAGTGAGCCCTTGGTCTGGGAGACTAAGGAGTAGCCCCACATCTTCAGGTGGATCTATAAGTGTTGCAGGGAAGAACAAAGGAAAGAAGAAAGTGATGGATGGTAATGATACATCTACCAGTCATTTGGGATTTAATGGAGATTCTAGTGGTTCGGAGAGTTTGGATGATGAGCTTGGCATTCCTTCTGTTAGGACGCTAGGTGTACAGAGAGCTCATAGTAATGTAAAGGCTCCATTGAGTGATCGGGTGGTACACAGATCTAGCAAGGTCAAATACCCTGTTAAAAGATTTGGTTTTGAAGGTTATGCAGCTCACCATTATGCTTATATGGTGAAACTAGTTGAGGATGTTGAGCCCACTTGTTTTGAGGATGCTGTTGGTCATGCTCATTGGGATACATCAGTGGATGAGGAGATGGCTGCATTAGAAGCCAATAAGACTTGGGATTTGGTACCCTTACCTAGGGGTAAGAAAGCTATTGGATGTAAGTGGGTTTATAAAGCCAAGCATAATGCAGATGGTTTAGTTGCAAGTATAAGGCTAGGCTAGTTGCAAAAGGATATGCTCAAACATATGGCATAGATTATGACAAGACATTTAGTCTAGTTGCTAGGATGGCAACTGTTAGGTGTGTGATTGCCTTGGCAGCAACCAAAGGTTGGAGTTTGCAGCAAATGGATGTTAAGAATGCCTTCTTGCATGGTGAATTGCAAGAAGAAGTGTATATGGAGCATCCAATAGGTTATGAGGATTTAGAGCATCCCACATATGTGTGCAGGTTAAAGAAGGCGCTCTATGGGCTGAAGCAAGTACCTAGAGCATGGTCTGACAAGATTGGAGAGTATCTTGTCAATATTGGATTTTGTATTTTTGATACTGATCACTCACTTTATGTGAGAAAGGGAGATGTAGGGTTGGTCATCATAGTCATCTATGTGGATGACTTGATTATTACAAGTGACAATGACAATGGGATTGTTGAAGTTAAGGACTTCTTGAAGAAGAAGTTTGAGATGAAATATTTGGGTGAGCTGAGATACTTTCTTGGTATTGAGGTGATCATATGTGATGATGGTATATGGCTATCCCAAAGGCAGTATGGCTTGGATATGTTATCCAAGTATGGTATGACAGCATGTAAGCCTCTTTTAGTACCATTGGAGCAAAATGTGAAGCTGAGTACTGACGTTGGAGATGAGATAGAAGACCCTCCTATGTTTAGGAGGATAGTAGGGAGTTTGATTTACATGACTATCACAAGGCTAGACTTGAGCTATGCCATTGGCCTTGTCAGTCAGTTTATGCAAATGCCTAGAAAGCCTCATTTGGATGTAGTTAGACGTATATTGAGGTATGTGAAGTCCACTTTACATTATGGACTTTTTTATGAGGTAGGTAAGGACGTACAGGCCTTTGGATGCACAAAAGTAGATGGGGCTGGTAGCATGTTAGATAGAAGATCTACAAGTGGATTCATGTTTTCCCTTGGTAGTGTAGCAGTTACAAGGAGTAGCAAAAAGCAACCTACAGTTTCTTTATCGAGTACAGAGGCTGAGTATAGAGGTGCTACTATGGCAGCATGTGAGATGGTATGGCTGCAAAAGTTATTAGGTGATTTGGACGTGCAGGGAGATGGTTCAGTTGTCCTTCATTGTGACAACATGAGTAGTATACAGCTAGCTAGGAATCCAGTGTTCCGTGCTAGGACAAAACACAGAGGTGCACTACCACTTTGTGGGAGAGAAGGTACTTGCAAGAGAGATTTACTTGATATATGTCAGCACATAGGATCATATAGCTAACATTTTCACAAAGGCATTGGGTGCAGAGATGCTTCGAAAGTTCCGAAGCTTACTTGGAGTTGCAGAGATAGAGTTGAGCTTGAGGGGGAGTGTTGAGATGGCAAGCTCAACACATGCGGACATTGATGATGGACCGCCTAGCTAGATGGGTCCGCATGTCTACACTTAGCATGTTGGTGATCATTATGATACTAACATGGGCACTGACTTATCACTTATTATATTTAGTTTGTTACACCTACCTACAGCTGGCAAAGACATAGCGCCAGACGATTAGTGTAGTCGGTTATGCACTGTTTGACTTAGTAGGCCACTTTTCTTTATGTTATTTTTTAATCTATACTTTGTGTACATTTTGTATAGTGTGTGGAAGAAGAAGAAGAAACCAACAAGAAAAATTTTTGGCCTCCATCTCTCTTCTTGTGTTCTTGAGCGAGCTTCCTCTTGTGTATACAGTGTGTGTTTGGCACAACACCTCAAGCAAGTCCCCCCACCATGTGATTCTTGACAACTTTTTATGTGTATTTCTAGTATGCCTGCCATACAAACAATGATCACAAGAATCAAAATGCGAAGAGTCAAAAGGCGGAAGATACTGCAAAGCACGGAGCATTTTCATTCCTTTAAGAGACATATGCCCCAAACGAGCATGCCAAAGGGATACATGGGGAATAGAACCCATAGACAAAACATGATCCAATGTAGCTCCTGATACAAGTAAGGCATAGAGACTGCTAGACTTGGCACCTCTTGCAAGTACAAGCCTGCCATGAGTAATCTTCCATGCAGAGTCTCCAAAAGACACAAAACACCCTACATCATCAAGCTGTCCAGCTGACATAAGGCTGCGAGTCAACGCAGGTACATGGCGTACATCATGTAAAACAAAAGAACTACCAGAAGGAAACTGTAGCCTAACATCTCCAATGCCCACAATGTCAAGAGACCTGTCATCACCAAGACACACAGAACTAGATATGGTATGATAGATATGAAACCAATCTTGACAGGGTGTCACAAGAAAGGACACACCCGAATCCAAGAGCTAGCACTGCGCATACATATAGAATGTATCTCAGAAGCCTATAAGGCATCACATGAAGAAGCTGCAAGTATGTAATCATCATCTAAATCAGTGGCCTGCATGACATTAACCTCTTCTATCTTCACACTGGACTTTGCAGGTACAATACTGCGCTCAGAAGACTTGTCCTGCACTTTTTCTTTTCCCTTTTCCTTGTTCTTATCATCGCGCATTTTATGGCATTGCGGCCTAATATGTCCTACTTTCCCACAATAATGATAGGTAAGATCAAACTTCCATCCTCCACGGGACTTATTGCGACCGTGTGACTTGGACCTGGACTTTTGAGAGTCCCTGCCCTTATGGTCATTATCATGCCTGCCTGTTGATTTCCTTAGTCAATAAATCACTCTCAACATCTTTGATTTTCAGCCCATCAAGCTTGTTCATGCATATGGCAGTATGGAAGACATCCCATGATTCACGCAAGGTGCCAAGCAGAAACAACGGGTGCAAGTTGTTTTTGAACTCAATATCCTATGACAACAAACTTTTCATGATAGCATGAAACTGACTGAAATGAGATGAAAGGGAGGTCCCCTCTATGCGAAGGTCCATTAACTGCTTTAGCCAATACATCTGTGATGCAGGACTCTGCTGTGCATAGAGCTCCTGAATCTTTTCCCATAAATCCCATGCACTCTGATTCTTATCTTCTACAACATTATGATGGACCTCTTCTGAGAGTGACAAAATAATGGTAGACTTACATAGCTCATCAAATTCCATCCAAAAATCATCATCCATATCCTTAGGTTTGATACCCTTGAAAGGCAAGGGTTTAATTTGCAACTTCTGCACCAAAACCTGCCATATTTGGGACTTTCAATACCCATAGTTGGTACCATCCAACTTGGCAATGTTAAAGAGAGTTGTGTCTTTCAAATGACCAGCCATACTGTCCCAAATCAAAGCCAAAAAGTAAAATTGTAGGTTGATGTAATTAGCAAAAAGTGCACTAAAACCACTGCTAAAACTAGCTGAAAGGGTGGATTTCACCAAGAGAAGCACTTGTCCACCAAATATGACCAAGATAACATGAAATAGTAAGCATTACCCTCATAGAAGTGCTGTAATAAATGACAGTAGTATGTAAAACTGTCCCAAAATGAAGCAATTACTGATACATATGTCACTACAACTGCCAAGTAACATCCAACAGTGAGTTTCTAGGGGCAAGAAGGTACCAAGAATTTTCAAACCAATAACCTGCCAAGCAAGAGACATCTCATAGGTCCAGAAGTCATGCATGTAATGGGTCTCGGGGTAAGAGAAGAGACCAAGCACAAGCATAACTGATAGAGTAAGAAGCTCAATACATAACCATCCAAGATGCATACAAAACTGACAAACCTGTGACAGAGATGGTGCCTACCCCAATAAGCATATCAAATCAGCCCACTGTATTACAACAACATATTTACTATTATATGGAGCTCAAACGGTGCTCAAATGTGCTCCAAATCTATCCCAAATCATAGACATAGCATCCCATAACATCTAGGCATCACTAGGCATCAATAGACATCAAACGGGCAGTGCCAAGAAGCATTAAACAGTAAATGTCAAGTGCTGCCATGTTTTGATACTCCTGGGACTGTGTATAAAGCAAAGGGTTGAAGGGGGAAGCACTCAAATCGATCACTGAGAGTGAAGCACCAATGCCGAGGAGTCAAGCAATGCTCGGGAAGGTTGCCAAGAGTGCCGAAAAACTGAGGAGGAGCAAGGAAATGCCGGCCCAGCCCCCTAAAAATGCGTCAAAAATTGTGTTGGCTATTCATGGGGGCTAGGGGATCTACAACAGCCCTTGGGGCACTTGGCAAGGTCAAGGGGGCTCCAATGTAGCCCGGAAAGAAGGCAATGAATGTCCGAAAGCTCAGGGAGGAGGTAGGAGATCAAAATGTACTTGCAAATGAAGGTGCCATGGCTGCCATTGAAGCTCGGGTTGAGCTCTTCAAATCTGGGCTGAAGAGAATGCTGAGCAAGCTCTAATGCCTTTGCTCTGATACCAGTTGAAAGGGAACTAGAACCCAGGAGGAAGAAGCTTGGCGGTGAGAGCTATGGCAGATGGAGATCCAATGCCTTTGCTCTGATACCAGTTGAAAGGGAAGTGGAACCCAGGAGGAAGAAGCTTGGCGGTGAGAGCTATGGCAGATGGAGATCAAGAGCCAAGAGAGAGAGACTCAAAAGTGGGAACTCCAACAACCACAATGTGTGGCTAGGCCTTCCTTTATCCAAATTGTCACTAAAAGAATAAAGAATAAGTGATTGTGACGGGTGCCCACCACCTACAGTGTATAGTGGTGGGTACTGTCAGTGTAGTAATACATGGGCTGCTAGGTGGAGGTGCCTTTACCCCCAACACCTTTATCCAATCTCCCCCTCACTGATATATTCATGTCAGTGGATGCAATAGCATGACTACGGATTTGTCCTATCCAAGGACTAACAGTAGATGAACATTCACATGTTGGCCCACTCATAGACATACTAGTTGAAGGATAATTTTTAGCATAAGTAGGGCTGGCTGGTCCATCAAAGACTATTGCATTTGGATTACCATACCATGAGGCCAGCTCATCAAAAACTACATCCTTGCTGATCAGGGTTTCCCAAGAGTGGATGGATTATAGCATTTGTATGCCTTTTCTCTCTTGTGCATAGCCAAGAAAAACACTTTTGACAGCTTTTGGGTCTAACTTCTTTCTCTTTTCATCAGGAACATGTACGCATGCAATGTAGCTAAATACTTTTAGGTGACTAATGTCGGGTGGCTTATGCCCATAAAATTTCTCATACGGAGTCAAATCATGAATCCCAGCTATAGGTGTTCGGTTTAGCACATAAATTGTAGTAACCACTACTTCAGCCCAATAAGCATTTGGCAAATTCTTTTCATTAAGCATTGCCTTGGCAACTTCCATAAGTACCCGATTTTTCTCTCTACTGCCATTTTAGAAAGGTACTTGTCAAAATTTGTGGATACATATTCTCCACCTCCATTAGATCGTAGATAGGAAATATAATAACCAAGTTCATTTTCAGCATGCTTCTTAAAGTCCTTAAAGACATCAAACACCTCATCCTTGTGCTTCAGAATATACAACCATGTGTATTGGTGACTGAAATCATAAATGAAGGATACATAATACCTAGCACCACCAAAATAGGCATTATGGGCAGGGCCCCATACATCCAAATGTATCAACTACAAAGGTCGAGAACTATTTTTGACATGTTTCATGAATGGGAATCTCACTTGTTTTCAAAACTGGCAAGCATAGCATATATGTCCAAGATCAGTGTACTTGAACTTCGACAAGCCAAGTACAACCTCTTTCTGTTGCATATTTTCCAGTTTCTTAACATTAACATGATCGATGCATTTGTGCCAGATTTCTACATCATCTCAAACTACTCCATTATCATGGGCAAACATGGTTGCCTTCAATTCTGAGATAGATGCATCCAAAGTAAACATCTTGCCATCTCTCTTGCCTTTAGCAATCAATTTACAGCCATTACCATATTCTTCAATAAAACAACCATCTCTGTTGAATCAGACTTGCAGATTCTGTTCTACTGCCATTTGTCTAACCGATAGTAAATTCTTGGTAATAGAAGGTACATGTAGTACATCATGTAGGCTCTTCTTTCTGCCATCAAGCATGAGTAAAGGAACCACAACTGTATGCTGAATATCATGTTGTGTATCATCACTAGTACATACAAATCCATGAGACCCTACTACTAACTCATCAAACCATTCGCCATGAGGAGTCATATGATTGGATGCTCCTGAGTCTATGTACCATTTCTCATCTTTGCCTTGCTTAGGCATTTTCTTTGATACATGCTGCATAGCAAACAATCTATCTCCTTGGTCATCCTGAGTACCATTGGAAGATGCATAATGTCCATGTTGCTTGCCTTTTTCCTTCATATTAGCTTGATTTTTATGGACATCCTTTGTAATATGCCCATATATTCCATAATAATGATAGTATTTATCCCTATTAGACTACTCATGTGATTTCCAAGAGCCACCTCTGCCTCTAGGTGATCTCTCCTTCCCTATAAAGGCTCTAGATCCTCACTATCCTTGCGTATTTGAGCTATGCCAAGCATTTTTTGGTTGCTGTCCATGTGTGTTTTGAGTGTCTCCTTGACCTCAAAAAGCTCCACAAGCTCTACCACCTCTAGCTCGCTGACTAGAGCAAAAGACAGTGGCTCTGCCCTGAGATGTGCTTGAACCTGTATTTAAGCCAAGCTTTACTTTATGTAGTAGCAGTGCAAGTAGCTCATCCCAATAAGGGGGTTTTACTCTCATAGAAATGGACTTATCAAATGCCTTATACTCCTTGCCTAACCCAT
The DNA here is from genome assembly GCF_053477565.2 of Lygodium microphyllum. NCBI lineage: Eukaryota > Viridiplantae > Streptophyta > Polypodiopsida > Schizaeales > Lygodiaceae > Lygodium > Lygodium microphyllum. The sequence goes on from NC_141139.1 coordinate 174,568,361, forward strand.
TCAATGTCACTGCAATCAGATCATCCTTTGAAACACGAGATCCAATAGTAGCCTGCTATTCAGCTATGGCCTTTATTTCCTTCGTGTATGCTTGAACGCTCCTACCATTGCTAGACATGTTGTTGAAATGCTACTTGAGTTGTATCTTCCTTGCATGCATGACATTACAATAATTTTTCATGAGTGCATCCTAAGCATCCTTCGGGGAATGACAATTGGTAATTTGCATAGCCATCACATCAGAAACGCATAAAGAAAACCACTATAGTACTTTACTAGCTCTTTTTGACCACTATTGGTGAGCTCTTTGCTATTGTTGTGTTGGATTCTGTTCAAACAATTCGCGTTCAACTTCAGTCCCTGTACATAAATCCCAATAACTTCTACCAATAAGGAAGTTTTGCACCTTGAACTTCCATAAAGCAAAGTTTTTGTTTGACATCCCAACAACAAACTACGTCCATACAAGCATCAATAGATGCTGACAGTCACTAGAATTTCCCACAGTTTATGACAGGCAAGCGGCCTGTTATGACCAATAGCATAAACTCTGCAATACTCAGGGTATTCTTAGCTAAAAAAATATCCTTAAACTACCATAGACATGTTCTAGTACATTGGGGACTCAATATGTGACCAAACAAGCATCAATGTTTGTACTATATGCAAGTAGTAGTAGTGCCAAATACTCTTTCCACAAGTTGTTTATAGCCAGTCCACTACTATAACCAACATTATTTTCTCTACTAAAACAAGAGTATTCAAACCTCAAAATAGCCCCAAAACATCTCATACATTTGCCACTTTATGCAAGACTTGATATATGTCACAATTGGTCATAATATATTGCATGTATGTCAAGTGAAGATGATAGGTATCCTTCAGTATTGTGAACTCTCATTGTTCTCTTCTTCTCATTATTCCATAATGCTTACTAAAGTCTAATTACACATAACTGATAAACACACTAGGTCACTAATTGACTGTACCACTAACTGTGGTTGAGTCTAACCCGACTCAGTTATCATCAATGTGTGATACCTGACGAGGTTCCATTCATTCTACAAGAGTGCAATGACTCCTCTTGTAGTGAACACTTTGCTGGACAGCTGATTGCACAAAAAGCTTTGAGAGTGGGCTATTGGTGGCCATCCATTTTCCAAGATGCATTCGAGTATGTTAAGAGATGAGATAATTGTCAATGACATGACAGTAGGGAGAATAGAAAGTGACCACTTACTCCGATTATGGCTATACTTCCATTTGAGAAGTAGGGCATTGACTTTGTGGGTCCTATTACCCCGTCATCTTCTACACAAAAGAGATATATCATAGTGACAACTAACTATTTTACAAAGTGGTCAGAAGCACGAGTGATGAGGAAGGACGACGCAAAAAGGAGACTACTAGTTTCTTACTAGAGCATATTATATGCCGATTTGGTCCACCAAAAGAATTAATATCAGACTTGGAACCCATTTCCTAAACAATGTGATTAAAAGCCTGAATAAGGCATGGAAAATTAAGCACAATAAGACAACCCCTTATAACCCACAGGTAAATGGGCAAGTTAAAAGTACTACCAAGCATCTTGTTGGTATTTTATCAAAAATAGTGTCTGAAAAGAAGTGAATCTAGGATAAGAAACTATATGTGGCGGTGTGGGCGTATAACACGACATTTAAACGATCCACTGGCCACATCCTGTTCAAGCTAGTCTATGGGGAGGAGTGTGTTTTGCCCTTAGAGATTGAGTTACCAACTATAAGATTTGCAATCAATCATTCTTTGGGTGACGAGGATGCCCTCTTTGAGCACTTTACCACTCTGGCCCACTTGGATGAGCTCAAATTGCAAAGTCTGTTGCACCAAGAAGTGGCTAAGCGTCAGGGGATGAAGCAACTACATGATTTAAAAGAGAAGAAATATACCTTTAAGAAGGGATGGTTAGTTCTATATTATGATGCATATAGAGAACTATTTTGAGGAAACTTGAGCCAAAATGGGACGGTTCCTACAAGATCGTAAGAATAGGGAAGAATAAGTCCATGGTATTACTGGCAAATCTTTTGAGGGAGTGGAATTTAAAAATAAGATTAAATCTTATTATCTCTAAATGCACTAACAAAATAAAAACCTTATAGGTCAATGCGGGGGTGATCAGAAACCTGCAAGAGAAAATATTGGTTGATGGGGTGGCTTATTTCTTACTTGGAGCACCCATACTTGGAGCAGTGATATCATTAGGGAAAGCTTATCTAGTGGAGTAAAGGATATAAAGTGATTGAGCAAGAGGATGGATCGTTTTTCTAGGAAATCAAAGTCTTCTATCATCACTGCTTTGCAAATCTTGACAAGCATCCCTGTTATATTCAACAAAGAAGGTGGGATGGAGCCTTCAGTACATCCTCTGAACATGCTAAATTTTGATTATCATAATTACGAGTAGAGGTGACGATGACTGGCTATGTGAACCCATTATGGACGTACACATTGCACTTTGATGGAGCATCTAGGGGTCCTAACAAGAAAGGGAGTATAGGGGTAGTTATTATAGATCCCCAACATAGAATCGTAATGAAATTAGTTGTTTATCTCGGGGTTGGATTTACTAATAACATGGTGGAATACAAAGCTTTGATCATGGGCCTGAATATTGCTAAGAGAGGCGGTATCCGTCAATTGTTAGCAAAAGGGAATTCCCAGTTGGTGTTGAACCAACTAAATGGGACTTACATAGTACGAAATCCCATTCTTTCTATGTATTATCGCATTGCCATGATCATGCTTGACGGATTTGAGAGAGTGTCTCTTCAACTAGTTCCACATTATTGGAATCAGTTTGTAGACTCGTTAGCAAATTTTTCATATGAAGAAGACCTTTTCGTCAACTGTGGTCCTATTTTGGATATCTCTATGAATGATGAGATAGGACCTGGTTGATTATGGGGCCTTTTGTCAGAACCATGCCCTATATGGTAGGTGATGGTTAGTATGGGTGATGCAAAGAGTGGCTGAGATCCATTTCCCTTTGTTATCTTGGACCCATAGGTTGGTTAGACGACATGTTATGCATACACCTCTTGCTATATATGCACGAGGCATGGGTCACAATCTGATGCATTTAGTTTAGGGCAAGAGCTCTATTTCCTCCTTGGGATGGAGCATCTTGTTGTATATTAATAAGATTTTACAAAGGAGAATATATACATGTTGTTTTGTTTCATTTCATTAGGCCAAGAGGGCCGGTTTTATAGAGTTTAAATGATTTATTTCTTTAGGCCAACACTACAAGGAAATGGGGCAATAGTGACGGTCATTTGCAATGCAAAAAAGCGGTGTCACTAAAAGTGTCGCTATATGCGTCACTAATTTTATTAGCAACGCAAATAGCGATGCATATAGCGATGCAAATAGCGATGCATATAGCGACGCTTTTAGCGACACATATAGCGACATTGATCTGGGGAAAAAGTTTCGAAAACTTGAGTGTAAAGAAAACATTTGCGAGAAAGAATGAAAGAGAGAGCGAGAGAGCTTAAAGATTTGAGAGAGAGAGAGAGAGAGAGAGAGAGAGAGAGAGAGAGAGAGAGAGAGAGAGAGAGAGAGAGAGAGAGAGAGAGAGAGAGAGAGAGAGGGAGCTCATCACCATTGTCACCGCCGCCGCCGCTATACATGAAGAAGAAAGAGAAGTGTGCAACGGAGAAGGGAGGGAAGGTGCAAAGAGAAGGTACAAAGGGTTTCATCTTCAGGCCTTTGAGGTAGGTACATTGCCTCTTCTTACTTTATTTTTGTGTTCTCTTGTTTTCTTTTTTTGTTTTTCTTTGCAAAGAGATACATGGAAAGAGAGGGAGGGAGGAAAGAAGGGAGAAGAATGAAGGGAGAGAAAGAGAGAAAAAGGGAGAGAAAGGAAATAAAGAGAAAGAGGAAGAGAGAAATGAGAGATGAAGGGAGGGAGAGAGGATGAGTGAGAGAAACAATGAAAGAGAGAGGGGAAAAAACAAAGAGAGAGGAAACAAAGAAAGGAAAATAGAGAGATAAAGAGAGGGGGAGAGAAATAGAGAGAGGGAGAGGGAAGGGGGAGAGAAATAGAGAGAGGGAGAGGGAGAAAGAGAGATAGAGAGAAAAAATAGAGAGCGAGAGAGAGGGAGAGAGAAATAGGAAAACAATGAGAGAATGAGAGAGAAGGTTAATAAAGAAAAGTAAAGGGACAAGGGGGAGAGAGAGAGAGATAAAGAGATGTGGGGTGACATTTCTTTCAATATCTTTGTTTCTTAAGATTTTTATTTTCTATCTTTGATTGTCTTTGCAATGAGATGAGTTGAGTGAGAGTGGGGAGGGAAGGAGGGAGAGAAATAGAGAGAAGAAGGGAGGGGAAGGAAGAGAGAGATGGAGAGAAATAAAAAACAAGAGAGAGAGGGGCTTCATAAAAATTTGTCAAAACCCGAGCATGGCATTTTACAGGTTTGTAAACAAGCAAGAGAGAGAGAGAGAGGCCATCTCCACTGCCGCTATCCACGAAGAGGGAGGAGACAAGTGTATGTTGAGATATCGAGCTCCACTCGTGATACGCCAGGGTGACCGTTGTGTATTTATGTCACCGACTTGTCAGTTGCAGACGCGGTTGGTACACCGCCCATGAATAATAGCTACATGATAGCTATCCTTATCTACTCTAGTTTGTGGCTCAGTTAGTATGCCACCTTAGTTAGTTGAGTTTGGTTTGAGACCCATATATAGGGTTCTTCTATTTCTTTGTATGAGAGTTCTTTTGGCTTACACAACTAAGAAGAGGAAAACAGTTTTCAGCCTCCACCTCTGTGTATATTCCCCCATTATGCAAGCAAGAAAGCTACAAGTAAGACTCCTTCCTTCTCTCCCACAATCTTGACATGGTATCAGAGCCTTGTTCGTGGTAAGGAGCTCAAGAAAGCAAGCCAAGCTCGCGGTGGTCTGGTAAGAGGAGCAGTGTTGCTTTCATTTTCTGTTTTGGGAGCAGATCTCTGTAGGTAGCACAACCGAAAATTGCAGGAGTGCATTGTCTCAGGTTGAGATGCCCTTCGCGGTGAAGCAAGAGGGCAGTATATACTGTGGAAAGGGCTTTAGCCCGTGGCGACCCTGTTTTTTTGATTTGAGGCCATTTCGGGGCCTGTTTTGGAGGCGGAAGTTTTCTGCACGCACTCAGGAAAAGGCCCTGTTTTATGCTGTGCGACCACTGTTCTACAAGTCGGTGAAAAGTTATTGTAGAAATTGCATCGTATGCTTGTGCGCAGAGACATTGGGAGTTTTAGAATCATCCTTGGTTCCTGTTTATGCAAAATCGTCACTAGGAAGTGACTGTATGGTCAAATACCACTTTCGCCAGTTTTGCAGATTTGCCCTTGTGAGGGTGAAGCTGAGTTTTTGCAGTGACAGAATTTTTCGCAGTGTTCTTCTCTTTCACAGATTGTAACTGAAAAGCTTGACAAGAACAACTTCCATGCATGGAAGTTTAGAATGATGAATTTCCTTATGGGAAAAGGATATTGGGAATTTGTTGCAGGAAATGAAGAAGAACCAGTTCTTCCTGATGTTCCCAATCAACAGCAAATGCAGGCATTCAAAGCATGGCATGAGAGAGCCAGGAAAGTTATGTACTGGCTGTCTATCAGCATTTCAGACTCTATGATTGTGCATATTCAGGATGCAAGTACGCCAAAGGAGGCATGGGATACTCTGTCAAAGATGTATAGCACAAATACACAAGCCAGGAAAATGCAGCTCAAGCAAGAGTTGCACAATGTGCAAAGAGAAAATATGAGCATCAATGACTACCACATGAAGGTGAAGAAGATTGCAGATGCACTTGCTTCCATTGGGTCGCCAGTGGAAGATGATGATTTAGTTTCTGTGACCTTGAATGGTCTAGGAAAGGATTATGCACAGTTTCGGACATCCATTTCAGTTCGTGAAAGATTTCTTGATTTTGAGGAGTTGATTGCTCTTCTAATTTCTGAGGAGCAGAGAAATGGTGGTGCATCTTCTTCAGGAGGAACTTCAAAAGAAATTGTCTTCTACTCAAATGCTGGAAGAGGTAGAGGCAGAGGTAGAGGAGGCCGATTTGGAGGCCGTGGTAGAAATTAGAATATGCAACAAACTCAAGAAAACCAGTCCTATGGAGGAGGACGTGGTAACTCTAGAGGCAGGGGGAGCCAAAGAGGTCGTGGTGGATGGCAAAGAGGCCAAAATGCAAACAGTAATGTTGAATGCTACTATTGTGGTAAAATGGGTCATATGGCTAAAGACTGCTATAAAAAGCAGAATGACATCATGAATGGAAAACTGCAACAAGGAAATTATGCATCTTCTAGTAGACAGGGTGATGACAGAAATGAGCATTTGTTTATGGTGTAGCACATGAACAATTCTGTGACAAGTGCAGAAGAAAGCAACGATGTGTGGTATGTTGACTCAGGTGCATCAAACCACATGATAGGTCATGCAGAATGGATGGAGGATGTAAGAAAATGGAAAAACCAGGATTTGTGGAGACTGGTGATGATACTGCACATCCGATTGTGCAGATAGGAAAAATTCCTTTGTCTATGCAGGATGGGAAAAAGAAATACCTGTCCGATGTATTTCATGTCCCGAATATCACCAAGAATCTGGTTTCTGTTGGTCAAATGGTTGAACAGGTCTTGCAGGCCAGATTTAATCCTCATGGATGCTTTGTTGAGGATATGAAAAATAAAGGTCGCTTGATAGCAAAAGGAAAGAAGAAGGGCAGAATGTTTACGTTGGATGCAGACATGTCTGAATTGAGTGCAGCAATGTTTGCACATGGGACCTGCGTAGTTGCAGATATTGATATCTGGCATAAACGCATTGGTCATGTTAATGTACAGTGACTTAAATCAATGCAGGCCCAAAATATTGTTGCAGGATTGCCTAGATTCAAGGTTGCAGAAATGCATAAGGTATGTGAAGCCTGTCAGTTTGGAAAACAGGCAAGGAAACCATTTCCTAGACATGTTCAAGAGAGTAAGAAGCCATTGGAATTAATCCACTCTGATGTGTGGACTACTAAAGCTGCATCTCTTGGAGGCTGTCATTATTTTGTTACTTTTATTGATGACTATAGCAGAAAAGTTTGGGTGTATTTTATGAAAAAGAAAAGTGAAGTTTTTGGGCATTTCAAAACTCTTAAAGCTATGGTTGAAAAAGAAACAGGCCTGCAAATAAAATGCCTAAGGTCAGATGGAGGGGGAGAGTACCTCTCAAATGAGTTTGCAAGGTTCTTGCAGGAGCATGGCATAAAGCAGCAATATTCATGCAGTCATACCCCACAGCAAAATGGAATTGCAGAAAGAAAAAACAGACATATTGGAGAGGTGTCTCGTGCCATGCTCAATGAAAAAGACCTGCCAGATTTTTATTGGGCTGAAGCAGTTGCTACAGCAGTCTACATAATGAACAGGACTCCCACTGCAGCCATACATGGAATGACTCCAGAGGAGAGGTATACTGGTAGGAAACCAGATATTTCTCATTTGAAATTTTTTGGTTGCATTGCCTATGTACATGTGCCAGATGAGTTGAGATCCAAGTCGGATCCAAAAGCTGAGAAGTGCATCTTTATTGGTTACTCTCTGCAGCAAAAAGGGTATAGATGCTATAACCCTTCTACTCGTAAGTTTACAGTGAGCAGAGATGTTGTTTTTGATGGGATGAGTAGCTAGTATAAACCAGTAAATGTGATTGATGATGTAGATGCACAAAATGGTAATGCTGCACAGAATTCATAGCAGCAGTCACAAAATATTAGTGGACCTGGAGCGTCCTCTAGCAATGGTTCACATTCTTCGCCATGGACAGGCAGATTGAGATCAGGAGAATCTTCTCAAAGTAATGCAGATAGTGGTATGCAGGTATCACGAAAAGGAAAAGAGAAGGTTGATCAGCCCATGTTTGATGTGAATGCAGGTCACTCTTATGTGGATGGTGAATCCAGTGGCTCAGAACAGAGCATTGATGAGGAGTTGGGTATTCCTTCTATTGTTACACCTGGAGTAAGGAAGACCAGGGATGTTTTGAGAGCACCTGGGAGTGAACCTACTTTGCGCAGGTCTACCAGAGTTAGGTATCCTGTGGATAGGCTGAAATATGATGGATTTACAGCCATTCACTATGCATATATGGTCAAGGTGATACAGGAACCAGAACCCACTTATTTTGAGCAAGCCATGGGAAAAGAAAAATGGGAGAAAGCCATGGATGAAGAAATGGATGCCTTGGAAGCAAATGCTACATGGGAATTGGTACCTTTGCCTAAAGGTAAGAATGCAATTGGCTGTAAGTGGGTTTATAAGGTGAAGCACAATGCAGATGGTTCTGTGAACAGATACAAGGCAAGATTAGTAGTCAAGGGGTATGCACAAACATATGGGATTGACTATGAAGAAACATTCAGTCCGGTTGCAAGGATGGCAACCGTAAGAGCAGTCATTGCTATGGTTGCATCAAAGGGATGGTCTTTACATCAGATGGATGTAAAGAATGCCTTCTTGCATGGTGATTTGCAAGAAGAGGTCTATATGGAACAGCCACTAGGTTATGTGCATGCTGTTCATCCTGAGTTTGTTTGCAAGTTGAAGAAAGCTTTGTATGGCTTGAAGTAAGCACCTAGAGCATGGTCTGACAAGATAGGACAGTATCTTGTCACTATTGGCTTTCAGATTTCCAAGGCAGATTTCTCACTTTATGTGAGAAAAACAGAGAAAGATATTATGCTACTTGTCATTTATGTTGATGATTTGATTATGACAGGTGACAGTGATGAAGATATCCTTCATGTGAAAATGCTATTGAAGCAGAAGTTTGAGATGAAGGATTTGGGAGAGCTGCGTTATTTCTTGGGCATTGAGGTGATTAGATCACCAAGTGGGATACAGCTCTTGCAGAGGCAGTATGGATTGGACATGCTGTCCAAATATGGGATGACAGGCTGTAAGCCTATTTCAGTTCCTTTGGAGCAGAATGTGAAGCTGAGCATAGATGCAGGTGAGCTTCTGGAAGACCCTACTATGTACAGACGCATAGTAGGAAGCTTGATTTATATGACTATTACCAGGCCAGATTTGAGCTATGCTGTTGGGTTGGTAAGTCAGTTTATGCAGGCTCCAAGGAAACCGCATTTGGATGCGGCTAGACGCATACTCAGGTATGTGAAGTCCACATTGCAGTATGGACTATTTTATGAGACTGGGGTTCAGATACAACTGCATGGATACACTGATGCTGATTGGGCTGGTAGTATTTCTGATAGACGATCTACCAGTGGATATGTGTTCTCTTTTGGGAGTGTTGCAGTCACTTGGAGCAGCAAGAAACAGCCTATAGTTGCCTTGTCGAGCACAGAGGTTGAGTACAGGGGTGCAGCAATGGATGCATGTGAGGTAGCTTGGTTGCATAAGATACTTTATGATATGCATCAGCCTACAGATGGGCCAATTGTCATTTATTGTGACAACATGAGTAGTATACACTTGGCAAATAACCCAGTCTATCATGCTAGAACAAAGCACATTGAGGTGCATTATCACTATGTGCGGGAGAGGGTTTTACTAGGTCTTATTGATCTAGTTTATGTCAGCACAGAGGATCAGGTAGTTGACATATTTACGAAGGCATTGGGCGCAGAGAAGCTACGCAAGTTCAGAGACCTGCTTGGTGTGTAGGAATTGGGATTGAGCTCGAGGGGGAGTGTTGAGATATCGAGCTCCACTCGTGATACGCCAGGGTGACCGTTGTGTATTTATGTCACCGACTTGTCAGTTGCAGACGCGGTTGGTACACTGCCCATGAATAATAGCTACATGATAGCTATCCTTATCTACTCTAGTTCGTGGCTCAGTTAGTATGCCACCTTAGTTAGTTGAGTTTGGTTTGAGACCCATATATAGGTTCTTCTATTTCTTTGTATGAGAGTTCTTTTTGCTTACATAACTAAGAAGAGGAAAACAGTTTTCAGCCTCCACCTCTGTGTGTATTCCCCCATTGTGCAAGCAAGAAAGCTACAAGTGAGACTCCTTTCTTCTCTCCCACAATCTTGACAGTGTAAAGGAGAAGGAAGGAACTCCCGAAGGAGAAAAAAATGAGAGAAGTACGAAGGGATTCTTCTTCAAGCTTTGAGGTAAGTGCATTATCTCTTCTCTCTTTGTTTTTCTCTTTTCTTTACTTCTCTCTTTCTTTTTGTTGATGAAGAGTGTATTGAGAGAAGAAGTGAGAGAGATCAACATGTGTAAGGGAGATTGAGAGAGAGAGAGAGAGAGAGAGGTCGCTGCCACCGCCAATCCACCACAAAAAGAGAGGGGATAACTGCAAAGAAGAAGGAGAGAACCCATGAAGGAGAAGAAGAAGAAGGAGAGAAGTGTGAAGGGATTCTTCTTCAAGCTTGAGATAAGTGCATTATCTCTTCTCTCTTTGTTTTCCTCTTTTCTTTACTTCTCTCTTTCTTTTTGTTGATGAAGAGTGTATATAGAGAAGAAGTGAGAGAGATCAACGTGTGAGAGAGAGAGAGAGAGAGAGAGAGAGAGAGAGAGAGAGAGAGAGAGAGAGAGAGAGAGAGAGAGAGAGAGAGAGAGAGAGGTCACTGCCACTGCCAATCCACCACAAAAATAGAGGGGACAACTGCAAAGAAGAATGAGGGAACCCGTGAAGGAGAAGAAGAAGAATGAGAGAAGCGCGAAAGGATTCTTCTTCAAGCTTTGAGGTAAATGTATTATATCTTATCTCTTTGTTTTTCTCTTTTATTTACTTCTCTTTTTCTTTTTGTTGATGAAGAGATGTATAGAGAGAAGAAGGGAGACAGATCAACACAAGGGAGATTGAGAGAGAGGGAGAGAGAGAGAGAGAAGCTGCCATTGCCACTACCATTGCCACCACATCCACTAAAAGAGAGGGGACAACTACAAAGGGGAAGGAGGGAACCCCCAACCTCTGTCTCTTCTCCATCTTGCCTTGCTCGAGCTTGCATGGTAGGCACCAAGCAAGCATGTCCCCGTTTCTCAGCCATGGAAAAGCCTCATGCCAAAGCCCGCCACCTAGAGTACAAGGTGGAGCCTCCTCTAGTGCAGCAACAGGTGCTCCCCATAGAGTACAATGACCACCAGAGAAGAAGAGGAGATGGAAACCAGGCACTATTGCCCTTGGGGAGATAAGGATAATGCAGTGCGGATACGAGCTTCTCATCCCGAAAAGATCTTTTCATAAGGACGTTGTTCAGGAAGTCATGCAAGACTTGGAGCTAAAAGGGATGGAAAGATTTTGGGCACGAGTGCGAGACAGCCCACCAGTAGGAAGGTAGACTGCTACAGCTATGACGATAGAAAGAAGAGCCTACATGATGTACTACATGTACCTTCTATTACCAAGAATCTATCGTCGATTGGACAGATGGCATAACGAAATTTGCAAGAATCTAATGTCGATTGGATAGATGATTTCAACTGATACACATGGCTGTACATTCGAAAGTACAAGGATGAGGTACTCGATGTCTTTAAGAAAATGGCTTTACAAAGAGAAATGCAAGTCATATGGTTCATTGGAAAGGTATAAATCCCGGCTCGTTACAAAGGGATATGCACAAAAATACGGCCTAGATTATGAGGAGACTTTCAGCTCGGTTGCCAAGATGGAAATGGTGAGAATAGTCATTGCATTAGTGGCTTCTAAGGGCTGAAAATTATGAAAAGTGGATGTCAAAAACGCATTCATGAATAGTGACTTGCTTGAAGAGGTATATATGGAGTAGCGCGAGGGTTATGTATACAACCTGAGGTGTATATGGATACTAGCTAGCAACCCTGTCTATCATGCTAGATCCAAACACATAGAGATTCATTATGATTTCATCAGAGAAATAGTACTTGCAGGACAGATTGATCTACTTCATGTGTAGACACAAGACCAGGTAGCCAATATCTTTACCAAATCACTTGGTAAAGAGAAATTTGTTTGTTTCATGGATCTACTTGGAGTACAATAACTAATCTGAGCTCAAGAAATGAAGTTTGAGAAGGGGGAGGATGAGCTTGATTCTTTTGATCTTAACACACCTCCATCCATTGAGATTGAGGGTGAAGACAAGAAAGAATAGATAGAAGATGACTTAGACGTAGGTAAAAACAAAAAGGAAGAAGTAGAGCTTAGAGACACTACCACTCCCTATATAAGGGTTTCTGGCTCCAACGCCATGGTATAACTCTTACAGATGTCCAAATGCTCCCCCAAAAAGACTTGAACAATTTTGGAATAAGCTGGAGTGAGCAGAAGATCAATGGGACTTATTCATACCTCAAGGTGCTGACTATAATGAAAGCTTGAAGTGAAGCTCTTCTTCTTGGGCCTAACAAGTGATAAAAAAGCTCCTTGAGTAATACTTTTTTGAATTGATTATATCTAGCTTTTGTAATCACAATCTCTCTTTTTTCTCGGGCCTAAGCAAGTGATGAAAAATCTCCTTACAAAATACCTTTTCGAATTAATTATATCTTGATTTTACAATCAAAGGATTCAATTTTTTTTTATAATCTGATACACAATTTTTAGACATTAGATGTAGTTGACATTGGCAAATGAATTATGCAAGAATATTTAGTGCATATAGCTAGAAGGGTGGCAGGGCTGCATGCCTTGCCACCTTTTTTTCCCCCCCTCTGTAGCCATTGCTATTTGCGTCGCAAATTTACTCTGCAACCGTTGGTATTTGCATCGCTATATGCGTCGCTATTTGCATCACTAACCCAATTAGCAACGCATATAGCGACGTTAATAGCGACGCAAATAGCGATGAATCGATCGCGTCACTAATAGCGACGCAAATAGCGATGACGGGGGTAATTTTTTCCATGAATAATTCCGTTGCTTTAAACGTCGCTATTGGGTCTATATGTTGTAGTGCAAGAGGTCCATATGTCTGTTTGGTGTAGGTACGTTTAATGGTGTTGTTTTTTAGTGATTGCATCACACAAGTTGACGAAGTCACTAGAGGAAGCCTTTGCTACGAAGGAGCTTCTTGTGGCCATTCCAAGTGGTATCATCCCCTTTCCGAGTCTTTTTCCCTTAAGCAGATAATGTTATATGTGTATGTGGGGGTTATTTTCTTTTCGGTTGTTGGGGACTGGCAATCAAGGCATGAAGTCCCAGGGTTTGGTTAGGTATTTCTGGGGCAGATTTGAGTAGTTGTCTATCTCTTGTTAGGACATTTTCAGGAAACAAAGACATGTGATAGAGGGTAGTCCTTGTGACCCTGTCCTGCCTACTTGCTAGATAGTTGTCCTCGGAGTCCCTACTGGTGTGAGGGAGTTAGCGAAGCCTGCCAAAATATCACGAGAAGACCAACTTCTCAATCTATCTAAAAATAAAAAAATTATAGAGGTGTATAAAAAGGGGTTCTAACCCCTTAATAAGAAAAGGAAAATGGAAAAAAAAATCCTACAAGCAATTGATTATCGCCTTGCGGAGGCCTGGTAGGTTCCTAGGACGAGTCAAAGACCCAGGGCCAATGCCTTGTCTTCCTAGGGGAAAAAGGAAGGTTGGAGAAAAAATATAGGTGAGCATTAAAAAAGGATTCAGTGTCGCCTCACAAGAGCTTGGTAGGTGCTTGGGTATCAAGTCAGGACCTAAGGCCGATGCCATGTTCTCCTTGGGTCACTCTACGCTCAGCTCCCTCTTTTTAACACGCTCGAGTATGAAAACCATGAACAGAACATGTGTTATAAGAAGCAACTATGATGAGGAGTCCTCACCTAGTAGGAGGTCTGGTTCAGTTGTCCTAACTTAGGTAGATAGTTCAGACCATCGCTAGGATGACCTCTTTGATAGGTTTTTTAGCCAATCTGTGTTAGAGCAATTGGTTAGAGACTCATTCTAGATTTCTGTCAGATTATGTTGGGCCTATCCCTTATTGATTTTCATGCCTTGATTTTGGCAAGGGATAGGGTGAGAGCTGTGATGTGTTTTGTTGTGGATTTTTGTATCAACTTGATGCTCTTCATGATTATGCATATGCAAATCTATTCGTGGGATTCGACGGATTTAGTCGCCCTATCCCATGGTCACCAATAAGAGCTGGATTTTAGGAGTTGAGTTTGAGCTATGCTTGAAGCATTTGAGGCCGTTTTTGGAGCAAGAAGTGCTGCCCGACAAGCACCAAAGACCAAATTTTCATGAAAAATCAAACTATGGCGGATGGCCAAGCTAGAGTTTTCCTAGATGGATTTCGACGTCAGGAATCCAAGACAAGTCTCGGTTTGCCAATTGGAGGTTGTTTGACCCCCCATTTAATCCTTGCAAGGTTTGGCATTATAAAGCAACTATTGGATTAGGGAGCCGAAAAGTGCGCAACAAAGGCCAAGTTTATGGATTTTGATGTCGCGGAGCCACCTATCCAGACGGATCTCGAATCTGAGTTTGTTTGCCCACTCGAAATAGAAATATCCACTTGTTGCGGGATAGTGTGAAAACAAAAAGATGAACCAACTATTTTAAATTTTAATAGCCTTAGGCTTAATAAGAAGCCTCAAACTAATGAAGAAAGTGACAAATAGGGGCCTTCCAAATCTTCCTGATGCCGCTTGATTCCACACAATTCTAGAGAGAGTGTGTGAGATTCTCAATCCAAACAGAGAGAGAAAGGAGATGGCTATAATCTTACCTATTTTAATGGAGGATTAAGAAATCTGATTTTTAGTATTTCTCTCTCCTCTCTCCTCTTTGCGGCTATTCATATGCATCAATTCAAGAGAGAAGGCGGAGGGTTGTGATGAAGAATCCAAACCAAATGATGATACTAGAGCAATGGAAGATGTAGATCGGGCTGAGAGAGTGCATTAGCGGCAAAGAAGAAGTGTCAACGGCCTCCCGTCTACGAGATACGAGCCTCGGAATCGCGGTTTCTATGTGTAAGTGAGCTGTTCTTTTGTTTTATGAAAAATGGTTGAAGAAAGTGCTTGACTTTGGTTGTTATTGATTTCTCTTGTTGCATTCTCTCTGAAATATGAAATAAAACCAGAAAATATGATGATATAATAATTTTTTGCAAAATATGCAAAACCCGCAAGTTGTAGTTTTCATAAAAATAATGGAATTTTGGAATTTTGTTGAGTGTTTTGGAGTCATATGGTATAGAAATGGATATGAAAATGATGCTAAGTTTCCTTGATCAATGAGACCTCATAATTTTGAAATATCTCATTTTTATGAAGAAATAAACGGAGAAAAATAAGAAAAATAAGAGAAACTTTAGTTTTTGCACCTTAAAACTTAGGAAAAAATATATTTTATGTCTGTGAGCATATAACAAGGCTAGAGCATGAGGATCAAGCCTCAGTCAAGCCTTGTTTTGATGTTATAGTATGTTTTTATCGATTTTTATATGGAAAAATACATAAAAAGGAATCCTACACCTACCCAACAAATGCAACACCTAACCAGTAGGGGGAAAGAGGGTTTGTGAAAGTGGTTAGTTGCTGAAAATGATTCAAATTCTGATTTATTTGTCTATGCACAACATATAGGATGGGTTATCATTTCAATTAAGGAGACTAGTAGCACGAAGAAATTCGGTGCCAGTCTCTATCAACGCAGCATGTAATTAAAGGGTTGTTTTTACACTTCAACCTAGCTGGTTTGAAATGATAAAACGCTTGAGCACAATGGTCATCCTTACTTGCATTGAGCATAACATGGTATCAAACTTGGACTCATTGCAATTGTTTGCCAAACATTGACCGATGTGGAGTGAGTAAGGAAGGCCGAGCTCTAGGGTAGGTGAACGGTTTCTTGGGGCAAGCTTGGTAAGGAAAGATCAAATCTCTTGGATCATTTAAAATATATACGAGTGGAGACTATTCGTATGTTCTCTATGTTAGAGCAGCGAATCAAGGAGCCAATCCTCTCGGTGTAGGAGAGTTATAGTGTGGCCACGGCATTTAGTCGAAGGGGTGCCTCCTTTATGTTTGTGTTACATGGTATATTATACCAAGATGCGTGGAATCTCCCTCTGAGGAGTAAGGAAGGGAAATCGTTGAACTACGTTCAACTACAAACCCAATATCTATAGTAGTGATTAGGGCAATGTGTCCCTTCAATGCTCATGGCTGGAAGGGCATGTGGGGTTGTCTTGTGAGTGTTATAGAGGCCTGACTAGTGCCTATAGTCAATGTTGGGCCCATTTTAGGTCTCGACATCTTCATTGTAGAAAAATAGCAAAAGAAGTTTGACCTACAACCAAAGATGTGGCACCACAAGGGTTTAAAATTATGAATGCTAAGCAACTTGGATAAGGTCATTGAAAGCAATGATATGACAAAGAGCTTAGTGGGGCATTGAAAGTAATGATATGACAAAGAACTTAGTGGAGTGGTGTGGCTTAATACATATGGAAAAGTAAATTGTGGAACAATGCAAAAGATAGCATGCATATAGAATTCCTTAGAGCTTACAATCCAAATTCCAAGACTAGAATCTTTGTGCTTAGAATTATCACAAAAATGAGTCAAAAACCTATCACATCACACTCACATGTCAACTTGCACAATATGCTCTTTAGCACCATAATCATAGTTGATGGATAAGTATGACAAAACCAAGAAGGTCATAGTCACCACTGTATTGAGAGTGCATTCCACAATACCCTGTAGCTTTAGTGGCTTACTTCTAATCTCATAATCGTACTCTTGCAAAGTGATTAACCACTTTGCTAAATGATTAGGCCGCGGTTGTAACTTGTTCATCAGCAATCTAAGTCCTTTGGCCTACGTATAGAAAACTACCTTCTCATAGAGAATATAGTGCATGAAATTTTTAGTCGAAAACACCATTGCAAGGCACAACTTCTCCATGTAGGTGTAGTTGATTTTTGATATGCCCTAGCAAAAGCGATCGGATGATACCATTTTTCCTCCCAGATTTGGGATAAACAACAATTGATACTATGTATGGTGGATGCTGAAAATGTGTAGAATACTTTGCCCCTTTTGTGTGCTTTTAAAATTGGTGCTTTTACTAGCTCCTATTTCACATCCTCAAAAGATACCTTACAAGGGTCACTCCATTCAAATAGACAGCTAAAGGATAATAGATTCATTAGTGGCAACATTCTTTCTACTAGGGCATTTATGAACCTCCAGTAGTACCCTACAGAAGACAAAAAGCTATGTACTTCTTTCGGAGTGCATGGTGGACTCATGATGACTATGGCCTTGATCTTTTCAGGGTCAGTCGTGTCCCTATTGAATTGACCACATGGCCGAGAAACAGCCCATAAGGCATCCCAAAGACGCACTTCTGTGGGTTAAGAGCTATGCAAAATTGTATGTAGTGCTCAAAACACTTCCTTAAAATAATCAACTGCCTTTCTCTTATGATGGCTACCCCCAAGTCATCGATAAACACTTTCAACTCCTTTGGGGAGATGTGTAATGTCCCCATTACTTAGTTTATTTTAATAAATAATGTACATATACATTCCAAAGAAAATTGATTTATGTTGCACATTTTGTAAAAAATTAGCTCTAATTATGAAATTGGCTCTACTTATGAAGATAATCGTTATTATTAATGGGGTATTATATGCCAGTTCATGGAAGAAAGACTTGGGAAACCCTCCCAAGACTAGCTTATTAAAACTATGTTTGTAGTATAAAAGAACAAAAAGAACTATCCTAGTGGATAGTAATTTGACAGTTAAGTGCACTTGGGTGATGACAATGCTGGGATGGGTGACCTCCCGGGAAGATTTTCCTACAAGGTAATGGGAGCTTCTCACTCGTAGCCAACAGAGCTAACAAAGCCTTTGTAGCCCATTGCCAAGTATGCCAAGGCCAAGATGCCAAGGTCTATGCCTTGGTCACCACCTTGGTCGTACACCTTGGAGTGACGTCCACCCGACAACGCAATGCTTAGCATGTCCTCACCCATATATTCATCAATTTTTATCTTCACGCTACAAAAATGGAGTCTCTCCCTGATGTCATCAATGATGTCATAAAAAAATGCTAAAAGAAAGTGTTCCCCTTTGTCATTGATGATGTCATTAAAAAAAATGCTAAAAAGCAAGCATCTTTTCTTTAACCCCCTCCCCCCGGTTACTATATAAACATGGGTAGAGCATCACATCAGACAGACATTGACATACAAACAAACACACACAACGACCTGTGCAGAAGTCTCTTTGCTGTTGACGCGACGAAGCTCTGTTGCAATTAACCTCTCTCTCTCTCTCTCTCTCTCTCTCTCTCCACTCCTATGCAGAGGTGCTACTCGAATATATCAAGCTTTTTCCATGGCTCCCAAAAGATGTAGAGATGCTAAGTGAGGTCATGCTCAACGTGAAGTAGTTGCTGCTGAAACGCAAGCGGAAGTTAACCCCGAATCCATTCAACTTGAAGGACATGTTTTTCCATAACAAATTGAGGTTGCGGCCATAAACCGTAATCATGATGGATGGCTGAATGGAGATAATTAGGTTAGTACATAAGAAAAAAATCACAATTAGTTAGAACTTACTTGAACTTGCAAAATCATGTTAGTATTATCAAATGCCTTTTAGGAAGGAACACATAAATTGATAAAGGGGATAGATTCTATGCATCATATACATTGACAGCTGTGTTAAAAATGTTTTATGGTTATGACTGCTTTTGGATTTGTGAATGATGAATTATGGCTCTTATGATTTCAGGCTTGCACAGCAGATTGTGGGTTGTGGTGGTTCGGGACATTGGGGTCCCTAACCCAATGCTCCCTAAACACTATGTGGAGCGTGGAAAAACTCACATGAAGGTGGGGGTCCTACACTCCCGAGGGAGGTAGGTGTTTTTGGAAAAACTCACCGACAGGTGAGGGTCCTATGCTCTTGAGGGAGATAGGTGTTTTTGATATTTGATCTCTTGAGTACGTGAGAGGGAAAAGGGCCGAGTGATAAGTGCCCCTGTTATGTAGGACGGTTCCCGAGGCTTAGGGAAGCTTAGAGGGGATCTGAGCTAGTAAAATCCCTGTTGACCGCAGATGAGTGTGATCACATACAACCCAATCCCGAGGGATTGGAAGGTCCTATCCTAGGTTGGACGGAGTCTTTTTGTGGAGAGAAGATTTTGTACCACTTTGCGGAGTGATGGTGAAATAAAGTATTGGATTTTTGAATTGTTTGTTATGTGCCAAAAAGATTGAGTTTAACGAACCTAGTTTAACGGAGTAATAAAAGGAAGTTGATTTTATATGTCCAAACAGTGTGGTAGTATGCTTTGCTAATTAGAAAACTAAGCAAACCCCATCAAGGAAAGTGGGAGGCTTCGATCTTGACAATTAGACGCCTATGGTTGGGTGGACCCGATAAGTCGAGGTAACTTTTCAACATTAGATAGAGCTGATTAAATCGTGACCCTCCCAATATCAGTAGGATTAGTTACCAGGTTTAACATCGTTTTAGGGGATTGGAGCTGATATTTTACCCTATGGGTAGGGGGTTTGAGTTACACTCTCCCTTGTCTCTCAATCTCTTTGAACCAAGTGTGGTGTTAACCTCACTCCTGCCTTTGATTGATTACAAAGTGGTCTTTCTTTGATGGGCGTTAGAATGCTGTTAGGGGTACCTTGTCCACGCTTCCCCTGTGAAGTAGAACTGAGATTCCCATGTTCAACTAAGTCCAAGGTTTCCCATGGGGAGATGGGATGGTGATGTGCATGGATATGAATTTTAGTCGACTACTAAGAGGGCTCCTCCTGGTCTATTGGAGGAGGCACCTCACACGTGGTATTAGAGTCTAGGTTCCAAAAGAGCCTTTAGTGTAAGGTTAAGTAGTCAACGTATAAAAGAAATTAGAAAAAAATAACCATACTTTTTTGAAGAAAATTGTTGTTGATTATCTTGCACTAACACTAGCATAAACATTGTGCTCATCAAGAACTTAGAGATGAGGAAGCTACACGTTTGCAGGATATTTTTCCCATCATGTATCTAGTAGCCTTAGGGTCGAATAATTTCTCATACCATGAGGCTATATTTGAGATAATGGAGATGATCTTTATTCCTCCAATTGTATTGCAACCTCATCCTAACTCATGGTACATGAGAGATTTCTGGCCAAGAAATAGGTCACATATGGAGATATATTGTGGGCATAACATCCTTCTTCATTAAGAACTAAGAAGGACTCGATGGGTTGAACAACTAAGGATAGTTAAGATATACCTTTTGTTTAGTGCCTTTGTTGAATGGTTACTAGACATTGGGAATGAGCATGTACTTGAAACCTTGTGGGTATATCAGAAAGTGCTACAAATAGTACCACCTGAGAGAGTTGTTGTAGTGCCAAGAAGGCCTTGTTTTGGTATGGGATGTTTTGGTTATCCCCAAGAGCCACCACATTATTTTGTTTGCCATGTACATGAGAATCCACCAAGATATGAGAATATAGACCATGATACTTTTCATGAGGAAAGGATCCATGAGATGATGTATTGGTAGATCCTAGTATGATCAATACATCTTTGTAAATACTTTTCATAAATATAAAGTCTCATTATTATTTTTGAAGAGCATTAATTATGATCTTATGATGATAGTTGAGTTGCTTTGACAAGTTAATGATGAAATACGCTTTATACGAGTGATTTTTGAGATCATGTACTCCATTGCTTTCCAGTCAAACATGTTGGAATTAAGAGAAAGCTTAATGGCTATCTTAGAGAAGACTCATTCTATGGAGTTGTTTAAGCTTATGAAGGGGCTAAAACTGGAGCCCAAATCTGGGGAAGGGACGACCCTTACTTTTACTTAGACTCAACTCTATATGAAGATGTGAAAGTCCATCTTAAGTTGTTGAAATGGCTCGAAGGCCTCAAATTGATAAGACTTTATAAGTACGATACTCTTTGAAATGATAAGGAAAAATATATAGATGGGAAAATTGTAATGAGAAATAAATGGGTGTATGACCAATATACAAAGGTCATTTCTTTTGATAAGATCGCCCTTACCGGGAGTGTAAAGTTAAAAAAATTATGAGCTTCCAGAGTATCCCAATCTCCCAAAATCTTATTGATTCCTAGAGATGAAGGCCAAACCACCTCATTTTCTAACAAAGAAGTTATAGAGATAATCAGAATTGCCAACTGGTGCAAATTGATGAAACATACAAGGAACTCCAAGAAGTTATAGAGATAATCAGAATCGCCAATTGGTGCAAATTGATGAAACATACAAGGAACTCCAAGAGAAGAAGTTTCTTCTCAAGCAGACACCAACATCTAGGTTTAGCTTTGAAGGACCCAAGGTGGAGCAAGATGCAGAAGCATTGATTGAGGCTTTGGATGACTATTTCCTAGCCACTAAAACTACTGCTGCGAATCAGTCCATGACTGCTCGTCTTCGTCTTACTGGCAAAGCTAAGCTTTGGTGGAAACAACTTTATCGAGATAAAGGGGTAATAGAAGCTTTCCAAACTTGGGAGAAGATTAGAGAAGCTGTGAAAGGATGTTATCTTCCCCCATATTTTGAATCAATCAAGATGAATGAATTATGCAACTTACGACAAGTAAGCCTAACCTTGGAAGGATACTATTCTAAGTTTGTGAGTCTACACAAATATGCACCCCCAATGACAATGTCTCAATAGATTGCAAGGTTCTGCCAAGGACTAAATTCACATTTGGACACTCGACTTGAATCAATGAGACCAATGACTCTCGAAGATACTCTTATACAAGAAAAAACCTATGGCCAAAGGAACCGTCCAATAAAAAAATATGGAAGAGGCTACCCAAACTGTGGTGTCGACATGTCCAATCCTAGAGGGAATGGTAGAGCTAATGCAATCACCCTAGGACCAAATGGGATAGGAATTAGGCACTGCTACCAGTGCAAAAAGATTGGACACCTAATGGCAAATTTTCCTAACCATCCAAGAACCTACCAAGCTCTCATGAGGCAATACTTAATCCTTTTCTGTTTCGCTCATGCTCCTAGGACAGGTGCCTAGCAAGTAGGAAGGATAGGGTCACAATGACTACCCTTTATCTCACAAGTATTTAATGCCTAACAATGTCCTAGCAGGAGGTAGACAACTACTCAAATCTCCCCCAGATATAGCTAACCAAACCCTAGGACTTCATGCCTTAATTACGGGTCCCCACAAATGAAAAGAAAAATAACCCCCACATACACATATGTCATTATCAGCTTAAGAAAAAACTCAAAAAGGTGACGATACCACCTAGAATGGCCACAAGAAGCTTCTTCGTAGAGCATCAAAGGCTCCCTCCAAGCACTTCATCCAACTCATGTAATGCAATCACTAAAACACAAAACCATTAAACGTACATGCACCAAACAGACGTATGGCCCTCTTGTTCTAAAGAGATATAATATTTCACAACCAATAGAACTGGCCCTCTTCACCTTATGAAATAAATCATTAGAACTCTACAAAAATATCTCTCTTGGCCTTGTGAAATAAAATATTTTACTACCATTTAACACATCGTACTATTGAAACAATCTCTTGGTCCTAATGTTACTCTACTAAAGCACAAAACCAACCAAGGATAAGGCCTCTTAGGCTCTATACTAAGTGCATTAGGTTATTAGCTAACCCCCTCTGCATAAAAAGTAAGGGGTGTCCGATGAATATGACGATACATTATCCTATGTGTCCATGACAAAGTAGGAAGGTGCTCACTTGCTACCTGACTCATAACCCAAACTAACCATCGGTGGCCAAAATATGACATGTCAGCAAGAAGACCCCAAAGTAATCTAGGGCTAATGTTAGGAGGTAATTGTAAGGGCTCCCCTGGACCACAATTAAAAAAGACATCTTCCACAAAAGCATAATTAGCTAGGCAATTTGCAAAGTGATTCCATTTTCGAGGAACTAATTGATGTCTCAGAGATATACAACATATCCACGATTGCATGACATTACATTCGTAAGATGGGATCCTACACACTATAGGTCCCATTTAACTGATTGATTACTAACTGCGAGCCACCTTTAACCAATAATCAACGAATATCACCACATCAAGCTACATTCAACCCCATGATCAAGGCCTTGTATTCTACCATAGTAAAGTAAAAGAGGGTCCTAATAAATAGATTCCCATCTTCATGACAACGGGGATCTTTAAGGACCACACCAATGCTTGCATGTTTAGCAGGCCCCCTAGAAGCTCTATCAAAATATAGGGTATAAACCCAGAGTTCATTGATAGGCCATGCCATAATAATCAACTCACTTGTACTTATGATAATCAAAATCAAGCCAAGAGGAGAGAGGATGTAAAATAGACACAATCCCTCATTCTTCACTGAACTCAATAGAAATGCTAGTCAGAAGTCATTGATAATGGTGGTAATAGACCTTAATTCACAGGTAAAGGATCCGTCTTGCCACCACTGAGTAACCTGATACCCTTTTCTCTGCCAAATCACTTGACCTTGGTGGTAATGTTGCTTAAGATACAGATGCTCTAGATGGGGAATGATGTGTCCCATCCGCTCGTCTTGGTACCTATTGCACATTAAAACTGAATCCCGAAGGACCTGCATAGGCACCAAGCCCAAGATCAGCTCTTATATATAATAAGGCTTTAGCTTATTAAAGTTAACTTTAGTCTTAAATTCTACCCCGTGCAAATCTACTAGAAGGACCGTAGAGCTATTCTTTCCTAGACATACAATCTTGTATGGTTGTTGGGACCTAAAACGGGCCTATTGACACTAGCTATAGGCACTAGTCGGGCCTCTATAACACATACAAGACAACCCCACATGCCCTCTCGGCCAGGAGTGTCTAAGGAACACATGGCCCTAATCACGACTATAGATATTGCATTTGTAATAGAACGTGGTCTAACGTTTGCCCTTCCCTACTCCTTAGAGAGAGATCCAAGACATCTTGGTATAGTACACCATCGTAACACAAACATAGGAGGCAACCCCTTGGCTGAATGTCGCGGTCCCACTGCAGCTCTCTTACACCGAGAGGATTGGCCCCTCGATGCATTGGTCTAACATAGAGAACATATGAACAATCTCCACTCTTATATATTTTGAACAATCCAGGAGATTTGATATTTCCTTACCAAGCTTGCCCCAAGAAATCGTTCATCTACCCTACAACTCAGGTTTTCTTACACACTCCACGTAGATCAACAATTGCAATGCATCCAGGTTTGATACCATGTAATGATAATGCAAGTGTGGATGACCATTGTGCTCAAGCATTTTATCATTAGAAACCGGCTAGGTGAAGTGCAAAGATAACCCTTCAATGATTTTCCAACTAATCATACGTGAGGTGTTGATAGAGACTAGAATCAGATTTCTTCGTGCTACTAGTCTCCTTAACTAAAATGTTAGTCCATCCTATATGTTATGCATAGCCAAATAGATCAAAATTTGAATCATGTTCAGTAACTAACCACTTTCACAAACCCTCTTCCCTCCTACCGTTTAGGTTGTTAGAAATGCGGGATCTAGAGCATGACATAACCGGAAGCTATGGAGGATGGAAGGAGAAGTGTAGACTCATGATGGAACGGACACTGTTTGTTACACAAGTGAATTAGGTTCCAAGATTGAGACTTGGACTCATAAACACAATCTTGTGTATGTGGACAATGACATTGACACTTTACTGAAATGAAAAGAGTACTATCATTGCATTAAGAAAGGAAGCAAGTACAATGCTTTATAGGAAAGTAGGAAACTGCAGTAGGCACTATTGTGCATATGGGATAAGTTACCCTGCATATCCTTGACCCTGAGATTCCATACAAAGAGGCTGTTTGAGTGTGATTGCTGATTCTCAACACCCCTCCTCAATCACAACTAGGAAAGGCACAAAGTGTGTAGAGGCTGTAATGAGAACCACCTGCAAAGTGTGGGCATACCACAGACATGGCAAAAACACCAGAGGCTGTCGCAGAAAAAGCTAAGTGTGGGTACCATAAACATGGTGGACATCCAGAGGCTGTAACAGGGGCCTCACAAAGTGTACAGGAACTGTAATGCCAAGTTACATAAGGAGTTTACAAAGCTTATGGCAGGAAGCATTAGGGTAAGGAAAATACAAGGCTATTAAAACAATCTATCAGAATTATGAGAGTACAAGGACTGATGAGTCTTGTCCTTCCGATCCTGGTGATCTTCATCTTCTTCTTCCTTTGCTTCATTTTCTTCTTCTTCTTTGACTGCGACTAGATAGGCCTTTTGGGATCTCTTTCTTGCGTGGCAGAACTTCTCGGTGTGTCCGGTCCTTTTGCAGAAGTCACAAAAGAGCTGATCTTTCTTGCCTTTGTACCTGTTGCCAACATATAATGCATGCTCATCTCTAGAGGTACTTGGTTCTTCTTTAGTTTTTAGCTTCTTTTCTTCTTCTAACAGTGATGCCTGGATATCAACAAGTTCAGGATTTGGCATGTTGATTAAAGTTGTTGATACGTTATTATATTCAGGAGGCAAGCTCTTAAGTAGAACACCGATGCAAACATCTTCATCCATTTTAATGTTGATTCCTGCAAGTTGGGTTAGGAGTCCTTCCATGTAATTAAGATGTGTGGCAAGTGATGTGCTGGACTTCATTTCAAGCCTGAAGAATTCAATTAGGAGACCATACTTTGATGATTTAGATTGTGCACCGAACAGGGTGTCAAGTCTTTTCCATGTATCCTGTGAGGTCTCACAGTTATCCACATGATGGATATAACTGTCATCTAGCTCCAATTTGATAATGGCCTGGGCTCTGTCATCATTCTTTTGCCAAGTAGTTGCAAGGTCCGCGTCCCTCGGTTTCTTCTCTTTGCCATTTGTGATGGCCCAGAGACCCTTCTTCATCAGAATGAGCTTGATGCGGGTTTGCCAAGTGTGGAATCCGACTCCTTTGAATCGAGCATTTGGCGAATCTTTGCCCATGTTAGATTTACGGGAACAGTAGCAAATCAACTTCAGACTTTATTAGATTTGAGCAACAGAAGAATTGATTGAGAGACACAAGTGCTAAAAAGCACTAACTGAGTGTCAATGAATACCAAATCTGCAAAAGTCTTTTACTCCAAGTGATCTTCCCCTTCTTGATTTGATGTTGATGTCTTCAGATCTGAGTGACAGTACTTTAACGAACTTCAGAGAGTATTGCTCAGTGATTAAAATCACTGTTGATAACTTCAGTGAGAGAAACAGTGAAAAATGTCAAGATTTTGAAGCTTTTGGCTATGGTGGAATTAGGGTTTCTGAGACAGGGGCCTGGTTTTTTGCTTATTGCAGGAGCTACAGTGCATCATTTTCAAAAATTTTTACATATCTAGGAAGCTTATGTCATGGGCTACCAAAGCCCCATGGAGATTGTGCAGATCGTGGTCAGTATGAGGCGCGCAGGTGCCGCGAACAGATTCGGCGCAGATCTGGACAGCGTGGTCGAATTTCTGCAATGCTGGAGCCAGGGAGCATCAATGTCATTGATTGTTGTGCCAAGATGAAATGCCTTGAGCAAAGGAACAACTCTCCAGAAGAAATCGTGGGCTGAAATGGCCTGGTTGAAGAGTTATGAAAGCTCCAAGCAAGGTAGGTCCTGTCTGGCTATGGCAGACACAGAACAGAGATTGGGGATTTTCACAATGCTGAGCTCCAGATGGTCCAATGTCCTGGATTGATGTGATACAGGGAAGCTTTATGAGTTGGGGAATACTTTTCCAGAAGGAAGCTCCAAGAGATTTGACCTGTGGAGTGAGATATAAGCAGTTCAATCTGACAGGGTGCTGCTGGCTATGGCTGCCATGGAAGCTTCAGTGAGAGTAGAGTTGAGAAAAGAAGTCATACACTGACACTGAGCTGGATGGAGGTTCAGAAGAATCAAGAGAGGCTGGAGAAGCAATGCCATGTCCAACTGGGCTCTGATACCATGTTAGAAATGCGGGATCTAGAGCATGACATAACCAGAAGCTATGGAGGATGGAAGGAGAAGTGTAGACTCATGATGGAATGGACACTGTTTGTTACACAAGTGAATTAGGTTCCAAGATTGAGACTTGGACTCATAAACACAATCTTGTGTACGTGGACAATGACATTGACACTTTACTGAAATGAAAAGAGTACTATCATTGCATTAAGAAAGGAAGCAAGTACAATGCTTTATAGGAAAGTAGGAAACTGCAGTAGGCACTATTGTGCATATGGGATAAGTTACCCTGCATATCCTTGACCCTGAGATTCCATACAAAGAGGCTGTTTGAGTGTGATTGCTGATTCTCAACATAGGTTTTGCATTCGTTGGGTAGGTGTTGGGTTCATTTTTATGTAATTTTTTCATATAAAAATCAATAAGAATATACTATAACATCGAAACAAGGCTTGACATGGTCCAACCTTGTTATATGCTCATGAACATGAAATGTAAAATTTCCTAATTTTTCAAGTGCAAAACCTAAAATTTTTCCTATTTTTCCCATTTATTTGTTCATAAAAATGTGATAATTCATAATTATGAGTTCTTACTGATCAAGGACACTCAACATCATTTCCATATCAATTTCCATCCCATATGACCCCAAAACACTCAACAAAAACCCCAAATTCCATTATTTTATCAAAATTGCAATTTGTAAATTTTTCCTGTTTTGCGAAAAAGTATTATAACATTGTAATTTTTGGTTTTCTTTCACATTTTAGAGAGAATGCGACATGAGAAACCATAAACAATAAAAATCAAGTACTTTCTTCAATCATTTTCCATAAAACACTGAGAATCGCTCACTTACACATAGAAACCCGTGGGTTTGAGGCTCGTATGTCATGGTTGGGAGCTGATGCTCGTTCTTTGCCATTGACACACTCTCTTGGCTTGATCTATGATCTCTACTACTCCAGCATCATCATTTGCTCCGGATTCTTCATCACACTCCTCCCTCTTCTCTGTTGAATTGATGCATACGAACAACAACAAAGAGGAGAGCGAAAGACTAAAAAATTAGATTTCTCAATCCTTCATGAAATTGGACAAGATTATAACCATCATCTTCCTCTCTGTGCGTAGATCAACAATCTCTCTCTCTCTTTAGAAGATCGAGCATGGGAGAGGCATCGATCAGATTTTGAGAGGGTGCAAAAATTTTTTGCGCCCCCTGTCTCATTAGTTCTTTTGGTTTTAGCCCTCTTTTAATAAAGCCCAAGGTTAAATCATTAAAATAACCAGTTCATGCCCTTTTTGTTCACACTTCCCAGCAAGTGGATATTTTGATTTTGAGTGGGAAAATGGACTCGGATTCTATCCACACCAGTTTGTTGTTTCTCAGGTACTTCATGCTGAGAAACTTCAGGATGACTAATTCCTCGGTCCTAAATTATTTATATAGCCCATTTCTTGACCTATCCTGAACTTTAGGTTGCTCCTGACCTACAAGAAAGCCTTTAGAATTCTGTCCTGTCTGGTTTTGAACTGTAGTTTGAATTACTTGGTGTTCTAGAACTTCATTTCCTGCACTTATAGGAGAATCTTGATACTCTTAAATAATATTATCCACATCTATTTCAAACAACGGAACAACATAAGGATTTCCTGAAGAAATAACTCCTCCTCATCATCTTCCACTTCATTTGCAAGGTTAATAGTCTGAGCTACTTCTGGTCGAGAAGAACTCTTTAAGATAGCCTTATTAACTATTGATAACTTGATTTCCTTAAGTCCTCTTGGGATACATACATAATCATTCCCCCAGTCCTTCTTCATTCTGGCCAATTTAAACCATGGTTTACACAAAGCATTGTATGAGAATCCCCAATTTTTGACATTTGTAACACACCAAAATTCACCCTGAATTTTAGGCTAACCATGAAAATTTTTTGATTCCTAAGAATACCCAAAGGTTGTAACTTCCTTTGGCCTACTTTCCTTGTTGAGAATAGCAAATGATGCTTGATATGTATGCCCATAGAGGTTGGATGTGTGCCCAAAAGAGGCTTGCCCATAAGTGGCTTTGTATGGAAGATAACCATATGATGTATGCTCTAGGAAGAGATGATAGAATCCCATAAGCACAGTGAGGTAGAGTGGAACAACCCAACCACTATATAAGCATGTACTTGAAACATATTTCAATGCAATGGAACTATCAATTTGAGTCATTATCAATGTCATTGTCCATCTTACACAAGAATGTCTTTATGGGTCCAAGCTTCCATCTTGGAACCTTATTCACTTATGTAATAGTTAGTCTATCTAAGTCCATGTCATCATGAGTAGCATCTTCATCTTTCATCCACCATAGCTAAACCTTGCTTGAGATCCGTGTTTCTCAACATGGTATCAGAGCCATGGCTGAGAGCTAGGTAGCTAGTGGTGTTATTTCTTCTTCTTTGCAATGCAAGCTCTACAATCTGAGCCTCTTTCATTCTTCTTCTTGTACTTCATCTTTCATCCACCATAGTTAAACCTTGCTTGAGATCCGTGTTTCTCAACATGGTATCAGAGCCATGGCTGAGAGCTAGGTAGCTAGTGGTGTTATTTCTTCTTCTTTGCAATGCAAGCTCTACAATCTGAGCCTCTTTCATTCTTCTCCTTGTACAAGTCCACTTCCATCCCAATCTCTCAAGCCATCCAACATCAAGTGTGTGTACAAGGCAAAGAAGCTCAAGGAAGGAGGCACCTGCAAGAGCTCAAGGAAGAAGGTGCTACTCAAGGCAATCAAGAAGCTTGGTTTAGTCTTCACTTTCAAGGTATTGAAAGTTCTTGTCATTTCCATTTTTCTCAAGCTATCATTTGGAAGGAGTAGAAGAAGGGTGCAACCATTCAAGGTTGGTTCAAGGTTCATGTTGGTGTGCCCTTGAGGTTTGGAAAAAGACTTGCTTAAGCTAGTGGCATGCTTAAGCTGGGCTCATCAAGCAAGGGTCTTGCTTGTGCTCTGTAAGCAAGAGAGTTGCCTATCCAAAGAAGCAAGGGGTCTATTTTTTTTGGTTCTAATACAGATAGAGAAGAGAAAGAAGAGGTGGTTCTGTGAAGAGCTCAAGGCTCTAAGCTTCAATGCGTGGTAATCAAGTCTATTTTCTCCCCAATCGACTGATTTGAGAACATGCCGCGGGATGAAAAAAACAGTGCCGCCTGAAGGAGCTCATCATATTCACCGCCGGTTGACATTGTCTTCGTTTCTTTTTTTTCCCTTAAGTCTAAAATTTAAGTTGAAAAAGGCTCTAACTCAATCAAGCTCTTTTCACACTACAAACCGATTCTTCATTAAACCCCATTCACATCTTCTCTCCCACACTCAAAGTCCATTCACATTAATCTCTATTTTAAAGCATGTTTTCTTCTAATCTCTTTTCACTCTACTCCATCAAGTGTCTTTAGACACCAACATTGTGTGCCTTTCTCAATATCTGTCAAAGCATTTTGTGAAAGGGATTAGACATTGCTCGAGTATACTCATGGTAAGACCTTCTCGATATTGAAATTTTTTGCTTGCACCTTACACAAGAATCCAATATCAAGATAAAATTCAATGCCATTCCCTTTAGGAAGTCAAAACCAATATCCCAAAAATTATTCTAAGTCCATATGAAATCCCAAAATTCTATGTATCCAAAGCTAATGTAGTGATGTGCTATCAAGTCATGAATCCAAAAAAAAGAAATCCATCTTGTATACCCAAAGAAATGTAATAACATCACTAGGCCAAATGGAACTCCTGAATCTTGTGAGAAATGCGGGATCTAGAGCATTGCAAAGGCGGAAGCTATGGAGGATGGAAGGAGAAGTGTGGACTCATGATGGAAAAGACATTGTTTGTTACACAAGTGAATTAGGTTCCAAGATTGAGACTTGGACTCATAAACACAATCTTGTGTATGTGGACAATGACATTGATACTTCACTGAAAAGAAAAGAGTACTATCATTGCATTGAGAAAAGGAAGCAAGTACAATGCTTTATAGGAAAGTAGGAAACTACAATAGGCACCATTGTGCATATGGGATAGGTTAGCCTGCATGTCCTTGGCCCTGAAGCTCCATACAAAGAGACTGTCAATGAGTGTGATTACTGAATCTCAACACCCCTCCTCAATCACAACTAGAAAGGCACAAAGTGTGTAGAGGCTGTAATGAGAACCACCTGCAAAGTGTGGGCATACCACAAACATGGAAATACACCAGAGGCTGTCGGAGAAAAGGCTAAGTGTGGGTACCATAAACATGGTGGACATCTAGAGGCTGTAACAAGGCCTCACAAAGTGTACAGGGACTGTAATGCCAAGTTACATAAGGAGTTTTACAAAGCTTATGGCAGGAAGCATGAGGGCAAGGAAGTACAAGGCTTTTAAAACAGTCTATCAAAGTTATGAGAGTAGAAGGACTGATGAGTCTTGTCCTTCCGATCCTGGTGGTCTTCATCTTCATCTTCATCTTCATCTTTTGGTCCATGGTCTTCTTCTTCTTTTACAGCTGCAAGATAGGCCTTTTGGGACCTCTTCCTAGCATGACAGAACTTTTCAGTATGTCTGGTCCTTTTGCAGAAGTCACAGAAGAGCGGTTCCTTTTTACCTTTGTATCTGTTGTTTACATATAACATTTGTTCATCCTTTGAAGTGCTGGGCTCTTCTTTGCTTTTAAGTTTCTTTTCTTCTTCTAACAGTGATGCCTGGATATCAACAAGTTCAGGATTTGGCATGTTGATTAAAGTTGTTGATACATTATTATATTCAGGAGGCAAACTCTTAAGTAGAACACCGATGCAAACATCTTCATCCATTTTAATGTTGATTCCTGCAAGTTGGGTTAGGAGTCCTTCCATGTAATTGGGATGTGTGGCAAGTGATGTGCTGGACTTCATTTCGAGCCTGAAGAACTCAATCAGGAGACCATACTTTGATGATTTAGATTGTGCATCGAACAGGGTGTCAAGTCTTTTCCATGATAACTGTGAGGTCTCACAGTTATCCACACGGTGGATATAACTGTTGTCTAGCTCCAGTTTGATAATGGCCTGGGCTCTGTCATCATTCTTTTGCCAAGTAGTTGCAAGGTCCGCGTCCCGAGGTTTCTTCTCTTTGCCATTTGTGATGGCCCAGAGACCCTTCTTCATCAAGATGAGCTTGATGCGGTTTTGCCAGGTGTGAAACCCGACTCCTTTGAATCGAGCATTTGGAGAGTCTTTTCCCATGTTGAGGTTGCAAGATTAGCAGCAAATCAACACCAAAATTCTGAGATTTTATCAGTAGAAGAGCAGAATGCAGTGTGTCAAGAGACACAGTTAGTGACAGTGTGAAAACACACTATGTCAGTGTTGATGTTGAGCTTGACTCTTGATTCTTCTTGTTCGGGATCGTTCGGTCGTTCTTCAATCTTCTTAGGTCCTTCCCCTCCTTGATTTGATGATGGGTCAATGGATTAGAGTGACAGAGGCTTGGATTGAGTGTCAGGAGAAAGAAAAACTGAGGAAAAAGAGCTTGAGAAATTTTGGCTATGGTGGAATTAGGGTTTCTGAGACAGGGGCCTGTTTTTTTCAACATTGCAGGAGCTATACTTGATCATTTTCAAAAATTTTTACATGCCTAGGAAGCTGACTTCATGGGCTATCAAAGCCCCATGATAATTGTCAAGATCGTGGACTGTATGAAGCACGCAGGCATGTCGAACAGGTTCGGCGTAGTTCAAGATAGGTTTCCGCGATTTCCACAATGCTGGGGTCAAGGCGCAGCAATGTGATCGATTTTTGTGCCAGGATGAAGCGCCTTGAGTAGAGGAACAATTGCCTAGAAGAAATCAAGAGCTGAAGTGGCCTGGTTAAGAAGTTATTAAAGCTCCAAGTGAGGTAGGTCCTGTCTGGCTATGGCAGACACATAGCAAGGATTGAGAATTTTCACAATGCTGAGCTCCAGATGGTCAAATGTCCTGGATTGATGTGATACAGGGAAGCTTTGTGAGTTGGGGAATACTTTTCCAGAAGGAAGCTCCAAGAGATTTGACCTGTGGAGTGAGATATAAGCAGCTCAATTTGACAGGGTGCTGCTGGCTATGGCTGCCATGGAAGCTTCAGTGAGAGTAGAGTTGGGAGATGAAGTCATGAGTTGACATTGAGCTAGATTGAGGTTGAGAGGAATCAAGAGAGGCTGGAGAAGCAATGCCATGCCCAACTGGGCTCTGATACCATGTGAGAAATGCGGGATCTAGAGCATGGCAAAGGCGGAAGCTATGGAGGATGGAAGGAGAAGTGTGGACTCATGATGGAAAAGACACTGTTTGTTACACAAGTGAATTAGGTTCCAAGATTGAGACTTGGACTCATAAACACAATCTTGTGTATGTGGACAATGACATTGACACTTCACTGAAAAGAAAAGAGTACTATCATTGCATTGAGAAAAGGAAGCAAGTACAATGCTTTATAGGAAAGTAGGAAACTGCAGTAGGCACTATTGTGCATATGGGATAGGTTAGCCTGCATGTCCTTGGCCCTGAAGCTCCATACAAAGAGGCTGTCAATGAGTGTGATTGCTGAATCTCAACAAATCTATGTCTCCCAAGATCTA
This sequence comes from Lygodium microphyllum, assembly GCF_053477565.2. NCBI lineage: Eukaryota > Viridiplantae > Streptophyta > Polypodiopsida > Schizaeales > Lygodiaceae > Lygodium > Lygodium microphyllum. Next base: position 174,601,931 of record NC_141139.1, read on the forward strand.
TGTAGTGGTTCAACAAGTCCTGTCAAGTCAAAGCAATGTACCTATTTATATGCATCACAAAAGCTTTGAGCAAAAAGATTGTGTCAAGAAGACTAGAGAAAAAGGTATGTACCACACATCAACGAATGGTATAAAGAGCACAACAAAGGAAAAGAGGACGAAGACAAATAAAACCAAGAAGATAAAGAAAAACAAAGGATGCACAAAGAAGATGAAGAAGATACATTTCCTGCTGACAACAAAAAATTTCCCATAAGTAGATATTTATTTCCCATAATGGATATTTATTTCCTGTAGCAAATCTTGTTTCCCATAGTGGATGTAAAAGCCCTTACCAAAGATGTAAAGTTTCAAGCTTTAGCTTGATTAGGATACCTATAAGCTAGTCTCCGGGGCCATGACATCATGTAGGGGGGGCAAAAGCCAGCAAGGGCAGGAACTCATCATTTGAGGGGGGTGTTGAGAATAGAAAATGATACTTGATATGTATACCCATAGAGGCTGGATGTGTGCCCAAAAGAGGCTTGCCCATAAGTGGCTTTGTATGGAAGATAGACATATGATGTATGCTCTAGGAAGAGATGATAGAATCCCATAAGCACATTGAGGTAGAGTGAAACAACCGAACTACTATATAAGCATGTACTTGACACTCATTTCAATGCAATGGAACTATCAATTTGAGTCATTGTCAGTGTCATTATCCATCTTACACAAGAATGTATTTATGAGTCCAAGATTTTATCTTGGAACCTAATTCACTTGTGTAACAATTAGTCTGTCTAAGTCCATGTCATCATGAGTAGTGTCTTCATCTTTCATCCACCATAGCTAAACCTTGCTCTAGATCTGTGTTTTCTCAACGATCTTGACCTAAAATGGGACTGGTAGTAGCTCCTCTTGCTTGGTTTCCAAATATGTATGTTCAAAAGGTATATTAATTTGTGAACCCCCATCCAATAGGACATCATCATGCTTTCTTTCCGCATACTCAACTTAAATGGTAGGCACTTGGTAATCCACAACTTCTTGCTGGGTTGGTATAACTGCATGGCTGTTAGGAACTACTTAATCCTGAACTACTGTACTTTCAAGAACTTCTTGTTGCTTTTGCTTGATCTTCAAAAGTAACTTTTCCTTAAATATTGGTATTAAATCCAAGATCTAGTGGAGGGTTAAGTGCAGAGAACACTTTGCTAGGGCTTGAAATAGCTTTTCTGAACCTCCTTGCTATAACTTTCCACCAACGGTACTATCAAGAAACTATTCCTATTGATGAGGAAATTGATCATGGTGCACAACAAAATACTCATGATGTTCAAGAAGATGCTCCTACAATTCAGGCTTCTAAATACCCAAATCCTCTACATCATCAAATTGATCAAATTCTAACTTTTAGCAAGTTTTTGCAACTTTATAACCTATTTTGTTGCCTTTTTCCTTGTCTTTTCTTGTTCTTGCCAAAACGAGCTTGATTTCTTATAACCTCTATGACCGTTGCTTCCTCTTGACAATCCTCTACTGAGAATAAAAGGAGAGAGAGAGAGAGGAGAAGAAGAAGAGAGAGAATATGAACAAAAAGAGAGAATTATATATAGGGAAAATATAACATTTACATACTTTAAGAGAGACTAAGGGGGGAAGAGAGAGAGAGAGAGAGAGAGAGAGAGAGAGAGAGAGAGAGAGAGAGAGAGAGAGAGAGAGAGAGAGAGAGAGAGAGAGAGAGAGAGAGAGAGAGAGAGAGAGAGAGAGAGAGAGAGAGAGAGAGAGAGAGAGAGAGAGAGAGAGAGAGAGAGAGAGAGAGAGAGAGAGAGAGAGAGAGAGAGAGAACATGGAGAGATAATTATAAAGAGAAAATATAAAATTTAAAGAGAGAGAGAAGGAAAAGAGAGAAGAGAGAGAGAAGAAGAAGAAGAAAAATTAGAACAATCACAATGAATATGCACACTTCCAACATGAATGTTGCCTGACACCTCCTTTGCCCTTTCTTGAACCTTCTCTTGCCTTCGACGTTTCCTACAGCCAATAGTATCTATACCTTCAGGAAATTGCATTTTCTCATCTTGATCAAGTAACTCTATGAGGATTGCTACAATTGGGGCAGGTGGATGTTATGGATGAGATGCTCTTGCAGGTCTTCCATCATCCCGGGACCTTGCTAGCATTCCTCTCTCAGTTCCATGCCTTGCCCAAAGCTCACAGTTTGGTCCAACAAAGTGTCCTTGACCTCCACAATAGTGGCATGCTCTCATTTGGGTGGCTTGTTGTTGTGCTTGAAAATTTCCCAAAGGCTGTTTTGCTTGCATTCTTCTAGGTCCCCTGAAGGGCCACAAAGTTATTGTATTACTAATAACCTCATTGACTATAGCTGGCTGAATAGGTCTTGGCCTAGGCTGCATCATTGGCATCTGCTATGCCATCCTAACAATAGGATTGTACCAACAAAGTCCTAGTCTCATGGCCATTCTCTAGCATATCTCACAGCACTTTTCTTTCTTCTTGGTATCAAAAAGACCCAAATCCTTCAGCTTTTGTTTAATCTTCTTATCTAGCTTGTTGTCCTTTGCCTTTTTCTTATCTGTATCCTTTGCTTTTCTCATTTTAGCCTTGGATGATCCTAATTTCTTATTTTTCTTCCTGCTAGACTCATCATCATCAAAGTCATTGAGATCATCATCTGATTCTAAACTGTAGTCATTGTCCTCATCGTCACTATCTATGTTTGAATCTGAATTTGAATTCGAAGATTCCTCATCCTTACGAGGCTTTGATCAAGAGGTACCAAGTCTCCTCTTAACTCTCATTAGCAGCCCTAATCAATGTGTCTAATCTATCATTGTGACCCATCTCCACATTGGCAATGGGGTTCCTAATTTTACCCCTCAAGCCCTTCATAAAATAAGCGATCCGCATTTCAACTAAAGGTGCATAATCAACATCTAACCCGTTCAACAAGTTCTTAAACTTTTGGGCATAGTCCTCCACCAATATATTCTTTTGTTTGATCTTCTTGATCTTCCTTAAAATATCTAATAGAGTTTTAAGCTTACGAAACCTGCCTAAGAATCATATGTATTGAAAGCTGCCATACCGTAGCCAGCAAACTAGTCCATGGCCTTTTCCTACAAGGTAGCAGCAAACTGTTGCTTCTTGACTTGCTCATTGTACATCCAATTGACTCCACTGGCTATCCATCTTGTCTTGAATTGTGCCATATGGTAGTCAAGGTCTTCCTTCTTTTTTCTTGAAAATTTAGATACTTGAACCTTCAGATTAAAAGGTGATTTGGGTTCATTATGTTTTTCTTCTTGGGCTTATTTTGAGGTGGTAAATGATTAAAGTTCAAAGATCTCTGAGATGGGATTCAGGCACTCCATAAAAGAAATTTCCTCCATAGCATTATATGATGTAACCTCTCAATGCATGTCTACTAAGAGAAGTATCCTGATGTTCAAGCGGCAATATTGCTCCCTTGTTATCTGAAAAATTTTGAGATTCTATTGAGGTGGCAGGGAAATGAAATGTTATCGAGGAACCTACAGGGGTACTCCCCTCCAACGAATTCTGCCTTGCATCAGTAAACTGCACTTCATCCAGCCTACCTATGCCTTCTGCTCTACTCCTATCATTCAGCCCTACAACTTGCTGTTGTTGTCTCGCTAAGGCTTCCTTGAATTCTAGGGATTTTCTCTTGGTAAGGATAGTATTGGAAAAATAAGGGTAATTGTCTGACATAAATGTTGCCATAGAAGGCATCTGATATGCCTTCAATGCCATCAGCCTTCCTACTGCCACCTAATCTTGTAGCTTGGTTTGATGAAAATTGGTTCCATGCCTATGCCTATATCAGGAAAATCATTTCCATGAAGATGGCAAGGATCACCAAAGTGTTATGGATTCTCAAGGCTATAACAAAAATACAAGAACATATGATGGGACCAAAATTGGATCGGCACTGGCTATGGCACTAGCTGGACCTCATGCGCACAACAGACAACTCCACCACCACACGACCTCGTGGGCCAGGAGCGTCTGTAATAACTAAATGCACACTAGATACATCTAGAATTGTGTTTGTAGCTGGATAAGAGTCCAATGGCACCTTCCCCAAAATCCCTCAAAGGGGGTATCCCACACATATTGTCAATAAGTATCACGTATCACAGACATAGGAGGCACCCCATCGGCTGATTTCTGTGGCCCCACTGTAGCTCTCCTACACATTCGCACAAGACTCCTCTTTCTCTCAATGAGATCCATGAGATACCATGTTTCCTTACCAATAATTTTCCCCAAGAAACGAACGACTAATCTACGGCAAGGGAAATCTCACCCTCTGAAGCGTGGGTCAACTATAATTCAAACAATTGCTATACATTTCTAGGAGTTGATACCACATGTATGATCAATGCAATAGTGGATGTCTCATTGTGCACAAATAGTTATGTTTCAAAATCAGCCTATGTGATAGTACCCAAACAGTCTTTTCATGAATTCAAACTAATACGTATATGCTTCGTTGTAAGAATCTAGCACCAAGGCGAACCTTGTGCTACTAGATCCCCTATTTTACAATTGGCCATTTCCTAAATGCTATGCATAGAAAAACAATCTGAATTTGTATTATTTCAACCCTTAAACTGTTGCACGAAATCCTCCTCCCCCTCACTGTTTAAGTTTTGCTTCATTGCATAGGTGTATAGAGGTTGTTTTGCCATGGTTTAATGTATAAAAAGCAATAAATCACACATTGTGACAAAAAGATAGGGAAAACTAAGGCCAAACCTCATGCTTTGCCACTATCATACATCCACAACCACTTATTATATTTTTTCGTATTTTTCTAAGGCGTAATCCTATTTTTCTCTTATTTTTTCCCCAATTTTCTCTATTTTTCTAATAAAAATATTAATATATTTTCAGAGATGTGGCTCTTGATTATAAGAACAATAGAAATATAGATTCTATCAGCATTTTATCCCATGTGTATTGGTTTATCCCATCGAAAAACACCAAAAACCCCATTTTTCTCATAAAAACCGTGTTTTACGGGTTTCTAAAAATTATTTCAAGCATTTTGACTTTATGTTTTCTGATTTTTTCACTATGCAAGCATAGAACAAATAGTAAATAACATGTCTACCAATTTTCACTCCATAAAAACAACATTGGCTCAATCAAATATTTACAAAAAATCAATTTTTCTTTGTAAATAGAATTATCAAATTTTTCCTTCTTTGCGGGTTTTAAAATCTGATGCGGGACTATAGATCAACCCTCATTCAAGGCTCAGCCCACCTCCGAATAGCCAACTCTAGCCCTCCATCGATTCGGGAGTGATCCGGTACCATGCTGTATAAGCATCCTTCAACTGGTTCTCTTCTTGATTCTTCCCACATGAATTGCCTTTTGGAAGAGAGAGAGGGAGGAGAGAGAAAGACTAAAATTGTATCTCCATGTCCAGGCTACCATTCCATGTGCGGAGACTGGCGATGGAGAGTGAAGGAAATAAGAAGATCAGGCATCTAATCGGTTGGGGGGGTTATTCTTCAACCCCCATAGCCTCTCCATCAATCCCTCCCATAAATCGTCGTGCAGAAGGCGCCATCTTCTTCCTTCACACCATGGCGAAAAAAATGCCCCCCTCCTAATTCGTCAAAATTTGGTTGGGATCCCCCAAAGGTCACACCCCTTTGGCCCAAATCACTTTTACACTTGGCCCTCTTGGTCCTTGGCCTCTTGGGCACTCCCATTTCCACGTCCGGCATCCGAATTACGATTTCAAAGTTCTTGGGCGTTCGTCTAAAAGTCCTGGACTGCTGGGCATCTTTAGAAGTCCCATCTGAGAGTCAGAAAAATTATGAAAATTTCCCAACCATTGCTCAGTGGGTCTTCAAAGCACTTTTGAGCATTGCCGCTTAAAATCGTACTGATTGCAGCTACGGCCTTTGATGAAGTCTATTTTTCCCCTGAATTTTGGATTTTTTGGCTATTTTTAAGCACTTCTTGGCATAAAAAATCATTTGTCATTGCCGACTACTACGGGATAGGGCGACTTAGCCCGTTGAATCCCACAAACAGATCTACACAAAAACAACCAAAGGAAGCATCAAGCTGATACAAAATAGATATGCATCAAAACACATCATAGCTCTCACCCTACCCCTTGACAAAACCAATGCATGAAATCCACGAGGAGTAGGCCTATCATAATCTGATAAAAAGCCTAAAGCTACTCACTAACCAAATGTTGCAACATAGCCAAGCTAAAAAGAACTATCAAAGAGGTCATCCTAAGTGGTGGTCTGAACTACCTACCTAACTAAGGACAACTCAACTAGGAGCTCCTACTAGGTGAGGACTCCTATAGCATGATCAACAAATATTATCTTTTAGCACATTGGTCCTTTAGCCTCTTATTTTCCCATACTCGGGCGTGTAAAAAGAAGGGAGATGAGCATAGTGACACAAGGAGAACAAAGCATCGGCCTCAGGTCCTGTCTTGGTACCCAAGAACCTACCAAGCCCTCACGAGGCGACACTTAATCCTTTTCCAACGCTCACTTTTATTTTCGCTCCAACCTTCTCTTATTCTTATTTTTCCAGCTAAATACCACCCCTAGGAAGACAAGGCATCGGCCCTGAGTCTAACTTGTCCCTAGGAACCTACTAGGCCTTCACAAGGCGATAAACAATTACTCAATGATTTTTCTTTCTTTCCTTTTCTATTTAAAAAAAAAGGGGTTAGATCCCTTTTTACACACCTCCATATTCATAGATTTTCTCTCAGATATTTAGGGTTGTGCTTCTTTATATCATCATTTTAGTAGGCTTCTCTAACTGCCTCACACTAACAGGACCTCCTACAATGGTCACCTTATAGGTCAGCATAACAGGGTCACTAGAACTCCCTTCGAAAATAGGTCTTTCAGTGCCTGACAATGCCTTTACAGGAGGCAACGACTACTAGACCTCCCACAGACACACATAACCTAAACTTGGGACTTCATGCCTTGATTGCTGGTCCCCAACAAACAAAAAGAAAGTACCCCCTTACACATGTATTGTTATTTTCTTAAGGGAAAAAAGTTGGAAAGGGGACGAAACTACCTGGAATGGCCACAAGAAGCACCTCCGCAGCAAAGGCTCCCTCCAGCGACTTCATCAACTTGTATGATGCAATCACTAAAACAACAAACCATTAATCGTGCTTGCACCAAACAGCCATAGGGCCCTCTTGTCCTAAATAAATAACACATTTGTACTGCAAACTAACTGGCCCTCTTGTCCTAAAGAAATAGGACATTTGTATAGCAAACTAACTGGCCCTCTTGGCCTAAAGAAATCAAACAAACTAGCTCATATAGACCCCCCCTTGGAAGAAGGCAGATATATGAAAATATGCTTTATTCCAAGGGGAAATATAGGGCTCTCAGCCCTAAACTAAATGCATCAAGTTGTGACCCATACCTCCTGCATATATAGCAAGAGGCATATGCATAACATGTCATTTGACCAACTGATGGGTCCAGGATAATAGTGGTAGATGGGTCTTGGCTACTCTTCGCATTACCCATATCAACCATCGCCTGCCATATAACACGTGATTTGATAACATTCCCCACAAGCGACTAAGTCCTAAAAGTATGGGTGTTCCAAATAAGGGATCAGTCGACCCATCAACCTCTATCATTGTTTCCTTGCAAATGTTTGATCAAACACGCATAGACTTGCAAGGTACTTATGTCATTAGCACATCCAAAAATAATAAGATTTAATCTTATTAAGATTAATCTTATTCTTAAACTCCACACCCTCAATATCTGCCAATAATGCTGTGGATTTATTCTTTCCGATCCTGAAAATCCTATAAGGACCATCCCATTTGGGCTCCAGCTTTCTTGGACATAATTCTCTACGTGCATCATAGTATAACACTAGCTGTCCTTTCTTAAAAGTGTATTCCTTTGCTTTTAGGTCATGGAGTTGTTTCATCCGACACTTGGTCACCTCTTGATGTAGCAAGCTCTGCAATCTAATCTCATCGAGGTGTGCCAGAGTCGTAAATCGCTCTAAGAGGGCAACCCCGTCACCCAAAGAATGATTGATCACGAATCTTATCATCGACAACTCAATCTCTAGAGGTAGGACGAACTCCTCTCCATATACTAACTTGAATGTGGTGTGACTAGTAGCTCGTTTGAATGTCGTATTGTATGCCCACACTACCACGTATAAATTTTTGTCCCAATCTCGTTTCTTTTCCGATACTACCTTAGACAGAATGCCTACATGCTGCTTGTTGGTACTCTTGACCTGCCCATTGGCTTGTGGGTTATAGGGGGTTGTTTTATTATGCTTGATGTGCCAAGCCTCAATCAGGCTTTTTATCACTTTGTTCAGAAAATGCATCCCCCGGTTCGACACTATTTCTTTTGGCATACCAAATCGACATACTATTTGCTCTAATAGGAAACTGGCAGTTTCCTTTGCATCGTCTTTTCGTGTTGCACATGCTTCTAACCACTTAGTAAAATAATCAATCGCTACAATAATATATCTTTTCTATGTAGTGGACAACATAGTAATAGGACCCACAAAGTCGATCCCCCACTTCTCGAATGGAAGGATCGCCATAATAGGAGTGAGTGGTCGCTTCCTATTCTCTCAGCTATTATGTCGTTGACAGATGTCCCATCTTTTAACGTACTTGAATGCATCCTAGAAGATGGCCGGCCACCAATATCCCAGCCTCAAGGCTTTTTGCACAGTTAGCCGCCCATCGAAATGACCTCCACAAGCAGAGTCATGGAACTCTTTGAAGATGAAAGGGACCGCGTCAGGCATTACGCATCGGCAGTAGATATCATCTACCCCTTGCCGATACAATGTGCTTGCGATTACTGTGAATTTTAAAGCATGGTGCTTGATCTTTTGCTTTTTTGACTTCGATAGACTACCTCTAGTCTCTCTCGTTGACAAATAATGCGTTATCCCTGCATACTAGGAGGGAATAGATGCCGTGTCAATCTTGAACAATGAGTCCCAGTCACTGCCTTCAGCCAAAGCTTCCTTTGGCTCCCCAAAGTCCACAAGGAACTCTACGATACCCTGCAACCTGGGTGGCTTGCTCTTAACCTCATAGTCAAACTCCTACAAAGTGATTAACTACTTTGCCAAATGGTCGGGCGGTTGTAGCTTATTCATCAGCAGTTGTAGCCCTTCGGCCTTCATATAAAGGATAACCTTCTCATAAAGGATGTAGTGCTTGAACATTTTAGTCGCAAAGACCATCGCAAGGCACAAATTTCCCATATAAGTATAATTAATTTCGGATACACCCAATTTTCGACTGGCAAAAGCAATCGGGTGATACCACTTTTCTTCCCACATCTGCACTAAACAACAACTAATGCTATACATGGTAGCTGCTAAAAAGATATAAAAAATTTTGCCCCTCTTCGATGCTTTCAACACAGGTGCTCTTACGAGTTCTTGATTTACATCCTCGAAAGCCACCTTATAGGGGTCACTCCACATAAAAAAATAGTTGAAGGATAACAGATTTGTCAATGGCAATGTTCTTTCTGCCAAAGCGTTTATGAATTGTCGATAATATCCAATTGATGATAGAAAGCTGTGAACTTCTTTGGGGGTGTGTAGAGGACTCATGGCAAGTATAGCATTGATCTTTTCAGGATCCGTCGCAATCCCTACCAAGCTAACTACATGGCCCAGTAGGAGTCCATAAGGTACGCCAAAAATGCACTTCCTCGGATTGAGAGCTATGCAAAATTGTCTGCATTGCTGAAAACATTTTCGTAAAATAATCCACTGCCTTTCTCTCACGGTGGCTACCCCTAAATCTTCAATAAATACCTTCAAATCCTCAAGGAAAATGTCAACAAAGGTCTTATTGACATTTCATTGCCAAGAACTAGGTGCATTGCATATGCCAAATGCCATCACATGATACGCAAAGGTCCCGAAGACTGTTATGAACGTTGTTTTGAGCTTATCCTCTTTTGCAATCGCCATCTGATTATAACCTGCAAAACAGTCCATGAATGAATATATCTCCCTACCCGCCAATTGATCTAGAATCTGGTCGATAAAGGGCAGTGGGTAGTAATCCTTAACTGTTTGCTTGTTCAACTCTCAAAAGTCCACGCACAGTCGGATTTGATTATTTTTCTTCTTCCTGATCACAACTGGTGAACACCATTCAGTGTGCTGCACAGGGAAGATCAAACCCACTTTCCATAATTTTTGTAACTCCTCAAACAACCCATCTCACAACTCAAACGGCATATGCCACTTTTTGTCGCACAAGACGACTTCTTTCCTTCAACAGAATTGTATGGACAACGAGGCTGGGAGGGATACCCCTAAGTTCATCGTAACTCCAAGAAAAAATATTGCGGAACTCTTGGATCAGAGTGACATAATCCTCCCGTTCCTCCGCACTAAGCATGGACCCTAGCTTTATTGGGCGCTCATCGTTTGGCATACCAAGGTCTAGCTCGATAACATCTACTTCCCTTATTCTATCTTGAGCTTCTAATGGTTCGTTCAATGTTACTTGATAGACATCTTCTGTGGTTAATCCCTCTTTGGATTCGTCAGTCAAAATAATGTCTCACTTGCAGATACATCTTCCATTGTCTCTAACTCTATAGAAGACAGGGAAGCTCGCTCACTTTGAGGTGATTCAGGATATGCATCAATTACCACACGTCTAGCACCTTTGCCAAATATCAATCTACCAGCGGTATATCTACTTGACAGTTTGCTTGCAAAATCCAAGGTCGACCAAGCAATACTTGGTAACTCGGACGCCTTGAAAATTGGATTACCTTAAAGTCCAACAGGCATTCTATGTTGGCAATTGTCACGTGGACTTTAGTAATGCAGCCCTTCGGCTATCTTAGACTATCATCAACCATTCTAAGGATTGTGGAGGCATCTTTCTGAATTGCAAGACCCAACCTCTCCATCAATTTATAGCTCATAATATTAACTAAGGATCCTGTGTCGATGATAGCATTATCCACTAGAATCCCATCAACATAGGCTACAACCCTTGGGCAGTACTTTTTGGCATGTTCAAACCAGTCATCCCCTACCTGCACTATTCTCAAGGATTCTATGATATAACACCTACACAAGATCTTTTTAAATTCTTTGCGTACTCTTGGCGAGAGCTCAATTAGCTGCAAGAGATTCACGTTTGGTTTAACATTGCAAAGGGAGCTAGCTAAATCAAAATCATGATAATTTGCTAAAGCTCGCTTTTCGTGCTAAACCATCCACTCTTTAGACATTGCACCGGCTTTATTGCCTGTTTTTTAACTCTCACTTTCTTTCTCGACACCTCTTTATCTCTCTTGGCTTCAGTCCTACTCTTTACGAGCTTTAGAGGCCCCCCTTCTTTGTGAGGATTTATAACTTGTGTTCCTTTATCATCTTGCCTAGGGTTTTCGTCGACAAGTTTTACATTATCTTTGTCGCCTTCTCTATGTTTTTGGCCTCTTGTTATGGCACATAGGCTAGAAGCTTCAGTGCCATTAACCTACACAGCCTCGATGAGGCTCACCCCACTACCGCCTGGCAGTTCTTTGACAGTAGCCTTACCCCTTTGGAGTATTTTTTTCGGCCCATCATCCTGTTGAAAATTGTTTCCTTGCGCACGATGATTAACAAGGCCTGGTTTGCTGACTGCCTTGCTTGAGGGAACGGATCTTGCTCCAACAGGTGGCTGCTAAAAATGGCCGGACTTCCCACAAATGTCGCACTTGACATTTGGGCAATTACGTGGATAATGTTGCCCACCACACCATTTGCAGCTGAATCTAGAGGGTGCACCCTCTTTAGGGTGTCGACTCCCTATTAGATTTTGTTGTTTCTTTAAGAAATTAACATCAACGACTATTTGCCAATATTGTTCAGAGATCATATCAATGTAGTGCTTCATCATGTCCTTGACTTTGCTAAGGACATTTGACGAACTCGACTCATAGCCCTGATCGTCTACCTATCGGTCCCTTGGCCGCACAATTTGATTAGGCATTGGTTGCATTGGTTTACTGACCCACAGGAACGTTGTTAGGGTTCGCTACTTGGCCTCCCACATTTGGAGGCATTTGACTAGCCATAGGCATAGTCACACTAGGTAGAGCTGGCAATAAAGGCACATTTGGCACCACGCTCCCTCTCCCATCAGGGTTGGCCATCCCTATCCCTTGGCTTTCACTACTATTGATTAGTTGCAAATTATTTCCCAATGCTAGACCCATATTGGGATTGGTTCGAGAAGCATAGACTACTTGGAGTTGAGATTCTATTTCTTGCGCTCGCGTCTAATGGCAGTGTCTATATCTGCCAAGGCGACACCACTCAGCTGCACCTGGATGTTGAAATTAAGGTGTTAACCCCAAGTTGAGATGGCGAAAAAAGGAAGGAAAAATTAAAAAAAAAACATGAAAAAAGAGCAAAGACACGCAGGCGACCTTCAAAGCTAAGCCGGCGTGAAAAGCACAATTTTAAATGAAAGGCACCTCAAAAAACTTGGAAAACTCTTGTAAAAGAGCACTAGGCTCCCTCCTGTGCCAATTGTAAAATATTAGACGGGTGTATGCTAGAGGCATAAAGCAAGAAGAGGGAATTAGAAAAAGGGACCTTGCCACAATGGGCGGTCATGTAAAAAGGAATGGGCGCCCATGGGGTTTTTAGGGTTGTATATGTAAAGTTCAAAAAGTGAATGGAAGTTCATTCTTTGGTGTGTGGCTAACAAGAGCTCTCTTTTTCTTCTCTTCTCCTCATCTTCTTGCTTGTGTGTGCTCTTGAGAGAGGGAGTGTGAGAGTGTGAGGGAGTGAGTGTGTGAGAGTGAGGGATCAAGAGGGTGAAGCTCTTCACCATCTCCTTTTCTCTTCTTCTCTTCTCTTCTCTTTTCTCGTGCGCGTGGCTATGGAGGATGGAGCTTGGAGATGGAGGAGGCTTGAGGATGCTTGAGCTCGCATCTAGGATCATGGAGCTACCGGGGTGTGCGAGAGAGGAGGCAACTCGTATTGGCATCAAGGTAAGCTCACTACACTCATAGGATCGACAGCGCGTCGGCTAGGTGAGAGATAGCCATTAGAGCTCGCTTGAAACGCTTGAAGCAATAAGCAGCCTGTGGGTCTTGGCAGTTGAGCGTGAGCTCCCACTACATTTTGGTTCTGTTGTTAGGACCAATGGATTCAAGCTTGAGCACTTGTGCACCTCATATTGAGCATCGAAGTAAGGGATTCATCCTCGAAACGGAGCTTGAGATAGGTAGGAAGTTTGGGTGTTTTTGATCTTCAAAACAAGTAAGTATTTTGGGATATTTTGTTTGTTTGATGATTGGAAAACATGGAGAAATTATTTCAGTTTTTTGCTTTTGATTCTTGTTGCATTTAGCGTAGGCTAGGATTAGGAAATCCCACCAGAGAAGGGTAGGGTTTACTATTGCAAAACAGGGAAAAACATGGCAAAAATCATGCAAAAATGGTAAAAAAACTCGCTTGTGATGCCTAAGATCAGCAAGTGAGTGATTGGGGGCATCAACACCATACCTGGGAAGGGGTATAAGAGGCAAGAGGCCAAGGGAGAGCTCATTTATGACCATTTCACAGAGAGAGAGAGAGAGAGAGAGATCGCACGATTCAATCCGATCGCACCATCGACAAGCCTACCGCTCTATTCAGGTATATGAATCCCTTCCCCTATCCCCCTAGATAGGATCTAGAGGTTTATGCTTGCTATGATTGATTAAATCGCAAGAATCGAGCAAAATTGACCTCTCGCTGTTGTTGTTGCGCCGCGGTCGGCCCGTCCAAGCGGTCGCTTCTGGGCCAAGTCCCAGAATCGGCCCTCGACCCTCTTTCATTCGGCCCACTCGACCCAAAACCCTAATCGGCCCTCGGCCCCCAGACCTACTCGTCCCATCCGAGTCGACCATTCGGACCATCGACTAATTCGGCCCTCAGCCCCGAGCCAAACCATCCAAGCCATAGGATTCAGCCCTCGGCCACGTGTTATATTCGACCCTCAGTCCAAGTGCCTTGGCCCATCCGAGCCAACTTATCTGAGCAACTTTGTCTGAGTCTGCGCCTCAGCCTGTCTGAGTCTACCTTGTCTGAGTCACTAATTCGGCCCTCGGCCCATGTACCTCAGCCCGTCCGAGTGACCCACTCGAACCCTGCAATTCGGATTAGCTGGGCCGAGTGTAAATTGTTATCAAATTCTCAGAAATTTGACCTGACCCGGCTAGAGCTCAGTAGCACAAATTGTCGAAAGTCCTTCTGATGCTCAGAACTTGATTTTGGCACACGGAATAGACAAAATCGTAGGGAGCAGCCGCTTTGAAGTAGGCAGTAGCGAGACCCAGAGATCTAGACGCAAAGCGCTGAGTAGTTAAAACCTGATTGGCAAAAAACAAACGAGGCAACATATTAGAAAAACCATGAACCTTGTCAAGGTGGTAAAAAAATTGACCAACAAGTCTATCGTGTCCGAAAAAAGCGAGAGTGCGTAAGACGCTTCGAGATTGTTTGTTGCACTCACCTTGAATTTCCGCGCTTAAATGCACTTAAGGAAATTGAAAGCATGATTGAGCACAAGTGCATGAGAAACGACACGCACACTGAGTGACCATAAATTGAGGATTGTATTCAATAGCTTAAAGAACTCACTTAGATAAACCACTCAAGGAACCCACCAGTAGGAGAGGACCCAAGACGTAGACAAACCATCAACGCGCGAAGTAGGACCAAGAAGGTGGCATCAACGACGTGGATTTGACAAATCTACTCAACCTAATTGACAGCTTGGTGGAGCACGACAACACGACTATGGCAAAAGGAGGCTTAGACCATAGGTCTAATGAGGAACTCGACTTGAACGTCTTCTCGGAGGCTATTCAGCAATTGGTCAGTAGCTACGATAAACACGCCCGGTTTGAGCACTGCGACAGGACAACAGATGCTATCATCACAGACCTAGAGAAAGAGAGAAAACTAGCCCACAAGGCTTTGCAAAGCATAGTCGAATATAATAGGGACCAGCAGGCTAGGAGACAAAGGCAAAGCATGGAGTTGCGTGAGGTACAACGAGTGCTGAACTTAGCAGGTAGAAACCGAATAGATCACGAGAGGGCCCTAGAAGGAGACTTGACGTTGAGCCAGCTTCTCATGAAGTGACTGCTAGATAACACGGCAGTAGAGCAAAGTGCCGCGGCACTAGCGACATTGCTGCTCGCAGGATTAGGAGTGAACCAAGGCTCAAAGAGCCAGTCTAAAATTCCTATTGTTGCCAAGCAACTCGACAAATACCAACCCCACGACGATCCATACAGCTTTGTAGAGTAGTTCGAGCAAGTCTGCGAAGCCAACGGCCTCAACAACTTGACTCAATGCTCTCAAGTGTTCAGGCTTTGCTTAGGTGACAAGGGAAGGACTTGGTATACAAGCCTAGATGCCCTAGAACTAGCCAACTTCACTGGCCTCAAGGATCTCTTCATTAAGAGATTTGTCGAGCCTGGATACTCTGATAATCTGCTAGTACGCTTGATGAACGTCAAGCAAAAAGAGAGGGAGAACATTCGCGACTACGTAACCCATGTCAGGACTCTCTTCAAGAGAATCCCTATGGGCGAGCGACCGACTGAAAGAGTAGTTTCGACTGTATTCATTAGCGGAATTCAAGACGAGGAGTTATATAAGGCTTTGGCAGGCAATTCAAGCTTGCAGCGAGACACGCTAGTTAGAGTGTTTGAGGAAGCCATCAGAGTCGATGATCAGCTGAAAGAGCGGAGCTCCAGGAGCTCGAACCTAGAAGAGACCAACTCGCAAAGCTCAGAGAGAGCGTCAGCCTCTAGTGAGCAATCAGTCCCATCATCCCAAGATAAGGGGAAGGCCACCGAGACGTTGGCTGATGTAAAGATGGAGTTAGCTAAGTTGCAAGACATGTTGAGACGACCAACTCGCCCACATGTCCAGTGCGTGTATTGTGGGGGAAACCACTTTTGCCAGCTGAGTGTCAAGTCCCTAAGTCAAGACCTTGTGCTAACTGCGGTAGGTTCGGTCATGACATCGTGCATTGTAGATTACCAAGAAGACTTTCGTACTTGCAACCCTACAGCCAGCCTTACCTAGCAAACAGGCCGCAGTCATTCTTCGGAAGGGGAGCCCCATTGGCCCTTCCTGCGCCTAACGACATTAATCCAACTGTTCCTAGGATGGACATAAACCCTACTGGCATACCTAGACCACTTAGTCCTTACGTGACCCATCCATGGAGCGATGCTCTAGTCCACTACGTGGAAGAACCAAATGAGGAAGAAACTTACATATGCCCTTATGTCTTGCATGATGATGAGGGCAACGCTGTCCTCATGGATTATCACTCTGTGCCGATGATGGCATTAGGAAGAGGACGAGGTAGAGGCCTAGGAGGGTAGACGCATGATCCAATCACCTGTTGGACTTGTGGTCACCCAGGTCATGTCTCATCACGCTGCCCTGAAAGGGAGCAGCAAAACAGAGACAAGACTGACCAAAGGTGTGCTGAGTGCAGAATCACACATCTCTTCGTCGATTGCCCAAAGTGAAAGCCGTCTTCTAGCTCAGCCAATGTACCATCTGTCCCATTAGGGCTGTTCGGTGTCGAGAACCTCGATGGGGAGGCTACACCTATCCCATTGCTGGTCATGACCCGTGCCCAGACAAAGCAGGCCGTCATATCACTACCAGGACCTAGCAACCTTGACGTAGCTTCGATAGGGAAGAAAAGTCGCAAGCAGAAGAAGAAGAGGTCAGAAGCTAAAATCGCACTAAAAACAGAGAGTGCTACAACTCTGCCTACTGGAAAGAAGGTCTCTGAAGCAGAGGCAGAGACTTCAGCCCCTAAGATGGCCGAAAAGGGAAGTGCTAAGGTAGGGGAATACCCGCATCTAAAGTGACAGTTAGAGGCCATAGAAAAAGTGAAGGAATGGGTGAAGGAGGCTCAAGGGCATCTAAAAGACGTTGAGCCCATTATAGAGGATGAGATATGATCTCTCCAGCATAAGCACGCCAATCTCACCTCCTCAACCAAAGTCGAGAGAAGCAACTGCACCACAAGCAGTGCCGCTAAGGCCAAGCCTTGATGCTACAGGGCCGTAGATCAATCACGGCCATTGGCCAGGACAATCCAAGTTAGGAGAAAGACGAGCACCCAACGATCTCCTGACCACGTTGGTGACTACCCTTGTAACACTTAGCCTGGGAGATCTGCTTAAGGCAGCATCCCACCCTATGGCAAGATCTTAAACAGTGGGTTGAAGGGTCACGAGAGCAGGTCATGATAGACCCTCATGACCATGATACAGAGACGCAAATACCGAGTTTGACGTTGCACTCTATTCCTAAATCCTTACACGTCAATGCCTTCTGGGAAGGTTCCAAGATGCATGCGGTCTTACCGGTTCTAGCCCTAGGCGATACAAATAGAAAGGGAATCGTGGACACGGGATCTGGGGTTAGTGTGCTTAGCCACGCGGTGCTTCAGACTTGGGGAAACCCGCGTATCGAAACTGCTAGGTTTAATGTCACATTAGCAAACGGTATGATAGTGAAGCCATTCGGGGTGCTTAAGAATTGGCCAATGAAGATCGCAGGTGTCCAATTCTCTGTGGACTTTATATTCATAAAGGGAGTGGACTACGATTTCCTATTAGGCCGACCTTGGATGCGCAATGCTAGAGTCATCGAAGATTGGGGTAACAGCTTGATCTTCCTTGACAATAGAACGGATGCTGTGAGAATAGAGATGGACACTTGGAAGACCTCACCAGTCAACTTAGATGCCATCTCTGCTATGCTCAAGGGTAACACTCAGGTCAAGAAGTCCTATGGGCCCTTGACCAAGTATATCCCATGCCCAGAGGACGAGTGGGATTGGATGCACATCCTTGCTACAATCAACCTGCCATTCTCAGATCATGAGGCATATGAGCAAGCCATCAAAACAATCGGCAAGTCTAATGACACACCCTCCGTACCAGTCTGCATGATGGTAGGAACCCTTTGTGGGAAACCTAAGCTTGTCAACTTCCAAGTTCCAACCAACAAAAGGGAACTCCAGGAGATACTGGAATACTTAATGGACAAGCTAGTTGGCAATCCAGCTGCAAACTTAAAACCACTCCAGGATCTCTTAGATGAATCCAAGTGGCAATGGACCAAAGTGCATGACTTAAACCTCATGTATAAATGGGCCCTAGTTCCTGACCAACGACAAGAGATATACCAAGCCCTAGGAGACGACGAGCACTCTGACGAAGAGGATTCTAATGACGAATACAAAGACTGCCAATCCTTCAGTGACGAAAGTGAGGGTGAGGTAGATACCGTGGAATATGACACTGAAGGACAAGAAATAGAGCAAATACGAGTAGACTCCAAGCCGCAGAAGAAGAGTATCTTCAGGATAGAGTGAGGAGTCATGTGCATGGAATGTGATCGTGACTGGTTGGAACACGTAGGAGCCATAGGACTCACAACATACCCATGACACCAGATGCAACGCCGGTCAAGTAGCGACCGTACCTTATTAATCCAAAACACGCTCATGATGTCAAAGAGGAGATTGATAAGTTGATGAGAGCGGGATTCATTTACGAAATTGAACACACAGACTGGGTATCACCCATAGTCATCGTGATGAAGAAGAATTGAAAAATCCAAGTGTGCGTCAATTACAAGAAGGTGAATGCTGCTACTAAGAGGGACAACTATCCATTGCCGTACACGAAGCACATGCTTGAGAGAGTGGCAGGCAAGGAAGCCTACAGTTTTCTGGACGGCTTCTCAGGGTACAACCAGGTGCAAGTGCATCCTACGGAGCCTTCGCCACTGAGTGGAGCATCTTTGCTTACATAGTCATGCCCTTCGGGTTGACTAATGCCCCTCCCACCTTCCAACGCCTCATGTGCACCATCTTTAAAGACATGCTTCGCAAGGAGTTGGAAGTCTTTGTCGATGACCTTTGTGTCCACTCGACCTGGATCGAACACTTAGACAAACTCCGTGCAATCTTTGAGCGGTGTCGCTTATATCGTCTTCGAATGGACCGAGGCATGCCAACGAGCATATGAAGAGTTGAAAAAGGCTCTAATCACAGCACCAATTCTACAAGCCCCAGATTGGACCATTACTTTCCACGTGCATATCGATGCTTCTAAGTTTGTCGTGGGGGCAGTGTTGTGCCAACCTGGTGAACACAACTTAGACTATCTAGTGAGCTTTGCTAGCAGACAACTCACTGAGATGGAAATGAACTACTCAACGATAGAAAGAGAATGATTAGCCATGGTGTTTGCTGTGAAGAAATTCTGGCACTATCTATTGGCCACACCTTTTACCTTTTTTGTGGACCATCAAGCCCTACTCTATCTAGTAAACAAACCTTGTGCTATAGGATGCATAGGTCAGTGGCTCCTTCTGCTCTTGGAATTTGACTTCTCCGTGGTTGTACAAAAAGGAAAACAGCACTACATGGCTGACCATATGTCACGCATTCCCATAGAAGAAGCCATTGGACAAGGCATTGTTGGACGAATTACCCGACGCCCATCTATTTAACTTGTCCAATGAGAGAGATTTATTCAAGGCTGATCTAACGCCATATTGGGCAGATGTTATAGTCCAAGTACTTGAACACGGACTGCCTGATCGACCGATAGAAAAAGCCCGACTGAGGCGATTAATCCTTAAGATCCAGCCCTATTAGCTGATCGTAGGCCAACTCTATAGGCTGGGGCAAGACGGATTGCTGCGCAGATGCGTATGCGAACATGAGATGCACGATGTGCTCTCAGAGGCACACACCGACATTGTTGGAGGGCACTTTAGTGGAGATACGACAACACAAAAGGTGTTGCAATCTCAACTGTGGTGGCCCATGCTTTTTCGCGATGCAGTGCGATTTGTCAAGCATTGTGACGAGTGCCAACGGACAAAAGTCCCGATTTGCAAGGATCAGATGGAGTTGACCCCAATTATTGCACGACAACCCTTTGAAAAATGGGGAATTGACTTCATAGGACCCATTAGTCCTACGGCATAGTATTCACAGGCCAAGTACATCATTATGGCCACGAACTACATCACGAAATGGGCAGAGGCAAGAGCGACATGAAAAAATGACACTAGGACTACTGCCAAGTTCTTATGGGAGCAAGTGATCTCACGATTCGGCTACCCCATCGAACTGGTCAGTGACCAAGGCATGCACTTTATCAATGAAGTGATAACGCATCTCCTGTCCACCTTTCTCATCATCCATCGCAAATCCTCGCCATACTACCCTCAGGCAAACGATTAGGCAGAATCCACGAATAAGATTCTTGTCAATGTCCTGCCCAAGGTGCTCTTAGCCTCATGTAGCGACTGGGACAACAAGCTAATGGCAGCTTTGTGGGCTTACCGCACAGCTTATAAAATGGCTGTCGGTCAAACCCCCTTCAGGCTGACCTATGGAACTGAAGCAGTTCTACCATTAGAATTCTTCGTTCCTAGCCTAAGAATAGCACTTCAAGAATGATGGGAAGGGAAGGAGGCATGGACGCAATGCCTGGTCGAACTCAAACGCCTCTCAGAGACTCGCCTTCTAGCCACCCATGCGCTTATATGTGAGAAGGCCCGACGTAAGAGAGTTGGTTTGACAAGCATGTCAAGTAGCACGACTTTGAACAGGGTGACTTAGTGTCCTCTACTCAGTTAAGGGGCATAAGCAAAAAATGAAATTTAGAGGTCTTGGACCTTTCAAATTTCGTGCAATCAGTCGCACAAGCAATGTTGAGCTTGAGACCTTAGACGGTGAGGCATAGGCTTCTTCAATGGCAGTCGTGTCAAGAAGTACTACCCTCCCACCCATCCTTTGCACGAGCCCCCGATGTTAGAACTGCCTATCAAGATACGAGTGGCCACGATCACTGAGATTGATGATGAGGATGAGGAAGCCGTAGAGCCCGCATACCTCCATATCACGATCACTGCAAAACAAACATGCGCTTTCAACGCTTTGATCAATAAGGGAGCAGACTTCAATGTCTTAACTCATGATCATTGGACTCAACTTGGCAGACCACCACTTCAACCCACTAATGCGAAATTAAGCCCATATGGGGCCCATTCCTACGCACTTCTCAGTAAGTGCAAGGCCGGCGTTTCTATCGAGTTTGAGACTATCCCAATGATTTTTTACGTGTTGCCAAATGCTAAAAACGCAGGCATGGAGTTGCTGATGGGGCGAACTTTCAAAAATCAGATTCACTGCAATGTTGATTATGAGTCGCAGCACATCCACCTCGCAATAGGCAATGTTCGCATTGTCACAGCTTTCAACAAGGGCTGCGCGACCTCATCACTATCCGCAACACCACCGGTAGAAATATCGATAACCAAGTCCAGGGAGGGGGGTAGTGCGCGGCCGCCACCTCCCAGATTTCATGAATCCCAGTCCACAACAACAAAACCTAAGGCCCAACAGCCTAGATTTCAATGGCAGCCTAAGCAGTCGCAACCGCCGCCTAAGAATCGATGCTCCTATCCTCATAAAACCAAAAACTCTAAACCTAGGAGGCCAAGATGCAGTGACAGAAAGCACCGCATGATCAAGCAAAGATGGGTCCCTAAAGCCCTCTTGCATGCGCAAGGCTACTATGTGGGCAACACTTGGCTATGGATCCCTAAGGCCTACACGGCCAAAGGCACTACTCATACGCCGCCCTCAAGCTTGATCAACCCAAGTCCCATAAACCCTCCAAACCATAAGTCGCAGTGCTCTCCAAAACCATAGCCATCCGACTCATCCACGCCTAAACCCAAGAGAGTCACACAAGCCTATTGGCCCAAGCAACAAACTCCATCACAAAAGTCATCACCTGACCAAGTCAATTCGACTCCCCAAATCCAACTTGAATGCAGCATTCCGTCCGTCGTGGCTTCTCCTAATCCACCAATAATCCAAGCACCCCAACCGTAGACTCAAGAACACTCCCAACCACAACTCTTCGCTGTCACAAGCTCTGGTTCTAGCAAACCTTGACCACCCGTCAGCCTTACGCCCTCCTATGAATGCAAATCCTTTTTAGTGCTGGCCGTCGACCTCGCAGAGGACACCGAGGATGACGTGGTGGAATGCATTAAACGACTAGACACCACCTTCATGTCGCTAGTACTAACCTACGACTTCTTGGACTTAGGACTATTGGAGGAACCCTTTGCAACTAAAGTTAAAACGATGCCATGCTCATGGGAGACCTTTGAATTTGCATTCGCAAAAGCTTCTCGCTCCGCTGTTGAATTGCTCAACAGCGAGATCTCCAAGGAGCAAGCCATCAAACAGTGACTCATCACGTCATACGATCAGCGAACCATTTCTACTATCATTGATTAAGAAATCACAGCGTTATCAAAGCTCAGTGATACTGACTCCCCATTCTTGAGCCATTGGTACACTCTTAGGCTGTAATGGGAAGTTGAAGGGTGCCGCATAATGACCAACGCTGAGCAGTGCTGCGCTATCAAAACAACGGAATATGACCCCACATATGTCGCGCCAACCTTGAATAGAGTGTTAACCACTCTTTGGGGCCGACCCAGGGAAGAACACATCAAAGGATACCCCTACCTCGACCGCTTGTTGACTGAGAAAGAGTTCCACATTGCTAGCCGTGTCAACTCTGGTGACTTCCTAACAAATGTTCTCACATACATCACGCAAGTGGGGATTCAACCCTTTGATCTGGACTGCGAAGCTCACTTAGAATACAATCCCCAGTTCTATGATTGGCTCCTTCACAAGTAACTCCTACACCACCATGTCGAATGCCCTTGCCCTTCTGACCCTAAATCCTAGGAAGGATTCTTCTCAAGCTGGAAGGGGAGGGGGTAAGGTGAATCAAATCAGGCCAATCAAATCAAAATTAGTGAAACACATAAACATATATTATGAAAAACAGATGGGGTAGGAAAAAGGGCATGGAAACTTTGAAGTAAAGGGCAAAAAGTCAAAGTCTGAAAATGAAAATCTACATCGGTTCTTAATGAATTCATTCAAAAAGCATAGAGTTTTTCTTTTTTAGCAATCAACAAATTACTATGTGGAAAGCACTAATGAAAATTACGGTTTATGACAAGAACATAAAATGTCGCAACAAGACCGTGCCAACAGACTCCCGTTCATGGAGGAGGAAAGAGCGCAGTATGGCATATCCCTAGGAAACTGCACCTACAATCAACTGAAGTTTCGGATCATCCGGAACATCGAAGAAGTAGTGTCCAAGGAGGAGGCAGTCAAGAGAGTTGTCGAGCAGTGCAACCTCACCAAGTACCTGGAGAAATTTGCGCAAGAGCCTGACTACACGAAGTGTGTGGAGTTTCTTAGGACATACGACCCTGACTAGGAGTGCGGCACCGTGACGGTGGGAAGGGGAGAAAATGCTAAACAGGTAGTACAGGTGCACTTGAACCCAGCCTTGGTGGAGAAGGCATTGGGATTGGAACCGAAGATAGAGAAAAAAGAGAAAAGGGATGTCTACACCATGCTGAAAATGAAAAGAGAGGAGCTGCTAACCAATGACGGTATTAGCATCCACGACATCCTTGATGTTGAAGCCAGGCTACAGGCAAAGCTAGTGCATGCGCTCTTCTCTAGACAGCACTACAACGACTTAATGCATCAAATCAGAGTGCTTGTGCTGGAGAATGTAGCAGCCCACACCTTAGATGAGGTCGACTGGAAAAGGTATGTCTGCAAAACCATTGACCAGGCGGCTAAAGCACTGGCTTTGGGAAGTATGCCAGCAGGTGGAGAGTCTCCAGCTTCCAAGGCCACAGAAAGGAAGAAGGCCTCGTCCAAGGCCTCATTTATCGACTACGCAAGCATTTTGAGTATGCTCATCCAGGAGGCAGTAAAAGAGACATAGAATGCAGAAGAAGGAGAAGGAGAAGCGCCGGATAGGTCGCCCCCTCACCAAGACAAAGAAGGGTCCACCGACAGAACCGAGACCGAGGAAGAAGGGGAAGAACAGAAAAGCAAGAAGACGACCAAGAAACCCAAGAAGAAAACAGCCCAAAAGAAGAAAAAGGATGACGAAGGCCGCAAGAAGGAGAAAGAGGACTTGGAAAGGGCCAAAAAAGAATTCCTTAAGGAGGCCAAGGAGAGGGAGAAGAAGAAGAAACATGAAGAAGAAAAGGAAAAGGAGGAATTACAGAAGGTAAAGAAGGCGTTAAAACAGGAGGCTGAGGAGAGAAAAAAGAAGGAAAAGGAAGAAAAAGACAAAAAGGAGGAAGAATGCCAAAAAACAGAAGCAGAAAGGCAAACAAAAGCCGCTGAGAAGAAGAGGAACTAAGAAGAAAGGAGGAAGAAGACTTGGCTGAGGCTACACGTCGGTCTATCGAACAACAAAGCCGGGCAGATGAATTGGGGAATCTGAGCCCGCAAAGAGAAGAAGGGCCTAGTTCTAGCACACAGGCACCGGAAATCGTGCCGCCCATTGTCATTGGGGGTAAGGGCAAAGCCCCAATTCACCCGATTTCTCCCCTCATGGTGCCTCCCACCGAACCAACCACCATCACCCCTAGCATCCCGGACCAGTGCCGATGTTTTGAATTTCGTGGCATGGATGCAATACTTCATCAACAAAGAAATGGCCTAGGGACAAAGCACCGAAACTGTGGCCACAGGGCAAAAGAGGCCAGCCACTGATGCAGAATCAAGGCAAGACCCTAAATGGTAGAAGGTGGAAGCCTCAACATCACCAATCCGCACAACGATGACGCCATCAGCTAACTACGACAAGTACGTTGCCGAGCTACTCTCCCAATTGGAGAAAGCTAAGGAGGAATGAAAGATAGCTGTGGCTGAGTTGGCGGCTGAAAAGGAGTCAGTAAGCTGCCTTCCAACTCAACAAAACTAGAATGATAGCCATGCAACAAAGGGAGATCTCGGATCTCAAGCAAGAACTGAAGGCTAAGGATGATAGGGAAGAGCATTGGAGGTAGCTACTAGACGATGAAACACAGGAACTTGTGAAAATGCAGAGAGAACACAAGCTCCTGATCATGCAGTATGAGGAGCTCATTGCAAAAACCGCCAAAGTTGAAGCGCTTATAGCTGAGCTCAATTCCAGGGACAAGGAAAGAAAATAGAACATGGAGCAGCAGTAGAATGAGTTTCCCTGACCGATCAGCTGAACTCCAAAAAAGAAGAACAGGAGAAACTAGTCAGAGAATGGGAAGCCAAGAACAAAGTCTCACAACCCTGGCTCTAAGGCAAGGAGAGAGCCTAGAAGAGATGAACAAGAGAGCAGAGGAGTGGACCATGCAGAATGAAAGAAGGGTGAAGACACTAGCACGACGCCTTGCTCTAGTGGAAAAAGAGAAGATCATCGCAGAGAACAAGGAAGAAGCCGCCCAGGTGGCCCTTGGTGCCCAAAAAAAGGCCTTCCTCAACACAATCATGGACACCACCTGCCCAGAGGAGGGAGAATCGTTGGAGGTGGCACAAAAGAAGCTTAACATTGCACGCAGAGCCCTGCATGCAGGACTGCAGATGCCACCCCAACCTGTGGAGGTTAGACTGAGCCTAGAAGAGCAAAGAAAATATCTACTGTTGGCCGGCCTAACCCCCCGGGAAATAGATGCCATAGGATTTGAAGAGGGAGCACAACAAGGAGACCGGCAGGGGGAGGAAGCAGAACTCGAATTTGACATGGGCAAATTCAGAGAGGATGTGATCCCACAACCCCCCTCGCCGCAGTCTCAAGAGCAACAACAGGAGGACCCATCTGCAGAGAGACAAGCCGCACTTAAAGAGAGACGCAGGAAATTAGTCGAAGAAGCTAGGAAGTAGTTAAGGGCCAAGCCAACCGTGCAGCCATCTGCACCCCTCCCATCTTGCCCTGATGACATCCTAGCTGGATTCCACGCAGAGCTAGTGGTTTGGGAGAGACAAGAAAAAGAAAAGGATCCATTCACCTTTAGCTTTCTCCTACCCAACAGCCTGCGAAGGGTCTTGCCACTTAAGGTGATGGAGGTGATCGCGATTGGTGGCCGACTAGGGGCAAAGTGGCTAGAAGAGAGAGAGAAGACCCCCACCTCTTGGGGAACTGAAAAGGCCGACTACTGGCAAAACAAAGTTTTTTAAGTTCCACATATAGTACAGGGATATAAAAGCCAACCCATGTGGAGGAGGCGAGTATGCGACATTAGTATGCTTGCTTGGATGGCATTTTGTAACACGTTGCCCTTCGAGAGGAACAACCCCACATACATGGCATACCCTCGAAGGGTAGGTGTGGAATTTGATGCCACCCTCCACGGGCGTTACGACTTTCCCATTATCTATAACTCCAATGTAGTATCCTTCGAACATGCCCTCCTCTTTAGCTTAGAAAGCCTAGATGACTCTATGACGCACTTCCTCGTAGATTTCTCTTCATGCCCCGATCCAACTTTTGTAACTACATGTAACTACCTTAGATTACTTAAGCTATTACTTAAGCAGGACCTGACTCCACAAGAGCGTGGCCTGCCTCCCCTCTTCTTCAGCCACCCTAACGCCATTGACAGCTGTGCCATGGCTTGTCTAATGATAAGGGCTAGTCTCCTCACCTCTTTTTTCCTAGCCCTCCTAGAAGACATGAATGATAGCCAATTTACTAGATGCAATCACCCTTTCCTCTCCACCACCTCTCTCCATGTCTGCATGAATCTGAAAGGATACTTTCAAAGCTACCAATTTTTGAGCAAATCTATCCGACCCCCTTCCCCTCCTCATTCAGATGAAGAGAATTAGGCCCTGGCTATCATTCCACTATTGTAACTTTAAAAAAAAAAAGTAAAAGCGAAGAAAAGAACAGCATGAAAGGAAAAGCACGAAAAACACTCTCCACTGTGACTGGACAACATAGCCCACTTGCAGAAGCACTTACCACCACATAAAGCATGATCACTGCACCTAGGGGTTCTCAAGTTAGGTGTGCCCGGTGGCTTCGGTCAGCCGGCTCCACTCCTAAGCCCCTAGCCCTTTTGCTCCCCCACTTCACGCTTAGGGCACATCAAGGGCAAGACATATCTAGGGAGGTAACACTCGCCTATGGTTAGACCTGCCACCCTAAGCCACTTGCACCGCACCTCCCTTGGCACAAATGGGGTCCTCAAGTGTGGGACATCACCCAGGCTTGCCTGAGTTAGACCCACCTCCCCATTCCGGTAGCAGGAGCACAATGCACTAACACAATGAGGTAGGCACTCCCCTTAGGAACATCACCGTACCTTCTCCTTTCAGGCATCACAAAAAGAAACAAACCACCAACTTCAGAGGCCCCCGTCAACCACGCAATATCCATTTGGCTTCTCCGACAAAAATCATTTCACAGCTTCCACAAGCACCCGAGTCTCCAAGTGGCCCTCACCTTTACACCACTTGGCCAATTGCCTGCCAACCTACAACAACACAAAAGTGCCATGGGACTAGCACCCGTCTAGGAGGGGATAATGTTAACCCCAAGTTGAAATGGTAGAAAAAGGAAGGAAAAAGTAAAAAAAAACATAGAAAAAGAGCAAAGACATGTAGGCGACCTCCAAAGCTAAGTCGGGGCAAAAAGCGCAATTCTAAATGAAAGGTGCCTCAAAAAACTTGGAAAACTCTTGTAAAAGAGCGCCAGGCTCCCTCCTGTGCCAATTGTAAAATATTAGACAGGTGTATGCTAGAGGCATGAAGCAAGAAGAGGGAATTAGAAAAAGGGACCTTGCCACAATGGCCGGTCATGTAAAAAGGGATAGGCGCCCATGGGATTTTTAGGGTTTGTATATATAAAGTTCAAAAAGTGAATGGAAGCTCATTCTTTGGTGTGTGGCTAACAAGAGCTCTCTTCTTCTTCTCTTCTCCTCATCTTCTTACTTGTGTGTGCTCTTGAGAGAGGGAGTGTGAGAGTGTGAGGGAGTGAGTGTGTGAGAGTGAGGGATCAAGAGGGTGAAGCTCTTCACCATTTCCTCTTCTCTTCTTCTCTTCTCTTCTCTTTTCTCGTGTGTGCGGCTATGGAGGATGGAGCTTGGAGATGGAGGAGGCTTGAGGATGCTTGAGCTCGCATCTAGGATCGTGGAGCTACCAGGGTGTGCTAGAGAGGAGGCAACTCGTATCGGCATCAAGGTAAGCTCAAAACACTCATAGGATCAATGGCATGTCGGCTAGGTGAGAGATAGCCATTAGAGCTCCTTGAAACACTTGAAGCAATAAGTAGTCTGTGGGTCTTGGCGGTTGAGCGTGAGCTCCCACTACACAAGGCCATGCAAGAAGTATTATAACTGGGCAGTAGATGGGATAGGGATAAAGGCATCCAATTTATGAAAAACCTCTTTAATCTTCTTGATATAAGCTCGTATATCTTCATGCGGTTCTTGGCGTGTCAAATTCAACACATGCAACCAATATTGGCCACCCTTCTCAGGGGCAAACTCAATTTGGAAGGCTTCATAAAATAAGTCCGCAGTGGTTATGGTTTCGACCTCAAGGCCGTGATACCATATAGCT
The DNA here is from genome assembly GCF_053477565.2 of Lygodium microphyllum. NCBI lineage: Eukaryota > Viridiplantae > Streptophyta > Polypodiopsida > Schizaeales > Lygodiaceae > Lygodium > Lygodium microphyllum. The sequence goes on from NC_141139.1 coordinate 174,630,534, forward strand.
GCCCTTCCCTTCAGGGCTATGTTGAAGAACATCATTAGATGCCCTTCCTCTTGGATGCGACAGTTAAACATCAGCTTTTGGAACTCCCTTATATGAAGCTCCACATCCTCTTCCACTAACCCATTAAAAATGGGTAGGGGAAAACCTAAGGCTGGCAAATCTGTTGTTCTTGCAGGCATTGCAATAGGTTGCACCATGGCAATGATCGGATTTGCTAATGGAACTGGGACAGGTAGAGCTGTCATACCACTGAAGTGGGAAAATTAATCGGGAGGGGAGAAGTACTAGAAATTCCACTTGCAACAAAATGTTCATGGTAGAACCCACTGGGATTGACCTGAATTTGGATTCCTAATGGCCAAGGTCTCTTGATAGCATTCTAGCATTGGGTCCTAGACATCCTGCTTTACACAAAGATACCCAAGCCGAAGCAGACACATGCTGCACTTGGTTCAAAGAGAATGGGAAATGAGAGGGATGTGTCACTCAATCTCTCTACCCATAGGGCATAGTCCCATTCCAGTCCCCTAAAATGGCATGAGTTGGGTTCTAACCTAACAATCCCTAATGGTCATACGATGGTAGAACCTTGTGAGAAGCCTCCCAATTCTCTAGGACCACCCTGCACCTATCATGGATTCCACCCACCCGCTTCCCTCAATAGGTATTCTTTAGTTATCTAATTAGGTCCTACCACATTTACGTGTGACATTTAAAATCTGTTGTCTTAACTAAGCCTTTTAGGGAATAGGGCTTGTTCACATAACTTATGGCACTGACACGAAAATAGCTCAGGCAAGTTCCTTGGAAGTAAACTTTATGCTAACAATTTAGCTGAGGTACAAGTTCCGTCCATAGGACGTTTCCCATGATATGTAAGGACATGCCTTATTTTTCTCCACGTTTTGCACTTGCACTAGTAATAAAAGGGCCTTGAAATTCTATCTCGAGTTCATGCAGATCATTGAGTAGGACCGAAGAGGTAGGGAATTTACAACCAGAGACCCCTGGCATCCGAGCATCCTCCTACATTCAAACTAGTCCACGAAGAAACCTCTCGGGGTGGGTTCCGTCCGTGTATTCCCCTCACGGCTATTTAGAACCCCCTTGGACAGGGTTGACGGCCAGCTAGGGGTGGTTTGGTGCACCCTCCATGAATTTAACTTGATTCATTATATCAATTTCTTATGTGAGCTTGGGTCATACAATCCTTTCACAGACACTGAACCTAAATTTACAAGCACAAACAATAATGGAGGTGAGTGCTCAAAACATTTGCTAAGGTGGAGTTCCTATTTTTGATGCTTAGAATTCCCCCTTTGGATTTTTTTTCCTGGCCTTGGTGTCAACTACAATGGACTTCTAAGGGGTAGGAAACACCCTCGTTCCAACCCTCATTACTATGCGATAGGAGATAGCATTTATTCAATTGGGTTTATATCCAATAATTCCTGGATGGTAATTGCCATGATTTTCTAATCTTTGGACCAAGGTTTCTCATCTTGAGATCATAAGTTCTAGATGATTCAATCTAGGATTCAAATTGGTCATTTGGTAACCATTTTTCTCCTTAGAACTTTATCGGGTTCCTAAGTTTACCCTAGGGTTTCATTCCCTCAAGATTTCATAACAGAAGCTTTTGTTCCTTCCTCCCGCAAGCCAAGGGTAAACTAAGCCCTTTGCAATCCTTGAGTAGTTGCGAGCATCGAATGTCATGTGCGAAATGGTCATTCTGACATTCGAGTTTTATTGTGTTGACATTGAGTTGTATCATGGTTTATAATGATACTTCTAAGAGTGTTATTGGACTTATCATAGCTAGTTACTAGGATAGGGACCTATGAGCATGTTTACTTGATTCTAAGTCATTCTATGATCGTAGCATTAATTTGACTTATTTACAGTTAAACCCTAGTCTTACTTATCATTTAGGATTTCATTTATCGAACTGGCTCTTACAATTAAGTTTAACAATTTACATGTGCATCTTAAATCTATCTTTTAAGATGAATCTCTATCATGTAGTGCACTTGAAACTATCCACGATGCCACGCAAATCTAGATGCAAGTCTTTCTTGAGTTGATGGTACAATGCGGAGCTTCTATTCTTGAAAATTCATTTCAATGAATTTATGCAAATCATAAATTGTGACTTATGTTTTTAAGTGCAAGGTACATGAATTCATCATGCCTAATCTAAATGCAAGCTAATTCTCTTAAGGGTTTAAAGGATGCAATTGTCTTACATGATCTTGTATATTTATATATATTGGCAATCTAAGATGCATTTGCAAAATTTGTGCCTAATAGTCAATTTAGTATTGGAGACAACCCATAAATTCTTAATCAACTCGTAGCATATCATGACCATCATGAACTTGAATCAAACCTATGCATCTACCTTTCCAGTTATACAAGTTATGTGACGCAAAAGTATGATTCCTTTCTATGCTAATTACAATCTATCATTCCGTTCATAGGACAAGACACCATAGTGGCACTGAGTTTTGGAGTGAAAAATTGGCATTTATACTCGATAACCCATTTGTGTTAGCGGTGGCATATTTTCCCAATCCTCCTTCCGTGGTTGCGGCCTTTTTGATTACTTGGGAGAATTTGCACTTCGGGGCCATTTCGGAGCTTGGAATGCGGGCCTTCTCTTCTCTTGCTGCACTCATTTGTGCTAGAATTCCCCATGCTCTGCTTTGGTTCTAGCAATGTTTTGCCAAATAGAGGGGTGGTTGATAGAAAAACCATAAGAATAGCAAGGGAGGGAGGGTACTTGTGATCTCTTTTCAAGAGAGGGGGGGAATAAATTTCCTTGAGCCTTCTTCTCTCTATCTCCCTCCTGTTCTCAGACTCTCTCTCTCCCTCTCTCTCTCTCTCTCTCTCTCTCTCTCTCTCTCTCTCTCTCTCTCTCTCTCTCTCTCTCTCTCTCTCTCTCTCTCTCTCTCTCTCTCTCTCTCTCTCTCTCTCTCTCTCTCTCTCTCTCTTACAGGGGCCGGAAACAAGGGGGAGAAAATATTAACGTGCTATCCTCTCCTTAAAGGGGGGTGAGTTTTATAGGGGCAGAAGGGTATTATTGGGGGGGGGGGGGGGGGGGAGCATCGTGATATGGAGGCCTTAACTTCATCTGGGTAGCCAGATTGGCTGTCACCATGTAAGCTACTCCTAAGGGGGAAGAAGGGATAGTGGGGAGTGGAGGTGGCACATGTGTGCCTGTCCTCCCCATCATTATTTGCATCATTGTCCTAATCTTCATCTACGTCCCCGTCATACTTGTCAACCTTGCTGCTATCACCTCCAGCTCCCCGTCATCTTGTACTTCATCTACTTTGACTATTACTACAGCTTCGCCGTCATCCTCTTTTTCTTTATCCTCGATGACTACTACTGCAGCTCCCCCTCCCTCCACTAGCTGGCGGCGTCTACAGGGGGGAGACGTTAAATTTTTTTTGATTAATTTGATAAGAAGGGGAGGGAGGGTCTTATGGGTTGTTACAATGACTATGGTGGACATTGCAACAATGGCAACATTACTTTTCCATTTTGACAACAATGCTTTCCAAACAAAATGGACCCTTGTACACGAGTCTTGCATCTCCACAACTTAGCTAAACACCTCTCACATATTTCAAAAAGTCTCCCCATGGAATGCACATCCGGCTCTTGAAATAACAGTACCATTGTTGTTGGATGAACATCCATTGTTGCAAGCAATATATGTAAAAATGGAGTACAATCCACCATATTGGGGATCAAAATTAATAGTATTATTAAGATGTGACTCATTAATCACAGAATTTTCCACATTGCGATGATTCCTAACATCACAACCATTTGTTGATGTTAAACTATTAGGCATAATATGATCAACGTGCATCATAGTCAAATGTATATCAATATGTTGTTCAATTGGCTCATTATCCTCCTTTACAATTTCAACATGATGAGATACACTCTTATAAACCACTCCATTATGATTTCCTCCATTTTAGTAGTTAGACATTGAAACATTATTAACATGTGACTCAAAAGTCACATGATTTTCCACATTCTTGTGCTTCTAGCCATTACAACCATACATCGATGGTGGCAAAGCATTAGTCAAAAACTATCATTGAGCCAGCTCATTATTGCCACTTGCAATCTCAATGTGAAAAGGTATACTCTGAACATTATGCATCCTCTAGTGAAATCCCCTAATGGTTATATGTAATACCCTGCCCGTGCTTCGCATAGGAATACCCCCCCTTTTTGGTTAAAAATAACAAAATTATTTTAAAATCTTTTTCCCCTATCGTCGCTGACAAGTGGTGGGGGGGGGAAAGAAGAGGGATGACATCGACGAGGGAGACGTCGCCGAGGATGAAGATCGCAATAAAGGAGAGAATCGATGATGATGAAGGCCATGGGCCTACCCATCCCTGTCTCCCTCAACCAGTTGCAGCCAATTGGGAGGCTGCGAGCGCCATGCAGAATAGGTGGTGCCCATCGCCACCACCACTTCACCTTTCCCCACATTCCCCCCCAATTATAACCCCCCTCCTATTATAAAAACCCCCATTCGTAAAGGAAAGAGGGAGGTAGCACCTCTCCCCCCCCTTTTCTACTAGGAGAGATAGAGAGAGAGGATGATAGGGAGGGAAAGAGAGAGAGAGGGAAAGAGAGAGAGGGTGAGAGAGAGAGAGGGAGAGAGAAGGTGAGGGAGAGAGGGAAAGAATATTCCAAGGCTCCTCCCCTGTTTCCCCTCCTTAGAGGGTGTCCACATGTGTTCTTTCCTTCCTCGTTGGCCGCAATCCTATACCCTTTTCACGAGATTGTCCTCCACCCCACAAGCTTGACTTTTCCCCAATTGGCCCCCGCTAATTGAGTACACGGGGCGGAAGTATTGTGTGATTCGCGTCTATAGGAGACGAAGATCAAGAATGGCCCCCAAGCAGAAATTGTTGCATGCAGATGGCAATCCCTCAAAGAGCAACGGAGCTTCGAGCGAGGGCATCACTGCCAATCCAACTGCGATACTGGTTGGTTGGGCTACATGCAACAACAACTCTAGAGCAAGTGAAGAGCTCAAGGATTAGGAAACCCTAAGTCAAAGGAAAGACCCGATGCTTCTGCACTTGTTGGGAAGAAGGTTGGGTATGAAGCAATGTAAGTGACAAATAGAACTTATGTCTTGTACAATACTTGAAACCGTAACATATGCCTTAGCCAAAAGAAGGGTGTGTTAAGTAAATTTTACATAGAACCGCTCCTGATCCCAAGGGGGAGAGCAAATACACAATGAAAAGGTTATCGTGACTATTCTTGCAATGTTTGGGAAATGATACCATTGTTTTTGTCGATTGATCAAAACGTACTAAATGCTTTTGCATTAAACTGATTGTTTGGATATGATTGGAGGGTTATTCCAAGTGCTTGTGTTTGACAGTAAATGCATGGTAGAGGTCTGTGATGACAAGTTGCCATGGGGATAAAGGAATGTTTCCTTGGAAAATGATATTAGGGTTCATTGCCTTGATTGTGCTTGATTCTTAATTGGATTAATTAAGGAAGGATATTTTGCGTGGGTGGATTATCTCCAAGGTCACGCTGCATTTCATCTTGAGAGGGCACTTCTCGATTCACGGGTCAAAGATCTAGTGGTGAAAAGGCCCACCATGGAAGTTGTGTCTCACTCCTAAGTTGCTTGGGGTTAGTGGAGCTCTGGACACCCCTTGCCTAGTCCGGAACAGAGTTATAGACTACCATGATCCCAACATCTAGGGCGTTGGAAGATCTTATTTTAGATAATGGATGGAAATTATGGTGTCATGTGATTTGGACTGGGTACTTCTGTTGGACAGAAGGGATATATAGACAAAGATTAACTTGAAGTAGTGGTAGTAGTAGTGGTGGTGGTTTTCTTGTTTGTTGTTGTTGTTGTTATAGTAGTTTTGTTTCTTTTTTTGTTTATTGTTGTTTAGTTTTTTGTTTGTTATTGTTGTAGTAGTGGTAGTACTAGTTTTTTTAATTCTTTTCTTGTTTGTTGTTGTTGTTGTTGATCTTTCCTCTATTCTTATTTATGGTAGTGGTAGTGGTAGTGGTAGAGAGAGAGAGACAGAGAGTTGTTATGGTGGTCGTTGTCATCGTAGTCGTGATTGAAGTACTAGTACTAGTACTAGTACTAGTAATAGTAGTTTTCTTGTTTGTTGTTGTAGTAGTAGTAGTAGTTTTTTTTCTTTTCTTATTTATTGTTGTTTAGTTTTCTTGTTTTTTGTAGTAGTAGTAGTTTTTTCTTCTTTTCTTGTTTATTTTTATTGTGGTAGTAGTAGTAGTTGTTGTTGTTTTTTTTCTTCGTTTCTTGCTTATTATAGTGGTAGTGGTAGTGGTAGCGGTGGTCATGGTCGTAGTCGTAGTCGTAGTCATGGTCGTAGACGTAGTTGTAGTCGTCGTAGTCGTGGTTGTAGTAGTAGTAGTAGTTTTTTCTTATAGCTACCTTGCGCTCCTTGGGTTTTTTCCACTAAAGAAGAGCGCATTTTGAAGTAAATAGTCAAGTCTATCTACACTCTGACGGGTATGATGCGTTCTCTCAGGTTTGCGTTTTCTAAAGATGACCAATTATCAGGGCTAAAATCCCATGATTGGCATAAGATATGTCAGGTTTGTACTACGAATGGATTGTAAGTGGTCTGCGCATTTTGCTATTTGGAGTGTAGTCATTGTTCATAATGCTTTCTCATTTGTGGCAATTTGTACTACCAATCCCGATCGTAAGATATCTTACTCCAAAAATACGCGAAAAAAAATTATAGGTTGTCGACTTTAGTGCAATGGATCTCATAGAAGGAGATTAAGATGTCCTCTATTGAATCCACGAGGTGGGGAGTAGTGGAGATTATCTATCTATTTGAGAAATACCTGCCTACCAACATGCTCACTATACAAATCCACCTTCTTGTAGATGAAGTGGAGATTGCTGGACCTGTCCATACGCGATGGATGTTCTTCTTGGAGCACTTCATGAAAACCTTGAAAGGCTTTGTGCGACAACGAGCTCGGCCAGAAGGTAGCATGGATGAAGGTTGGTTGGTGTCTAAGGCGCTAGTGCATATTTCACAATGGCTACCAACAGTGGATCCAGACAACAATATGCTATGGTCGCTGAAGGATGATGATAGACTGACCGGAGATGTAGTGGTTGGAAATGGGGCAGAAAAAATAATGGATGCTGCAATGGAGGAGAAAGTGAATCGCTTTTTTATGTTGCACCATGCCTCTATGGAGACGTGGCTCACTAGGTACGAGCAAGCTAGGCAAGATCGAGTGGAAGTGCGATCTAAATTTCAATGTAGTACATGCCATCGACCGATTCGATATCCCAAGGGCATGGAGGAGATGCCATGGTTTATGTCAATGCGATGGTTGCATGGAGCTTTGACCGTAGCATCTCGCGAAGCGGCGGAGGTCTCAACCGAGGAGTGGGAATTCTCAAGGGGATATAGTCCAAAGGTGATGATGTGTTTAGGGTTTGTCATATCTATATTTTATATGCGACAACTAATTGAGTGTTTCAATGTACAGTACAAAATATATAGTGTAGCGTGGTCGCCCAGATGGCATTTCTGCATGGAGCATATTGACAAAATGTGCTCCACAACAGACTTGGTATCATGGCAAGGTTTGAGCAAGAGAGCCGATGATGAGCAATGGATCCAAACACGGTTATAGATGAGATGGAGTATTTTGGAAACTTGTAAAGTATTGTTATGGTGGATTATCGTAGCTTCTCCATGATACTATTTGATGTGCAGTGGTTCAAAGTGGTACTTGAAGGAGCTAGAGCAACACTTCGTCGAGGTCCATCTAGATTTTTTGAAATAGATTTTGAAAAAAATGGACGGATTTGCGCGACACCTTTGTGTTGTCGGCCCATTGTGAATAGGTGCATGAACTCATTTGTTTGTTAATTATTATGACATGGTACATGTCACAATAGTTAAATCTCTCTTGTACGTGTTTGTGAATATGCAATCCTCTATCCAAACCCCTGATAACCTCGATGGTGGTATGTTATACCTTCAGCTCCTCGAAGTGCAAGAGTATATGATCAAAGCGATGTTCTGAGTATAGATGAGGACAATATGCAAATAGAGGGGTTGATATTGCAAGGGGTTGAGGCCACCGAAATCTTGGAGCATATAGAGGAGCCAGCATCGGGTAACAATGATGGTATCAAGAATCACGTGGTGGGGGGACTTGCTCAAGATGTTGCGCCGAACACACATGCACAAGGAGAAGCTCACTCAAGAGACAAGAAGAGAGATGGAGGCCAAAACGTTTTCTTGCTGGTTTCTTCTTCTTCTTCCACACACTTTACAATGTACACAAAGTATAGATAAGATACAACATAAAGGAAAGTGGCCTACTAAGTCAAACAATGCATAACTGACTACTCTAGTCGACTGGCGCTATAATTATGCCAACTGTAAATAGATGTAACAACCTAAATATAATAAGTAATGAGTTAGTGGCCATGTGAGAGTCATAATGACCACTGACGTGCTAAGTGTAGACGTGTGGACCCATCTAACCAGGCGGTCCATCATTAATGTCCGCATGTGTTGAGCTTGTCATCTCAACATATGGAAATACAGGAGTCCAAGAATTCTTTGAGAACGAGGTGGACTCATCCTTTTGTGGTGACATGTCTATTGACCTTCTAGTTTATGCCGAGTTATGTCAAGAGATTGATATGGGACCATAGAATACTTCATACTTGGAGCATCCACTTACTCAATTCGTTGACGAAACGCTTATAAGGGTACATAAGATATGTATTTTAAGTAAGATCATTTTTTAAAGATTTGTATTACCGTGCTTTGTATGATTTAAATTGATTATGCTAACATCATTTTTTGTATGTGCAGGTGACCTTTGTGGATACTTAGATCATCAGGATGAGTCGAGGGATGAGCGATAAGGAGTTGTAGGATATCTTCACGTGCATGTCTCCAAATCAGATGGCGAGATTTAGAGACATGGCGGACCAGGAGCCTATCTCGGACATCGTCAGGCCACTCTATTAGATCTACTTCGACGTGATCTGATGCTTTAGTTTCGAGCAGATGAGGTCGACGCTGCAGACTTGGGCTAGACAGAGGGATTGCTTCAGGGGAATGCTACAGAGATCCGGATGCAGTAACCTCATGGTCAACTCGGGATATAGGTGCCACTACTCGCCCTCATGGAGGTTCCAAAGAGCGTGGCTTAGGTGATTGCTGTGGAGACACGAACGTGGTGTTTCCGTCTCGTCATTCTGCTGGAGTTGCGTCACCTCCAGAATTTGTCACACCTATGGAGATGTCTACTCCAGTCACTCTGGCTTTTGCTCAGCCGTCCACAGGTGGCACCCCTATGGGTGCTACTCCGATAGATACTACCCCGATTGGTACACCAGATGTACAGGGGTCTCCTAGATATGCCTAGGAGCGTGGTCACAAGTGGGAGAGAACCCATCTTAGGCATACCCCAAAGGGATATGCCTACCTTATAAATGATAGGTCAGGAGCCATCATCATGAATGATGAGGAGAGGACAGTGATGGCTTGCATGAGAGAGTTGTGCCAACAAGTTTTTCGGTACAACATCTTGGATCATTGGAAAAATATACCGGAGGGGAGCAAGGACTACATATAGCATCCTTGCATGAGGAGTTTTCGGTACCAACCACAACAGATAGGTTTTCTACGGGTTGGATGATGGAGTGCATGCGTGCATATATGTCACACAGATGATCGAACGCATGCAAGGCACTCAAGAGTGGGACTGCAAAGCCCGAGTGGCTAGACGCGGATGACTGGCGCCGACTCGGGGAGGAGGCTACTGATTCTCCAAGACATTGGAGACAACAGCACGAGGTGGTGAGGGCACGACTAGAGGCTAGAGTGGTCCATCATCTTGGGAGTGGTGGCGGCCACAGGACATATTTGGAGGACTTTGTAAGTTTTTCTTTTATTTTTCTTGCTTATTTTTTTGCAATATCCTTTGTACTAACAATCGTGTTTCTTACAGTTAGTATTTTGTTTTCTTTGCAGCACTCCATTACAAATCGCGATCCGATCGTCCTTGAGACTCGATATGCAGAGAGGCAGGGTCTCACTGCATTGATTGACCGATTGTATGGACGCGGCGACCCTATAAGTCACTCATCATTATTGTATGGTGGACTTATGTGTAGTTGTTTCTTTTTTTGCAGAGTCCGTTCAATGCTCCTTTTTGTGGCGGGATGAGCTTTCGGATGGCGATGATCTGTAGCTCGCCCTTGGATCCCTGGAGCTCACACACCCTTATTTTTTGGTCACGTGATCTGTGTAGACATTTTCTATGTAGTAGTGATATCTTGCCATGATTGTACAGTCGCTTTCATTATGCGATCATGTATTTATTTCATGTATCAGTGTTATGATTTAAGGACACTTTGTCTTTACTTGCTACCATGTCACAAAAAAAAATTTCACCTGTTACCATCGCTATTAGCGTCGCAAATTTACTGCACATGTCATTATTGGCATCATTATTAGCGTCGCAAAGCATCATTATCAGCAATGTTATTTGCATCGATATCACCATCTTAAATACGGCGCTGATACCAACACAAATAGCGACATTGATAACGACGCTAATACCGACTATTCTATGGCGTCGCCAATAACGACGCTTTTTGCGATGACGGGGGTAAATTTATTTATTAACATTTTCGTCGCTTTTAACGTCGATATAAGGTCTATATCTTATAGTGTTTGGGAACCAAGTTTGAGAGCTCCTTAGTGATTTGATCACTCCTGAACCTATAGCTCAAATAATAAAGTAGTATAGATTGTTTCCTCTATTGCTGCTCCATCTATTGCTTTGAGTATGGTGAAAATACATTGATTTTTGTTACAAATGTGTGAGGGTATATGTACCTTGGCTTTGGGCATGAAATCATACACTAGCAACCTTGTTTGACTTGCTATAATTCTTGTTGTTAAATTTTTTTAACCATGATAGTGAGCTATTAGGTGACACAAGTAATCAAGGAAACATTACAACAAATAATTGCTCACCATACAAGTGATACCATTGTATGATTAGATTGTCCTTATACCCATCCAAACTGATGCAACAACCATGTTGAGCGTGACATCGGCATGAGTGTAAGCATATTGTCGGCAAACTATCAAGACCATACAAATGTGACTATAGTAGTTTTGCATAACACAATCACACCACACTAAGGATCCTTCTCATGATTAGGTAGCCGTGATACTCACTTGACTCTGCTAGTCCAATGCGATTAATGAAGGGTAAACACCATGCGATTAATGAGGGATACTCACTCTTTGCTCTACTAGTCCAATGATGAAGGGTAATCACCACGTGAGCATTGACCTTAGCATATGACTCCACATTCACATGAACAACATCACACTAGCTTGCATGCTCTCCTTTACGATTGCAGATATCCCATTATGCTTGAACTCACACTAGCTTGCATGCACTCCTTTACGACTGCATATACCAAGACTACCTTGTGCTCACATAGGCTCCTCACGAGCAACATGCATACAGGCTACATCATGCCAGATATGGCCACGAATTCCAAATATATTTTCAAACTTGGGTTTCATTGCTACCATGCTTTTTGAAATAACTGTGAAAAACATTGTCGACAAAACATGCAAAATCATGTCAAAGGAGGCTACACAGGTGGAGCCTCCTTGAAGCACGTTTTGTAGTGTTGAATTTCTTAACATGCATATCATGCATCTATTCTCCATTGCACTTTCGAATATTAGAATTTTGGGGAGACAGTCGCACCGTACGGAAGGGGATGGAAGTTGATTTTAGTATTAAGGTAGTATAAGACGAAGGGTGACTTTGGAGAAAGTGATTGTTCTTCTTAATCTTCTTCTTCATCATCATCCATTAGTAATGTAAGGTGAAGCACTAACATCCAAAAATGTCATGAGTAGGAGGAGATGATATTTCTTATTCCTCTTCTTCTTTGTGCATGTCCTCATCTTATGCATAATCTTCTTAACATGTGAGCTACAAAGATCAAATTGTCATGTATGTGTATGAATAGTCACAACCTTGCCTATATATGTCGGTGCTAGATTTATTGATGTGCCACTGGTAATTCTTGTTGAGATATCGAGCTCCACTCGTGATATGCCAGGGTGAGCATTGTGCATTTATGTCACTGATGTGTCAGTTGTGCAGATGTGGTTGGTACACCGCGCATGAATAATAGCTACATGACAGCTATCCTTATCTACTCTAGTTCGTGGCTTAGTTAGTATGCCACCTTAGTTAGTTGAGTTTGGTTTGAGACCCATATATAGGGTTCTTCTATTTCTTTGTATGAGAGTTCTTTTGGCTTACATAACTAAGAAGAGGAAAACTGTTTTCAGTCTCCACCTTTGTGTGTATTCCCCCATTGTGCAAGCAAGAAAGCTACAAGTGAGACTCCTTCCTTCTCTCCCACAATCTTAACATGGTATCAGAGCCTTGTTCGTGGTAAGGATCTCAAGAAAGCAAGCCAAGCTCGCGGTGTTCTGGTAAGAGGAGCAGTGTTGCTTTCATTTTCTATTTTGGGAGCAGATCTCTACAGGTAGCACAGCCGGAAATTGCAAGAGTGCATTGTCTCAGGTTGAGACGCCCTTCGCGGTGTATTTTTAATTTGAGGCCATTTTGGGGCCTGTTTTGGATGCGGAAGTTTTCTGCACGCACTCAGGAAAAGGCCCAATTTTATGCTTTGCGACCACTGTTCTACAGCTCGGTGAAAAGTTACCACAGAAATTGCATCGTATGCTTCTGTGTAGAGACATTGGGAGTTACAAAATCATCCTTGGTTCCTGTTTATGCAAAATCGTCACTAGGAAGTGACTATGTGGTTAAATACCACTTTCGCCAGTTTTGCAGATTTGCCCTTGTGAGGGTGAAGCTGTGTTTTTTGCAGTGACAAAATTTTTTGCAGTGTTCTGTAATGGCGTCTGATTCTCTTTCATAGATTGTCACTGAAAAGCTTGACAAGAACATCTTCCAAGCATGGAAGTTTAGAATGACGAATTTCCTTATGGAAAAAGGATATTGGGAATTTGTTGCAGGAAATGAAGAAGAACCAGTTCTTCCTGATGTTCCCAATCAATAGCAAATTCAGGCATTTAAAGCATGGCATGAGAGAGCCAGGAAAGTTATGTATTGGCTGTCTATCAGCATTTCAGACTCTATGATTGTGCATATTCAGGATGCAAGTACGCCAAAGGAGGCTTGGGATACTTTGTCAAAAATGTATAGCACAAATACGCAAGCCAGGGAAATGTAGCTCAAGCAAGAGTTGCACAATGTGCAAAGAGAAAGTATGAGCATCAATGACCACCATATGAAGGTGAAGAAGATTGCAGATGCACTTGCTTCCATTGGGTCACCAATGGAAGATGATGATTTAGTCTCAGTGACCTTGAATGGTCTAGGAAAGGATTATGCACAGTTTCGAACATCCATTTCCGTCCGTGAAAGATTTCCTGATTTTGAGGAGTTGATTGCTCTTCTAATTTCTGAGGAGCAGAGAAATGGTGGTGCATCTTCTTCAGGAGGAACTTCAAAAGAAGCTGTCTTCTACCCAAATGCTGGAAGAGGTAGAGGCAGAGGTAGAGGAGGCCAATTTGGAGGCCATGGTAGAAATCAGAATATTTAGCAAACTCAAGAAAACCAGACCTATGGAGGAGGACGTGGTAACTCTAGAGGCAGGGGGAGCCAAAGAGGTCGTGGTGGATGGCAAAGAGGCCAAAATGCAAACAGTAATGTTGAATGCTACTAATGTGGTAAAATGGGTCATATGGCTAAAGACTGCTATAAAAAGCAGAATGACATCATGAATGGAAAAATGCAACAAGGAAATTATGCATCTTCTAGTAGACAGGGTGATGACAGAAATGAGCATTTGTTTATGGTGCAACACATGAACAATTCTGTGACAAGTGCAGAAGAAAGCAAAGATGTGTGGTATGTTGACTCAGGTGCATCAAACCACATGACAGGTCATGCAGAATGGATGGAGGATGCAAGGAAAATGGAAAAACGAGGATTTGTGGAGACTGGTGATGATACTGCACATCCTATTGTGCAGATTGGAAAAATTCCTTTGTCTATGCAGGATGGGAAAAAGAAATACCTGTCCGATGTATTTCATGTCCCGAATATCATGAAGAATCTGGTTTCTGTTGGTCAAATGGTTGAGCAAGGCTTGCAGGTCAGATTTAATCCTCATGGATGCTTTGTTGAGGATATGAAAAATAAAGGTCGCTTGATAGCAAAAGGAAAGAAGAAGGGCAGAATATTTACATTGGATGTAGACATGTCTGAATTGAGTGCATCAATGTTTGCACATGGGACCGATGTAGTTGCAGATATTGATATCTGGCATAAACGCATTAGTCATGTTAATGTACAGCGACTTAAATCAATGCAGGCCCAAAATATTGTTGCAGGATTGCCTAAATTCAAGGTTGCAGAAATGCATAAGGTATGTGAAGCCTGCCAATTTGGAAAACAGGCAAGGAAACCATTTCCTAGACATGTTCAAGAGAGTAAGAAGCCATTGGAATTAATCCACTCTGATGTGTGGACTACTAAAGCTGCATCTCTTGGAGGCTATCATTATTTTGTCACTTTTATTGATGACTATAGCAGAAAAGTTTGGGTGTATTTTATGAAAAAGAAAAGTGAAGTTTTTGGGCATTTCAAAACTCTTAAAGCTATGGTTGAAAAAGAAACAGGCCTGCAAATAAAATGCCTAAGGTCAAATGGAGGGGGAGAGTACCTCTCAAATGAGTTTGCAAGGTTCCTGCAGGAGCATGGCATAAAGCAACAATATTCATGCAGTCATACCCCACAAGAAAATGGAATTGCAGAAAGGAAAAATATGCATATTGGAGAGGTATCTCGTGCCATGCTCAATGAAAAAGACTTGCCAGATTTTTGTTGGGCTGAGGCAGTTGCTACAGCAGTCTACATTATGAACAGGACTCCCACTGCAGCAATACATGGGATGACTCCAGAGGAGAGGTATACTGGTAGGAAACCAGATATTTCTCATTTGAAAATTTTTTGTTGCATTGCCTATGTTCATGTGCCAGATGAGTTGAGATCCAAGTTGGATCCAAAAGCTGAGAAGTGTATCTTTATTGGTTACTCTCTGCAAAAAATAGAAAGGGTATAGATGCTATAACCCTTCTACTTATAAGTTTACAGTGAGCAGAGATGTTGTTTTTGATGAGATGAGTAGCTGGTATAAACCAATAAATGTGATTGATAATGTATATGCACAAAATGGTAATGCTGCACAGAATTCACAGCAGCAGTCACAAGATATTAGTGAACCTGGAGCGTCCTCTAGCAGTGGTTCAAATTCTTTGCCATGGACAGGCAGATTGAGATCAAGAGAATCTTCTCAAACCAATGCAGATAGTGGTATGCAGGTATCACGAAAAGGAAAAGAGAAGGTAGATCAGCCCATGTTTGATGTGAATGCAGGTCACTCTTATGTGGATGGTGAATCCAGTGGCTCAGAGCAGAGCATTGATGATGAGTTGGGTATTCCTTCTATTGTTACACCTGGAGTAAGGAAGACCAGGGATGTTTTGAGAGCACCTGGGAGTGAACCTACTTTGTGCAGGTCTACCAGAGTTAGGTATCCTGTGGATAGGCTAAAATATGATGGATTTACAGCCATTCACTATGCATATATGGTCAAAGTGATACAGGAACCAGAACCCACTTCTTTTGAGCAAGCCATGGGAAAAGAAAAATGGGAGAAAGCCATGGATGAAGAAATGGATGCCTTGGAAGCAAATGCTACATGGGAATTGGTATCTTTGCCTAAAGGTAAGAATGCAATTGGCTATAAGTGGGTTTATAAGGTGAAGCACAATGCAGATGGTTCTGTGAACAGATACAAGGCAAGATTAGTAGTCAAGGGGTATGCACAAACATATGGCATTGATTATGAAGAAACATTCAGTCCGGTTGCAAGGATGGAAACCGTAAGAGTAGTCATTGCTATGGCTGCATCAAAGGGATGGTCTTTACATCAGATGGATGTAAAGAATGCCTTCTTGCATGGTGATTTGTAAGAAGAGGTCTATATGGAGCAGCCACTAGGTTATGTGCATGCTATTAATCCTGAGTTTGTTTGCAGGTTGAAGAAAGCATTGTATGGCTTGAAGCAAGTACCTAGAGCATGGTCTGACAAGATAGGACAGTATCTTGTCACTATTGGCTTTCAGATTTCCAAGGCAGATTTCTCACTTTATGTGAGAAAAATAGAGAAATGTATTATGCTACTTGTCATTTATGTTGATGATTTGATTATGACAGGTGACAGTGATGAAGATATCCTTCATGTGAAAATGCTATTGAAGCAGAAGTTTGAGATGAAGGATTTGGGAGAGCTGCGTTATTTCTTGGGCATTGAGGTGATTAGATCACCAAGTGGGATACAGCTCTTGCAGAGGCAGTATGGATTGGACATGCTGTCCAAATATGGGATGATAGGCTGTAAGCCTATTTCAGTTCCTTTGGAGCAGAATGTGAAGCTGAGTGCAGATGCAGGTGAGCTTCTGGAAGACCCTACTATGTACAGACGCATAGTAGGAAGTTTGATTTATATGACTATTACTAGGCCAGATTTGAGCTATGCTGTTGGATTGGTAAGTCAGTTTATGCAGGCTCCAAGGAAACCACATTTGGATGCGGCTAGACGCATACTCAGATATGTGAAGTCCACATTGCAGTATGGACTATTTTATGAGACTGGGGTTCAGATACAGTTGCATGGATACACTAATGCTGATTGGGCTGGTAGTATTTCTGATAGACGATCTACCAGTGGATATGTGTTCTCTTTTGGGAGTGTTGTAGTCACTTGGAGCAGCAAGAAACAACCTACAGTTGCCTTGTCGAGCACAGAGGCTGAGTACAGGGGTGCAGCAATGGCTGCATGTGAGGTAGCTTGGTTGCATAAGCTACTTTATGATATGCATCAGCCTACAGATGGGCCAGTTGTCATTTATTGTGACAACATGAGTAGTATACACTTGGCAAATAACCCAGTCTATCATGCTAGAACAAAGCACATTGAGGTGTATTATCACTATGTGCGGGAGAGGGTTTTACTAGGTCTTATTGATCTAGTTTATGTCAGCACAGAGGATTAGGTAGCTGACATATTTACGAAGGCATTGGGCGCAGAGAAGCTGCGCAAGTTCAGAGACCTACTTGGTGTGCAGGAATTGGGATTGAGCTCAAGGGGGAGTGTTAAGATATCGAGCTCCACTCGTGATATGCCAGGGTGAACGTTGTGCATTTATGTCACCGACGTGTCAGTTGCAGATACAGTTGGTACACCGCGCATGAATAATAGCTACATGATAGCTATCCTTATCTACTCTAGTTCGTGGCTCAATTAGTATGCCACCTTAGTTAGTTGAGTTTGGTTTGAGACCCATATATAGGGTTCTTCTATTTCTTTGTATGAGAGTTCTTTTGGCTTACACAACTAAGAAGAGGAAAACTGTTTTCAGCCTCCACCTTTGTGTGTATTCCCCCATTGTGCAAGCAAGAAAGCTACAAGTGAGACTCCTTCCTTCTCTCCCACAATCTTGACAATTCTATCTACTAGAAGGGGAGGATCCTTTCAACTTTTGTGTGGCTTTGTTAGACCTCATAGTAGTAGAATACCACCTCCCTAATGTTACATTAACTTCTGTGATAACAAGATTAAGGAGTTGCACCCACCAATTGGACCTATACAAGGCAACACTCTATCCTCACTTTTAGATGAAGCTATCTGAACTAAATCATGTGCAGGGAGGTCATGTGTAGTCTCCCTAGAGGAGATTAAGAGAGAGAGACACTACAAGGAAATGGAGTGATAGCAACGGTGACTTGCGATATAAAATAGCAGTGTCACTATTAGCATTAAAAATTCTACTTTGTGATGCTAATAGCAACTAATATAGTGACACTCTTAGCAATGTAAATAGAAAATTTGCTTTGAGAAAAAAAAAAGACAAAAATCCGAGCATAGCATTTGCAGAAAACATTTGCGAGAGAGCGAGTGAGGTCAAATCTTTGAGAGGGAGAGGGAGAGGGAGAGGGAGAGGGAGAGGGAGAGGGAGAGGGAGAGGGAGAGGGAGAGAGGGAGAGCTCATCATCACCATCATCGCCACTATCACTGTATGCAAAGAAGGAACGTTGCCTCTTCTTGCTTTGTTTTTGTGTTTTTTTCTTTTCTTTTTTTATTTTTCTTTGTAACAAAATGCATTGAAAGTGAGGGAGAGAGGAAGAAGAAGGAAGGGAGTGGAAGAGAGAAAGAGGGGGAGAAAGGAAACAAAGAGGAAGAGAAAGAGAGAAATGAGATATAAAGGAAGGAAGAGAGGAGGATGACTGAAAGAAATGAGGGAGAGAGGGGGGAAAGAAACAAAGAGAGAGAAAACAAAGAAAGGGAAAGATAGAGATAGAGGGGAAGGAGAAATATAGGAAGAGAGAAGGAGGAGATAGAAAAGAGGTTGAGGTAAAGAGAGGAAGGAGAGTGAAAAGAAAAGAGAGAGAGAGGGAGAAAGAGCGACAAAAAGAGAGAAAATGAGAGAAAGAGAAAAAAATAGAGAGCGAGAGAGAGGGAGAGAGAAATAGGGAAACAACGCAAGAATGAGAGAGAAGAAAAAGAGAGAAAAGTAAGGGGAGAGGGGGAAGAGAGAGATAATAAAGGTAGGAAGACATTGCTTTCAATATCTTTGTTTTTAAGTTTTTTATTTGTTATCTTTCATTTTGATTGTAACGAGATACATTGAGTGGTGAGAGTGGGGGGGGAAGGAGAGAGAGAAATATAGAGAAGAAGGAACGGAAAGGAAGAAAGAGATGAAGAGAAATAAAAAAGGAGAGATGAAGGGGGCGAACAAAGAAAGGGAAAGAGATATGGGGAGAGAAATATAGAGGGGGATAGATAAAAATGGATTAAGATAAAGAGAGGGGGAGAGAAAAGGAATAGAGAGAAGTAGAAATATAGGGGAGAGAGAAAAACAATGAGAGAGAGGTAGGGAGATGTGGTACAAAGAAAGATGAAAGGAGGCAAACAATGAAAGGGAAAGGGGGAGAGAGAAAGAGAGGTGGGGAGAGACAAAGGGAAAGGGGGAGAGAGAAAGAGAGGTGGGGAGAGAAATAGAGAGAGGGATTATATAAAGATAAAGAGAGGACAAGAGAAAAGGAATGGAAAGGACAAAAAGAGATGAAGGGAGGCAAATAAAGAAAGGGAAAGAGAGAGAGAAAGAGGGATGGGAAGAGAAATAGATAGGAGGATAGATAAAAATAGATAAAGGTAAAGAGAGGGGACGAGAAAAGGAATGGAGAGAAGTAGAGAGATGGGGGAGAGAGAGAAACAATGAGAGATAAATAAAGAGAGATTAAGGGAGGCAAAAAAAGAAAGAGAAAGAGAGTGACATCCAAGATTGCAAGGCGTATCTTAATCAATATGTCCTATGTCCTTGCACTTAGGGTAAGTTGGCAATCAAATGAAAATATTACTTGTTTGTAGACCACATGTGACACTTCAGCAAGTTTCAACTGAAAATCATTGACCAAGCAATCTCCGACTTTGAGTGAACGATAAGAAATGTGTATATCAATCATGCTTTACATTTGTAAAGTAATCGAATATCACATATAACAATATTAGACATGCCTTGGAAATATCTATAGAGAGGTGACACTCCATCCCAAGGAATGCACCTATTGTGGCCTATCAGAAGAGTTTGTAGGTGTGCAATGGATTGAGTGCTTGAGCTTATAAACCCATTGGAGGGCATGTTGTAGACTACACCCTCAATACCAAAGGAGACGGTGGACATTTTGAACCTTCCTCCAATCTTAGAGCGTGAGATAGAGGAAATGATTGATGTATTACTATCCATGGATGTCGAGACATTTGATCTACTAAGAGAGGAAGCGTCCATGTCATTATATGATGGGTGCCGAGTATCTCGCTTAAAGATACTACTTGCACTCCTAAGTGTGCAGGCAAAGTACGGGTGGAGCATTGCAAGTGTGACCGAGTTGTTTAGATACATATTATGCTTTCTTTCTTTTTTCTCCATTGTAAAAACACTCTTGATGCTCAAATGTATTTTTTTTTCACGTTGCTAAGATATCACATATTGTCACCTGAAAACATGATGCATGAGTCCCGTGATGATGCATGATTGGTGTTTCGAGGAGACTATGAGACTATGGAGACATGTCTAAAGTGTGGTACTCACAAGTATCAATAGGACTTGCAAGGGCAAACCATTCCTCAAAAGGTCCTCAGACAATTTCTTCTTATACTAGGTATACGTCACATGTTTCATATGTTAGGCATGGGGCGCTTGACAATGTGGCATGCACAGAATAGATCCACAAATGAAGTCCAACAATATCAGTAGATTCACATGCATGGAGCCACATTGACTCCACCTTTCCAAGCTTTGCACGAGAGCCAATGAATCTTCAATTCAGTCTTGCTATGGATGGCATGAATCTATTCTGTCTCCACTCAACTTCTTACAATGTATGGCCTATAGTCCTTGTAAGCTACAATATCCTACCATGGCTTTCTACGAAGAAAGGACACTTGATCCTTAGCTTGCTCATTCCTTGTCATTACAAAGTCAAAAACATATATGTCTACCTCCATCCCCATTAGTTGATGAGCTCAAAAAAAAAAAATTTGGGGGGGGGGAGGGGGGGTGTCGATATGGAAGACATGAGCAAGCATGATGATTAATGATCTACTAATATATGAGCCATTCTCATGTGGACTATGCATGACTTTTTGGGATTTGAGAAGTGCTTGGATAAGTGGGCTTCCGTTCTCATTGTTGATATCTAATATGGCTCCTTCAAGTTTGTGTTGACTAGATAGGGGTATTGTGATAGGTCTAGGTACCTCAGCTTATCATGCATGTCCATTGTGTGGACTCTCAAAGGTCACAGACCATATGAAGAAGATGGTATATTAGAGACACGATGCTTTATTGCCAGAGGGTCATGAATTGAGGGAAGGTTTTTTTGGATGACCTCCAATACTAATAAATGTCCAAAGCTAGTATGAGTTGAAAATGATCCACGAGGAGTCACATCCAAGTGGAATGTGACGGTTTTTAATTTTCTACGAGTTGTTGTATTAGACCCACTTACAAATTAACATTTTCTTGGATCCCATGCATATTTTCAAGAATGAAGGCAACTTATTATGGAACTATATCACAAAAAAGAGAGACACTGTGTAGGGGCATGAATGGATTTGAAAGAGGTAGGAAAGATGGAGTTGCGAGCTCTAACGGTCACTTGCAACTACCTCACACTCCTTGGATCCTATCCACTAAAGAAGAGTGCATGGTGAAGTAAATTATTAGGTCTATCTGCACCCCAACAGGTATAATGTGTTCCCCCAAGTCCATTTTTCTAAAGATGGCCAACTATCAGGATGACTAATATCCCATGATTGGCATAAGATATGCCAAGTTTGTCTAGCCTTGATAGCAACCTTAGTATTTCGTTATTTCATGTCTATTTGAGTTTTTCATGCTTTAAATTTCTAACAGTTTATATTACCGATTGTAATTCTGGGATGCCTCACTCCAGAAATATTATTGGTGATCTATAGGTTGTCGAATTTATTGCAATGGATCTCATAGAAGGAGATCAAGACATCCACTATTGAATTCGCAAGGTGGGGAGCGGTGGAGACGGTTTGTCTATTTGAGAAGTACTTGCCTATGAGCATGCTCATGCTACAAAGTCACCTCGTAGTACATCTCATGGCATGTCTATATATAATGGATGCTCTTCTTAGAGTGCTTCACAAAAACCGTGAAGGGCTTTGTGCAACAATGAGCTTGGCTGCCAAAAGGTAGCATGGCTAAAGGTTTAGCTAGTGTCAAAGGCATTAGTGCATATTTCAAAGTGGCTATTGACAATGGATTCGCTATGGACACTAAAGAATAATAATATGCTAATCGGAGATGTGGTGGTCGAAAATGGGATAGAGAAAAGGATGGATGGTGCCATGGAGGAAAAAGTGAATCATTTTTGTATGTTGCATCATGCATCCATGGAGAACTGGATCTCTAGATATAAGCGCACGAGAAGAGAGGGGGAGGGAGCACAATCAAAACTTTGATGCAATACACGCTTCAACTGATTTGATATCTCAAAGACATGAAGGAGATGCCATGTTTTATGTCAACACAGTGGTTGCATGAAGATTTGACCGCAATTGCATGCGAAGGGGTAGAGTTCTCTACAGAGGAGTGGGAATTCTCGAGGGGATGTAGTTCGAAGGTGACCGCATACCTTCTTTATTATCATATCTAGATTTTATGTGCAACAACTTATCTAACCATTTTGGTGTACAATACAAAATCTATAGTGCGGCATGGTCACGGGGGTAACATTTTTTAGTCAAGCGCATCCACAAAATGTGCTTCACAATGGATTGTAATGTCATGACAAAGTTCAAGCAAGAAAGCCAACGGTGGGCCATGGATCCAAATACTGTTGTAGATGAGATGGAGTATTTTGCCAACTTGCAAAGTGTTATCTCAATGGATTACCATAGCTTCTCCATGATCATATTCGATGTACAGTGGTAAGCAATAGATATAAAAATGTGATTTTTCCGTTTGCGCCTACTTTCTTGAAGCACAAAAGTTAGCAAATCTACCCATGATTAATCAGTCATTTACTTGAGCAATAGCTACATGCTAAAGCACTTGGACATGAGAATTTGAGCCTCCATCTAGATCACTATCTTCAACAATGATTTGACATGTCTAGAAAGGAGAAATGTGCCCGATACTTGCTATCACACTTGATCTTCAAGGATGCTTGGCAAATTATATGGGCTATCTCTCATGCATTTAAGCATTGGTTTGGAATGTCAAATACTCAACTTTGGGAAGTTTTGATAGGCTAAAATCTATCTTGGAATTTCTAGCACTAAAATAGGGCATTGTTTGATCAATAAATGCTTGAGAATGATGCAAACAATCATCATGGATGCTTGGCAAGTGTTGTCGCAACACTTATGTATACATGGGCATGATATTGGAGTGTTAAATGCTCAGTTTTGGAGCTTATTTGCAAGCTGGAAATAGTGAACCGATTGTTGTCCTCTTGAATTTGGAAACAATATACCTATAGGGTTGAAGTATCTGTGACACCTATTTGCTATTGACAAATGCTTCGATCGTATCACTTGAATGGTAGATGCTTTTTGGGATATTATGAGTGCTAAAAGACCAAATTTTGGACTGATTTGTTGCTAGTTATACCAGGGTTTTGACTGGTTAATATCTACAAAAAGGATACCTATCATCTTCACTTGACATACATGCAATCTATTCTGACCAATTGGACATGTATCAACTCGTGCATAGAGTGGCAACTGTATGAGATATTTTTGGGGCTATTTTGAGGTTTGAATACTCTTATTTTAGCAAAGAAAACACTATTGGTTATACACAAAATATTGTTACTATCATTGATTATCATGAACACCTACATGTCTACTATGCAAACATATGATGTCTATTTGGAATGCCATTGCATCTAGATGTTTTGCCACACGACTAGGGACAAACATATGAGCTAAAATACAGTGTTTACTATTGGTTTTTGTTGTGATAGATTATTGAACTAAAACTATCATACACTTGAGGGATGTGCAAGGAGTTAGGCATTCATTGAGCACTAGATTTGCAGCTATGGCAAATGCTCAAGGCAACATTGATAGCATCACTCAAATTCTCGGTGAACAACAAAAACTTTGCTCTATGGAAGTTCAGGATGCAGAAATTTTTGATTGGTAGAGGTTATTAGGATTTGTGTATGGGAGTTGAAGCTGAACCCGAATTTCTTACCGATACAAGATCAATGGAGAGCTCACCGACAATGGTCGAAAAGAGCTAGTAAAGTACTACATTGGTTTTCTTTGTGCATTTCTGATGCAATGGCTATGCAGATTACTAATTACCATTCCTGAAAGGATGCTTGAGATGCACTCATGAAGAATTATGGTAATGTCATCCATGCAAGGAAGATATATAGCTGAAGCAATAGTTCAACAACATGTCTAGGAATGGCAAGAGCATTCAAGCATACACAACATAAATAAAGACCATAGCTAACTAGTTGGCTACTATTGGATCTCGTGTTTTAGAGGATGATATGATTGCAGTAACATTGAATGGGTTAGGCAAGGACTATAAGGCATTTGATACGCCCATTTCTTTTAGAGCAGAACCCCTTGATTGGGATGAGTTACTTGCACTTTTGCTACATGAAGAAGTAAAGCTTGGCTTGAATACAAGTTCAAGCATGTCTTAGAAGAGACATTGTGTCTTTTACTCTAGTTAGTGAGCTAGAGGTTGTAGAGCTCGTGGATCTTTTTGGGATGTCGAGGAGACACTCGAAATACACATGGATAGTAGGAGAAAAATGCTTGGCACAACTCAAATACGCAAGGACAACAAGGATCTAGAGCCTTTAAAGGTAGGGGGAGATCAGTTAGAGGTAGAGATGGCTCTCGGCAGTCGCATGAGCAGTCTAACAAGGATAAAGACAGTCATTATTGCAAAAGGTATGGGCATATCGCAAAGGATTGCCATAAAAAGAAAACTGATACAAAGACAAAAGGCAAGCAACATGGACATTGTGCATCTTCCAATGGTACTCAGGATGACCAGGGAGACAGATTGTTTGCTATGCAGCATGTATCAAAGAATACACCTAAGCAAGGAAAAGATGAGAAATGGTGCATAGACTTAGAGCATCCAATCATATGACCCCTCATGGAAAATGGTTTGATGAGTTAGTAGCAAGTTATCATGGATTGAAGAGCTCCCTGCCACGGCACAAATAGAACCACGAACCGGCTAAGTAGAGGCTGCAAATACATTTGCTGGCCACAAAACCTGCAAGAAAACTCTCCTTCTTCTCACCAAGAACCATGCTCTCCAAACACACAAGAGGAAGCACACAAGAAATTGAGAGAAATTCTTCCATCCTCACCCTCTTCCTCTTCCTCACTCTCCATAAGATCTTGCAAAGGAGCACAAGAGAGAGAAGCAAGAACAAGAAGGCAAGTGTTGTGCCAAAATGAGAGAGGGAGAAATGAACCGTGAGAGGAGAAGATAAAGGAAGAGAGAGGGTGTAACCACCTCAACCTCCCACCTCCCCAAATCCCACGGCTGCAACCACCTCCTTTTCCTTTCTTGAATTATAAAATTCAAATTTGCATACATTGACTAAGGTCTAAAAGACCCTTCAATTTTTGGAATGAGACAAAAGGATTTGACCTTTCCTTTTCCTAGGAATATTTTATAGTGTGTCTCTTTTGGACTACACATTTTACATTGCTTCATATTTGAAATTTTACAAAGGGGTGCAAAAGCAAAGTGTTAGTTTGCAAAGGATGTTTCCATGTTTAGCACATTTTTGTGCCTTTATTTGCACTGATTTCCTGGTCATCATTTCCTCCCACACTTAAGTGTGAAGCGTCCCCGCGAACAAACTTGAAGAAGGACCACGATCAGATCTTTGAAAAACTTCATCTTCAATCTTCGGTCTTCATTTTTTTTCTTCATCATCTTTGAATTGCCATTGGATAAGGAGGGAAATAACACACAAAATAGAATCACAACTAGGACGTTGAGCCTAGGTTATAAAGCACACCAAACAAAACTCGAAAGATAGGGCTCTTCAACAATTTTGCATACAAGAACAATTTCACACTTAGGATAGAAAGAAAAAACAACCACATCATAAAGCTCATAAGGAAAACCCGAAAAATATATAACCGTACTGTATACCCTCACAAAAGATGTGGCAATTACGCACTCCACCCGAAAAAAATATATTGTAGAAAGAAAAAGGAAGGTAACTCAAAAAATGAAAATTGACCAAAAGAAAACTTAAGGAGATTCAATGTGTGTAATGGATGTCGGTCCTGGTAAAAGAAAGGTTGAATTGAGGGTAGGATGAAGATAAGCATATGAACCCCCACACAAGGTATTTATCTAAAAGTAGAATAATCAAGGCCTAAAAAAAATTTTAAATGGCTTTCTTAAGGTGGATAAAGGAAAGGCATGTAACTGCCGCATGGAGATAAGAGGAGGGGAAGATAAGGCAAATGATTTCGAATGCGCGTTGCTTTTCTCTGCAACAAGGACCAGGAATTTATCCAGCATGTGTACATGCTTCTCCCCCATCTCTTTTCTCTCGAAGTCGCAGAAGCCTGGCATCTGCAGAGCCGCACCAGTACATTACCCCGTCCTTCCCACACACGCTATTTGGCCTGAAGCAGCTTGTTGGACATGGCGTCATGGCCTTGCTCTCGCTGTGCAATGTGGCCATGACCGATATGCTTTTCCCCATGGAGCTTCCCTCCCCAGCCTTCGATCTTGACCTCTCCTCCACCATCTTGCTCGACAGCACCACCATTAAAGCCACCACCAGATTATTTGGGGTTGTTTTGCGCACACGTCGGACAGTTGATGAGACGGAAGAAGAGTACATGGAAGGGGCGAAAGAGGAGCTGTAGATGGGAGATGGGACTAATCGAATGATCGGACCTACATTTAGTGGACATGAATTTGCAGATAAGATTGGCGAGATAAATGGGGGTTTAGAAATAGGCCGTGGAAATGGAGGAGGGTAGGGAGGAGGCGGAGAAGGCTGTAGGTGGGAGAGAGGAAAAGAAGGTTAGAAGGTGGAGGAGAGGAAGAGTTGGGGTCGATGGGGGAATTAGAGGAGGTGGAGGTGTGTTGGTAGCAACATGAAGAAGAGAAGAAAAGATGAAGGTGGAGGAGACTACGAACATGGTGGACATGGCGATAGGACAGTCATGGGAACCAGCAATAAATAAATTTTCATCTTCTTCACCCCTCGTTCATCTTCTTGATCCTTGAAAGTTTGAAATGATTGAAACTTTTCCTTCTTTGTCTTGGAACGCACCCAAGAAAGATGTCATTCCACATCCAAAAACCAGGCTGCAAACATTTCCCTTGCAAGCTCCATAGCCACCTCTTTCCCGGCCAGTGCACCAAATGAAGAGCTCCCTGCCACGGCACAAATAGAACCACGAACCGGCTAAGTAGAGGCTGCAAATACATTTGCTGGCCACAAAACCTGCAAGAAAACTCTCCTTCTTCTCACCAAGAACCATGCTCTCCAAACACACAAGAGGAAGCACACAAGAAATTGAGAGAAATTCTTCCATCCTCACCCTCTTCCTCTTCCTCACTCTCCATAAGATCTTGCAAAGGAGCACAAGAGAGAGAAGCAAGAACAAGAAGGCAAGTGTTGTGCCAAAATGAGAGAGGGAGAAATGAACCGTGAGAGGAGAAGATAAAGGAAGAGAGAGGGTGTAACCACCTCAACCTCCCACCTCCCCAAATCCCACGGCTGCAACCACCTCCTTTTCCTTTCTTGAATTATAAAATTCAAATTTGCATACATTGACTAAGGTCTAAAAGACCCTTCAATTTTTGGAATGAGAAAAAAGGATTTGACCTTTCCTTTTCCTAGGAATATTTTATAGTGTGTCTCTTTTGGACTACACATTTTACATTGCTTCATATTTGAAATTTTACAAAGGGGTGCAAAAGCAAAGTGTTAGTTTGCAAAGGATGTTTCCATGTTTAGCACATTTTTGTGCCTTTATTTGCACTGATTTCCTGGTCATCATGGATTTGCGTGAAGCAGAAAATCAAAAAGGGGCTAGCGGGTTAGGGACGGAACCAGCCGATCAAGGCCACCGGATGCACCTAGCTTGAGGACCCATAGGTGTAGTGATTGTGGCACTCGTGTAGTGAGTTTCTTGCTTTCTCTTGTGATTTTCTTCTATGTTTTCTTACTCTTTTCTTTTTATTTTTTTTCTATTTTCTTTTTCATTTGTATTTTATTTTCTTTTCTTTTTTAAAAGTAATGAAGAACTAATCTTTGTCATCATGGTCATGAGAAGAAGTTGGGGGCGCAAGGGACTTGCTAAGGAAACATTTTCCCTGTATATATCCTTTTAAGTTCATTTTAATGCGTTTGAAATGTTTTGGATGACATTGATTATGTTTTCGAAGCTCATGATGATTCTTAGTAGAAATATGAGGCTCTATGATGTTCTGATAGGTTCTGGTTGGTTCTCATACCTTCTATTTAACTTCTATTTTGTTTTGATTTTCTTATGTATAAAGTATGGATTGATGATTGATGAAGGTTGAGATCTTTTGAAAGCTTATTGAGTAGTTTTTAATAGATTGGAATGGTTTTAGTATGAGTTATGAGGTTTTGATGTTCTCTGATGATCTTCTATAACCCTCTGTAGACCTTCTGTAGAGCCTCTGTTCCTAGTTTGTTTATGTTCTATTCTGTTCTGTAGATCTTCTGTAAGAGAATGAAAGTTTGATGCTTTTCTCTTGACCTACCATTGTGGGTCCCTATCATAATACCACAGCTCACTGTTAACCATCAGACGATCAAGGTGGAAAATATGGAAAAGCTAAAGCAGAAGACAAAGGCTAAATCAAAGTGAAACGAAAGACGAAGGTGCACCAAGAAAAATCTAGAAACACAAGAAGCGTAGAAAGTCCTAAATAAGGGGAAAATGTGCACAAGGAAAAGCGCAAGTCAATACTTTTATAAAAGAGCGCAAGCGCATCATGATTTAATTTAAGGAGTGTCATGTGCAATTTGTAAATGTAGACGGGCGGTGGAAAGGAAGCTAGGAAGATAGAAGGACAATGGGAAAAAGGGCCTACTAGGCCACGGCCGGCCATGTAAAAAAGGAGATAAGGGGATGACCGCCCAAAAGGGATTTAGGGTTTTGTATATAAAGTTGAAAAGTGAATGAGAAGCTCATTCTTGTGTGTGGCCAAAAGTGGTTCTCTTCTTCTTCTTCTTCTCCTTCTTGCTTGCTTGAGCTTGTACTTGAGAGAGAGTGTGTGAGAATGTGAGGAAGTGAGTGTGTGAGGGTGAGGGACCGGGAGCTCTCCATCTTCTCCTCTCTTCTCTTCTCATCTCTTCTCTTGTCTTGCTCACGGCTATGGAGCTTGGAGCGTGGAGCTTGAGGATAGAGCTTGCTTGAAGCTTGCACTTGGATCATGGAGCTATTGGCATGTGCGAGAGAGGAGGCAACTCATTTTGGCATCAAGGTAAGCTCACTACACTCGTACATATGCATGGCACGTCGGTTATGTGAGAGGTAGCCATTACTGCTTGGCTTGGAACGCTTGAAGCAATAAGCAGTCCGTGGGTCTTGGCGATTGAGTAAAAGCTCCCACATTTTGGTTCCATTGCCGGGACCAACAAATTCAAGTGTTGAGCGCTTGTGCGCTTCGAATCGAGCATCGAAGTAAGGGTTTTCCCCGAACTGGTACTTGAGATAGATAGGTAGGAAGCAAGGGAGTTTGAAGAGATATTAGATCTCCTTAGCAAGTAGGTTTTTGTTATTTTGGATTTAGGAAAGTATGATGGAGTAGTGTAGATATTTTTCTTATGATTTTTTCTTGCATTTAGGAAGGATAGGAGCAAAATATTTGAGCAACCAATAGGGTTTTCTGTTACTGTATAACAAGCTGAAACAGAAAAAAGAAGGGCTAAAAATGAAATTTTGGGTTAAATGTTAGTAAGGGAAGCAAGGCTAAGGTGAGTATAGGCCTGGGCAGGGTGACAAGTGTCAAGAATCACGTGGTGGGGGGACTTCCTTGAGCTGCTGTGCCAAACACACACTGTATATACAAGAGGAAGCTCACTCAAGAATACAAGAAGAGAGATGGAGGCGAAAATGTTTTCTTGCTCATTTCTTCTTCTTCTTCCACACACTATACAATGTACACAAAATATAGATAAGATACAACATAAAGGAAAGTGGCCTACTAAGTCAAACAGTGCATAATCGACTAAACTAGTCGACTGGCGCTATGTCTTTGCCAGCTGTAGGTAGGTGTAACAAACTAAATATAATAAGTGATAAGTTAGTGGCCATGTGAGTATCATAATGACCACCAACGTGCTAAGTGTAGACGTGCAGACCCATCTAGCCAGGCGGTCCATCATCAATGTCCACACGTGTTGAGCTTGCCATCTCAACACTCCCCCTCAAGCTCAACTCTATCTCTGCAACTCCAAGTAAGCTTCGAAACTTTCGAAGCTTCTCTGCACCCAATGCCTTTGTGAAAATGTCAGCTATCTGATCTTGTGTGTTGACATATACCAAGTCAATCTCTCTTGCAAGTACCTTCTCTCTCACAAAGTGGTAGTGCACCTCAATGTGTTTTGTCCTAGCATGGAACATTGGATTCCTAGCTAGCTATATGCTACTCATGTTGTCACAATGAATGACAACTGGACCATCTCCCTGCACATCCAAATGACCTAATAACTTTTGCAGCCATACCACCTCACATGCTACCATAGTAGCACCTCTATACTTAGCCTCTATACTATATAAAACAACTTTAGGTTGCTTTTTGCTGCTCCATGTAACTGTTACACTACCAAGGAAAAACATGAATCCACTTGTAGATCTTCTGTCTGACATGCTACCAGCCCAATCTGCATCTGTGTATCCAAAGACATGTATGTCCTTACCCGCCTCATAAAAAAGTCCATAATGTAAAGTGGACTTCACATACCTCAATATACATCTAACTGCATCCAAATGAGGCTTTCTAGGCATCTGCATAAACTGATTGACAAGGCCAACAGCATAGCTCAAGTCTGGGTTTGTGATAGTCATGTAAATCAAACTCCCTACTATCCTCCTGAACATAGTAGGGTCTTCTATCTCACCTCCAACATCAACACTCAACTTCACATTTTGCTCCAATGGTATTGAAAAAGGCTTACGTGCTGCCATACCATACTTGGATAACATATCCAAGCCATACTACCTTTGGGATAGCCATGTACCATCATCACATCTGATCACCTCAATACCAAGAAAGTATCTCAGCTCACCCAAATCTTTCATCTCAAACTTCTTCTTCAAGAAGTCCTTAACTTCAGCAATCCCATTGTCACTATCACCTGTAATAATCAAGTTATCCACATAGATGACTATGATGACCAAACCTGCATCTCCCTTTCTCACATAAAGTGAGTGATCAGCATCAAAAATACAAAATTCAATATTGACAAGATACTCTCCAATCTTGTCAGACCATGCTGTAGGTGATTGCTTGAGCCCATAGAGTTCCTTCTTTAACCTGCACACATATGCGGGATGCTCTAAATCCTCATAACCTGCTGGCTGCTCCATATACACTTCTTCTTGTAATTCACCATGCAGGAAGGCATTCTTAACATCCATTCACTGCAAACTCCAATCTTTGGCTGCTGCCAAGGCAATCACACATCTAACAATTTCCATCCTAGCAACTGGGCTAAATGTCTCTTCATAATCTATGCTATATGTTTGAGCATAGCCTTTTGCAACCAGCCTAGCCTTATACCTGCTAATAACTGAACCATCTGCATTATGCTTGACTTTGTAAACCCACTTACATCCAATATCTTTCTTACCCTTAGGTAAGGGTACCAAATCCCAAGTCTTATTAGCTTCTAATGTAGCCATCTCCTCATCCATTACTGCATCCCAATGAGCATGACCAACAACATCCTCAAAACAAGTGGGCTCAACATCCTCAACTAGTTTTACCATATAAGCATAGTGGTGAGCTGTATAACCTTCAAAACCAAATCTTTTAATAGGGTATCTGACCTTGCTAGATCTGCGTACCACCGGATCACTCAATGGAGCCTTTACATTACTATGAGCTCTCTGTACACCTAGCATCCTGACTGAAGGAATGCCAAGCTCATCATCCAAACTCTCCAAACCACTAGAATCTCCATCAAATCCCAAATGACTGGTAGGTGCATCATTACCATCCAACACTTTCTTCTTTCCTTTGTCCTTCCCTACAATACTTATAGATCCACCTGAAGGTGTGGGGCTACTCCTTAGTCTCCCAGACCAAGGGCTCACTGTAGGTGTAGTACCAGATGATGTTTTTGGTCCACTAAGACTCCGTGATTCTTGTTTTATATTTCTGCACATAGCTGTCATGATCATTATCATCATCCAAAACATCGCCACCAGGTGTATACCAACTTCCCATCTCATCAAAGATAACATCCCTACTCACTCTGAACTCATGTGTGACAGGGTTATAATAGTGATACCCTTTCGGCTCTAAAGAGTATCCAATAAAAATGCATTTTTCTGCCTTTGGATCAAGCTTCTTCTGTAGCTCATCTGGCACATGAACATATGCAACACAGCCAAATACCTTCAAGTGCGATACACCAGTAAAGCATTCTTCAGGAGTCATCCCATGAACTAAAGCTATGGGAGTTCTGTTCATAATGTAAACAGTAGTATGGATAGCCTCAGACCAAAAATGTTTGGGCATATTCTTTTCAGCCATTAATGCCTGTGCAACTTTTGCAATATGCTTGTTATTTCTTTCTGCAACACCATTTTGCTGTGGGGTATACCTGCAAGTAAATTTCCTCTTTATCCCATGAGTCCTCAAGAAACCACTGAACTCATTAGAGAGGTACTCTCCCCCTCCATCTGATCTCAAGCACTTCACTTTTAAGCCTGTTTCTGTTTCAACAATTTCCTTAAAAGATTTGAAGTGCTCAAACACATCTTTTCCTTCATGAAGTATACCCATAGCTTCCTTGAACAGTCATCAATAAATGTGACAAAGTATTTGCTGCCACCAAGAGATACATTCTGTGTAGGCCCCCAAACATCTGTATGTACTACATCAAGTATACTTCTGCTCACTTCTCTATCATGTAAGAAGGGTTGTCTTGCCTGCTTACCAAATTGGCATTCTTCACAAGCTTTATGCAATTCTGCAACTCTAAAAGAAGACAACCCTGTAACCAATCCTCTGGACTGCATCAATTTCAGCCTTTGCACATTTGCATGTCCAATACGTTTATGCCATATTTCAATATCTGCAACTACTCCTTTTCCTTTAGCATACATAGCAGCATCCATTGCAGGAATTCCAGCATCTAAAGTGAACATTCGGCCAAATCTACTTCCTTTTGCGACCAACCTGCACTTATCATTAAAGTCTTCTACAAAACAACCTTTTGCATTGAATCGGACCTACAACCCCTGCTCTACCATTTGGCCAACAGACACTAGATTCTTTATAATTGATGGCATATTTATTACATCTATCAGACTCTTTGTCTGGCCATCATATCATACAAGGACAAGGTAACCTTTCCAATGTGTGAAATTGGGTGGCATGAATCATCACCCGTCTGCACATAACCTGGGTTTTGTAAGTCCCGCATCTCTAAACCATTCAACATGATTGGTCATATGATTAGATGCGACTGAATCGACATACCATACATCATCATGTGTCCCCTTTCCTGTAATTGCATTCATCATATGCTGCATAACAAACAGACGCTCATTTTTGTCTTCATTCTGTCGTGAAGACGATGCATAATTTCCTTGCTATAATTTACCACTACGAATATCATCCTTCTTTGCATAGCAATGGGCTGTAATATGGCCTGTTTTGCCACAATAATGGCAAACAATAGCAGAATTTCCAGAACCTCTATTCTTTCATCCACCTCTTCCTCTAGAGTTCCCGCTACCTCTAAAGTTTCCTCTGCCTCCAGAAACCTGTATTTCACCAAACTGTTGATTGAACCTGTTTTGCTGGTTATTGCCAGCACGTCCCATACCACGGCCTCTCAAAGAGGATCTATCACGTCCCCTTTCTAAACTCGAGTAAAATGCTTGGACCTGTTCACCATTTCTTTCAAACGAATCACCTTGCATATTGATCTCTTCAGTAATCATGAGAGAGATCAGCTCATCAAAATCTGGAAATGGCTTTTATACATATACTGAAGTAACAAATGATTTCCATGCCTTCTCATTGTTAAGGCCACTCAAAGTGGATGAAACCAAATCATCATTATCCGGCATTGCATCAATCATTGCTAAAGCATTTGCAATACTCCTCACCTTCAACGCATACTCATTGACAGACATTTTTCCTTTCTTCAAGGCATTCAACTCTTGCTTGGGTTGAATCTTTCGTGCCTTTGTATTTACTGAAAACATGCTCTCAAAAATTGTCCAAGCTGCATGTGAAGTTTTTGCATTCTTGATATGTCCCAGCATAGTATTATCAATAACTGTTGATACCTAGTACATCACCTTTTTGTCTTTCACATTCCACTCTTTCCATGCTTTTAAATCATCTGCAGTCGGAGGGATACCCACCCTAGCTCCTTTTCTTCACCTGAAACAAATTTATAAAGGCCCTTTCTAATGAGGAAGTTCTTCACACGGAACTTCCATGAAGGGTAGTTGTTCTTGTCGAGCTTCTCAATAATGGGATTTCCACTGTTCTGTGTCATTATCACAAACAAGGATACAACACAGCAATCTAGTCTTCTGCAATCTTTTACAACACGTGTACAACACTACACCAAGCAACCTTTTTCACTAATTGCTCAATAGTATATGTTATCTGCAACGTGTTTGTAGATAATCCTTATGTTTTCTTCTTGAAAACACCTCAAAATTTACAGATTCGTAATTTGTAACCTGTGCACCCACTTTCGGTCAATACAACCGAAATCATAGTGTACCCTGAAACTATTGTCAGCAACCTTGCAGCTCTAAAATGGGGCTTGAAATGGCCTCAAACGCCCAAAATAACTACGGGAAGGTCCTAAAGGGTTACTCTACAGAATATACAATGATCTACTTGCATACCAAATCTCACAGCAATCTGAGATTTTTGCTCGACCCTGCTTCCAGTGCCTCCACAGGCACTATCCAAGAGAGAGAGTGGAAGAATGAGAGATCTTCTTACATGTTGCTTGCTTTCTCGAACCTTGCTTCTCCTCCTTCACTTCAGCCTTCAAAATCAGCCTCTCTCAATTGCACAGCTCTGATACCATGTCAAGAATCGCGTGGTGGGAGGACTTGCTTGAGCTGCTACGCCAAACACACACTGTATACACAAGAGGAAGCTCACTCAAGAACACAAGAAGAGAGATGGAGGCCAAAACGTTTTCTTGCTCATTTCTTCTTCTTCTTCCACACACTATACAATGTACACAAAGTATATATAATATACAATATAAAGGAAAGTAGCCTACTAAGTCAAACAGTGCATAACCGACTACACTAATCGACTAGCGCTATGTCTTTGCCAGTTGTGTAGGTAGGTGTAACAAACTAAATATAATAAGTGATAAGTCAGTGACTATGTGAGTATCATAATGACCACCAACGTGCTAAGTGTAGACGTGCGGATCCATCTAGCTAGGCAGTCCATCATCAATATCCACACATGTTGAGCTTGCCATCTCAACAATAAGGGACCGGGAGTGGCAAGAAAGGCTACAGGGTTTCAGGAGAGAAGGAGAGAAGGAGAAAGCTTCATCGCGTGGATCCGCTTCGATCTGGCCATCCGGGAGTTATTTGTCAAACCCAGGTAATTCCACGCCTTCCCCTATATGAGTAGGTTGGATCTAGAGGTGCTCAGCTAGTAGCAAGGCCTCCATCGCTCGGCGCGATGAATTTTTTGAAGTCCGACAAAAAAATGTGTCGCACTCGGCCCATCCTAGTGATGGCAATTCTGGGCCAAGTCCCAGAATCGGCCCTCAAATCGCTCGGCCATTTGACCCTCGGCCAACTACACTCGGACACGTTTCACTCAGCCTGTCTGAGTGAAGCATTCAGACAAACTTTGAAATTTGGCCCTCGGCCCTGCCAACTCAGCCCAACCCCACTTAGACAAGTTGGCATTCGTCTGGCGAATTCATGACTTGGCCCTCGGCCCACTTGACTCGGTCCTCGGCCCACTCGGCCTCGGGCTGAATCGGGCATTCGACCCTTGCAATTCGGACCTGTTGAACCAAATTTGGATTTGTTCAAATTTTAACCTATAGACCTTGAGAGTGATCGAGAGACCATATAGAGCCGAAACCATATCATAGATCTATCACTAGGCTGAAATCTAGAGAAAGTAATTCAAAACTTGGTCTTTCAAATCACACATGGCATTTACCGTAACGGCCCTACGGGCCGGGGGGACTACCCCCTCCCTCCCAGACCCTCGCAGAGGGGACTCTACCCCCTCTGCACCTCCCCCAAGTAGGTTGAAGAGAAAATGTGCGCTGTGACAAGCCCTCCAAATTAGATCCTAGTGTAGTCATAGCTCTACACAAGCATGGACTCGCACCTCCAAGAGAGCAACCAAAAGTCTGTACGCGAACAAAGACAAACAAAGACCCTAGAACCTCGATGGGCCAATCTAGCCAACAAGGGCAAAAAGGCCACACCACAAAAACATGTATGTGTTGCATTCGGACTGCATCTAGTCAAAGTGGAAAGCAACAACATCAAGCTACAACTGAGAGGATGACTAGATATGACAGTCCTAACGATAGATGCACCTTGCATAGCACTACATAGGCAATCCAAGACATCAATGGAGAATCCACATTTGGTCCTGCAGTTGGAGACTCAAGGGCATTTGTCAAAAGGCTTAAATTTATAAGCCAAGACCTGGAAGATGAAGGCAAAGTACCGCCTGCATATCTTAGGGTCAAACTGAGCGTGAAAAGAGAGCACACTATCGATGCTCTAATTGATGAAGGAGCAGATTTTAATATCTTGATCTATGAAGCATGGACCCTACTAGGCCAACCAGAGTTCACACCGATTGATGCAACTCTTAGTCCTTATGGGGGACACCCACAAGCACTTATAGCAAAGTGCAAAATCCTCACGACAATTGAAACTGAAAGCTTTCCTATCCTATTTCATGTTCATCTAAATAGTGCTAATTGCGAAAAGGAAACCCTCCTAGGAAGACCCTTCAAAAGGTCGACCAAGTGTGAGGCTGATTACATAGCACAGAGGATACACTTGACACTACTGAGTGTGAGGATAGTCACAACCTTTAGCAAGGGTGACCTCATCGAGCCTCGAGGGAAAGACAAGAAAGGTGCTAACATAACAGGTAAGCCCAGTAATGAGAGCAAGGACCTGTTGAAAGAGTTGATACAAGCACAGGTTGAACAACGAGAACCTATGAGTGAGGCCATGCTTGAAACAAGGAGGTCGGGAGCCAATGCCAAGGACAGGCTTTGGACTTATAAATATTGTAGAAGACCTCAAAAGAAGCTCGAGCCTTATAGACAAAGGTATTAATGGAGAGCCAATACAATACTAAGATGGATATCCAAAGCGTTGCTATGTGCTCAAGGGTATTATGCAGGTAACCGATGGATTTGGGTACCAAAACCCCCTGCTAAACCACCTCTATCAACTGAAGGCTAGATTGCATCAAAAGCAATGAAGCACAGGAGGAAATCTAAGAGAAATTCCAGGTCTTGGGGCAAGAAACCAAACATGAGTGTTTGAAAGAAAGAGCCTCATTCTAGCATGCTTAATAAGCAGATGTCAGATGTAGCCATTGAGCATGCACAAAGACCACTAGTGCTCAAGGAGCTTTTGACTTCCCAAGAGGATAATGAGCACCAGAGGCACAATGTTGCTTGTAAGAAGGCTGATTGCTCAACAAAGAAAATGGCACAATCGTCTAAAAACCTCGAGTAAATCATTCAGCCAGTGCCAAGTCCACCTAAGAGTCGTAGATCTCCTACACCCTCTTTTCCTAAACGAACGCAGGAAGCACAACAGTCATCAAGTGCAGACGAACATCATCATGGGGGCATCCCTCTACAACAGACACTGCATGCTTCACCTCTCCCCTCCTCGTCATATGTGCTTGATAACCCACTGTATAATCCCTGCCATGCAAATAGTTTTATCCTATCTCAGGGCCTAATCCTTGGTTCACATTTTGCTGGTCCCCCTATGGTAGCAGTCATGGACCACATAGTGCAGCTAGCATGTAAGGAAGCTCTCCACCGTCGAAAAGAGCATAAGGCACTAGTGCCCCCACCAGAACGCTACATGCCTACTCTAAAGAGGTACGTGCCGAAAAGAGGCCCCAAACGGCACCGCCTAGGATGCAGGCCAAAAATCCCCCAAGCTGAGAGGACGAGGGCTCAAGGGAGTACATGGGGTGTGGCAACACCAGCCATGCAAGCTCCCACCAGACGCTCGGCCACTAGGTGCTCGAAAGAGGAGAGGGTAGCTCGAGACAAGCAAGAATTTGATGCATTGTTTAAAAGCATTCTGGAAACAGTTGCGGCCAGGGACTACACCATCCGGGTCCCGGCCGACATCTTCCCCACCCAGCCTCACAGGAACCGCTCATCGACACAGCCTCAGTCGCCCGACCACCCGAACTCGCCCCGCCTCATACAAATAGAGTATCCCCATGTTGTATAAAAGGCTTATCAAATGCTACCTGGCCATGCCTTTTTGTCTCTAAATGGTTAAGTGCTAACAGGTTTTCCAATTGTACAAACTTTTCATATATGCATTTAATATATTTCATAGCTTTAGCAAAAGAAAAAGATAATCAAGCAATAGGTGATGAGTATCTAAGTCAACACCAGGGAATTAGATAAGTGATGTATCCCTGCGTTGCACTAGTTTATTATAGTTGCGGCATGTGCCGTGCATGTACTCTCATGAAGTGACAAGTGGATGCAGGATGATGCAGGTCTTTGTGCGAAAGTGTTCAATACCCAAGACACCGCAAGATCACCAACCCCACAAGGAGCCACGACAAAGCCACGTTGCCGAAAGTGAAAATCACCCTTGTCAATCACCCACTCTCTTTCTGGGTTACACTCTACACTGAGCACTCACGGCAGCTTTTACCTCAAGTATACCAACATTTCACGTTCTAAAGAGAGTTGCAAAATCTCAAGAATATCTCCCCATCTCAACAACTGCTTCTCCAACAATGAGGCTAAGACACACTCATCACTATAATATCCATTTCTTGAGTCTTCAAAGCTTAACATTTCCCAACCCATTGAAAGACTGATAGCCTCAACATATTGCAATGGTTGTACTCAGACAAGTCCAAATTTAAAAAAAGGAAACAAAAAGAAAATGAAAAAGGAAAAAAAGAAAAGAAAAGAAAGAAAGAAAGAAAGAAAGAAAAAACAACAACAACAACGAAAAGATAAGAAGCACCCACGATCACAGCACAGCACATAGGGGTTCTCAAATTAGGTACGTCTAGTGACCTTGATCGGCTGGCTCCGTCCCTAGTCCCCTAGCCCTTTAACATCGCCCATAATTATTTAGGGCACATGAAGGGCATGACATACCTAGGGAGCTTGTCTCGCCTATGGGTAGACCTGTCACCTTGACCCATTCACACGATTCCCTCTTGCACTCTGCCTTAATACCATTGCAATCAATCATGGTAAGCACCGTACGAATGGCCATGAAAATTACACTATCCTCATCACACAGGTCCAATAGCTACCAGCTACCGAAAGTGCGGTGCCCATGTGTTCAATTATGCTATGTAGTGCCATCACAACGCAAAGAATGTCTCATACATGGACAACTTTGCTTCACCCACATGTTGTTATGAGAAACCATCCCGCGGTCTTCTAACTACGTACTATCTAAGTATGCACGAGCATTGCATAAAATCTGCACCGAAATATATACACAGTTAGGGTCCTCAAGTACAGGACAATACTCTCATCTTACTTAGAGTTCGACTTGTCTTCCAAACTAATTGAACTATGTCTTGTGCACGATAAAGAAGACTAGCACTACCCCTAGGGAGAGACCACATATGAGAGGTTTTCAATTGCAGGTATTGAAGACTCCAATGAAAGTTTCATTCACTCTTCATCGACACTCAACTTTGAATTATTATCCTTTATCATCTTGCAAGATTGCCAAGAATTGTCATGGGTAGAATCCTCAACAAACCAACACTTGTGCTAGCCATCAGTGCAATCCCCAATAAAAAACAATCCTACCACCAACTCCAACAACCCTACCACCAACCACCTAGGCCACCAACGTGCCCTCAATGACCTTCCTCCACACCACCACCAACACTCCTCCACGACAACCATAGATGTCCCTTTCACCCACGTCTTCAGTGCATGCCAAAGCCTGCTACCTACGACGGTGACTGCCATGGGACTGGCACTCGTCTAGGAGGGGGTAATGTTAACCGTCAGACGAACAAGGTGGAAAATCTGGAAAAGCTAAAGCAGAAGACAAAGGCCAAAGCAAAGTGAAATGAAAGACAAAGGCACGCCAAGAAAAATCTAAAAACACAAGAAGCGCAGAAAAGTCCTAAATAAGGGAAAAAGGCGTACAAGGAAAAGCGCAAGTCAATACTTTTGTAAAAGAGAACAAATGCATCATGATTTAATTTAAGGAGCGCCGGGTGCAATTTGTAAATGTAGAAGGGCGGTGGAAAGGAAGCTAGGAAGATAGAAGGACAATGGGAAAAAGGGCCTAGGCTACGGCCGACCATGTAAAAAAGGGGATAAGGGGATGATTGCCCAAAAGGGATTTAGGGTTTCGTATATAAAGTTGAAAAGTGAATGAGAAGCTCATTCTTGTGTGTGGCCAAAAGTGGTTCTCTTCTTCTTCTTCTTCTCCTTCTTGCTTGCTTGAGCTTGTGTTTGAGAAAGGGAGTGTGAGAGTGTGAGGGAGTGAGTGTGTGAGGGTGAGGGACCGGGAGCTCTCCATCTTCTCCTCTCTTCTTCTCTTCTCATCTCTTCTCTTATCTTGCTCATGGCTATGGAGCTTGGAGCGTGGAGCTTGAGGATGGAGCTTTCTTGAAGCCCGCACTTGGATCGTGGAGCTACCGGCATGTGCGAGAGAGGAGGCAACTCATTTCGGCATCAAGGTAAGCTCACTACACCCATAGATATGGATGGCGCGTCGGCTATGTGAGAGGTAGCCATTAGTGCTCGGCTTGGAACGCTTGAAGCAATAAGCGGTCCGTGGGTCTTGGCGGTTGAGTGAAAGCTCCCACACTCACCATTAGTTTTCTTAAGATAATTCCTTGTAGGAAGATGAGTAGAGAATGATCGTGTGCTTATAAAAAAATGAAATGCTTAAGTACAGAAAGAGAATTTTTCTTCAAGCAATCTACACAATCCAATAAAAATCCATGAAAATTTTTCTTAAAATATTTTTTCTACTTTTCCTTTACTTATGTTTTTCCACCTTACCCCCTCCCCCCTTGGAAATGAGAAGAATCCTTCCTAGAATTAGAGGTTGAAGGGTTAAGGGCAATCACCACACATTCATGGTGCTTTACTTCTACATAAGCCAAGTGTAGAATTGTGGGTTGTGTTCCAAGTAGGTGTGGGAGTCCATGTCAAAAGGTCGAATGCCAACATGCGTTATGTATGTCAAGACATCCATTAGACAGTCATCAGAGGTGATCTGGCTAGCAATATGTAGTTTCTCCTCAATCAAGACACGGTCTAGGTAGGAATGGGCAAGTTCATGATCGTCTAAAGTCCTGACTATGAGTGATGGCTGAGACTCTGAATGAGGTAGGAACCGCATAAGTTAGATCATACTCTGAGGTTTTGATTGCATGTCTTTGCTCGGCATTGGTCATAATGCGGCAACCATTTTGTTCCCATTAGAGTCGGAAAGCATACCATTTTCACAAGAATATAGACTTAGTGTTGGTTAGAGCTTTTAACACTTCAATTTCTTGGGTCATGGCAAAGATCATGCACATGTCATAAGATGTGATGAGTCGTCATTTGCGCACTTGCTTGTGAGAGATTTCATTGTTGATTAACTCTTCAGCTACCATGGAATCCTTAACAAATATGAATTCAGATTCCTCCTAGGAGCAAGGTAGCATACACACTTCAATTTGCTAAAGGCTCTTCTAAAAGACCAAAGTCTAATTGGTTATAGCTTTTAGCAAGCATGGTGAATGTAGCATCTAAGCGTCGAATGCAAGTGACCAAGTCATCCCCAATATTCTCAACTAAGTCTAAGGCCAATGTAAGGATAGATCACCACTTGTAAGAGGGTTTAAGGCTTGGAGGAGGTTGAGGTTTGACTGCACTAGATAGCTCAGTAGCAACTGATGTCTATGGCTTCTGTGGATCTGGAGGGGTTGGTTTAGATTCTTGTGTGATATGTATGGTTTGTGATTTTTTTGTTGTGCTACTAGATGCTTGTAAGGCTCTTAGAACACTACCAATGCTACTGGATTGAGGCAGCTTGGAGGTAGCAACCTACATGTTTGGTTGGCACACTTGTTGAGGCTCTACAAACTTAGTGGGTTTAGGCTCTATGGGATTCGCAGCTTGAGTCTTTTGTGGCTTCAGCTCCTTAACTGTTATGATGTCCTGTTTAGAAAAGTTCAAGGGTTTCGCTTGAGTAGTGCTCTTGGCAATCTTGGCTTTAGGCACCCATATCCAACTATTGGCCTCATAATAGCCTTGTGCTTACAATAGGGTTTTGGGAACCCATCGTGGCTTGACCATGCATTGATGCCTATAGTGCATTTTTTGCCTTCTAGGTCTTGAGTATGAGTTTCTAGCATTGTGAGATCGTGTCTGCTTATTTCTAGGTGGCGGTCCTCGATATTTAGGTACCCATTTGAATTTGGGCTCATTGGCTTTGGTTGCACTCTCAGTCACATGTTGGCATTGAGGCTTGGCAGGTTGTGACAAGTCACGACCCCCCTCCTTAGACTTGGTTGTAAGTTTCTCTATTAGTGGCTTTGCGGGCTTTGGTGTGGCTATGCTCACATAGCAAACCATGGGTATGCTCTTAGATCGATAGAGACTACGACTTTGCACGTTCCCAAAAGCACATATGATTGATCCCCAAATGGGCTGAGTTTAGCATTCATGGGTTGTAGTTGTTGCGATTGACCAATTAGAATCCAATGATCATGAGTTAAGATATTAAAATTGGCTCACTCATCAATCAAGGCATCAAAAGTATGTGTATGTTGCACAGTGAACGTTATGTGTAGGAAAGTAGGTGCTACTACTTGCTCATCTTCATCCTCAATCTCTATGATTGTGGCAACTCGTAGGTTCATAGGGGACTCTAGCATCGGAGGATCATGTGATGGATGCATGGGAGGGTAGTACTTCTTTATGCAGCTACCATTGAAGAAGCATATGCCCTCTCTGTCTAGGGTCTCGAGCTCTACATTTCCAATTTGGATGATGGTGCAGACTCTAAAAGGCCCTAATCTCCTAAACTTCATCTTTTTCTTATGGCCTTTCACTGAGTATAACAACACTAAGTCGCCCTAGTCGAAGTCTCGCTGCTTGATGTGCTTGTCAAACTAGCTCTTACATCATGCATTTTCACAAATCAATGGATGGGTGGCTAGAAGTCGAGTCTCTGATAGGTGTTCTAGCTTAACTAGGCATTCGTACATGCCTCCTCTCCATCCCATCTCTCTTGTGTTGAGAATCAGCAATCACACTCACTAAACAGCCTCTTTGTATGGAGCTTCAGGGCAAAGGACATGCAGGCTAACCTATCCCATATGCACAGTGGTGCCTACTGCAGTTTCCTACTTTCCTATAAAGCATTGTACTTGCTTCCTTTTCTTAATGCAATGATTGTACTCTTTTCTTTTCAGTGAAGTGTCAATGTCATTGTCCACATACACAAGATTGTGTTTATGAGTCCAAGTTTCAATCTTGGAACCTAATTCACTTGTGTAACAAACAGTGTCTTTGTCTTCTCCATCATGAGTCCACACTTCTCATTCCATCCACCATAACTCACTGCCATGCTCTAGATCCCGTATCTCTCACATGGTATCAGAGCGCAGCTGAGCATGGCTTACCATGGTTCAGGTCCTCTCTCTACTCTCTCAGTCTCTCATAATCTCTACCCAGCTCAGCTTAAGTGTTTGACTTCATCTCCAACTCCATTTTCACTCTTTACCCCTTGGCAGCCATAGCCAACCTGCAACCTACCTCTGTTGGAGGAGCTAGATCTCCACTTACAGGGCATATCTTCACTTGCTTTCTTCTGGAGAAATGATCCTTGACTCAAGCGCTACATCCTGTCATTTCAAACACCAACATTGGTGACCTACAGATCCAGCATTGCGTGATTCGTCAATCACAGTCCAGAAAATGGTGCCTTCTGTTC
Source organism: Lygodium microphyllum (assembly GCF_053477565.2). Lineage (NCBI taxonomy): Eukaryota > Viridiplantae > Streptophyta > Polypodiopsida > Schizaeales > Lygodiaceae > Lygodium > Lygodium microphyllum. Next base: position 174,674,743 of record NC_141139.1, read on the forward strand.
GTACAGCCCGATGTCCATCTGCGCAGCGCAATCCATCCTAGGTCTTTAGGGATTTTGAAGCCTATCACTTAGGCTATCTTCAGCTTGAATCTTGAGGCATATGGTTCAGGCTATGCGCTGGAATCCTCAAAAAACCAGTCGTGCAGAAACCCTAAAAAAGACCACCATAGCTATTTGAGCTCAAGCTCCTCTCTCACTTCACCTTCTCTCTCCTGCCACTTAAATCCAGGAGGGGAGATCTCACTAAGCTACTAAATTTCTCAACAAGACAAGCATCAAATCAAGGAGGGGAGATCTGTGAAGCATTTTTGAAGAACCATTGAAGATTTGAAGACTCAAGGAAGAAGATACAAACATAGTGTCCAGTGACACTCATCTAGCGCTCTTAGCACTTGTGTCTTGTGACACAACCAACTTTGCTGCAAACTGAGAATTTTGGAAACTAATTTGCTGCTGATCTTGCAACCTCAACATGGGAAAAGACTCTCCAAATGCTCGATTCAAAGGAGTCGGGTTTCACACCTAGCAAACCCGCATCAAGCTCATCTTGATGAAAAAGGGACTTTGGGCCATCACAAATGGCAAAGAGAAGAAACCTCGAGATGCGGACCTTGCAATTACTTGGCAAAAGAATGATAACAAGGCACAAGCCATCATCAAACTGGAATTGGATGACAGCTACATTCATCATGTGGATGCCTGTGACACGTCCCATGACACTTGGGATAAATTGGATACCCTATTTGGTGCACAGTCAAAGTCGTCTAAATATGGTCTATTAATTGAATTTTTTTGACTTGATATGAAGCCTCATACATCTCTGGCATCCCATCTAAACTACATGGAAAGCCTGCTTACTCAACTTGCAGGAATAAAGCTAAAAATGGATGAAGATGTTTGTATTGGTGTCTTGCTAAAAAGTTTGCCTCCTGCTTATGATAATGTATCAACCACTCTAACCAACATGCCTGATCCTCAACTTGTTGATATTAAAGCCTCTCTGTTAGAAGAAGAAAATAAACTTAAAAGCAAAGAAGAGCCCAACACTTCAAAGGATGAACAAATGTTATATGTAAACAATAGATACAAAGGTAAAAAGGAACCGCTCTTCTGTGACTTCTGCAAAAGAACCAGATATACTGAGAAGTTCTGTCATGCTAGGAAGAGGTCCCAAAAGGCCTATTTTGCAGCTGTGAAAGAAGAAGAAGACCATGGACCAAAAGATGAAGAAGAAGATGAAGATGAAGACCACCAGGATCGGAAGGACAAGACTCATCAGTCCTTCTACTCTCATTACTCTGATAGACTGGTTTAAAAGCCTTGTACTTCCTTGCCCTAATGCTTCCTGCCATTCCTTGCCCTAATGCTTCATGCCATAAGCTTTGTAAACTCCTCATGTAACTTGGCATTACAGTCCATGTACACTTTGTGAGGCCCCTGTTACAGCCTCTAGATGTCCATCATGTTTTGGTGCCCACACTTAGCCTTTTCTGTGACAGCCTCTGGTGTCTACCATGTTTGTGGTGTGCCCACACTTTGCAGGTGGTTCTCATTACAGCCTCTACACACTTTGTGCCTTTCTAGTTGTGATTGAGGAGGGTTGTTGAGAATCAGCAATCACACTCACTAAACAGCCTCTTTGTATGGAGCTTTAGGGCGAAGGACATGCAGGCTAACCTATCCCATATGCACAGTGGTGCCTACTGCAGTTTCCTACTTTTCTATAAAGCATTGTACTTGCTTCCTTTTCTTAATGCAATGATTGTACTCTTTTCTTTTCAGTGAAGTGTCAATGTCATTGTCCACATACACAAGATTGTGTTTATGAGTCCAAGTTTCAATCTTGGAACCTAATTCACTTGTGTAACAAACAGTGTCTTTGTCTTCTCCATCATGAGTCCACACTTCTCATTCCATCCACCATAACTCACTGCCATGCTCTAGATCCCGTATCTCTCACATCTTGGATGGCCACTCTCAAGCTAGGGACAAAGAATTCTACTTGTAGAATGGCTTCAATTTTGTAGGTCAGCTTAAAGGGAGTTTTCCCCACAGTCGTTTTATAGGTTGTTTGATATGCCCATAAAGCTGCCATCATCTTGTTGTCCCATTCGTTCTGAGAAGCAAAGACTACCTTGGTCATGACATTCACTAAGATCTTATTTGTAGATTTAGTCTGGTCATTAGCTTAAGGATATTAGGGTGAAGATCTCATATGGATGATCAGGAAGGTAGATAGGAGGTGGGCAATCACTTCGTTGATGAAGTGCATGCCTTGATCACTGACTAGTTCAATAGGGCAACCGAATCATAAGATTACTTGCTCCCAAAGGAACTTGGTCGTGGTCCTACCATTGTTTTTCCTAGTGTCTCCTGCTTCTACCCACTTTGTGAGGTAGTCTGTGGTGACTATGATGTACTTGGCTTGTGAGTATTGTGCTATAGGACTAATTGGCCCAATGAAGTCAATCCTCCATTTTTCAAATGGTTGTCTTGCAATAATTGGGGTGAGCTCCATCTTGTCCTTGCAAACAGGGACCTTGGTCTATTGGCACTCATCATAGTGCTTCACAAATCGTGTTGCATCACAAAAAAGTGTGGGCCACCACTGTTGAGACTGCAACACCTTGCATGCTATCGTATCTTCGTTGAAGTATCCTCCTGTGATTTCGATGTGTGCCTGTGCAAGTATGTCACATGCATCTCATGTTCACACACACATTGTCATAGTAAGCCATCTTGTCCTAACCTATAGAGCTAACTGATATCAAACAATTGATAGGGTTGTATCTTGAGAATAAGTCACCTAAGTCAGGCCTTCTTGATAGGTCTTTTGGGTAGTCCATGCTCTAGTACTTGGACTATGTCATCCACCTAGTATGGCATCAAGTTGTCTCTAAACAAGTCCTTTTTGCTAGACAAGTTGAAAAGATGTGCATAACGTAAGTTGTCTACTATACCCTATCCAACAGTTTCTCCCGTGGGTATGCAAGACATGTGATTAGCCATGTAGTGCTACTTTCCTTCGTGTACAACCATGGAGAAGTCAAATTCTAAAAGTAAAAGTAACCATTGAGTAATATGTTCTGTAGTGCAAGGTTTATTCACAAGATAAATCAAGGCTTGATAGTCAACAAAGAAGGTGAAAGGCATAGCTAGAAGATAATGTCGAAATTTTTTTATGGCAAACACCATGACCAAACCCTCTCTCTCAGTCATGGAATAGTTCGTCTCAGTATCCATGAGCATTTTGCTAGCAAAACTCACAAGATAGTCTAAGTTGTGTTCTCCAAGCTAACACAAAGTAGCTCCCACAGCAAACTTCGAGACATCAATTTGTACGTGGAAGGTGATGGTCTAGTCTGGGACTCATAGAATGGGTGCAGATGTTAGAGCCTTTTTCAACTCTTCATATGTGCATTGGCATTCCTCAATCCATTCAAATGTGTACATGGAAGGTGATTTTCTAGTCTTTGACTTGTAGAATAGGTACAGATGTCAGAGCCTTTCTTGACTCTTCATATGCGCATTGACATTCCTCAGTCCATTCGAATATTATCAGCAATTTGTAGAGTAGTCTAGTGATTCACGCATAGTTCAACACGAATCGTCGATAGTATCCCGTATGTCCTAGGAAGAAGCATTGAACTCCCTTGTAGTTGGTTGGCAATGGAAGGTGAACAATAACCTTGACTTTTGAGAAGTCGATGGAAATGCCATTCTTGGACACCACATGCCCTAGGATGCATCCATGTTTCACCCAGAATTGGAACTCAAGGGGGTTCAATGAGAGATGATACAATCTGCATCGTTCAAGGACTACACAGAGTTTGTCTAGGTGCTCCCTCCAACTCTAGTGAACACACGAATCGTCAAAGAACACTTCTAACTCTCATCTAAGCGTGTCCTTGTAGATGACACACATGAGCCATTGGAATGTGGCTGCGCCGTTTGATAGCCCAAAAGGCAGAACTATGTAGGCAAAGGCACCCCATTCGATAGCGAATGCGATCTTATGTCTATCATCAGGGTGGACTTGCACCTGATTGAAACCCGAGAAGACATCTTGGAAACTGTTGGCTTTGAATTTCTTATAATTAATGCACACTCTGATTTTCCATTCTTCTTTAGGAAGATTACAATGGGTGAAATCTAGTCGATGTGCTCAATTTCATAGATGAATCCCACTCTTAACAGCTTGACTATTGATTGCATGAGCATGCTTGGGATTCATACGGTATGGTCATTGCTTGACAGGCATTGCTTCTCACTCAAATCTGCTCCTTTTAGCTCATCAAGGGATCTAGCGAATACATCTATGTACTCTCATAGGAGTGCAATGAGATCTACTTCTTCCTACTTCATCAGATTGTCAACTATGAAGACAAGTCATGGCTTCTCCCCTTTCCTAACCAAGTTGACCTCCTTGACCTTGGCAGGTCCTTCGTTTGCTTGTCCTTGTCACTTGGCACCTAGCAAGATCACTACTCTATCACATTTCTTAAATTTCATGAATCACTTTGGTAGATCTTGCAGTCTTTTCTACTCCTCATTGTTCGACTCTCTAGATTGCCTCTTTATTTCCTCCTTCAACCGTCTACACCTTAGGTGGATTAGCAGGTCCCCCTTAGTGTGTTTGGTCTAGTCGATGGACACGGTATTTCAAGGTCACTATCTGAGCTTGCTTCCAAATCAGAGTTGAACTCTCCATCTTTGCTGGAAGAGGGAGTCTCTCCTAGTGTGGTCGTAGCTCCGAAGAAGGTGATTCCATCCTAAGTAGCGGTGCACCACTTGGTTGGGTGAGCCCTGCCCATTCGTAGTCAATCACTCCTATATGCTCCAACCATATGTGATCACACTCCATGCACATGATTCCTCCCTTGATTCTAAAGGTACTCTCTTTCCACGGCTTGGAATCTACTCGTATTTGCTCAATCTCATGTCCATTAGTGTCATACTCTATCATGTCAATCTCTTCTTCACTCTCTTCTCTGAATAAGGAACAATAGACCTCATACTCATCATCCAAACTATCATCCATCAACTACTCGTCAACTTCTAGGTTTCTACACTCCTCTTTCTTCGAATCTATGGCCAAGGCCCAATTGTACATCAAGTTCAGATCATGTACCTCGTTCCATTTCCACTTGGATTCATCCCTAAGATCCTTGAGGGGTTTAAGATTAGCGGCTGGGTTACTACCTCTAGCTTGTCCATTAAGTACTCTAAGATATCATGGAGCTCTTGCTTGTTATTGGGGACTTGGAACATGATAGGGGTGCGCCGGCTGTAAGAGCTTCTATCCACGTCATGGCACTCTCCGTCTTAAGCATGACCTTTGCCTTAGTTCTCTTCTTCCTTCACCTACGTCTCGTTTTTCCTATTGAGGCTGCATCTAGGTTACTAAACCCTAGCCAGTGATATACAGATGGGTCATAACATGCAATGGGATGGGCATAGCCTCTTCATCGAGTGTTTCAACTTCGAACAACCCCAATGGCACTAATGGCATGATTTCCAAACTAGAGGATGGTTTCCTTCTAGGGCAATCGGCAAACAAATGGGTGATTCCGCACTCTAGTCATCTAAGGTCAGCCTTCTCTCTATCGATTTGCTCCCTCTTAGGGCAGCATGAAGAAATGTGCCCTGGGTGACCGCAAGTCCAACATTTGGATCTTGGTTTTGCCCTCCCAAGCCTCTACCTCTACCTTTGCCTGATGCCATCACCTAGCACTGGTCAATAGTCCAAGAGAATGGAATTGCCCTCTTCATCCTGCAAGATGTAAGGATTTACATATGCCTCCTCATCATTTGGTTCCTCCATGTAATGGACTAATCGGTGGGTGGGTTATGAAAGGTGTAAGTGGCCTAGGGATTTACGTATGCCTCCTCATCATTTGGTTCCTCCACGTAATGGATTGGTCCGTGGGTGGGTTATGAAAGGTGTAAGTGGCCTAGGGATGCCTGTGGGATTAATCTCCATTCTAGGGATGGCCAGTTTTACGTTATTAGGTACTGGAAGAGCCAATGGGGCTCCCCTTCCAAATAAGTTTGGTGTCCTATTCCCTAGGTATGGCTAGTTGTACGGTTATGGAAGCCTCCTTAGTAGACTACAATGCATGGTGTCATGGCCAAATCTGCAATTTGGCACAAGATTGGGAGACCTAGGGTCCTTACATTCTAGTGGAAGGTGATTTTTGCCACAATGCATACACTAGACATGTGGGCACGTAGGTCTCCTCACTATCTCTTGCAGCCTTGCTAGCTCCATCTTCATCTTTGCTAGCTCTTGGCTTTGGTCAAAACTTTTTCCTTTATCTTGGATACACGTGACTAACTATTTGCTAGATGTCTTGGCTCTCTTCCGAGGATCTAGAGCTAGCATTGTCTCAATTTGAGTTCCTAGAGCTTCTCTCTTTGAGCTAGTTGTCCACTCGTATGGTCTCTTCGAAGACCCTAGCTAGTATGTCTCTCAGCAAGCTCAAGTTTCCTGCCAAGGCCTTGTAGAGTTCCTCATTGCTACAAATTCCATTTATAAAGACTATGACCCCCGCTCTCTCAATGGGTCATTTGTTAGTCGAGATTCTCTTAAAGAGACCTCGCATGTGGGTAATGTAATCCCCAATGTCCTCCTTGTCCTTTTGCATGTTGACGTTCATCAACCTAACTATGAGATCGTCAAAATACCCAACCTCAGAGAACCTCTTGATGGGATTTTTGACTAGATCTTGGAGCCTTGGATGACTACTAACCCTACGAGCAACGAGGTTGTTAGGGCTACTGTACTTTTCTCTATAGATGTATTTCCATTGAGCCACTTTGTGAGAAGCTTGCTCAGCATCAAGTTCACCTCTAGCACTCTCTCTCTTTCCATGTTAGGTCCTATACGATTCATATTGGCTAGAGCTAAAATGCACTAGACTTTCCGCATCTCAATGTCTTGCTACAACTTCCTAGTTTGTTGCTCATGGTTGTGAGTTGCTATCTTTCGTAGCACTTGCCGTTCTAATCTTCTCTCCTCCTTGAGGTCTACTATGATTTCTTTAGATGGCCTACCATGGTGGTCCATCCTGGTTTGTAAGTCATATTTATTCACCATCTGTTGGATGTCAACTGGGAAATCTCCCAAGTCGAGCTCGCCATTCTCATAGTTGGAGCTAGATCCTGACATGTATGTAGCTTCTTGCTCCACTAGGCTATCAATGAGGCTGATTAGGTCAAGCAGTATTGCACTTCTAATGGTGTCAGTCCTTCGATGCCTCTAGTGTTCTTTGTTGGCTCTCTCTTGACCCTCCATGCTAGGATTCTCGATCATCCATCTAAGTCTGAGAGTTGTCTCCTATTAGTTGGTTTGTTATGCTTTTTATATCTACGTGTGTTCCTTCTTATTACAAAATAGCCCTCAACTTACATTCACTCAATGTGTGAGTGGTGATCTTTCTGTGCATGGTGTGAAATCAGGCTTTCAACTTTCAAGTGCACTTCAAGTGAAAAACAATGTGGGGTGTGAATGCAGGACGATGAATGCAGTTCTCGCTCTCCCCTCGTTCCATTTTCAGCCAAATATGGCTCTAAGCGCAATTTCTGGCCGCTTTTATGGGTTCATTAGGGCCTCTACTGCGTCTCTTAGCTTGGTTAGGGTGTAACTAGAGTCTGTGGGGTCAATTTGAGGCTCTAAATGGGTGGATAGCTAACGGGTTTGCTAGTTGTGCCTTTTAGGTTGTTAAGTCGCACTTTCTGCAGTTAAGAGGCTCTACGAGCTGTCTGACGCATCTAAAAGGCTATTGGAAAGTTTCCCTATTGTGAGAGGTGCTCTTCCTAGCCTGTGATGTGCTAGATCTGGCAAATATTTCATATCAACTTCTGGTTCAATTTGCAGGTGTCCGATTATTAGAATCGAACTGTCCAATTTTGGTTTGGTCCGATCGGCCTACTCAAACAATCCGAGTCCAAGTGGTCCAATCCTAATGCGTTTGATTATAAAGGTCCGAATTTGATTCCTGGAGTGTTTGAATGTGGGTCGGTTTGATTGCCTGATTCCCAATCATCCGATGTCCGAATCGAATGAGTCACATGTCCGATTGGACGAGTCAGGTGGTGTCTGAGTGGTCTGATTTCCAAAATTGGACCATTTGATTTCTAGGAATCAGAAGGCACGTCCGATTCCAATGGCCATGGTTCTAGACAAGATGAAAATTGAATGGATGTCAATGATTTTGGGCATACAAGGCTACACAAACTTCTACAATGCAAGAATAGACAAGGGGCAAGGCTCATATATACCTCACACGGCTGGAAGACACTCGTATGTGACAATTGATCCATGCTTTGCCCTAGGGCTCTCTCTTCTCTCTCAAGCTCTCTCTCTCTCACTCACACTGCTGAGACTGAAACTGAACCTTCAACCCCTCTTCATTGGGTTTCAAACCCCTGTTCTAATGCCCGAGTGTTGCCCCGTTTGTGCTCTTGCCTTCTCAATGGATTTCAATCCTCTTTTCCCTTGTTTTTGCCCTATTTTGGGCCTATTTACAACAACAATCCTAAGGCATTTCGCTTCGATTTCTTGGACCTATCTTACTCTAAATGCTACAAAAATCAAAGCTCAAGTACTAAAATGATTTATCCTACTTATCTAATCATTAAAAACTCAAAATACTTACTTGATTTGAAGATTAAACTCCCAAATCTCCTACCTATGTCAAGCATTGATTCAAGGATGAAACCCTACTTCGACGCTCGATTTGAAGCGCACAAGTGATCAAGCTTGAATCCGTTGGTCCTAGCAACAGAACAAAAATGAAGTGGGAGCTCATGCTCCATTGCCAAGACCCATGGACCACTTATTATTTCAAGTGTTTCAAGAAGCTCTAATGGCTATCTCTCAATCATGAGTGTACTGAGCTTACCTTGATGCCCAAACGAGCAGCCTCGTCCCTCAAGCACTCTGATAGCTCCACGACCCATGATGCAAGCTCAAGCAAGCTCAACCATCTACCTTCAAGCTCCATCCACCATAGTCGTGTGCGTGAGACAAGAGAAGAGAAGAGAAGAGAAGAAAAGAGGAGAAGATGGAGAGCTCCACCACAATCCCTTACCCTCACACACTCACTCCCTCACACTATCACGCTCCCTCTCTCAAGCACAAGCACAAGCACAAGCAAGAGGAAGAAAAGAAAAGAAGAAGAGAGCTACTTTTGCCACACACCGAAAATGAGCTTCTCATTCACTTTTTGAATTTATATACAAGCCCTAAATTCTTTGGGCACCCATCACCTTTTGTACATCATCGGGCGTCTTGCAAAGGTCCTCTTTTCCTATTCCCTTCTATTGACCTTATCCCTTCACCTATGCCCATCTAGATTTTACAATTTGCATAGGAGGAAGCTTGGCACTCTTTTACAAAATTTTTGGGGCATCTTTCATTTAAAAATGTGCTTCCCTCTTTTGCATTTTTCTGAGGTTGCATTTGTGCCTTTTGCCTTTTCTCCTTCTTGTTGACTTCATTGGGTCCACATTTCAAAAAAAAAAGATTTATTTTCTTTTCTTTTTTCTTGTCCTGCACTGGGGTTAACAAAAGTGTTTCATATAGCTTGAATACATGCTTTGTTGGCTACCACCCTTCATGATGAGTTGATAAAAATATAGCCAATATTTGTTCTTCCAACCATGAAGATTAGATGAATGAGTTGGTAGATAACGATAGAAAGATTTTTAGATAGATTAAAAAGAAGTTTAAAAATGGTTTTAAACCTTAGTATATTTGCTTACTCCATGCTACTTGGGAAAGCTTGTCTACAATGTACAATTGGTGTTTTGGGGTTGGATTAAAATGTCTCAGTTTTCTTGATTTTTCAAGTTTGTGTATCCTAACGTTCTAATGGTTGAGTTATGAACTTAAAGTATTGTTCGGTGGTGGTCAACAATGTAATATGATTCATAAGCGGCTGTGATATAATTACAAATCCACATCACTTAAGCTCTCAATTGCAAGCTTTGGCAATCAAGGGTAAACATGTTTGTAGAGAAGTTAGGAGCACTAGAAGAGAAAGAATTGGGAGATCTTGCCATACAATATGGTGATAGAGTTTGAAAGGTATATGAACCTTCGTATATTGTGTGCAAGAAATGGGCGTAAGGGATAGTGAATTTTTTGACTGATTTCTTCCTTCTTATAGATCCTTGATATTTTAGATCCAAAACTTGGAGATGTGCGGCACGAGCATGTGTTTTCCTTAAAGTGGGCTCTTCATAGTTATGCCATACTTGAAAATTTGAACTTGAAAGTTTTGAATGATGTATCCATTGGCACAAAGTGGACTTGTCTTTCACTAGAGGTAATGAAGGTGACAAAAAACTTGGTCGAACATTCAAATAGTGAGTGCCATATGTGCCTTATGTCTTGGACAACATGTGGACCTTATGACTTGCATAATTTGTGAATCTTATGCCTTGCACATATCTAATTTGAGAATAATATATGTAGAGATGTATAAACAAATTAGGATATATATATATATATATATATATATATATATATATATATATATATATATATATATATATATATATATATAGAGAGAGAGAGAGAGTGTGTGTGTGTGTGTGTGTGTGTCCCTACTATACCTCATGTACTTTGCCACAAGTTGCTCGATTTCCTCATCTTGCTAAAAAAAGTTTGCTCAAAAAAAAAACTTGATTACAATAAAATAATATACTTTTTTTGCTTCAAAAATGTTAAATATGACTCTGTTTACAATTGTATTTGATTTGTGATATTGATCTTGTTTAGGTCTTTCCTTCAGTCAAATGCAAGTGAGAGAGATATTTAAAAGGTATCTTAATTTTCTTATCATCTTTTGCCTTCAGTAGCCCCACGGATATCTCTTTATCGAGTAACCTAACCATCCCTACCATCTACACTATGTTTATATGACATGAGTGTCATGGGACAATATGAAGACATGAAGAAAGAAAAGAGTTTGGAAGTGCCATATTTTTAAAAAAATTATGTGTTGTATCATTACTTTGAACGATGTAAAGAGATCCTAACTCCCTCCCGTGCAATTTGTATTGACAAATGAGTAGCACTTGATTTAAATACGTGTAAATCAAAAGAGAAAGAAATTCAAAAAAGCAAAGATACAATGCTTTGATTCTTTCAGTAAAAGCATGATTTTTTGGATATTAAGCTAATGCAAAAGACTCTGAATGGTATCGGTATTAGTTTATATATATATATATATATATATATATATATATATATTCTGGTCAATGCAATCAAATATGAAATAAGCTTAATCACACAATTGTTTACTTCCGATGTTTTTTTATGGTGAAGACTATCAACCAAAGAGTTAATAATAAAGTGATTGAAGTTTTGGGTGAGCCTTTCCACATCAATGATAGCTTTAAGGGCAATAAAAAATAATTTATATTCAATGAATGTAACAATATTTTTCTTGACTTTTCCACCCTAGAACGTTTAATGATAAAATTCTATGATTTGACTCTAGAGGAGACTCGAGGAGTAGCGAGGTTTGTGATTTAAACTTGATGAAAGTGAGATTTTGAAGTATACAAAATTAGACGTGATCTCTATTAGCTTGATGAATAGAGCACCTTCATCAAGTCGTTGTAGTGATTCAATGTCATTTAGTATTCAAAACCCATAGCTAGGATTGCCTACCTAAGCTAGCCTAAGTGTGCCTACCCATGACCCTTTCTCCCTAATAATGCCTATCAAGTTTGCTTGCCCTAAGCTTGCCAACTTGGATTAACCTTGCCAACTACTAAGCTTCCATGATCCACTCACTTAAGCCAAGCTAGTCTAAGTTTCAAACTAGTATGAGGACATGTATCTTTTTGAAGCTTACCCACTTACTAAGGAATGAAAATTATGTGAGGATATGTATCTGTTCTTTTGCTTGCACAAGCAACACATTTAGAGTCGCATGGGAAGCACATGAAAATTGTAGACAAAAACACAAGTTTAAATTGGCATAAAAAGTCACAATTATATGACGTGATATAAATACTTTTTAGATGCAAATCTCCTAAACAATGCTATATTAGAGAATTTGGGAATTCTCGTGTAGTTTGGGAATTCCCAATATGGTTAATATTTAGCCACATGATCAAATATTGTCCCCTTGTTGAGTGTTGAAATGACCTATTTTTTTGGCTGATTTTTGTTATTTTTGAGAGCTAAATGGTTGATTTTATGAGATGATTGATTGGTTTGGAAGTGGTTTGAGAGTGTTTTGGATAGGTTGGAATGGTTTTATTAAGCTCATGATGTTTATTAGTAGAGATGTGAAGTTATGTTGATGTTCTGATAGGTTCTGTTTGGTCTTGATAGCTTCTGTTGAGCTTCTGTTTTGTTCTGTTTTCTCTCTATAAGGAAGGATGGAGTATTGATTGATAGGGTTTGAGATTGTTTGAAAGCTTATTGAGTGATTTTTGATGGTTTGGAATGGTTTTGGTATGAGTTATGTGGTTTTGATGCTTTCTGTTGACCTTCTGTAACTCTCTGATGAGCTTCTGATGAGCTTCTCTAAACCTTCTGTATGCTTCTGTATGTGTTCTGTTGGATGAGAGTGTAGCTTGGGAAAGTTTTCTAGCCTTGGAAAGAGGTGAATACAAGTGCAAAAGAGCTAAAAGAAGTCAAAGAAGTAGCTACTGAAAACTCAAGTAAAGACTGAAGTGAAGTGACAGTGGTGAGCTATGAAGAGTCATTGTAGTGGCTCTGGTGCCTCTTCATATCAGACATACCTCTTGGGAGGTGTATCCACGACCAAAGAAGGATTATTGAGGGTTATTATTGAGTGATTGTAGTGAGGATATGATGTACTATTGATGGAGAGAGAGAGAGAGAGAGTCAGAGATAGCCAAATCCATCAAAATAGTGTGATTGTATATGAGAGATTGAGAGAGAAGACTATGAAGATATTGAAGATGAATACTATGTGATGTATTTCCATTCAAAGATGGTATATTCCTTTGCTTTCTTTGTTCTATTGATGGATTTTGTGAAGATGTTGAAGAATATGGTTGATTCTATCAAATCCGTGGGAGATCTACATGATGCTGCATGAAGATTTGTTGTGCCTGGTGTTCTTTTCTTCATTGTGATCATATAAACCCTAATAAAAAACCTTGTTGATGTTACAAGATAGATTTTCTTGGAAGAGAATTCCTTTTTCCTTGGTGTTCCTCTTGGGGCTCTATGTTTTTTGTACGCAGCTGGGGAATCTTGCCATCAACAAGCACCAGAAGAGGCTGAAAATGAAAGAAATGGCATTGCCAAGAAGAGAAGAATTCAATGGATGTTTATAAAGTTCCTTCTTCCACTAAAGAGTTGAAATTTCTCATAATTAAAGCCACTTTCCACAAGAAGTTCATCCCACAATGGCGGAAACATATCACCATCATGATGCATGCTCTATGTGGTGGACAATTTCCTCTTCCTGATGAAGCAGCAAAAACTTGTATCTTAGTGGCAAACTGTTTGGGAATAAACTAAAGAGTAGAAACAGAGAGAATGACCATCTATGGAAGATTTGGCATTCATTGAGAAGTTTCCAGACATCATCAAATGGGAGATTGTGAAGAAGCTTCAGGAGTCTTGTTCTGTAGAGGTTCACGAAGACAAGAAGGAAAAGAGTTGGAATTTGTTCGTGGATGCTCAACAGCAAGATACATGGGATGCTTGGTGCACTGACAATCTTTTGTTTGTTCAATTAGCAACCCACTGGAAGTTTGTAGACAGAGTGTTTTTCACAACATACACTGTTGAAACCATCAGAAGCTAGCATTACTATGATGATGGTACTACTACAATGCTTAGACGTATGCATTTTGACACCTTCAGAATCGAATACCTTCCTCTGTGCAGTGGCATGAAAGTAGAATTGAGAGACGTTGAAAAGGAAGAAGTAGAAGAAATGTTGGCAAGAGAGTCCTCCAGAGACTGAAGCCTTCTGTTATCCCTCTGTGGAGCACTAACAACATAGTGGAGCCAACCCCCTGATGAATGACGCAATAAAGAGGCAAGCGTTAGAACGAGTCCAGAGGTACGTGAGAAGAGAGAAGGCAAAAATCAAAGCTGAGAACGAGCTCGCAGGAGAAGCCGCCTTTGACGCCCTTGTGGAACTCTTTATAGAAGTCCCAATGGCACATCAAGCCCTTCCTCCTCCTGCTAGAGGTCCACTTCCAAGCCAGATCTGTCCTGGAAATATTGATGACAGGCCAGCGAATGTAGTTCCATTGCCAGTTTTTAAGGGAGAGTACAATGAAGACCCCGATCCTCATATAGCAAAGTTTATGGTAGCATGTGTGGCTAACAATGCCAGAACCCCTGAGCATTGGTTAGCAATATTCCCCGCTACTTTCAAGGGCGCGGCGTTTCAGTGGTATGAGAGACAAGCAACATGAACTTTTGGCAAATGGAACGACCTAAAGTTGGCCTTCCTCACTAAATTCAGGTGTGAAGGTTTTGAAGAGCGGATGCGAGAGGAATTTATGAATTTAAGTCAGTCCTCTGGAGAAAGAGTAGAAGCTTATGTCTCACGAATGGAATCCATCCTGAAGAGATGGACTAACCATAATCTAGATGATGGCATTCAGAAGGGCGTGTTTCTCAGAGAATTACAACCAGAAGTCCGTAAGTTTACAGAGCTGCAAAGACCAGCCACACTGCAAGCTGCAACAGAAGGTGCAAGACTGTACGATGAAGTGGAAGCTAGATTGGCGATGAATCCAGGAAGAGGAGTCCTACCTCCTCTGATGCCAGGAATGATGTACCCACCAAATGCAATCCCGGGGACTGTTCCCTACCCCTACCAACAGATGCCCCTAGTATCACAGTTCAGTGCACCAAATCCACAGTGCCCACAATCAATGCCTCAAATGATGGTTCAACCACAACAACAATGGTCCCAACCAATTTCCCCCATGCCAAATCAGCAGCAACAGTGGAACCCTACCAACTGGAGCCAACAGCCAACAGTTCAAACAGGATCAGAATCAGAACATAAACCCTTCTGCGCCAGCCCAACCTATTTATGCAGTGATTACAGAGACTCCTCAAAACCCTACTGCCAGTGCCTCAGGAGGAGAAAGCTTGAAGGATTATTTATCCAACCTAGTTGCAAATATCAAAAAGGAGTTGATGGATGTGATTACAGAGCAGCTACAGACACTGAAAGTGAATACAGCTAGCATATCCAATGTTGCAGGAGCAAGAAGAGATGTGATGCGGTCAAATACTTAGTGTGGTAAGTGTCATCAAGCAGGCCATTTAGCCACTGAATGTACACGAAAATCAACCATCCCTGGAGCTTTCTGTTCCTACTGTTTGCGGAAGAACCATACAGAGGATATTTGCTCTCTGAAGGAGATGCATGATAGGAGAAGGAAGGAAGAAGACGTAAGATTCAACTTGCTGGAATCCAAAATGACAACACAGGATATTGGACCCAAGCCTAGAGATTTTGGTCCTAATTTCGGACCCAGGAGGTTTCCCTCTCAAAGTTACAGAGGAAGACAGTCTTTAGAGATCAGAAGTGGAGTGTTACAGATGCAGAGAAAAAAGACACATTTCACCAAATTGTCCAAATCCCAGAAGGTCAGTGGATTATAAGCCCTTATGCAGTCGATGCAAAGGAGAAGGCCACACTGCAAAAGACTGTCCAAGCCCAGCCCCAATAAAAAATAGTGCTACTAATAATCCGGCCAAGGCCCAAGAGCCTACCTCCAATTTAGTGGAATTGGAAGTTGCTGCCATCACGCGTGCAAAGAAGAAGGAACCACCTATTTAGAAAGAAAATAATCTTCCTACTAGAACAATGAATTTCAATCTTCCACTAGAAGAACAGAACAGAACAGAGCCTTACAGTGACGTACAGAGCACTACAGTGCCACAAGGAGTCCCAGAGACAGTTCTAGAAATAGGACCAGAGGTCCAAGAGATAGAAGAGAAGGAAGTGCCACAAGTGGCAGAAGAAGTCCCCATGATGCCTCTATTGGAAGAAAAAAGGAAAATGAAAATGGGTGTTGCCCCATTCCCTAACCGGTTAGAGAAGCCAGTGGATCCTATTAAGGAATACGATCTGGTCAGAGATCTAGATACCTTTAAACCAAACCTCACATTCCGATAATTGTTGATGTTGTCTCCCAGTTGCCAAAAAAGGTTCAAAGGTATACTGACAAGAAGACGTGGATTAAGGATTGCTCCCTCAACAGCAACAAAGTCCAACAAAGCTCCAGAGCCTGTAAAAGAAGTGGACGTGGCTAACGCCTTCCTAGATTCGGGTACCCCAGAGACTAGCGTGTGGATAGAAGGCTACATCATTGCAAACGCACTGATTGATGGTGGGTCATCAGTGAACATTATGACCGATGTGACAATGAAGAATCTAGGCCTACAAGGTGTGCAACCCACCCAATGGCTCATCAGACTGGCAGATCAGAGCAGAATCAAGCCTTTGGGCATTCTCCCATATGTGAAGACTACAGTGGCTGGAAAAGATTATTGGCTAACCTATTTGGTGGTGAAGCCAAACTCCTATTGTACATCCTACCCCCTATTACTGGGCAGACCATGGCTTTTTGAAGCCAGAGCAAGGACGGATTGGTTCAAAGGAACCTTGACCTTGGGTAGAGGACCCAATAAAGTGGTGTTGAAGCTGTATGGTGCTCAAAAAGGACACGGATCCACCTCCTTGGAATTATCTTCTGACCCCCCTAATGAGGCTACAGATGGAACATCAGCAGACAAAGATACTGTCAAACAGATCCTTCCCAAGAAAACAGTGGCACGTTCCTTAACAGTGGATACTGTAAGCCAACTCCCTCAAGATGCAAAGTCCCTGACAATGGGTGAATACTTCCTGCCTGAACCAGGAACGATTTACGAAATCACTTCTGACAGTGAGATAGAAGCATGGATGTACTGCTCTCCATGTTACATGGCCATAGTAGAACCAGAGATAGAGGCAGAAGATGAAATAGAGAACCTGTTCTTCTCTTACAGAGCTCCTACAGAGCCAGAGCGAGAGACAGAGACAGAGCCAGAGCCAGAGACTGAAGAGGATGGAGATGATATGGAAGAAGAAGGTTATGAAAGCAAGATGGAAGAGTCTATCCCACCTGAAGAGGATACATATGAAGAAGAAGTTCCAGAAGCATCAGAAGCAGATGAGCTCATGCTGTGGGATGGAATGGCGATGGTACCATTTGGTCTGGTAAATGGATCTTCTCATATGCAAAATCTTTATAAGAAATGGGTTAAGAAAAATAAGCCGTCTTTCAGCAGTGGCTCTTGCCGCCCTCGCCCACCTTTGCCAAGAAAAGATGATGATGATGCACCGTGCCAAAAAGCACCAGTCTCACGATTCCAACAGGCATCAGAGGGTCCCTGTTATGTGACATTCCTGGACGCGTCATCAGAAGATGAGTCTTCAAGCCAAGAGGTAACTAATCATGAAACCAAACCCGAAACGGCTCTAATCCCATTTCAACATCTCAAGGAGCAACCTAAGTCTCCACCAAAAGAAGAAGTTGGTTCTAGTGGAACATCAGATGAGGACACCACCCCCTTGAAGGAGTTGGATCTGTATCCAGAAGCAGTCCGTGGGACCTTCATCCGTGAACTAGAAGGTGAAAGGCAGTTAACCTTTGTGGATGCAGATGGCACTGAATGCCATTTAAGGTGGGTAGCAGCCTACCAGAAGAGGAGTTGTCAACTTTGTACAACTTGTTGAAAGAGAATTTGGACGTGTTTGCATGGTCCTATAAAGACCTAAAGGGGATTGATCCCACAATATGTCAGCATCATATTGATTTGGAGCCTAATGCCAAGCCAGTATGGCAACGAAAGAGGTGAATGAATCCAAATTATTCCACATTGGTGAAAGCAGAGCTGCTGAAGCTTCTAGAAGCCGATTCATATATCCAGTGGCAAATAGTGAATGGGTTTCACCCATCGTGGTTGTACCCAAGAAGAATGGCAAGCTTCGTATATGTGTGGATTTTTGCAAGTTGAATTCCAAGACAAAGAAGGATCACTTTCCTATCCCTTTCACAAACCAACTGTTAGACACAGTGGCAGGACATGAGCTTTATTCCCTTCTAGATGGATTCAGTGGATATAACCAAGTGCAGATAGCAGAAGAAGACCAATCCAAAACAACCTTCACCATAGAATAGGGGACCTATTCTTATCGAGTGATGCCGTTTGGACTCTGCAATGCCCCTGCTACCTTCCAGTGAGTCATGATGGCCGCATTCCAAAATCATCTGCACGACTTTATTGAGGTGCATTTGGATGACTTCTGTGTCTATAGTTTGATCCGTGAACACTGAAGACATTTGAAACAATGTTTTGACCGATGCCGGGAGTATGGGATTTCCCTCAACCCCGACAAATGCATCTTTGGGGTCTCTTCTGGAGTTTTGTTGGGCCACATTGTCTCTGCACAAGGGATATCAACAGACCCTGCAAAGATCGAAAAGATCGCAGCTCTGATAGCACCCACCAACCTCAAACAGTTTAGGGGATCCCTAGGCTATGTGGGTTACTACAGAAGGTTCATAGCTCATTTTGCAACAAAGGCAACCTCCTTGCACAAGCTTCTGAGGAAAGATGCAGAGTTTATTTGGATGGAAGAATGTGACAAAGCCTTCAACACTTTGAAGCAGTGTCTGATTGAGGCACCCATTCTGCAACCTCCTGATTGGACGAAGGAGTTTCATGTACACACTGATGCATCAGTTGAAGGGCTAGGTGCGGTCCTATGTCAGAAGGGCTCCTCGAAGCTGGATCAACCCATCTATTACGCAAGCCGAAAAGTCACTGATAGGGAACGGAACTATACAGTGACAGAGCTAGAGTGCTTGGCAATGGTGTTTTCCCTAGAGAAGTTTCGCCACTACCTACTGTCTACCCACTTTAAATTTTATGTGGATCATGAGGCCCTGTCCTTCCTGATGAACAAAGCAGATATGAAAGGATGAATGATGAGATGGCTCCTTCTATTTTAGGATTTCGACTTTGAGGTAATTACCAAACCTGGTTATTCCCATGTTCTGGCTGATCATCTGTCCCGTATCCCACAAATTGCAGACAAGGAGCAGGATGATCCAGACCTCCCTGATGCTTCCCTATTCCTGGTAGAAACTGTAACCCCCTAGTATGCAGACATCGCCAATCTGCTGGCAACCCAACAGTACCCTCCTGGTATTTCTAGTCGGGAAAGGAAGAAGCTTTTGTTAGAATCAGCCCCCTACACCCTGTTAGGCGGTGCACTATACAAGAAAGGCAAAGATGAAGTGCTCAGAAGATGTGTTGCAGGAGATGAGATTGGAATTGTTCTGAAGGCTTGCCATGATGAGCCATGTGGGGGCCACTTTGTAGGAGAAGCCATAGCCAGGAAGGCTCTACTAGTAGGATACTGGTGGCCGACCCTCCACAAGGATGCTTATGATTACTGTAAGCGATGTGATGCTTATCAGCGAATGGGGAAACCTACCAAGACAAGTGCTATGCCACTGCAACCTATTCTTCCTTTGAAGCCATTTGAGAAGTGGGGCATCGACTTCGTAGGCCCAATCGATCCTCCCACCAGAAGGAAATAGAACAGATGCATCCTGGTATGTATGGATTGTGTCACAAAGTGGTGTGAAGCTAAAGCCCTAAAGCGGGATGATGGTAACAGCGTGGCCCTGTTCATGTACGAGAATATCATCACCCGTTTTGGTAGTCCCCTAGAGCTGGTAAGTGACAAGGGCACTCATTTCATTAATAAAGTCATGGAAGAGTTGAGAGAGCTGTATAAGATCCGCCATCGCAAGTCCACTCCTTATTACCCCAGAGCCAATGGCCAAGTTGAAGTCACGAATCGCATCCTCTGCTTGATTCTAACAAGAACAATTTCCGCACATCGTCGTGATTGGGATGATCGACTTATAGAGGCCCTCTGGGCGTACAGAACCTCCCATAAAGCAGCAACAGGACAAACACCCTTCCAGTCAGTGTATGGTACAGAAGCTGTTTTCCCTATTGAACTGGAATTGCCCTCTTTGCGAATGGCTATCAAAGAGCGTTTGGGGGACGATGATTCACTGCAACACCGTCTCTTGCACCTGGAATGTTTGGATGAAACTCGCAGGATGGCTCTACAGTGTATGGAAGCCACGCAAGCTCGCCGTAAGGCTTACCATCACAGCTTCATCAAGCACAAGGAGTTCAAAGAATGTGATTTGGTCCTAGCCTATGATTCACAATTTGGAAAAATTTCTGGAAAGCTTCAACAGTGGTGGATGGGCCCATATAAGGTACTTGCTGTCAACCCTAATGGCTCTGTCCACGTGCAGACTGTTGATGCCTCTGATGATCCCTTCCTGATCAATGGATATCGCCTGAAGAAGTACTTCCCTCCTTGGGGATCTTAACAATCACAGTCACCTGATCCTTTCCCCCGTTGGCGTGGCACTGTCACTCTTATGATGCTCCTTCTGATAGCCGTTCTTGAGCCACTCCTAATGAGATGGACACAACCCCCTGTCCCCTCAGCCCCACCTTCCAGCCCTGATCTCTTATCCTCTATTTTCCACCAGTGACGGTGGCAAGGATGGTTCTGACACATGGTATTTCTACCATTCTCCTTGTTACTTGAAAAAAAAAAAGATATATCGGTCATGGGAGAAAAGGACTTAGGTCCCTATCATGCCGACCTATTCTTCGAGAAAAGGTGGAGACACCCTTGGAAATAGGAGAAAAAAGAAAAAAAAAACAACAGAACCAGAAAAAGAAAAACAAGAAAAAAGAAAACAAGAAAAACAAAACTATTATGGGAGAAAATGAAGAAATTCCCTGTCATAGCAAGTCTCGTTCCAAGAAAAGGTGGTTAACATCCTTGGGCGGGAAGCTGGCTGTGGAAAAAGGTGGCAACACCCAGCAGTCCAGAAAGTGGATTCACCAATTGACATCCCCAAGATCCAGTTCCGAAGCTGCCTCCCTTGATACGCTGTGTCCTGGGTCTTTCTGCAGAGCGTCTAACTGTCCTCTAGCAGACGCTATGTCCTATGTAACACAACGTTCGATTTGATGGCTACCTCCCTGGGTATGCCTCTTCAACAACTGACGACGCGATCTTCATCGACAAACAATCGAGTGACGCGAGCTTTCATCCTAACCGGATGGGGAAGTGAGTATGGTTGCCCTCTATAACTATCAACAGAGAGCGAGACAGAGGGTGGGGCGAGAGACCAGTCTTTTCCCTTTAAATCAAATGAGAGGTGAGCAGTGTGAATGAAGTGTTGCACACACGGGATGGGTCTCTCAATACACAAAGCACGATTTGTTTCTGTGCACTGCACCATAAGGCTCCCTGGCCTTCCTTCTCGCACCGTATGTTGGCACGGGGCGGGATATACAGTTGCACCATCAAATGCGCACAAGGCATACAACCTCTGCACAAGTGACAGTGAGGATTACCTCAATGGGTTTCAGGACATGGTTGCCCTCCTGTATCTTTCAACAGAGTGTGAGACAGAGGGTGGGCTGAGTGTGACTGGAGTTTCTTCAATCAATTACCGAGAGGTGAGATTGAGGGACGTTACGACCTTTGGCGCAAGGTATGTTCTCGTTTCCCTATGCATCCACGGGGTGGGTCTCTACCATCATCACAAGACACGTCACCGTGATCTATACACTGCACTGTAAGGCTCCCTTGCCTTCCTGCTTACACCTATGCCAGACGGGTTGGACGCACTAATGCACCATCAACTGTGCACCCTGGCATACTCCCTCTGCACCATCCCCCTTGTCGATTTCTAAACCGGGTGTGAGATATGAGTTTTAATCATTATTCCTCGAGTGATATTAGTCATGGGGTGAGTGATTGCTCTTTCATTCCATATGAGTGATTGTGAGTTGAGTGCAACATTCCTCATCATCGGCGACTTTTCTGCGATTCCTTCAACCAGCTACCTCCCTGGGTGCTTCCGCGTGGTCCTTTCCACGAAGGACGTGTGCTATGAAGTTGCCTTGGTACCTCCTGCAGCCGATAACAACACATGACGTGCCATCGACAGTCAACCTTGATTCTTGGCAACATGGGCCAAGTTTTTCTAACCCTACACCTTCTGTGGTCAGTGACGATCATGTTTTAAGTGTGGGGACATTCGTGGTTGGTCTGTTGTATGGTCCTAGGTCCCTGTTGCTCGGTTAACCCTGTCCGTTAAAGTCTTAAGTGTGGGGACGCGTCCCTGCGCATCTACATTGCATACCCCTCTGCATATGCCTCAACCTGCTCATGCATGTATGCCATGACTTACTTTTACCCCTGCTAGGGTCCCTCCCCACCCATCCATTCATTTTTCACCCACCCTCAAGGCTGTTCCCTTGCAGTTTTCCTTCATTCCCTGATTTTGTTGTCCTGCCAAGTGCACATACTCTACATTCACCGAAATCCATATCCAACCATATAGCCATGTTCATCCCTTTCAACTAACCATTTTTTCTTTTTACCCACCCCTGTTCCGGTGCACGGTTTTCAAGTTATTAATTTTTGAAGCATTTTGCGCACATTAATCGGTTTTCCATGTGAACGCATTTTGCTTGCCTCGGACCGGTGATCTGACGTCATAGCCTTGACAACCACTTTCCCCCTGACATTTTTCCTTTTTACTCCGTGTCATTTTGATGCACAATTTGTCCAATATTAATTTTTGCAGTTTCTTGAGGCTTTCTCGTGCGTCTTTTTGACATTTTTCCATGTGAACCTGCCCTGTTTGCATCAAAATTCCAATTTGATTTTCCAGCCGTGTCCATCGCGCCTTCCCCCACCTTTTTCCTTTTTTCTCCACCCTCTTTCAACTTTTGGATTTTTAATTATTAATTTTTAAATGTATTTTCGGGTGTATTTTTGGTGTTTTTCGCATGTGAACCCCTCCTACTTCAGCTGGGACTGTGTTCTAACATGATAACCCTATGCCACCCCTTCTTGCGGACATTTTTCCTTTTTACTACATGTCATTCCGGCTAGCGGTTCGTCCAATATTAATTTTCGATTTCATTTTTTGGTCTTTTTTTGGGTTTTTCCCATGTGAACGCATCTTATTTCAGTCGGAACCATGTTTTGATGCGATAGGATTGTCGGGCACGTCTTTCTGCGCATTTTTTCTTTTTCTCCCACCTCGTTCCGATGCACGGATCTTTCGATATTAATTTTCGTTTGCGTTTTTGGACCCGTTTTTTGTGTTTTTTGCATGTGAACGCCCTGTCTTTCCCCCGGAACCCTCGTTGCACGTTTCTCCTGTCTTTCCCCTGCCGTCCTGCCCAATTTTTGTTTTTACGTCATTTCATTTCGATGCCCGGATTGGGAGATATTACTTTTTCCTTGTTTTTACATGTTTCGTGCGACTCGTCCCGCGCGTGAACGCGACCGTTTTTGATTTCACGCGTCTCAACATGCCTCGGTCGCGTCCGTGTGCCCCATACCGACATTCCGGCGCTATTTTGATCCCGTCATGGCAAATTTTTTTAACCCGCCCCGCGAACGCGCGCGGGACGAGGGCACGCCTTTCTTTTATGGCGGGTACCCATTCCCTCCCATGGGCACCCCCACACCCATGGGCACCCCACCCATTCACCCCCGGGCACCCTTTCACCCCCCCACCCCCCGGGCACCCTCCCCTATCCCCCCCACCCCCACCTTTCTCTCTCCCCGACCCCTTGCCCCCCAACCACCTCAAGTAGAGCTTGAATCGTGGGTTGCTTTTGAAGAGATTTTTACAATGGGATCATTGACAATGGTGCCACTCAGCGTATGACTGGCCATAAAGTTTTTCATTCCTTGCTATGACCAGTCACGCCCCGCCACCCCTCCTCCTGGGCGTCCCTGTGGCCGCCCTGTCCGCCATCCGCCCGCCCTCGTCTGACGCCACGCGCCGCCATGTGGCCGCCAAGTCCCCTGTCCGCTGCCCTGTCCACCGTCCTCGCCCGCCGCCTTCGGCTCCCTGGCACGCCGTGACGCCCGTTGTCCGCCCTGTTTACCCCCCAGGCCCATCCCACATCCCACCTCCTTCCAAGCCCCCCTTCCCCCCCAGGCACAACCCCACCACCCCCACCCAAGCCCACTATCACACCAAACCTCACCACCCCCCTCCAAGCCCCTGTTCCCCCTCCCAGCCACACTCCCACCCCGCAGAAACCCCTTCTTAAGCCCCCCTTTTCACCCGCAGAAACCAACCACCCACCGCAGAACCACGCAGCACCCTGCACATCCCTTTTTCAGCCCCTAGCCCCCTGTCCCACACGTGCGTAGTTATGCGCGTGGTTGTTCATGGTTGTTTGTGTTCGGGTGCGGGAGTGTGTTAGCGGTTGTTCCCGCGCGGGGACGCGCGTTAGCTGGTCCGTGAGGTGGTATGTACCAGCCGGCTGTTCACACGCAGCTGACACGCAGTCCATTCCTGGGTATAGTCCCGGATTTTTAATTCCAAAACCCGAAAACCCTCAAAATACATTGAAAATTTACAAACAAATCATTAAAAATCAATTAATTTCAAAAAAAATATAAAAAAATATTGAAAATTTCCCAATCTTTCTGCAGTAAATTGCAATATTTTTCTAAACTGAAAATTTCAGGAAAAAAATTCAAAAACATTTTAAAATTAAAAATTCTTTTAAAAATATACACAAAATGAAAAACAATTCATTAAAATTGGTAAAAATTGTAATTTAATTGCAAAAAAAATTCCTAAAAATTCCATCAACTTTTTTGCTTATTTTGGAATATTTTTTAAATTGAAAATGATGTGTCATTTTATTTCATTATTATTATATGGTAAAATACTTCATTAAATGCCTAAATTCATGAAAAATCCTCTTTAATTCCAAACACAAACTGAAATTTTTAGAAAAATCCAGATACCTTGGTTCTTTTTGGATTGCTGACCTACATTTTGGGAATTGAGAAGTGCGCATTCATTGCATACACATACACCCACTTCCATGTATTTTTTTTTTATATTTTTTATTTTTTTCGCTACCCCAAAATACATATTTAATTTTTAACATGAATCCTAAACACCACCATGGCATGTGCGCTCGCGCTAAACACACCTTTTTCTAATTAAAATCAACCAGCCGTTCACTTAACACACGCTAAGTGTGCTTAAGAGGCACTTTAATATTTTTAATTAAAATGAACCAACCGTCACAAAAGCACGCACTGGCAAAAAAGCGCTCCACATCACCTTAATTTTTAATAAATGAATTTGCATTTAGAGACCCAGTCTGGGTATCGAAGTCCGGGTTGCGTTAATGCACTGCTCCAACCTAGTAATTTGTAATTAAAATTTTTTAAAAGGAATCGTTGTTTTCTTCTTAAGGTTTATCACTTAATTAAAAATTTATCCATTGATAATAATAATTCATAAAATGAACCTTTCATTAAATTAATTCCCCCTCACTGCACTTATTTCCCCTTTTTAATGAACTCGTTTCGTGGGATGGGTACGCGAAGTCTTCGAAGTTGTCTCCATGGTCAAACCTGATTATCAAAGTTGTGGTATTGATATGTGTGGATTGTTGTTATGTTTTGGTTCAGTTTCTTTGATACGGTTAAGGATACAGTGTGTAGTTTTTTTTCTTTTTTGTCTAATACGGGGATTTGGGTGTTTGCATATTGCATAGCATGAAGCTTTCGGTCGCAT
Organism: Lygodium microphyllum; assembly: GCF_053477565.2. Classification (NCBI taxonomy): domain Eukaryota; kingdom Viridiplantae; phylum Streptophyta; class Polypodiopsida; order Schizaeales; family Lygodiaceae; genus Lygodium; species Lygodium microphyllum. The sequence continues at coordinate 174,700,462 of NC_141139.1, forward strand.
ATGTGTAGAGGTCATGTCGAATTTTTTCTAGGCTGTGGTTTGCTTGGGGATAGTTGGTTGAGTCACATTTTACCATATTGGTTGATATCTTATCCTTGGTTTTTGTCTGTTGCTTTGCAGGCATTCTTTTTGTCTGTTGCTTTGCAGGCATTCTTTTTGTTTGTATGTGTTTGTGGTGTGTATGTGTAACCATCTGAATGGCGCCCTCTCGTACTCCTCCCCCGATTCAGTATGTTCCTTTGGCTGTCCATGACTATTCTTTGTTACTGGATTCGGACGTTGTCGCTAAAGCGGGCTTGTCTAAGTTCGTGAGCCTTTCTTTCCCACTGGTTCCAGATGATCCTTCCCTTTGTGACGAGTTTTTAACCTCTTACAATAAGAGGCATGGTCCAGTTCGTGGCACTGCTGTTCTTCTGACACCGAAGAGTCTAGGCAAGGCTCTTGGTCTGTCATATCGTGGGGAGTCTATTCCTGCTACCAGACAGTTGTTCACCAATGATGATATTTTGAAGCTGTTGCAGAAGCAAACTCAAGATGTTCTTGATCCAAAGAAGGTCATTACCACGTCAGGAGTGGGTGTCTCCATGATTTCCAATCCCCTATGGAAACAACTATGCAAATTCCTTCAGGACAGGTTCATGCCTGCAAAATCCCCATCTCATTATCTTTCCAAGGAGTTGTTTACAGCTTCACGAATGATTTTGAAAGGCATAACTATTGATTGGAGTACCTACCTCCTCTCCAAGATGGATCACCATTTTATCCGAGCTACTCAAGGAAATGTGACTAATGTTACATTTGGGTCCTTCCTCTATGTCTTCTTGCTACATGCTGCCCCTGCAAAGGAAGTTCCTTTACCTCCAGTTGATCCTCCAGAAGTTCCTCCTCCGCCTCATAATGAAGATGATGATGTGATAATTGAGGATGATGGTTCTCCTCCTCCCCTGGTCATTCAGAGAAAACACCTTAAGAGGATGGCTGAGTCAATGCCTATTCCTCCAGTTCCAGTGACAATTCCTGCCCAGTCTTGCAGCAGCTTGCCTGCATTCCTTCAGACGCCCATAGAGATGGGATGCTAGAACTTACTATTCCTTCTGTTCACCGCCTGGTAACAAGAGATGCTATTCCATTCCTGTGCAAGGATATCCAAAGTTCTATTGAACTTTCAATGACTGCCTGTATCCAGCAATTATATTCTTCATTTTATGATGAAGTTCAGCAATCTAAGGAGGAACTAAATAAGACCAATATTGAGTTAGCCTCTGCTCAGGAGAAATTCTTTGACCTTTGTACGCAAATCGAGCAACAGACTAAGCTCGTGGATACTCAGAAAGCTGAAATCTCTAAGTTGAAAACTGCGTTGGCAGAAGCTAGGTCTCAAGTGGTTGTTGTAACAGAGGAGAGGGATAAGTTACAGAAGGAGAGTCAAGAGATGAAGGAGGTGATAGCTGCCCAAGCAGAGAAGTTTAAATCCACCATAGCTATCTTAGACCAGAGCAATGCTCAAATCCAACAACTCAAAGATCAGTTGACTCAGTCTCGGTCTAATACACAGAGTCCTGTGCAACCAGTTTCTCTTTTATCCCCTGCAGACTTGGTAGCTCTTCAGAGACCAAACCCAATTTAACTTCCTCATGAATAAGCAATGCAACTAGCTCATTAAAATCTGGCATTACAACCTGCACAAAACGCCTAATGAAGCAGCTACACGACCTCAAAGCCAAGAAATACACCGTCAAGAAAGGACAGCTTGTGTTGTATTATGACGCACGATGAAAAGAAGAGAGGAGAGAAGAGAGACATGAGACACCAGAAGTGGAACCCCAGAAGTGTATAAACCGAGCACACATGATAGGAATATATAGAGGGGACTTGGGGCACTATATATACACAGACTATATATAGCTAACACTATATATAGCTAACAATGGCTAGAGTTTTTGACAAGTGATGGGTTCGTACAAGAGAGCCGATGGTGAGCCATGGATCCAAACATCATTATAGAAGAGATGGAGCACTTGATGTTGTTGAAGTTGTTATGCTCCACCACATCTAAGCTAGTGTACCATGTCCTACCCTTATCACCTAGGCAAAGGCCGAAGGCTTGCGAGCATTGGGCAAGATCCGTGAGGCCCTTAGCCTCATAGACTTGCTCAAACTGCTCTAGGAATTTGTATGGATCATTGCTCAAACTGCTCTAGGAATTTGTATAGAAGTGTTGGGGGTAAAGGCGCCTCCACCTAGCTGCCTATGTATTACTACACTGACAGTACCCGCCATTGCACACTGCAGGTGGCGGGTGCCTGTCACAGTCACTTATTCTTTATTCTTTTAGTGACACTTTGAATAAAGGAAGGCCCGGCCACACATTGTGGTTCTTGGAGTTCCCACTTTTGAGTCTCTCTCTCTCTTGGCTCTTGCTCTCTATCCGCCATAGCTCTCACTGCCAAGCTTCTTCCTCCTAGCTTCCACTTCCCTTTCAACTGGTATTAGAGCAAAGGCATTGGAGCTTGCCCGACATTCTCTTCAGCCTGAATTTGAAGAGATTCAACCTGAGCTTCAATGGCAGCCATGGCACCTTCATTTGCACGTATGTTTTGATCTCCCGCCTCCTCCCCGAGCTTCCGAACCTTCATCGGTTTTTTCTTAGGCTGCATTGGAGCTCCCTCGACATTACCAAGTGCCCCCGAGGACTGTTGAAGACCCCCCAACCCCCAGGAACAGTCAACACAAATTTTGGCGCATTTTTAGGGGGCTAGGTTGACCTGCTCGTGCTCTTCCTCGGCTTTCCAGCACTCTTGGCAACCTTCCCGATCATTGTTAAACTCCCCGGCATTAGTGCTTGGATCTCGATGATCGATTCGAGTGCCTCCCCCTTCAACCCTTGCTGTATACACGGTCCCAGAACTGTCAAAATAGAGCAGCACTTGACATTTACAGTTCGATGCTTCTTGGCATTGCCCATTTGATGCCTATTGATGCCCGATGATGCCCTGATGTTATGGGATGCTATGTCTATGCTTTGGGATTGATTTGGAGCAGATTTGAGCACCGTTTGAGCTTCATTTAACAGTAAATTGCTTGCTGTAATATAGTGGGCTGAAGCTCATTTACTTGGTGTATGCATTGGTTTTTGGATACGAGGTGCTTATTGGAGGTTTGAATGATCATACCGATGTATTTGGAGATTGTCAAATGCTTCTTTTTGGTTCCGGAATGCTTTTGAGCTTAGATTAGGCTCCAACTTGGTCGTCCTTCACTAGCATTTGGCTTCAGTTGGCATGCTTTGGAGGATTGATTTATGCCTATTCTCACTCCTTAACATTTAGGCTTATTGGATTTATGCTTTGGTCAGATATGAATGCCACTTGGTTTGCGCATGCTTTACAATTACTTGGAGCTTCATCTTCACATGTATGTGAGCATTTTGGAACTACTAGGCATTACATTTGGTTGTCAGTTACGTGCTCTTTAAATGCTTTCAGGATTATGCTTTACGGATCTGAGATAGCTTGGGATTTATGCTCCGGATGTACCTTACTAGGATTCGGCATGTCTGGTGCTATGTATTCGATGTATTAGAGCATTGCTTGCTCTCTTTGCATCTGACTTTACTTCCAGTGGGAGCCTTTTGGTATATTCATATATACATGGAGTCTTATTTACACTTGAGCTTGAACTTGTGGGACATTTACATGCATTTGCTCTCTTGAGAGCTTTATATCTGCAATTAGTCTATAGTGGGCTGATTTGATACGCCTATTGGGGCCGGCACCTATCTCTCTCACAGGTTTGTTAGTTTTGTATGCATCTGGGATGGTTATGTATTGAGCTTCTTGCTCTATAAGTTGTGCTTGTGCTTGGTCTCTTCTCTTACCATGAGACCCATTACATGCATGACTTCTAGACCTATGAGATGTCTCTTGCCTCCAACAAGTTGTTGATTTGACAGTTCTTGGTACCTTCTTGCCCCCGGACACTCACTGTTGGATGTATCTTGCTACCTGGCAGTTGCAGTGACATATGTATCAGTGATTGCTTCATTTTGGGACAATTTTACATACTTCTGTCATTTATTACAGCAAGCTGAAATCTGCAGATTTTGAGCACTTCTATAAGGGTAATACTTACTATTTGATGTTATCTTGGTCATATTTGGTGGATAGGTGCTTTTCTTGGTGATATCCACTCTTTCAGCCAGTTTTAGTAGTGGTTTTAATGCATTTTTTGCTAATTACAGCAACCTGCAATTTTACCTTTTTGCTTTGATTTCAGATAGTATGGTTGGTCATTTGAAAGACATATCTCTCTTTAACATTGCCAAGTTGGATGGTACCAACTATGGGTATTGGAAGTCCCAAATATGGCAGATTTTGGTGCAAAAGTTGCATATTAAACCCTTGTGTTTCAAGGGTGTTAAACTTGAAGATATGGATGATGGTGTTTGGATGGAAGTTGATGAGCTATGCAAGTCTACCATTATTTTGTCACTCTCAGAAGAGGTCCATCATAATGTTGTTGAAGATGAAAATCAAAGTGCATGGGATTTATGGGAGAAGATTCAGGAGCTCTATGCACACAGTAGAGTCCTGCCTCACAGATGTATTGGCTAAAGCAATTAATGGACCTTTGCATGAAGGAGGGGATCTCCCTTTCATCTCCTTTCAATCAGTTTCATGCTATCATGAAGAGTTTGTTGTCACAGGGTATTGAGTTCAAAGACAACTTGCACCTGTTGTTTCTGCTTGGCACCTTGCCTGAATCATGGAATGTCTTCCGTACTGCCATATGCACGAACAAGCTTGATAGGTTGAAAATCAAAGATGTTGAGAGTGCTATACTGACTGAGGAAATCAACAGGAGAAAGAATGATGCTTCACATTCTTCACATGCATTGACTTTTAGAGGTGGTAGACATGGCAGGCATGATAATGATCATAAGGGACGCGACTCTCAGAAGTCCAGGTCCAAGTCACGTGGTCGCAGTAAGTCCCGTGGACGGAAGTCTGATCTTACCTGTCATTATTGTGGGAAAGCATAACATATTAGGCCACAGTGCCATAAAATGCGTGATGATAAGCGTAAGGAAAAGGGAAAAGAGAAAGTGCATGAAAAGTCTTCTGAGTGCAGCATTGTACCTACAAAGTCTAGTGTGAAGATAGAAGAGGTTAATGTCATGCAGGCCACTCATTTAGATGATGATTACATACTTGCAACTTCTTCATGCAATGCCTTACAAGCTTCTGAGATACATTCTATGTATGCACAGTGCTAGCTCTTGGATTCGGGTGTGTCATTTCATGTGACACCCTGTAGAGATTGGTTTCATACCTATTGTACCATCTTTGGTTCTGTGCGTCTTGGTGATGACAAGTCTCTTGACATTGTGGGCATTGGAGATGTTTGGCTGCAGTTTCCTTCTGGCAGTTCTTTTGTTTTGCATGATGTACGCCATGTACTTGCGTTGACTCGCAGCCTTATGTCAGCTGGACAGCTTGATGATGTAGGGTATTTTGTGTCTTTTGGAGACTCTGCATAGAAGATTACTCGCGGCAGGCTTGTGCTTGCAAGAGATACCAAGTCTACTGATAGCCTCTATCCCTTACTTGTATCTGGAGCTACATTGGATCATGTTTTGTCTGTGGGTTCTATTTTCCATGTATCCCTTTGGCATGTTCGTTTGGGGCATATGTCTCTTAAAGGAATGAAAATGCTCCGTGCTTTGCAGTATCTTCCGCCTTTTGACTCTTTGCATTTTGATTCTTGTGATCATTGTTTGTATGGCAGGCAGACTAGAAATACGCATAAAAAGTCTGGTAAGAAATGCATGGGTGAGCCTTTGGCTCTTGTGCACTCAGATGTATATGGGCCCATGCCTTATCAGTCACTTGGTGGGGCAAAGTACTTTGTTACTTTCATAGATGATTACTCACGTAAGGTTTGGGCTTATCCCATAAAGAGAAAATCTGATATCTTAGACACATTTCAGCGTTGGCTTGCATTAGCAAAGAACCAATCTGGAAGAAGGCTAAAATGCTTGAGATCAGATAATGGGGGTGAGTATGTATCACGTGATTTTGAGCAGTTTTGTGATGAGTGGGGTATTAAGCGTCAGTTGACCACCCCTTATATCCCTCCCCAAAATGGTATGGTTGAACGCATGAATAGGACCATTTAGAAAAGGGTACGTAGCATGCTTAGCTAGGTTGGCTTACCGCAACACTTTTGGGTTGAAGCAGTGACTACTGCAGTGCATCTCATTAACAGGTCACCTAGCAATGGCATTGACTTTCAGGTTGCAGAGGAGGTATGGACAGGCAAGTCCCCCCTCTTATGATCATTTGTGTGTCTTTGGATGTGAGACATTCTGTCATGTGCCCAAGGACAAACAGAGAAAGGTGGTTGAGGTACGTAGAGTTATCTTTCAGGAGGAGCCACCTGCTCCCGTTTAGCCCACTCCACGGCCAGCTAGACAACGTGCAGCATCACCTAATGCTCATGGCCCAAATGTTAGACATGCTAATGTTAGACAAGATGTTGGACAAGTAGCAAAGCCTGGGTTAAGGTGTTCTACTAGAGCTAGAGGACCTCCTGACCATTTTGCGCCCTCTATGGATTATGTACTGGTTACACATGCAGGAGGTCCTCTCACTTATGATGAGGCTATGCAGGGGTGATTGTCACTCTTGGGACAGGGCTATGCAGTCTGAGTTTGACTTATTATATAAGAATCAGACTTGGGATTTGGTTTCCTTACCGCAGGGTAAGAAGGCTTTGCCATGAAAGTAGGTGTACAAGCTAAAAAGTACCCCTGGACATCCCAAGCCGACATACTAGGCTCGATTGGTTGCTAAGGGTTTTAAGCAGGAGCATGGTGTTGACTTTGATGAAGTCTTTTCTCCTGTAGTCAAGATGACCACCCTACACTTAGTCTTGGCCTTGGTTGCAAAGCTTGACCTGAACTTGTACCAGATGGATGTCAAGACGACCTTTTACATGGGAACTTGCATGATGAGATTTACATGGAGCAGCCTAAGGGCTTTGCAGACCCTGGCAGGGAACACCTAGTGTGCAAGCTAAAGAAGAGTCTATATGGCTTGAAGCACGCATCTAGAGAATGGTACCATAAGTTTGATGCATTCATGCAGTCACATGGCTACAGCCGCAGTGCTATGGATCAGTGCTTGTACACGAAGAAAGCCAGTGACGATTCTTTACTGATTTTGGTACTCTATGTGGATAACATGCTTTTAGCAGGGACAGCTCATGAGGAGCTAGATGCTCTTAAGGCTGAGCTTAAGAATAGCTTTGAGATGAAAGATTTGGGACATGCCTCTCATATACTTGGTATGCACATTATGCGCGATAGATCTAAGGGACTCCTCTATCTGTCATAGAGGGAGTACATTCATAAAGTCCTTGAGCGCTTCCGCATGCAAGATGTTAAGCCTATTGGATGTCCACTACCTTCTCATGTGAAGGTTTCATAGGCTAATTTTCCACAGACAAATGAGCAGAGGGCCGAGATGGCCAAGATTCCCTATGCATCAGCCGTGGACAGTCTTATGTATGCCATGATAGACACCCGTCCAAATATTGCTTTTGCAGTTGGGGTTGTGGCACATTATATGGCTACACTGGCAAGAAACATTGGGATGTTGTGAAGGGTATCGTGAGGTACCTGAAGGGCACAACAGATATGTGTCTTTGTTATGGCAGTTAGGATACAAGAGTTGTGGGGTACACTGACTTTGATTATGCAGCACATGCAGATAGTAGGAAGTCCACCTCTAGCTATGTGTTCACTTATGCTGGAGAGGCTATCTCTTGGATGTCCAAGGCGCAGAAGTGTATGGCCCTTTCTACTATAGAGGCCGAGTATATTGCAACCACAGAGACTTGCAAGGAGGCTATCTAGTTAGGCCGTTTGATTGTAGAACTCGATATGACAGATGCTATGCCTACACTACATTCGGATTCTATGAGTGCCATTCAGTTGGCCAAGAATCCAGTCTTCCATGCGAAGACGAATCATATTGAGGTGAGGCATCACTTCATTCGCGAGGTCGTTGAGGACACGTCTATTGACCTTGTCAAGATTCCAACTAAGCAGAATCCTGCAGACTTGCTCACCAAGAGCCTCACTACCGAGTGCTTTGCCTTTCTCAGGAGATTGATGGGCATTGGATGAGATGACGTCTCTTTTCTCATCCTATTGTACATGTGTACATGTTGTATTGCCTTTTCTTTTTTCTCTCACTGTGGCAGATTCGCCTTTAAGTGGGAGGTTGTTGGGGATAAAGGCACCTCCGCCTAGCCGCCTGTGTATTACTACACTGACAATACCTGCCACTGCACACTGCATGTGGCGGGCGCCCGTCACAGTCACTTATTCTTTATTCTTTGAGTGACAGTTTGAATAAAAAAATGCCCACACATTGTAGTTGTTGGAGTTCCCACTTTTGAGTCTCTCTCTCTCTTGGCTCTTGCTCTCCATCCGCCATAGCTCTCACCGCCAAGCTTCTTCCTCCTTGGTTTCACTTCCCTTTCAAGAAGAGTGGAAGCTCCAAAGTCTATGCACACAAGAATCAACTATCTAGTTAATTTTACACATTATATACATTAGGCTTAGGTTTAGAATTCCCCATTTAAGTTGGACAACATCACCCCTTTCAATTAGTCTTGTACTTGGTCCTTTACCCTTGCACATGCACTTTGAGTTGTGGATATGGTTTTAGGACAAAATGAATAGAGTTTGTTTACAAACTTCTCAATAATTTTGGGTTTTCTAAATGTACCTCGAAGAACAATTATCATTTTCATAGTTGAGAGTGTGACTCACACTAAATATTTGCAACAAAAAATATCCACCCATAAGAAATAATTCAGAGATATTTCAAGAGTACCTTCAGATAAGTGGTGCCTAGATTAACACATCAAGCTCTCTTCATTTAATCACGATCTTAAAATTTTGGACTTGGATACTCTTCAACTTCTTTAATCTTCCTTGCTTCGCTTCAACTTGCCTTCAGTAGTTTTTCTCTTGTGAGGGTTTAACACATCTCAAATACTTGAGTCAATGATCATCCTTGTTTACTCAAGTGTGAAGGTCCGACCCTCAGATACCCGCGTAGGGCCCTCTCTTGACCTCGTCTAGAAGCACTAGACCCATTCCCCATCCCATCCATATCACCAACTCAACGTGTCACGGGACACCCCAACACGACACGAATCACAACATGCTCACTCATTTGTAGAATGGCCCATCTTGAGGGCAACACGTCATATGCACATTAAGAAAGAATGTACATGATAGTCGGAGGCACAAGAAGGTACCTTGTCACGAGTGGAGGGTGGAGCTATCAACACACATCAACACGACTCGGCACCGTGGGGTGAGGGAGCTACAAAGCATACAAAGGTATGATAACCTTTTCCTCTTGTGCTAATTGTGATCATCGATAAGGGAAAGATTCCACCCCTTAAAATAAGAAAACGAAAAAGAGAGAAGAGAAAAAAAGAAACACATAAGGTGCTAGTTAGCTACATGTAAATTTCTCCTCCAAAACAAGCTAGTTTCCCTAATCCAAGGATCTTCTAGCCAATCCCATTCTAAGCTCCTTTCGACCACTTAATTATAACCTAACAAACCTATTGCTTTCTTCAAAGCGGAATCTACTATCATCTTCTCTATTAGTTGTCCATCAAGAGACACTAATTCATCATTTGAAACTTCCTCAAATTCTTCATCAGGATCATCTTCTATGTCTTCTTTAAATGATTCATCATCTGACACTAGCTAGTCACTCAAGATCTTGTGCTGATACAAGTGCACAATTACACACAAAGCTCAAGTCATATACTCCAGTTTCGATCTATACTACAGCTTCTGTAAGCTCTTTGAATAGTGTCAAGTCGTGACCTTATGGGCAATGCTAAACACCCCACTCAACATATAAAACGTATAGCCAAATAGATACAACATTTACAAGTGGAATCGATATAAATTTTCAAAACTACAATCGTAACAAAGTGCATGTTTTTTTCCTTATTAAAAGATAGTGCATCTAAATTCTTCCTTAGTTTCATGATGGGATCCAATGGAGAGACACTATCCAAACACTTTTAGGGAAGACTCCATCTAGTATTTGAAGGGCACATTTATGTTGTGGCACAAATACCATTGAAATGTTGCAATGCCTCGTATGCGTAAGAAATAAGTCCGCTGAACAAGATTAGTTATCTCAAATATGGAGCTTAATTGTACCTTAATGGAAGCAATAATGTTAGAATTTGAGCTAGTAATAAGGAGATCGTCAAACATACAAAAGGACATAGCAAACCCCCTCTACACTGATGAATGTAGATATTTACATCATAAGGGGAGGGATAGAAAGAGTGTTCTTTAAGAAAAAATCCATCATGTGGTACCTTAAACGAGGAGCTTGCTTGAACTTGTAAAGCCCCGAAGAGCTTGCTTGAGCTTGTAAAGGGCTTTATGCAAGCAAAAGACTTTTTCTCACAACCTAGAAAGTAAGCAATGGGAGCAGATTTTCTTCATAATCAAGACCATGTTGCTATTGAAAATCCTACAGTAAGCAATGGGAGCAAATTTTCTTCATAATCGAGACCATGTTGCTATTGAAAATCCTACAGCACTAATAAGGCCTTGAAAAGTTCCATTTGCTTTGAGCTAGTATGGGATACTCATTTGGTCCCTATGATATCCCTATCATAAGGATGATTCATCAAAGTCTAAGTCATTCTCGTAATGCATTCAAGTTCGTTCTCTGTGGTGAGACACCAATCGAGATGCTTGAGGGCTTCATGCCACGTTTAGGCTTGACCACTTTGCAGCTCCCCCCAAGCTCTAGACTGGAGCAATGTTTTCATAAGCTGATAGTAATTGAGGAGCTTTATGAGGTGAATTTAGTGGTTGGAAAGGAATGGCTTGCTTCTTTTGATTAGCTATGTACTATCCATCTCAAGATCTCATGTCATTCTTCATGAGAAAGAAATGAAATGGTAATCCTTCTATGTGAACTATTCCCTTCGAACCATGGTTGAAGAGTTAGGGTACCATTCCCTTGGAGCTTCTAAAGAGGGCAAAACTGGATGTGTGGGAGTAGGCCTTGGAGGATTGGTTGAGACATCTCAAAAGTGTTTTTGCATGCTCTTGAATGCCAAGCTTTCTAGATCAAGGCATAGGTACAATGAGACAGCCAAACTGGTGGCAAAGATGCAACCCTGATGTCAGAAAAGAACAGTCCAAACTGGTGGCAAAAATGCAACCCTGATGTCAGAAAACAACAGTCCTAATATGCCAAGATCATATGAGCAGAATCAATTAATTGAGTTCCATTAATTGTACTATTCAAAAGCTCACTGCTCAATTGTTTGCAGTTGTTAAGGTAGTCATGCCATCGAAATTTCTTATAAAGAGAATGGCCGTAATGTTGTGACTAATCTATCCTATCATATTTCTAGTTCTGCAAATGGCAGTGTTTGGCATGAATGTTACTGACCAGCTTAGACATGATGTATGAACAGAGTTTTTTAATGATATTTTGCTGTATCCCATTCCAATGTGGTGGGAAGCTTTTTTACAACTGACAAGTCACCAAAGCTATAGCCAACCAGCCGAACAAGCTTTCATGGCATACACATAGATGTTATATGTATAAAAGCATGCCCAGAATGTCTCTCAGCTCGGCCAATATCACTTCAAAACTTCCTATATGTTTCAGTCTGATTGCCTTCAAGATGGCCACCCTGTAGGGTTATTACACTGTTGATAACCCAGGGTTTTGCTTTGTCTATAACCAACTCATTGTAGGCACTGTAGATAAGCTCCAGCTTTGATTATCGCTCTTCTGCAAGTAAGATGCCTTTGTCAGCATCTAGAGTCATCTTTGCCTATCTGCTGATGCTGTGTGCCACCAACAAGTGTGTGTAGAGGAGCTCTGCAGTTGCACATGGGCCATTTTTAGCACTCTTGAGCTCTTTTCAAGAAGACAGGGCAACCCACTTTTATAACTGTTAAACAGCTATCTTCTCTTTTTGTGTGGTGTTCTACATGTGCTAATAGTACTCCAAACATGATTTTTCCCTGCAAATTTCACAAAACAAAATTCAAACATTTAAGGGCTAGCTTTTTGAGTATCTAGCACACTATCATTTTTACTTTACAGAAGACACTCATAACCTTATTTGCACAGTAGCATAATGGTGTACCTGGAATCTTCTGTAAGATGCAAGTGTCAGCAAAGGATTGCTCTCTTCTTGAAGCCTTCCAGTATTTTGATCTATATTTATCATCTGACAGCGATTGCATCCACCCAAGACCTGATTCATGCAAAATCTTAGCTAAGAACTGATAGATCTATCAGCTTATTGGATACCAGCAAGGGCATGAATGTATTTGCATGCATACAAGAACACGTGCACACCCAAAAGCCTAATCTTTGCTTTGAAAGCTTATGTCTACATAAAAGAGACTTACCAGAAATTTCTCCCCCCCTAAGTATAGGGAATGCCACCCATCTTCTTCAAATGGAACTCCACCAGAAATCACAAAATTGGGCCGAAATTGCATTGCAGTTATGTGTGGTTTTGCTGAAACAAGACATTCACTTAAATCGAGTTCTATACAATCCTCTACTAGTTTTTGATGACCAAAGCTTGCACACAAGTGTACTCAAGCAAGAAATGAAACATGGAAAAAACAAGTTATTATTCTCTTTGCGGGTATTTAAGCAGTTTGCATCCCAAGTCTTCAATCAGATCTGCCATATTCCCTAACGATGAATATTCAAGTACAATAGTGAAACTATTCAGACAAGCAAGCAGGAAAGCATCTAATTTATCCAAGAAGTATGAATCTATTAGCCAGTAGTCCAGCACATGCCATATCTCTAATGCTAAGTGCAATATCTCTTTCCCACTAAGAAATGATCCTTCCCCCCAAAACCATAAAACAGGTGGCACATTAAACCTTCATTAGATCATTAAACAGCCCCAAAACTCAAATGGACAAGTGTCCTTTCATGTTTCATAAGCAAAACCCTAAATTTTGGTTGGTTCCATCTCTATAAATAGTGTATTAGGTCATAGAATTGCAATTGCATCCCTTTGTCATCCAGTCTGCCTATCATTACCAGCTGCTCCATCTTTAGGTTCCCCACTGCTGTGTTTGGTTCCCCCTGCTGCTGCCATCACACCAGCCCTCTTTGCGACTGCTCCAGCCCCTGTTTGGCTGATTCCAGCTGCTACCTTAATTGTGACACCTTGGAGGAATGTTGTGTTTTGTGTAAATGTTTATATAGAAATCTAATCCCTTCAAATCCTTTGGTAAAGAAACACTTTTGTTCGTTAAAGAGGACGATAATGGCATCTGAAAGGACAAAAGCATGCATGAATGGTCTCTTCGAATAGGAAATGAAACAAAGACATAACTAAATCAGTTTTTCACCTTTGCAGATTCTTCATGAAGATCTGCCACATTGTCATGTGATTAATGTGACAATACAAGGAAACATTATTAAGATTCATGACTATCCTGCTTTATAGAATATACACATTTAGGGTTCAAGGGCACAACTATTTATGCACATATGAGACACAAGTGTGAATACAACCTCATGCCAAACAACATGGGTTCAAGCCATTTAATGTATGTGAAAGGGGCCTAAAGCCAAGCAAGTGGGTGATGTTGTTAGCAGTCATGTTTGTCATGCCTTGTCATCTCCTACCTGTGAGCCTCAGTCTGAGTAAGACGAGGACTTTTGGAGCTCTGACCGGTCTACTATCATGTGTTTTGATGGGCGAGGCTACTCATTCTAGAGTGGTTATGTGGGTGCATTTCTTTTGTTTGTCGCGTTCCAATGTGTTTTCCATGGACAGTTTCTGCATTTCCCAGGCTGTCCACACTTGTCGGAATTTGTCACAACATCGCATGTTGTCGGAATTTGTCAGAAGGTTTTTGGTGGGGACCTGTTTTTTGTCAGAAGGTTTTTGGTGCATTTCTTTTGTTTGTCGCGTTCCAATGTGTTTTCCATGGGCAGTTTCTGCATTTCCCAGGCTGTCCACACTTGTCAGAATTTGTCACAACATCGCATGTTGTCGGAATTTGTTTGTCGCGTTCCAATGTTGTCGGAATTTCATGCGCGATGTTGTCTCTCCCCACCAAAAACCTTCTGACACCGCCCCTTCAAGATATGCTATCCAGTGAGGCTCCCTTCAATCTCCCATATCTCAGAGCGGCCTGATGTGGGCTCCATTACCTCACAGATGGATAGGGCCTCTAAGCCGACCACTACGCATAACCCAACCTCAAAATAGGATATTGTGTCTTACATCCCAACCTCATACAGAAGGTGACAGCCCTGGCTGACTGCCTGCCAGCAGAAAGCTCCCCATGAGATACATCAAAGGCTAGGTGCTATACGGTAAAGGATGCGGCATGATCTTCTCCACACAAGTTGCGCCGCCTCACACGACCAAAGGCAGTGCTTTGGAGTTTCCAGAAGCTACTGTGTGCAACGTTTACACGCTCCATCCTTTTGTATCTGGGCTAACCAACTCCCCACCGCCAGGCCTCCATGTGCCACCAGCCATAAGAATTACAATACCCTCCTCGGCCTCCAGTTGTCCCATAGGTGGCGCCAGAAAGTCCGTCAGAAGCATCCGTGATGCTGTGCTTTGGCCCAGTAACTGCTATGTGATGGCACTCAGTCCATGTCCTCTTGCATCAGTACATGTCTGCCAATCTTGGCTGTGTACTCCAGGAACCTCAGTGGCTTCTTGGCGACCGCAGTGGCCGGCCATAGCCACTCTCCTAGATCCCACTCCAGCTCTTCAAGTGGCTTGCCCTCGCACATCCAAAGGCGCCACTCTCGGAGCTCCTCTGAGAAAACATAGGGGTCGAACCGCCATGTCTTCCCTTGAAGGCCAACCACACGAATCCTCCTCCACGAAAGGATAGCTATCCCCTCATCCTGCTGCCCTCTGTCAAGGGCCAAACGTCCCCCCCTCCTGTACGGTGAAGAAGGTCCCATGTTGGGGCCCACCCACTCTACTTGCCACCTCTAGGAAGATACATGTCAATGAAAACTTAGCAGCCCATACCTCCCGGGCTCTACTAGCTCTCATATAGGGGGGCCAAGCCACTCCTAAGGTATTGTTGCATCAATCTCCCTTCTCCTCAACTCAACTCCTCTCTGGCACTCTAATGCCCGCTGCAACACCTCCTCATCCACCATCTTGTACACCTCCTGCCAGGTCCTGATGATGCGAGCTGGGCCGACCTCCTAACCAGCCCATTGGATGTGGGGGCGCTCGCCAATCTCTACTGCCTCCTGATCTTTGAGTTGGGGGTTCCAAATCATTGGCTGATGGTTTATCTCCTCCTGGCAGCCTAGAGGGCTCTGAACTAGGGCCTTGTGGAGACCCAGCCACACGCGAAGTAAGCTGCGTAGAAAGGGGGATCTGGGAGACGTGATCTGGGCCGTCGTGAAGATCCATCTCAAGGACAGCGCCAAGCCTCAATTTACACTCCTCGAGACCCTCTTGCAATAGGACCTTCCAGACTGCCCTCCTGGTGTGAGACCGCGGACTACTAGCTTGCCCAAAAGGGCCAAACTCTGATACTCTAGGTCTATGATCCCAAGTCCTCCCTCTGACCGATGCCGGATGATGGTCGCCCATGACACCTTGGCCCAAGAGTCCCTCGAACCGTCTAATCCGGCCCAAAGGAAATTCCGCACTCGGTGGCGAAACTGAACTACACAGGACGAGGAAAAGCAACATCATGTGGCGATGTATCAGGCTGTCGCTAGGAGGACCTGGTTAACCACTAGGGCTCGACCCGCTAGGGAAAGGCGAGCAGTACTCCAATAGGTCAGCTTCCTCCGAATAGAGTCGAGGGCTGGAAGAAAGTATTGGGCGAGAGTGATGTCGAGTCCCACCTGAAACCCTAGGTAACGGACAGTCTATCCTCTGCACACCCATCTAAATCCCAAATGGACGCCCCACTCCGTGCTAGAGTCTGGGTCTATAAGAAAACCAACCGACTTTCACCAATTGATTTTCGCTTCTGCTGCAGTACAGAACACCTCGAGAGCTAGTCTCACTCTCTCCAGCATCAACTCATCGTCCTCTATGTAAAGTGTTATATCATCTACATACTCTGAGTCTAACAACTCCGTCTCCTCTCTCATCGAAAGTTGGAGGCTGCATAACCCGCTCACACGTGATCTGAGGAAGTGAAACATCGCCTCTGCAAAGAGTAGGAACAGATACGAGGCCAGTGGTTGGGCAGCCCTGCCATATCGATCTCTCCAGCCGAAACTCCTCCCCTCGCCTGCCACCTATGAGAATCCCACTAGAAGCCGATCTGTAAAGTGCGGAGACCCCACGGATCCATGCCTAGGGGAAGCCCAACCTCACCATGGTGCCCTCCAAGAAGTCCCAATCCACCCTGTCATAGGCTTTCTCGAAGTCCACGAGTAGTACAGCCAATCCCTAACCAGTGTGCTTGGCCCACTCTGTCGCCTCACAGAAGGTAAAGACATTGTCTAGGATGCTCCTATCCTAGACAAAGCCTATCTGTGTGTCATGAATGATGTCTGGAAGCACGGGTCGGAGTCGCCTACCAATCATCTTTGCCAGTGCCTTATAGGCCACTGACAATAGGGTGATTGGTCTCCATTGGGATAGCTCTAATCCATCTCCCCCTTTGGGGAGGAGACTAATAAGACTTGCCGATAGACTCCTTGGAATCCGTCCTGAGCTGAAAATCTCCTAGAAAGCCAGTAGTAAGGGGTCCTTCACTACCTCCCAATAGGTGGTGAAGAGGGCCTTAGAGAGGCCATCCTCTCCCGAGAATTTTTGCCCATCCTGTGTGTGGAAAGCCTCCTCTAATTCCTTCTCTGTGAAAGGGTCTAGGAGAGCGCGTCCCATCTCCCCTGTGAGGAGGGACAGGATGTGATCCCAGATCTACTGTTTGCATCGCTATCCTCTACGCCTGAGGAAGTCTCCTACTGAAAAAGGCGTCTGTAGTAGTCAGTGGCAATCTCCATCACCTCATCTGGGCTAGAGCGAATCCTCCCATACTGATCCCAAAGGCTACATATCTGCTCTCCTGAGGTGCAGGGCTGATGTACCTAGAAAAACTTCGTGCACATCGTGTCCCCCTTCCGCGCCCAGAAGGCTGCTGAGGTACGGAATGAGAACTCCGAGCACCTGCCTCTAGGCCGGCGATGGCTACTTGTGCGCACACCTCCTGTGTGTGGAGGATGGGGTCCCCTGGAAATGGTATGCTCTCCGACTTCAATGGGAGCAAAAGGGCTACCAAATCATGTCCAATGCTGAGCAACGATATGCCATCAAAACCTCGGAGTATGACCCCACTTATGTAGCTCCAATCTCCTATAGGGTGTTAACCACCATTCATAGCCGACCCATGGAAGAGAACCTCCTAACCCACCCGTATTTAGATCACATTGACTGAGAAGGAGCTGCACATTGCCAGTTGAATAGACTCCGATGACTTCCTCACAGATATTCTCACCTATATCACTCAAGTAGGCATCCGTTCTTTTGATATGGACTGCTATACTAATCTAGAATACAATCCAAACTTCTATGATTGGGTCATGCAAAAGTAAAACACCTCGAGCATGCACTGAATGCCCTTGACCTCTCAAACCTTTTAATCCTATGAAGGTGTAATGTGCCGCCTATTTAGCGGACAAAGTGGTGCCAGTCAACTGCCCTATCTAGCCTCCACGAGAGCATCCCCACTCTCCCACATAGAACCTATCCAACCGCTCCAGCAAGACTCCACCTAGCCGTCTATATCCCCACGAGAAGTCCAACAATCTCTCCCTCTTGTGAAAAGCTGGGTCTCTCCAAGCATCGTATGCTCCTACTGCCAATAGGAAGACTTCCCATGCCTCCTACTCCTCCCCAACCATGCCTTAGTAGTTTCTTCCTCTGCCCTGCTGGTCCTCTAAGGCCTCCAAGTTGTTGAAGTCTCCTCCAACAATCCAGGAGTCCACCTCTAAGACTCCTGCTGCAATCTCCACTCAAAACCTGTTGCGTGCCCTGACCTCAATAGAGGCATAAACATTGAGAACTCCAAGGCGCGAGTCCCCAATATCCAATCTAATCCATAGAACCCTCCTTGCCACAATCGTCCCATGGTCCCGTACACAGGCGACGAGGCTCGGGCCAATCGAGGTGCATACACCTCCACTCCTGCCATGGGCATTGATGGAGTCCTCCCAGTAAGTGTGTGAACTTCCCAGTAATACTTTCCCTACCTGCTGGGCCTGGGTGGGAAATAGCTTGTGCTCCTGTAACAATAAGATGTCGATCCATCCGGCAAGGGCAAGTTGCAGCTCCTACCAAACAATCAACTTCCTCAAACCACGTGCTCCACTATAGCGGAGGCTGTTCACATTCCAGAATGTGAGATGTAAGCTCATAGGGAAACCTCTTACTGACCAAACAAGCATCTATTCTATGCGGAAGTTTTTGACGAAGAAGAGGAGCTGTGAGGCATGTGGATACGCTTCGATGCCGGCTTGAACGGTGAGCTCCATTCCCCCATGGTAGCTCTCGAGTGGACCATAGGGGTGATGGATGCGTCTGGTGGTACAACCAGGACATTTATCAATCAAGTTGAGAGGCGAAACTCTGTGCACTAGTAGAAACAAGCCGCCTCTGCCAAGGGCCACTCGATCACATCCATCGGAGCTCTCCATTGTAGAGGGGGCTCGAAAGATAATGCTCAAATGTGGAACCTCGGTCCCAGCCCACCAGTTAATGTCCATCATGCAACTTGGCCACTGCTGGGAGAAAAGTGTCTATCCTCCTCCCATCCACTAGGAGATGTGGTCTACTACCTGGCTCTTCACCTCGTCCTCTATCTGAGTCATCGTCCACTCTCCTATGTGGGAGGTTTGAAGGAAGAAAGCGTAGTTTGGTCGATCCGGTGGTGCTAGTAGATGGACCTTGCCACTCCTTGACATGTGTACCACAAAGATTCCCACTTCCAGGGGGAGTGGGAACTCTCCGCGCTCCGCAACTCTCAGGTAGGACCACAACCCACTGCGAAAGAACTCTTGTCGTGACAGTTGCGTCTGTTTTAGAAAAGTGTCACGGGCAGCATGGGCGGATAAATTGGTAGCTGTGTGGAGCGGGGGGGGGGGGGGGGGGGTGTGGTGGGTGCTAGACTACCTGTGAGTGGAGAATATCAGCGTGTGGGGCTCCCTACCTTCTATGGGGAGAGGGGGGGTCGGCGAGGGTGATGGTGGGGAGGGGAAGAATGGAGGGGTGGTCAGATGTACAAGGCGCGGGGGATGGAGTGGATGTGGGGGGTGTGGACCCACAAGTAAGGTCGCCTGTGACGCCTCCGTGGGGGGTGGATGTGTGGGCCTGTGGTCCTGCCGAGTGTGGCAAGGAGGGGGGGACGTGTGGTACTCTGCTAAGGGGGCGACGCTCGCTCCCCTGCACCCTGCTGCCATGGCTGTGTTTGAGGGGCTGGTGACTACGGCCCCCTCTGCCGTCTCCCTCTCTATTGTCTCTAGAACCGTGTAAAACCATCCACATCCACCTGTGGGCCAGTTGGCGATGCCGCCTTGGCTCCAAAGCGTGTGCACTCTGTTGCCTAATGCCCAAAGTCATGGCAACGCAGGCACTGTCTTGGCTACCCAGTCACAATAACCTACAGCATAAAAGAGTGACCACCAGCCTCGATCTCTAGAAACTATGGTATATTCTGTCTCTTTCACTATCACCCGTACCTTTGGGACTCCTGCAGCTATCACTGTGTCCACGAAAGAGGGAGGAAGGACAGTGCCGAAAAGCCATCCAAAGTCTTCCACTAACTGGCGATACTCTATCGCCAGTCTAGGGAAGAGTAGGGTGACCGGGTGTCTAAGGAACCTGTTGTGGAGCGCAAATGCCTCCACTGTGAAACCACTGTACCAGGGAATCATGTAGATGACCCCCTTCATGGAAGCATAGAGTGAACTGGCCAGTAGCTCAAGGGCTGTGTCTACCAAGGTGGGTTGTACCATGAAGATCCCTTAACCCATTAGAACCGCCTCCATGATCTGCACTGTGCCGATGTGCAGCGTGGAGTGAAGCCAATCCCGAAGCTAGGCCCTGGATAGGGAGTGTCCAACTATCTGACCAAAGATCGTTGTTTCTTTGAGCTCCAGCTCTGTGGCACAAACGGCTAAGAGTTGTTCCTCAGAGAGGATGACGCGCAAGGTGTTTGATTGGAAGACACTCGCAAATGCATTGGCATCTGACCAGAGGTTTCCATTGCACATCCTTGCTGAGAACCTACCAATCACGTTGTTGTGCTATCGGAGGGGAGGAAGGGGGGGAAAGTTGCTGCAAAGGGAGGGAGCAACTGGAGAGGAGGGGCGAGGGAATTGTTGTTTTCTGTGCAGGTGGTGGGTCTGCCCGAACGGGGCTGGGCCTCAAGGCGGAGGAGGTGGGGGAGTCAAGGCGGGGCTGGATTGAAAGCGGACGGGGCGGGCAAGAACAAGTAGGTCAGGCACAGGCGGAGCAGGCAGGGCGGGCGCCAGTTGGTACGAGGGTGCAAGCTGAGGCGGGGGCGGGGGCAGCAGTCACGATGCGATGGGCAAGGAGCTCTCTCCAACATCTAGATGCATTGCATGTGTTCTGTGAAGATAAAGGTCTCAAGGTTAATCTTTGAAAGACTAAAATTATGGACTTTAACACCTCGGTAGCTTGGGTGACACGTTCAGAGCATCACTTTATGTATGACGGTTAGCATGTGGAAATGGTTAGACAATATGTATACCTTGGGGTCACTTTCAAAGGGCCACAATTTTCATGGAAGGAAACTTCAGAGGCTAGGCTTGCACAGGCGTATGCAACTTTGGGTACCCTAGAGCGACAGTGTGCACACATACAGTTTCAAGAGCCTCGTACCAAATTGTGGCTTTTTGACACTTTAGTTATGCCCACACTACTCTATGGGATAGCCATTTGGGGCCCAAGCCTTTATCATACTAGATGGATGCCCCTTATGAACTGTGATGGACCAGAAGCACAACATTATGATGGTTGGGAACATATGGAAAGACTGTTGGTCATGATGATAGCACGTATGATAAGGGCAAAAGCCTCGGTACCACAAGAGATCATCCGAGCAGAATTGGGCGTTGCATCCATGGTATTAGAGGCATTATTCCAAGCAACTACTTTCGTCCAGAGGATATGGCAGCTTCCTAAAGATTGATACCCTAGACTAGCCCTGGAATCTTCAAGACAGCTTGTAGCAGAGGGAAATAGACGGTGTTGGTATGCACATATGAGCACGTGGCTGAACTTACATGGCATGAGTACAGACAAACTGCCACCGTTCGATTACAACCTTGATTGCCCTACTTTGAGTCTCAATCGTGCAGAGCTGAATAGTGTGATCAAAGCAAATATCACTAAAGTGGAGACAGGAAGGACTTGGTCCAAGTCCCCCTTTCCCATTAGGCATGAAAATGGCACAATACCAATGCCACTTCTTGCAACTCTCTCATGATGGTTTCATAGTGAGGCCAAGATACATGGATACTCAACTCTCCCATGGACTCCGAGTTGCTATTGGTCAGATTCACACCTCATCACATCAATTGTTGATTGAGACAAGTCGATGGAGCCATATTGCAGCCAAGGAGAGGATGTGCCAGCTTTGTGGATGGGAGCCAGAAACGGAGGGGCACTACATCTGCAGATGTACTGTATACTATGATATCCAAGGCCGCTATCATTGCCTCTTTAAGGAGGGCTTTGGACCACTAAGATGGGTGATGGACTCTAAGGACCAAAGATCTTTGGATCTTTTATTATTGGAGCTCCAACGGTACAGAGTAGTATTGTTACGGGATAGGAGACCACCCCAGCCTCGTCCACCCCTCCAGAGAGCAGTTATAGACTTTTTCAGTGTAGCTAAACCCCCAGCCGCTGCCACCCCAAACACTACATCTCCTACTGATAGGTGTCATCGAGGGACATCATCAGGTAGCATCAGAGTTGACAGAGCTACAACATTATGCAAAGCACGACGCCTTAGAGTACCTACTTGGCGACATAGGCATGCTCATATCCGTCACATTCGCATCACGATTGCTCGTCACAGATGCAGATTGGCATGCTAACTCAGTCGAAGGTAGCTTGCAAAGTCTTGGTGGATTCCATAGACTGAGGACAAGATATTCTACACTTTTTTAATCTTTTTAAACCTAGTTTTTCTAGCTTTTTCAGATTTTTCAGTTCTCCATACTTCTCATCCCAATCCACCGTGTAGACCTACACATTTCTCTCTCTCTCTTCTTCTCTGATGAGAGATGATGATACCAATTGTATTGGTTATGGTCTCATAGGCCATTCTGGCCTTTTAGAGACGTTAATAGATCTTATCTTACTCTGTATCTGTGTGTGTGTGTGTGTGTGCGCGCACGCGCGCGTGCGTGTTTCTCTTTCATTGCACACTCTCACATGGTATCAGAGCCTAAGTGAGGACACAGTCTGGAGATTTCTTGCAAAAGAGCAGATTTTCATCGCACAGGAGCAGCCCAGATCTCCAAAACACAAATTTTCAATCTGCATTTACTGCGCTTATAGCCCGAACAGGTGGTCCATTGTCTGTTTCTTCCCCCAAGCAAGCAAATGATAGTCTATAGGCAGCAGCTCTCTAGCATCAACGAGCTCCAACTTTTGTGTTTTGCTCAAAACACAAATTTGTGTTTTTGCAACTGCTTCCGTCTTGGTCCAAGCAATAGCATTTTCTATAGGCGATAGCTCCCTGAGCCTTGGTGATAGTTGTTTCTCTACCAAACGTAGCTTTCTAGGAGATTGTAGGTTCGAAGATGTCTTATCACAACTTTTTCCATATGGCATAAGCCGTATCAAGATGCTTAATGTCTGTAAGTACATCATCAGATACAACCATTTTAATGTATGCAATGGCCTTCTTGTTGAGTGTAGCCCGTCATAGCTGCAGGCTTGATTTCCAAGAGAGCATGATCACAGTCCTTGAGAAACAAAACGCCTTGCATCTTGTCGTTCCACAAGCCAAAGCCAGTGCCATCAAACCTCTTGATTTCAAGAAGGGATTTTATGACAGTAAACATTAAACCGAATATTCAGCTAATTTCAGCCCATAATTTCAAGAGATAAGAGCAAGATTTGATCCAAGTTCATGTACAGCATTAGAAGGAATGACTTTCAACAATATAACGAAGATTTCAGCATATAATCCATGCATACACCACTACAAAGTGACTCCCACTTCAGCAATATCACCAAAAATGCATTTACAACAATCCCAGATCCGCAAGTGATCACTAAGACTACTGCACCATGAATATTCAGTAATATATCAACTCTATGGAGCTGTTAAACATATGTACTACATACATATGTGCCCAAAAGCACTTCTGGTACACAGAAACACCAGAATTCTCTGCAATTTTTCAAAATCTCACAAGTAAGAGATAATACGCTCGAGTATCACTGCATATTGCACCAAGATTGCTTCAGCAATGTCCCCAATGTACATTTCACACATCAATTTTGCCAAAATTCACAACTTTCAGCAAAAGCCCCAAAATTTCATTGATCAATCTCCCTCAATTGCATTAATATGTGTTCCCGCGAGCATGAAATAGGAAAATTTAGCAAAATTCTACAGAATTTTGCAAAAGCCCCAAATTTATCGGGTCCAAATGTGCACCAATGTCAGTGAATTCCGCTCAGCCGAGTAAAGTTTCACTAAAACATAAAAAACCCCAAAGTTTTCAAGGCCAATGTACACAATTTCTGCAATTTCCAGGTCCACTGTCACTATTATGTATGAACTATTATGTATGAACAGTATCAAATTTGGGAAAACCCCCAAATTTTTTAGCATAAAAATGCACTAATCTAAGGACCGTGCTTGCATGCACGAACCACGGCTTAAGAAGATGTCCCATGTCATAAAAAAACTTCACATGCTGTTGCCTGGTGGCTTTCTACCGTGCAATGCTGCCATCTGCCCACGCCTGTTAGCACATGGTCTCCGCCAGGCATGTCACCTCACGTTTGGCTTGTTCCATCACCTGCTGACCTGCTATGCCTGGTCCATGCTGTCCGTCAGGTCACGAACAATGGTCACGACAGCTGCCACACAGGTCCAATCTGCTAGAGTCATGATGAACAGCCAGCGCCTTGGTCAACGCAGTCTGCCACCTCCACATGCCTGCTGGAATCGTGACGAACAGCCAGCCGATGACCTGCTCCTGATCAATTTGACCAAAATGATAGCTGGCCTACTCTTAGTGACTAACAAAAAAGGTGAACGGCTCCTCCTCACGCTCAGAACTGACTCGCACTATTGGGAAGCACACACATTGTTGTCGTGGCTCTAATACTAGTTTGTTGAGATAAGTGCGCAATGAAGTACAAGACAAAAATTGAACAAGAGCAAAGCTGAGAGTGAGAGTGAGAGAATCCCAAGATGAGTACCAGTTAGTGTTCCATTACACAAAGAATAGAATGTATTTATATGTTAGGATACAAATAAGGGTGCGTTCACACTTGTAAGTATATACACACAAAGATTAAAGGGACTTTACATCCGAAGGGACTTTACACCCAACAGTGTTGACACTTTTCCTTTATTTCCTAACCGTGCGTCGAGCTCCCTTTCCCCAACCCTTTATGTTCCGAACTTGGGCTTTCCACTCCTCTCAATTTATGGCCTTACTAGACTTGGTACCTAGGTTGTCTTCACTGAGCAAGCTATTTGTATTGAGGATTCTTCTACAAGGACTGTTATCGTGACAAGTTGGTAGAAGAGTAGGCTTTAAAGGCTCCATTCCCCTTCTCTTATGTAGGGTCCTCTGAGGTAGTTATCTCTTGCTACCCTTGTTCCCGCTTGTGCACCATATTTTCCACAAGTTCCTTCCTACCCCCTACCCTCTCCTCCAATGATGCCCTCATACCCCCCATCCCTTTCCAAGAAAAACAATCTCTGTGATGCGGTTGTAGATTTCCTGGCCCCTAGTGTTTCAGAGGGGGTTTCCCAAGATCCTGAGGAGCTTCTTCATCAACAGTCTTCATCGACGAACTTCGCCGACATTGGCATTCCTCTTGCCACCCCAAGATCTGTTTCTCCCTTGGCCTTCCGCCACATCCAATATTGGAGAGGGGTGGTTAGCAATCATGTTTGTCATGCCTTGTCATCTGCTACCTATGAGCCTCAATCTGAGTTAGACGAGAACTTTTGGAGCTCCGACGGGTCTATCATGTGTTTTGATGGGGGAAGCTACTCATTCTAGAGTGGCTATCTGGGTGCATTTCTTTTGTTTGTCGAGTTCTACTGTGTTTTCCATGGGCAGTTTTGGCATTTCCCAGGCTATCCACACCTGGCAGACATTTTCCTTGCCAGTCAGCTTTTTCTATGGCCACCTATCTTTTTTTCTAGCATTTTCCCAATGCGAACAACATTGAATGCTGGTCACCCAAAATTTATGACATTTATTGAAGCGAGTCCACCAGTTTAGGGCATTTATGGCTATTTATAGCATGCCCATCCCACACTTGGCAAATTATCTCATTCAGTTTTCTTCCTCTCTGGCAACTGCCACTCCGACTCCATCATCTTCCTCTGATGCTGCCATCATCATCAGCTTCGTCTCGTTCCCTCACTAAGGCTGTGGGCTGTGTGTAAGGACCAATCAGTCCATCATCATTGTATCAGCATTTTTCTTCAATCAATGCAATATTCTTCCCTCATCTTCTGCTTCCTCTGTGTGTGTGTGTGTGTGTGTGTGTGTGTGTCTTCCATTTCGCACTCTCATAGATGCAACAAGCATGCATATAATTAACTAAGGCTTAATTAAATATTATATATAATATGTCTTTCATCGTCCATGTTTTTCATAGTCTCCTCCCTCAAGTAAGACTAACAAGCATAACAGTCACCTATAACCTTATCATTGGTATTAAAGCCTGCAATTGATATAGGACAGAGGGAATGATCAGTTGACAGGCCATGACTAGAATTTTTTCTGCCATAACTGCATAAGTTGCAGCTATTACTGTTCAAAAAGCAAACCAAACCTCTCAGATGAGCAGCACATCTCCAACAAAGTCGCATAACTTCATTTAAGGCCTTGAGCAGAAGCTGACTGGGTCTCAGCCTGCCATGTCAGGAAGCAGGCTGCCATAACTACATAAAAATGTGCAGGTTACAGCATCAACCTGGTCCAAAACAGCTGTCTCTTGCCACACACACATTCAAGACTGCTGGAAAATGCTACAGCAGTTGCCAAGTCAGCATTTCTAGGACAAAGCAGCCCAAGAACAGGAAGGAGATTTTATTTACAGGTTTCCAGCACTGAGAAAATTCACACACTTTTGCTGAAAACACAGCATCACATACATATACTTACCATGCAAATTGAGAGTAGGAAGAGAAGGGAAATTAGCCTGTCCTCATGGCTGATCTTTAGCACATTGACATGGCTTTTCTTCTTGACCTTGAAGTGGAAGAAGAGCTTCAAAAGAAGTACTTGAATGAATTTACATTCTCCTGTCTTTAACATAGCAGTGAAAGAAGAGGGAAATCAAAGAGACAATTTGCAAAATAGGAGTAGGCGTGAGTGGTGGGCAGCATGTCTATTTATAGAAGTGTGGATCCTCCTAAATTAGGGTTTGGCTTATAGGACACAAAAACTCTCTAGGGACATCCCTTTCATTTTCCCCCTAGGGCACAGATTACTTGATAGTCCAAAAAAAAAGGGTTCAATGCACCCTTTGCCTGATGCCCTCTTGCTTTGGAATGGAATGCCTTGGAGTGAAAGAAAAATTGGGCTTGAACTATCTTGATTGTCCCTTCTTGGCTCCAATTTTGGGCCTAAGAGAGGGTGTCGGGATAAAAATGAATTAAACCAATTAGCTCTTAGCCTTGAAACTCAAAAGTACCAAACTTTCATTAAAAAGAAACACAATCCTAGAGTGTCTCCCCCCCGATTTTTTCACATCTCATTTTCAAGTAAAAACGCTCCTGTCGTTGTGCGCGTTGCTGCTCCACCCCTGCCACCGCACCAACTCCCCCGCCGTCTATCTCGCCTACTCCCCCACCTTATGTTGCCTCCGCCTCTGCCCGCCTGCTCACTAGCACAACCCCCCCAGCACTGTCTCCACCTCACCCACGCCACTTGCTGCTGACCCCCCCCCCCCCCCCCCCCCCGGTGGCCAACTCCCCCCCACCTAAACCTGCCCTATCCTCCCATCTGAGGGCCTGCTTCCCCCGCCCCTCAGCCCTGACCCCCACGCCCCCTCCGCCATGTTCTTCCACCTTTTCTGCACTACGACCCAAGCCCTGTCCAACAGGCCCAACACACGCGTCGTGCCCATTGCGAGCCGGCACACAGTGGGTCCAACACCTCCCCCACCGTCCAGAAAAACATTCTCCCCCCCCTCCTCGCCATCCACCTTCCTCCTCTCCACTTGCTCCCTCCCTTTGCAGCAAAACCCCCCCCCACTTCGGCAACGCAACAGGGTGAATGGTAGGTTCTCAGCAGGGACACGCAATGGAAACCTCTGGTCAGACACCGATGCATTCTACGAGTGCCCCCCAATCAAACACCTTGCGCGTCATCCTCTCTGAGGAATAGCTCTTTGCCGTCCGTGCCACAAAGCTAGAGCTTAAACAAACAGCGATCTTTGGTCATGTAGTAGGACACTCCCCATCCATGGCCCAGCTTCGAGATTGGCTTCACTCCACACTGCGCATCGGCACAATGCAGATAGTGAAGGCGGTTCTAATGGGTCAAGGAATCTTCATGGTACAACTCACCTCAACAGACGCAGCACGTGAGCTACTCGCTAGCTCACCCTATACCTCCACAAAGGGGGTCATCCACATGGTTCCTTGGTACAGTGGCTTCACAGTGGAGGCATTCGCACTCCACAACAGTTTACTTAGATACCCGGTCACCCTACTCTTCCCCAAACTGGCGATAGAGTATTGCCAGCTTGTGGAAGACTTTGGACAGCTCTTCGGCATTGTCCTTCTAGCCTGTTTCGCGAAGGCAGTGACAGCCGCAGGAGTCCGAAAAGTATGGGTGGCAATGAAAGAGACAAAGAATATACCACAATTTCAAGAGATCAAGGCAGGCGGATACTCCTTTAGGGAGCAGGTCATTGTGACTGGGCAACTAGGGCAATGCCTGCATTGCCATGACTTTGGGCATCTGGTAGCAGAGTGCACGCGCTTCGGAGCTAAGGCGGCTCCGCTAACAGGCCCACAGGTGGACTCGAACAACTTTACACGGGTCCAAGGACGAAAGAGAGGGAGACTGCAGGGGGGTCGCAGTCAGCCCCTCATACACAGCCACGGCAATAGGGGGCAAGAGGGCAAGTGTCGCCCCCCCGGCAAATCACCATGCAGCCCCACTTGGCAGGACCACAAGCCTACACATCCACCCCCCACAGAGGCATAATAGGCCACCTCACTCCAGGGCCCACATCCCCTATCCCCCCCCCTCTCCAGAGCTATCAGTCCCCCCCCCCCAAACACCCGCCGTATACTTCCGACCAAGCCACCATCCCTCCATCCTCCCCTCCCCACCATCACCCCCGTCGACCAACCCCCCTGATCCCCACCCAATACAGGTGACCCCTCCCCTCCACCCACAGGAGGTGAGGAGCCCCATACACGGACATCCTCCACTCACCGGCAATCTAGTCCCCCCTCCCCCTCCCCACATAGCACCAACTCATCCGTCTATGTAGCATATCACACTTTCCCGAGATAGGCGCAGCTGCTACCACAGGAGTTTTTTCGCAGTGGGCCATGGTCTTACCTGAGAGTTGCGCAGCGCGAAGAGTTCCAGGTACCCTTGGAGGTGGGAATCTTTGTGGTACGCAACTCAAGGAGCGGCAAGGTCCATCTACTAGCACCAACAGATGGACCAATGTCACAAGACTGTGACAACTATTACCTTTTTTGCTGATTTCTTTATTACTACTTTATTTGGTTTTTCTTTTTGGAAGGATCCCTCTTGAAATCTAAACGCCTGAGTTGCATGGCCAGTGTGTGAAACAGACAGGAATGTCTAGTGAGTCAAGACTGGACAGTTAAGGTCCAGTACAAGTCTGGAAGAGACTGATGGCACTGTAGATTGACAAGCCTGGAAGAGACTTGTGAAAGTGTATATAGACAAGTGTGCTGAAGAACTAGCCTGGAAGAGACTAGTTCAAAGTGCAAATTAACAAATCTCCAAGAGATTAGTCCATGTGGGGTCATTAGTGGAAATTCACTTTCAGTTGAGCTACATTACAAATTTGAATGTAGCCATAGTTTGCAAAGATGGTCAGAAGACTAGTGGGGATGCAATGGAAGCAACTCCTAAAATTTAGGGAGTTACTATTTTTGGACCCCAAAATCTGTTCGCATCATTATCTTCGTTTTTGCACAAGGATTAATCCTCTGGTCTGTACCGAGGTCAAATTTTGCACCGATCATGGAGAATTTTAGACCAGAAGGCTAGAACGGGAAACACCTTCCATTGCTGCCATTTGGCACAAATTTGTGCACTTTCCTCTTTAAAAAGGGGCTGGCGTGCAGTTTCTTGGGCTTTTAGGGGGGGCTCATTTGAAAAAGATGGATAGTTGCTGATGGAGAGTTATTGAGAGCTTGCCTACCTTGTCTATGATGCACAGAGGGTTGAGCTTGCTCCCTACTCTCTCTCTCTCTCTCCCTGACACTTATGGTTATGCCCCAGTCGAGGGCCTTTCTTCTGATTCATGTAGAGTTGTGTGGGAATATGCTGTTTTTGCATGAGGCAAGAGCCTCCTCTCTCCAGGAACAGGAACAGTTGTTTGCTGCCCCCAAGCAGGAACAGGTGAGGGTGGTAACCTCACCAAGCAAGTGTCCGAAACAGCACTAAATCAGTACTGATTTTGGACTGTTCAGAGGTTATTTCAGAGCCCAATTGATGTCAGAATCAAGGGGCACTTGGCACAAATGATGGAGAACAGTACAGGGAACAATATGAGCTGAAAACAGGTTTCAAAACAGGTCTGAACCAGTAATTACAGCGGGCTGAAATGGTCAATTCTGCATTCCAACCAGAAGTTTAAGACTTGGGCAGAGTTTCCCCTCTTGGTCAACTTGTTTTTGGGTCAGTAATTGTACTGTTATGCTGCCAAATTTCACCCAGAATAGGTGAAAGACAGCCCATTGTACTTTCTCTCTTTTTACAAATAAAGAAATACCGCAAGGGGCGCCTGATGACTTAGGGGCCAACAGGGTGTCTGTGTCGCAACAGGAGCATTCTAGCTTCCTGTATGTCTTCTTGATTCTGTGTCTTTAAGTTCAGGTAAAGTGGGCGACTGTGAATTGGGTGAAAGCATTTATGAATTTTGGTTGTACACTACCGCCCTTTCCAGTGAACAGGCCGGTTACATGGTTCCATTGCCGGGACCGAATCACTTTTTCCCTAAAGAGTGAGCCAGGGTTTGTTTGGGTGTAAGACACAGAATTGTGTATTATGGCTGATAGAAAGGAAGACACCAGAGAGAAAGTGTCTTCATCACAGGAGATCCCTGTTGTTCATGAGGTGGGAGAGTCTTCTAGACCTCCACAGTTTGTTACTCCTCCTATTATGGTTGAGCCACAAGTTCTTACGGCTTCTTCTATGGATGAAGACATTTTCAAGACTCAATTAGTTGCTACTATGAGTATGTTTACTCAAGTGATGCAGAATCCAAGGTTTTTGGCATTTTTGCAGCCCTCCCTTCCTTTACAGCAAGTTGGGCAATCTGTAAAGATTTCGGATCCAGTAGAGGTCCAAGATAAGGGTAAGCATGCTGCAGATTCAGTGGAAACACCAAGGCAGCTTGCGGAGTCAATGGAGACTCCAAGATTGGTTCCGACTGTCTAGGAACAGGTGGCGGAAACACTAGTTACACAGGCATTGCCAGTTCAGCTCACCACTCTACAGCAGCCAAATGTTGGTTTAAATGGACAGGGAAACAGTTTTCAGGCTTTACCACAGGTTTTCCCACCGACCTCTGTACATCCTGGGTACTTTGGAGGTGGATCTGTATTTCAGAGTATGGCTGGTTATGCGCCTGGAAACCAGATTTATGTACCAGGAATAGTGTTTGGGGGTACACAGGATTTTATGACAAACCCCATGTATGGCAATATAGGCATGCAGCCTGGATTTCAGGGTGTTCAGGGCAGTTTTGGCATGCCACAAGGCACTTTTGGTATGGCTGGTTATCAAAATCAGCAAGCAAGTATTGTGTCTACAAGACCCTGTAGTCAGTGGTCCGGCAACTTTCATGCCACCCGTTAGTGTTCCTATGTTACAGGCATATCCTACGGACCCTTTGATGGCTCATGAGAAGCCAAAGCCATACAAGGAAGGTGGTGCAGCCGTACAGTTTGACATCTTTCGAGGATTTGAAGATAGGACTAAGGCTCTCTCTTTCTTACAGCAGTTTGATGCCACATTTGCAGGAGGGAACTTTACAGATCCTTCTAAGGTCCGGAAAGCTGTCACCTTTCTTAAAGACAATGCTAGTCAGTGGTGGACTACACTGTTGATGCAAGGACAGCTCCTGCCACTTGGACTTACTTTAAGCAAGTATTTGCTTCTGCTTGGTTGACCAATGAATTTGAGATCGATGTTATGTCAGCTTGGCACAATTTGGATGCATCTAAATGCAAGGATCTGGAAGACTATAACAAGAAGTTTTGGGAGGCTTTGCTTCCAGTCACTTCTTACAGGGTTCTGCCATTGATCGAGCAGATAGAGAAATATTGCTGCGGGCTGCCTAAGGAACTCCGGAATTATTGTACAAAGACAGGTCACCACTTTGACGCAGTTAATTGAGAATGCCAGCACAGGAAATGCATTATTGTTGGGACAGTCAAGTGGTTTTGGGGGCAGCATTAAACAGGACAAATCTGAGAAATTTTCAGCAAAGAAGCCATTTGGTAAACAGGTTTCTCAAATTTCTCAAAGCACAGGTAAACCTTGGCAGTTCAAGAAGAAGCCAGCCAAGTTCTTTGGACAGCAGTCAAAGGACCAGAAGAAACCTTTTGTGCACAAGTCTCTTGAAGAGAGAAAGGCTTTAATGGTTGAGAGGAAGTGCTTTATCTGTGAGCAGACTGGTCATATTGCGTCTAATTGTCCGGACAAGAATAAGAGACCAGCTGATGATGATAAAGAGGACAGGAAAGGAAAGAAGCCCAAACCTTCAATAGGTTTAGTGCCAAATATGCTAGGAGACAAGCCACACTCGGATGCTAATGAGCTTTGCAGAGCTTGGGGTAAAGTTAGGGATCAACATGTACTCATTTTCTTTGATCCTGGAGCTAAGGCAAACTTTATCTCACCAAAGTTGGCTTTTACTTTGGGCATCAGAGCAGATGAGATGGGCTACACAGCAGAGGCAGGGTTGGCATGTCCTGGCCACTCAGAGTCTGTGACACCCATTCTTGGGAAGCTGCGTCTTCATATACACTCTTATGTTGATGCAGAAAAATTTTATATCATGCCACTTGAAGGCTGTGATGTCTTGTTGGGAATGCCATGGATGTTCAAAAAGCATGGTGTGTTGGATGCCTTTAACAAGACACTGACTTTGGAACATAGGGGAAAGACTCATGTGCTTGATGTGAAGCTTAAAGGAGAGTTTGTACCTATCGTATCGGCTTCTGCCATTACATCTGTAATAAAGAATCATCTTTCTGCGTACTTGATTTTTGCACGTGATGTCAAGGATAATGATGAGTCGAATTTCTCTATGTTAAATAGAGACAGGTCTGCTTTCTTGTCTCAGTTCAGTGATTGTTTTTCCGACTCATTACCATCACAGTTGCCACCAGAGAGGTCTGAGGATCATGCGATAGATTTGGTGCCAGGCAGTAGCCCACCAAATAGACCTCCGTATAGGGTTAGTGCAGCCCAACAGAAAGAGATATTGAGCCAGGTGAATGAGCTGTTAGAAAAAGGGCTGATTCAGCCAAGTTCATCTCCCTTTTGCTCACCAGTGCTCTTAGTGCAGAAGAAGGATGGCTCTTGGCACATGTGCATAGATTATCGAGCGTTGAACAAGAGTACCATCAAGAACAGGTTCCCCATTCCAAGAATTGACAACATCCTTGACCGTTTGGAAGGAGCATCAATTTTCAGCAGGATAGATTTGAAGAGTGGATACCATCAGATCAGGATTAAGCGAGAGGATGTGCATAAGACTGCATTTAGGACCACGTTTGGTCTCTATGAGTTCTTGGTAATGCCATTTGGACTTACCAATGCTCCTGCTACATTTAATCGAATGATGGACAGGATTTTTCATCCATACAAGCAATTTGTTGGTACATTCTTTGATGACATGATTGTCTTTTCGAAGAATGAACAGGAGCATAGAGAACACTTGAAAGCAGTCTTTGATGAGCTTTGCAGTAATAGGTTGCTTATCAATGGCAAGAAGAGTGAATTCTTCTTGGAAGAAATCCAGTTCCTGGGGCACATAGTGTCAAAGGATGGTGTCCGAATGGATCCTGCTAAGGTTGAAGCAATTAGAACA
Source organism: Lygodium microphyllum (assembly GCF_053477565.2). NCBI lineage: Eukaryota > Viridiplantae > Streptophyta > Polypodiopsida > Schizaeales > Lygodiaceae > Lygodium > Lygodium microphyllum. The sequence continues at coordinate 174,734,101 of NC_141139.1, forward strand.
TGGCCAGATTTGAAGACTGTCCATGATGTTAGAAGCTTCTTGGGTTTGTGTTCTTACTACACGAGGTTCATCCGCAATTATGGAGAGATTGCTTCACCTTTACATGCTTTACAGAAGAAAGAAATCTCTTTCTAGTGGACACAAAAAGAGATTTCAGCTTTTAACCTTCTTAAAGAAAAGATGACTTCTAGTCTAGTGATCATTCTGTCAGATCTTAGGAAGTCATTTGTTGTCCAGTGTGATGCCTGTGGCAATAGCATTGGTGCAGTGCTAATGCAAGATGGGGGTAGTGGCTTATGAAAGCAGAATCTTGCGAGGGCCAGAGAAGACTATGCAGGTCTATGAGAAAGAATTGTTGGTTGTGATTCATGCGCTTTCTTGTTGGAAACACTACCTACTTGGGGCAGATTTTGTTGTCCAGACAGATCATCAAACATTGCGTTATTTCTTAACTCAGACTAAGCTGTCAGAAAGGCATATGCATTGGGCAAACTTTTTGTCAATGTTCCATTTTCAGATTGTGCATGTGGAAGGCAAAAAGAATGTTGTGGCTGATGCTTTGTCAAGGAAGCCACAAATTTCAGCTGTGTCAATTTCTTATCATCATGAGCTTGATGATATGAAGGAACAGTATGCTGATGATGAAGATTTTGCAAGGATCTTTGATCAGCTTGTCAATGGACAACATCATGAGCATTATCTTCTCAAGGATGGTTTCATATTGTTGCACGGTAGACTGTGTGACTATGCCATTGAGACGGAAAGTTATGACAGAGTCACTCTCCACCATATGCAGGGCATTGTGGTATTGATGCAACAGTCAAAGCAACAGAGACATTCTTTTATTGGCCTACTTTGAGAAGAGACGTGGATGCTTTTGTGCGGCAGTGTTTGATTTGCTAGAAGGTCAAGTTTGACAGGCAAAAAGCACCAAGGCTTTTACAGCCATTGCCTATTCTAGATAAACCATGGGAAAGCATAGCTATGGATTTTATCTTTGATCTTCCAAGGACACAGACAAGAAATGATGGGATATGGACTATTATTTGCAGGTTTAGCAAACAGGCTCATTTCATTCCTCTCAGGAATAAGATAAAACCAAATCAGATGGCACGTTTGTTTATGTGCAATGTTTTCAAGTATCATGGTATGCCACAGTCTATTGTCAGTGACCGTGATCCACGGATGACAAGTCTATTCTGGAGAGGCATATTTGAGAACATGGGCACAACGCTTAAGTTCTCATCGTCATTTCATCCACAGACTAATGGACAGTCAGAAGAGGCAAATTCTACTGTCTTGGATCTGCTTAAGTGCTATGTATCAGAACACAAGTCAAAGTGGGAGTAGTATTTGCCTTTGGTCGAGTATGCATACAATAATACTGTGCATTCGTCAACACGCAAAGCCCCTTTTGAAATTGTTGAAGGTGGTAAAAAGATTCCTCCCATTTTGCATACAAAGGATAAGATCTTTCGGGCTAATCAGTATGTGCAGAGTATGGGTGAAATGTATCAGAAAGTTAAGCATGCCCTTGAAAGGACTCAGGCAAAGCAAAAGAAAGTTGTTGATCATCACCGTCGTGAATTGTTGTTTTCACTTGGTGATTGGGTACTATTGCGGTTTGAAAAGTCACACTTAAAGAAGTGGAAAGGCAAGGAGAGTCTTTTCACTAAGCTTAGTATGCGATACTATGGGCCTTTTCAAGTAACAAAGAAGATAAGTGATGTCAACTATAGGCTGAAATTGCCTGACAATTGGAAGATTCATAATGCTTTCCATGTAAGTCTTCTTAGACCCTATGTGGGTGATGTGCCAGAAGATATGCCAGCTGAGGAACAGTCCGAAGTTGAGAAACTTGATGAAATTCTTGTTCCAGAACAAGTACTGACACACAAGGAAAGGAAAGTGAAAGGCAAGGTTGCTAGAAGGTATTTGGTTAAGTTTAAGAACTATCCAGCTATAGATGCTAAGTGGATGGACGAAGGTGAACTTGCAGAGTCACCTAATGTGTTGGAACTTTACCTTGAAGCATTCGCTTGCAACCTACCTTGACCCCTTGTATCTCTAAGCTGAAATAGATTGTCAAAGTGACAATTGCTCTAGAAAGAAATTATGTACAGAAACAGATTTTGTACAGGTTAACACTTATTGTGTCCATATGGTTTTCTCAGTGCTAAAGAAGTAAGTATTGCTTGCAAGAATACAATTTTTACTTCTATTGAATTGAATACATGTTGTAACAATGGTTACTCGATCGGGCATATATTCTGTGAATTGACTCAGTGGGGATATCATTTTGATGTACCGGCCACTAGATCTCTAGTCAGGGTGATATGGAGTCATCAAATGAGAATCTGCCACTATGGGGATATCATTGTGGTGTACCGGCCACTATATCTGGAAACAGTGATGTGAAGTCACATGATGATAGTCTTCCATGTTTCACAGTTAGAACATACATGTGCTAACAGTGTGTTCAGTACACATTGTTGACTGATAGCATGTATGTGTTGTACATGTGCTGTTCACTGGGTTAGCTGGAAGCATGTATGACATTCATGCAAACGAGGACGTTTGCGACTTCGAGAGGGAGGTATGTCACAAGATTGTGACAACTATTACCTTTTTTGTTGATTTCTTTATTACTACTTTATTTGGTTTTTCTTTTTGGAAGGATCCCTCTTGAAATCTAAACGCCTGAGTTGCATGGCCAGTATGTGAAACGGACAGGAATGTCTAGTGAGTCAAGACTGGACAGTTAAGGTCCAGTACAAGTCTGGAAGAGACTGATGGCACTGTAGATTGACAAGCCTGGAAGAGACTTGTGAAAGTATATATGGACAAGTGTGCTAAAGAACTAGCCTAGAAGAGATTAGTTCAAAGTGAAGATGGACAAATCTCCAAGAGATTAGTCCATGTGGGGTCATTAGTGGAAATTCACTTTCAGTTGAGCTACATTACAAATTTGAATGTAGCCATAGTTTGCAAAGATGGTCAGAAGACTAGTGGGGATGCAATGGAAGCAACTCCTAAAATTTAGGGAGTTACTATTTTTGGACCTCAGAATCTGTTCGCGTCATTATCTTCGTTTTTGCACGAGGATTAATCCTTTGGTCTGTGCCAAGGTCAAATTTTGCACCGATCATGGAGAATTTTAGACCGGAAGGCTAGAACGGGAAACACCTTCCATTGCTGCCATTTGGCACAAATTTGTGCACTTTCCTCTTTAAAGAGGGGCTGGCGTGCAGTTTCTTGGGCTTTTAGTGGGGGCTCCTTTGAAAAAGATGGACAGTTGCTGATGGAGAGTTATTGAGAGCTTGCCTACCTTGTCTATGATGCACAGAGGGTTGAGCTTGCTCCCTACTCTCTCTCTCTCTCTCTCTCTCCCTGACAGTTATGGCTATGCCCCAGTCGAGGGCCTTTCTTCTGATTCATGTAGAGTTGTGTGGGAATATGCTGTTTTTGCATGAGGCAAGAGCCTCCTCTCTCCACAAACAGGAGCAGTTGTTTGCTGCCCCCAAGCAAGAACAGGTGAGGGTGGTAACCTCACCAAGCAAGTGTCCGAAACAGCACTAAATCAGTACTGATTTTGGACTGTTCAGAGGTTATTTCAGAGCCCAATTGATGTCAGAATCAAGGGGCACTTGGCACAGATGATGGAGAACAGTACAGGGAACAATATGAGCTGAAAACAGGTTTCAAAACAAGTCTGAACCAGTAATTACAGCGGGCTGAAATGGTCAATTCTGCATTCCAACCAGAAGTTTAAGACTTGGGCAAAGTTTCCCCTCTTGGTCAACTTGTTTTTGGGTCAGTAATTGTACTGTTATGCTGCCAAATTTCACCCAGAATAGGTGAAAGACAACCCATTGTACTTTCTCTCTTTTTACAAATAAAGAAATACCGCAAGGGGCGCCTGATGACTTAGGGGCCAACAGGGTGTCTGTGTCGCAACAGGAGCATTCTAGCTTCCTGTATGTCTTCTTGATTCTGTGTCTTTAAGTTCAGGTAAAGTGGGCGACTGTGAATTGGGTGAAAGCATTTATAAATTTTGGTTGTACACTACCGCCCTTTCCAGTGAACAGGCCGGTTACAACCAAACTACGCCTTCTTCCTTCAGACTTCTCACACAAGAGATTGGACGACGACGCAAATAGAGGAGGAGGTGAAGAGCCAGGTGGTAGATCACATTTCCCAATGGATGGGAGAAGATAGACAGGCACTTTTTTCCCAGCAGTGGCCAAGTTGCATGATGGACATTAACTAGTGGGCTGGGGCCGAGGTCCCACATCTAAGCATTATCTTTCGAGCCCCTCCGCAGTGGAGAGCTCCGATAGATGTGGTCAAGTGGCCCCTGGCACAGGCGGCTTGTTTCTACCAGTGTACAGAGTCGCGCTCTCAGTCTGGTCTATCAATGCCCTAGTGGTACCACCAAGCGCATCCATCACCCCCATGGTCCATAGGGGAATGGAGTTCACCGTCTAGGATAGCAACCAAGCGTATCCACATACCTCATAGCTCCTCTTCTTCATCAGCACCTTCCACACTGAACAAATGCTTGTTCGGTTAGTCACAGGTTTCCCTATGGGTTTACATCTTGCATCCTAGAATGTGAATAGCCTCCACTATAGTGGAGCATGTGGTTCCAAGAAGTTGATTGTTCAGTAGGAGCTACAGCCTGCCCTTGCCGGACAGATCGACATCTTATTTCTACAGGATCACAAGCTCACTCCCACCCAGGCCCAGCGGGTAGGGAAGGTACTCCTGGGCAGTTCACACACTGGGAGCACGCCATCGGTGCCGACGGTAGGAGTGGAGGTGTATGCACCTCTATTGGCCCGAGCCTCACCACCTTTGTATGAGACCACGGGACGATAGTGGCAGGAAGGGTTCTATGGATCAGATTAGACATTGGGGACTCATGCCCTGGAGTCCTCAATGTCTATGCCCCTACTAAGGTTAGGGCACGCAGCAGGTTCTGGGTGGAGATCACAACAGGACTCCCAGAGGTGGACTCCTAGATTGTTGGAGGAGACTTCAACAACCTAGAGGCCTTAGAGGACCACCAGGGCAGAGGTAGAAACTACTAGGGCATGGCTGGGAAGGAGCAAGAGGCATGGGAGGTCTTCCTATTACTAGCAACCGGAGTACGTGATGCTTGGAGAGACCCAGCTTTCCACAAGAGGGAGAGGTCAATGGATTTCTCTTGGGGATACAGGCGACTAGGCGGTGGAGCGGTTGGATAGGTTCTATGTGGGAGAGTGGGGATGCTCTTGCGAAGGCCAGGTAGGGCAGTTGGCGGGCACCACTTTGTCCGATCACTGCTCGGTGCTCCTGACACTTGATCCCCAAGCTTTTGCCCTAGACACACGATCCTGTCAGATCCCTGACTCAATCTATAGCAGGGAGGAGGTGAAGGGACAGATTGAGTAGATTTGGACTAGGGAGTGGGGCAGGAGGGACCAAATCGCAAAGGAGGTTGCAGAAGTCCTAGCCGAGTCGAGCAGTATCTGCCAAGAGACAGCCCTACAGGCCAAGCAATAGAGCTGAGAGGAGGAGAGAGTGACTCCAGTGAGACGTAGCAACCACGCAGAGATTACTACAGGAGGTACCAAGGGATCCCATCTTCCACACACAAGAGGTGCACACGCGAGCAGCCATCACACTCTTCAGCTGTCACACTCTCACGCTCACTTCAGCTCTCTCTCTCTCTCTCTCTCTCTCTCTCTCTCTCTCTCTCTCTCTCTCTCTGTGCTATGACCCCTCTTGGTCTATGATCCCAAGCCCTCCCTCTGACCGATGCCGGATGATGAACTCTTTTTAATGCCAAGCACATGTCTGACATCTTTCAACACAAGCTCTTAACCATTGCAAGTGTATTGTGCCAATCCCATCAATGCTACAAGCATGGTTATTTCCAAGATACACCTTTCCATAACTCCCTGCATTGAACATAGCAAAACACTCCAAGCAAGGAGTTACATGGAAAGAGGCACCAGAGTCTACAATCCAAGTCTGAGTGACACCATCATCAACTGACAAGAGTACATCAATCGCATTAGCCTTGGTAATCTGCATATCCTGCATGTGGCATACAAGGGCATCATAATCAACTGCACATAATACATCAGCCTCTGTATCCGAAAGCTCTTCTATGACTACGCTAAAGGGCACATTGGCCTTCTCTTTGCCTTTGGTTGTCTCCGATACATCTGTATTTTCTTCCTTCTTCTTTTTATCTCCTACATTCTTCTTTCTCTCATGTTCCTTCTTGTAATACCTGCAATCAGGTTTCTTGTGGCCCTTCGGACCACAATGATAGCAAGTAATGTCACTCTTATCCTTACCTTTGCTCCTGCTCTTGTTTCCATGTCTTGCATTTGCATTTTTCTTTTCAGCCCTGCCTCTTACATTATAAGCTGAGTTGCTGCCTTCTCCACTAGACATACGTCTAATTTCTTCATTCAAGATAGAAACCCTCACCCCATCATATAAGAGATTGGGGTTATTGCTGAGTGAAACCACCAAGGTCTCCCAAGAGTCATGTAGTGTCATGATCAAAAAGATCGCCCTCAACTTATCATCAAAGTCCAAATTTGCATCTTTGAGCTGATTTAGAATCCCTATAAATGCACTCCAGTGCTCAGCTGCAGGCTTTGACTCATCCAGTTGCATATTCACCAACTTACACATTAAATGCACGTGATTAACAGGTGTGGTGATCTCATAAGTAGTTTTCAGCTTCTCCCATATTGCATAACCTGTATCTAAACCCTTAATGTCTGTCAAAATGTCATCAGTGACACCCATCTTTATGTAAGCCACAGCCTTTTTATTCACTCTAGCCCAATCGCATCAGACATTAGTGTGGGTTTATCTTCCTGCAAAGCATCCTCACAATTCTTTAGAAACAAAATTCCATGCATACGGGCTTTCCAAATGTCAAAGCCATGACCATCAAACCGTTTGATCTCCATCAAACTCTTGATGTCTGAACTGGAAGAAGTTGCAGCCATTTTATCATGAACACAAGAGTAAATGCACTAATCTGCAAAATCACAAGCTGTACCAGCAAAATGCACTGCTGTTCTTTCTCAACCAAAAGTAAATTTCTGCTGTTTGTACATGAACCAGCCAACAAATAGACAAAGATCAGAAATTTACCAAATTCTGCGCAAATCCCCAAAATTTCAAGTCCAAATTTGCATAAATGTCAGCCAATCTGACCCAACTGAGCAAACCTTTGCCAATACATGAAAAGCCCCAAGTTTCTGGGATCCAATGTCAGGAAATTTTGCTCAAAGGGGCAAAATTTTGACTAATTTTGACCCTGCCCCATCACGTCCCATCGCCCGCAGACGTCGCCCGTCTATCCAGTCGCGCACCACCCGCAGAGGTCACCTGACTATCACCTAGTTCCCCGTTGCGCACCACCTACAGAGGCCGCCTGACTGTCGCCTACATGCCCTGCAACTGGCGCCCACTGCCTTAGCGTCGTTGGTCTGCAGTGTGGTCTCTCCACACGCCTGCCTGGTCACCTCGAGCAGTATTCTGCTCATCTTTTGCACAGCCGCTCAGCTGTTGGTCTTCTTCACGGGAAGTGTGCACAAAAGTCAGCTCTGATACCAGTTGTTGGACCAAGAGGGGGCACAGGAGAGAGTGAGAGAGAGAGAGAGTATATTGACGTCTCTAAAAGGCCAATGTGGCCTATGAGACCAAAGCAGTACATACAATGATGGTGTGTTTCTCATCTGGAATGAGAAAAAAGATGAAAAACATGCCTATAAGACTGAAAAAGAAATGAAATAGTGTCCTATAAAAGGGAAACATGTCAGTGATCTGAAAGTGAGAGTAGAGAAAGGAAAACTCTCCATCAATGATATGTTTGTTCTCTAGGGAGGTGTATCTCTACATGGCTGAGGCGTCTCGGCATCTGTCTCTTGTGGCGCTCAATGATGGCTTTAATTTGTCTGTGGTGTGGATGTCTAGGCCTTCGTCCGGGTGGACGTGGGCGCCTAGACCGGCTAAGTGCCACTGCTCTATCCAAAGGGACACCTACAGAAGATAAGGTCCAATGATGATGTACTCCTATAGGCTGTGGGGCAGTAGTAGTGGTATCTGCCATACTCTGTCGTGTATCAGTGAAAAAGTCAGTGACTACTCTCTGTCTATGTGAGCCGAACTGTGGGGGCCTCCTACTCCATAGAATTGTTGCTCTGCGCCTCTGGGGCTCCAAGAGGAAAAATCCCAAGCATCTCTGATCCTCAAACTGCATGATCCGTCTAAGGGGTCCAAAACCCTCTCGAAACAGACAGTGGTATCTACCTCGTATGTCATAATATACAGTGCATCGGCAGATGTAGTGTTCCTCTGTCTCTGGCTCTCTGTCGCATAGTGGGCTTATGCGTTCTTCTGTCTGTATACCCTCGCATCTGCCAATCTCAATCCTCAGGTGGTGGGATGAGGTGCGGATCTGACCAATAACTGTGCGTAGTCCATGAGGAATCTGTGTGTCCATGTAATTGGGTCGGGTGATGAAACCATCCTCAGATACCTGAAGGAAGTGGGTCTGGTAGTGTGCCATCCTCGTGCCATGGGGGGAGGGGGGTCGGATCCAGGTCTTCTTCATATCTAACTTCAGTATGTCTGCTCTGATCACATGGTTTAGCTCTAATCGGCTTAGGTCAAGTGTAGGGCAATCCAGGCTATAGTCAAAGGGGGGTAGTCTATCAATCTGCAGCCCATGTAGACTCATCCATGTACTCATCTGAGCATACCAACAGTATTTGTCACCGTCTGCTGCTAGTTGTCTAGAAGAGGCCAAGGCTAGCCGTGGGTATCTATCTTGGGGGAGCTCCCATAGTCTATGTATGAAAGTCACTGCCTGGACCAAGGCCTTAGCCACCATGGGTGATGCTCCCAACTCAGCTCTGATAATCTCATGTGGGGTCGAGCTCTTCGCTCGTATCATGTGTGAGATCATCATGACCAATGGTCTTTCCATATGCTCCCATCCGTCATAGTATTCCTTCTCTGGTCCATCTTGATCTCCCAAAGGCTGTCTCCTCGTGTGAAAGAGACTCGGACCCCAAATAGCTGCCCCATATAGGAGTGTGGGTGTAACCAGGGTGTCAAAAAGCCACAGTTTGGTGCGCGGCTCATGAAATTGTATGTGAGCACATTGCCTCTCCAATGCACCTAAGGTTGCATATGCTTTTGCCAAACGAGCCTCTGATGTCTCTCTCCATATCACAGGCATGCGTGAAGTGTTCAGCCACTAAACCCTCATGGTCTTGGGCTCTTCCATTTTTCAGTTTCCATATGGCATTCCTCACCTTTTTTTCTGTGAAAAATCTGCAATTTGCTAGTCTTGAGGTTGAGGGGAGTGGCATAGGCTCTTGGCCAGGAATATCATAGAGTGTGCAAGCATATCCATGCCAATCATCCGGTCTAGCAATTTGTAGGGGTGGCTGGTTCTCGTGCATCTTTTTCCATGCTCTCTTGCTGTCCTGCCCCAAGAACATGAAATACATTTCTGTTTCTAGTCTGCTCAGGTATTCCCGCTTCTTTCTGCGTACCAACCGTCTGAAGAGTGTTCGAGCATGCTTATGTGTACATATGCCAAGTGCCATCTCTCGCTGAAAACGTGCTCGTGTCTCTCTGCACTCATCATCATACCAGCCATTCTATGGAGCATTACCTCGTGGAGGTTTATCTGACGGTGTAGTGTGTGGGAAAGCGTATGCTACTGAAGTGTGTATTATCTCGCCCAACTGTCCTGTAAACTCATCCGGAGAGGCATGTGTGTCTAGCTCCCTCAATGCATCTCGCACAGTAATGCTGTATATGTGTGAGGTCGCTTCCACAAAATCATAGCGTGATAATTTTGGTATGTGTGATTGTGCTTCGTGTATATGCCCATATTGCATTGTGAAAGCTAGAATAGCATGGTCTGCTACTAATCCGATTGGTCTGTCTGAGATTTCAAAACTTTTTATGTCAAGTAGCAAGTTGGGTGATCCAATCAAATAGTCCACTGTGCTTGACCCTTTCTTGTTATTCCAACATGTGAAACCATTAGATCTTGGCCACTGTGGTAGCCCGTTAAGGATGGCCAAACCATGTGCACTTCCCAATGCCAGTAGGTGTATTCCATATTCTGTTCTCTCTCTATCTTGGGCTGATCTAACTAATCCCACTTCATCTAATGCAATATCTCTGAACATCTCATCACTAGTGTCAAAGAAAGCAGATTGGTTGTTTCCTTTGCGTGCATTTAAGTCTCTTGCTAGTAGAACATCCCCAATTCTCATGTATTCCATTATGTCCTCATATAGTGGGGTATACGGGGATGCCTCTTTAGGGATAAACTTAGAGTATGCAGGGGGAAAATAGCATATGGCAATATACATGTCTCGAGTTCTGCTTGTACGTAACCTGATCCACATATATCTTGCCTCTACATCTCTATGTACCACTTGGACTGTATCTCGGAGCTCTTCTCTAAATAGAATTGCCACACCTCCTGATCCCCTCGTCCCTCCAGGCCGTCTAGGCTAAGGGCGATATACACTTTCCCATCTATATCCATATACATCAGGTAAACGGCTATCTTTACATTGATGTGTCTCAGTATACATAGCAATGTCTATACCTTTGAAAGTATTCTCAAAATAACCTACATCTGTCTTAAGGGAGCCATTGCAATTCCACAGTGTGAACTTCAGGGTCTCATAGGCCGCGCACCGTCATGCCGTCCTTTTCTCTCTGATGATGACTCTTCCATCTCTGTATACAGCCCATTTACCTGCTTTCCATGCCTCTAGAACACGTGGCATATTTTCCCTCCTGTGGGCTAATTGGGCTAGGGTGAGGTCTTCATCTAGGTAGATCTTTTCTCCTTTGAGAGCGATCCTCTTGGAGAGGAAGACTCTCTTCTTTTCCAGGTCTCCAAACTTCAAGATGAGGACTTTTGTTTTTGTGTCAGCCTTCCCGACTCGCCAAGCCCCAATGATCGGTATATTTGTAGCTCCCATTTTGGTGGCAAGAGCTGTAGCATCTTCAATTGGGGAGCTTTTCTCATCTAGTCCAACCACTCTTACGTGGAGTGCGCGTGCCCATCTTTTTGCCTCTTCTTCCAAGGTGGCATTCATGACTTCCACTTTGTTGCCATGCATTCCTTTGTTCTTTTTTGCCACATCTATCCATTTTGCATTTTCTTTGACGGTATTCTCAACATTCTCCATTTTCTTTTGGGTGCCTTCCACCACACTTGCATAGGTGTGCATGTCCTTTTTTAAAACATTCATTTCTTTTTGTAGTTCTAGTGTGGTTTGTGGTTCCTTTTGTGCGTCCAATTTCTTTTTGCATTCCTCTAGTTCTTCTTGTAGATTAGAGATCAATGAGTCTTTCTCTGCCATGCGTGCATCCAATGTTTGTTGCATCTCCTTTTTTAGTTCTTCCATCATTTCAGCTCGAACCCGCTCTTGTATGTCCTTTTCCATTTCCTTCCTCATGGTACGTATTTCAGCACGGAGTATGGTCAACATCTCCTCATATAGTGTTTCATTAATTTTGCGGGATGTCTTCCCATATCTACTCGACCCTGGAGAGACATTCCAATCTCGGGTTTTACGCCCATAGGTTTTGTATCTTGTGTTCTTTGGCAGTGTATGAAACATTGTCTCCATGGTTGGTTTTGTGATTCCTTCATTGTCAGTTTCTTCCATCGTAATTATAGTATGTGCTATAGCATAAAACTGTTTACAGTTTGAGTATAGTAGTAAACCAGTGACATAAACTATTACTCTAGCATGAACTAGAGACAATATATCATAGACTGTCAATGTGACTGCATCATAAGATATGACTGTAGCATGAAATGTTAATGTGCATCAGTCTGAAATCGCGCAGATTTCCAGTCCACACAGCATGCAAGGTTCACATCAGTCTGAGTACATCTGCAATCTCAGTGCATTCACAGTGTCTGCATTCATGTCAGTCTGAGAGTGTCTGCAATCTGAGAGAGTGTATGCATACGTCACTGCTGCCACACTACATTCACATTGTCTGCATTCATGTCAATTTGCATTCATGTCAGTCTGAGAGAGTGTCTGCAATCTGAGAGAGTGTCTGCATTCGTCACTGCTGCCACAGTACATTCACAGTGCCTGCATTTATGTCAGTCTGAGAGAGTAAGTGCAATCTGAGAGAGTGTTTGCATTTTGTCACTGCTGCCACAGTACATCCGTCACTGCTGCCACAGCATTCATTCGTCGCTGCTGCCACAGTCTATTCGTCACAGTGCATTCGTCAAACTACATTCGTCAGAGTACACTGCTCTGCTAGATACGTGTGCTGGTGTCACGTCTGTCTTGTCTGCATCCGGCTCGTCACACCTGTTGTGTCAGCATCCGTCCGTCGTGCCCCTCACACCAGCGTCACGCAGCTCATGGTCCCGTCATGCCCGTCACATACGCCAGCGTCATGCCCGCCACATCACGCCTGTCGCGCCAGTTCCCCGTCACTCCAGGCACCAGCTCCCCGTCGCGTCAGCTCCCTGTCAGCGCATACCCGTCAGAGCATACCCGTCCGACCCGTCAAAGAGACCCACCAGGCGTCAGAGAGACCCATCAGAGCATACCCATCAGCCCGCCGTCAGCGACCCACCAGGCGTCAGAGAGACCCGTCAAAGCATACCAGTCAGTGACCCGTCAGCCCGTCAGCGACCCATCAGCCTGTCAGAGACCCGTCAGAGACCCATCAGCCCGTCACAGAGAGAGAGAGAGAGAGAGAGAGAGAGAGAGAGAGAGAGAGAGAGAGCTGGAGTGAGCGTGAGAGTGTGACAGCTGAAGAGAGTGTGAGCAAAGTGAAAGTACGAGTCGATTAGAGTGTACCAACAATGTGTTGGTACACAAAGAATAAAATGTATTTATACTTGGGGCAGTAAAGGGTGTGTTCACATGTACAATGTGCATGTACTATACACGGAGGTTATCGGGCCTTTAAATCCCAACACTATTGCAGGACGGTCTCCAAGAGTGTAGACCGAGGCTTGGCGGTGATTGGAGGCCGTTCCTGAGATGGATCTTTACAATGGCCTAGATCACCCCCTCCCCCCCCCCCCCAAGATCCCCCTTCCTACGCAGCCTGCTTCGTGTATGCCAGGGCCTCCGTAAGGCCCTAATTTAGAGCCCCCCAAGCTACCAAGAGGAGATAGATACCAGTCTGTGAGCTAGAATCCCCAGGTTAGAGATCAGGAGGTGGTGGAGATTGGCGAGTGCCCCCACATCCAGCGGGCCAGCCCAGCTCACACCATCAGGACTTGGCGGGAGGTGTATAGAATGGTCAACGAGGAGGTGTTGCAACGGGCATCAAGTTGCCAGAGAGGAGTTAAGTTGAGGAGAAGGGAGATTGACGCAACATTGGTAGAGCCCAGGGAGGTATGGATTGCTAAGTTTTCACCGACAAATATCCGCCTAGAGGTGGCAAGTAGAGTGGGCGATGCCCCACATGGAACCTTGTTCACCGTACAAGAGGGGGGGGCGTCTGGCCCTTGACAAAGGGAAACAGGATGAGGGGATAGCTATCCTTTCGTGGAGGAGGATTCGGGTGGTTGGCCTTCAAGGGAAGACATGGTGGCTAGACCCTTATGTCTTCTAAGAGGAGCTCAGGGAGTGGCGCCTCTAAATTTAGGAGGACAGGCCACTTGATGTGCTGGAGTGGGATCTGGGAGAGTGGCTATGGCTGACTACTCTGGTCGCTAAGAAGCCACCGAGGTTCCTCGAGTACACAGCCAGGATTGCCAGACATGTACTGATACAGGAGGACATGGATTGGGCATCGTCGCGTAGCAAGTACTGGGCGGAGCACAGCATCACGGAGGCTTTCTGACAGACCTTCTAGCACCGCCTATGGGATAGCTAGAGGCCGAGGAGCATAAGTTGCTTAGCCAAGATGCAGAAGGAGGGAGGTTGTAAACGCTGCACACAGCAACCTCTGGAAACTCCAAAGCATTGCCTTTGGTCATGTGACGCAGGGCAGCTCGTGTGGAAAGGAGCATGCCACATCCTCCGCCGTATAGCACCCAGCCTTGCATGTATCTCATGGAGAGCTTTCTGCTGACAGGCAATCAGCCAGGGCCGTCACCTTCTATATGAGGCTGGGATACAGGACACGATATTCATTATTGAGGCAGAGTCATACGCAATGGTTGGTTTGGAGGCTCTACCCGACCGCCAAGTACTAGAGCCCATAGCAAACGGCTCTGAGGTATGGGAGATCATAGGGAGTTTTATTGGATGGCATATCTGGAAGGCGCAGTGTTAGGAGGTTTTTGGCGGGGAGACTTTCAGTACAAGCGACTGTAGCAGAGCTCTAGACCTCCATCATCCACTCCCTCCGCGGCCGATGGGACCAAGTGCAGGGCAAGTCTTGAGCTCGTCAAGAGCTCCATTTCCATTTCATGCGCACTTGGGGCGGCCAGGACCTGTTTTTTGTGATGCAAGCAAGCTGCCCCAAATAGCGATATACCCCCTCCATGGCTTATTGCCCCCCAACCCTCCTAGACTGCCTTGAGAGGCTTGTATACTTGATATATCTATGACTCTGCATCAGCTCCACCTAGTCTATTGAGCATGAGTACTTCCTTGTATTCACGTTTTTTCTAAAGTAATATAATTACCCACACTTTATTTGCACACAAAAAAGTGTCTCTCCCCCATAAGCCAAACCCTAATTTGGGAGGACCTATCCATCTATAACTGGAGCCTTTCTCGGTGGTCTGCACCTTGTTTGCAGAGAATATCTCAGTTTGAGCTACTGTGCAATACCAACTGCCTACTATCCAATCCTCTACATTAGCTAGTGACTTGTTTTTTGCTCACATTTACTGCTAAATTTTTTGTTGCTACTTCTGTTTAGTCGCCAACAACTATCACTAGCTTGCCACATGGCTTTTTTGCCTATGTTTTGCTATACCTATTGTAAACTACACTGCAACATGGCCTCTCAACCTGTGCTCTACTAACTACACACATCGCCTCACTGCCAATCATAACTTCAGCCTGCGTTTGCTGATTCTCACTACCACTTGCCCTGTCCCATCCAACCTCTTAGAGTTGTGTTTGCTGCTCCTAGACATCTCCAAAGGCTATCTACTATGTTTCGGGATCCATCAAAGTATGACACACTCTCCAACTTATACTCTATGCCCCAATCCTAGAGAGAGAGGTTCAAGATCAATATTTCACCTTTGCATAGTGTGTTTGCTACATTGAGCATCGTTTATATTTAGCATTCATCCAGTCATTATCTTCTTCAATGTTCATTGTCTTTGAGTTTCCCTAATCCTAACTATGTTCTTTATCAATCTATGGTTTGTCGTACGATTGTGTTTGTTATCCATAGACAAACATTTCTTTATAGTTGGTAGCACTTCTTTGACTTATTATATACTCTTATTTGCTACACATTGTCTCTTGGGTCAATTATGGTAGATTGGAAGACTTGAGGACCTTGTAGAGCATAGTCATAGCAAGTAACCAATTCATAGCCCCACCACATGGAAGCTCCATTTCCTAAGAGCTTTTATTGTCACTGTTGTTTCATCACTTTCTAAAACTTTTGGCCCAAACTCTCCTAAACATTTACTTCATCTTGTGCTCCTTGGCTGATTTTATCACTAGCATTGTTCATACGTCTAGATACTATAGTTTGAAAGGTGAATAGTGGGGCTTGATTTCATTGGGACCCTCTGTAATGATCCCAACAAAGAGGAGGCCCAATCAAGTATTCGAGTAACAACTCAAACCCACATAAACATGTAAAGAAATACCCTAACACAGAAACATAGATAGAAACTGTACGACAAAGCACAGACTAATAAAAGAACACAGTTAGGGTTGGGGTAACTCGGAGACAATGAACACAGTGAATGAATGAAGTGATATGACTACTGAATATACGATGCTCATGCAGCACACACACTATGCATTGAATAAATACTGTACCTCGAACTCTTGTATCTCAAGGATCAGGGCGGGCAGGAGAAATGAGCTGGAGAGTGTGTCATACTCTAAACAGATCCCAAATCGCAACAAGGCAACCGGCGGATGTTGAACACTAGCAAATGCAGTAGTGAGAAGCTGGATTTGATGCAAACAGCTATGAGGAGAGAGAAATACTAAAAACACAAGTAGCAAGTGAGAGAAAGACTAAACACACAGGCAGCACAAGAGAGAAAGACTAAAAAAGTAGGCACGACAGCAGCAGAGAGAGAGACTAAAAACGCAGACTGCAGGACTATGATGACATGGCAAGCTGTACGGTAGCAGGTCTGCACAGGAAAAACAATCGCCTGGCTGAAATCAACTCCAAGCTGCATGAAGAGGGCTAGAAATCAAGCGCCAATTGATGGAGATAGCAATGGACAACTTCGGCTGAGATGTCCTCCACGAATGTGGTGTGGATAGCAAGCTAAAACACCTAAAATCTGTAAAAACCACATTAAGGGCTAAATGGAAGGCAGCATACGTATTTATAGAAAGTTTGGGCTCTCCCAAGTGGGTTTGTGCTTATGGGACACAGAAACTCTCTAGGATCGCTTTTCTTTTAAATAAACAAGGTTTCTTCATTAATTAAGCATGTTTTGGGATTGTTTAAGTAAAGCTAATGCATTTTTAGCTCAACACCCCCTCTCAAGCCCAACAACGGTGCCACGAGAATAGAGGCCAACCAAGCCCTTTCTTGGTTTATCTTTTACCCCAAGGCGTCCCACCCCAAAGCAACCAGAGCATCAAACAAAGGGTGCGTGTCGGCTGCCTAATGGCCTACTAAGACTACAAAGGC
Source organism: Lygodium microphyllum (assembly GCF_053477565.2). NCBI lineage: Eukaryota > Viridiplantae > Streptophyta > Polypodiopsida > Schizaeales > Lygodiaceae > Lygodium > Lygodium microphyllum. The sequence goes on from NC_141139.1 coordinate 174,750,952, forward strand.
GATGATTATCTTACCAAGGGAGCCCAAGTGATCACCTCAGAGAGGACAGGGCATCGGACAAGGGGTGCACGTCGGCTGCCCTGGCCTACCATGTTAGAATATCAAGCTCTCGTTACTCTTCAGTCAATCTATCTTTATGTGTGTGACCGACATTAGCTAGATACAACTGTACATGTATGTGACATTCAATAAGTCGTTGTAGTCAATGACTTAACCACATTTAGTCTTGGTTAGTTATACCTATGTGTGTAAGTCTTTCACTTTCTATGATGGAAGAATAATGGAAGAAAAACAACAATGAGATGAGGCTCATCTTCTGCTCCACTTTGTCTTTCTCCCTCTCTTCCAACATGGTATCAGAGCTTGAACGCTTGAAGCTTGAGAGCTTGGCAATGGCCATTTGACATCAAGACATTAGATGTGAAAAAAACGTCATCAAAGGAGATTGTGCCTGCAACCCGTTTTTTTGCAGAAGCTATATCTTGCTATAGAAATGGTTTTTGGAGAAAAGGCCCGCGACTCCAAACCATTTCGACATGGTCTACAACTTTGCAAAAGAAAGTTTTTTCAAATTCCTCACAGATTTTGAGATATTCAACACAAACCTGTGCAAACTGGTTGTTTACTGTAGTAAATAGCAGGTGATTCCAAGGCACTAGTGGCTTTCATCCTAACAATGTATATGCCCTTATTATCATACATTTAAGAATGATATTGGAGTGTTAAATGCTCAGTTTTGGAGCTTATTTGCAGGTTGGAAACAGTGAACTGGTTGTTGTCCTGAATTTGGAAACAATATACCTACGGGGTTGAAGTATCTGTGATGCTTATTTGCTACTGACAAATGCTTGGATCATACCACTTGAGTGGTAGATGCTTTTTGGATCAGCTCCTACATAGAGTGGAAATTGAATGAGATGTTTTGGGGCTGTTTTGAGGTCTGAATACTCTTGTTTTAACATAGAAAATACTGCTGGTTATATCAGTGGGCTGACTGTATTTGGTACTGCTACTTGCATACAGTACAAACATTGATACTTGTATGGACATAGTTTATTACTGGGATGTTTTGCCACTACCATAGAATGTTTTGAACTGATTTGAGCTTGGTTTATACTCAGTTGACTGTGTTTTCTCATTGTTGGAATATAGTTTATAACAAACTGGTTGTCAAAAAAACTGTCTTGAATTGCAGAAAACTGTCCTGAATAGCAAAAAAATGGTCCTAAACTGTAAAAAAATGAGTCAAATACTTACAAGTTGTATACATCACTGAATACCTAAGCTACAACTATGGCAAATACTTAAGGCACTAACAATATCACTCAAATTGTAGGAGAAAAGCTGAACAACAAAAATTTTGCTTTATGAAAGTTTTGTATGAAGAATTTTTTGGTTGGCAGAGGTTATTGGGACTTATGTACAGGTGATGAGACTAAACCTGAAATACATGAAAGGAATCCGACAAATGATCAAAAAAGGACTCCTAAGCTATGGACTAAGAGAGCATGGAAGGTGTTACATTGGTTTTCCTTATATATATCAGATGCTATGGTTATACAGATTAATGGATGCAGTTTCCCAAAGGATGCATGGGACATACTCATGAAGAATTATGGAAATGTAACACATGTAAGAAAGATTCAGCTAAAGCAACAGTTCATTAACATGTCTAAAAATAACAGAAGCATTCAGTCCTACACTACGGAGATCAAGAACATAGCGGATCATCTTGCCACCATTGGATCTTCAGTGTCTGAGGATGATATGATTGCAGTGACATTGAATGGACTTGGCAAAGAGTATAAAGTATTTGATACGTCTATTTTTGTGAGAGCTAAATCCCCTGATTCGGATAAGCTGATTGATTTGCTGCTGCATAAGGAAGTTAAGCTTAGGCTGAATACAGGTTCTAGTATGTCTCAAAGTAGAGATACTGTTCTTTACTCTAGCCAACGTGGCAAAGGCGGCAGAGGCCGTGGCTCTTTTCAAGGACGAGGAGACACTCGAAACACTTATGGACAGCATCAATAGAATGCGTGACATGGCACAAATACACAAGGCCAACATGGATCTGGTGGCTTTAGAGGCAAGGGGAGATCACCCCATGGTAGACATGGCGGATCTGGTTCATGGCAATCAAATGATCATTCCAACATGGACAAGAACTGTCATTATTGCGGTAGATATGGGCATATAGCCAAAGATTCTCATAAGAAGCAGGCTGACATGAAAGCCAAGGGTAGACAGCATGGAAATTATGCTTCATCTAGTGGAGTTCCTAATAATCACAGTGACAGGTTGTTTACCATACAGCATATGTCTAAGAATGCATCTAGGAATAACAAAGATGAGAGATGGTACATTGATTCAGGGGCTTCGAATCATATGACACCCCATGGAGAATGGTTTGATGAGATGGTTACAGGTTTACATGGACATGTTTATACTGGGAATGACACCCAACATACTATTCAGCATAAAGGAGTTGTACCTTTGTTGATGCTTGATGGCAAGAAAAAGAGCATGCATGATGTACTACATGTACCTACAATAACCAAGAATCTTTTGTCAGTTGGAAAAATGGCTGAATAGAATCTACATGTGAGATTTAATAGAGATGGATGCTTTGTTGAAGAATATGGTAATGGCTGCAAATTGATTGCTAGAGGCCGAAGAGATGACAAAATGTTTACCCTTGATGCGTCAATTCCGGAATTGAAAGCAGTCATGTTTGCACATGATGATGGTGCTATACAAGATGTTGAGATATGGCATAAGTGGATTGGCCATGTGAACGCACAAAAGCTGAAATCTATGCAACACAAGGAAATTGTGCTTGGACTGCCTAAGTTCAAGTATCATGACTTTGGACATGTATGTGATGCAAGTCTGTTTGGAAAGCAAGCACAGTTTCCATTTATGAGACATGTATGAAATAGCTCACGATCCTTACAGTTGGTACATTCAAACATATGGGGTCCGTCTCATAATGGTTCGTTTGGTGGTGCTCATTACTATGTATCCTTCATTGATGATTTCAACAAGTATACTTAGCTTTACATATTGAAACATAAGGATGATGTGTTTGATGCATTCAAGGACTTCAAGAAGCATGCTGAAAATGAATCGAGCTATAAAACTTCATGTCTTAGATCAAATGGAGGTGGAGAATATGTCTCTAATTACTTTGACAGGTACCTTGATAAACATGGGATCAAAAGACAATTAACTTGCAGCTATACACCCCAGCAAAATGGTGTAGCAGAAAGGAAAAATAGGGTACTGATGGAATCGGCAAGAGCTATGCTGAATGAGAAGAGTTTGCCAAATGGTTATTGGGCTGAAGCAGTAGTGACTACCGTCTATGTGTTGAATAGAACCCCTACAGCAAGGATTCACGATGTAACTCCATATGAAAAGTTGTATGGTCATAAGCCGGTCATAAGCCTGACATTTCACACTTGAATTTGTTTGGCAGCATTGCATATGTGCATGTTCCTAATGAAAAGAGGAAGAAATTGGATCCTAAAGCTGTCAAGAGTGTGTTCCTTGGTTATGCACAAGACCGGAAAGCTTACAAGTATTATGTACCGTCTACACATGAGACATTGATTAGCAGACATGTTTTTAATGAGCTAGCATCGTGGTATGATAATCATGTTGCAATGGCTACTGATGGATCAGCCAACACTAGTAATGCTGAAAATACACCTACAGTGAGTACATCTATGAGTGGTCCTACAGGTGATGGATCACCTACAGTAAGTCCTTAGTCAGGACGCTTGCGGAGTCGTACTCCTACTTCCACCGGCACGGATATGTCAGTGAGAGGGAGATTGGATAAGGGAAAAAAAAAATGCTTAAGGATATGATAGGTCCACTTACAGCATGTTATGAGTCATCCAGCAGTGATAGCTTGGATAGTGAGTTGGGCATTCCGTCTATTATGACGCCTCGAGCAAGGCAAAGCCATTATGTACCGCCTCATGAGAGGCAAGCTCAGAGTGAGCCACAGTTACAGAGATCTGAGAGAGTCAGAAAACTAGTTGACAGGTTTACATACATTGGTTATTCAACCCACCATTATGCATATATGGCTAGTGTGACAAGTTACAAAGAACCTACAAAGTTTGATGATGCAATTACAGATGATAACTAGTGTGCTGCCATGGATGAGGAGTATGTAGCTCTGGCTGAAAATGAGACATGGAAATTGGTTGAGTTGCCTGAAGGCAAAGTCCCCATTGGCTGCAAATGGGTGTACAAGGTTAAGTGCAAGTCAAATGGTTCGTTAGAACGCTATAAGGCCAGACTGGTTGCAAAAGGGTATGTGTAGTAGTATGGCCTTGACTATGAGGAGAATTTCAATCCAGTGGCTAAAATGGCAACAGTCAGAACTATCATTGCTTTGGCAGCATACAAAGGCTGGAAACTATGGCAAATGGATGTCAAGAATGCTTTCTTGAACGGTGATTTGGTTGAGAAAGTATATATGGAGCAGCCGGAAGGCTATGTTCACCCGAACTTTCCTACACATGTATGTAAGCTGAAAAAGGCTTTATATGGACTGAAACAAGCACCTAAAGCATGGAATGCTCGGATCAGCAGTTATTTACAGCAACATGGATTTAGATTGGGTGATGCAGATCACAGTTTGTTCACGAAGAAGACAAATCATGGATATATGTTTCTAGTTGTTTATGTAGATGATCTTATCATTGCTGGAGATGATGAAGAGGGCATTGTTGAAATTAAATCATGTTTACAGGCTGAATTCAAAGTCAAAGACCTTGGTGAACTAAAGAATTTTCTTGGGATTGAGATAGTCTCTATACCTCAAGGTATATGGCTGCTACAAAAGCAGTATGCTCATGACATGTTACAGAAGTATGGTATGGCTGAATGCAAGCCTATGGAGACACCTCTTGATCAGAATGTCAAGTTGCAGATTGATGTTGGGAATGGTATAGAGAATGTGACCATGTATCAACAGATGGTGGGCAGCTTGATATACTTGACTATTACCCGTTCTGACTTATGTTATGCAATGGGACTGATTAGTCAGTTCATGCAAAAGCCTCGCAAACCACATTTAGATGCAGTCAGGAGGATCATGAGATATGTAAAAGGGTACTACAGATTATGGGTTGTCTTATGCATATGGAAAATCTCTTGACTTGATAGGGTTTACTGATGCTAATTGGGCTGGTTGTGCCTATGACAGGAGATCAACCAGTGGTTATGCATTTGGATTGGACAGTAGTATGATGAGTTGGCAGAGTAAGAAACAGCCTATTGTTGCATTGTCTAGTATAAAAACTGAGTACAGAGGAGTTGCCTTAGCGGCTTGCGAAGCAGTTTGGTTAATGAAACCATTGAAAAACTTGGAAATGCAACTAGAAAGCAGAGTGAGATTGCATTGTGATAACCTCAGCAGTGTTATGTTGGCTAGCAATCCTGTCTACCATGCTAGGTCCAAACATATGAGGTTCACTACCATTTCATCAGAGAAATGGTTCTTACAAGGCAGATTAACTTGATTAATATGAAGATTGAAAACCAGGTAGCAGATATATTTATCAAGTCTCTTGGTAAAGAAAAGTTCATATACTTCAGACAACTACTTGGAGTTTATCAGATAGTTTGAGCTTGAGGGAGAGTATTAGAATATCAAGCTCCTGTTACTCTTCAGTCAGTCTATCTTTATGTGTGTGACCGACATTAGCTGGATACAACTGTACATGTGTGTAACATTTAATAAGTCAGTGTAGTCAATGACTTAACCACAATTAGTCTTGGTCAGTCATACCTATGTGTGTAAGTCTCTTTCAGTTTGTATAATGGAAGAATAATGGAAAAAGAACAACAATGAGCTAAGGCTCATCTTCTGCTCCACTCTATCTCTCTCCCTCTCTCCCAACATACCAAGCCCTACAAAGGCGGATGGAATCAGCTATGGACTTTCTTTTTTTTAAGGGCTTTTTAGGTTTGATAGATTAAACATTAAGTGAGGGTTTCACATCAGTTTCGTCCTATTGAGTATCCATGCCCCAAACGGGAGAGTGATAACGGATGGTCATACCCAAGACCTTCACAAGACAAGCATACTATCCCTACTATTACTGGGTGTCAATGACGAAGAAAATGGCTAAGGTGTGTATATAGCAAATATATCAAGCAAGCTAGGAAAGACTGCCATATGCAATGCCACGAATATGATGGATCCTAGAGTCGACCACTCCAAACGATTGAAAAGGGATAAATGCGCACAGGCGCATGTTTGCATAAACAAAATGTCAATGCATGGAGTAATGCAAAGGAAGATGCAAGATATCATGCTCATGCAATATGCTGTGCAACGGTGCCACTGGGACAGTGCCCTCGTAGCGGAATTGTTCACTTGTCTAAGTGCCCTTTTATAATCATGTCATCCTGACAGTGCGGATGAAGTTACATATGTCCATAATACAATACAAAAGAATAAATGAATATATTGTCTAAAAAAACTATAAGCATCATCATTGTCACTATCAAGAGTAGAAGCTGCTCCCTCTCAAACTAGAAGGGAAAGCAAGAGAGAAGCATCCTCTCCCCGTCAAGCTGAAGAAGTAGGGGAGAGTGTACCCAAGCTGATTATGGATAGCAAGTACTGAAGAACTAGTCGGTTGACCGCTTTGGTCAAGATATTTGTAAAAATTATCTGATGATAGCACAAACTCTAGGCCAATAGTAAACATAAACCAGAACCATATGTCAGGCCATAAGAATAAGTACACCGCAAATAACGCAACACACGAAGACATGTAATCCAATGTGACATCCTAGATACTGTGAAATACTTACTGAGTATGCTGACTAAGTAAGCTAAATCTGGCCTAGTATAAATTAACCAAAGAAGTTTTCATACAACAGAATGATAGGTATGTTTATCGAAGGGCTGTCCTAGGATATCCTTCGACAAGTGGACAGTAAGATCTAGAGGCGTGGCCACTGGCCGTGTCTAATCCGCAGTGTACTATTCCACGAGTTGAAGTACAGCCCCCAAAACGAACTATCTCCATCCCTAAGAAATAGGACAACAAACCAAGGTCTATCATCTCAAATGTAGCTTTAAGCTAAGCCTTGATTTCTGCTATGGCAACAGAATCTCAAATGTAGCTTTAAGCTAAGCCTTGACTTCTGCTATGGCAACAGAATCTGAGCTTGTGATGAGTAAGCCGTCAACGTATAGCAGAATATAGCTAACCCCCTCTACAGTAGATCCAACATATAAGTTGGGGTTATAAGGGATAGAATGATATCAGTGCGTCTGCAAGAACTCATCCATCCTATGGAACTAACACCGCGGCGCTTGCCTCAGCCCATAAAGAGCTTTATGCAAGCGGAATACCTTATCCCTAGGGTTCCCTGAAGAAAAGCCCGGTAGCTGCTCCACATAGACTTTCTCCTCTAAGAAACCGTTCAAGAGGCACTCTTGGCATCCATCTGATGTATCGGCCAACCATAGTGAGCGGCTAGCGTGAGTAGCAACCGAAAGGAAATCAACTATGCAATAGGGGTGAAGGTCTCTTCATAATCAATGCCATGCTTCTGCCGAAACCCTTACACAACAAGGCGAGCCTTGTCCTTATCTAAAGTCCTAAAAATCCACTTTGTCCCCTGGTGACTTTCTTGTGGCTCAGACGATCCACCAATTTCCAAGTCTCATTTCGGTCAATACTCTCTAGCTTCTCCATGGCCTCTTGCCATTGAGGGTGCTAAAGAGTATCCTACCATGTATCAGTCTCAAAATGCGCTATATAATCAGTTGTAAACAGCAACGCAAATTATGCCTGAGAAGCAAGCCAGGCAGATCATCTAGAACCCTCCCGAGTCTGCTAGGATCTCCAAATCCCGCATGGTCTGCTGGTACCAGCGAGGTAACGGGTCTCGTGGAGAGGGTCTAGGACCGACAGAATCTGTAGAAATGTCAAGAGTGAGAAGTAGACCAGGCTCAATAGGCACGATCTCTGATGATGTGGAAGAAAGAATCAGAGCAAAATCTGATATCCCTCTCGTCAAAGACGATATCCTACCTAACAATCACCTTGTTTGTCCGAGGACCAAACAAACAATATGCTTTCGCTTCAAAGGAATATCCCACAAAAATAAGAAGATTAGCTCGGAGAGTGAGCTTTCCCATCTTGTCATCAGGCGTGTGTGTACGCGCGACACCGGAAGACTCTGAAGTGGAAAATAACAAGCAAAGAGCCAAAAAATGCCTCATACAGAGTCTTCTAAGAAAGAGCCGCAATCGACACCAATTGAGGATGTACACCAAAGTGTTAACAGCCTCAACCAAAGGCGCTCAGGTAGCTCTACTGCGAACAGCATAAAGCATGCTATTTCCATGACTGTCCGGTTCCTATGCTCTACGACTCCATTTTGAGAAGGGGAGTTCATAGAGGTGACCTGGCAGGAGATGCCATGCTTTTGTAGAAACTCGAAAAACTCATGGGAGATAAACTCACCACTGCTATCACTCCTCATCCAACCAACACGACGACCGGTATGGTTATGAACCAACAGTATCCGAGCAGAAAAATATGTGAAAGCATCTGACTTATGCTTGAGAAAATGCATCCACATGTACCTGGAATGATCATCCACTATCAAAAATAAGTACAGTACGCCATTCAAGGCGGCAGTGGATATCGGCCCACAAAGATAAACACGAATCAATCTAAGAGGCTGCTCAACACATGTGAGGTTTGCTGAGGGAATGGTGTACGGTGTTGTTTTCCGAGCTCACATGCTTTATAGACATCTTGAGCTAGCTTCAGGCGTGGAAGGCCCTTAACTAGCTCACGGCGTGACAACTCATAAAGAGAGTCATAACCAAGATGACCTAAGCGAAAATGCCAAAGGCGCTCATTGTTCATAGGCTCCCAAGATGTGGCTAAGGCCTGGAAGCTATGGAACACAGAGCTCTCAACTGTCGGCTCGATCACAAATGTGTCATGTGGTATAGGCCATTAGGTTGTGCCTCACCGCGAGCAAGTCTGAAAGTCAACGACCTCGACTATGATCGCTATAAAGAAGACTGCTCGCCCCAACCAGTAAAGCTGTTGAACATATAGCAAGTTCACCCCAAGCTGAGGAACATGATATACATTGTCCAGCGAAGCAAGATCTGGACCCTTGTCAGTGGCAAAACTGACGCAACCTTGAGCCTGAATCTTGACCAAGGAGTTGTTTCCTACACGGACCCGTCCAGCTGCAGGGACTCAGAAACGGAAATTGTCTACTATAGGAGTCATACAATGTGTAGCTCCACTGTCCACAATCCAAACAGGAGCTAAAATGCTCGGTTGTGATGAGTGGACCACTGCGGTAACCTCAACAGGAGGCAACTCACAGATGTGGATGAGACTCGCATCGGATGTCTCTATGGAGACCATGTGGGCCTCTGTAGACCTGTCAGACAAGCCCTCTAGAGTTGAGAACGTTGTCGACTGAGATGGTGGAGCGGTGGCAGTATGAGTCTGACCTTTAAATTGCCCCTTGCCATCACCCTTCCTCCCTTGCTGGGGGTTGCCCGACTAGGGGTGGGGGTCTGTGACTTAGATTTTGGTGTTGTGCCTCTTGCCTTTTATCGATACTCGTCGTCAAAATGGCCAACCTTTTGACAATGTTGATAATACCTATTCCTTTAAGGTACATTCTGCCACCCAAGTTTGAGAGATTGGGATGTTTCTTGTGATTCCCCGAATTGATTTTGCTTTTGATTTTGATTTTAATTTTGATTTTGAGTCGAGGTTTAGTTTTGTTTTCCCTTCCCTTGTTGCCCTTTCTGAGAATGAGTAACAAGAGCCCTCTCTGAAGAGAAATGCATATCAAATTGATCGAACCATCGTCCGTAAAGCAACAGTTGACTCTTAAATTCATAGAATGTAGGCATGGTAGGCTTTGAAACTATACCTTCCACAAAACTGAAATATTTCCTAGGGAGTTTATTTAGGAACAATGTGACTTGATCGTCAGAAGACTTGGGAGTCCCCATAGTGGAGAATTCAGCGAGAAGACGCCGATATTCAGCCAACTTAACTTTCAAATAATCCCGGTCAGGGATTTTGAAAAGCTGGAGCTCATGGTCAAGATTGATACGACGGGTCCTATCCCTAGCCGCATAGCAGTCAGTTAAGTTTGCCAATCGCTCAAACGCTAAGTCAAAATGTTGAAGCTGAGAGTGAAACTCAGGCAATAAGCCCTGCATTAGCTCGACAATAGCAGAGGCATTCCTAGGCTTCCATAAGCGGACAACTTGTATGGGACAAGTGTGGGATCGGATTGGGGTTCCAACCCCTGCACAAGATTCCATAGGTTCTGGGAGTCAAGGACATGTCTCATCAAGTTTGACCAAGTGGAAAATTTTGACCCGTTAAAACGAGTCTTGTCATTAAATGCATGCTTGGAAGAAGATCAACCAAAACTATGAGATGTCGGGTACGTAGGGTAAGATGGATGTGGGGGATAAGATGGCGGAGGTGAATATGTCTGATAGGTAAAAGAAGGGGTGGAGGTGGGTATGCAGAAGTAGGTTGAGTGTCCAATGAGTGCCAATTGAGGCAGACACACTGGAATATGAATGTTTCCATAAGGTGCCGGTCTAAGTGGAGGCACTGGGACACGGAAGCCCTCTCCAAAGTGAGGCTGGGACACAGCACTATAACCAAAAGATCCACTAGGTAGACCCATGGAGGCAAACTATGGGGTCAACTAATCCACACTCGGGAGAGACTGTGGGGGATACCTAGGCTGCAATGATTGCAAAAATGTATGTGAAGTAGATGGAACACCACCCAGCTAAGGGAAGGATGTACCTATGTTCCATAACCCCCCACTGTGATGTGCGGTGCGACATGAGGTCTCTGAAATGGAAATGGAAATGGTATGATTGGAAGTGAAGAAGCAATGGAAGAATGTGGTGGGATAGGTGGGTTTTCAAAATGTGGTGTGTAAGATGCACATGCATTTTGTTCATTTTTATCATTTAATGATTGGAAATGAAAATATGAAGATGATGATGCACCATGTAATGAAGAAAAAGGAACACCAAATTCATTCTGATTTTGTGAAGTAGACAGAAAAGAATGAAGGTTAGAAGAAGAGGTACCTAGCTTTTTTTATAATCTCCACGAGGTGTGTTAACATACAAGAATTGGTCCTCAAGAGGACCTTTTCCGTAGTCAACAGACTAGACTCTTTCTTCCACATGATCTCTACCAGAATATTGCAAAGCAGAAGAGGTAAAAGAAGAAGGAACAAAAGGCGAATCTAAAGTACCTTGCACCGGAGTGGACGGAAGAGGATGAAAGAAAGGAACATACTCTGCGTCTTGTTCTCTAAGAGAAAAACCCATCCCTATTGGAGGTCTCGACGGCCCAGCAACATCATCAAATTTACGCGTAACATCTGAAGAGAGAAATTCATGCATACCTTCATTTAGAAGCTTTTCTTGAAGGGCAATCCTTCGATCGAGCTCCTCGATTTTCTTTCGTCTATAAGCTATGATCAATTTGTATTCTTCAGAGATCAGCTTGCCTAGCTTTTCTTCCATATAATCAAAAGTGTCTTCCACCATATCGGAACTTTGTGGAGCAAGTTGATCGGCCGACTCTCACTAGGTTCTCGGCATAGTTGGTTTTGGAGACTGAATTGGTGTTGTTGTGTTCGAATTCATTTGAACCTACTGTTGATCTTGCTTCTTATGTAGAGCTTTGAGATCAAAGGCCTAGGTTTCTCAGAGAATACTAGGCTCTGATACCATGTAAAGAAATACCCTAATACAGAAACATAAACAGAAACTGTACGACAAAGCAGACTGATAAAAAAACACAGTTAGGGTTAGGGTAACTCAGAGACAATGAACATAGTGAATGAATGAAGTGATATGACTATTGAATATACGATACTCATGCAACAAACACACTATGCAGTGAATGAATATTATACCTCGAACTCCTGTATCTTGAGGATCAGGGCAGGGGTAATGAGTTGGAGAGTGTGTTGTACTCTAAACAGATCCCAAACTGCAGCAAGGCAACCTCCGAATGTCGAACACCAACAAACGCAGCAGTAAAAAGCTGGATCTGATGCAGACAGTAGTGAGGAGAGAGAAAGACTAAAAACGCAGACAACAAGTGATAGAAAAACTAAAAACGCAGGCAAGATAGCCTGCAGGAGAAAGAAAGACTAAAAACGCACACTGCAAGAGAGAGAAAGGCTAAAAACGCAAGCAGGATAGCTTGCAGGAAAAAAAGACTAAAAATGCAAGCAGCAGGTGAGAGAAAGACTAAAAACACAGACTGCAGGACTGTGATGACATTGCACACTGTTGGGTATCTCACACGCCTTACTTACGCCTACGCTCATATGGGAGTGTGCGGGTGATCACTAGGACACTGGGGCACTTTTTACTCTCGGTAGGAGAGGTTTTTTCCCCCAGATTATGTGTACTATTTTGTATGTGCTTGTGGTACACACTTACGGGCACTTACTGTGTTCGGGTGTGAACAACCCCTTATAACCCTAAGGTATAAGGGTTATCATTTGTACTTTCAGCTGACACTCTATTCAGTACTATTGCATTGGGTATTGTGCTCAACTCTGTCTCTCACTCTCACACTGTCTACTGCACTTCAGCTGCACCTCGATCCTCTCCCATCTGACATTTGGTATCAGAGCTCAGCTCAGAGCAGTCTTCAGTCTGCAGTCTGCAGCCCCCGCCAGTTCTGCCCCAGCCGCCTGTTCCTGCCCAGTCCTGCCTGCGCCTGTCAGTCCGTCAGCGCGCAGCACCAGACGACTCCTCTGCCCAGCATGCAGCTCCAACAATCAGCGCGCAGCACCGCCCTGCCCAGCGCGCGCCCAGTCCTGCCTGCGCGTGTCACTGGACCTGCACGCCTGTACCTGTGCGTCAGTCCGACTGTACCCAGCAGTCATTACCTCGGGAATCGTGCCCGTCGTCAACACGCAGAGGTAACATTCTGCACTTTTCTTTTACACAGGAGTTCCTGCAACAGGTTCAGGTTCAGCATTGGGAAACGTGCTGTGTCTGTCTGTGACACATTGAATGCACATTTTGGGGCTTTTGTAACAGACATTTGTGACAGAAATTTTGGGCAGAAAATTTTGGGGCTTTTGATGTTTTAGTGCTGCTGAGCACTAATTGCACCTTGGGAAGCGTGCATCAGTGACAGTTTTTTGACAGAGTACCCTTTGCACATTAATTGCAGACTTGTGTTTGCTGCAATTTCTGGAAATTTGCAGATTTCCAGCCCGTACTGCATTGACATTGCTCTATTGCCTTTTGGGAAATAATGGCAAATCAGGGAGGAGATGTATTCACCTATGTGTCCAAGGAAGACCGATTGGATGGGAACAATTATTCCCTTTGGTCTTTCATGATGAAGAATGTATTAGTGGCCAAAAATTTGTGGGATTATGTCAGTGGAGAGGAAGCACGACCGGGAGTTGTGGCTCCCGCTACTCCTCCTCCAGGAGGACGTGCAAGAGGGCAACCTCAGCCCCCTCCACCTCAGCCCGCTCAGCCACTTCCCCCAAGAACTGCAGCTCAGAAAGCTTGGGATACACGGGATGCACAGGCTATGTCGCTGATTGCATTGGCAGTTCAGCGTTCTATCATTCCTCATATTCGTTCAGCAGCTTCTTCACAAGAAGCTTGGTTGACATTGGAGCAGATGTTTGCAGGAAAGAATGAGACTCGCATCTCTTTCTTGAAGAAAGAGCTAGAGACTCTAAAGATGAATGAGGGTGATTCTATGCAGGATCATCTCAACAAAATTCAGGACTTGCGGGAGCAACTCATGAATGTGGATGAGTACTACTCAGATGCGCAGCTGATTTCTACGACATTGAATTCACTGCCTCCCTCTTACTTGGCTTTTCATACTGCCTTGAACCTCACTATGAGGATTTCGAAAGAGCCCATCACTTTCATTCAGCTTGTCAGTTTGCTTCTAGAGGAGGAGCAAACTAGACGGAACAGTGGTGTGGATGGTATAGCCTCTGAGCAGGCTTTTATGTCAAGGCAGAAGGGTAAAAACAGCCAAGGGAAAAATGCTTCGCAGAGTTCTGGTAGTAGTAGCACTTCACAGACAAGTCAGAAACAGGGGGGCACGCAAGCCAAAAAAGGAAAATGCCATTATTGCAAGAAGCCTGGCCACTATATCACTGAGTGCAGGAAGCGCATCGCCAAAGAGAAGAAGAAGGAGTCAGGGATGTCTGTTTCTGCAGCTCCTTCCACTGCTAGTGAGTCCGCGTCCTTTGTTGCAGACAGGGACTATTGTTTTTACACTTGCAGTTATGATGTCTCTTGGGCTGATAGAGCATTTAGCTCTACAGAAGATGCTGACACTTGGTTCTTTGACAGTGGTGCTTCACGGCATATCACATCTCGTAGAGATTTGTTTGCTTCTCTTGGTGCACCTCCCGTTGGGAAGTCTGTTCAGTGTGCTAATAATGCATCATACCCTGTTCGTGGTATTGGGGAGATTCAGCTTACAGCCATTGATGGCTCTATTCTCCGCCTACAGGATGCTTTGTATTTGCCTGGCATTAAGAAGAATCTGCTTTCCATTTCTTCTATGGCACGTTGTGGTTTGCAGGTCACCTTTGATGATGACCGTTGCATGGTCCGTGACAAGGAACACATGACATTGGTCTTGACAGGTTCTCTGTGTCATGGGTTATATGAGTTGGATGCTCTTTCGGTAGATCAGTCTGCATATTTGACATCCACTCTTACTCCTGCTATGTTAGAGGCAGAGTTATGGCATGCTCGTTTGGGGCATGTAAACTATGGCAGCTTGATGCTATTACAGCGTACTAAGATGTTGGATGGATTACCTCTCTTGGAGAGACCTCCTGAGCATTTATGCGAGGGTTGCATTTTGGGGAAAATGCATCGTTTCTCTTTTCCCCGTGATGTTGCTTTTAGAGCAACAGCCAGATTGCAGCTTGTGCATTCGGATGTTTGTGGGCCCATGCAGACACAGTCATTGGGTGGTTGTTACTATTTTGTAACATTTATTGATGACTTTACACGTTTTTGCTGGGTCTACTGCTTGAAAAAGAAGTCAGAAGTGTATGATGCATTTTTGGCTTTCAGTGCACTTGTGGAAACTCAGTCTGGTTGCAAGATTAAGACTCTCCGTTCGGACCGAGGGGGGGAATACATGTCCTCTATGCTGAATTCTTATTTGCAGCAGAAGGGCATTATCCATCAGTACACTACTGCATATACTCCACAGCAGAATGGGGTAGCAGAGAGGAAAAATCGGTCACTCATGGAGATGGCCAGATGTATGCTGAAGGCAAAGAGTTTGCCTCATAGTTTTTGGATGGAAGCCGTCATGAGCGCTTGCCACATTTTGAACAGATGCCCTACCAAGGCCTTGAAAACCGTCACACCTTTTGAGGCTTGGCACAGCCGCAAACCTTCTGTTGGCCACTTCCGTACTTTTGGGTGTCTTGCATATGCCCATATTCCACAGGTACTTCGAAAGAAGTTGGACAACAAGGCTGTAAAATGCATCTTTATGGGATATAGCAGCAAAAGCAAAGGCTACAGACTCTATGATCCCGTGACCAAGAAGGTTTTTGTCAGCAGGGATGTTGTATTTGATGAAAAATCAGAATTATCCTTGGCTGGTTTTGATACATATCAGGCTGCCCGTGATGTCTTTGAAGGGCTGCTGCCCATCACATTTGGTGATTCAGCTGGTACTTCAGCAAATGAACCTAATGTTCAGCCAGCTGCTCCTATGGAACATGCAGTAAATCAGCACATTGCTGAAACTGAAATTCAGCAGGAACTTGTACACAGTCAGGAAGCAAGACAGGTGCCTAGATGGTACACGCAGACTATGAGAGATAGTCATTTGGAAACACCCTTGGCTGGTCGTACTCGAAGGCAAACTCGACTGCATGATTCAGCACATTCCATGGAGTTTGTTATGGCAGCATGTACTCATGATAATGAGGAGCCTGAATGTTTTGAGGATGCACGACATAGTGTGCATTGGATGGCAGCCATGCAAGCTGAATTGGATTCTATTCATAAGAATCATACTTGGGATTTGGTGTCTTTGCCAGTTGGCAAGCGTGCCATTGGTACGAAATGGGTCTACAAATTGAAAAGGAATGCAGATGGATCCATAGATAAGTACAAGGCACGGCTGGTAGCTAAAGGCTACGCACAGAAAAAGGGCATTGACTATGAGGAGACCTTTGCTCCTACCTCCCGTATGACGACCATTCGGTCTATGATTGCCTTGGCTGCACATTTTGGTTGGAAAGTGCATCAGCTGGATATAAAGACTGCATTCTTACATGGGGAACTTCAGGAAGAAGTGTATGTACAGCAGCCCATTGGTTTTGCAGTTGAAGGCTCAGAAAATTTAGTATGCAAGTTGAAAAAAGCTCTATATGGTTTGAAACAAGCTCCACGAGCTTGGTACGCAAAGATAGATGCTTTCTTGCTTAGTCAGGGGTTTGTAAACAGCCCATCTGAGTCTACCCTTTATGTACATAAAGAAGGGGGATCCATGCTGATTTTGTGTCTATATGTAGATGACCTTTTGCTCACTGGAACACATGCTGATCAGATTTCAGCATTCAAAAATAATTTACAGCAAACTTTTGACATGTCTGACTTGGGTATTTTGCATTATTACTTGGGCATCCAGTTTGTACATGATGCTAGAGGCATTGGATTATGTCAGTCAAGGTACATTGGGCAACTTCTTGAGAAGTTTGGCTTACAGGATTGCAAGCCAGTTTGTACACCCATGGAACCTGGGCTCAAACTGTCATTACATGATGACAGTGATTTGTTTGATATCCATACTTATGCTCCAGCAGTGGGATGTCTCATCTATCTATGCCACACTCGGCCAGACATATAGTTTGCCGTTTCAGTTTTGAGCAGGTACATGCATCAGCCTCGTATGTCGCATTGGCAAGCTGTGAAGCGTGTGTTTCGTTACTTGCAGGGTACTAGAGCTCTTGGATTGCTTTATGCCAAGGGGGGACCACTGCAGTTACATGCTTACAGTGACTCTGATTGGGCTGGTGATTTTGATACTCGTCACTCCACTAGTGGCAATTGTTTCTTTCTTGGCTCGTCATGCATTTCTTGGGTTAGCAAGAAACAATCCACTGTTGCCACGTCGTCATGTGAAGCTGAGTACAAGGCAGCCTTCACTACTGCAGTTGAGTGCATATGGCTTAGACGCTTACTTGCTGATTTGGATGTATCTGTTACGGAGCCTACTCCTTTATATACTGACAGTCAGAGTGCCATTGCAGTGGCACGGAACCCTGTGTTTCATGCTCGCACGAAACACATAGAGATTCACTACCACTTTGTCAGAGAGAGGCTACATGCAGGTGATATCAGCCTTGTCTACTGTCCTACCACCAGCAATGTGGCAGACATCTTCACCAAAGCTCTTCCACGAGACAAATTTGAAGCATTTCGCGATGCTTTGAATTTGACGCCCTTTGGTGGCGGATGATCCTTGTACACTTGATCACTCTTCACTCCAAGGGGGTTTGTTGGGTATCTCACACGCCTTACTTACGCCTACGCTCATATGGGAGTGTGCGGGTGATCACTAGGACACTGGGGCACTTTTTACTCTCGGTAGGAGAGGTTTTTTCCCCCAGATTATGTGTACTATTTTGTATGTGCTTGTGGTGCACACTTACGGGCACTTACTGTGTTCGGGTGTGAACAACCCCTTATAACCCTAAGGTATAAGGGTTATCATTTGTACTTTCAGCTGACACTCTATTCAGTACTATTGCATTGGGTATCGTGCTCAACTCTGTCTCTCACTCTCACACTGTCTACTGCACTTCAGCTGCACCTCGATCCTCTCCCATCTGACACACACCGTATGGCAACAGGTCTGCACAGGAAGAACAGTCGCCTAGCTGGAATCAGCTCCAAACTGCGTGAAGAGGACTAGAAATCAAGCGCCAACTGATGGAGACAGCAATGGACAGCTTCGGCTAAGATGTCCTCCATGAACGGGATGTGGGCAGCAAGCTAAAACACCTAAAATCTGCAAAAATGAGATGAAGAGCTGAATGGAGGGCAACATACATATTTACAGAAAGTTCGGGCCCTCCCAAGTGGGTTTGTGCTTATGGGACACAAAAACTATCTAGAATCGCGTTTCTTTTAAATAAACAAGGTTTCTTCGTTAATTAAGCATGTTTTGGGGTTGTTTAAGTAAAGCTAATGCATTTTTAGCTCAACAAAACACTCCTTGTAAAAATAGGTGTTCAACCAAATGATGCACCTAGCAAGACTTGAACCAACACCCTCAACAATTATGAGCTCTAGTTTAAGCCTCTAAGCTACCTTTTTTTGGAACGTGCTTCTCAAAGATCTCCCTTTCACATTTTGTGTGGTGAAGCAATTTACATGTTTGATGCTATCCAATCATTCCCTAGCCATTTCTATCTCCTAGATTTGAGTCCTTGCCATGGCAGCATTGGATGTAATTATGTTGTAGAGGGTACCAAAAGCATTTTTGATGCTCGCTTTTTTGGTTTTGGCCTGAGCTTTGAACTAGTTGTGGTTTTGTGGTTGGATGTTGATTCTTTTGGTGTCTTTATGACACCATACCCGTTTCTTGTACATGGGGTGAAGATAAGGTAATCTTTATAAGGACGAATATTAAGGGAGTAGATACTGTATCCTGCAGTCTCGTATTGCATGAGAGTAAAATCCTTATTTGTTGTAGTCCATCCAATGATCCACATTTGCAATCTAGGGTAGGTCATTTCTATAAACTGAATTGGTTGATAGTAGTATATGCATATCTATACATCATGCATAAGGAAATGTGAATTGTGTCTTTGTTTCTATCTTTTCACTCCATTAAAATAAGGTGGTTTCATGTATTTGAAGAGACTCAAATACTTCGAAACACTGGGTCAACAAGGATAAAAGGGAAACACTTTCTTTTCTTTTTCTAGAGAAGAAAATTCTATCAACGACACATTAGAGCAATTTCCCTAAGTCAAAAACAAAGTACAAAGAAGTACCTGTAAAGAGCAGCTGAATACATCATAAATACGAAGGTTGTGTGAACAATGAATCCAGTGGGAAGAAAACACATATCTTGAGCAATCAAACATCCACAAAGATAATTCTTTTACCCAATCCCTCTACAAGGATCGTATGCCCATCAACTTAAACAAGAGGAAAAATATAGGAGATTAACCATTTTGATATAAAGAACTCTTGATATTTGTAGGGATGTTGAGCACCTTGTGAATTGGGACGTCATAGTCTGGTCACATACAGAGGTCCAGCTTGGCTACAAGAATATAGAATGGAGTATCTCCTATTGCCTTACAAGTTGAAAGATAGAAACTATTGAGATGCCTGCTTTTCATGATGAACAGCAGGACATTTTGATAGAGGGGAGATGAGTGCCAGTATTAAAAATTGGTTTATCCTGTGAGCTAGATGCAGACATGCATAGACCAACAGACCACTTCAGCCATGGACATATTGTCTCACATATGGACAGGGATTCAAGATAGATGCAGACGGGGCCATAGATCAGTAGACCACTTGGAGGCTCAGAGATGCTGTCTCACATGTGAGCAGAAAATATACATACTCTGAGAGGTAGATGGTAGAGAAGACAAAAAGATTGCTTACAGAGGAGCAGAGATGCTTTCCTACCTATCTAAGATGCAGACAATGAAGGCATCATATGATTTGGCACTACAGCCCCCTTGGTTGGCTTTCTTTTTCAGACCCTTTCTACAAGGCATCCCTCCTTAAGGGCATCCAGCCTGGGGGATGCTTCCTTGCCTACCCTACTCTTTCTATGTTGCATTATTTACTTTGATCATTCAGCTACCATATACTTAATAGATTTTCTTTTCTAGGAAAGCAAAACACTGATTTCAAAATATGCACTTGATTTCCTCATATGAGCACTCACAAGTCCAAGCTTACATGGATATTGGGTACTTTTGTATTTCAATTGACTGTATGAATATGCCCGCTTGTTGAGATCCTCAATACTTTCTTTGGAAACCAACAAAAATTGACCTTCATTAGCGAAACTCAATTCCCTCGAGACGCTACAAATTTTTGAGTCACAAGAGTTTCTCAAGCTCATTTCTCTGCTTCTCGGCTCCCTTCTCACCAACGTACAGCATGTACCTAGAGCCTGCGTAAACCAGTCTTCGACATCCTTTCCATACTTCTTACCTGTGGATCTGTGACACAAAAATTCAGATCATTAACATGTAAAGAAAGGAAATGTACAGAAGTACAATGCATATGCAAGAAGTCCAGACATGAGAAAGAAAGAAAGAAAGAAAGAGTATATTGCTATCTCTAAAAGGCCAATGTGGTGCCTATGAAACCAGAGCAATACACACAATGAAGGTGCATCTCTCACTTGGAATGAGAAAATATAAAAAACATGCCTATAAGACTGAAAAGTGAAACAGTGTCCTATAAAAAGAAACATGTCGATGATCTAAAAGCAAAAGTGGAAAAAGGAAACTCTCCATCAATGAGATTGTTGAGATTTAGGCAATTACACCTTAGTATAGCCTCTTTGAGGAGCAGTCTGGGTAAAGGACATGCAAGTTATCCAGAATCCCATATGCACAAAGCAGGAAAATACCACCTATCCTCAAACTATAAAGCATTGTACTTGCCTCTCATTTTCAATGCAATATGATGGTAATTTTGTCCTTTCACTTAAGTGCATGATGAGTCATTGTCCAACCACACAAGATTATGTTTATGAGTCCAAGTCTCAATCTTGGAACCCAATTCACTTGTGTGGAATTCTACCTTCAACTCTCTGTCTTTATGAGTTCACTCAATACCTTCAAGCCGCCATAGCCATGCTCAGATCCATGCATTTCAACAGAGATGTCTCTCCTCTAAGGAGATGTATATTTGCATGGCTGAGCCGTCTCGGCATCTGTCTCCAGTGGTGCTCAATGATAGCTCTAATTTGTCTATGGTGTGGATGTCTAGGCCTTCGTCCAGGTGGACGTGGACACATAGACCAGCTGAGTGCCACTGCTCTATCCAAAGGGACACTTATAGAAGACGAGGTCCAATGATGATGTACTCCTATAGGCTATGAAAGTAGTAGTGGTATGTGCCATACTTGGTCATGTAGCACTGAAAAAGTTAGTGTCCGCTCTCTGTCTATGTGAGCGGAGCTATGGGGGCCTCCTACTCCATAGAAGAGTTGCTCTGCACCTCTAGAGCTCCAAGGGGAAGAAACCAAAGCATCTATGATCCTCAAACTGCATGATTCATCTCAAAGGTCCAAAACCCTCTTGAAAAAAACAATGGTATCTGCCTCATATATCATAGTATACCGTGCATCAATAGATGTAGTGTTCCTTTGTCTCTGACTCTCTGTCACATAGTGGGCATATGCGTCCCTCTGTTTGTATGCCCTCCCATCTACCTGTCTCAATCCTTAGGTGGTGGGATGAGGTGCGGATCTGACCAATAATTGTGCACAATCCATGAGGCAACTGTGTATCCATGTATCTGGGTTGGGTGACGAAACCATTCTCAAATACCTAAAGGAAGTGGGTCTGGTAGTGTGCCATCCTTCTGCCACCACGAGGGGAGGGGAGTCGGGATCCAAGTCTTCTCCGTATCTAACCTCAATATGTATGATCGCATGGTTCAAATTTGATCGGCTTAGGTCAAGTGTAGGGCAACCACGCTATAGTCAAAGGAGAGTAGTCTGTCAATATGCAACCCATGTAAACTCATCCATGTACTCATCGAAGCATACCAACAATGTCTATCACCATCTACTCCTAACCGTCTAGAAGAGGCCAGGGCTAGTTGTGGGTATCTATCTTGGGCAAACTCACATAGTCTATGTATGAAAGTCACTGCTTGAGCCAAGGCCTCAACCACCATAGGTGATGCTCCCAACTCGGCTCTGATAATCTCATGCGGGATCGAGCTCTCGCTCATATCATACGTGAGATCATCGTGGTCAATGGTCTTTCCATATGCTCCCACCCATCATAGTATTCCTACTCTGGTCCATCCTGGTCTCCCAAAGGCTATCTCCTCATGTGAAAGAGACTCAAACCCCAAATAGCTGCCCCACATAGGAGTGTGGGTATATATAGGGTGTCAAAAAGGCGCAATTTGGTGTGAGATTCATGATACTGTATGTGAGCACATTGCCTCTCCGATGCACCTAAGGCTGCATATGCTTTGCCAAACGAGCCTCTAATGTCTCTCTCCGAGAGAATTGTGGTCCCTTCAATGTGACCCCCAAATAAACATATTGCCTGACCATCTCCATTGGCTCTCCATTGAAAGTAAATTGGTGCTCAGCTCTCACCACCCAAGCAGTTGAAGTGTTAAATACCATAACATTAGTTTTCCCAAGGTTCACTTTAAGATCTATATCTTTGCAAAAAGTTGATAATGCATCCAAGTGTCTATTTAGTCCCTTAGGTGAGTCAGATATAATTATAATATCATTTGCATAAAGCAGCAATGGTATCAACACTCCAACTTTGTTAGCTCTAGCCCCACCAATTCTATCCACATATTCTCAAATTTCATCCTCAGGTGTCCAAACTCTACCTATCACACTCTTGCATACAAGCCATAGATACGCCACTGTATTTCTACAAGCACATCAATGTTTTGCATTCTTCTCATGAGTCTAGCATGTAGCATTGTGTCAAAGGCCTTGCGAAAGTCCACAAAAAAACAATAGATCTTTTTCTTAAATGCCTTGCCTTCTTTGATGATTGCCCTCAATATAAAGATATGGTCTAAAGTTGTATATTCCCTCCTAAAGCCAACCTAGCCTTTTGATCTCAAGCCATGCATCTCGGACCATCCACTCAATGCTTGTTCCACAATAGAGCCATATATTTTGGCCAGCATGTGTCCAATCATGATGGTTTATAGTTACTACGTAGCACGGGGTCTCCACTCTTAAAGAGTGGCACAATAGTATGGTCTGACCAATTGGTTGGAAATCCCTCAAAGATTGCCCTATTAAAGATGTGAGTCAACACTGGTGGCAAGATATCACAAGCATGTGTGAAGTGCTCTCCTACTAAACCATCATGCTCTTGGGCTTTTCCATTTTAATTTCCATATGGCATTCCACACGTACCAATCGTCTAAAGAGTGTCCAAGCATGCTTGTGTGTACATATGCCAAGTGCCATCTCTTGCTGAAAACGTGCTCGTGTCTCTCTACATTCGTCATCATACCAACCATTCTGTGGGGCATTACCTCGTGGAGGCTTATCTAATGATGTAGTTTGCGGGAAAGCATAGGCTGTTGAAGTATGTATTATCTCGACCAGTTATCCTGTAAACTCATCCAGAGAGGCCTGTGTGTCTAGCTCCCTTAATGCATCTCGCACAGCAATGATGTATATGTGTGAAGTCGCTTCCACAAAATCATAGTGTGGTAATATTGGTATGTGTGACTGCGCCTCATGTATATGCTGTTAAATGATGTGGATCTAGTAGAGACAAACTATTACACAAGTGAATTAGGTTCCAAGATAGATTAGCTTGGACTCATAAACACAATCTTGTGTAGAATCGACAATGACAGACACTTAACTGAAAGTACAAAGCATCATGATATTGTGTTCATTTCATAGTCAAGTACAATGCTTTATAGGCTTTGAGTTGTTCCACTCTCCTCACTGTGCATATGGGATTCAGGACAGCTCCTCTTGGAGCATACATCATTTGTCTATTTCTCAACACCCCCCCTCAAATAATGAGTCCCTACACTTGCTGGCTTTTGCCCCCCCTTCATGATAACATGGCCCGGAAGACTAGCTCATAGGCAGCCTAGTCAAGTTAAAGCTTGAGACTTTACATCTTGGCAAGGGTTGTACAAATCAAATTCACTAAGAAAAAGAAAGATCCACTATGGGAAAAACATATGAAAGATACAATGAAAGTTCTTCAAAACAATCTGTCAGAGTTGTTGATGGTAGTGGAAGCATATTCTTCTTCTTCTCCTTCCATGAATTGGTTCTGGTGATGATCGCTTTGCAATTGTTGGGCTCTCTTCTTGTGGAAACATTCACTGGCTACATGGCCAGTCTTACAACAATAGTGACATGTAATCCGATCCTTGTTATTGTTGTTGATGAATCCTCGACCTCTTCCTTTAGGTCCAGCAGCTCCTTTGGTGTACAAAAGATTGTCCCTAGATGATGAGACATCGTGTTTTGCATTCTTGGTTTTTACTTTGCCTTCTTCATCGAGTAGTGAGTGCTCAATATCTTTAAGTGTGAGGCTTGGAACATTACTCAAAGTGGACACAAGATTTTCATTCATCTTCCTTCTTGTTATCTGCATCATCTTCAAACAAGTCCCATAAGTCCTTTCGCATCAGGTGGTACATGGTCTTTTCCTTCCAGGCGTGGAAGCCTTCTCCATTGAACTTTGCTATTTGCTCAAGTTCTGCCATGTTGAGCAGCTCCAATTAACTGAGAAAAGACCAGCAAGGGGGATTTGTGAAGTGTCACAAGGAGGTTAGTGTCAACTGACACTAGTTGAGTATCAATAGATACTATTCTTGAGCTTAATATTGAATCTCGGTGCTTGATCTTCTTCTTGCTTGTTGATTTGAAGTGTTAATCTTGCTGGGAACTGAGTTCAAACTCAGATAAGAGTGGCAATGTGTGCCCTAAGTTGAAGGAAATGAGAAATTGAAGAAAAAATGAGCTTGCACCTTGATGGTATGGCTTCCTAGATTAGGGTTTTGACCCAGGCCTAGTTTTTTTCAGATATCTAGAGCTAGAGTTGATCATTTTGAAAACTTTTTTTATGGAAATGTAGCTTACTCCATGCTCTACAAGAGGCCCATGAAAATCGTCAAGATCGGGTAGAGCAGTATGCGCGCAGATCAGCGAAACGTAACCAGGCGCAATTATGGCAGCGACGTCGAATTTCAGCAATGCCAGGCTTGTAAGTATCCAATGTCAGGCTTAGATGTGATAGGCAGAAGCTCCTTGAGTAGAAGAACAATCCTCCTAAAGAAAGCACACTGAAATATTGCCTGATTTGAGAGATATGAGAGCTCAAAGTGAGGTATGTCCTGCAGGCCACAAACTGGGGCTATGGCAGCAACCTACAATAGTGACAATGCTGAGGTCCAGATGGCCAAATCTCATGGATTGATGTGATACAGGGAAGCTTTGTGAGGTGGGAAACAACTTTCCAAAAGGAAGCTCAGAGAGAGATTTGGTATGTGGAGTGAGATACAGGAGCTTCAAGATGACAGGGTGTTGCTGGCTATGGCTGCCACAAGGTCCAACTGAGATTTTAAGTTGAAACTGAAGATATGAGCTGAATGTGGGCTGGTTAGAGATCACCAGAGATGAAGGGAGACTAGAGATTCAGAGTGTGAGCTGTGCCATGCCCAACTGGGCTCTGATACCATGTTAAATGATGTGGATCTAGTAGAGACAAACTATTACACAAGTGAATTAGGTTCCAAGATAGATTAGCTTGGACTCATAAACACAATCTTGTGTAGAATCGACAATGACAGACACTTAACTAAAAGTACAAAGCATCATGACATTGTGTTCATTTCATAGTCAAGTACAATGCTTTATAGGCTTTGAGTTGTTCCACTCTCCTCACTGTGCATATGGGATTCAAGACAGCTCCTCTTGGAGCATACATCATTTGTCTATTTCTCAACATATGCCCATATTGCATTATGAAAGCTAGGATAGCATGGTCTGCTGCTAATCCAATTGGTCTGTTGTCTCATATTTTAAAGCCTTTTATGTTAAGTAGCAAGTTGAGCAATCCAATCAAGTAGTCCACTATGCTTTTGTTATTCCAACATGTGGAACCATTAGATCCTGGCCACTGTGGCAACCCATTAAGGATGGCCAAACCATGTGCACCTTCCAATACCAGTAGTTGTGTTCCATATTCTATTCTCTCTCTATTTTAGGCTGATCTAGCTAATCCCACTTTATCTACTGCAATATCTCTGAACATATCATTGCTAGTGTCAAAGACAGCAGATTGGTCGCTTCATGTGTGTGCATTAAAGTCTCCTGCTAGTAAAACATCCCCAATGCTCATAAATCTCATTATATACTCATATAGTGGTGTATACAAGGATGCCTTTGTAGGGGCTTAGAGTATGTAGGAGGAAAATAGCATATAGTAATGTATGTCTCAAGTTCTATTTGTACGTAACCAGATCCACGTGTCTTGCCTCTATATCTCTATGTATCACTTGGATTTTATCTTGAAGCTCTTCTCTAAATAGAATTTCCATACCTCTTGATCCCCTCGTCCCTCAAGGCCTCCTAGGCTAAGGGCGATATGTGCTTTAGTCTTTCCCATGTATATCCACATACATCAGGTAGACGACTGTCTTTACACTAGTGTCTCTCAGTATACATAGCAATGTCTATCCCTTTAAAAGTATCCTCAAAATAACTTGCATTTGTCTTAAAAGAGCCATTGCAATTCCATAGTGTGAACTTAAAGGTCTCATAGGCCGTGTGTTGAGATATTAGTAATCACACCTAATGTAACCTCTTTGTGTGAGGCAATTTGGGATGAAGACATGCAGGCTGCAGAAATCCCATATGCACAGAAAGGGAAAACTGTACCCATCCAACAACTATAAAGCATTGTACTTGACTACCACTTTGGATAGATGAATGAATACATGATGATGCTTTTCTTTATCAGTTGGTGTCAGTCTTGTACTTGTCAGTCCTATACAAGATTGTGTTTATAAGTCCAAGCTTCCATCTTGGAACCTAATTCACTTATGTAACAGTTGTGGTCTTCAGTCAATGTCATCATGAGTTTAGTCTATGCTTACAAACCACCATAGCCATGCTCTAGATTCCGCGTATTTTAACATGGTATCAGAGCTCAGCTAAGCATGGCCCAACTCTCCTTTCACTCCTCTCAACTCCTTTCCATCTCTGCTCAGCTCAGTTTGAGTACTAGACCCTATCTCCAACTTTATTTGCATTCCTACCTTCAATGAAGCTTCCATGGCAGCCATAGCCAGCAACACCCTGTTAGCTTGAAGCTTTCATATCTCTCTCCACAGGCTAAATCTCTCTAAACTTCCTTCTGGAAAAGTGTTTTTCTACTTCCAGAGCTCCTCCTTTGCGCCTCAATCGTTGAGATTGAGCAACTATAGCTTCAGCATTGCCTCTTTTCAGAGTCGCTGCCATAACTGTGTCTGTGAACAGCACCTACCTACCTCTATTGGAGCAGCCATATCTCATCAACCAGACCATATCTCTTCAAGCTTTCTTCTTGAAAGTTGTTCTTCAGGTCAAGGCGCAACTTCTTGTCACAAAAATCAAGAAGATTGATGCACACCATGCCCGGCATTTGCATTTTCCCAAATCTGGGCGCAGTTTTAACAACGACCATTTTGAAAGCTTAGATCTCTCAACTCGGGCAAAACGAGTACAAACCCTCTTAGGGGGAGTTAGACCCATTAGTGAGGGTCCTCCATCTTAAAGGGTTTGAGCAGATTCAACCTATAGAGCTCGTGGGAGCTCATTTACCGCTGGTCCCTGTTTTGACAGGACACCCATAGCCACTTACCTTCAAGCTCATTTTTCCTTCTTACCTTCAAGCTCATTTTTCCTTCATTTTCTCTCTCCTGCCACTAAAACCAAGCCAAGGTCACTCTAATCTGAAGTTTTCAGCAAGTATTCAACCATCAAATCAGCAATGAAGGGAAGCTATGAAGAGTTTTTGAAGATCATCAAGTCAAACTCAAGCAACAAACATCAAATTTCAAACTAGTATCTTTTGATACTTCACTACCCTTGCTTGTGTCTTTTGACACATACTAAAATCAACTCATTGCCGGTTATTCTCAGTCATTTGAAGCTGATTTCCATCATGGGAATAACCAAAACCAAGTCTTTTAAGAAGATACTTCTCATGAAGAATAACATTACTCTTGTTGCTCAATTCAACTACATGGAAGACTTCTTTATTCCGCTTGTAGGGATGGATGGATTTACTTGTTTTGAAGAGCAATCGATGAATTTATTTGAAGATTTGAAGACATTTCTGCTGCCTCAAAGACAATGATACCTTTGCTTGAGGGGGACATGGATATAAAGACTGATGCAACTATTGCAAGCAAAGTCAATGAAGAAGTAGATCAAGAGGACCAAAAGAACAAGAATAAGAAGAAGAAGCAGAAAAACCATGAAGACTTTGAAGTGGCAAACAAAGTGAAGTACAAGTACAGGAAGCTAGAAAAGAAGAACTGCAATGAATCGAAGATCTATGTCAAAAGAAATGCTAAAAACCGCAAGGGCCTCACGGTCCTTGATCCTATTTTTTACTGACTTTTTTAGCCTTGTAATGTCTAGCTCAAATGTCATTATCATAAGCTTGTAAAACTCCTCATGTAGCCTTGTACTACAGCCTCTGTAAGGCCCTTGCTACAGCCTCTGGATGTCCATCATGTTTGTGGTACCCACACTTAGCCTTTTCAGCGACAGTCTCTGGTGGTTTGCCATGTTTATGGTGTGCCCACACTTTGCAAGTGTTACTTTCACTAAAGCCTCTACACACTGTACTTTCTAGTTGTGATTGAGAAGGGGTGTTGAGATATTAGCAATCACACCTAATGTAGTCTCTTTGTATGAGACAGTTTGGGATGAAGACACGCAGGCTGCAGGAATCCCATATGCACAGAAAGGAAAAACTGTATCCATCCAACAACTATAAAGCATTGTACTTGACTACCACTTTTGATAGATAAATGAATACATGATAATGCTTTTCTTTATCAGTTAGTGTCAATCTTGTACTTGTTAGTCCTACACAAGATTATGTTTATGAGTCCAAGCTTCCATCTTGGAACCTAATTCACTTGTGTAACAGTTGTGGTCTTCAGTCAATGCCTTCATGAGTTTAGTCTATGCTTACAAACCACCATAGCCATGCTCTAGATCCCACATATTTTAACACCGTGCACCGTCAAGCTGTCCTTTTCTCTGTCATGATGACTCTTCCATCTCTGTAGACAGCCCATTTACTTGCTTTTCGTGCCTTTAGACAAGTGGCATGTTTTCCCTCCTATGGACTATCTGGGATGGAGCAAGGTTTTCGTTTAGATGGATCTTTTCTCCTTTGAGAGCAATCCTCTTGGAGAGGACGGCTCTCTTCTTTTAAAGTCTCCAAACTTTAGCATGAGAACTTTTGTTTTTGTGTCATCTTTCCCAACTCGCCAAGCCCAATGATGGGTACATCTATAGCCCCAATTTTGGTGGCAAGAGCTGTAGCATTTTCAATTGGTGAGCTTTTCTCATCTAGTCTAATCACTCTTATGTGGAGTGCGCATGCTCGTCTTTTTGCCTCTTCTTCCAAGGTGGCATTCATAACTTCCACTTGGTTGCTGTGCATTCTTTTGTTCTTTTTGCCATATCTATAACTTCCTAGGTGGCATTCATAACTTCCAAGGTGGCATTCACAAAGAGAGAGAGAGAGAGAGAGAGAGAGAGAGAGAGAGAGAGAACCAAAGGAACCTACCTTCCCCCACACAATCCGAATCCTGCATCAATCACACATCTTTCCTCAAGAGGAATAATCAATTTCCTTTCCATGTTGGCAGAGATTACAAAAAGCTTATTTTCCGAGAGGTCGATATAAGTGTCTATCATGCACATCACTGGATGCTGGCCAAGAATTGAGAATATGTGTAAGTATGATAAATTAGTTGACCAACAAACAGTGCAATAATAGAACATCAATAGGAAATGATGACTAATGTGCAAGTATATTATAGTTAGGATCAATATGAAAGCAGAAAGTGAAGCATCACCTTTTTCTGTGTCAGTGGATCGCCTGCTGGTGTTATTAGAAGCCATTCACGGTCATATAGAAGGCCTGCTATCATGTACTATCTCAATAAATCTTTACCTTATGTCATATATTATAAACTAAGAACAGCCCTACAAGGAATACTTTCAAGTAACCTAGTCAGTGTCTTCAAAACTGTAAGGATACACAATATTCTGAGGGCCTTATTTACCATACCACAATCACCAAGAGGCCAAGAATCAACATTGAATCCACCACAAGACTTGATTGGATAGACCGTAATTGACTCCAATATTATTCTTTGATCTGCAATTGTCACGTGTATGTCAGCCGAACACAGTAACATTCAAGAAAAACACAACTAACTGATTGCAATACTGCATCTGGAAAGAGAATAAAAGCAGCAAAAATGTGTGTATTATCCATCAAAATTACATAAAGCATCAAGTATTAACGATAACGCCAAGTAATATTTCAAGTGGGGCTATCACTTTTTCCTTTTCTGTGGAACTGGCCTTCAGTCGACCAATGGGCAGTAGACACCTAAAATTGCAAACATAAATAATAAAACTAAGACTCGGTACACAGCTTACTCATAGACATGGAGCTAGAGAGTTCCCATAATTGATCAATGACACCTGTTTGTGCTGAGGTAAGACGCCCCTTGCAAGTGTATCTTTAGATTAGTAAGAGTTGTCCAATCAGGAGCAAATTGCTCTCCTCCACAGCAATTGTACAAGGTGCTTGTACAGGAGTCCTGACTCCCTGAAATGCTAGGAGGAGACTGATAGAAAACCAATTATCAGAGTGGGTAAGTCAAGGACAAAGATGGCCAGCAGCTTGTGGTCTTTGTCCAGCAGCCAGGTGAGCAAAAGACCAGCTTAGGAATCTGGCCCTGCCTGTTCTATGAGAGGTTGAAGGGGCACCTTCCAATTAAAATATGAGGCAGTTCTTGTGCAAGTGATAGAAGGCATGAGAATGGTGGTGGCTTGTAGTCAAGTGATTGATGGTGCTATCCCAAAGGAGTGGCTTGCCCCCCCTCACTACTTATAAGAGTGCCTTCTAGAATTGCATATGGAGCAATTAGCAATGAGAAAGGCCTCCCTGAGGTCACTGCACATGACAGGCTCACAGTCAGTAGTGGGGACAATGAAGCACTGTCTCTGGAAGTGTAGGGACCGATTAGGCACGGAGATCGAGACAAAGACTGTCGCTGCACACAGTGAGAGACAGAGAGAGTGAGTAAGAGCAGAGTAGAGAGTGAGCACGTATGTAGGTAGAGAGAGAGAGAGTAAGAGCAGAGTAGAGAGTGAGCACGTATGTAGGTACAATGACGAGTGTGTACCTTTAGGTTTTAGATAGATATATATGTGTAAGTACAAGTGCTAAGGGTGTGTTCACACCCGGGCACATTTAAAAGGCACGAGCCCTTTATTCCCAACAACCTCCCACCTAAAGGCAATGTGCCTAAAGAGGAGAAAAGATTCAGCTAAGTCTAGGTATATACAAAGCTGAAATACATATATCTATCCAACTCCCATCATCTATCGGCAATGAGCAAACCGCTCTGTTGGAAGACCCTTCGTAAGAAGGTCTGCAGGGTTATCATCTGTATGCACTTTGACAAGCTCAATACTCTTGCTGTCAAATACATCTCTAATGAAGTGGTACTTCACCTGTATGTGCTTTGTCTTAGCATGAAAGACAAGATTCCATGCTAGCATGATAGCACTCTGACTATCACAATGGAGAACAGGTAACTCTGTGATGCCAAGCTCTCCCACCAGACGTGAAAGCCATAAAGCCTCCTTGCATGCCTCAGTGGCAACCACATACTCTACCTCTATAGTAGACAATGCAACACACTTTTGTAGCCTAGAGATCCAAGAGACTACTCCTCGTATGAAAGTAAACACATACCCAGAAGTGGACTTTCTGCAATCCACATTACCAGCATAGTTTGCATCCGTAAAGCCAATGACAAATGCCTTCTGCTTTCCAAAGCAAATGCACAACTCCTTTGTGCCTTTGAGGTATTTCATAATACCTTTCACTACATCCCAATGCTTCTTGCCAGGGGTTGCCATGTACCTGCTAACCACTCCCACTACAAAGGCAATGTCAGGACGTGTAGCAATCATAGCATGCATCAAACTGCCAACAGCTGAAGCATATGGTATCTTGGCCATTTCAGCCTTCTCATCGTCAGATGTAGGGCTGTCCTCTGCGCTGAGTTTCACATATGGAGGCAATGGAACCCCGATTGTTTTCCCCCCTCCATATTGAAACGTTGCAAAATCTTGGAGACATACTCCGGCTGAGATAGATAGAGTAAGCCTTTTCGATCTATCTCTGAGTATTCGCATGCCAAGAATGTGATTTGCATCACCAAGATCCTTCATGTCAAAGCTGCCATGAAGACTTTTCTTCAATGAATCCAAGGCATGAGTATCCCTGCCAACAATCAGCATGTCATCAACATATAAAACTAAGATAATTAGACTGCCATCTGCTGCCTTCTTGGTGTACAAGCAGTGATCCACTTGACTTCTATGAAAGCCTTGGGACTGCATGAATGTATCAAACTTATGATACCATTCTCTTGGTGCTTGTTTCAGCCCATACAAACTCCTTTTGAGTTTACATACCATTTTTTCCTTCCCTTGTTCAACAAACCCTTCAGACTGCTGCATATATATGTCTTCATGAAGATCACCATGTAAAAACGCAGTCTTTACATCCATCTATATGAGCTCCATATCCTCAACTGCAACCAAGCCCAAGATGGTTCTCAATATAGTCATCTTGACTACAAGAGAGAAAATCTCATCAAAGTCAATTTCATGCTCATGCTTGTATCCCTTTGCAACCAATCTTGCTTTGTACTTCGGTGAGGAACCAAAAGTGACCTTCATCTTGTAAACCCATTTGCATGGAAGGGTTTTCTGCCCTTTAGGTAACTGCACCAAGTCCCAAGTACCATTTTTTTTCAAGAGATTCCATCTCTGACAACATGGCTTTATACCATTTCTTGCTGTCATGTCTGTCCATTGCTTCTGGAAGCAAGACGGTTCACCACAATCTGTCAACATGACATAATTAGCCACATTAATTGCACCAAGAACAAACCTGTCAGGTTGTCTAGTAGCCCTAGACGATCTCCTAACCCAATGGTCATTGTTTGCTGGTTGTTCCTGCAAATTTCCATTTTCAGCATGCTATCTTGGCATTTCACCCTGCAAATCGGTGTTAATAGCTTGTTGTTCTGGCTATTCCTACACATGCAATGGCTCATTTTCATGGGCAATAGTTGGCTGATCATTTCCTGCATTTATAGATTCATTTACAGTAGGTATTTGCTGCTGTACAGCGGGCACATTTAGCTGTCCAAAAGGTATTTCTTCCCAGAATACAACCCTACGGACCTGCTCAGTCTTTTGGGGCTGTTTGTGCATGCGATCTTCCCGGAAGATAACGTCATTGCTGCGTACTACTTTCCTTTTCTCGGGATCCCACAATCTATACCCCATTTCACCCTCGTCACTATATCCTCGGAAAATGCATTTACAGGACTTTGGCTCAAGTTTGCTGTTTTTTTCTTTACGAATGTGCACAAAAGCCTCGCAACCAAACACTTTCAGGTGAGCATATGAAGGTGGCTTGCCCGACCATGCTTCTTGGGGAACACCCCTCCCCCCCCAAAGACCTATTTGGTGACCGAATAATCAAGTGAACGGCTATCATAACAACCTCTGTCCAAAAACCATGGGGTAATGCAGTATGAGACAGCATCGTATGGACCTTATCCTGTATGGTCCGATTCATACGCTCTGCAACTCCATTTTGGGACGGATTATGAGGGGCAATGAGCTCCCTTTTTATCCCTTTGCTGTCACAAAATGCCTAAAAGGCCTTGGACACATATTTCCCACCATTGTCAGAGCAAAGACACTTAAGTGTCTTATCTATCTGATTTTCAGCCAATGCCAAGAATTTTTTAAACTTGTCGAGCACTTCATCCTTGCTACGAATAGGGTAAACCCATACCTTCTGTGTAGCATCATTGACAAAGGTGACAAAATATTTCTTTCCCCCTAAAGATAATCCTGGCATTTGACATGCATCCGAATGTACTAACTCTAGAGAAGAAGATTTCAAAGAAAGAGACTTTTTGTGAGACGTCTGTGCATATTTGCCATAAATACAATGATCACAATGCTCAAAATCAGCATAACGAAGACAAGGCAGGTAACCCAAACGAGAAAGCACTTTCATTCCTGTTTGACTCATGTGTCCCAACCGGCCGTGCCACAAAGAAACGCTTGGCTGCTTGGCCACAATAACAACATGGTCACGCACACTAGATACATGAAGTGGATACAAAGTATCACTCTTGCAACCTCTGGCAATAACCCTAGATCCCTTACAGATCTTCCATTTTCCATCACCAAAGGTGGTATGAAAACCATCATCATCTAGCTGCCCTGTGCTAGTAAAGCTTTTATCGAGCTGAGATACATGCCATACATGTTGAAGTGTAAAGACAGAGCCATGCTGAAATTGTAATTGCACATTGCCAATACTTGCAATCTCACATGCATAGTTGTTCCCAAGATGGACAACACCATGTCGACCCCCTATATAGGTGTAAAACCATGTGAGATGAAAGGATCGAGGTGCAGCTGAGAGTTTAGTAGACAGTGTGAGAGTAAGAGAGATAGAGTGAAGCACGACACCCAATGCAATAAACTGAAAGAGTGTAACTAGAAAGTACAAAGTACAACCCTTAAACCTTAGGGTCGTAGGGGGTGTTCACACCCGACACACACTAAGTGTCCATAAGTATATAACCTAAGCACATAAGCACATACGACAATAAGACTGTAAGTCTGGGGGAAAAAACCTCTCCTACCGAGAGTAAAAAGTGCCCCAGTGTCCTACTGATCACCGACACTCCCATACGAGCGTAGGCGTAAGTGAGTCGTGAGTCAAATACCCAACAAACCACTCACGATGAGGGGTGACATTAAAGGAAGCACCTGAATCAAGAATCCAGGTATGCATGTCATCATTTGTATCTGCAAGTAAAGCATGTGCACTAAGGTGTGAAGAGACAAAGAGTACATCACTCCCACTATCACTGTCATGAGTGACTATATTTACCTCTTCAATTTTTACACTGCTCTTCTTAGGCTGACTGTCCTTCTTCTCTTCCTTGCTATCATCTGTCTTCTTGCCTTTTCCTTTCTCCTTCTTCCATTTGTAGCAGTCACGTTTAAAGTGACCCTTCTTGCCACAATGATGGCATTCAACATCTTTGCCACGTGATTTACTGTGTCCCTTGCCATCATATTTTCCCTTTTGTTGTGATCTGCCCCTAGTATGCAAAGCACTAGAAGAACTTACTAGATGCATTGTTCTGCCGATTCATCTCTTCCATAAGTAGAGCACTCTCTACATCAGCATACAAAAGGATTACATTAAAATTGTTAATAGCAATCCTGAATATATCCCAACTCTCTGGTAAAGTGCAAAGCAAGAAAGTAGCCTTAAATTCCTCATCAATCATGAACTTCAAGGCAACCAGCTGGCTGAAAATTGAGTTAAACTCACTCAAGTGAGTAGACATTTCTGTACCCTCTTTCATACGCAAATCCATAAGCTTTTTCAACCAATACACTTTGCTTGCAGCACTCTTTTGTGCATACAGTTCTTCCAATCTAGTCCATATAGCATATGCAGAATCCAAACCTTCAATGTTGAAGAGCAAGGCATCAGAAATCAATAGCTCTATGGTTGAGCGTGCAAGCTCATTTAACTCATCCCAATCGTCCTAATCCATGTCCGCGGGCTTTGCCCCTTTGGTTTTGATCGGCTTTGCCTACTTCTTTTGTAACAGGATATTGTAGCATTGCTTTTGCCAAACTGCAAAGTTATGTGCGCCTTCAAGTGAAAGGGAGCGACGGATCGAAGGTTGGACTCGAGAGCTATGGGGGGAAAGCAAGAGCAAGAAAGGGAGAGACTAGAAATGGGAACTCCAACAGTCACAATGTGTGACTAGGCCTTCCTTTATTCAAATTGTCACTAAAAGAATAAAGAATAAAGTGACGGTGATGGGCGCCCACCACCTGCAGTGTGCAGTGGCGGTGACTGTCAGTGTAGTAATACACAGGCGGCTAGGCAGAGGCACCCTTACTCCCAACAACCTCCCACTTAAAGGCGAATCTGCCCTAGTGAGGAGTGAAAAGAAAAAGAAAAAGACAGTAAAACATGTACACATGTACAACAGAATGAGGAAAGACGTCATCACATCCCACGCCTATCAACCTCCTGAGAAAGGCAAAGCGCTCTGTAGAGAGGCTTTTCGTGAGTAGATCTGCAGGATTCTGGTCAATCGAGATCTTGACAAGATCAACAGACTTGTCCTCAACAACCCCACGTATGAAGTGATACCTCACCTCAATGTGTTTCATCTTCGCATGGAAGACCGGATTCTTGGCTAACTGAATAGCACTCATAGAATCCGAATGCAGTGTAGAGATAGCATCAATACCAAGGTCAGCAACCAAACGACCCAACCAAATGGATTCCTTGCAAGCCTCAGTGGTTGCAATATGCTCGGCTTCTGTAGTAGAAAGGGCCGTGCATTTCTGCACCCTGGACATCCAAGAAACAGCACCTCTAGCATAGGTGAATATATAGCCGGAAGTGGACTTTCTACTATCTGCATGTCTTGCATAATCAGAGTCAGTGTACCCCACGACTCCTGTATCCTGGCTGCCATAGCATATGCACATATCTGTAGTGCCCTTCAGGTACTTCATGATACCCTTCACGGCATCCCAATGCTTCTTGCTAGGTGTAGCCATATAGCGTGCCACAACACCAACTGCGAAGGCAATATCTAGACGAGTGGCTATCATGGCATACATAAGACTACCCACTGCGGATGCATAGGGAATCTTGGCCATCTTGGCCCTCTACTCATCTATCTGCGGACAATCAGTCTGTGATACCTTCACATAAGAAGACAATGGTCAGCCAATAGGCTTTACGTCCTGCATATGGAAGCGCTCAAGGACTTTATGAATGTACTCCCTCTGTGACAAGTAGAGGAGTCCCTGATGCCTGTCGCGTCTAATACGCATACCAAGTATGTAAGCGGCATGTTCCAAATCTTTCATCTCAAAGCTTTTCTTGAGTTGAGCCTTAAGAGCATCTAGCTCATCATGAGCTTTCCCTGCTATCAGCATATCATCCACATAGAGTACCAAAATCAATAAAGAACCATCAAGGGCTTTCTTCATTTAAAGACACGGATCCATAGCACTCATGCTGTAGCTCTATGACTGCATAAAGGCATCAAACTTATGATACCACTCCCTAGGTGCCTATTTCAAACCATAAAGACTTTTCTTCAATTTGCACACTTGGTGCTCCCTGCCAAGTTCTGCAAAGCCCTTAGGCTGCTCCATATAAATCTCATCATGCAAGTCCCCATGTAAGAAATCCGTCTTGACATCTATCTGGTATAAATCCCAAGTCAAGCTGAGCAACCAAAGCCAAGACTAAGCGCAGGGTGGTCATTTTAACCACAGGAGAAAAGACCTCATCAAAGTCCACACCATGCTCCTGCTTAAAACCCTTTGCTACCAATCTAGCCTTGTATGCCGGCTTGGGGTGTCCAGGGGTACTTTTCAGCTTGTACACCCACTTGCATGGCAAAGCCTTCTTGCCCATAGGCAAGAAAACCAAATCCCAAGTCTCATTCTTATGCAAGAAGTCTATCTCAGACTGCATAGCCCTCTCCCAAGAGTCACTGTCACCCCTGCGCATAGCCTCATCATAAGTGAAAGGCTTACCTACATCGGTAACCAATACATAATGCATCGAGGGCTGAAATCTATCAGGTGAACGTCTGTCTCTAGCAGACCGTCTCACGGCAGGCTCTGCTGCCTATCCAACACCCTAACCATGAGCATCTGCTGCAGCTGTAGGCTGTCCAATTGGGTACGTGGGAGGTCTCAGCTCCTCCTGAAATATGACCCTGCGGATCTCAACAACTCTCTCAGGCTGCCTATGCATCTTGTCTTCATGGAAGACTACATCATGACTGCGGATGACTTTCCGCACCTGCGGATCCCAGAGACAGTAACCCATCTCGTCTGCATCCCCATAACCAAGGAAAATGCATTTGACACTCTTAGGATCCAGCTTACTTCTCTTGTCCCTGGGCACATGGCAAAATGCCTCACATCCAAAGACACGGAGATGCACATAAAAGAAAGGTTTTCCAGTCCATACCTCCTCTGCAACCTGGAAATCCAAACCACTAGAGAGTGATCTGTTTATGACATGCACAGCTGTACTAACTCCCTCAGCCCAAAAGCTCTGTGGTAGGCCTGCATGGCTAAGCATACTGCGTACACGCTCCTGAATGGTTCTATTCATCCGCTCAGCCAAACCATTCTGGAAGGGGTGTAGGGGACGGTCAACTGACGCTTAGTATCCCTCTCATCACATAACTGCTCAAAAGCACGTGAGACATACTCACCCCCATTATCTGTCTGTAGGAATTTTAGCCTAACTGGTTCTCAACCAATGCAAGCCATCTCTGAAACACAGTCAAGACATCGGATTTCAACTTAATGGGATAAGCCCAAACTTTTCGCGAAAAATCATCTATGAACGTAACAAAATACTTTGCATCACCCATAGACTGACAAGGCATGGGCCCACAGACATCCGAATGTACTAATGCC
Organism: Lygodium microphyllum; assembly: GCF_053477565.2. Taxonomy (NCBI): domain Eukaryota; kingdom Viridiplantae; phylum Streptophyta; class Polypodiopsida; order Schizaeales; family Lygodiaceae; genus Lygodium; species Lygodium microphyllum. The sequence continues at coordinate 174,789,660 of NC_141139.1, forward strand.
AAGGGCTCACTCATGCGTGGCCTAGCAAACTTCTTATGTGTAGACCTAGTCTGCCTACCATAAAGACAATGCTCACATGAATCATAACATGCATAATCAAGGGGCAGTAAGTACTGCAAACCAAAAAGCATTTTCATTCCCTTCAAAGACATATGGCCCAAACGGGCATACCAAAGAGATACATGTGGGATAGAACCCACAGACAAAACATGATCAAGGAAAGAAGCTGATACAATCAAGGGGTAGAGACTGCCAGTCTTGGCACCTCTCACAATCACAAGTCTGCCACAAGTGATCTTCCATACAGAGTCTCCAAAATATACATGATATCCTACATCATCAAGCTGTCCAGCTGACATAAAACTGCGTGTCAAAGCAGGTACATGACGTACATCTTGCATAACAAAACTGCTGTCAGAAGGAAACTACAGCCTAACATCACCAATGCCCACAATATCAAGAGAGTTGTCATCACCCAAGCGCACAGAACCCGAAACAGTACGGTATGAATGAAACCACTCTCGGCAAGGTGTCACATGAAAGGACGCACTTGAGTCTAAGAGCCAACACTGTGCATACATAGAGTGTATCTCTGTCATCTGCGAAGCACTAAAAGAAGCTGCTAGGATATAATCATCATCATCAACATTCTCAGGCTGCATAACATTGATCTCTTCAATTTTAACACTGGACTTTGCAGGTACTATGCTGTGATCAGAAGACTTATCCTGCACTTTGTCTTTTCCCTTATCTTTGCGCCTTTCATTGCGCAATTCATGGCATTGTGGCCTAATATGGCCCTTTTTCCCACAATGGTGACAAGTAACATCTGCATTCCTACCACGGGATTTGCTGCATAACTTCCCACGAGACTTAAACTGAGATTTCTAAGAATCCCGTCCACCGCCACTACCACTGCCATGCTTTCCATATCAATCATTCCTACCTTTAACTGTCATAGCATGAGACACACGAGAGGCATCCAAATTTTTACAGTTAACCTCTTCTTGCAGAAGAGCACTCTCAACATCAGATAATTTCAAGGTAGCAGTAGAGGCACATAATGCAGTGCGGAATACATCCCATGACTCATTAAGACTACCAAGGAAGAAAAGAGGAGTGACATCCTCTGCAAAAGTAATGTCCTGCGAAGTCAAGTTCTTGAGTATAGCATGGAACTAGCTCAAGTGAGCAGATATAGTCACATTCTCCTTCATGCACAGATCCATAAGTTGCTTCAGCCAATACATCTGACTCGCTGGACTTTTCTTGTCATAGAGATTTTTAATCTTTTCCCACAACTGCCATGCACTCTATTCTTCCTCAAAGGCATTATAGTGAACCTGTTCTGTGAGAGACAATACAATAGTGGACTTGCATAACTCATCAAGCTCAAGCCATTCCTCATTTGGCATAGTTACAGGCGGATGCCCGCTTAACCTCAAAGGTTTGATCTACGATTTCTGCACCAACACCTGCCAAATCTGGCTCTTCCAATAAGAGTAATTCGTACCATCAAGCTTAGTGATGTTGAAAATAGCATGTCAATGGACGAACTCGCCATAATGCAAGCTGGAAGACTGTAGACAATTCAAAACTGCTTGCTGTTTACTGCAGAAAATGACCAAAAATCACCAAAATCGAGGAAAATTTGCGAAGAAAGTGGAAGAACCAAAGCTGCTGCCCACCAAGTACTAGTGAAAGTACATCATTTCAGAGTGTTTCAGCATGAAAAATCCATGTCAGTCCATACGTATATGCTTGCTGTAATAAATTTCAGATTTCAATAAAAGAGAGCTAACAGTGCCAAAATCGGATCCCAAGGCAATCAGATATTGTCAAGACCAAAGCCGGCATCATGCGGGCATAGCATAAGCATATGACGGTCGATAAGCATGAATCCAACACCCAAGTATGTCATACAAACATCTGCCAGTGAGTAGGCACACTCCCCAGGCAACGGGGCAAAGTGTTCCTGCCACTACCAAAACTTGACACAAGTAGATGTCAGTTCACAAAGATACGGATCCAAAACTGAGACTTAGCTCATAAGCATATAGTGAACCAAGACATATGATGTATCATCCCAAAAGGTAAGAAGTTCCAAAGTCTCAAGTGTCTGTAACTGCTCAATAGCATGTAACGGCTCAATGCATAAAAGTACCACATGCTCAATGTCTGATAAGCATTCAAGAATGCTCCCACTAGCACAAAAGCCGTATGTACAAGCTCAAGAGCTCAAGCCAAGGCAAGACATAGTGCCAATGACATAAGTCCAAGACAATACATCAATAGTACATCCCGAACATATAGGCGGTAGAGCATCCGTATGTAGCATCCATAAGCATGTAAGACATCAAGTACATCCCAAGATACAACTTTGGCAAGCCAATAAATAGCTCAAGTAAGCTCCAAGAATCTAAGATCAAGCCAAGACCGAGCTCCAGTAGCAATAGGCTCCAAACAATATAACTAGCATGTAGTAATGGCATAGGCTAAGCATGTCAAGACCGGTCAGACATAAGCAACATACATGCCATAAGTACATCCAAGACGGAGCATCCAAATGCTTTGCAAAGCGAGCTCAAGCTCAACCAACGATCCCGAATCAAAACCAAGCTCTATGTCGAGCCCCAAGTGTCAATACATCACCATATATGTCCGAAACATAGCCCGAAAAGCATAGGCATAAGTATACATGAGTAAAATGACTTTACCCAACTGTGTACAGCAGTGATTTACTGTTCAAAACTGAGAATTTCAGCACCAAAATCAGCTCCAAATGGTAGCCAAACAATAGGCATACATTTCCCTAACATCCGGGCATCAAATGGGACCAACCGGGCATCAAATGACAATCCCAAACAAGCTGTAGCATCAAATGTCAGTGTAACACTGTCATAAACTGCCTATGGACTGTTATGACAGTCCCAAAACAGTATTAAATCAGTCCAAATGCTATGTCAACACATCAACCATCAAAAACAAGCATCAAAACATGTTCATATGCCCGAAATGGAGCCTTTCCAAGTGCCAATGGAGGGGGAGAGCTACTGTTGTGACTGTCAATGCTGAAGACACATATGGGAGGGCTGCGTGATTCCGCCAACTGTAAATGCTGATCCTGGGGCTGCAAAAAATGGTGGCCAAGCTTCGGAGGGGTTCGGTTAAAGCCAAGGAATGCCTCAAACAAGCTCCATCAAGTCTTGTTCAAAAACAAGTGAAATATAAAGCAAGGGAGCTTCAATGGTGGCTGCCCCAATCTTGTTTACAGCCTGTGAGACCTGAGAACTGAAGTAAACCCTAAAGAAAATGATCAAATACCTCTGATGTAATGTCCTAAAGGTGCCCAACAATGCCGCGAAGGTGCTCGGGAAGCCGGGGAGTGACAGGAGCTCGAAGGAGTCAGATATGGCTGCCGGGAAGGAGACCCAATGCAAGTAGGGAGTCGATGGGATGCTGAGAATGCCACGAACGAAGCTCAAGAGTCGGAAAGCAAAGCTCTGATACCAGTTGAAAGGGAGCGATGGATCGAAGGTTAAACTCGAGAGCTATGGCGAGAGAGCAAGAGCAAGAAAGGGAGAGACTAGAAATGGGAACTCCAACAGTCACAATGTGTGACCGGGCCTTCCTTTATTCAAACTATCACTAAAAGAATAAAGAATAAAGTGACGGTGACGAGCGCCCGCCACCTGCAGTGTGCAGTGGCGGTGATTGTCAATGTAGTAATACACGGGCGGCTAGGCAGAGGCGCCTTTACCCCCAACATCAAGCTCTTTATGTGCATCAGATTACTGCTGTCATTGCTGCCAGCCATGATTTTCAGCCCAAATGTGACCAAAAAACCAGCAAATGCAGGCCCAAACTGTCACCCAAGTGACCAAGGTACAAACAAGTACCAATCAGCAATAAATGACCACGCAAAAACACAGATTTCAGATCTGTAATTAAATTTTCAGAAGCACCATACGATGTGCTACAACATTATCCAACTGATCACAGCTATTCCAAGGGGATATGCATAACATTACATGAGGAATCCCGAAATTTCAGCTGCAATTTCTGTTGTACATTACCCACGGGCATAAAATTTGACACGAACGGTCAAAAGCCCCAAAATTTTGTGCTCAAAGCATCAAACACACATCTGCATTTCATCTGTCATGCATAGGACAGGCCAACTTTGCCAAAATAGAGCAATTTCAGCCAAAACCCCAAATTTTACCAAGTGTTGATGTCCAAATTGCGCGGAATTCAACCTGCATGTACATAAAATGCCCAAATGCTGCACAGATTTGGCCCAAACTGCAAAATCCCCAAATTTCACGGGTCCAATGTGCATCAATGTCAAGAAATTGGGTAAATTTCAGCCCAATTTGTGCATGTACATTAAAAGCCCCAAATGTCAGGGACAAAATGTCACAAATTCCTGCAATTTCTGAGACAAATATCATTGTTGCATCTTGCTCGCACCAAATCTGGACATATCCCCAAATTTTCCAAGTCCTTTTTCTGTCTTTCCAAAAGACGAGCTTTTGTGCTTTAGCCTCACGGAAGGCAAAACACTCCCTCTTATCATGTTGTTGGCTGTCGCACCAAATATAGTGCCTCTTAAAGCCTTCTCTCATGGGTCTTTGAGTTGATGATCATCCTTGTTCTTCAACTTTGATATCCAGCTTCTCTACTTTGGAACTAATTTCTGTAAGATTCAAATGAAGATCACGCATGCTTTTAATAAGTTCATCCACGACATCATTTTTAGAAGGAACAAAAGAAGAAAGACTTGGTTGATTAGACAAAGGAATAGGGGATTTTGAAGGTGGAACAAGCTCCATCAATGGAGTTGTTGAAGTTGGAGTAGAGCCCAATCTTAGTCGCATCTGCTCTCTTCGAGCAATCATGTTAACTGCATCAGTAACATCTGTCCATGCAGTCTTGACTCCTAATTCAGAGGTAGCATCTTTTAGGCGATTAGCAAGCTTTTCTTGCAGAATGGGATCTGCAACCTTAAGGAATAATTCAATCTTCTGACCTTCCATACTTTTTTGGTCTTTAGCATCAAGTTGTTCAAATTTACTTTCAAATTCATGGTATAGAGCTGTTGTAGGTAAACCTTTGTTGGGTTTTTCAATCCATTCAGTGAAACTTTTCTTTGTCATAAGGCCAGAGTCTTCTAAGAAGAATTCTTCGCGTACGGCTTTTTTGAATGCAGCCCAATCTGCATCTTGTTGGAAAAGACCATGGATTCTTTCTTGAAGACCATGCTCGGCTAGTCTAGTAAAATAACGACTCCATGCATGTTGCGGTACACCAAAGAAGAGCATTTTCTCAACATACAAATGAATGAAAACATAGACATTTTGACCATTAAATTGTTTTAATTCATGCCCAACTTCTTCTAGGGCCTTGATACCTGTGGAATCAATCTTCTCTTCTTCTTGCCTTTGTTGTTGTTGTTGTTGTAACATTTCGATTTGTTGTTGTTGAGTCTGCTGCAGTATGCGCACCAATCGTTGTAGAGTATCTCCTGAAGGATCCCCCATCTTGGAGTTCTCTTACACCGACCTTCACGTCCGGTTCACCAATGTCGTAGAGCGTAGGGTTGAAAGTCACCACAGGGGTTTGGCAATAGAATAATGTATGGACGTTCAAGAGCTTAGACTCCATAGATGGTAGGGATAAGAGAAGGGTTGAAGGTTTCAAGCCAAGTTCTTGAAGATAAGTGACAAGAGGGTGAAGGTAGATTCAAGGAGAGGAGTAGACAGAAGAGAAGGGGTTCGAAGAGATTGAAGATGTAGAATAATACTTCAAAAAAGAATTAGAAAATATAGAAGAATACCAACAGAGATTAAGCCTGTCAGTTTCTTTCAGCATTATGAGAAAATATAACTCTAATAGACAAAAACGTATATAAAATAATACCTTCCTCTATGCTGCTCAGATCGCTAATCTGATCCTTTCAATGGCTTCGAAAGGAAGTTAAATACCAGAACATTTGGCCAGAATCCTACCGGATCAGCTGCTGCCCGTCGCGTGCCTGATCCACGCCTACTCCAGTCGACTACTACTCCTGCTACCCACACATCACGTCTGTGGAGACGCCCGTCAGCTGGTCACCAATCCGCCACACTCTCCTCTCTAGAGCCTAGCCCTATCGCCTGTGACTAGTAGCACGATGCCTGCAGCTCACGCCTGTGACTCTCTTGCTCGCCTTTGAGCTGTCTTGTCACCACGCTGGTCTTCTGTCTTAGCCTGACGACCATCTACAACACCTTACGCTCTGATACCAGTTTGTAGGGACCGATTAGGCACAGAGATCGAGACAGACTGTCACTACACGCAATGAGAGATAGAGAGAGTGAGTGAGAGCAGAGTAAAGAGTGAGCACGTATGTAGGTACAATGACGAGTGTGTACCTTTAGGTTTTAGATAAATATATATGTGTAAGTACAAGTGCTAAGGGTGTGTTCACACCCGAGCACATTTAAAGGGCACGAGGCCTTTATTCCCAACAGGAAGTGCAAGCCAACTCAATTGGTTTGGAAAGGGGCTTGTAATCGATCCTAGGCAGCATTACTCGGGTCTTTTCTCAACAGTCGGCGAGCGAAGGATGGCACCCACAATCTTCATCAATTAGGCCACTGCTTGCAAGGCCTACCCTTTTGGTAGGTTTTGTGCTTCCATGTTTCACTAAGATCAATACAATCAACTGTACCAAGAAAAGGGGCACATAATGTCCAAAAGGCACCCACGTACAAAAGATAGTGACTTGGTGAACAGTTCCTTGGGTCACTGATACTATACTGATTTGTCTCCACGAGGAGCATCTCTTATGTCATTTTAGAGTTCAGACTTTGTCGAAACAAATGGTCTATAGGACTCTACCATAGATGGAACCTCACTGTCAATATTACTCAATGGTGTATTTGGAAGCCACACACAAACAGGCCAAAAATCATCAAGCTAACTCGAACTTAGTGACTCTTTTGGAGAGATGAACAAACAAAATCCATGGTGATCTAGAGAGAATGCAAATGAAACACAAGGCATCCCTAGGCAACTAGAACTCATACATAGTTTTTTGCTCATTCCCTTACTTACCTTGGATGTTATAGCACACACTATTCTATTCCGCAAACAGAATAAATGACGTAAAGAATATTAGAGCTAGAGTGCTCTTGCATAGTAGATGACACCAAATTAGCCCTCAAGGCGAGCACCCCCTTACATAATTTAAAGATGAGTCTTTATATGAACCACTTGTGACCTGCCCGTGTGATTAATGTAGCCATCACAGACCAGCACTCTTTTTGCTAATGATAACTCACATGCATGGCTCTTCAATGGACCAAATTCGCTCTAATTGATATGTCCTCAATTGCTCTCACCAACCTTGACCAACAAGGTTTGAATCTATCTCAATTATACTCAAACCAATATGTCTTCAAGCATGCATGGCTGCAAATCACTCAAACTTTGACCAACATCATGTTTAAAAATGCGTTCATGGTCTCTCACTACTACACACTGCAATCGATGAGAAATTTGCATGAATCTTGGTCCCAAACCAATCCAATGTTGGCCAACATTATATTTAAAAATGCATCCACAGTCTCTCACTCCAATATTGACCAACATCACATTTAAAAATGCATCCATGGTCTCTCATTGTTGTCACATTGCAATCAATGAGGAATTCACATAAATCGTAGTCCCAAATCAATCCAATCTTAAGCTTTGCCCCTAACCAATGCACCTTCAATCCACTATCAAGTAAACATGTCATCCATAAACCCTAATCTATAACATGCCTTTTCCCTAAGATTGGATATGGAATCTAATCTAATGCTTCCAATGATTGGAAATCAAACCTGCATGTGTAGAAAAAAAATTGGGCTTATTGTTTTCCCTGAATCTTCAAAAATTTGGCTACCTAAAACAAGGGAAAATTGGGGGTTTCGTTTGGAATGTCTTCAATATGAGATTCCACACCCAAAATAACTGATTTATTACAAACCCTAGCCATTAATTGACTATAAACAATAAACCCTTATACTAATCTGCCCGAGAGAGAGAGAGAGAGAGAGAGAGGAGCTTGCACAGCCCAAGAGAAAGAAAGCAGAAGAAAGAGATTAATTCCAAGTTGTCTAGCACCTTGGGATCACTGTAAAACACTCTCCTCTTGTTGTTTATTGTGAAATACCAACAAGCATGCATCTCCTCTTGCTACTACAGCTCTTCAAATACAAGAATAGAAGAGAGAGAGAGAGCGCTCACAAAATAGCGAAAATCAAGTTTTTAAATGAAGAATCAGCTGCCCCTTAATCAAATCATGTTTTTAACTAAGGGCCAATTAATGACTTGATCACTAATCATAAGTAAGCTGCTAACTGGACCATTGGACCAAAGTTAAGCTTAGGGCTTCCTTAATAAGTTAAGTTCCCTAAGTGAAATACTTGCTAAGTGAAACTTTCAATGTAACCCAATGCTAAGGTGCAAACTTTTCAGTTTCATGGAAGTTTCACATTGCACCTTATTCCTTTTGCCCTATCCCTGTACCCATAGTCTGTATGCTTGTCCACCACATGACCTAGTGTCAAATCTTTCACTTCTAGTGCAATGGTTACTGTGCCAAGAGCTAAGGATACCAACATTAGAACTCCTTCCTTTATTTGGGGAAAACAAATTTTCATGCTAGCTCAAGCGGAGAACTCAAATTGATCAGAATTTTGCTACCAGCACAATACTCACATTCTCTCTCAATAGAATTGCAAACTATACAAAGCCCCTGACACACTAGTTTTTTTACTACTTCACATTAGTATGGGGGAAACCCCCAATGGGATGAAAACTCACCATGAAGTACAAGCACAAAACTACAAACATAATCATCTACTGGCTGAGATAAGATCATGTGTCATAAGAACGACAAAAGGATTTGAGACTGTCAGGTTATGTGCTTGTATGTAACCAGTTCCTTAAAAAACGTTCCCCAAACATTTATAGGAATAAAATACAGATGCCTTACAAGCAAAGTGAGGATAGTGTTGTTTTGAGGTAAGGCTTCCTGCTCCTCTTTCAAACTTTCTTTCATTTCAGCTTCCAATTCCTTCCGCATTGCCAAGAGCAATGACCACTTCGTTTGCACTCGTAGCATCCACTGGAGAACAGTGCAAAAGGAACTCATGTGAAAGGGGCATGGAAGTTTAAATTGAATATAAGTGAAAGAAGGAACTGGGGTGCTCATGACAGACAAACTCTGATATCCCTACCCTGGGTAACGTCCCTGTTTTGGAACAATCAACTACCCTGCATAGAAGTGTCACCAAGGAGTGCACATGCAGATTGAAATGAACTGGCACATGCTTTGAAGTGCACTGAAACAACACACATGAATTCTGTAGCTGGATAAAAGCAAAGATCCCAAGGCATTAGATGAGTAAAGAAACCATGGCCCCAAAAACCAGCTTTATTGACCAGCTAATAAAATACCTCTATGGTACAGTATTTAGCATAACAGAATCCTCTGTGGCAAAGACAAAGCTCCAGATTGCATTTTCCCTATTGCTTCCTCACCCCAAGGCCCTTGACATAATATGCCACCCTACGCAATACTGTTGATAAGGAGCATAGTTGTGCAGATTCAGTAAAAAGCTCCAGGGTGAGGGTATTGAGCCTATCCGAGCCTCTAGCTTTGTCATCATTTCAACTTTCATGTAGACACAAATTTTGAGTGATTTTTTTCTATGCTATACATAGCAGGCTTCTGCTTTCCAATCCACTTAAAGGGGCTAAACTGTATTTAGTGCTTGCAGAGATATAATATTCCATACTCTGCTGTGAAAGGTCTGTTATGCCTCTCAATTATTACATCATAGTGATAGTCCACTTGAGGCCTGACTGTACACACTATTTGACAGAAAAGCAGAATGCATTTAGTAATGGCAAGAAGAGTTGCAAAATCTGGTACTGAGATTGCGTTGGTAGAACATGAACCCAAAGTTAACATTTATTTTCTGGCATATCTCTGGTGTAAGAACCCTATAGCCATAATTGCTCCAGGAGAACTTTCAAGGTGCTAGCAGATGAAGCAAAAACTGTTGGGGGAGAATCCATCTTGGGCAGAAACGTTTTTGTAGGCTATATTCCATTAAGTGGGATATGCATCATAACTAGTGGATAGAATAAATTGATAAAATTAGCTAGTGCCCTTGGTGGATTTGAGTAGGCTCAAGGTACCATGCTTTTTGTTCCATGGTCATACAATCTTGTGCGTGCGTGTGTGTGTGTGTGTGTGTGTGTGTGTGTGTGTGTGTGTGTGTGATGCTTATTGTAAATCTGAAAGTTTTGATACTGTGTGCAAAAGTTTTATTTAGGCATGCTAACTAAAATAGCTGTTACATCCTCTTTTGCAATGATGGGTACTCCCAACCCCCATCCTCTTTCTTGAGGTCCCCAAGATGGGTGTCATACCCATATGAGGGTCACAATGGATCCCTTCAGCTTAGAAATGCCACTCAATAAGGCTCTTTCCAATTACATGAAAAGGTCAGACTAAATAATTTGTCAACCTAGATAAAAGTAATTTTCGACTTTCTAGCGAGACATACATCACAATTAACCTGGTTAACTCAGTAGTACAATGTCACCCTTCATAGCACATAAACACAGGCTCCTCAAGATCCCTCAGATGATAACAGCTGTCGCAAACAGCTGACTGCCGTAACAAAGAAGTATTGTTCTAGGGTAAGTACTGATGTGCTACCTGCCTGTTCACTTGCAAAATTCAATATATCAAAGCAATGACAGCAAGGCAAAACAGCTATCTGTCATTCTGATCCAAGTGTAGGTAATGATACCCATCCAGTAGAAATGATACACTACCGACCTGTGCAAAACTGAAAGCTAACAGCCCTACATGTACATGGCAATGCCTTGGCAAATAAATTGATTCACTAGAGTGTGCTAGAACTGAAGTTAACAGGTAGTGCTTATGTGTATAACACATGCAAGATAGTACAACTGATAAGGACTCCAGGAGTGCACAGCTTAGGGTGGTTAAGTGAACTCATTTAAGGAATATAACTTTGACAGATCAAAACAGCTCTTAAAGATATAATTGATGGAGAAAAATAATAGCTTCTGACAAATTCAAGATGCTATCATCACTGCCTAATCTAGGTGCAATGACTTAGATTTTATTTACTTGTAGGGTTATATTTCTTGCTTATGCTTTGTCTGCATTTTTGCTAAAATCTGTCTGCAGTCATACTGAACTGTGTTTGATGCTTGGAATGATTCATTCAATGATTCTTTGCAGCCAAATCAGTCTGCACTGTCATAATGAACTTTGTGTTTGCTGTTTGAAACAATTAAGTTGTGCTGTTTAGAAAAGACTCGTGCCTATTTCCAGCATTAGTTATTATGAAATAATTTTCCTAAAAGCCCCGAGCATAGACTATCCTACTTTCAAAACAAAAGCTCTATTCATTTGCCTCAGGAAGTAGTTACACACCATACAACAAAGTGATTACCATGGGAAAGGAGAAAGAACAACATAAAGCACACCTTCATGGCCTTTGTTACTTCCTTGCCTTGAGTGAGAATAAGAATGCAAGATAGGATCATCCACAAAATACTTCAATAGAAAGTCGAGTAAAGCCTGATGAACATATAAAGGGAAGGTTAGGTTTAGCCGTAGCATAATTTTAGGGGGAGAGATCGAGAGAGTTGTATTAACATCTACAAAAGGCCAAATCAGCCTATGATACAAAAGTAGATACATCTGAAGTTCAGAAAACTGTCAAATGCACGCACGTGTGCACACATACACAACCGCATGCATGTGCATGTGTATGTGTGTGTGCACGTACACAACCACATGCATATGCACATCTGTGTGCAAGCATGTGTACTACATAGATGCACATAAGAGAGCATCTTTCTGCTAGAGGTAAGGTGTATGAGCCTTGGCACATGAATTTCTTTGCAGCATGGAAGGAACAGCCTTCACACGTGTGTGGACAAGTATGCATGAAAACCTTGTTAACATTCATCCTCTTTTGGACTGTTCAAAAAGAATAAGTGAACATACCAGTGATTCCTCTAAGACAGACATGTAGCCAAATGAAACTCGGATTGCTCCAGTTGGCTTGCCACCAATAATGTCATGGTCATCCCAACACACATGGCCAGCCTAGATGGCAGTATTGAGAACAGGTGAAGCTAGAAGCAAGTACCATGAAGCTTAAGAACTAATTGTAAGAGCATGCCACATACCTCGTGGTTGGCTTGTATCTCTGTCTCTGACAATCCTACATACTTTGAGCAAGCCCCAGGATTACAGAAGCAGCCAGTCTGCAGTGGTTGCAGGAAATAATATGGAAACACCAATGTTGTCACTAAATGATGTTTATGAACTCAGTAGATTCATAAGATGCCAATGAAAGTTCCTAGCTAGAAAATCTAACCAAGTTGACATGTCAACATACTGTCATTAGCATCTTATCACTTACCCTGAGATGAATTCCATTTAGTGATGCTAGTTTCTCTACTTCTTTGTAGCCAATCCAGGTTCCATCAGAGCGTTTCAAATTGAATGTCACAACTGCACCTTGCTTGCAATCTTGTCCCCAATAATCCTGCAAAAGAGTTATCTTTGTTAAGAGAAGCCAAACTATTCACTAAAGATCATCTGTATCAATGACGCTGTTGATAACAAACTAACCTTGCCAAGAAGTGAACTGGAGGGAGAGAAAGAGGAGAGAGAAGACTGCAGAAGAGAGAGAAAGAGAGTGACAAGAAGTGAGAAAGACAAGAATTACGAAAAAAAAAAAAAGACAGAAAGACAGGAAAGAAGAAAAGAGATGGCTGGAAGCCATGAAAGGACAGGATGAGATAGAGAGAGAAGGACAAAGTTGTATTATTGTGTGAAAAAAACTGATTACCTGTACATGTGTCCTTTGCCCTTTTATATACCCCTAATTCAGTTCTTTACAAGGCTCAACACATATCCATAAGAACATATTGCGGTTTGTTTCATTGATGAACACAATACAAATGCATTAAGGGTTTCTTTGGTGCATGAGTCACGACATACATGCATTCAACAACTCACCAACTTTGCCATTGCATAAAGCTAAACATTCCTTTGTGCAAAAAATGTGGAAACCAGCAGAAGCCTAATTTTGTGCGACACCATTGCTAGGTAGTGTGTCATGTCTCATCCACTACTAAAAAGGAAGCAACAGTTCAGTTCCCTCCATGAGCTAACTCTTGTTGCTTGCATTTGTGTCAGTTATGGGGCTGTCTCAGAGCTGAATATGCCACTGCATGTCAGGTTAGAAGCCATCAAACTTAGCAGCAGCAAATGTTTCCTCCTTTTGCTTTAACAATGCCAATGGTTGATATTTTAGTCTCAATGAGACACCTTTAACTATTCTAGCACACATTCCTTCTTTGTATTAAATGGAATCACCTAGACCATATGCTGTCTTTTTTTTTTGGTTAACACATGCTTATATAAGCCACTTGCATAGACTTCTTTAAATCAAACTCCTGCCAAGTTAGACTTAACAAACAATTTACCTGTGAATCATGTCTTCCATACAATATGCAAACGTTTTTCCCATTTTTATGTCTTAGTTCTGCTAACTTTGAGGCTGTAAACTTGGCCAAGCATCCAACATGCCTGTCATAGATTGAGCAGATTGAATCATCCAATTGGATTATGGCATTTGCTCATGACTCATCAGATAGTATAGAACACAAATAAAGAGGATAAAACAACTGCTGAAATATCAAACATGCATAATGTACGTTGGAAAAAGAACATGAAAGCTTGATGTTTATATCCTTATATATATACATTCATATTTGTCAATAATGTAAGAAATGTCAAAAATAATAAGAGTTGCTACATATCCCTTCAAAGCTAAGAACCGTTGACCCATGTGTTGTTTCCCTACAAGTGCTTTACTGCCCCAATTCAATTTCTCAATACCTCTAAGCCAGTTCTTGTAACCTTTATTCAAAGCCAGTTCATCTCTTCCAGCCACTAGACCACTCACGTGGTCACACGGAAAACGCACGGGAGTTCGTGAAAGTTGCTCGCTGCAGGGACGCTTTGTGAGATGGGAGCAAAGAATGTTGAAGAGTACTCAACGCAAGATAATTACCCAGAAGAAGAAGTTAAGATAAAAGGCGTATGTGAAAACATACTCGTTGATTAAAGATATGGTCAAGATACATGTTCAAAAGACTCTTGATCAAGGGGAGTTAAAGGATAGGATCAAAAGACATATAAAGAGCTTGAGATGAATCTTGTGATGACAAATTGTTCATTGATATGATGCCGCTCACCGGAATGATTTCCTCCTCTTCCCTATGAATTCTCTCTCAACTTCTGTCGTCAACAAGAGACAAGTAGCAAAGACAATGAGACAATTGTAGAGAAATTTGCCATCTCTCTTTAAAGCAAGCAAATGATCGTCGAGGTCGTAATCTCGATCTGAGAGAGAGAAGAAATGAAGGTGGAATGTGAGGACATGATGGAGAGATCTTCAAGGAGGGCAAAGAGCTCAAAGCTCATACTCAATAGCCACTCCCATAGAACTTGATGGAGAGATCTTCGAGGAGAGTGAGGAGCTCAAAGCTCTTACAGCCACCCCCATGTGAGGACTTGATGGAGAGATCTTCAAGGAGGGCAAGGAGCTCAAAGCTCTTACTCAATAGCCACCCCCATGTGAGGACTTGATGAAGAGATCTTCGAGGAGGGCAAAGCAATGCTCTTCTAGTGCCTCCCTTTTATAGTTTTTCTCTTCTACTCTCACGTTGGGTTTTTTGCTTTTGGCCTCTCAAAAAAACGTAAGGCTTTTTTAATACGTCCGGCTTTTAGAACGTTAAGGCTAAACTTTCTAAAGCTTAAGCTTTAATGGATAACCTTTAAAAGTTAAAACGCTTGATATGCCGCCCTTTTCGCCTACGTCATCAAAGTCACCATCTTGC
This sequence comes from Lygodium microphyllum, assembly GCF_053477565.2. Lineage (NCBI taxonomy): Eukaryota > Viridiplantae > Streptophyta > Polypodiopsida > Schizaeales > Lygodiaceae > Lygodium > Lygodium microphyllum. The sequence goes on from NC_141139.1 coordinate 174,804,666, forward strand.
TCGTCAACTTCGTCGTCATCCTGTCTGTCAGGCCGCCATAATTAATGCCAACGCCACTGCTTTGTTTAAAAAAAACGAATTTCTTCGTCATCTGCGCAATTCAGTAGTAGCCGAACTGCTTACTTTTTGGATCAACAATATCCCATCACTTTGCGTATGCTGCCATCATCTGTGTTATCAAAACAATCCAAATCGTAAAACGCCGCCAACTTTGCTTCGTCAACTATTACCACGGGCCGCCCTTAAAGCATCGAAGCCACATCTGCGCCCGTGATTAATAGGGCCGTATCATGCCACAAGCCAGCCCATTGGCAATGAGATGATTGGCAGCCTCAGTATAATGATACATAGACTGAGGGATCCTTGCATAGGTTGTAGGAGAGCTGCTTGCCTCCAATAACAGGTTTGGTCCCACATCCAACTGCCAAATTAAAGTTGTAAGGGCCACCATCAAATCCACAACAAGCCCTTAATGTGAACCTAAATCCATCTAGACGGGCATTCACAAACAGATTGTACTTTAGTTGGTAGCCATCCACCAGTACAAATGATGCATTCGTAAGTTCTGACTTCAGTTTGCTTACTGTGACTTCCAACATCTTATGTAATATTGAGCAACCCTGTTGTATGGCATCGCACAGTCATGGCTATCAAGGTCTGAGAGCTTGTGGGGAAGCCTTGTAAGAACATAGGCCAAGCATCCCAGTGGACCTGTTGAAATGATCAGAAAGTTTCTAGCCCCTTCCTGATATAATGCTTGAATATTGCTGCTGAACTCCTTGAGCTCTCCTGGTATATAAGCTTTCACTAGCTTGGTTGGGAGATTTCGGAAGTATCCAGATGTAAGGTCATTCTGACCTATGTCCAAAACATACAATGCCTTCTCGAAGTAGTCAGGTCTAGGAAGCAAGCTGGCAAATTGCTTTTGGGACTGATACACTAAGCTCCTCTGTTTAAACTCCTTGAACTACCTAACCTGCACACCCAAATAGAAGGGGCTGAAACCCAATTGCTGGGGTGTAGTGTTCTCTGCAAGAATAGTCGAGTCAGCCGTGGCGAAGTTGGCCCATCTTGAAATCTGATCCCACAGATTGCAAATATGCATTTAAATAATGCAATCCCAACTCCTGAGCTATGAAATCAATAACAAGGCAGCCATCGCAGTAGCGGCCCGAGGGTTTGTGGAAGAAGGTGATGCTGTTGGGAGGGGGATGGGGTCCGAATGCCGCAACAAGGCCACCTGTATTAGAGTTGGAGTCCCCAAAATTGAACGAGGCAAGAAACTTGCCATGGCACCGTGCCGAATTCCCTGCATATAAATTACAAGTCTACGAGGCCCTGACACTAGCTCTCTCCCGTACATAGATGATGATGGGACTGTGTGTCTGTTCTTATTTTTGTACTCTGATCTTGCACGCTCCATCCGCATCATGCATGATTGTCTGCTTCTTTCCACAAATCATTTCTTCTCCACACAAGTCTATGCTTGGCAAGCAACCCTGGAGAACAAACTCCCATAGTCACTAGCCAATAGCCACCAAAATTGATGATCATTACTTCAGGCTCCTCCACTTAGCACCAAAGCACTTTGATGTTTCAAATGTCCCTTTATCCCAATCTTGAATTTCCTCCATCCTTCTTCTCTTGCATGGTGTACTCATCCTTGGAATCTTCAAAATGGACATTGTCTTCATATGAACCTGTGGTCGTCAATCCGTCACGGGCCGTCGACTTGTCATCAGTCCGTCAACTGCCTACGTCTCCCATCCGACGCCCGTGCGATGTTGACTGGTTGCCCGCTCTTCAACAGTCCCCAAACTGTTACACCCGTCGCATGTAACACTCCTGCGTGTTGACTGCAAGAGTCACCTTGGTCTCCACTGTCTGCGTGTAACCTGAATCTGACAGCTGTCACTGCCCTGTCGAGCTTTCAGCTGGCAACTATTGCCTGTGGCCTACAAGAACCATTGTAGCTCTGATACCAGTTTGTAGAGTTGAAGCGGAAGCAAATAGAGAAAGAGAGCTGAGAGCAGGCGCATTAATCGAGGACCTCAATGACCCAGAACTGAACAGTATTGAACAGTGAGATAGAGTGAGAGTGAGTCGACTGATAGGTGTGTACCAGTGTGGTACACACAAAGAATAAAAGAATATATTTATACTCAGGGTACGGTACACTTACACCCGCTAGGGTGAGTTCACATGTGTGAAGTAATATATACACAAGATAGCACATAAAGGGCCTTTACACCCAACAACGCCTTGGGGTAAAATAAAAATCCATATCCAAGGCTTATTTCTCATGCCTCAGTTTTGGGCCTAAGAGGGATATTGAGCTAAAAATGCATTAGCCTGACTTAAACAGCCGCAAAACACACTTGATTGATGAATAAACCTTCTTATTTTAAAAAGAAATGCGGTCCTAGAGAGTTATTGTGTCCCACATGCAAAATCCTCACTTGGGTGTCCCAAACTTTCTACAAATAGGTATGCAGCACACCACTCTCCCTCAATCTCATTTTTGCAAGTTTCAAGAGCTACATCTCTACTGCCACACCCCGTTCGCTAAGTAAATCGCAGTCAGAGCCTTCAATCGCAATCTGCTATCACCTAGCGCCTGTTTCTAGCCTCTATACCTATCGTCTACCTCCTAGAACTATCGCCATCATCAAGAAATTTGTGTTTGCTGCTGCCATGGCCAGTCGCCATCGGTAGGAGCTGTCACCATCATCATCCTACTTGAGTTTGCAGTCAATCTTTCTCCTCCAACTGTCGTCATCAGCACCTGCACTATCACCATCGGTTTCCACCTGTTACCCAGCACAGTCAACTTGTGTTTACCTCTTCTGCACAGTCGCCAGTTTTTCCCTTTCAAGTACCTACGTTTTTAGTCTTTCTCTCTCCTACACTACTGTCTACATCAGATCCAACCTTGGCTGTGTTTGTTTGTGTTCGATACTTGGAGGCTACGTTTGGTACAATTCGGGATCCATTTGGAGTACGACACACTCTACAGCTCATAACCTCTTCCTTGGTCCCAAAGATACGAGAGTTCAAGGTTCAGTATTCACTACATAGTGTGTTTGCTGCATGAGCACTACATATCCATTATTCATTCACTTTATTATTCATTGTGTTCACTATCTTTGAGTTACCCTAACCCTAACCCGAACTATGTTGTGTTTATCAATCTATGCTTTGTAATACGATTGGTTTTGTGTTTTTGTGTTTAGAGCATTTCTTCACAACCCAACCTCCAGTAAGGCTATATAAACATGGCCAAGGGTCACTCTCAATAGATGAGAGAGAGTGTATCAATTGTCGTTTCATGAGCAACTAAATAAGTAAGATCTTATACTTTGTGAGCTCTCATTCTCCCTCTCTTGCACATCTTTCCATTTTGCAACTCTGATATTCAAACACAAGGGACCCTCAAAGTGTTGAAGACATGCCTTGAAGAGACTACAGTGACAACAGTTTGAGTGTTCCTTCAGTTTTAAAAAAACATCATATTCAGTGTGTTCCATCAATGGAGACAACTTTCATGGCTGTCTAGACAGAGCAACAACTGATTTCTTCCATTTTCTTGCGATGGAAGTCTGAATTTTGTCTCTAATTAGCATTCTCTCTCATTCTCCAACCATTTCCCAGCTTTGCTCTGAAGATCTTAGCATTCTAATCCTTGGAGACTAAGAAATTGTATTTTTCTCTACAACAAACCCTAAATTATAGCAAAAATTAGGGTATTGACAGCAACCTTTGAAAGTGTGCCAAGAGATTCAAGCTTGAAGACTTGAATCCTCACGGCTGAGAATTAATACTCAACAAGATATAAGTGAAAGACCAAGCAACATTCAAATTTGGGGCAAATTTCATTTCCCAAAGAGTTGGTAAAGACCAATTGACCAAGCAAAACAAGGGGCAAATCAATTTGAAGACTTGCTGGCGTTTTTGACAGCAAGGGGCTTTTGGATTGCAAAGGGGACTGAAGGAATACCATTCTATTCAAATTCAATTGCAATTAAAGATAAAGAAATACTGAAAGGAGTGCCACTTTTGGGGCCAACAGAATGTCCAATGTCCAAGATTGATTGGTAAATGTTTGTGTTTCAGCATTTCATTAATTATTGCTTGCTGTGATTAAGTTATAATAAGGTTATTACCACCCCTCCATGGAAGAAAGGCTGGTTTCAATATCACTAAGATCGTCCCCTCTGATAGAGATGGGGGGTACAAGGGAACCATTGGAGGAGAGGGTGGGGGATGGAAACGAACTTGTGGAGTAGATGGTGCACGAGCAAGAACAAGTGCAACAATAGACAACTACCTTAGAGGACCCTATATAAGAGAAGGGAAATGGAAATTGTAGAGCTCGCTCTCCTATCAACCTATTATTAAAACAGCTCCACAATAAGAATCCTCAATAAACACGGCCTGCTAGGTGAAGACAACCTAGGTACCAAGTCTAGTAAGGCCATAAACTAAGAGGAGTGAAAAGCCCAAGTCCAGAACATGTAGGACTTTCAAAATGGAGCTTGAGGAACAGTTTGGCAATAACGGCAAAGTGCCAACACCACTAATAGGCATCAAACAAATGTCACCAATAGTGACAAGACCCTCAAATGGACAAAGATCATGTAGCAAATCTGCTCTTGGAGTCATAAGACTTCAAAAATCTCCTCTTAGAGTCATAAGACTTGAAGTACCACTATCAATAAGCCAATGTCTCTCAAAAGACAAAACATCCACTGAAGAAGGCTCCTCTAGCACAGGGATGTGGAGGAACACAAACTCATGGTTAAGAGCTAGTGTAGAAGTAGAGGAAGACTCGGATGATTTAGCTCCATTTCGGGTACTTCTTCCAACATTTAGCCTCTAGATGTGTCCCCTTCCCATGGTGTGGACATCTAGCCTTCTCTAAATCTATATCAGAGCCTGAAGCATGCTCTTATGTCTCCTTCTTGGGCTTGGGCTTTGTTTTCTCCTTCTTCTTCCTCCCTACTCCCATACCTGCAGTAAATGCTTTCATGGAGTTGGATCCTCTGGCTACCTCTTTGAGATGCCCGTCATGCTCCAAGACAAGCGGGGCAAGCTCCTCCCATAGAAGAGTCTCTCAGTCCTCAATGTAAGAAGGCTGGTGTAGGAGACATCAAACTTTAGAAGTTTGTGACTGAATATATAAACATGACCTCCCATTTGCTGCTCAAATGTCATTGGCTGGCAATGTTGCTATGCACAATTATCACAACAAGCAGAAGGATATATCATTATCATCTCCAACATAATTACAACAAGTTGACATGGATGTCAATAATGAACAAGATTAGAAGGGCTTACATAGCAATATTGGAGAGACCAATCTTATTGACAACAGAAAATCCAGAACGCAGAGCAGCGATGCTCAAAAATGCAACTGTCCCATCTTCAAACCACTGCTCAATCTTCTCTCTCCTCTTTACAAAGTCTCTGTCTGCAATCGTTGTTTCTACAGTACCTAGGACATCAATGCAAATAATATATTTTCTGGAGGTAAAAAACCCAAGACAAATCAGATATGATAGCTTATGTGCAAAAACCATGGCAACAGCAGAAAGATCTAGTGACGGAATATTAACTTCAAACAAGCACACATTCTGTTGATGACAAACTATTCATATGAAGAATGCTTAGTTTACAAAATACAACATTATCATTGCACAAACTTGGCTGGCCAGACGCCCAAGAACAAAGAAAAAGAATCAACCATGAAGAGCTTAGAAAAGCAAGAGAGGACTATATTGCCCAGTTCAGACACTGATTACCAAAAGTCTGTCAACCTCCTACAGCCACACATAATAAGTAGATCAAATACAGAGTGCAGCAGTAACATAAAGTCTTTTATAGGCAGACTATTCCATTTGGTACTGAGCCATGGACCATAATCCATCAGTTAAGTAGAGTTAAATTGAGGTTTACAGCCTGCTTTGAAGGCAGAGCTGCAGAAGGCAGGAACTCTAACACACAAGTTTTTCCATTTTTCCACTTTCATGTACACTCATGTTAGGAATGACAGCAACTAGGACACTATTAACTCTTAGAGATTCTTAGCAGTCATCGTGACTCGTGTCAAAAATCAAAAAGTAGTATAAGCTCCTTAACTTACCAACTAGCAAAATATGATTATCAATTAATGATTGCTCTAAACTGAACAATTAAAAAAGAGGGTCTGCTTCAACTTATGTGGATCTACTTAGTTCAGTCTCATACCCCCTCCAAAGTATCTTTTCTGCAACTTCCTGGCTGAATCTGTTCACAACCAAGTGCAAAAGTGTTAAATCATAACTAGACACTTGGTGCCCTCAATAAACATTTTTACAAAAAATTATTGCAGCCACCATATAATTACCATTACGCATAATCAGGGCCCCCAATCCTGTTGGGTATCCAAAAATCTGCCCAAATCAAGACCAAAAATATCAGAAGACTGTGATAGCATTGACCACACCCCGAAAACAGAATATCTGGAAAAATGTTTACTTTATAAAAAGAAATGGCCACAAAATCTGCTGGGTACTTTGAAAGATCAATTGGTGACGTTCCACAGCCCTTTGCTGCATCAATGAGAACCATCCACTGGCCCCTACACAACATAAAGCAAAAGAAAAATTTAGTAAAGCTTGGAACAATGGCTGAACCTATCACAAGATTGCAAATTGCTATCCATACTATTCTCGTGAAAAAATCTGTAAAATATTAGCATCATACAGCTGATTGGAACAAAAAAGGTAGAAACAAGAAATTTGAAGATGGTAAAGTTTGGAACAAAGGCTGAACCTATCACAAGATTGCAAATTGCTATCCATATTATTCTCATGAAAAAATCAGTAAAATATATTGGAACAAAAATGGTAGAAGTGATGTATGATGGTTGGAACAACAAAGGTAGAAACAAGAAATTTGAAGATGGTATCTGCATTTGGACTCACTTATAGCCCTCAACATGTCTGCCAGATTGGATGACATTCACTAAATTGAGGTCAAACTTAGCCCCAGAAAAGTTGCATTCTGAAGGAAACGAGAACAAATGGCAGATTGCTCCTGCTGTAAGAGACAACACCTAAAATCATTAGCTCGATTGACCATACTGCAATCAGGAGACAAAATAATGCATCCTCCAGGACTTTTGCAAATAAATGACTTGAGAATGTTCACCTTCCTTTTGTCCAATGGTGGAAACATGAACATCACGCTTTTGAGGACTCCTCAGATGAACAGTTACATGCTGTTTTTCAAAATCCTTGAAATCTGCTGCATGGACTGTACTTCCAGCAGCAAGGGCATATCTTTGTTTGAAAAACTGTAGTAAGGGAATTTTCTGCAGAAGCCTGAACCCACACAATATTACTATCTTACAATATTACGAAGGATACTCTCGAATTCCAAGCACACTGTTATGGTTCTCCAAACTGTAGAGGTAAGCACTCTCAGCATTCCAAGGAAAATACTCTCCAACTAGCTTGAGTGCTGCAGTTGCCCCTGAAGTAAACACACAACTATACTCTCCAGCAGAAGCATTGAAAAAATTCAATACCTGCAATTCATCACTATCACATTTTCAATCCAAAGCCAATAGCAACGAAGCAACTCCACCTGCTTTCTGAATTGCTAATGTTGACTTTAGTTCTTGATGTTTTAAGTCTGCACACCTCGACAGAACCCAATTGCAACCACCCACAACAAACCTAAGACAAGCTCACTTGCAGCACACAGAATCATGGATTCAACCAATCTGATATCACTTACATGTTATGAGTAAAAGTGTTAGCTTTTGTATGGGCTCTAGGTATTTCTACTTCATTTACATTGATGACTTGACAACCTCTACTCTGCACACTTTGTTAAGCTAAAAAAGATGCATTACACATTAAATCTTCATAAGCTCACTACAACAGCCCCAAAACTCAAATATTACCCGAATTATGTGTCCCATAACCAAACACCCAAACTTTGGGAGGATCCACATCTTTAAATAGGAGGCTGCCTGGCGACTCGGTTCATCCCTCTCCTATAGGTTCTAGTCATTAGTTCATGCCATCCACTGGCTGTCCGGCTGATGGCGATGTTGAGCTAAAAATGCATTAGCTTTACTTAAACAGTCCCCCAAAACATGCTTAATTAATGAAGAAACATTGTTTATTTAAAAGAAACGAGATCCTAGAGAGTTTCTATGTCCCATAAGCACAAACCCACTTGGGAGGCCCAAACTTTCTATAAATACGTATGCTGCCCTCCATTCAGTCCTCAATCTCGTTTTTTGCAGATTTCAAGTGTTTCAGCTTGCTGCCCACACCCCGTTTGCGGAGGACATCTCAGCCAAAGCTGTCCATTGCTATCTCCATCAGTTGGCGCCTAATTTCCAGCCCTCTTCACACAGTTTGGAGCTGATTCCAGCCAGGCGACAGCTGTTCCTGTGTAGACCTGCTGCCATACATCCCGCCACATCATCACAGTCCCACAATCTGCGTTTCTAGTCTTTCTTTCACTTCCTGCCTGCATTTTCAGTCTTTCTCTCTCCTGCAAGCTATCCTGCCTGCATTTTTAGCCTCTCTCTCTGCCGCAATCTGCGTTTTAAGTCTCTCTCTCTCTCCTACAGGCTGTCCTACCTGCATTTTTAGTCTCTCTCTCTCCTCACTGCTATTTGCATTAGATCTAGCTTCTCACTGTTGCGTTTGCTAGTGTTCGACATCCGAAGGCTACCTTGCTGCGATTAAGGATCCGTTCAGAGTACGATACACTCTCCAACTCATTACCCTTGCCCTGATCCTCGAGATACAGGAGTTCGAGGTACAGTATTCATTCACTACATAGTGTGTTTGCTGCATGAGCATCGTATATTCAATAGTCATATCACTTCATTCATTCACTGTGTTCATTGTCTCTGAGTTACCCTAACCCTAACTATGTTCTTTTATCAGTCTGTGCTTTGTCGTACGATTTCTGTTAATGTTTCTGTGTTACGGTATTTCTTTACATGGTATCAGAGCCTGGTACTCTCTGAGAAACCTAGGCCTTTGATCTCAAAGCTCTACACAAGAAGCAAGAACAACAGTAGGTTCAAATGACTTCGAACACAACAACAGCGATTCAGTCTCTAAAACCAACTATGCTGAGAACCTAGCAAGAGTAGGCCGATCAGCTTGCTCCACAAAGTTCCAACATGGTGGAAGACACTTCTGATTACATGGAAGAAAAGCTAGGCAAGCTGACCTCTGAAGAATATAAACTGATCATAGCTTATAGATGAAAGAAGATTGAGGAGCTCGATCGAAGGATTGCCCTTCAAGAAAAGCTTCTAAATGAAAGTATGCATGAATTTTTCTCTTCAGATGTTGCACATAAATCTGAAGATGTTGCAGGGCCGTCGAGACCTCCAAAAGGAATGGGGCCCCCTCTTGGAGAACAAGACCCAGAGTATATTCCTTTCTTTCATCCTCTTCCGTCCACTCCAGTGCAAGGTACTTTAGATTTGTTCCTTCTTCTTTTACCTCTTCTCCTTTGCAATATTCTAGTAGAGTTCATGTGGAAGAAAGAGTGGATCCAATCTGTTGACTATGAAAAAGGTTCTCTTGAGGACCAATTCTTGTATGTTAACACACGTCATGGAGATTATAAGAAAAAGCCAAGTACCTCTTCTTCTAACCTTCCTTCTTTTCTATCTACTTCACAAAATCAGAATGAATTTGGTGTTCCTTTTTCTTCATTGCATGGTGCATCATCATCTTCACATTTTCATTTCCAATCATTAAATGATAAAAATGAACAAAATGCATCTGCATCTCACATACCACATTTTCAAAATCCACCCATCCCACCACATTCTATCGCTGATTCTCCACTTCCATTCACACCATTTACATTTCCATTTCAAATACCTCATGTCGCAGCACACATCACACCAGGAGGTTATGGAAACATAAGCACATCCTTTAGGACCTCATCCTTCCCTTAGCTGGGTGGTGTTCCACTACTTCACACACATTTTCACGATCATTGCAGCCTAGGTATCCCCCCCAGTCTCTCCCAAGTGTGGATAAGTTGACTCCACAATTTGCCTCCATGGGTTTACCTAGTGGACCTTCTGGTCATACTGCAATGCCCCAGTCTCACTTTGGACAGGGCTTCTATATCCTAGTGCCACTGGCACCTTATGGAAGCATTCATGTTCAAGTGCCTCCGCCTCAATCAGCACTCATTGGACACTCACAGTCTACTTCTGCCTACCCACCTCTACCCCCTCCTCCTACCTATTAGACATATCCACCTCCACCATCTTATCCTCCGCATCCATCTTACCCCACCTACCCGACATCTCATGGTTCTAACTCATCTTCTGCCAAGCATGCATTTAATGACAAGACTCGTTTTAACGGATCAAACTTTACCACTTGGTTAAACTTGATACAGCATATCCTTGACTCCCAAAACCTATGGGATCTTGTATAGGGGTTGAAACCCCAACCTAATCCCACACTTGTCCCATACGAGGTTATCCACTCATGGAAGGCTAGGAATGCCTCTGCTATTGTCAAGTTAATGCAGGGCTTATTGCCTGAGTCTCATTCTCAGCTTCAACATTTTGACTTAGCATCTGAGCAATGGGTACACTTGACTGACCGCTATGCAGCTCGGGATAGGGCCTATCATATCAATCTTGACCATGAGCTTCAGCTTTTCAAAATCACTGACCGGGATGACTTGAAAGTCAAGTTAGCTGAGTATCGGCGTCTTTTCATTGAATTCTCCACTACGGGGACTCCCAAAGTCCTTTGACGATCACATCACATTGTTCCTAAATAAACTCCCCATGAAATATTTCAATTTTGTGAAAGGTATAGTTTCAAAACCTACCATACCTACATTCTATGAATTTGAGTGTCAGTTGTTGCATTACACACGGTTGTTCGATCAATTTCATATGAATGCTCGGGTGTGAATACACCCTTAGCACTTATACTTTCATATATATATCTATCTAAAAACCTAAAGTTGTACACTCGTCATTGTACCCACAAATCGTGCTCACTCTTACTCTCAGTCTCTCTCCCCATGCTAACAGCCACTAACTGTCTCGATTTTCATGCTCCCAAACACTACAAACCGGTATCAGAGCATACGGTGCAGACGATCGTCAAGGTGCAGACAACTGGAGCTCATGTCGAGCAAGGAAACGATTGGAGTTCCTGACCAAACTGAGTTGAGTTCCGCAAACTGCTGACTAGCGTGATCAGCATGGTCTAGCGGGCGTGCAGTAGGTGCAACGACCAGCGAGGAGCCGCGCTGGCGGGCTTCAATGGTCTGAGCGTGACGGCGGGAGTTAGGTAGCAGCGGGCGTGACTGCAGGAAGGTACGAGCACTTCACGTCCAGTAGCAACTCGCCAATCCCTATGCGCAATGCAACCAGCACAAGCGGCAGTTTGGCAAGCGCCACGTCGCCTGACAGGTCACAGACCTGAACGGCCGTTGACCCACCGTTTTTTTTCAAAAATATTTGAGATTATTTTTGCCTACTCTCTTCCAAGTGTTCAGACACACAAGCACAGTGTACAAATTTGTGTAGATTTAGGCCAAGAAAATTGGGGCTTTTCCAGGTTGAGTGCTACTCATGCAAAATTGAGGTATCTATGTTAGAAATTGCAGACTTTGTGCGCATTTGAATTGGGGATTTCACCAAATTTACTAAAATTTTACTCATCCAAGTGAAATTTCTCAACATTGTACCCATAAAATTTGGGGCTTTTGCTGTATTGGTGAAATTTTGTTCAGCTCAATCAGATTGGCTGACATTGGTGCACAATTGGACCTGAGAAATTTGGGGCTTTTGCAAATTTTTATGAAATTTTGCTAAATTTTCCCATTTTATGCTTTCGGGGAACATGTATTAATGCAAGTGGAACAATTGGTCAATGAAATTTGGGGGTTTTGCTGAAATTGCTCTATTTTGGCAAAATTGGTATATTCTATGCATGTCACAGATAGTTTAGATGTGTGGTTAATGCTTTGAGCACAAAAAATTTTGGGGCTTTTGACTGTGCGTGTCAAATTTTATGCCCTTGGGTACATGCACAACAGAAATCGCAGCTAACATTTGGGACTTCTCATGTAATGTGATGCATTTGCCCTTGCAACAACTGTAATCAGTTGTGGAATGTTGTAGCACATGGTTTGGTGCTTCTGAAAATTTACTTACAGATCTGAAATTTCTGCTTCTACATGGTCATTTATTGCTGGTTGATACTTGTTTGTACCTTGGTCACTTGTGTGACAGTTTGGGCCTGCATTTGCTGAATTTTTTGTCACATTGGTCTAAAAATCATGGCTGACAGCAGTAATCTCATGCACATAAACAAGCTTGAAGCAGCATATAACTTTGCAGTTTGGCAAAAACAGTGCTACAATATCCTATTGCAAAAGAATCAGGCAAAGCCGATTAAGACAAAAGGGGCAAAACCCGCAGATATGGAACAAGACGATTGGGATGAGTTATATGAGCTTGCATGCTCAACCATTGAGCTATCGATTTCTGATGCCTTGTTGTTTAACATTGAAGGTTTGGATTCTGCATATGCTATTTGGACTCGACTAGAAGAACTGTATGCCCAAAAGAGTGCTGCAAGCAAAGTGTATTGGCTGAAAAAGCTTATGGATTTGCGTATGAAAGAGGGTACTGTCACGAGGACGTGAAATTTTGATGCTTTGCTTATGTTTAATTGACATTTGATTAAAGAATTAATCAAATGTGCAATTAAAAGATGCACATGTATTGTACATGTGAGGTACAAGCTACTTTTTCACAGTTGAAGGCAAAAGGACCCTGTGAAAAAGATGAGTGTCAAAGGCAAAAGTTGTAACAAGTTACATTTGTTAGATTCTAGGTGAATTTTGGTGTCAGTTTGCCCCTAGGACCATTAATTGGCATTAAGTGTCAGTGGTGACACTAGGGACTAGGCATTAATTAATGAATTAATGCTTGTCCAAGGGTTAATTAATGCATGGGACCACTTTGGGTTGCAAATGGCCTAGCCAATTAATTTTTGAATGGGCAAGGTCAATTTTCTGAGCATGGATTAAGAGTTAAATTAATTTTCAAAATTAATTAATTCTGAAAATTAATTAAATGGCTGGAAATTGCTGAAAATGGATTAAGAAAGCTACCACTTGGCAAAACTTTCCCATGCAAGTGGGGGAAAGGCTAAATAGGGCTGAAGGGAGAGGAAAATCTCATTTTTTCATTTTGGAGCTGTTGGGAAGAGGTGTTGGACTATTGCTGCCAACTTTTGGGGCCAATTCCTAGCCATTGCAGACCATTTTGGTGATGGAGAATGCATATTCTTGACCTTGGGAAGCTAGTAATTGTTGCTGATGCACTTCCTCCTAAAGATCACAGTCTCTAATGCTCCTATTGTTGTTGATGCATCCGTTTGGGGCTGGTACAGCAGGGCAGCAGCAGATTTTGATCAGTTCTTCGCGAATAATCTCAGAATTTTCTCTCTTTACAGCATTCTCTCATCTCCTTCAGCCTATGCTCAACCATTCTCAACAATTCTTAGCCATTCAGAGGAGATCTCAGTCATTTTTGGTGGGCTGATCTGTAATTTCTGCAGTAAACCCTAATTTACAACAGAAATTAGGGTTTAGCAGCCACCTTGGGATTCATGCCAGAGATTGAAGGCTCAAGGGACTGAGATCAGCACAGCTGATAATTGAAGATTATCAAGGGATTTCAGGAGCCAGCCCATCCCGAATTGATTTAGGGCAGCATTTGGCCAACCAAGGGTCAAATTGGAGAAGAAGTCATGGGTAAATCACGGGGCAAATGACCCAAAAGGCTTGCTGGTCATTTATGACAGCAGAAACAATTGGTTAGCAGGAGGAGATTGAAGAATCTCAAGTTGTACTCCTTCCAATTGAATGAAAGCTAAAGAAATACTGCAAGGGGCGCCAGCTTTGGGGCCAACAGGGAGTCTACTGTCCAAGAATGTTATGGTAAAGTGTGTATTTCGTTTTATGTGCATTTATTTATTGCTGTAATTAACTCTTAAATCAGGTTATCACCACTAATTCCAAGAAGGAAGGCTGGTTTTAGGTACAGTAATGTCTACTCACTTGAGTGAGTTTAACTCCATTTTCAGCCTGTTGGTTGCCTTGAAGTTCTTGATTGATGAAGAATTTATGGCTACGTTCTTGCTTTGCACTCTGCAGAGAGTTGGGATACATTCAGGATTGCTATGAGTAATTTCTAATGCGATTCTTTTATATGCTGATGTAGAGAGTGCTCTACTCATGGAAGAAATGAATCGCCAGAACAATGCATCCAATAGGTCTTCCAGTGCTTTGCATACTAGGGGCAGATCACAACAGAAAGGCAAATATGATAGCAAGGGACGCAGTAAATCACATGGCAAAGATGTTGAATGCCATCATTGTGGCAAGAAGGGTCACTTTAAACATGACTGCTACAAATGGAAGAAAGAGAAAGAAAAGGGCAAGAAGACAGATGATAGCAAGGAAGAGAAGAAAGAGAGTCAGCCTAAGAAAAGCAATGTCAAATTGAAGAGGTGAATGTAGTCACTCATGATAGTGACAGTGGGAATGACGTACTCTTTGTCTCTTCACACTTTGGTGCACATGCTTTCCTTACAGATATAGATGATGACATGCATACCTAGATTCTCGATTTAGGTGCTTTCTTTCATGTCATCCCTCATCGTGAGTGGTTTTGAAAATTTATTTACATATCTGAAATATGTGCTACGTGGTCATTTATTGTTGGTTGGTACTTGTTTGTACCTTGGTCACTTGGGTAACAGTTTGGGCTTGCATTTACTGATTTTTTGGTCACATTTGGGCTGAAAATCATGGCTGGCAGCAGTGACAGCAATAATCTCATGTACATAAAGAAACTTGAAGGAGCACATAACTTTGCAGTTTGGCAAAAACAGTGCTACAATATATTGTTGCAAAAGAAGCAGGCAAAGCCGATTAAAACCAAAGGGGCAAAGCCCGCGAACATGGAACATGAAGATTGGGATGAGTTAAATGAGCTTGCACGCTCAACCATCGAGCTATCAATATTTGATGCCTTGCTATTTAACATTGAAGGTTTGGATTCTGCATATGCTATTTGGACTCGACTAGAAGAACTATATGCCCAAAAGAGTGCTGTAAGCAAAGTGTATTGGCTGAAAAAGCTTATGGATTTGAGTATGAAAGAGGGTACAGCAATGTCTACTCACTTGAGTGAGTTTAACTCCATTTTCAGCCTACTGGTTGCCTTGAAGTTCTTGATTGATGAAGAATTTAAGGCTACGTTCTTGCTTTGCACTCTTCCAAAGAGTTGGGATACATTCATGACTGCTATGAGCAATTCGAATGCGATCCTTTTGTATGCTAACGTAGAGAGTGCTCCACTCAAAACAATGCATCCAGTAAGTCTTCCAGTGCTTTGCATACTAGGGGCAGATCACAACAGAAAGGCAAATATGATAGCAAGGGACGCAGTAAAACACGTGGCAAAGATGTTGAATGCCATCATTGAGGCAAGAAGGGTCACTTTAAACATGATTGCTACAAATAGAAGAAAGAGAAAGGAAAGGCAAATATGATAGCAAGGGACGCAGTAAATCACGTGGCAAAGATGTTGAATGCCATCATTGAGGCAAGAAGGGTCACTTTAAACATGATTGCTACAAATAGAAAAAAGAGAAAGGAAAGGGCAAGAAGACAGATGATAGCAAGGAAGAGAAGAAAGAGGGTCCACCCAAGAAGAGCAGTGTCAAAATTGAAGAGGTGAATGTAGTCACTCATGACAATGAGGACAGTGGGAATGACGTACTTTTGGTCTCTTCACACTTTGGTGCATATGCTTTACTTGCAGATACAGATGAGGACATGCATACCTAGATTCTCGATTCAGGTGCTTCCTTTCATGTCACCCGTCATCGAGAGTGGTTCTCTGCCTATATAGGGGGTTGACATGGTGTTGTCCATCTTGGGGACAACTATGCATGTTTGCAGGTATTGGCAGTGTGCAGTTACAGTTTCAGCATGGCTCTGTCTTTACACTTCAGCATGTACAGCATGCCTCTTCCGTGATGGATTTGGACCTCTTCATCACGTCATAGAGTATGAGGACTAGAGATACCTAGGTTTTTTCCTCCTGGAGCTCGAGAGGCGCCGAACTGCACTACTGCGAGACAAGAAGCTAGCTCATCCAGAAGGACACACACAGAGAACAGTGACAAACAACTTCTACAGAGCCAACCCTACTAACACTACCAGCCTAGCAGAGACAGAGCCACCCCGCCAGACACCTTACAAGACACGCTGTGGAGTCACATTGGATAGAGCCATTTCCCTTCGTCGAGCACGACAACCCCGTCTACCAGGACCACGTTCGAGGAGGCCACACCGCAGTCGGATTAGAGCCATTATCACGAGACACCGAAGACTCACCACCAAGCATATCAGTGAAGCAGCTAGGGACCGCATCATAGCTGAGATCATGTGCAGATCTTGAGATCAGCTACAGCCCATAGTCTCCACCACACTTTTGCACATGGCTCTATCAAATCTGGTTCTCCTTTCCTTTCCTTTTCTTTCCTATCGATGAAACAACACTACACATGGTTCAACCCTAGTATAGTCCCATCGTATAGTTATTTTCAGTATTTTGTTTCATAGGCCACCCACTTATTTGTAATGTTATCTTTACCTTGCTGATGAGATGACATTAGACATGGATGTACTCTGGATTTTGTCTCATAGGCCACATTGGCCTTATGTGTGTGTGTATATATATATCTCTCTCTCTCCCTACCATGGGGGAGGAGAATCATTGTATATCTGGAAAGGTCCCATGGGTCATAATTTGGCCTTCCGCAGACGATAATAAACTAAACATAATCATCAACTTTGAAATTCATGGCTTGTCTTTTCTTATTGGCTTGTTTGGTATATGATTGCTGGGCTTTAGCAATCATATCTTTAACTTCATCAAATATACTGTTATGCATACTAGCAATATCATCAGCACTCTAAATTCTATTAGACAAAGATGCAACAGGTGTAGATAATCTATATCCATAAATGACTTCAAACGGTGCTTTCTTTGTAGATGTATGCGGTGTATTGTTATATGCAAACTGTAATAAATGCAAATGAGTGTCCCATGTCTGAGGTTTAGAAATAGTATATGCACGTAAAATATCTAGAATGGTGCTGTTTGTGGCTTCTGTTTGTCCATTAGTTTCTGGATGAAATGCAGATGAACTCTCCTCTCCTCTCTCTCTCTCTCTCTCTCTCTCTCTCTCTCTCTCTCTCTCTCTCTCTCTCTCCGTGTTCGTATCCTTCAGTTGCGCACTCTCACAAACCATGCTCTCCAAGAGTTCAAAATCACTAAGAGGGATGATTTAACTACCAAGTTGACTAAGTATCGGCGATTTCTCATGCCGAATTCGCCACAACTAGCTTACCCAAAGGAGATGATAATCAAGTCACTTTGATCATGAACAAGCTGCCAAACCAATACTTCAATTTTATCCAACAAATTATGTCACAACCCCAATTACCCACCTTCTATGAGTTTGAAGTGTTAGCTACTACGTTAGGCTTGGTTGTTTGATTAATTTCATCAGAAGCCCCAATTTTTATACTCCGAAGGAGCCTTGACTTCCCGGAAGGTGAAGCAAGGTGGTAGAAAAAACATCACCAAAACTAAGTCAAGTAGTGAGGAGCAAAGTATCTCCCCTCCAATATTAAAAACGGGTTGGCGAAATGTCCCCAAAAAGAATGGGTATATTATCAACATTGCCACAAGGTTGGGCCTTTTGACAATGAGTGTCGCTCAAAGGCCAAGGGCAGTCCACCTAAGTCTAGACCCTCTTCCCCAACTAGGTGTCAAGATTGTGGGAGAGAAGGAAGGAGTCTCACTTGTAGCTTTCTTGCTTGCACAATGGGGGAATACACGCAAAGGTGAAGGCTGAAAAACAGTTTTCCTCTTCTTAGTTGTGTAAGCCAAAAGGAAGTCAAGTACAAAGAAATAGAAGAACCCTATATATGGGTCTCAAACCAAACTCAACTAACTAAGGTGGCATACTAACTGAGCCACGAACTAGAGTAGATAAGGATAACTCTCATGTAGCTATTATTCATGGGCGGTGTACCAACCGCATCTGCAACTGACAAGTCGGTGACATAAATGCACAACGGTCACCCTGGCATATCACGAGTGGAGCTCGATATCTCAACACTCCCCCTCGAGCTCAATCCCAATTCCTGCACACCAAGCAGATCTCTGAACTTGCGCAGCTTCTCTGCGCCCAATGCCTTCGTGAATACGTCAGCTACCTGATCCTCTGTGTTGACATAAACTAGATTAATAAGACCTAGTAAAACCCTCTCCCGCACATAGTGATAATGCACCTCAATGTGCTTTGTTCTAGCATGATAGACTGGGTTATTTGCCAAGTGTATACTACTCATGTTGTCACAATAAATGACAATTGGCCCATCTGTAGACTGATGCATATCATAAAGTAGCTTATGCAACCAAGCTACCTCACATGCAGCCATTGCTGCACCCCTGTACTCAGCCTCTGTGCTCGACAAGGCAACTGTAGGCTGTTTCTTACTGCTCCAAGTGACTGCAGCACTCCCAAAAGAGAACACATACCCACTGTTAGATCGTCTATCAGAAATACTACCAGCCCAATTAGCATTAGTGTATCCATGCAACTGTATCTGAACCCCAGTCTCATAAAATAGTCCATACTGCAATGTGGACTTCACATACCTGAGTATGCGTCTAGCCGCATCCAAATGCGATTTCCTTGGAGCCTGCATAAACTGACTTACCAATCCAACAGCATAGCTCAAATCTGGCCTGGTAATAGTCATATAAATCAAACTTCCTACTATGCGTCTGTACATAGTAGGGTCTTCCAGAAGCTCACCTGCATTTGCGCTCAACTTCACATTCTGCTCCAAAGGAACTGAAATAGGCTTACAGCCTGTCATCCCATATTTGGACATGTCCAATCGATACTGCCTCTGCAAGAGCTGTATCCCACTTGGTGATCTAATCACCTCAATGCCCAAGAAATAACGGAGCTCTCCCAAATCCTTCATCTCAAACTTTTGCTTCAATAGCATTTTCACATGAAGGAAATCTTCATCACTGTCACCTGTCATAATCAAATCATCAACATAAATGACAAGTAGCATAATACCTTTCTCTGTTTTTCTCACATAAAGTGAGAAATCTACCTTGGAAATCTGAAAGCCAATAGTAACAAGATACTGTCCTATCTTGTCAGACCATGCTCTAGGTGCTTGCTTCAAGTCATACAAGGCTTTCTTCAACCTACAAACAAACTCAGGATGAACAGCATGCACATAACCTGGTGGCTGCTCCATATAGATCTCTTCTTGCAAATCACCATGCAAGAAGGCATTCTTTACATCCATCTGATGTAAAGACCATCCCTTTGATGTAGCCATAGCAATGACTGCTCTTACGGTTGCCATCCTTGCAACCGGACTGAATGTTTCTTCATAGTCAATGCCATATGTTTGTGCATACCCCTTGACTACTAATCTTGCCTTGTATCTGTTCACAGAACCATCTGCATTGTGCTTCACCTTATAAACCCACTTACAACCAATTGCATTTTTACCTTTAGGCAAAGACACCAACTCCCATGTAGCATTTGCTTCCAAGGCATCCATTTCTTCATCCATGGCTTTCTCCCATTTTTCTTTTCCCATGGCTTGCTCAAAAGAAGTGGGTTCTGGTTCCTGTATCACTTTGACCATATATGCATAGTGAATGGCTGTAAATCCATTAAATTTCAGCCTATCCACAGGATACCTAGCTCTGGTAGACCTGCGCAAAGTAGATTCACTCCCAGGTGCTCTCAAAACATCTTTGGTCTTCCTTACTCCAGATGTAACAATAGAAGGAATACCCAACTCATCACCAATGCTCTGTTCTGAGCCACTGGATTCACTATCCACATAAGAGTGACCTGCATTCACATCAAACATGGGCTGATCTACCTTCTCTTTTCCTTTTCGTGAAACCTGCATACCACTATCTGCATTGTTTTGAGAAGATTCTCCTGATCTCAATCTGCCTATCCATGGCGAAGAATATGAACCACTGCTAGAGAACACTCCAGGTTCACTAATATTTTGTGACTGTTGCTGTGAATTCTGTGCAGCATTACCATTTTGTGCATCTACATCATCAATCACATTTACTGGTTTATACCAGCTACTCATCTCATCAAAAACAACATCTTTGCTCACTGTAAACTTACGAGTAGAAGGATTATAGCATCTATACCCTTTCTGCTGCAGAGAGTAACCAATAAAGATGCACTTCTCAGCTTTTGGATCCAACTTGGATCTCAACTCATCTGGCACATGAACATAGACAATGCAACCAAAAATCTTCAAATGAGAAATATCTGGTTTCCTACCAGTATACCTCTCCTCTGGAGTCATCCCATGTATTGCTGCAGTGGGAGTCCTGTTCATTATGTAGACTGATGTAGCAACTGCTTCAGCCCAGTAAAAATCTAGCAAGTCTTTTTCGTTGAGCATGGCACGAGATACTGTGAGAGTGCGCTGCGGAAAAGGAAATACGAACACGGAGGGAGAGAGAAAGAGAGAAAGCAGAAAATAAGGAAGAGAAATCTGCACCGACTAAAATGAATGCTGAATACAAACCCTGCACGCAGCCCACAGCGTCAGTGAGGGCACCAGATCAGGCTGATGATGATGGCAGTACCACCACGGGGAAGGAGTGTCGGAATCTGCAAGAAGACAAGTGACCAAGTGGGGAGGGGGGCTGCCTATAAATAGGCGACGGACAAACCCTAACCCTAACCCTAAAATGGGCGCAAACCCTAAAAATGCCCTAAAATGGGCGCCCCACAAGAGTGACCAAAAAGTGGCCGGGCAGCCAATGACTGCCCACTAAAAGAGGCCAAAAAGAAATACACATCCTAAGACAGCCAGTCGAGAGTGACTAGCCTCCCCCATCATAACACATGACAGACATGTCAGAGCTCCTAATGTCCTCATCTGACTCAGACTGAGGCTCACAGGCAGGAGATGACAAGGCATGACAAACATGACTGCTAACACCCCCTCTCAGATCCTGGATGTGGCTGAAGGCCAAAGAAGAAATAGATCCTGGGGTGGCAAGAGGAATGCCAATGTCAATGAAGTCCGTCGATGTAGACTGCCGCTGAAGGAGCTCCTCACGATCCTGGGAATCCCTCTGCAAAACACTAGGAGCCAGGGAATCCACAGCCGCATCACCGAGATCGTCCCCCTCTGAAAGGGATGGGGGGTACGAGGGAACCATTGGAGAAGAAGGTGGGAGATGGGAAGGAACCTGTGGAATAGAAGGTGCACAAGCGGGAACGGGTATAGCAATAGACTACCGCGGAGGACCCTGCATCAAAGAAGGGGAATGGAGCCTGTAAAGCCCGCTCTCCTGCCAACCTGTAGATAAAACAGCTCCTATAAGAGAATCCTCAATAACAACGGCATGCTCGGTGAAGATCACTCGTGTGCCAAGCCTCGTAAGGCCATAAACTGAGAGGAGGGGAAGGCCCAAATCCGGAACATGTAGAGCCTGTGAAAAGGAACTCGAAGGTCGGTCTCGGTAAACAAAGGCAATGTGCCACCACCACTAATAGGCACCGATAAAAGGTCACCAACAGTGACTGAACCCTCTGATGGACGGAGATCCTGTAACAAATCACCTCGGGGAGTCATATGACTCGAAGCACCACTGTCCACTAACCAAGGCTGCGCAGAAGACACTGCAGCCACGGAAGAAGAATCCTCCTCCAAAGCATGGATATGAAGGAACACTGACTCATGGGTAACAGCTGGTGTAGAGGTAGAAGAAGGCTCCGATGTAGATCCATCCGTCGCGCCTGGACGAAGGTGAGGGTACTTCTTCCAGCATTTCTCCTCGGGATGTGTCCCTTTCCCACAGTGTGGGCACTTCGGGCTCTCTGAATCTGTGTCAGAGCCTAAAGAATTGTCCTTCTTCTTAGCCTTTGACTTCGTCTTCTTCTTCTTCTGTCCTCCCGAACCTGCAACAAAGGCTCTAGTGGAGTCGAATCCACTAGCACTGACCTCTCTGAGGCGCTCGTCATGCTCCAAGACAAGCGGGGATAGTTCCTCCCATAGAAGCTTCTCACGGGTCCTCGATGTAAGAAGGCTGGTATAGAAGACATCAAACCGAGGCGATGGCAGCTGAGTCAAAAGAATCATAGCCATGTCTTCAGAAGATATCGTCCGACCGAGGGATGCAAGCTCATCCCTCATATCCTGTAATCTGTTGATGTGGTCCTTCATGGAAGGACTATCATCAATAGCGAGCATCTGCAACTTCTTTTCGAGAGATATCCGGTGGGCAAACGTCTTCTGTTGATAGAGAGACGCAAGCTTTCTCCACACGTCCGCTGCAGTCTTCAACCTGTAAACATGAACAAGGACAGAATCCTGCAAACTCAGAAAGAGGAAAGATCGGGCTCTAGAATTGAGCCGATCCCATAAGGCTGCACGATCCATAGATGTCCCATCTGCGGGATCCACCTGAGGCCGGGGAATAGGAACAGAAACAAGCTCCCAAAGATCGAAGGAGTCCAAGATACACTCCGCCTTGCAGGACCATAAAGAAAAGTTGGAGCCATCCAACCGGTCCTCTTTGGGCAGCTGAGGAAGTACGGGTACCTGTACAGGGGGTACCAAAGGCTGCATCTTCGGCCCACTGGAAGAGGCTCGCCGAGATACATGAATAGAAGGGGGACGGGAAAGAGGAATAGACTCCGGACGACGGTCCTCGTGATTGAAATCACGCCTCCGTTCAGATGAGTGTCGAGACAAAAGCTCATCATCTGAGTCATCAAAGCCCGTAAACTGATGAGAAGACATCTTCGATATCTGCAAACACCAAAACACAACAAGGGAAGGTTGCCGGTGCCGAAACACAAACACCAGAAGCTCCTGAGCTGGCCGCCTTGCACAGAACGCAAGGATGATGTCAAATGCAAATGCTAACGATGCAATCACTACAGAAAAACAGCCTCCTGCCTCAAAACGCAGCCTGGGAATAGGTCGCCAGTAGGAAAAGAGCCGCCTGAAGATGGAACAACAGCCAGAACAGCAAGGCGCAGGCTGGAGGAGTGTCGCCCAGCTGGAGGAGGGCCGCCCAGGCTGAAAACGCAAGCAGGAAGAGGTTGGTGATGACGTGGCAGCCACTGGAGAAGGCGCCAGCAGCAAACGCAAATATGTGACACCAAAACAGGCCGCCTTGATCAAGGAGATGGTGCAAAAGGTGACGCCTCAGCTGTTGGAGACGTCTTGACCAGCAAACGCAAAGTTGTGGGTGTTCTCCCGCGTAAACCTCAACTCCGTATACTCTCCTTCGGCTCTGATACCATGTGAGAGTGCGCTGCGGAAGAGGAAATACGAACACGGAGGGAGAGAGAAAGAGAGAAAGCAGAAAATAAGGAAGAGAAATCTGCACTGACTAAAATGAATGCTGAATACAAACGGGAAGGCGGAAGGAGACTGATCAGTCCCTGCACGCAGCCCACAGCGTCAGTGAGGGCACCAGATCAGGCTGATGATGATGGCAGCACCACCACGGGGGAGGAGTGTCGGAATCTGCAAGAAGACAAGTGACCAAGTGGGGAGGGGGGCTGCCTATAAATAGGCAACGGACAAACCCTAACCCTAACCCTAAAATGGGCGCAAATCCTAAAAATGCCCTAAAATGGGCGCCCCACAAGAGTGACCAAAAAGTGGCCGGGCAGCCAATGGCTGCCCACTAAAATAGGCCAAAAAAAAATACACATCCTGAGACAGCCAGTCGAGAGTGACTAGCCTCCCCCATCATAACACATGACAGACATGTCAAAGCTCCTAATGTCCTCATCTGACTCAGACTGAGGCTCACAGGCAGGAGATGACAAGGCATGACAAACATGACTGCTAACAGATACATCTCCAATATGCATGTTTTTCCTTTCTGCAATTCCATTTTGTTATGGGGTATGACTACATGAATATTGCTGCTTTATGCCATGCTCCTGCAAGAACCTTGCAAACTCATTTGAGAGGTACTCTCCCTCTCCATCTGACCTTAGGCATTTTATTTGCAGGCCTGTTTCTTTTTCAACCATAGCTTTAAGAGTTTTGAAATGCCCAAAAACTTCACTTTTCTTTTTCATAAAATACACCCAAACTTTTCTGCTATAGTCATCAATAAAAGTGACAAAATAATGACAGCCTCCAAGAGATGCAGCTTTAGTAGTCCACACATCAGAGTGGATTAATTCCAATGGCTTCTCACTCTCTTGAACATGTCTAGGAAATGGTTTCCTTGCCTGTTTTCCAAATTGGTAGGCTTCACATACCTTATGCATTTTTGCAACCTTGAATTTAGGCAATCCTGCAACAATATTTTGGGCCTGCATTGATTTAAGTCGCTGTACATTAACATGACCAATGCGTTTATGCCAGATATCAATATCTGCAACTACACCAGTCCCATGTGCAAACATTGCTGCACTCAATTCAGGCATGTCTGCATCCAATGTAAACATTCTGCCCTTCTTCTTTCCTTTTGCTATCAAGTGACCTTTATTTTTCATATCCTCAACAAAGAATCCATGAGGATTAAATCTGACCTGCAAGCCCTGCTCAACCATTTGACCAACAGAAACCAGATTCTTAGTGATTTTCGAGACATGAAATACATCGGACAGGTATTTCTTTTTCCCATCTTGCATAGACAAAGGAATTTTTCCAATCTGCACAATAGGATGTGCAGTATCATCACCAGTCTCCACAAATCCTGGTTTTTCCATTTTCCTTGTATCCTCCATCCATTCTGCATGACCTATCATGTGGTTTGATGCACCTGAGTCAACATACCACACATCGTTGCTTTCTTCTACACTTGTCATAGAATTGTTCATGTGATGCACCATAAACAAATGCTCATTTCTGTCATCACCCTGTCTACTAGAATATGCATAATTCCCTTGTTGCAATTTCCCATTCATGATGTCATTCTGCTTTTTATAGCAGTCTTTAGCCATATGACCCATTTTACCACAGTAGTAGCATTCAACATTGTTGTTTGCATTTTGGCCTCTTTGACATCCACCACGACCTCTTTGACTCCCCCTACCTCTAGAGTTACCACGTCCTCCTCCATAGGACTGGTTTTCTTGAGTTTGTTGCATATTCTAATTTCTACCACGGCCTCCAAATTGGCATCCTCTACCTCTGCCTCTGCCTCTACCTCTTCCAACATTTGAGTAGAAGACAGTTTCTTTTGAAGTTCCTCCTGAAGAAGATGCACCACCATTTCTTTGCTCCTCAGAAATTAGAAGAGCAATCAACTCCTCAAAATCAGGAAATCTTTCACGAACTGAAACGGATGTCCGAAACTGTGCATAATCCTTTCCTAGACCATTCAAGGTCACAGAAACTAAATCATCATCTTCCACTGGCGACCCAATGGAAGCAAGTGCATCTGCAATCTTCTTCACCTTCATGTGGTAGTCATTGATGCTCATATTTTCTCTTTGCACATTATGCAACTCTTGCTTGAGCTGCATTTTCCTAGCTTGCGTATTTGTGCTATACATTTTTTACAAAGTATCCCATACCTCCTTTGGCGTACTTGCATCCTGAATATGCACAATCATAGAGTCTGAAATATTGATAGACAGCCAGTACATAACTTTCATGGCTCTCTCATGCCATGCTTTGAATGCCTGCATTTGCTGTTGATTGGGAACATCAGGAAGAACTGGCTCTTCTTCATTTCCTGCAACAAATTCCCAATATCCTTTTCCCATAAGAAAATTCGTCATTCTAAACTTCCATGCTTGGAAGTTGTTCTTGTCAAGCTTTTCAGTTACAATCTGTGAAAGAGAATCAGACGCCATTACAGAATACTGCAAAAAAATTCTGTCACTGCAAAAAACACAGCTTCACCCTCACAAGGGCAAATCTGCAAAACTGGCGAAAGTGGTATTTGACCACACAGTCACTTCCTAGTAACGATTTTGCATAAACAGGAAATAAGGATGATTCTGTAACTCCCAATGTCTCTGCACACAAGCATACGATGCAATTTCTGTGGTAACTTTTCACCGACCTGTAGAACAGTGGTCGCACAGCATAAAACAGGGCCTTTTCCTGAGTGTGTGCAGAAAACTTCCGCCTCCAAAACAGGCCCCGAAATGGCCTCAAATCAAAAAAACAGGGTCACCTAGGGCTAAAGCCTTCCCCCGCAGCATATACTACCCTGTTGCTTCACCGCGAAGGGCGTCTCAACCTGAGACAATGCACTCTTGCAATTTCCGGTTGTGCTACCTGCAGAGATCTGCTCCCAAAACAGAAAATGAAAACAACACTGCTCCTCTTACCAGAACACCGCGAACTTGGCTTGCTTTCTTGAGCTCCTTACCACGAACAAGGCTCTGATACCATGTCAAGATTGTGGGAGAGAAGGAAGGAGTCTCACTTGTAGCTTTCTTGCTTGCACAATGGGGGAATACACACAAAGGTGGAGGCTGAAAAACAGTTTTCCTCTTCTTAGTTGTGTAAGCCAAAAGGATGTCAAGTACAAAGAAATAGAAGAACCCTATATATGGGTCTCAAACCAAACTCAACTAACTAAGGTAGCATACTAACTGAGCCACGAACTAGAGTAGATAAGGATAACTGTCATGTAGCTATTGTTCATGGGCGGTGTACCAACCGCATCTGCAACTGACAAGTCGGTGACATAAATGCACAACGGTCACCCTGGCATATCACGAGTGGAGCTCGATATCTCAACACTAGGAACTTGAGCACATCCATATATTTTGGGAAGGTGATTGATCATGCATTGGGATGCACCTATGGATGAGGAGATGGTTCCATTAGAGACAAACAAAAAATACATGGGATAGTGTCAAGGCAAGAAACTATTGATTGTAAGTAGGATCTATAACATTAAGCATAATGATTATGCTTCTATTAACACGTATAAGGTAAGGTTAAATGCTAAAGGCTATGCTCATACATCTAGCATAGGCTATGAGATGTACAATCCAATTGCTAGAATCATGACTAACATGTAATTGCTTTTGGCAACAACCAACATTTGTACTTTACATGAGATGGACGTAAAGTTTGCCTTCTTGCATGATGATTTGCAAGAAGAGATGTACATGCAGTTGTTGAGCTAACATAAGCATTACATGCTAAATTAGCCATTTAAACAACCCCAAAAATGCTCAATTAATTATCCCTAAAATGGAGTGCAATTCGAGAGAGTTTTTATAGATTGCACAGTACGAGATTCCGAAACTTTCTATAAATAGGCCAGTTGCCCTCCATTCAGCCTCACTCTTGGTTTTGCAGGCTTCAAGAGTTGTATCTCTGCTTCCCACATCTCATCCGTGGAGGGCATCATGGTTAGAGCTTCCCATTGCTGTTTGCTACAATCTAGCACCTGATTCCAACCTCCATCACCCACATCCAACTATCGGTTACTGATCCTGTCACTCCCAGATTTGCATTTGTTGCGGAGTGTTCACTCCCAGCTGCTAGCGTCATCATCTAGGTTGCCTTTGTGAGAGTGCACAACGGAAGAAGAACACGAACACAGAGGAGGGGAGAGAGAAAGCAGGGAATGAAGGAAGAAAGTCTGCACTGACTGAGATGAATGCTGAATACACTGAAATGGACTGATCAGTCCCTGCACGCAGCCCGGAGCGTCGGTGAGGGCACCAGAATAGACTGAAAGCAATGGCAGCACCAATGCCAGAGCGGGAGAGGACGGAGATTGTGCTGAACCTGCAGAAGACAATACTGGAAATGACTGGGGGGCTGCTATATATAGCCCCAGGCCAGACAACTGGCCGACCTGCCAAATCTGGCCGACTTGGCCAGATCTGGCCGACCTACCCAGAAATCTGGGCCGACTGCACACCAAAAGGCCCAGTGTGGGCTGTGTGACTCCCGGAAGCTGAATGCAGACAAAATTAGCAGCTACTAAGCTGACAGAGCTCCTCTGTCTCCTGTCAGACTCTGACAGGAGCTCACAACCAGGAGATGACAGACTAAGAATGATAATAGAGCAGGCTAACAGCCTTTGCTGTCATCTGGGCCTTCTAGAGCTGTCACCGTCATCCAAGTGCTATCATCTACACTAGACTACCTATGTTTCATCCTCTCTCTCCTCCACGAGGTCATCCACATTGTTGCCTACACTGTACACCCTATCGCCCACACAAGAATATTTGAGTTTGCCTCCTACAGCTATCGCCAGGCATTCTCTCTCCTCCACACTACTTTCTTGGAATTAAGGTGATCACGTGTATTGATAATATTGGTTATCCCAAAGATAGTATGGCTTGGATATATTATCCAAGTGCAATATGACAGCACGTAAACCTATTTCAATGCCATTGTATGTAAATGTAAAGTTGAGTACTAATATTGGAGGTGAAATAGAAGACCCTACTATGTTTAGGATTTACATGACTATCATAAGGCCACACTTAAGTTATGTTGTTAGGATTGAGTCGGTTTATATAGGTACTTAAAAAGCCTCATTTGGAATAGTTAGACGCATACTTAGGTTTGTAAAGTCCATTTTGCAGGATGGACTTTGAGGCAAGTAAGGATCTATGAGTAGTTAGGTATACAAAGGTAGACTATGATGGCAACATACTAGATAGAAAGTCTACCAATGGCTTCATGTTTTCACTTGGCAGTGCAACAATTACTAAGAAGCAATCTATAGTTGATTTGTCCAATATAGAGGTTGAATATAGGAATGTCGTTTTGGCAACATGTGAGATTCAAGAGAGGGTATTCTACTCTAAGTCATCATAGAGGAGAGCAAAGCATATGAAAAATGGATCTTTTGTTACTCGATGAACTTAAGCATCTAACATTACAGAGCCAAATTGACATAAACTATAAAATCATAGGAGCCTTGTTGAGATGCAGTACGGTGTGTTTGTGTTATACGAGTCAATCATCACATAAGGTATCCATGCTCCATGAGGAAAGTCTAAGAGATCATCAATACCATGGGGGAGAGTATGGTTGTTTGCTAAGCTCCCCCCCCCAACTTGCTCTCCTTGAGCTATGCATTGATAAGATATTAGATTATATTGAAAAAACTAGGAGTACATGGAGTTGACTTTTCTTTGTTTTTTTTTGTTGGTGGGATCGGCTTCTTTTTTTTTTTTTTTTTTAGGGGGGGGGGGAGGCAATGGTGGTGTGTGAATATCAAGAGCTTCACCACTACATGTTGGTGATATTATGTTCATCTTCAATACTCCAAAGGATCGCATTGACCCCTACATGCATTGCATGTCTTCTCCCAAGACAAAGACCTCACAGTGAACCTAGGAAAGACCAAGCTTATGGTGTTTCACACCTCCACCAATGGATTTGACAATCAATATTTCACTTTACCATATGATAGTCAAGCTAATCTAGAATATGTCTATTAGAGGGTCACTTCGTTAGCAGATATGTCAGCTCATGTGTGAGTCTGAGCTATAGAGGCTTGGACGTATTATTTAGGCTATTTAAGTATTTTTTATTGTGTCATTTTATGGTCATATTGGATTTATTGCTGGCCAACCTAATATATTTTATGGCATTATTCCTGCCTATTTATTTTGGGCTCCTCCTCCTCAGTTGGTCAGTTCACCACCTAGAGGTCCTATGGAGAGAGGAGCCGGTGCTAATGCCCATGTAGCCAGTGACTCACTGTTGTATGCGACAATCTCGTGTCTGATATATGAGCATACATCCGAGTTCTCATCTGTATTGTGTTTTTTCTTTCCCTTTCTCTCGTCTTGTGTTTCAGCAGTTTATTACAGCTTATTTACACTTCCATTGCTGCACCACTTCTAACATGGTATCAGATTTCACGATTTGTGCTCTGGCTATGTTTCCTTGTTGATTTCAGGACTGTTTTCACCCTTTCTGATCAAGTGACTGCTGCTCCATACAGGCGACTTGTTTTACCTGCGTTTTCTGCAGATTTGCCATCGCCTACTATCTACAACCCCTCTATTGCCTGCATTTTCAGTTTTCAGGCTGCTGCAACAGTTTTTCAGCCTATTTGTGGCAATACTCAGCCTGCTTTTTGGTGTTCTTGACTCCTTCTTGGCTGGGCGACTGTACTTTCAAGTCATTTTTGGCAGTTTTTGATTGATTTGTTGATTTTTTGCAGTAGCTCAACTTTTTTTTGCCAGATTTTTGGGTTCTACTATATGTGAACTCATGTTTTTTGCAATCTATGCTCCTGTTTTGGCTATGTTCCCTCTCCAAATACCTTCTTTTCTCTACTTCTCTTCTCAATCCTCTACAGATGGCTCCTCCATACACATCCACTGATGATATGCTACATGGAGATTCCCGTGAGGCTTTTGCAGCTTCAGAGAGGGGTTCGAAGACGAAAAAGTCGAAGACCCAATGTTACCACTGTGGCAAGAAAGGTCATTTGCGGAAGGACTGCAAAGCGTTAGTGGCTCCCAGGAAGAAAAAGGAGTAGAAGACAAAGCGGAATGCAGACTTCTCCAACGAGTCATCATCTACCTCAGATTCCTTAGATCCTCCAACCAAGGTGAAGTCCAAGGTGCGAAAGGGATCCTCTTCTTCGAATCGTGAAAAGGTGTTAGTGGCCCCTTCCTCAGCTACTTTCTAGTGGTGATGATGCGGTCATCCCTCACGACTCTCCAGTGCCAGAGAGGGAGTGTGAGAGGGTGGTGAGATAGGGCAGTCGTGCCTCATCTTTATCTCTATACGGATGCACAAGATCCAAAGAGGGACATCCCTGACGCATCAACCAAAGTCTAGCAGGTACGAATCCTAGAGCTAGGATTGACATCTAGATTCATGATGGGCTGGCAACTTGACAGAGCGGGTGGCTTTCGTCTTAAGCTCACATGAGGGGACACTTTGGCAGTTTGGCCAAAGGAGGGGGATCCATGGTCATTTATGCACCGTGGCATTGGTGATAGAATGGTCACGTGTGCTACTTCAAAGGCATTGTTGACAGATATTGAGAGCTACTATGATCTTCTCTATTTTCAGGAGCTGGTACGATCGACATCAACATCAGGTTCTCTCCGAGATACCTTGGTGGTGGCTTGATCACCCACTGCTTGGGTATCCATGGTTCTACTCGATGGTTCTATGTTGTATGGTTTCTGATTCATTCTCATTGTACCATTGTATTGTATCAGCACCCATGATCTGAGAGAGGGTGTTAGCAAATATGTTAGCTCATGTGCAAGTCTGAGCTGCAGAGGCTTGGGCATATTATTTAGACTATTTATGTATTTTTTATTGTGTCATTTTATGGTCATATTGGGCACTTATTGCTAGCCGACCTGACATATTTTATGGCATTATTCATGACTATTTATTCTGGACTCCTCCTCTTCAATTGGTTAATTTAGCATACATCTGAGTTCTCATCTATATTGTGTTTTTTCTTTCCCTTTCTCTCGTCTTGTGTTTCAGCAGTTTATTACAGCTTATGTTTACGCTTCCATTGTTGCACCACTTCTGACACACTTTTGTAGGCCTAAGATTACACATATTCCATGAGCTCTGGACTCGTTAATACACCACTCACACTAGCATTCTTATATGGACCTCTATCTAGGGGTCTAGACTCTACTACTAAAGGAACCACACAATAGAAGGGAGGTTGGGTGGCAGCATATGGAGTGGCCCCTAATGATGAGCTACAAATGGTCATGAATAAATCATTGGTAAGACAAAAAGAGGAGATGGAAGTATCACCTTTCGTGGCTCATGTCCTTTTCAAGACTGTGACTTTTAAAGAGAGGCTTGAAGTGTCTAAAGGTAAAGATTCCTAGACTTGGTGTAGAGTCAACCAGACAGCTGGCATTGAAAGGTGATACAAAGACCTAATATGCTCAAACAAGCACATGGCTGCAGTTACATGAGCTACATGTGGATCACCTCCCAACTCTAAGTATAGCCTAGAGTCTAGATCCCCCTTTGTTAGTGCTCAGTCGAGAGGAGCTTACAATTCAGTTACACATGGCAAGCACCTCGGTCTCACCTACCGAGCCACTAGAGACAAAGATGGCTTCCCACCAAGAGGATTCTCTCAATCTGTCTCCTAATAGTGCTCTAGCATCCACATTGTTACCCTTGTAATGGTCACCAAACATCAAAAGCTTAAGAATGAAATTGCAAAATTCAGAACCCAAAAACAGCAGCCTCATAACAATATATGTAGGTGACAAGCCATAAAACCAAGTACCTCTTGACGAGTTTGTGTTATAACATCAGATGAAGTGGTGCTGCAAGCACTTTGGCTATCTTGTAACAGTCAAGAATGATGCAAAAGAAGCACACGAAACTAATCTTTGTGACGGATTTTGAGCATAAAATCAAAGTCTACCATAATAGTCAGCTGTAAATTGAAATAAATAAGTTATGAAACGATCAAAAATGAACAACCTCTATCAGGAAAAGAAAATAGATAGCAGGTAGTCATTTACTAAGCCCAGATTAATTGTCTCGGGCAACAAATGCACCTGTCTCACATTCCAAAATAGATGCAAGCTAAGCACATCATCTCATAAAATCTTGTAATCAATTCTCCCCAAGTTAAGAATGTGTGAACCTATTATGGGATTCAAATATTGAACAGCATTGTACAATCTCGGTTAACTTGATTTTTCAAAAAACTGTTAGAAAAGAAAAAAGACGGTCTCAGCAAAATCAGCACAGGTTCGGCTGGAAGCAAATTGACTCTCTGAATTATATTAAGGTCACAATCATGGATACGGGGATTGCCGTAGACATTTGTACGCAAATCTTCCAAGGAGGAAACAATTTGAGATTCCGCATAGAGAGTAGCGCCTGCATGGTCCAGGTACACCTCTCCTGCAAGACAAACGCATGAAGCATTCGTAATCAGAACCTTGCAGGAAAGTTTCAAGGATCAATGGCAAAGAATACATTTTCCCTCTTCTATAAGAACGCAAAGCAGTATATGATGAATCTTGAGCGCCTGTAAAGGAAAGCTTCATTACCTTTTAGCCTGGAGAATTCCTTGGTACGAAGCTCGTCGATGGAGATTGGACCCTTAGGATAGCCATATTGCTCCCTGTACTGGGAGAGGAACTCAGCTTTGCGCGGGTCCTCTTGCTGGGGAGGACGACTAGCAGGAGCACGGGATGATGATCGCCTCGTGTAAAGGCGAAGGAGAAATCTCACAATCAGGATGGATTTCAACAGTAGAAGAAGCTTATGCAGGCTCGAAGAAGACGAAGAGCTGCAGGAAGGAGCCGCCATAGCTCGCCTGATGTATGATTTGTCGCCATGATGGTGCAATGCAAATTTTATTAGAGCCGAAATTCGGAGCCGTGTTGCTCCACGTCACAGACTTACTTGGCACGGATGTCACAAAAGTTTTCGTAGCCAACTTGAAAGCACAACGATGAACGTGCTCGTGTGCCGTGTTATTTAAGTCGGTCTTGGCCACCAACTTCCAAAGTTGAATGGATATCCTCTTTAGGGCCCAAGTTGCACCAACGCTAAGAGCAGTAACACCAGTGGCTGGCAGGTTTATCTTCCCCCCCCAAAAAGAATAGTCGCGCCATGAGGATAGAGGTTCAAGTCGTCAATGACAGTTTTGTAGAAAGAAAAACTAAAATCTCATTGGTTCGATATCTATGACTAATAAAAAAGCTAACAACCGCTACAAAGGAGCAACCAATAGGAGCACAATGAGAGTCTTAACCTTGCTAGCACTGAGTTAGAACCTCATTTTGAGATGCTAGGAGGGGGAGGTGGGGGTTAACATAATCCCATTTCCCCTAGCCACAAGAGTGTGACCATAGGGTTAGTGGGGGGAGTAGCACTCTAATCACCCCTCCAACCCCGGATGCGATGGGGCCCTTATATATACCACCAACCTCAAATTATGAAGGAATTAGTGTCCATGCACGAGGGTTAATATCAATTGAATTACATTGGAATTTAGTATTGAAAGTGTTAAATTTGTATCGCGAAGGAGAAATTAGTGAGAGTTCCTCATTGGGGTAGCTAATGGTATCCTTACAAAAATCTGAAAGGTTCTCAAGGGATACGCTTACTGGCAAATCTGGCTTTGAAGAAATGACACTATGTTTCAAGGTAAATTTTCTACACTTGCTCTAAAGTGGCCTCTTGTCTGTCACATTAACATTTTTGAAGCAAGGCATTATCAAACAAACCATAAAACTAGGGAAGAAAAGCCCCATTTCCCTAGAAGATCTAGACAATCCCTAGAATCTAGATGAACCAAGATGAAGCAATTGTTAGAGTGGCATATATCCTTCATAGCATAAAGAGAATGTAGAAACAAAATACTAGCTCCTTTTTTCCTTTGACTCTTGTACTTGATCTCTATGGATTGTCAAATTTGGAAAAATAAAACTTTGAAATTTTGGGAGAAAGGATCTCCCATTCATCTAATACGATTAAAAACCCATGCAAAATCTAAGGAAAATTTGTTGGGGGTAAAGACGTCTATGCCTCGCCACCCATGTATTAGTTACACTGGCAATACCACACCATGCATTAATTACTCACACCATGTATCGATTACCTGCACACCTAATTCTATAAGTGGCAGGCGCCCATCATTGTCACTTTATTCTTTATTCTTTTAGTGACATTTGAATAAAGGGAAGGTCGGTCATACATTGTGATTGTTGGAGTTTCCACATCTTCTCTCTCTCTCTCCACCATAGCTCTTGCTTCAGCTCCATGCTTCCACTTCAGGGCTCACTCCCTTCAACTGATATCATGCTACTTGAGCACTCCATTGGAGTGTTATCCTTTAGCTATTGACTGTGCATTATAGTTTACAGGCTGTATAATAGGGCAGCCCCCTGTCTTTAATATCTCATGATCAATGGTGTGCTCGTTTGATGCCTGAATGGCTACGTATGATATCACCATATTCAAGGACGATATGCCTATGCTTTGAGCTCATTTTGGAACTAATTTGAGCACTATTTTGCTAGTGAACTACATGTCTATTGCTTCTCGGATGCTTACTAATTACTTGCATTTGATATATCGATGCTTATGGTTGATGTAACATGCTATGCCATGGTTCTAGAATGCCTTTGAGCAGTGATTGAAGCTCATTTTGATTGTCATTGTTTGTCATTTGCCTATAACTAGCATTCTTTGAGACTATTTATGCCTATTATCCTTGGATAATACTTGGGGAACCCTCTTCAATGTTTATGTCTGATATGGATGCTACATGTATTGGCTATGCTTGATGGACATTGGGCTTTGCCTTTTGACTTGCATTTGAGTTACTACGGAGCTTTGGACATTGACATTAGTTGTCAGTTACCTACTCGAATGTTACAATGGATGCTTTGCTGACTACTTTCACTTGGATGCTCCGGATGTATACACTTGGATCTTGGATATCTAATGTTATGTACATGATGTATTTGAGCTTTGCTTACTCATTCTACATCTAACTTTGTTCCAGTGGGATTCACCTCATTGACTTTGATGTTGCATAGAGCTCATGGTTATGCAGTTGAGCGTGATTATTGACACAATGGGATTTTCACTTTATGTATATGTCCTCTTTACAGTGGGATATTCACTTTATGTACATGCTATATGTTTGTTGTTTATGCCTTAAGGGCTGATCTGAGTTGACACTTGTCTTGGACTAGCATTGATCTCTGTCAAGCCCTTGTCAATTGTGCACACACTTGTCTTAGCTCTTCATTGAGATTTTGTTCAAATAGTTGTGCCTTTGGTTGGCTTCTTCCATTACTTTGAGCCCTACCACATGCATGACCATTATGCTAGTTGATTTATACCACACTAACAAATTGTAGTTGACAGCTTTAGGTGCTTGTCTTATGTATGCTAGTCGCTAGACTTTCTTACATACCCTACATGATGCATGATCTCACTTGGCATTACTACTTTGTCATGTCTCCAATGATAGCTTAGTTTTAACTTGGTTTTCTTACTGTTATACCTTAGTTATAGCAAACTATAACTGCAGATTTTGGCATTTTTCATGAGGGTAGTCACTCCTGTTTGACAGTCATTTGTTCATACTTGGTGGACAGCTTCTTGGTTGTTCAAATGTTCCTTTTATCTTCAACTTAATCTAGCAGTGATTTTGGGGCTAATTTGCAAGTTATTATAGCTTTTTTTTTGCCCTTTTGTGCATTTACTTAGTCTTAGTATGGCTAGTGGTTACAATGATAGTGCATTGACAAGTTGGATGGTACCAACTACAACTATTAGAAGGCCCAAATCAAGCAAGTTTTAATACAGAAAATGCAGATTAAGATTTGAAACATGAGGGTGTCAAGCCCAAATGTATTGATACAAAGGATTGGATTGAATTAGATGAGCTATGTAAGTCCACCATCGTTTTGTCCCTCCCTAAGCAAGTGTTCTATAATGTTATCTTTGATGGACGAGTCTACATGGGACTTATGGGAAAAGGTTCTCAATGTCTATGACAAGCAGAACCCCGCTTCTCAAATGTATTGGTTGAAGCAACTCATAGATCTTCACATGGAGGAGGGCACTTCCATGTCAACCCACTTAAATGAGTTTCATTCTATTCTCAACCATTTGTCTTCACAGTGGATTGAATTCAAGAGCCATCTCCTCCCTTTGTTTCTCTTGGTTACATTGCTTGAATCATGGGACATCTTTTGTACTATTATGTGTGTAAACATGCCTAGTGATGGGCTAGACTTACAAGGTGTAGAGGGTGCACTCTTGAATGAATAATTTAACACAAAGAATGTCAATGCTTCCAACACCTCTCATGTTTTGATAGTTAGAGGCAATAATGGTAAGAGCAGTAATGATTGTCGTGGGAGAGACTCTCAACAATCTCATTCTCAATCACGTGGACAGTCTCGCAGTAAGTCTTGTGCCCATAAGTCCTCATTGACTTGTCATTGTTGTGGGAAAGCAGGGCCATAAAATGCATGAGGACAAGTGCAAGGGTAAAGTACAAGACAAAAATGATAATCGCATCATTGTCCCTAGCAAGTCATGCATTAAGATTGAAGAGATTAATATTCTCAGATTGACTTTAATGATGATTTCATACTTGTAGCTCCTTCCCTTGAAACTTCACAGCTAACTGATGCTTTGTCAAGGTGTAGTTAGTGTTGGCTTTAATAGATTTAGGGTCTTCTTTTCATGTGACCCCTCATAGAGAGTGGTTCCACTCCTATCACAGTTTGACTAGATTTGTTCGTCTGGGTAATGACCTCTAGCACTAGAGATAGTTGGTATTGGTGATATCCAAATTACAATTTAGTTCAACTTACATGTTTACTCTTCATGCTGTACGTCATATGCCGGCTCTCATGAAGAGCCTTATCTCTACCGGCACTTTGGATGATGTACATTATGTAGTTGCTTTTGGTGATTCCTCATGGAAGATTACTAGTGGGAATCTTGTCATTACATGTAGTGCTAAGTCCAATACTCTCTACCTCTTGCTTGTTTCTAGGTTAGTTGATTATGTTTTGACAATGGATGCAGTTCCACATGTATCTCTTTGGCATTGTTGCCTTGGGCATATGTCTTTGAAAGGAATGAAAATGCTTGTCCGTTTGGAGTATTTTCCATCCCCCCTTGACTATAAGTGCTTTGAGTCTTGTGATCATTGTTTATATGGCAGGCAGACACGCA
Source organism: Lygodium microphyllum (assembly GCF_053477565.2). Lineage (NCBI taxonomy): Eukaryota > Viridiplantae > Streptophyta > Polypodiopsida > Schizaeales > Lygodiaceae > Lygodium > Lygodium microphyllum. The sequence continues at coordinate 174,842,517 of NC_141139.1, forward strand.
ATATGCATAATAAGTATGGTATGACATGCATGGCATTGACTTTTGCTCATTCGGATGTATTGGTCCCATGCCCTACAAGTCATTAGATAGCGCAAAGTATTTCATTACCTTCATTGATGATAACACGCATAAGGTCTGGGCATATCCTATTAAGTAGAAATCCGAAGTCTTGGCTACATTTCAGCTTTGGTTGAGAATTAGTTTGGGTATAGGCTGAAATGCAGGAGGTCAAATAATGGGGGTGAGTATATCTCTAAAGCCTTTGAGCAGTTTTGTGTGACAATAGATGTGTATTAAGTGTCAATTGACCGCCCCATACACCCCATCCTAGAATAGTATGGTTGAGTGCATGAATAGGATAATTCAGAAGCGAGTTCACATATGCTTAGCCAAGTAGGCTTACCACAACATTTTTAGGCAAAGGCAGCTACTACTATTGTACACTTGATAAATTGATCCCATGTACTGCTCTTGACTATTAGGTTGCAGAGGAGGGATGGTTGAAAAACCTTCCTCGTATGCTCATTTTTGTATCTTTGGTTTTGAGGCTTTCAGCCATGTTCCCAAGAACAAGCACAATAAGCTAGATCCTAAGCCTAAGAAATGTATCTTTCTTGATTATGGAGATGCAAGGGGGATGGGCTATCATCTATGGGATCCATTGGCTCAAAAGGTTATCCAAAGCCTCATCCACAGCCTCCGTGATGTTGTCTTCCATGAGGAGAAAATATATAAGTAGCTTGAGCATGTTATTGAGGTATGCATGGTGATATATTAGGAGGAGCCTTTTGCTATTATAAAGCTGGCTAAGCAGAATGCAATAGTATGCAATAGTAAGCTGATGCCCTAGTGGCCTAGGCCCTTGATGCTCCACAGGATGTCCAGGCCTCCTAGCCTATTTTGAGGTGGTCTATGTAAAAATTACACGGTGCAGCGAACAGAATCTGAGTCTCAGAGATAGAGATAGAGAGTACACAACAGATAAGAGGAGAATTAGAAAATTTATTTAGCTCCAAACAATTGATACAGAGATAGCTTTGTCCACCCGTACGCTTCCACAGTGAAGTTTAGATGGCGATCTAGAGAAAAGATAGGTGAAGAGCTTAAGGCTAGTTGGAACAACTCTGACTGGGTGAAAGATAGATGATCGATGGCTGTGAAGGGGTTTAGCTTTTATAGCCCGCGAAGGCGGTTAGGTCGGCGTGACCGATCTACCATATGAGCCTCCATTAGTCGGCCAGGGAATATTCCAAAAAATATTCCCTTTACCGTCGGGCCAAGGGCCGCTTCTGCGGCCCTCGGACCCCAAAATAGGGGCCCCTTTTAACTCCCTTATCCCGCAACTCGATGCAATGTGCCTCGAGTTGCTACCAGCTCAACTACTCAGTCCAACCCAAAGATTAGACCCACAATGGTCACCTTTTTGCCATCCAGTCACATAGACCTCATCTGATATACAAGTCATGACTCAACCAATATCCGGGCTCACATTTGGCTTCTCCTCATAATGGGGGCATTACAACTTTGAGCACCATGGATCATTGGTCGCACCTTATGAGGGTGGGGCATTGAGCATATCTAACACCCCCCCTCAATGTCCACCCATAGGTGAACTATCTCCTCGGCCCAATGCCAAGTCTCTGAAGATGAACTTGAAGCAGATCCTTCGTAAGTGCCTTGGTGAAGATATCCGCTCCATTCTCCTCTGTTGGACAGTAGACTAGTTCCACTATCCCGTCCTCCATCAAATCACGCACATAGTGATATTGGATCTCTATATGTTTGGTGTGCGCATGAAACACTGGATTTTTGGCAATGGTGATGCAACTCTGATTGTCACATCTCAGCACAGTTGGTTCTTCATCCTGCACTCCCATATGCCATAGGATCCTTCTCAACCATACTTCGGTAGAAGACAATGCCACTATCGGTTGCTTCTTACTAATCCAAGAGAAAATTTCTGAACCCAAAGAGAAACAATAACCAGAAACTGACTTCCTGGAATCACTGTCTCTTGCCCAATCTGAGTCACAATTCCCCACAAGAGAAGTTTCAAAATTGTATGTGATACCATAGTCAAGAGTTTCCTTCAAGTATTTGAGCACCCGTATCCCAACCTTCCAATGACTCTCATGAGGTTTGTTTGAGAACCTACTCAAAACACCAACAACAAAACTGATATCTGGTCTGGTGTTACACAAGTAGATCAGATTGACGACCATCCTCTTGTACCTCCCAATGTCTGCCAGTGATGATGTATCCTCAATGGATAACTCTGCATTCACCTCCATAGGTGTAGCTATCTCCTTGCACTCGGTCATGCCAAATGCCTTCAAGATCTCCCGTGCATACTTCTTCTGAGAGATGAAGATATTTCCTGGCTCTTGCTAGACTTCAATTCCCAAACAATAGTGCAGCAAGTCCAAGTCTGTCATTTCAAAATCTGAACTCAAAGCCTTTCGAGTTTGGTTGATCATATCTTCATAGTCACCTGTAATAAGAAGGTCGTCCACATATAGGACAATCACTACAGACTTTTCACCATCCCTGTAAATATACAAGTTAGCATCTGTGGCACATCTTTTGAAGTTTAAGCTTAAAAAAAACTTATCTATCCACTGGTACCATGCTCTGGGAGCTTGTTTCAACCCATACAATGCCTTCTTCAGCTTACACACTTTATTCTCAGAATGGGGGACCTCAAACCTTGGTGGCTGAGCCACGTACACCTCCTCCTTGAGGTTACCATTTAAGAACGCTGTGACTTAACATCCATTTGGTAAACTCGCCACTGCTTATGGGTGGCCACTGCAAGTACTGTGCGAATAGTGGTCATTCTGGCAATTGGGGCAAATGACTCTTGAAAAACAAACCCTTGTGAAAAACCCTGTGCAACCAGTCTAGCTTTGTACTTTTCTAAGGTACCATCAGCCTTGTACTTTACCTTCCAGATCCACTTGGTGCCAATAACCTTCCATTTTGTTGGCCGATCCACTAGCTTGCAAGTGTCATTCTTCATTATGCTATCATACTCGGCTTGCATAGCTGACTTCCATGCTAGATCTGCAAGTGCTTCTTCTAAGTCAGTTGGCTCCTTTACTTCTCTCATAATCTCAGCCATCAAGGCCATATTGACTATGTGATCAGAAGCCCTCCTTTGCTCCTCTATTCTTTGAGACTTCCTTGGTCCGTATGCCTTCTCCTCAACAGATGTGGGCATAGGATTATTATGGTCATAGAGCTACTTCACCCAACACGACAATGGCTTTTCTGATGGAATGATGTCAAGTTGATGAACTTTTTACTCATCATTTGAAGATGATGCTTCCTCCTCGTTAAGGATAGGGACAGCTCTCAGGACAGGTTCGTAGTGGACTACTTCTTTGCTTGATAAAGTGGAAGAACTTGCCTTCTCCTCCTCCACTGTATGTACACCACATCACGGCTCATGATGATCTTCTTTGCCTCTTGGCCATATAATTTATAAGCCTTCTGCTCATCACTATAACCCAAGAAGATACATTTTATGCTTTTTAGTTGTAACTTGTTTCTCTTCTCATCTGGAATATGTGCATAAGATTCACATCCAAAATTTCTGAAGTGTGAGATAGATGGTTTCTTACCGGTGTAAGCCTCATGAGTTGTTTTTCCCTTGAGAGAGCCTTTGTGTAGCTCCGATTTAAAATGTAGACTGCAGTATTAACAGCTTCAGCCCAAAATTGGTTAGGCAATCCCTTGCCCTTTAGCATGCATCTTGCCATCTCCACAATGGTGCGACTCCTGCATTCCACAACACCGTTCTGCTGAGGTGTGTGAGGCGTGCGCTCGATCCCTTTGCTCTTGCAAAAGGCTTCAAACTCCTTTGAGTTGAACTCACCACCACCATCTGTTCTAAATTTCTTCACACTTTTCCCTGTTTCATTCTCAACAAGTTTTAGCCATTTTTTAAACTTACCAAAAGCTTGAGCCTTATCACGAAGGAAGTACACCCACATCTTCCTACTGTAGTTGTTGACAATCAACATAAAATAAGAAGATCCCCCCAAGGCCCGTGTAGGCATCTTTCTGCATAAGTTGGCATGCACCAACTCTAGAGAAGCCTGTGCTCTATTCTTGTTTTCTTGTGGAAATGCCTTTCTCTGTTGCTTGCCCATCATACAAGCTTCACATGGTTCCTTCAATTCAGTCATTGCAGGTAGGTGAGCAACCATACCTTGCTTGTGCAACTCCTTCACACACTGCAAATCCGATGTGTCCAAACCTTTCATGCCAAAGCTTACCTGTGCCCACTCCAACGGTGGCTGTAAGAGCACTTAGCTCATATAGATTGTTCCTTCTTTCTCCTTTGCCAACAACTTTGCCATCACTGTCAATAATTTCTGCACATGTCTTCTTGAACCTCACTTCATGACCAAGATCAGCGATGGCAGTAAACTGATAACAGATTTCTCCTAATTTCAGGAACATACAACACATTTGAAAGCTTTTTGACATCACCATTTGCAGCAACAAATGAAATAGTACATGTGCCCGCAGTAGGGCATTTTGCATCATTTTCAACCGTCACAGTGATGGATTCTTGTAGAGGCTGCATAGGACTATAAAGACCTTCCTTGTTGGTCATGTGACGACAGGGAGGCCCCACTATCCAACACCCATGAGTCACTGGTACATTCTTCTTGCGCCAAGGAGCACACCTCCTCAATGGTCTCCATGAATAGCTCCAACTTTGCTTCAGCCATATTGGCTGTCTCTTTCCCTTTACTTTTAAGGATACCATTCTTTTCATCTGTCTTCTTGACACGGCAATTTGCGATTGCATGTCCTTTCTTCTTGTAGTAGAAGAACTCTCCTTGAAACTTCTTCTTACCGCCCTTCTTCTTTTTGTCACCATCATTTTTGGTGGAGGAACCATGTTTGCCTTTTGCATTTGCAGAGAATGCAACATCTCCATTGTTGCTTCCTTCTCGAGCTTTCAGCCTCAACTCCTCCTCCAGCAATAATGCACAAATAAAAACTCAAAGCTTGAGGTCTCAGCTGAGTATTAAGGGCAGTTACTAGTCCATCATACTTTTGTGGACAAATCTGAAGACATCTCCGCGCTAGCTCCTCGCTAGTCTTTTGCATCCCAGCACCACCAGTCATCTGGTCGCGCAGGTTCTTAATCCGAGTGATGAATGCTTAAGTTGTCTCTCCTTCAGCAAACTTCTCCACTGCTAGTTGATTCTCTAAGTTTTGAATCCTTGTTTGGTTTCACGTTTCATACTGACTCCTTAGTACATTCCAAGCCTCTGATGCTTTGGTTGTATGTTGAATCAAAGTCATAACACTGTCAGAACAACTTGTAACTAAGGCACACAATGCATCTGCATTCCTTCGTTTCCAAGCTCATAGAAGATCTGCATTCGGAGGAATCATCACACTAGGATTTGATGGGTCGGGAGTAGCCTGTGGTTCTACTTTAGTCCCCAACACAGTTTCCAAAAGCTCATAAGAATCAAGGATAGTTGTAATTTTGAACTTCCACAAGGTATAGTTTGTGCCATTTAACTTTCCTTCGCTGAAGGTTGGTGGATGAATCCTCAGTGTTTGAATAGTTGGTATAGCAGCATCACCTCCTGCACTGCTTTCTAATGGGCCAGAACTGCTTCCGAAAGATGATATTATTCCTCTTTGTTATTGAAGCCTTTGCCTCTTCCGCACTCTTTGATCCCTAGAGCCCCTTGGGCTCTAATACCATGTAAAAATTACACGGCACATTGAACAGAATCTGAGAAAGAGATAGAGATAGAGAGTACACAACAGATAAGAGGAGAATTAGAAAATTTCTTTAGCTGATATACAAGTCAAGACTCAACCAATATCCAGGCTCACATTTGGCTTCTCCTCATAATGGGGGCCTTACAACTTTGAGCACCATGGATCATTGGTTGCACCTTACGAGGGTGGGGCATTGAGCATATCTAACAGTCTACTAGTGATAGATAACAGCCTACGCAGTTTGAACCCTCTATGGATGTTATGGTGATAGATGCTTGTGAGCCTCTTACCTATGAGATAAGGCTATGCACAAAGGTGATAGTCACTCTTAGGAGATGGCCATTTAGTCAAAGTATGACTCATTGTAGAAAAAATCATACGTGGGATTTGGTTCCTTTGCCTAGTGGAAAGCGTGCTTTACCATGCAAGTGGGTGTACAAGTTGAAAAGTACCCTTGGATGCTTGAGGCCGACATACAAGGCCAAATTGGTTGCTAAAGGTTTCAAACAAGAGCATGGTGCAGACTTTGATAAAGTCTTTTCACCTATTGGGAAGATGACTACCCTTTGTTTGATATTGGCTTTGGTTGGTCAACTTGACTTGGATCTTTATCAGATGGATGTCAAGGTGGCTTTTCTTCGTGGGGACTTACATGATGCGATTTACATGAAGCAACCTAAGGGCTTTGCAAAACCTTGCAGAGACTACCTAGTGTGCAAATTGAGAAAGAGCCTTTATGGCCTTAAGCACGCACCTAGGGAATGGTACCATAAGTTTGATGCTTTTATGCATTCACAGGGATATTCCCGTAGTGATATGGATCCATGTTTATAGATGAAGAAGGCTTGTGATGGCAGCCTTATGATTTTAATCCTTTATGTGGATGATATGCTAATGGTTGGAAGTACTCATGATGAGCAAGATGCCTTGAAAGGTTAGCTCAATAAGAACTTTGAGATGAAGGACATCGGATAGGCCTCACATATTCTTGGGATGCACATTACGTGTGATTGCTCTAAGGGGTTCCTTTACTTATCATGGAAGGAGTACATCCAAAAGGTTCTTGAGTGGTTTATTTGTAGGATGTTAAGCCTGTTGGATGTCCTTTACCTTCTCATGCAAATGTTAGTCAGGCTAATTGTTTGCAGTCTAGTGATGATGAGCAGAATGCTGAGATGGCCAAGATCCATTATGCATCTGCAACAGTGGGCAATCTAATATATGCCATGATAGCCATTCACCCTGATATAACACGTAGTGGGAGTTATTGCATGCTATATGGCTACACATGGTAGATGGCATTGGGATGCCATCAAAGGTATCATGAGGTACTTAAAGGGCACAACAACTATGTGCCTCTGTTATGGTGACCAAGATATAGGAGTTGTGGGATTACACTGACTCTAATGATATAAAACATGCAGATAGTAGAAATTCCACCACTATCTATGTCCACCTTTGCTAGAGGTGTTTCTTGGATGTCCAGGGTGAAGAAATGCACAACACTATCTACTATAGAGGTCGAGTATACTACAACCACTGAGGCTTGTAAGGAGGCTCTCCAGTTAGGCTATCTGGTGGCAGGCCTTGGCGTTACTGATGAGGTCCCTACACTGCATTTGAATTCTATGAGTCCTTTTCAGTTGGCCAAGAATCTAATATTTCATACAAAGACAAAGCCATTGAGGTGTGTTTACCACTTTATTTGAGAGATTGTTGTGATGACAAGTCCATTCAACATTGTCAAGATCTTAATTGACCAAAATCCTATAGATATTCTTATTAAAAGTCTCTCAACACAGTGTTTTACCTTCCTTAAGAAGTTAGTGGGCATTGAATGAGATGACATCTTTCCTCATCATGTTGTACTTATGTACATTTGTACTTTGTCACTTTTTTCTTGTTCTCTCCTCACCAGGGGCATAATCATCTTTACATGGGAGGTTGTTGGGCATAATCATCTCCATCTTCTCCTTTCTTCTTTTTCTCTTGTCTCGTGCGCAGTAGTGGAGCATGGAGCTTGGAGCTTGAGGATCAAGCTTGCACCTTGGATCGTGGAGCTCCCAGAGTGCTTGAGGAAGGAGGCAACTTGATCGAGTATAGAGGTAAGCTCACTATACTTGTAGGTGTGAGAGTGCGTATGGCTATGTGAGAGGTAGCATTGCACTTGGCTTGAAACGCTTGAAACAATAAGCAGTCCGTGGGTCTTGGCGTTGAGTAAGAAGCTGCCACATTTCAGTTTCGTTGCCAAGACAAACGGATTCAAGCGCCCCGAATCGAGCATTGAAGTAGGGTTTGCTTAGAACCAATGCTTGAGATAGGTAGGAAGCAAGGGAGTTGAAGAGGTATTCAATCTCCTTTGCAAGTTAAATTTTCTGGTTTTTTGGATTTAAGTAAGTAGGTTGGATTAGTGTAAGTGGTTGGTTGTGGTTTGGATGCGTTTAGGTAAGGAAAAATCAGAAAAAAACAGAAAAACAAACAATAGGGTTATTGATGTAAATAGGGCAGAACATGAAGAAAAAGAGCACTTCAAGGCATTAGGAAAGCAAAGAGAGAGAAGAGGGAAGTAACAGAGTAAGAGAGAAAGGGTTTAAGAAGCCAAGAGGGCAAAGAGAGAGCTCATTTGGGTGTATTCAATTAAGAGAGAGCTTGATAGAGAGAGAGAGCGACAGGGTTGGAAACCATTTTGTGCTTGGCAATCTTCACCACCATGCCTTTGAGCCCCGCAAATAAGCTCTGAGTGTGCCTTTGTGTTGGATGATTGCTTCCAGGATCATAATTGAGAGATCGATTAAGGGAGGTGTGAGATTCGACAACATTTTCATCGTTCTGCCCTGATTGCCGCACGCAGACGGACTCCACAGTCGTCCGAGTCCCACTGTCACTCGGATAGTTCGAGTCACAAGTCCACTGAAACAACCAAAAACTATTCAAGTCCTAAACTCAAACTCAGACCCTAGACCTAAATTGATCTCAAACAACCAAATTCAAAAGCCCCAAAACTGCCCAACTCAGACACTCACATATTCAGCCTTAGACAATTGAGTGATCATTCATTTAGGACTACTCGGACTCGGATGGTATGAGTTAGGCAACTCAGATACAAGCACTTAGATAGTCCACTCAAACTTGGACAGTCCATTCAGACTCAAACTCGGATGGGTACCCAACTTAGACGTCCAAGTTTGAAACTTGGGTGCTCCAACTCACACACAGTCACTCGAATGAGTTGTGTAGAATCTAGATTCTCGCAAATTGAACCCACCCCAGGACATGCAAATACTAGATGACACCCCATAGGCCTCCAAACATGTAGAATGGCTCATAGGGCCACTGGACTCATGAATTGCGATCTAACAATCTAGAAAATGACCACAGCACTGACCCTTAGCCCCTTGTCCCGATAGAGACCCGAGCTAATTGACCAAATCTGCTACCCCTCAAACCACACATCCAAGATATTATAGAGACCGAAACGAACTAACTAGAGTACTTGCTAATCACACGAAAGAATCAGAAAAAGTGTATGATGCACTATATTATTTTCATTGGATTTGTACACTACATCAATTAAACACTTGACGTGCACAAAAAAGCTCATAGCTTGATTTTGCACACGTACTTTGAGGAGCACACCACTAGCATTTGAGTGCCCATAGTAACACTGAGGATTATTTTAAATAACAAGAAACTCACCCAAGACAAGGTAAGCTGAACAAACCCACCAGTAGAAGGAGACCCCCAAACACTGAATAGTGGACAAGGATCCTAATCATCAAACATTGAGAGATTTGAATCATCAAGCTGCTTAGGGAGGAGCAACAATGACACACACAATTAGGGATGCAACTCTACGCGAGTTGATCAATCTAATCGACACCCTAGTGGCTCAAGAAATCAACAACATGTTAGGAGCTAGCACCAACAACTTGCAAAATGACGAGCTTGACTTGGGAGAATTCCTAGTCAACATCTAGCAAGTGATGACCTGGTATGATCTACAAACCAAAATGGAGCATCATGGTAGACCAATTGAGGACATCAAATAGCTGATCTAGAGGAGGAGAGAAGGTTAGCAAGGAAAGTGCTACAAAGCATGGCCGCCTAAAACCAAGAGCAACAAGCTCAAAAATGCATGAGGTCCAACATGTCTTAGCTATCGCCAATAGAACTAAGAGAGGACCAAATGCTGAGAGGGAGGGAGCCTTATAGGGGCTGATCTTACACTATAAGCAAGCTTCTCATAAAATGACTCTTAGATGACACAGTTGCAGAGTAGAGTAGAGCAGCTCTAGCGACTACATTGCTCTAGCAAGACTAGGAATAACCCCGAATTCTAGGAGCCAGACCAAGATACATGTGGTTGCTAAGCAATTCGACAAGTATTAACTCGACAATGACCCGCATTGCTTTGTGCAGCAGTTTGAGCAACTATACGAGGCTAGCGGCCTCATAGACTTTGCTCAACAAGCACAAGCTTTTGGACTTTACCGAGGAGACAAAGGACGACGTGGTACACTAGTGTAGACAATGATGAACCCAATGATTTCAATAACCTCAAGAGTCTCTTCATCAAGAGATTATTTGAGGTAGGATACTCTAACAACCTCATTGTTAGATTGATGAATGTGAGTCAAAAGGACAAGGAGGATATCCAAGACTATGTCACCCACATGCAAAGTCTCTTTAAGAGAATCCCAGCCATAGAGCGACCTAGAGAACAAGTTGTCTCCATTGTGTTTATAAGCGGGATTTGGAGCGAAGAGATTTACAAGGCCTTGGTGAGCAATGCTCGAAAAATGAGACACAGATAGAGGAGAGCAACTGAGAGCTAAGTCATGCTCACATTCTTCTTCCATCATTCCATTGTTATTCTACACTTACTCAAGAGTAAGTCATACACTAGGTTTCACTAACCATGACTAACTCTGGTTAGGTCACACCGACTAACCATAACTAACTCTGGTTAGGTCACACTGACTAACCATAACTAACTCTGGTTAGGTCACATTGACGAACCCAACTTATTAAATGTCCCACACATGTACAGCTGGACACAACTAAGATACTGTCGGTCACACACAAGATGATGAGCTTGAAGTGTCAACACTCCCCCTCAAGCTCAAGATAAAACATGGACACCAAGTAGCTGTTGGAATCGACAGAACTTACCTAGAGACTTGGTAAAGATATTTGCTACATGCTCATCTGTCTTCACATGCATAAGATCCACTCTGTTTGCAAGAACCATCTCACGGATGAAATGGTAGTGTACCTCAATATGCTTCGTTCTAGCATGGTAAAATGGGTTTGTTACTAGAAGTACACTACTAAGGTTGTCATAGAATAAAGTCACTGGGGCATCCACCTGCATATCTAAATCAGCCATCAACTTAAGCAACCATGCAATTTCACATGCTGCCAAAGCAACACCCATGTCCTTTGCCTAAGTACTAGACAATGCAGTAGTTTGTTGCTTCTTGCTACTCCAACTAATCATCCCACTTCCAAACTTGAAGGCATAACCACTCGTAGACCTGTGATCATATGAGCATCCTGCCCAATCTGCATCCGTGTATCCAACCAGTTTTAGGGCCTTATCTTTCTCATAGAACAACCCATAATCTACAGTGGACTTTACATATCTCATAATCCATCTAATAGCATCCAAATGTGGCTTTCTGGGCTTCTGCATGAACTGACTTATGAGCCCAACAACATAACTCAAATCAGGCCTGGTGATTGTTAAGTAGATCAAGCTTCCAACCACATGCCTGTATATAGTCACATCATCAATTTCAGCTCCAATGCTAATGTCCAACTTGACATTCTAATCAAGAGGTGTATCAAGCAGTTTACATTTAGTCATATTGCTTTAGCATTTCCATGGCATAGTGTTTCTGCATTAGCCATAAACCATTTTTAGCCTTGATTACCTCAATACCCAAGAAGAAGTATAGCTTAGCTAAGTCCTTCATATCAAATTCAAATTTCAACATTCTCATAACATTTTGTATCCCAAAGTCATCATCACTTGTGATTATCAAGTCATCCACATAAATAACCAGCACTACCAACTGTCTTTTTCATGAACAAACTATGATCAGCCCTACCAACCATAAAACCCAAACTCTATAACAAGTAACTACCAATCCTTGCATGCCATGCTCTAGGAGCCTGTTTCAGCCCATACAAAACTTTCTTCAGCTTACAGACATAGTGCAGAAACTCAGCGTGTGCATACCCTTCAGGTTGATCCGTGTAAACATCCTCTTCCAAGTCACCATTGAGGAAAGCATTCTTAGCATCCATCTGTTGCAATTTCCAGCCTTTTGCAACAGCCAATTCAATCACTGTTTGTATGGTTGCCATCTTGGTAACATGGCTGAAAGTTTCTTCATAGTTGTAGTGGGAGCTCATGCTCAACCGCCAAGACCCACAGACCACTTATTGCTTCAAGCGTTTCAAGCAAGCTCTAATGTCTATCTCTCACCTAGCCGACGCGCCGTCAATCTTATGAGTGTAGTGAGCTTACCTCCAAGCCGATCGAGTTACCTCCTCTCCCGCGCACTCCGGTAGCTCCACGATCCAAGTGCAAGCTTCAAGCACGCTCCACACTCCAAGCTCCATTGCCACGAGCAAGAGAAGAGAAGAGAAGAGAAGATAAGAAGAGAAGAGAAGGTGGAGAGCTTCTCCTCCCCGGTCCCTCACCCTCACACACTGACTCCCTCACACTCTCACACACTCTCTCAAGCACAAGCTCAAGCAAGCAAGAAGAAGAAGAAGAAGAAGAGGAGTAGAGCCACTTTTGGCCGCACACAAGAATGAGCTTCTCATTTACTTTTCAACTTTATATACAAAACCCTAAATCCTTTTTGGGCGGTCATCCCCTTTTCCCCTTTTTTACATGGCCGGCTGTAGCCTAGGCCCTTTTTCCCATTGTCCTACTATCTTTCTAGCTTCCTTTCCACCACCCGTCTACATTTACAAATTGCACGGGTGAGAGCCCGACGCTCCTTGAATTAAACCATGATGCGCTTGCACTCTTTTACAAAAGTTTTGACTTGCGCTTTTCCTTGTGCACCTTTCTCCCTTATTTAGGACTCTTCTCCTTGTGCGTCTTTGTCTTCCATTTCTCTTTGCCTTGGCCTTTGTCTTTGTCTTCTGCTTTAGCTTTTCTTGATTTTTCACCTTTGTTCGTTTGAGGGTTAACATTACCAAGGACGTCTGTGGTTGCCATGGCGGAGTGTTGGTAATGGTGGGGAGGAAGGTCATTGGGGCACGTTGGTGGGTTAAGTGGTAGGTGGTAGGGCAATGGGAGTTGGTGGTAGGGCTGTTCTTTGGGGGGGTTGCACTGATGGAGTACAAGTGATGGTTTGTTGGGGATTCTATACATGATGATTCTTGGTAGGCTTATAGGGTGATAAGGATAGGAATTCAAAGTTGAGTGTTGATGAAGAGAAAACGACACCTTCATTGGAGTCTTCAATACCTGCAATTGAAAACCTCTCATAGGTGGTTTCTCCCTAGGGGTAGTGCTAGTCTTCTTTATCGTGCACAAGACATAGTTTAATTAATTTTGGAGACAGGTCGAACTCTAAGCAAGCTGAGAGTATTGTCCTCACTTGAGGACCCAAACTGTGTATATACTTCGGTGCAGATATTATGTGAGTGCTCATGCATACTTAGATATTACGTAAATAGAAGACTGCGGCTGGTTTCTCATAACGACGTGTGGATGAAGCAAAGTCGTCCATGGTGGGAAGAAGTACACGTGAAGGTGTATGCGACATCCTGTGCGTTGTGATTGCACGATGTAACATAATAGAACACATGGATACTGCACTATCGGTAGCTGGTAGACATTGGGCGTGTGCGATGAGGACAGTGTACTTTTCATGGCCATTCGTGCAGTGCTTACCACAATTGATTGAAATGGTATTAAGGCAGAGTGCAAGAGGGAATTGTGTGAATGGGTCAGGGTGACAGATCTAACCATAGGCGAGACAAGCTCCCTAGGTCTATCTTGCCCTTGATGTGCCCTGGACTATTGTGGGTGATGCTAGGGGGCTAGGGGACTAGGGATGGAGCCAGCCGACCAAGGTCAATGGATGTTCCTAATTTGAGGACCCCTAGGTGCGGTGCTGTGATCGTGGGTGCTTCTTATCTTTTCGTTCTTTTGTTTTCTTTTGTTTTTTTTTTCTGTTTTCTTTTTTGTTTCTTTTTCTTATGCCTTTTTCTTTCTTTATACCTCTTTTTTTTTTGGATTTGACTGAGTACAACCATTGCAATATGTTGAGGCTATCAGCCTTTCAATGGGTTGGGAAATGTCAAGCTTCGAAGGCTCAGGAAATGGATATGACAGTGATGATTGTGCCCTAGCCTCGTTGTTAGAGAAGCCGTTGTTGCGATGTTGGTACGATTGAGGTAACAACCGTCGTGAGCTCTATAAAGCTTGACCCAAGAAGAGAGCCTAGCCCATGACTATGCTTTGGTTCGTGCGATGTGGGCACTCGCAAGGGCGATTTTTCGCGTTCGGGAGTGTGGCTTTGTTGCTCTTCTTTGTGCAGTTGGTGGTCTTGTGGTGACTTGGGCATTGAACATGTTTGCATGAAGACCTATGTCATTCTACATGCACTTGTCACTTCATGAGAGTATATGCAAGTCGCATGCATCAAGTACAACGAAGAAATGCAATCATGTCAAGATATAACTTTTTAAAATGCTATGATGCTGATTGCAATGCCTATTCCAGTGCTTGTTAAAGATGTGGCATATATTAACGATAGGTAAAGGAAGTGTGTACAAGTGGGGAGCTTGCCCCTTTAATCATCAAAAGACAAAAAGTTATGGCAGGATGGCTTGTTAAGCTGCTTGTATATCATAGGGGCTACTCGATTTGCACAAGGCCTGCACAAGGCCCGACTACTGGTGAGGGGCTCCTGTGAGGTTGGGCAGGAAAGATGTCAGCTAAGACCTGAATGGTGTAGTCTCTGGCCGCGATCGTTTCCAAGATGCTTTTGAACAATGCATCGAATTCTTCCTTGTCTCGAGCTGCCCTTCCAGCCTTTGAGCACCTGGTGCCCGAGCGTCTGTTGGGGGCTTGCACAACCGTTGTTGCCACACCTTGTGTGCTTCTTTGAGCTTCTACTCCCCTGACTTGGGGATTCTTCGGCCTACGTCCGGGGCGGTGTCGCTTGGGACCTCGTTTCTTTGCATACCTTTTCAGGGTAGGCACGTAGTGCACCGGCGGAGGGGCGTGTGCTGCATGTTCCTGTCGACAGCGGAGAGCGTCTTTGCAAGCCAGCTGCCCTAGATGCACCATGTCTTCCTCGTAGGGGGACCTACAAGATGTGAACCAAGGATTAGGCCTTGATACAGGATAAAATCATTCGCATGTAAGGGATAATAGTGTGGGCTATCAAGCGTATATGACGAGAAGGGGAGGGGTGAGGCATGCAGTGCTTGTTGTAGAGGGATGGCCCCTTGATGATGTTCATTTAGTCTCTAGCCATTAGCAGATCTTGGCTCATGCTAAGTTACGTGGACTGGTGGTCATGGATTGGGGCAGGGCTCATCCTTGGAAGGATAGACCAGAAAGGGAAAAAGGTATATAGAAAGGGACTGCACCCTATCTACACCATCGGAGATGTTGGTCAGGGCTTCCTATGGCGGTAATGAGGGGTGCATGCCCTCTGCCCGGAGGTGGAAATGGTCACACAACTTCTAAATATGTGGTGAGAGGAGGACTTGACAAGCTTAGCCTGTTGATCCCAACTCTTCTCCCTGCGCTTGACTATTATTGCTTGTGTGTGTTGATAGTGTCTATACAGGGTCACAAAAGTCATTGTTTATTTACATACATATCCATGAATCCATGTCACTTCATGAGGATAAAAGCCAATTGTAGAACTCTGGATTGTACTGGAGCGTGGCACACACATCCAGAACTTGTGGCAGCTTACTCAATACCGATAGATATTTTGCAACATCGAGTAGCATGGAACCTTGTCCGAGTCTATTGGCAATATGTAACTCCTCCTCAGTGAGAATCTTATCAAGCAGAGAGTTCTCTTGGCTAGGTTCAGCTAAGTCCATACCCCGAATGGCAGTCAGCAACTCGAAGGAAAGTTTGTGCCACATAGGTTGGGTCTCTTTGAGACCGCCATTTGGCCAATCACTCCTCTGAGACTGTCATGATCTAGGCTCCTAGTTCGGCCATTGCAACGCGGTTTTCACACCAACATTGTTCAAATTGACTTTGGCCCTCTGATAGTCGCTTTAGTTGCTCTATCTCTAAGAGATTTGGTTGGCAGAGCGCATCATTGAATGTGATAGTTAAGTGCAGTTCGTCGGCTTCCTCGCCAGAGATGAGTCGCATGCGTTCATACAGGAGCCTGTTATAGTGCTTGTCAAGATGTTCTTACTCTTCCCAAGATAAGGGAAATGGCAAGTATTCTTCGAGCTGCTCTTTAGGGAATGCGCGCATGTCTGCCAGGACATAGACACGTGCAAACACTTTGAGCTTAGCATCCAACTCAGTCAAGCACTCTGTGACAGTTCTATGTTCAACGAGGGCTTGCTTGGTTGCTATCTCATGCAAGGTTCTAGGAGTTTGCCTGGGCTTTAGCGTAGCTGGGGGCTCAGGCCTAGATGCGCAAGTTTGGCCAATGCTAGGATTTCTTATGCTCTTGGGGTTTCCATGTTTCTCCTGAGGCTTAGTTATTGCGTCATGGTTCTCCTTGGATGTGACTGGTATAGGTCTGTCACCCTGTTGTGACAGCGTTATATCCACTCTTGATTGGTCAATGCAAGTTCTATTGTCGGCGGATTGAGTGTTGCAAGCAACCATTGATAGTAACGACTCCTTTGATTTTTCAGAGCACACGGATGTGTTTGAGGTTTTACCGCTATTAGGAGAGGCATCAATGGGTTCATTGTGGATGGACTCGATGCTTTATTCATCAGCTCTCCAGCGCTCTTCATCTCAATGTTCTTGGGGTCCACAACCACCTGCAACTGTTGTTGTTTTCGTTGTTTTGTCCTCTTTTTCTTGGTCAGTGAAGGTGCATCTCTCAACGACTCAGGACCCTGGACTAGGTCAACCATTGATGTGCTTGGTTGGGCCTCAACATTTCCTTTCTCTAGTGTGTCCTCATGGGACATAGCGGTGGCCTGCTGAATAGCCTCACCCGGTTGTGAGGGTAGAACTGTCTCCCTTTTGGGAGAGTCTAGCTCTTCCCTTCTGTTTAACTCTTCCATCTAGGCTTTAGGCACTTTGGAAGTGTTGGAGTTGTTAATGAAGTTGGTTGCGACACCTCCTCCACAGGTAAACTACTAAGGACATGTTCCGCAAGGGGCATTGTCACGGCCAAGGGCTGTGACTGGTGTGATCCCTGATTTGAAGTAGTAGCAGCTAGTTCAGTGGACTTGCTACTATTGGTGGATTGCGGTGTTAAGTCCTTAGGGCAATTGGAAGTGGTCGTGCCTTTTGTTGCCCTTAGAGCATTCACTTGCATAGATCGAGTATCAGTTGAGCTAGCCACGATAGATTACACAAGCATATCCTTAGGTTGAGAGCTAAGGGTGGTGTCGTGTCCTACCTCTTGGACATTTGGAAGCTCTGATGTAGGTAGAGATTGGGATTGAGTAGCCGCACTTGATGAGTGTTGTGCTTCCTGTGTCCATTTAGGGGAAGAGGGTGTAGGAGACTTGGGACTCCTAAGTGGCTTTGACACTGGCTGGGAGATTTACTCGTGGCTGTTAGATGATTTTGCTATTTGCGTTGTTGAGCATTTAACCTTGCCATGAGCAATGTTGTGCCTATGATGCCTGCTATCCTCTTGGGGAATCAAAGGCTCCTTGGGCACTAGTGGCTTTTGCGTATCCTCAACGATTACATCTGATGTCTGCTTGTCAAGCACACTAGGCTGAGGATCTACCCTCCAATTGGTCCCATTGGGCTTCTTGATTTCGACCATGAGGGGCTCGGTCACTCCACTGTTTTTGACTTGAGACTTGGTTTTTCGTTTAGATCTCCTCCTACGCTTCTTTGCTCTTGATACGATCTGGCCTTCAGTCGACAAAGGAGGTTTAATAGGGGGTTTTGGTACCCAAATCCATCGGTTACCTACATAATACCCTTGAACACGTAGCAACGCTTTGGATATCCATCGCGATGTTGTATTGACTCTCCATCGATGCCTTTGTCTATAAGGCTTGGGCTTCTTTTGGGGTCTTCTATGATATTTGTAAGTCCAAAGGCCATCCTTGGCATTATCTCTTGACCTTCTTGTTTCAGGCATGGCCTCACTCACTAGTTCTCGTTGTTCGACCTGTGCTTGTATTAACTCTTCCAACAAGTCCTTGCTCTCGTCATCAGCAGGCTTGACTGTTATGTCAGCACCTTGCTTGCCTTTTCCTCGAGGTTTGATGAGGTCACCCTTGCTAAAGGTCGTGACTATCCTTATACCCAGTAGTGTCAGGTGTATCCTCTGTGCTACATAGTCAGCCTCACACTTGGTCACCCTTTTGAAGGGTCTTCCAAGGAGGGTTCCCTTCTCACAATTAGCACTATCTGGAGGAACATGAAATATGATATGCAAGCTTTCAGTTTCAATTGTCGCAAGGACTTTGCACTTCCCTATAAGTGCTTGTGGGTGTCCCCCGTAAGGGCTAAGAGTTGCATTAGTTGATGTGAGCTCTGGTTGGCCTAGTAGGGTCCATGATTCATAGGTCAAGATATTAAAATTTGCTCCTTCATCAATCAGAGCATCGATAGTATGCTCTCTTTTCACGGTGAGTTTGACCCTAAGATGAACAGGTGGTACTATGTCTTCATCTTCCGGGTCTTGGCTTGTAAGTTTAAGCCTTCTAACAAATGCCCTTGAGTCCCCAACTGCACGACCAGATGTGGATTCTCCACTGGTGCCTTGGATCGTCAGTGTAGTGCTATTCAAGGAGCATCTATCGTTAGGACTGTCGGATCTAGTCATTCTTGCTATTGTAGCTTGATGTTGTTACTTTCTGCTTTGACTAGATGCAGTCCGAATGCAACACGTATGTGTTTTTGCAGTGTGGCCTTTTTGCCCTTGTTGGCTAGATGGGCCCATTGCGGTTCTAGGATCTCTGTTTGTCTTTGTTTGGGTATGGACTTCAGTTTGCTGCTTTGCAAGTGAAGATCTATGCTTGTGTAGAGCCATTACTACATTAGGGCCTAATCCGGAGGACCTGTTGCGGCGCGCGTTTTCTCTCCAACCTACCGGGGGAGGTGCGGAGGGGGCACCCTCTGTGAGGGTCTGGGGGGGGATAGTCCCCCTGGCCTGCAGGGCCATTACGATAAACATCATGCGCAATTTGCAGGACCGTTTAGTCAAATTTTGAACTACTTGCTCTAAGTTTCAGCCTAGTGATGGATCTGTGATGTGCCTTTAGCTCTATGTAGCCTTTAGGGTCAATTTCGGGATTCAGATGCGTTAAAATTTGTGTTCTAGATACCTGTCTGATTTTGATAGTTTTCTGCCTGATTCTCAGATGTTCGATTTTCAGGAGTTCGATTATCAAAATTGGACGTCCAATTTTGGGTTGGTCTGATCTGCACAATGGTCCAATTTTGGTCATGTCTGATTCTTGTAGTGGTTTGTCTGAGTGAGTTCCTTCAGTTATTGAATATAATCCTCAATTTATGGTCACTCAGTGTGCATGTCGCTTCTCATGCACTTGTGCTCAATTAAGCTTTCAATTTCCTTAAGTGGATTCAAGTGCGGAAATTCAAGGTGAGTGCAGCAAACAATCTCGAAGCGTCTCATGCACTATCGCTTTGTTTCGGGCCTGATAGGCTTGTTGGCCAATTTTTTGGCCACCTTGACAGGGTTCAGGGTTTTTCTAATATGTTTCCTCGTTTGTTTTTGGCCAATCAAGTTTTAACTAAGCGCTTGCGTCTAGGTCTCTGGGTCTCGCTACTATCTACTTCAAGCTATTAAGCGGCTGCTCCCTACGATTTCGTCTATTCCGTGTGCCAGAATCAAGTTCTGAGCGTCAGAAGGACTTTCGACAATTTGCGCTGTTGAGCTCTAGTCGGGTTAGGTCAAATTTATGAGAATTTAATAAAAATTTACACTCGGATTAGTTGGTCCGAATTGCAGGGTCCGAGTGGGTCACTCGGACGGGCCGAGGTACATGGGCCGAGGGCCGAATTCGTGACTCGGACAGGGTAGACTCGGACGGGCTGAGGCGCAGACTCGGACAAAGTCGCTTGGACAGGCCGAGGCACTTGGACCGAGTGGTCAATTCAGACGAGGTCACTTGGACGGGCCGAGGGCCGGGCCGAGGGCCGAATATGACACGTGGCCGAGGGCCAAATCCTATGGCTCGAACAGATTGGCTCAGATGGTTTGGCTCGGATGGCTCGGGCCGAGGGCCGAATTAGTCACTGGTCCGAATGGTCAACTCAGATGGGCCAAGTAGGTCTAGACCGAGGGCCGATTAGGGTTTCGGGCCGAGTGGGCCGAACAAAAGAGGGCCGAGGGCCGATTCTGGGACTTGGCCCAGAAGCGACCGCTCGGACGGGCCGAACGCGGCGCGACAACGACAACGAGAGGTTGATTTTGCTCGATTCTTGTGATTTAATCAATCATAGCAAGCATAAACCTCTAGATCCTATCTAGGGGGTAGGGGAGGGGATTCATATACCTGAATAGAGCGGTAGGCTCGTCTCAATGGTGAGATCGGATCGAATCGTACGATGGCTCTCTCTCTCTCTCTCTCTCTCTCTCTCACTAAAATGCTCACAAATGAGCTCTCCCTTGGTCTCTTGGCTCTTATACCCCTTCCCGGGTATGGTGTTGATGCCCCCAATTACTCACTTGCCTATCTTAGGCATCACAAGTGAGCTTTTTACCATTTTTTGCACGATTTTTGCCCTGTTTTGCTGTTTTGCAACAGTAAACCCCACCCTTCTCCGGTGCGATTTCCTACTCCTAACCTATGCTAAATGCAACAAGAATCGAAAGCAAAAAACTGAAATAATTTCTCCATGTTTCCCAATCAATAAACAAATAAAATATCCCAAAATACTTACTTGTTTTGAAGATAAAAAACACCCAAACTTCCTACCTATCTCAAGCTCTGTTTCGGGGATGAATCCCTTACTTCGATGCTCGATATGAGGCGCGCAAGTGCTCAAGCTTGAATTCGTTGGTCCCGGCACAACGGAACCAAGATGTAGTGGGAGCTCATGCTCAACCGCCAAGACCCACGGACCGCTTGTTGCTTCAAGCGTTTCAAGCAAGCTCTAATGGCTATCTCTTACCTAGCCGACACGCCGTCAATCCTATGAGTGTAGTGAGCTTACCTCCATGCCGATCGAGTTACCTTCTCTCCCGTGCACTCCGGTAGCTCCACGATCCAAGTGCAAGCTTCAAACATGCTCCATCCTCAAGCTCCACACTCCAAGCTCCATTGCCGCGAGCAAGAGAAGAGAAGAGAAGAGAAGAGAAGAGAAGAGAAGAGAAGAGAAGAGAAGAGAAGAAGAGAAGGTGGAGAGCTTCTCCTCCCCGGTCCCTCACCCTCACACACTCACTCCCTCACACTCTCACACTCTCTCTCAAGCACAAGCTCAAGTAAGCAAGAACAAGAAGAAGAAGAAGAAGAAGAGGAGAGCCACTTTTGGCCACACACAAGAATGAGCTTCTCATTTACTTTTCAACTTTATATACAAAACCCTAAATCCCTTTTGGCGGTCATCCCCTTTTCCCCTTTTTTACATGGCCAGTCATAGCCTAGGCTCTTTTTCCCATTGTCCTACTATCTTCCTAGCTTCCTTTCCACAGCCCGTCTACATTTACAAACTGCACGGGTGAGAGCCCGGCGCTCCTTGAAATAAACCATGATGTGCTTGCACTCTTTTCCAAATCTTTGACTTGCGCTTTTCCTTGTGCGCCTTTCTTCCTTATTTAGGACTCTTCTCCTTGTGCGTCTTTGTCTTCCGTTTCTCTTTGCCTTGGCCTTTCTCTTTGTCTTCTGCCTTAGCTTTTTCAGATTTTCCACCTTCGTTCGTTTGAGGGTTAACAATAGTCTAGACCATACTGCTAAGCATATCCTTTGGCAACTAGCCTACCTTTGTACCTCTCTACACTGCCATCTGACTTGCATTTAATCTTATAAACCCATTTGTAGCCAATGGTCTTTTTCCCATCTGGTAGTGGAACAAGATTTCAAGTAGTATTTTTAGCCAAGGCAACCATCTACTCATCCATGGTTGTGCACCAATTCTTATCCATCACTGCTTTAGCATAAGTGGTAGGTTCCTTAACTTCCATAACCTTCGTCATATAAGCATAATGCTTCACAGAGTAACCATTGTAAGTCAATCTATCCATAGGATATCTAGCCCTTTGCAAGAGTTTGAGCTATGATGCAATACTAGATTCCCCTCTCTTATGAGGCGGGATGTACCTGCTCTGCCAAGTACTAGGCATATACATAGTAGGAATACCAAGTTCACTATCAAGACTATCAGGCTTGAAGTCATCATGCAAGGTGTCATGCCAGGTGTATCATTAGAAACTTTTTCTTTCCCTTTGCTGTCCATCATGCCATATCTCCCCCTCACTAACATAGTGGTGTTAGTGGGGGACGGTGAGCCACAGCTCCGCAACCTCCCTACCCATGGAGATACAGGGGATGAGACAGTCGTAGTACTAGGACCTAGCAATGAACTACTCTACTTTTGTGAACCACCTGTAGAGGCATGTGCAAAAGGTATGTCAGATGGTACTATTGTAGGTGATGCATACCAAGAAGCCATCTCATTTAATATAACATCCTTGCTCACAAGTGTCTCTCCAGTAAAGGGATCATAACATTTATATGCCTTCTTTTCCTATGCATAACCAATAAATACACAGTTATGTGCTTTCGGATCCAGTTTCTTTCGTTTCTTATTAGGAATATGCACATAAGCAATACACCCAAATACTTTCATGTGATTGACATCAAGTTTGTAACCATACAACCTCTGAAAGGGTGTCACATCATGAATGCGTGTAGTGGGAGTCCTATTCAAGATATACATTGCTGTCATAACAGCCTCAGTCTAATAATAGAGCGGCATATTCTTCTCATTCATAATTGCACGAGCAGCTTCCATCAATACCCTGTTCTTCCATCCAGCTAATCCATTCTGTTGTAGAGTGTAGCTGCATGTAAGCTGCCTACGTGTGCCATTTTCAGCCAAAAATTTGTCAAACTCATGTGAAACATACTCCCCACCGTTGTCCGATCTCAAATAAGAGATGTAGTAATCAAATTCTTTCTCAACTTGCTTCTTAAACTGCTTAAAAACAAGCATCACTTCATCTTTTGTTTTCATTATATACACCCAAGTATAGCAACTAAAGTCATCAATGAATGTCACATAGTATTTGGAACCTCCCATAGATGCATTATGGGCTAGCTCCCACACATAAGAGTGAATCAATTGCAATGGTCACATACTATTCCGTACATGCTTGACAAAAGGCAACCTTGACTGTTTACCAAATCGACAAGCATTGCAAAAATGACCAATATCAGTGTATGCAAACTTGGGTAGACATATCACAACTTGTTTCTTTTGCATCATTTGCAGCAGTTGAAGATTAACATGCCCCACTCTCTTATGCCATATTTCTAAGTCTCTAACTATGTTTGAGCCATGAGCAAACATGGCTGATTTCAGTTATGGTAAAGGGGAATCCAAAGTGAACATCCTGCCTTGTCTATGACCACGAGCAATCAATTTGCAGCTATTATCAAACTCTTCAATGAAGAATCCATGCTTATTAAACCAAACCTGTAGATTCTGCTCAGTCATCTGACCCACATATAAGCAAATTTTTAGTAATAGATGGGACATGTAATACATCATGTAGATTCTTATTTCTGCCATTCTGAATGACTAAAGGTTATCTGCCTTTATGCTCAATTCTATACTGCATGTTATCTCGTGTGTATACATAGCCATTCCTATTAAGCACCATGTCAATAAACCAGTCATCACCATGAGGTGTCATATGATTCGATGCTCCCAAATCAATATACCAAACTGCATCCTCAGTAGACTTCTCAGCATCCCTGTCTTTCACTTATGTCATGGCAAACAGTCTATCCCCAGACACATCTTTTGTCTCATTGGATGATGCATAATGTCCATGCTACTTGCCCTTTTGATTGCCCTACTTCTTCCAATAGTCCTTGGCAATGTGACCGTACTTACCACAGTAGTGACAATTCTTATCCTTGTTAGGATTGTTAGAGGTCCTTTGTGGTCGCTAGGAGTCTTTGCCTCTAGGGCTAGATCTCCCCCTACCTCTGAAATTTCCACCTTCTCTTGCATTTGAACCCTGCTAGTTATTATTGCCATAAAACACATTCTATAGAGATCCTCTGCTAGAGCCATAACCTCTATCATGACTGCCACATCCACGTTGATTCGAATAAAAAACAACATCCTTGCTCTTAGAGCTGCTAGAACCGGTATAGCCAATACCGGTTTGATTTTCTCATGAATGAGCAATGCCACAGCTCATTAAAATCGGGCATGTCATCCCACATAGATATGGAAGTATCAAAGGATTTATATTCAGGCCCCAAGCCATTTAATGCAACTGCAATCATGTCTTCATCCTCCACCTATGTGCCAATGGACACTAACTGGTCTGCAACGGTCTTGATTTCAGTGACATAGTCCTGAATAAACCTCCCTTTCTGTCCATATTATTGAATTTTTGCTTCAGTTGTATTTTACAAGCACTAACTGTCGTACCATAATAGCGCACCAAAATGTTCCAAGCATCTGATGGTGACTTGCAGTTCATTATCTGCATCACCATTGTATCTGAGATACACAAAGATAGCTAGTGTAACACCCTTCGAGCTCTTTCCATCCAAGCTCGGTGTGCATGTCTTTGATCAATTGTAGGATTCCTCTTTGGGAGCTTGGGTTCAGCTTTAACACCTGTTACCAAATCCCAATATCCTTTTCCTATTAAGAAGTTCTCCATGTGGAACTTCCATATGGCATAGTTGTTGCTATCAAGTTTCTCACCCAGTATTTGGGTTATGTTATTTGTTCTCTCTACATTTGCCATGTTGCAAACACTGCTTGACTTCTTGCAAACCAAGGTCTCTTAACTGATTAGTTTCAGCCTTCCAATTCAATGACAATTTTCAGGAACAACCCTCTATTCAAATTAGTGTATTTCAATCCATAAACTTGTCAAAGACATCCACAAACAAGTGACAGAGGATGTAGGTGCATCAGTCAATACATAGATCATGTAGTTGATGTAAACTCTATGACATTCAACCTCATTGCCAATAGATATACATGCAATCTGAAATCTGCAAGCTGTAAATGACCAACAATTCTTTCATAGCCAAAACATAGATGTATACATGTCATACATGCTCCAAAACATCCAAGACATCTGTTATTACATGCAAGAGTCCATACATAATCATATGAGAACAGTTCAGTTCATGTACAACAAGTACAAGTGTCAAATGTCCTACTACTTGCAGGCTGCAATAAGCCAATGCATAGCTCAACCAAGGTTTATTCCAGCTCTTAGATCCTCAAACCACTTCATACATCTACTACTGCATATTAAGAACTTCCAAATCTGAGTATTTGGAGTACAAAATCTCAGCTCAAAGCATGAAAAATTAATGCATATGTCTTCCAAGATTTATGTATGCTTTAATGGAGCCAAGAATGCGTGTCATATACCTTCAATGCTTCAAGCATGTCCAAATACATGCTGCCCTATCAGTATTACCAAATCAGACCTTATTTTAGTTCTGTGTAACTATCCCACAATTTATAACTAAGCTCCTAGGCAAGCATTAGAGCTCCAGGTTTGATGGTCCAATGCTCATAACATGTTAACATCCACACTTCATGTGGCAAGAGTATCTCTTGGATATTAGCAAGCTTCCATGAGTTGCACAGTTTCAAATATGAGCTGTCATTATTTCCAGGGCAGCAATGATTGATATAAATTCATTCAGATCTGCACTCTATTGCATCATTGTCATGCCCAAATGTATGACTTAGAAGTTCAAGTCCATCAATAAGCATCCATGGCATTAAGCATGACCTTTGTGAAGCATAGTATGTTGAAAGAACAGGCGCAGAATTGAAGGAAAAAACAGGCATAGAGTTGCAAGAAAAAACATGCGCAGAATTTTTGCCATCATGCTGTCCACTGATTTCATTTTTTTGACTATAGCACAGTGATTTTATTAATCTTTTCAATTGGCACTTGATATGCAGCACATAAATTGTATATAGTCAGTATCAAATCTGTCCATTCTTGCCTGTTGAGTGTAGGCACAACCTCTTACCAGTTCATGCTGAACTCTAGGAGATATAAGCAACTCCTTCTTGTTGTCTTCTTTTTGTCAATGCTCATCCAAACTGAGCTCTTCCATGTGGCATTTCACCCAGGTAAGCAACCTCAATAAGCTCCACCAAGCATAGAACTCAACATTCTCTGATGCCCATTTTTTCTTGTACTATGGCTGCTAGCACTTTCTTCTTCCTTTATAGTTCACAATAGCCAAGCTCACATGAATTCCTGTTGAGTGTTGAAATGACTTGTTTTTTGGCTGATTTTTGTTGTTTTTGAGAGCTGAATGGTTGATTTTATGAGATGATTGATTGATTTGAAAGTGGTTTGGGAGTGTTTTGGATGATAATGATGGTGTTTTGGAAGTTCATGATGTTTGTTGGTGGTTCTGTGATGTTCTGATAGGTTCTGATTGGTTCTGTATACCTTCTGTTTTGCTCTGTTTTGGTCTGTTTTGTTCTGATTGTCTTCTGTAAGGAGGGATGGAGTATTGATTGATGAAGAATGAGATATTGTGAAAGTTTACTGAATGGTTTGTGAGAGTTTGGAATGGTTTGAGAATGAGTTATGTAGTTTTGATGACCTTTTGTAGATCTTCTGTAGAGCTTCTGCTTCTGTTCTGTTCTGGTACTGTTCTGTAGACTGTTCTGTATGCTTCTGTAAGTGTTCTATGGAATATATGTGTGACTTTGGGAAAGTTTTCTAGCCTTGGAAAGAGGTGAATACAAGTGCAAAAGAGCTGAAAGAAGTGGAAGAAGTAGCTGCTAAAGACTCAAGTGAAGACTAGAGTGAAGTGACAGTAGTGAGCTATGAAAAGACACTGTAGTGGCTCTGGTGACTCTTCATATCAGACATACCTCTTGGGAGGGGTATCCACGACCTAAGAGTGACTATTGAGAGTGATTTTTGAGAGATTGTAGTGAGGACATGATGTATTATTGATGGAGAGAGAGAGAGAGAGTCAGAGATAGCCAATTCTACTCAAACAAAGTGATTGTATATGAGAGATTGAGAGAGAAGACTATGAAGATATTGAAAACGAATACTATGTGATGTATTTCCATTCAAAGATGGTGTATTCCTTTGCTTTCTTTGTTCTATTGATGGATTTTGTGAAGATATTGAAGAATATGGTTGATTCTATTAAAACCGTGGGAGATCTACATGATGCTGCATGAAGATTTGTTGTGCATGGTGTTCTTTTCTTCATTGTGATCATATGAAACATGATAAACAAGCTTGTTGATGTTACAAGATAGATTTTCTTGCAAGAGAATTCTTTTTTCCTTGGTGTTCCTCTCGGGGCTCCATGTTTTTGGTGCGCAGCCGGGGAAACTTGCCATCAACAAGCACCAAAAGAGGCTGAAAATGAAGGAAATGGCATTGCCAAGAAGAGAAGAATTCAATGGATGTTTGTAAAGTTCCTTCTTCCACTAAAGAGTTGGAATTCCTCATAATCAAAGCCACTTTCCATAAGAAGTTCATCCCACAATGGCGGAAACACATCACCATCATGATGCATGCTTTATGTGGTGGACAGTTTCCTCTTTCTATTGAAGCAGCAGAAACTTGCATCTTGGTGGCAAACTGTTTGGGAACAAACTGAAGAGCAGAAACAGAGAGAATGACCATCCATGGAAGATTTGGCATTCATTGAGAAGTTTCCAGACAACATCAAGTGGGAGATTGTGAAGAAGCTTCAGGAGTCTTGGTCTGTAGAGGTTCACAAAGACAAGAAGGAAAAAAGTTGGAATTTGTTCGTGGATGCTCAACAGCAAGATACATGGGATGCTTGGTGTACTGATAATCTTCTGTTTGTTCAATTAGCAACCCATTGGAAGTTGGTAGACAGAGTGTTTTTCACAACATACACTGTTGAAACCATCAGAAGCTGGCATTACTATGATGATGGCACCACCACAATGCTCAGACGTATGCTTTTTGACACCTTCAGAACCGAATACCTTCCTCTGTGCAGTGGCATGAAAGCCGAATTCAGGGACGTTGAAAAGAAAGAAGTAGAAGAAATGTTGGCAAGAGAGTCCTCCAAAGACTGAAGTCTTTTGTTAACCCTCTGTGAAGCACTAACAACATAGTGGAGCCAACCCCCTGATGAATGACGCAATAAAGAGGCAAGCATTAGAACGAGTCCAGAGGTACGTGAGAAGAGAGAAAGCAAGAATCAGAGCCGAGGGCAAGCTCGCAGCAGAAGCCGCCTTTGACACCCTTGCGGAACTCTTTACAGAAGTCCCAATGGCACATCAAGCCCTTCCTCCTCCTACTGGAGGTCCACTTCCAAGCCAGATCCGTCCTGGAAATATTGATGACAGACCAGCGAATGTAGTCCCATTGCCAGTTTTTAAGGGAGAGTACAATGAAGACCCCGATCTTCATGTAGCAGAGTTTATGGTAGCGTGTGTGGCTAACAATGCCAGAACCCCTGAGCATTGGTTAGCAATATTCCCTGCCACTTTCAAGGGCACGGCGTTTCAGTGGTATGAGAGACAAGCAGCAGGAACTTTTGGCACATGGGACGACCTGAAGTTGGCCTTCCTCACTAAATTCAGGCGTGAAGGTTTTGAAGAGCGGATGTGAGAGGAATTCATGAACCTAAGTCAGTCCTCTGGAGAAAGAGTGGAAGCTTATGTCTCACGAATGGAATCCATCCTGAAGAGATGGACTAATCATAATTTAGATGATGGCATTCAGAAGGGAGTGTTTCTCAGAGGATTACAACCAGAAGTCCGTAAGTTTGTGGAGCTGCAAAGACCAGCCACCTTGCAAGCTGCAACAGAAGGTGCAAGACTGTACGATGAAGTGGAAGCTCGATTAGCGATGAATACAGGAAGAGGAGTCCTACCTCCTCTGATGCCAGGAATGATGTATCCACCAAATGCAGTTCCAGGGACTGTTCCCTACCCCTACCAACAGATGTCCCCGGTATCACAGTACAGTGCACCAAATCCACAGTGGCCACAATCCATGCCTCAAATGATGGTTCAGCCACAACAACAATGGTCCCAACCAATTTCCTCAATGCCAAATCAACAGCAACAGTGGAATCCTACCAACTGGAGCCAACAGCCAACAGTTCAAACAGGAGCACTGAATCAGAACCAGAACAGAGACCCCTCTGTACCAGCCCAACCAGTTTATGCAGTGATTACAGAGACTCCTCAAAACCCTCCTGCCAGTGCCTCAGGAGGAGAAAGCCTGAAGGACTACTTATCCAACTCAGTTGCGAACATCAAAAAGGAGTTGATGGATGTGATTACAGAGCAGCTACAAACGTTGAAGGTGAATACCGCTAGCATATCCAATGTTGCAGGAGCAGGAAGAGATGTGATGCGGTCAAACACTTGGTGTGGTAAGTGTCATCAAGCAGGCCATTTAGCCACTGAATGTACACGAAAACCAACCATCCCTGGAGCCTTCTGTTCCTACTGTTTGCGGAAGAATCATACAGAGGACATTTGCTCTCTGAAGGAGATGCATGATAGGAGAAGGAAGGAAGAAGACGCAAGATTCAACCTGTTGGAATCCAAAATGACAACACAGGATATTGGACCCAAGCCTAGAGAGTTTGGTCCTAATTTCGGACCCAGAAGATTTCCCTCTCAAAGTTACAGAGGAAGACAGTCTGGCGGTGGTCAGAGATCAGAAGTGGAATGTTACAGATGCGGAGAAAAGGGACACATTTCACCAAATTGTCCAAATCCTCGAAAGTCAGTGGATTACAAGCCCTTATGCAGTCGATGCAAAGGAGAAGGCCACACTACAAAAGACTGTCCAAGTGCAGCCCCAGTGAAAAACAGTGCTACTGATAGTCCGTCCAAGGCCCAAGAGCCTACCTCCAATTTAGTGGAATTGGAAGTTGCTGCCATCACGCGTGCAAATCAGAAGGAACCACCTGTCCAGAAAGAAAATAACCCTCCTGCCAGAACAGTGAAGTTCAATCTTCCACTAGAAGAACAGAACCGAACAGAGACTAACAGTGCCGTACAGAGCACTACAGTATCACAGAGAGTTACAGAGACAGGACCAGAGGTCCAGGAGACAGAAGAGGAGGAAGTGCCACAGGTGGCAGAAGAAGTTCCTGTAATTCCTCTATTGGAAGAAAGAGGAAAAATGAAAATGGGTGTTGCCCCATTCCCTACTCGGTTAGAGAAGCCAGTGGATCCTATTAAGGAATACGATCTAGTCAGAGATCTAGATACCTTTAAACCAAACCTTACATTCCGACAATTATTGATGTTGTCTCCCAGTTGCCGGAAAAGATTCAAAAGTATACTGACAAGACGACGTGACAAGGCTCCAGAGCTTGTAAAAGAAGTGGATGTGACTAATGCTTTCCTAGATCCGGGTACCCCAGAGACTGGCACGTGGATAGAAGGTTGCTTCATTGCAAATGCACTGATTAATGGTGGTTCATCAGTAAACATTATGACGGATGTGACAATGAAGGATCCAGGCCTACAAGGTGTGCAACCCACCCAATGGCTCATCAGACTGGCGGATCAGAGTAGAATCAAGCCTTTGGGCATTCTCCCATATGTGAAGACTACAGTGGCTGGAAAAGATTATTGGCTAACCTATCTGGTGGTGAAGCCAAACTCTTATGGCACATCCTATCCTCTGTTACTGGGCAGACCATGGCTTTTTGAAGCCCGAGCAAGGACGGATTGGTTCAAAGGAACTTTGACCTTGGGTAGAGGACCCAACAAAGTGGTGCTGAAACTGTATGGTTCTCAAAAAGGACATGGATCCACCTCCTTGGAATTATCTTCTGATTCCCCTAATGAGGCTACAGATGGAACATCAGCAGACGAAGATGCTGTCAAACAGATCCTTCCCAAGAAAATAGTGGCACATTCCTTAACAGTGGATACTGTAAGTCGACTTCCAAAAGATGCAAAGCCATTATCAATGGGTGAATACTTCCTGCCTGAACCGGGAATGACTTATGAAATCACTTCTGATAGTGAGATAGAAGCATGGATGTACTGCTCTCCCTGTTACATGGCCATAGCAGAAGCAGAGACAGAGACAGGAGAGGAAACATAGAATCTGTTCTTCTATTACAGAGCTCCAACAGAAACAGAAGCAGAAGCAGAAGCAGAAGCAGAGACAGAGACAGAAACAGAAGAGGATGAATATGATATGGACGAAGAAGGTGATGAAAGTGAGCCAGAAGAATCTATCCCACCTGAAGAGGATACATTTGAGGAAGAAGTTCCAGAAGCATCAGAAGCCGATGAGCTCATGCTATGGGACAGAATGGTAATGGTACCATTTGGTCTAGTAAATGGATCTTCTCATATGCAAAACCTTTATAAGACATGGATTAAGAAGAACAAGCCGTCTTTTAACAGTGGCTCATGCCGTCCTCACCCATCCTTGCCGAAGAAAGATGATGATGATGCACCGTGCCAACAAGCACCAGTCCCACAAACCCAACCGGCATCAGAGGGTCCCTGTTATGTGACGTTCCTGGATGTATCATCAGAAGATGAGTCTTCAAGCCAAGAGGTAATTAATCTTGAAACCAAACCCGAAACAGCCTTAATCCCATTTCAATATCTTAAGGAGCAACCTAAGTCTCCACCAAAAGAAGAAATTGGTTCTAGTGGGACATCAGAAGAGGACACCACTCCCTTGAAGGAGTCGGATCTCTACCCAGAAGTAGTCCGTGGGACCTTCATCCGTGAAGTAGAAGGTGAAAGGCAGTTAACCTTTGTGGATGCAGAAGGCACTGAACGCCACTTGAAGGTGGGTAGCAGCCTCCCAGAAGAGGAGTTGTCAACCTTGTACAACTTGTTGAAAGAGAATTTGGACGTGTTTGCGTGGTCCTACAAAGACCTAAAGGGGATTGATCCCACAATATGTCAACATCATATTGACTTGGAGCCTGATGCCAAGCCAGTACGGCAACGACAAAGGCGAATGAATCCGAATTATTCCACATTGGTGAAAGCGGAGCTGCTGAAGCTTCTGGAAGCGGAGTTCATCTATCCAGTGGCAAATAGTGAATGGGTTTCACCCATCGTGGTTGTACCCAAGAAGAATGGCAAATTGCGAATATGTGTGGATTTCCGAAAGCTTAATTCCAAGACGAAGAAGGATCATTTTCCTATTCCTTTCACAGACCAACTGTTGGACACAGTGGCAGGACATGAGCTTTATTCCCTTCTGGATGGATTCAGTGGATACAACCAAGTCCAAATCGCAGAAGAGGACCAGTCCAAGACAACCTTCACCACAGAATGGGGAACCTACGCTTACCGAGTGATGCCATTTGGGCTCTGCAATGCCCCTGCTACTTTCCAACGAGTCATGATGGCCGCATTTCAAAATCATCTACACGACTTTATTGAGGTATATCTAGATGACTTATGTGTCTATAGTTCGATCCGTGAACACTGGGAACACCTGGAACAATGCTTTGACCGATGCCGGGAGTATGGGATTTCCCTCAACCCCGACAAATGCATCTTTGGGGTCTCTTCTGGAGTCCTGTTGGGCCACATTGTCTCTGCACAAGGGATATCAACAGACCCTGCAAAGATCGAAAAGATTGCAGCTCTAACAGCACCCACCAACCTCAAACAGTTGAGGG
The DNA here is from genome assembly GCF_053477565.2 of Lygodium microphyllum. NCBI lineage: Eukaryota > Viridiplantae > Streptophyta > Polypodiopsida > Schizaeales > Lygodiaceae > Lygodium > Lygodium microphyllum. Next base: position 174,875,286 of record NC_141139.1, read on the forward strand.
GATTCCTAGGCCATGTGGGTTACTACAGAAGGTTTATAGCCCATTTTGCGACAAAGGCAACTTCCTTGCACAAGCTTCTGAGGAAAGATGTAGAGTTTACTTGGACGGAAGAATGTGACAAAGCCTTCCACACTCTGAAGCAGTGTTTGATAGAAGCACCCATTCTGCAACCTCCTGATTGGACGAAAGAGTTCCATGTACACACTGATGCATCAATTGAAGGTTTAGGTGTTGTCCTCTGCCAGAAGGGCTCCTCGAAGCTGGATCAACCGATCTATTATGCAAGCCGAAAAGTCACTGATAGGGAACGGAACTATACAGTGACCGAGCTGGAGTGCTTGGCAATGGTGTTTGCCCTAGAGAAGTTTCGCCATTACCTCCTATCTACCCACTTTAAATTTTATGTGGATCATGAGGCCCTATCCTTCCTGATGAACAAAGTAGATGTGAAAGGACGAATGATGAGATGGCTCCTTCTATTCCAAGAGTTCGACTTTGAGGTGATTACTAAGCCTGGTCGTTCCCATGTTCTGGCTGATCATCTGTTGCGTATCCCACAAACTGCAGACGAGGAGCAGGATGATCCAGACCTCCCTGATTCTTCCCTATTCTTGGTAGAAACTGTAACTCCCTAGTATGCAGACATTGCAAATCTGCTGGCAACCCAATAGTACCCTCATGGTATTTCTAGTCGGGAAAGGAAGAAGCTCATGCTAGAATCAGCCCCCTACACCCTGCTAGGCGGTGCACTGTACAAGAAAGGCAAAGATGAAGTGCTCAGAAGATGTGTTGCAGGAGAAGAGATTGGGATTGTTCTGAAGGCTTGCCACGATGAGCCATGTGGAGGTCACTTTGCAGGAGAAGCTACAGCCAGGAAGGCTCTGCTAGCAGGTTATTGGTGGCCTACCATTCATAAGGATGCCTATGATTACTGTAAAAGATGTGATGCTTGTCAAAGAATGGGGAAACCCACGAAGACAAGTGCCATGCCACTGCAACCTATCCTTCCTTTGAAGCCGTTTGAGAAGTGGGGTATTGACTTCGTAGGTTCGATCGACCCTCCCACTAGGAGGAAACAGAACAGATACATCCTCGTATGTACAGATTATGCCACAAAGTGGTGTGAAGCTAAAGCCCTCAAGCGGGACAATGGTAACAGCGTGGCCCTGTTCATGTACGAGAATATCATCACCCGTTTTGGTAGTCCCTTAGAGCTGGTAAGTGATAGAGGCACTCATTTCCTCAACAAAGTCATGGAAGAGTTGACAGAGTTGTATAAGATCCGCCATCGCAAGTTCACTCCTTATTACCCCAGAGCCAACGGCCAAGTCGAAGTCACCAATCGCATCCTCTGCTCAATCCTGACAAGAACAATCGCCGCACATCGTCGTGATTGGGACGATCGACTTACAGAGGCCCTCTGGGCGTACAGAACCTCCCATAAAGCAGCAATGGGACAGACACCTTTCCAGTTGGTGTATGGAACAGAAGCTGTTTTTCCTGTTGAATTGGAATTACCCTCTTTGAGAGTGGCTATCAAAGAGCGTTTGGGGGATGATGATTCACTGCAACGCCGTCTCCTGCACTTGGAATGTTTGGACGAAATTCGCAGGATGGCTCTCCAGTGCATGGAAGCCATGCAAGCTCGACGCAAGGCTTACCATGATAGCTTCATCAAGCACAAGGAGTTCAAAGAGGGTGATTTGGTCCTAGCCTATGATTCACGCTTTGGCAAGTTTCCTGGCAAGCTTCAACAGCGGTGGATGGGCCCCTATAAGGTACTTGCCGTCAACCCTAATGGCTCTGTACAAGTGCAGACCCTGGATGCCTCTGATGATCCCTTTCTGATTAATGGATATCGCCTGAAGAAGTACTTTCCTCCTTGGGGATCTTGACAATTACGGACACTTGATCCTTTCCCTCGTTGGCACGGCATTATACTTCTTATGATGTTACTTCTGATAGCCGTTCTTCAATCACTCCTGATGAAGTGGACGCAATCCTCTGTCCCCTCAAAACCCCTTTTCAGCCTTGATCTCTTATCCTCTATTTTCCACCAGCGATAGTGGCGAGGTGGGTTCTGACAAATGGTCTTTCTACCATGCCCTTGCTCAATATTGAAAAAAAAAAGAGAAGAAGAAAAAAAAAACAAAACATATCGGTCATGGGAGAAAAGGACTTAGGTCCTTGTCATGCCGACCTATTCTTCGGGAAAAGGTGGAAACACCCTCGGGAATAGGGGAAAAAAAAAACACACACACAAAGAAGAAAAAAAAAAACACAACAAACAAACAAATCTGTTATGAGAGAAAAGGAAGCAATTCCCTGTCATAGCAGGCCTCGTTCCAAGAAAAGGTGATAAACACCCTTGGGCGGGAAGCTGGCTGTGGAAAAGGTGGCAACACCCAGCAGTTCAGAAAGGGATTCATTAATTGATATTCCCAGGATCCAATTCCGAAGCTGCCTCCCTTGGTACGCTGTGTCCTGGGTCTCTTTGCAAAGTGACTATCTGTCCTCTAGCAGATGACATGTCCTATTCAACACAACGTTCGATTTGATGGCTACCTCCCTGGGTACGCCTCTTCAACAATTGACGAAGCGGTCTTCATCGACAAACAATCGAGTGATGTGAGTTTTCATCCTAACCGGATGGGGAAGTGAGTATGGTTGCCCTCTATAATTATCAACAGAGCGTGAGACAGAGGGTGGGGCGAGAGACCAGTCTTTTCCCTTCAAATCAAATGAGAGGTGAGTAGTGTGAATGAAGTGTTGCACGCACGGGATGGGCCTCTTTCTGTGCACTGCACCATAAGGCTCCCTGGCCTTCCTTCTTGCACCGTATGCCGGCACAAGGCGGGATGCACTGTTGCACCATCAAATGCGCACAAGGCATACAACCTTTGCACAAGTGACTGTGAGGATTACATCAATGGGTTTTAGGAAAAGGCTGCCCTCCTATATCTATCAATAGAGAGTGAGACAGAGGGTGGGATGAGTGTGACTGGAGTTTCTTCAATCAATTACCGAGAGGTGAGATTGAGGGACGTTACGACACTTGGAGTCAGGTATGTTCCCGTTTCCCTATGCACCCACGGGATGGGTTTTTGCCGTCATCACAAGACACTTCACCCTGTTCTGTACACTGCACCATAAGGCTCCCTTGCCTTCCTCCTTGCACTTATGCCAGACGGGTTGGACGCACTAATGCACCATCAACTATGCACCCTGGCATACTCTTTCTGCACCATTCCCCCTTGTCGATTTCTAAACCGGGTATGAGATATGGGTTTTAATCATTCTTCCTCGAGTGATATTAGTCATGGGGCGAGTGACTGTTCTTTCATTTCAATTGAGTGATTGTGAGTTGAGTGTAGTATCCCTCATCATCGATGAATTTCCTGTGATTCCTTCCATCAGCTACCTCCCTGGGTGTTGCCGCGTGGTCCCTTCCATGACGGACGTGTGCCGAGAAGATGCCTTGGTACCTCCAGACGCCGACAACAACACTGGACGTGCCATCAACACTCACTCTTACTTTGATCCTCAACAAAATGGGCCAAGTTTTTCTAACCCTACAACTTTTGTTTCTCAGTGCTGGTCATGTTTTAAGTGTGGGGACGTTAGTGGATGGTCTGTGGCATGGTCCTAGGTCCCTGTTGCTCGGTTAACCCTATCCGTTAAGGTCTTAAGTGTGGGGACGCGTCCCTGCGCGTCTACCGTGCATACCTTTCTGCATCTGCCTTACCCTGCTCATGCATGAATGCCTTGACTTGCTTTTACCCTACGGGGCTCCCTTTCCACCCACCCGTTTATGTTTCACCTACCCTTGGGGCTCTTCCCTTGCCGTTTTCCTTCATTCCCTAATTTTGAGGTCTTTCCATGTGAATGCACCCTACGTTCACCGAAGTCCACATCCAACCTTATAGCCCTATTCCTCCCTTTGAACAGACCATTTTTCCTTTTTACCTACCCCTGTTCCGGTGCACGGTTTTTGAGTTATTAATTTTTGAAGCATTTTACGTAATTTAGCCGGTTTTCCATGTGAACGCACTTTTCTTGCTTCGGAACCATGCTTTGATGTCATAGCCCTGACCACCACTTTTCCCCTGACATTTTTCCTTTTTATTCCGCATCATTCCGCTACACGGTTTGTCCGTTATTAATTTTCCGGGTTTTCACGATTTTTTCGTGTGTATTTTTGATATTTTTCTATGTGAACCTGCCCTATTTGCATCGGAATTCCAATTTGATTTGACAACCGTGTCCCCTGTGCCTTCCCCTACCTTTTTCCTTTTTCCTCCCCCCTCTTTCGACTTCCAGATTTATTATTATTAATTTTTAAATATATTTTTGGGCGTATTTTTGGTGTTTTTCACATGTGAACCCCTCCTACTTCCACCGGAACTGCGGTTTAACATGATACCCCTGTGCCACTCCTTTTTGCAAACATTTTTCCTTCATACTGCATGTCATTCTGGTGAACGCTTCGTCCGATATTAATTTCCGATCCCATTTTCGGGTTTGTTTTTTGGGTTTTTCCCATGTGAACGCGTCTTATCTCCGTCAGAATTATGTTTTGATGTGATAGAATTGTCGGGCACATCTTTCTGCACAGTTTTCCTTTTTTCTGCACCTCATTCCGATGCACGGATTTTTCGATATTAATTTTTAATCGCGTTTTTTGGTTTGTTTTTTGTGTTTTTTGCACGTGACCGTCCTTTCCCCCCCGGAACCTCCGTCCCGTATTTTCCTTGTTTTTCCCATGTCGTCCTGCCCACTTTTTGTTTTTACGCTATTTCGTTTTGACGTCCGGATTGGGAGTTATTAATTTTTCTTTATTTTTACGTGTATTCGCGCGCCCGTTTTGCGCGTGAACGCGCCCTTTTTCGATTTTACGCGTCTCCACGCGCCCCGGTCGTGTCCGCATAACCCGTACCGTCATCCCAGTGCCATTTCAATCTCGTCACGGCAAAAATTTTTTTTACCCCGCCCCGCGCACGTGCGCGGGACGGGGATACGCCCTTTTTGACCCTACCCACCCCCCTTTTTAACCCTGCCCACCCCCTGTCCACCCCCTACCCACCCCCTTTTTGACCCTGCCCAACACCCCCAGCCCACCCCAACCTGCCCAACACCCCCAGCCCACCCCAACCTGCCCACCCCACCCTGCCCACCCCACCCTGCCCGCCCACCCCTTCCCCCCAACCACCTTCTCCTCCATCTCCCTCTTCTCCCTGCGTACTCCTCCATCTCCTTCTTCTCCCTCCCCTCCATCGTCATCTTCTCCCTCCCCTCCATCGTCACCTTCTCCCTCCTCCTCCATTTCCCCTCCTCCTCCATTTTCCCCCACCTTCTCTTCTTCTCCCTCCCCTCCATCGTCACCTCCTCCCTCTCCACCATCTGCTCCTCCTCCCTCCTCTTCCCCTCCCTCCCCCGCCTCCTGTCCCTGGCCGCCGTGCCCTCCCGCAGCACCGTCCCCTCCCCCGTGGGCCACCCGCTGTCGCCGCCTGGACGCCCGTCGCCGTCGCGTGGAGTCACCGCCGCCGCCCCGCCTGTAGAGTCCGCCGTCGCTGGCCGTTGAAGCTGCCCGCTGCCGCCGGACGACGTCGTCGCCGCCTGGTCGCCCTGCGTCACCGCCGCCGCCCTGCCGAGTCTGTCGCCGCCTGGGCGCTAGCCTGTCGCCCGCCGAAACGCTCGCCACCACCTCTCTTCTCCTCCCCCACCACCACCACTACTTCCTCTAACCACCTCCTCCACTAACCCTACTAAGGTTAGTCACTAACCTTGGTTAGTTAATCACTAACCTTAGTTAATTCCATTTAACTTAACATTAGTTCCCTCTAACTTAACTCTAGTTAACCACTAATTTACTAACCCTAGTTACTAACCCTAACCCTATTTACTAACCCTAACCCTAGTTGACTAACCTACCCTGACTAACCTAACCTGACTTGATTTAGTTAGACTACCATGACTTACCCACACTAACCAGACTTAACTGACTTATTCTTACCTGACTTATTTGATTAATATGATTTATGTGATTTCATTAATTTCTAAATTAATTTTTGAATAAAAAATTCAAAACAATTTCTAAAAATTCCTTTTGCTTTTTGCCAATTTGTGGGAGTTTGTCCGCTGGCCATTACCTACCCTACAATTTCTGAAAATTAAATATTTCCTAATTCATCCCCCAAATTGCCAATAAATGTAGAAAATTCATTTAAAAATAGTACGAAATTCTCAAAAAATTCTAAAAAATTCCCCTCACCTCCCTTGATCATTTTCCATTTATTCAACCATAAATAATCACAACTTAACACAAAAAAAATAAAAAAATAAAAATAATAAAAAATAAAAATAAAAAACCAACACAAACCAAATCCACACATCCGCTAAGGTGTTGTGTTTCTTGTTTCATCAGTGATCTTTACTTTTTCCTTACTGGATTCACTTCTTTTGGGGGACTCTTCCGTGCGCATTTCTGCATTACATACACACCCCTTCCAGGTATTTATTTTATGTGTTTTATTTATTTTCATTTTCCCCCTTAATCACAAATTAATTGTTAAAATGAACCCTTTAATTCACCCACAGTTTCCACGCGCATTCGCGCTCAACATACACATTCTTTTTAATTACAATAAACCAGCCGTTCACTTAGCACATGCTACGTACGCTACAGAGGCACTTTAAAATTTTAATTAAAATAAACCAGCTGTCACATGAGCACGCGCTGGCAAAAAAGTGCTCCACATCACCTTAATTTGTAATCAATGAATTGCATTTAGAGACCCAGTCGGGTATCGAAGTTCAGGAATCGAATTAATGCACCGGTTTAACCTAATAATTGGTAATTTCATTTATAATAAGGAACCGCCGTTTTCTTGCTAAGGTTTATCACCAAATAAAAATTCACCCATTTTTAATAATTGATTAAAATCAACCCTTCATTAAATTAATTCCCCCTCACTGCACTTAATTCCCCTTTTTAATGAACCGTTTCGTGGGATGGGTATGCGCAGTCATTAGTGTTATTTTCCATGGTCCAGTCTTGGTTTATCACAGATATAGTCTTGATATGTGTCGGATGTGGTATTGTTTTGGTTTACTGTCTTAGTTCCGGTTAAGGGTACGGTATGCAGTTTTTTTTTTCTTTTGTTGCCTGATACGGGGTTTTGGGTGTTTGTCTGATGCATCACATGAAGCTTTCGGTCGCATTTGTCTCAAGGTCATGTCAAATTTCTCCTAGGATGTGGTTTGCTTGGGGTTAGTTGGTCGAGTCACGTTTTCTTGTTTGGTTATTCTCTTATCCTTGGTTTTTTGTCTGTTGCTTTGCAGGCATTCTCCTTGATTGTCTGTGTTTGTGATGTGTGTGTAACCATCTGAATGGCGCCTTCTCATGCTCCTCCCCCTATCCAGTACGTCCCATTAGTTAGTAGGGATTACTCTTCCCTACTTACTTTTGAGCCTCTCATAAAGGCGGGACTTGCTGCTTTTGTGACCACTCCTTTTCCATTGCTTCTAGAGGATCCGTCGTTATGTGATGAGTTCCTGGCCTCTTACAGCAAGAAGACAGGATTAGTCCAAGGAATGTCTATGACTTTGACACCTCGAGGCTTAGGGAAGGCTCTGTCTCTTCCCTTCAAAGGTGGACCTTTTGTGACCACTCGTCAGCTTTTCTCTAATGAAGAGATTCTGAAGCTGTTGCAAAAGCAGACAAGGGAAATCCTCGATGTTAAGAAGGTGATAAACTCTTCAGGAGTTTCCTTTTCTATGATCACTGATCCCGTATGGAAGACGCTCTGTCAGTTCCTTCAGGACAGGTTTATGCCTGCCAAAACGCCATCCCATTATTTGTCCAAAGAGCTTTTCACAGCTTCCAGGATGGTGTTGAAAGGAGTTGCTATTGATTGGAGCACATACCTCCTCACTAAAATGGATCAGCATTTCGTTAAAGTCACTAGGGGTAATGTTACCAATGTTACGTATGGATCATATTTGTCTGCCTTCTTGACCTATTCAGGTTTACAGAAGACTGTGCCTCCACCTCCTCCCTTAGATCCAGTATCTCCTCCTCCACCTTCAGAAGAGTCAGAACCCATTGACATAGAGGATGATGATTCTCTGCCTCCCCTGGTCATACAGTGCAAACGCTTGAAGAGGGTAGCGGATAAAGCTCCTTTTGTACTTCCCTAGGTGCCTATCCCTGCTACCTCTGGCAGTGAACTCCCTGGGTATCTCACTTGTAATAACCTATTCAGAGCACATCGAGAAGGATCATTGGACATATCAGTTCCCTCCTTGAACAGTCTCGTCTCAGGAGATGCCATTCCTTTCCTCTGCAAGGATATTCAAAGTTCCATTGAGTTGTCAGTGACAGCCTGTGTTCAACAGCTGTACGCGTCCTTTTATGAAGAACTCATGCAGTCTAAGGACCAGTTGCATAAGGCAACATCTGAGTTAGCTTCTGCTAAGGATACCATAGCAGATTTATTTAAGCAAATGGAACAACAAACCCAACTGGTTGCCACCCAAAGCGATGAGATTTCTTCATTGAAGACCCAGTTATTAGAGGCTCAATCACAAGTTACTAGCCTTTCAAACGAGAAGGAGAGGATGTCCAGAGAAGCGAAGGAATTCCAAGCTATCTTAGATGACAAGCTTTCAGCTTTACAGACTGCTAATGACACAATGGCCAACCAAGCCTCCCAAATCCAGCAGTTGCAAGATCAGCTTGCAAAGTCCCGCTCTGTTCCTCCAAGCCCTAATGTTCCATTGATTCCTTCTCTTTCACAGCAGGACTTGGCTGCTCTTCAGAGACAGGCTACTTTGTGCCCTCTATTCCAAGATAAAGTGGAAAGATTACAGTCTAGAATGGACTTGTTATGGTCTACCTTTGAGCAGTTTCAGGAATATGTCTTACTCGACCATTCTTTCTTTGTCCACTACCACTTACAGAAGTTGGTCTTCTACATGAAGCTTTCCACGATGGATTTACCTTTTCCAGAGGATGGCTGGAGTGGGGCTTGGTCTGCTAAGTTGTTGACAGAGGTAGTCAGAATGGTCTTTGAAGATTCTGTCACACCAGACACCATGTTGATGTCATACATGTATCTACGAGGAGACTTGTTAATTCCAGATGAGGTAGATATGGCATGGTATGTGGGGGATGTGGTCTTACAGGCTGTTTTGTATGTCAATCATTTGGAGTTGCGCATAGCTGACATGTTCCAGAGTTATTCCTCCAAAGTGACTGATTGTCATGATAATTCGTGGCATCCCATGATTGATTCAGTGGTCCTCAATCAAAGACAAAACACAGCTCCTACCTTTGCCCAGAGTACTAACCAACTGAGGATGGATCTCTTAACCTTTCTTTCCAAACATAATCCGTTTGATGCTACCTTCTTTGATGCCTATCATAGACGATCTCTTCTGGGACCTTCTGTTCCTACCCTCCTTTATTACCAACAAATGGCTCACCGCTATGCTATATATCTTTCCCTTTGTCAGTCTAATTCCACAATAATTTTACCCCTTCTTTTCCAACCTTCATCTTTCCCTCAAATTCCTATTTTCACTTACTGTTCCTTTATTGAGGATAGGGTATTTTCCCCTTCTCCACCCTGTCCTTCTCCCTCCATTAATGTACCCTCCACATTTCCTATTTATCAGTTAACACCGTTCCTTAGTGATTCCCTACAAATTTCTGCCACTCCTTCTTTTACCTTTTCTTCCTTTTATGATTTTTCCTATCCTTCCCTTCATCCACTTTCCCTTATTCCACTACCCTCTCCTAACACTTCCATATCTCAACCACCTCAGTTGGTTAGTGACTGTGACGGGTTTGATAATCAGATTTCTAGAAGAAGGGGATGGAGTTCGGATGATTGCCTTACAGGACCGCAGATCAATTGGCCAGTAATTCCAGGAGAATGGACAGCTTCTAGTCAAGCTTATCAGAACTATGTTCATTTTGCCCAGCAGTATTCACAGTCTGCAGATCCCTCAGTGAGATTAACTGCTCACTTTGCTTGGTACCTGGCGTATATGCATAGGCACTCTCATACTGATTCAAAGCCTATTCCAAAGTTGTGTATGAATGTCAATGCGAGCATTGATTCCCAACAGCTGGAGATATTGTATTTTCATGCCCTCTGTTTGCCTAGCAGATACTTGGTCCTGTTGGAAAGGATGTGCTGTCTCCAATTTTTTCAAAATCCTCCCAAAAACTTTGTAGATGAATCCTTATCTATGGATCGATTCCGACAACATCAATCTTTTAAGAGGGATCATCTTCATTGATATCTTTCCAATGTATGGTTGAAGCTTTTAATGAACAACTCTCTTTTTGAAGGAGTCATTCAGATGGTTGTGTTGTGTATTAGTGTTTGTGTTGTGAGTTTATTTATGTCAAACGAACGTGGTGGTTTCCTATGGAATTTCGTGTACGAGCTACGTTTTGGAGATTTGTGGTGATGGGGTCGTGGTTGGAGAATTGAAGAAGATGCAGATGAAGAAGAAGCAAACTCTTATATCCTTTACAAATTTGTTATGATTTTTAGTTTGATAAGAAGTGTTAATGCATAAAGAGTTTTCCTTTCTTTGTATTTTTCTATCAGAAACAGGTTATAAGTTGGGGTCGTGGTGGATGGATTCTTTGTGAGAAGATATGGAAGATCAAAGTTGAGCTTTTCCCTGAACTTGTATTCCCTTTTTCCTGGGTTGCGAGGACGCTTCCTTATTAAGTGTGGGGATATGTTGAGTGTTGAAATGACTTGTTTTTTGGCTGATTTTTGTTGTTTTTGAGAGCTGAATGGTTGATTTTATGAGATGATTGATTGATTTGGAAGTGGTTTGAGAGTGTTTTGGATGATAATGATGGTGTTTTGGAAGGTCATGATGTTTGTTGGTGGTTCTGTGATGTTCTGATAGGTTCTGATTGGTTCTGTATACCTTCTGTTTTGCTCTGTTTTGGTCTGTTTTGTTCTGATTGTCTTCTGTAAGGAGGGATGGAGTATTGATTGATGAAGAATGAGATATTGTGAAAGTTTATTGAATGGTTTGTGAGAGTTTGAAATGGTTTGAGAATGAGTTATGTAGTTTTGATGACCTTCTGTAGATCTTCTGTAGAGCTTCTGCTTCTGTTCTGCTTCTGTTCTGCTTCTGTTCTGTTCTGGTACTGTTCTGTAGACTGTTCTGTATGCTTCTGTGAGTGTTCTGTGGAATGTATGTGTGACTTTGGGAAAGTTTTCTAGCCTTGGAAAGAGGTGAATACAAGTGCAAAAGAGCTAAAAGAAGTGGAAGAAGTAGCTGCTAAAGACTCAAGTGAAGACTAGAGTGAAGTGACAGTAGTGAGCTATGAAAAGACACTGTAGTGGCTCTGGTGACTCTTCATATCAGACATACCTCTTGGGAGGGGTATCCACGACCTAAGAGTGACTATTGAGAGTGATTTTTGAGAGATTGTAGTGAGGACATGATGTATTATTGATGGAGAGAGAGAGAGAGAGAGTCAGAGATAGCCAATTCTACTCAAACAAAGTGATTGTATATGAGAGATTGAGAGAGAAGACTATGAAGATATTGAAAACGAATACTATGTGATGTATTTCCATTCAAAGATGGTGTATTCCTTTGCTTTCTTTGTTCTATTGATGGATTTTGTGAAGATATTGAAGAATATGGTTGATTCTATTAAAACCGTGGGAGATCTACATGATGCTGCATGAAGATTTGTTGTGCCTGGTGTTCTTTTCTTCATTGTGATCATATGAAACATGATAAACAAGCTTGTTGATGTTACAAGATAGATTTTCTTGCAAGAGAATTCCTTTTTCCTTGGTGTTCCTCTCGGGGCTCCAATTCCATGGTTCATGGCTCTGATACCATGTTCGAAGAATGAGACACAGATAGAGGAGAGTAACTGAGAGCTAAATCATGCTCACATTCTTCTTCCATCATTCCATTGTTATTCTACACTTACTCAAGAGTAAGTCATACACTAGGTTTCACTAACCATGACTCTAACCATGACTAACTCTGGTTATGTCACACTAACTAACCCGACTTATTAAATGTCCCACACATGTACAACTGGACACACCTAAGATATTTTCGGTCACACACATGATAATGAGCTTGAAGTCTCAACAAGCAACTAAACGCTACAAGGGGATGTTCCATCTAGGGTCTTTGAAAAAGTCATACGAGTGGATGACCTACTCAAGGAGAGGAGCTCAAGATCCACAACTTGAGACAACACTGCCTCTAAAATCTCAAAAAGAGCTATGACGTTAGCAAAAGTTCCAACCAGAGCACTCAAGACAAGGGAAATAGTGTCAACCAGAGCCAAGAGCCAAGTGTTGGTAGACGTGAAGCTAGAGTTGGCTAGGCCTCAAGAGATGATGAGAAGGTCCACACGACTTCACGTGCAATGCCTACATTATAGAGGAAACCACCTTCTGATTGAGTGCATGGATCCTAGATAAAGACCCTGTGCCAATTGCAGTAGGTTTGACCTTGATGAAATGCATTACCAATTATTGAGGCTGTTGCCATACCCATAGCCATACAATCAGCCTTACTACCTAGGGAATAGACCACCACATTACAGAAGGGGAGCTCCACTAGTTGGAGGTGGAGGATTGAGGATGCTGCATCAAGAATCGTGGAGCTACCGGTATGCTTGAGGGAGGAGGCAACTCATTCGGGCATCGAGGTGGCAAGCTTACTACACCGCAGTAGTGGAAGGTGCATCAGCTAGGTGAGAGATAACCATAGGTGCTCACTTGAAATGCTTGAATGAATAGGCAGTCTATGGGTCTTGGCGGTTGAGCATGAGCTCATTACATTTGGTTCTATTGCTGGGACTGACGGATTCAAGCTTGAGCACTTGCGCGATTCAAATCGAGCAACAAAGTAAGGGTTTCATCTTCTGTGAAGTTGCCGCTTTTGCGTAATTTGGGTCAGAACCGGAGCTTGAGATAGGTAGGAAGTTTTGGTTTTTTAAATCTTCACAACAAGTAAGTATTTTGATTATTTTGATGGTTTGATGATTAGGAGAGTAGGAGAAATCAGTTCAATGCTTTGCTTTTGATTCTTGTTGCATTTAGAAAAGGTTAGGACTAAGAAATCCGATTGGAAAAGAGTAGAGTTTGCTGTAGTAAAACAAAACCAAACAGGGCACAAATTAAGAAAAACAAGGAAGAAAGAGTGTTCAAGGGGATTAAGGTCGACAAGTGAGGGATTAGGAGTAGCAAGACGTTTGCTAGCAAGGGGGTTTAAGAGCCAAGAGGACAAGGGAGAGCTCATTTGAAACCCTGGTTGTGTGAGAGAGAGAGAGAGAGAGAGAGAGAGAGAGAGAGAGAGAGAGAGAGAGAGAGAGAGAGAGAGAGAGAGAGAGAGAGAGAGAGAGAGAGAGAGAGAGAGAGAGAGAGAGAGAGAGAGAGAGAGAGAGAGAGAGAGAGAGAGAGAGAGAGAGAGAGAGAGAGAGAGCTTCATTATATGGATTCACTTCGATCTTTCCGCTGACAAGTTTGTTTCCCACTACAGGTATACCCACACCTTCTCCTTCATGCATAGATGGGACCTAGAAGTACTAGACAAATATGAAGCTTTGAATCACTCGACGCAATGAATTTTACATCATTTTGGTTAAAAACGCACCATATTTGGCCGTTTGAGTGGCTCGATCTTGGACTGAGTTCCACAATCGGCCCTTTGCCACTCGTCTTCCACCATTTGACCTGTCGAGTCATCTTGGCACGTTAGAACACGTAGCCACTTGAGCCATCTAGACTCGGCTTGTCCAAGTTGTACACTTGACCAGATTAGGTACTCAGCCCTTCCAATTGCCTCGCTGCCCGGCCTAGTCCTGTCTGGCCACTCGACCCTCAGACTCGGACATTGCACCCACTCGGCCCGTCCCAGTTTGGCCCAATTCTCTCGTCCTTGGCCATTTGACCTGCTCGAGTCGTACTCTCAGCCCCTGCAATTCGGACCTGTTGGGCCGAATCTGATTTTTCCCAAAATTTTTAACTTCTAGATCAGACCCACCTAGACACTGGCTATACAAAGTTCCGAAGGCCATACAAACACTTGAAACGCCTTTTTGGCGCAAGGAATAGAAGAATCGATGAGACGTAGATGTAAAGATGACGCTAGTCGATTACATAGCGACCCAATCAAGCAAAGCCACAAACCCCAAACGAATCTTGAGTGAGTGGGAGGCGCAGAGAAAAAACCTATACACCGTCGAGGACAAGCCTATCAGGCCAAACCCATACATGAGAGTGTACGAGCCGCTTAGACACTTTGTTTTCTCACCCATTTTGATTTCTAGCGCTTGAAACACACTTAAGAAAAACTAAAAGCCTGATTGCACACAGTGCACAGAAAAGAGTACGCACACACAGACAGAGTGAGGGCAAGTTAAGGACTATTTGTAATTAACAAGAAGCTCACTTAGACATAAAAACTTGAAGGAACCCACCAATAAGAGAAGATCCCAAGACATAGATGAGCGATCGAATCCCCAAAGGTAGGACCAAGCGAAGAACATGATTGAAAAGCCTAATGCAGCAAGGACCAATACTATTGGTGAAGTGGATCTACCTGACCTCATCAACCTGATTGAAAACTTGGCAGAACAAGAAATCTTAGATATGGAAGTGGGCAGCTTAGGCCGTATGAAGAACTTGACCTAGGAGACTTCCCTGAGGTGATCCAGCAGTGAATGAGTAGATATGATGCTCAAACCTGGTTAGAACACTGCGGTAAACCTGCGAACCATATCATAGCGTGGATCTTGAGGAGGAGAGAAAGCTAGCATGCAAAGCTCTGCAAGGCATAGTCGTGTACAACCAAGATCAGGAGACTAGGAGCTTACACTAGAGCATGGAAATGTGAGAGATCTAGAGAGTGCTAACCCTAGCAGGTAGAAATTAGACGGAGAGTGAGAGAACGCTAGAAGGCGACCTCACGTTGAGCAAGCTTTTGATGAAACGACTGCTAGATAACACGACAACAGAGCAGAGTGCTGTAGCGTTAACAACATTGCAAGGTTGGGAGTCAACCAAGGCTCTAAGAGCCAATCGAAAATTCCCGTGGTAGTGAATTAGCTATGGAAAAATACCAAGCGAATGACAACCCGTACAGCTTTGTGGAGGAGTTCGAGCAGGTCTGCGAGGCCAACGGCCTCACTGATCCCACTCAACTCTCACAAGCTTTCGATCTGTGCTTAGGTGATAAGGGACAGACCTGGTACATGAGTCTAGATCTTCATTAAGAGATTTTCCAAACCTGGATACTCCAATCACCTTTTAGTGCAACTTATGAACATCAAGCAGAGAGAGAAAGATGACATCCAAGATTACATAACCCATGTGAGGAGCCTCTTCAGGAGAATCCCTATGGGCGAGAGACTAACCAAAAGAGTGGTGTTCACAGTATTCATTAACGGAATACGAAGTGAAGGGCTCTACAAAGCCTTAGTCGGCACCTCGATCCTGTAGCAAGATGCATTGGCAAGGGTCTTTGAGGAAGTTATTAGAGTGGATGATCAACTCAAGGAGAGAAGCTCCAGAAGCTCAAATCAAGAAGAGTCTAGTGTTAGGAACTCTGAGTGGGCTTCAACACCGAGTGAGAGATCGGGCCCAAGCGCTTAAGATAAAGGGAAGGGCACTGATTCAAGATAAGAGCTAACAGAGATGAAGATGGAAATAACCAAATTATAGGAGATGATGAGACAACCAATGTGCCCACATGTCTAATGCATGTATTGGGCGGGAACTACCTGCCAACCGAGTGTCAGGACCCCAGGTCACAACCTTGTGCTAACAGCGGTAGGTTCAACCATGACACTATGCATTATCATTTACCTCAGAGACTCTCATACTCGCAGCCTTACGATCAACCCTACCTTGCGAATAGGCCACTGAACTTCTTTGGAAGGGAAGCCTCATTGGCTTGGCCCTCCTAGCACTTAATGATGCTAAGCCAACCATCCCTAGGATGGAGATAAATCTTATAGGTATCTCCAAACCACCTGGACCCTATGTAACCCATTCACCAAGTGACACTCTAGTCCACTATGTGGAGGAGCTGAATGATGACGAGCCTTATGTACACCCTTATGTATTGTATGACGAAGAAGGCAATGCAATCCTTATGGACTATCGATCAGTGCCGGTGATGGAGTTAGGTAGAGGGAGAGGTAGAGGCCTAGGAGGGCATGACACAAGAGCAATCGTGTGTTAGACTTGCAATCACCCAGGACACATTTCTTCATGCTGCCTCGAGAGGGAGCAAGCAAATAGAGACAAGGCTGACTTAAGATGCGTTGTGTACAGAATCACTCATCTCTTTGTTGATTGCCCTAGACCGAAGCCATCCTCTAGTTCGGCAAATGAGCCATTGGTTCCATTGGGGTTGTTTGGTGTCAAGACACTTGATGGGGAGGCCACACCTATCCCATTGCATGTCATGACCCGTGCACAGACAAAGCAGGTTGGCATATCATTACCAGGGCCTAGCAACCTCGACACAACCTCAGTCGAAAAGAAGAGTCAGAGACAGAGGAAGAAAAGGCTAGACAATAAGGTCACACTCAAAACCGAAAGTGCCACAACACTGCATGTTAGAAAGAAAGTCACCGACGTAGAGGCAGAAACGTTGACTCCAAAGACAGTTGAAAAGGGAAGTGCTAAGGTCAGGGAGTACCCCAACCTGAAGCACCAACTAGAAGCCATCGAGAAGGTGAAGAAGTGGGTGAAAGAAGCCCAAGAGCACCTAAAAGATGCTAAGCCCATACTAGAAGATCATATTGATGATCTCTCAAGCATCAGCATGCCAGCCCTACCCCCACGACTAAAATCAAGGGATGTGACCACACCACATGCAGTGCTGCTTAGACAAAGTCTAAATGCAATGGGCTAGTAGATTAGTCAAGGCCATTGGCTAGGAATAGTGGGGCTAAGAGAGAGGCAAACCTCCTTAATACGTTGGTGACCACCCCTACGACTCTAAGCTTAGGAGACCTATTGTTAACCCCAAGTTGAGAAGGCGGAAGAATGAATGAAAAAGCGGAAAGAAGATGGAGAAGGAGCAAAGACACGCAGGCGGCCTGTAAATCTAAGCCGGGGCCAAAAGCGTAGTTTTAAATAAAAGGTGCCTCAAAAACTCCAAAAACCCTTGTAAGAGAGCGCCAGGATCCCTCCTGTGCCAGTTGTAAAAGAATAGTTGAATATAGACCTAGGGCATGAAGCAAAAAGAGGGAATTAGAAAAAGGGACCTTGCCACAATGGCCTGTCATGTAAAAAGGGATGGGTGCCCATGGGGTTTTAGGGTTTGTATATATAAAGTTCAAAAAGTGAATGTAAGCTTATTCTTTGGTGTGTGGCTAACAAGAGCTCTTCTCTTCTTCTCCTCTTCTTGCTTGTGTGTACTCTTGAGAGAGGGAGTGTGAGGGTGTGAGGGAGTGAGTGAGTGAGAGTGAGGGATCAAGAGGGTGAAGCTCTTCACCATCTCCTCTTCTCTTCTTCTCTTCTTTGCCCTTCTCTTCTCTTGCGCATGCGGCTATGGCTGATGGAGCTTGGAGATGGAGGAGGCTTGAGGATGCTTGAGCTAGCATCTAAGATCGTGGAGCTACCTGTGTGTGAGAGAGAGAAGGCAACTCATATCGGCATCAAGGTAAGCTCACTACACTTGTAGGATCGATGGCGCATCAGCTATGTGAGAGGTAGCCATTAGAGCTCCCTTGGAACACTTGAAGCAATAAGCGGTCCGTTGCTAGGACATGAACCCGGTTGCTCGGGTTTTTGGAGTTTTTGAGGCGCCTTTTATTTAAAACTATGCCTTTGGCCCCGGCTTGGCTTTAGAAGTTGCCTGCGTGACTTTGCTCCTTCTCCATCTTCTTTTTGATTTTTCATTCATTCTTCCGCCTTCTCGGCTTGGGGTTAACACCTGCTTAGGCAGCATCCAATGCTATGGCAAGAGAAGCAGTGGGTCGAATAATCAAATGAGCAAGTAGCCACAGACTTGCATGAGCACGATACAAAAATGCAAATATTGAGCCTAACATTGCACTCTATGCCTAAACCTTGCATGTAATGCTTTTTAGAAAGGCATAGAGATGCATACAGACATGCCAGTCTTAGCTCTTGGAGATGTCATAAGAAAGGGAATAATAGACATGGGGGTGGAAGTGAGTGCTCTAAGCCATGTGGTACTCCAAACTTGGGGTAACCCACCGGAGACTGCGAGATTCAACGTCACACTGGCTAACAGATTGAAGGTGAAACCATTTGGCATATTAAAGAATTGGCCAGTGAAGATCATAGGAGTCTAATTCTCTGTTGACTTTATAGTCATGAAGGGAGTGGACTATGACATCCTGCTAGACCAACCCTGGATACGCAACGCGAGAGTCATAGAAGACTGGGGAAACAGTCTCATCTTCCTAGGTAATCAAACGGAGCCTGTAAGGGTAGAGATGGATACCTGGGAGACCATGCCGGTTGACCTAGATGCCATCTCCACCATGCTAAAGGGCGACAATGGCCAGATTAGAAAATCCTATGGGCCCTTAACCAAGTATATCCCTTGTCCTGAGGATGAGCTAGACTGGAAGCATGTTTTTGCTACCATCGACTTGCTGTTCTCTAATAATGAGGAGTACGAACAAGCCATCAAGATGATTGGCAAGCCCAAGGACACAACCCAAGGACACACCCTTAGTACTAGCCTGCATCATAGCTAGAAGCTTACGTGAAAAACCCAATCCTATCGCATTCCAAGTCTCAAACAATAGACGAGAGCTCCTGGAGATCCTAGGATATCTGACCGACAAGTTGGCTAGCAATCCAACAATGAATCTCAAGCCACTCCAAGATCTCTTGGATGAGCCTAAATGGAGGTGGTCCAAGGTGCATGATTTAAACTTGATATACAATTGGGCCCTAGTCCTCGACCAACAAGAAGAGACATATCAAAACTTGCAAAATGATGAGCAATCGGACATGGATAACTCTAATGGATGAATATGAAGACTGCTATTCCTTTAGTGATGAGAGTGAAAGGGAAGTGGACACTATAGAATATGACACTAGGGGGTGTAAAATCGAGCAAATACGAGTTGACTCTAGACCATGACTCCAAACCATGCAAGTAGAATGCCTTTAGGATGATAGATAAATGAGTCATGTGCATGTATTGTGATCGAACTTGGTTGGAGCACATGGGCGCAATTGACTACCAACAGGCAGGCCTAGCTCCCAACCAAGTGACACGCCACTACTAAGAACGGACTCACCTTCTGAGCTACGACCACCAGGAGAGACTCCCTCTTCTAGCAAAAATGGAGAGTTTGATTCTAAATTGGAAGTCAGCTCAAATAGTGATCCTAAGTTTCCTCAACCTTCTAAGACTAGGCGCACCAAGGGGAACCTACTCGTCCACCTAAGGTGCCAAGAACGACTAAGGGAGGAATGATGAAAGCTGCCTAAGAAAACACAGGTAGAGGAGCAGCGAAAACCACAAGACCTACCAAAGCGATTCAAGAAATTCAAAAAAGGAGATAGTAGGGTAGTGATCTTGCTGGGAAGGAGCTGAACGGCAGGGGCCAGCAAAAGTGAACCAATTGAAGGACCCGCCAAGGTCAAGGAGATCAATTTTGCTAGCGAAGGGGAGACACCTCGATCTATCTTTATAGCCAATGACTTGACTGAAGAAGAGGAAGCAAGTCTCACTGCTCTCTTGTGAGAGTATATAGACGTCTTTTCTTGGTCCCTAGAGGAGCTCAAAGGGGTAGACCTGAGTGTAGTGACTCACAACATACCCATGATGCCTGTTAGAACATGAGTGTCCAATCTAGGGCTCGTAGAATTGGTGCCATGGTCAGAGCCTTTTTCAGTTTCTCATATGCTCGTTGGCATTCCTCAATCCATTTGAATATGATCATCAACTTGTATAGAGGTCTAGCAATCAATGCATAGTTCAACACGAACCGAGATAATACCCTGTATGACCTAAGAAGCATTGAACACCCTTGTAATCAGTTGGGGATGGAAGATCGACAATGACCATGACCTTCGAGAAGTCTGTGGCAATGCCATTCTTCGACACTACATGCCCTAAGATGCATCCGTGCTTTACCCAAAACTAGCACTTTAAGGGGTTCAATGAGAGAGACGATATAGTTGACACTGTTCAAAGACCGCTAGGACTTTGTCTACGTATTCCCTCCAAGTAGAGTGAACACATAAGTCATCCACAAAGACCTCTAATATAGTGCAAGTAGAGTGAGCACACAAGTAATCCACAAAGACCTCTAATGTAGTGCACTACTTGGAGGGAACACATAGACAAACTCTGAGCGGTCTTTGAATGGTGTCAACTATATCGTCTCTCATTGAACTCCTTGAAGTGCCAGTTTTGGGTAAAGCACAGATGCATCTTAGGGCATGTAGTGTCAAAGAACGGCATTGCCACACAGACTTCTCAAAGATCAGGGTCATTGTCGATCTTCCACCCCCAACTAATTACAAGGGCATTCAATGCTTCTTAGGCCATACAGGGTATTATCTACGGTTCGTGTTGAACTATGCATTGATTGCTAGACCTCTATACAAGTTGTGGATCATATTCAAATGGAGCGAGGAACGCCAATGTGCATATGAGGAACTGAAAAAGGCTCTGACCATGGCACCAATTCTATGAGCCCTAGATTGGACACTCATGTTCCATGTGCACATTGACACTTCGAAATTCATCGTAGGAGTTGTGTTGTACCAGCTGGTGAACACAACCTAGATTATCTATCAGTGAGCTTTGCTAGTAGCAGACAACTCATTGAGACCGAAATAAATTACTCAACAACAGAGAGAGAGAGGGCTTGGCCATGGTATTTTTTGTAAAGAAATTTTGACATTATCTTTTGGCTACAACTTTTACCTTCTTTGTTGACCATCAGGCCTTGTTATATCTTGTTAATAAACCTTGTGCTACAGGACGCATCGCTCGAGGCCTACTTTTGTTGTTGGAATTTGACTTCTCCGTGGTGGTATGTAAAGGGAAGCAACACTACATGACTGATCATATATCTTGCATCCCCACAAGAGAATCCACAGGGTAAGGCATTGTGGATGAACTGCCGGTATTCATCTTGTCCAGCGAAAGGGATTTGTTTAGAGCCAACATAACGCCGTATTGGGCAGATGACATAGTTCAAGTACTGGAGCATGGATTACTTGAACGACCAATAGAAAAGACTGACTTAGGTGGCTCATCCTAAAGATCCAACCCTATTAGTTGTAGCAGGGCAACTCTACAGGTTGGGGCAAGACGACGGCTTGCTGTGCAGATGCATGTGTGAGCATGCAATGCATGATGTACTTATAGAGTCACACAGTGGAATAGTAGGAGGATACTTTAGTGGAGATATGACATCCTGTAAGAAGGTGCTGCAATCCTAGTTGTGGTGGCTTACTCTTTTCCAAGATGTAGCATGATTCGTAAAGCATTGTGAGACGAGTGCCAACAGACTAAGGTTCCTATTCGTAAGGATTACATGGAGCTAACCCCGATCATCGCATGACAATCCTTTGAGAAATGGGGGATTGACGACCCATTAGTCCCATGGCATGGTATTCACAAGATAAATATATAATTGTCGCAACCGATTATCTAACAAAACTGGCAGAAGCGTCGCTACGAGAAGAAATGACACTAGGACCATTGCCAAGTTCTTATGGGAGCAAGTGATCTCATGGTTTGGTTGCCCCATCGAACTTGTTAGTGACCAAGGCACACACTTCATCAACGAAGTGATAGTTCATCTCCTATCCACCTTCCTGATCATCCATTGGAAGTCTTCGCCTTATTACCCTCAAGAAAATGGCCAAGCTGAATCCACAAATAAAATCTTGGTGAATGTCTTGACTAAGGTAGTCTCTGCTTCACACAATGATTGGGATAACAAGTTGATGGCGGCTTTGTGGGCCTACCACATGGCTTACAAAATGGCTATAGGTCAGACTCCCTTTAGGTTGACCTATGAAACTGAGGCAATTCTACCCTTAGAATTCTTCATTCCTAGCCTGTGGATAGCCCTTCAAGAGAGATGGGATGGGAAGGAGGCATGGACAGAATGTCTAGTTGAGCTCGAGCGCTTATCAAAAACTCAACTTCTAGCCACCCATGCGCTAATATGCGAGAAGGCCCAATGCAAAAGATGGTTTGACAAGCATGTCAAGCAATGAGACTTTGAACATGGTGACTTAGTACTGCTACACTTAGTCAAGGGACATTAAAAAAAATGAAGTTTAAGGGGTTATGACCTTTCAGAGTTCGGGCCGTCAGCCGAACTAACAACGTGGAATTCAAAACCCTAGAAGGTGAGAGCATAGGCTTCTTCAATGGTAGTTGCATAAAGAAGTACTACCCTCCCACGCACCCATTGCATGAGCCCCCAATGCTAGAGTCCCCTGTCAATATACAAGTAGCCACCATCACTAACATGGATGATGAGGATGAGAACGCTGTAGAACCAGCCTACCTAAGCATAACGGTGACTACTAAGTACATATGCACCCTCAATGCATTGATCGATGAGGGAGCTAACTTTAATGTCTTAACTCATGATCATTGGACCCAAATTGGCAAACCACAGTTACAGCCCACCAACGCTAAACTCAACCCGTATGGGGGCCGATTATTCACACTCTTGGAAAAGTGCAAGGCTGCAATTTCTATCGAGTTTGAAAGCATGCCGATAATCTTTTATGTATTGCCCAACACTAAAGATGCAGGCATGGAGTCGCTAGGATGAACCTTTAAGAAGCAAGCTCATTGTAATGTCGACTACGAGTTGCAGCATATCCACCTAGCCATGGGCAACTTCCACATAGTTACAGCTTTCAGCAAGGGTTGCATGGTTGCTTCCAAGTCCACAAAGCCACCGGTGGAGAAACTTGCCGCCAAGTCTAAGAAGGGGGGTGGTGCTTTGTCATAACCCACCAAGCTTTAAGACCAGCAAATCACCGAAGTCAAAGCTGAAGCCCATGAGCTAAAGCTTCAATAGATGCCTAAACGGCAACAACCACCCATAACCCTGCAAGGCTAAGAACCCCACCTCGCACCCTAGGAGGCCAAGATGCAACTATAGACATCGATGTACGGTCAACCGCGATGGGTCCCCAAGACCCTATTACGAGTGCAAGGCTATTACGAGAGTAATGCCTGGATATGGATAATGCCTAGACCCATCCTACTGTACAAAAGGCCCAACTGCAAGCTTGGGAACAACGAAAGTGGCCACCATCAGCTGCTGAATCCTGTAGTTGAGTCCAACTCCAACCACCTGCCGACCTTACATCCTCTTATAAGCAACGATTGATTCTGACTGTGGCCTTGGACTTAGCAGAGAACATCGGGGATGACTTGGTTGCCTGTCTTAGACGCTTAGATTCTACCTTCATGTCGCTTGGTAAAAGTTATGACCGCTTGGACTTGAGACTCTTGGACGAGCCTATAATGATAGAAGTACGGACACTCCCTTGTTCTTGGAAAGAATCAGAATATGTGTTTGTCAAGGCTTCTGAGGTAGCTGAGGAGCTGATTGCCATTGATGTTTCCCACGATCAAGCACAGAAACAACACCTCATCACCTCATATGCAAGCACACAGCTTATGACAGTGATCAAGAGATAGAAAACTTGAAACAACTTGATGCCAACAACTCCCTTTTCTTGAAAAAATGGTACACACTTTGCCTTCAATGGGAGCTCGAGGGATGTCGGATCATGACAAATGCTGAGCAATGACATGCAATCAAAACATCAGAGTATGACCCAACTTATGTCGCTCCAACCTCTTATATGGTATTAAAAATGACCGTTCGTGTGACCAACCCATGGAAGAACATATTCAGGGACACCCCTACTTAGATCGCATCCTCACGGAAGAGGAACTGCACATTGCTAGTCGCATAGACTGCAGTGACTTCTTGCTCGATGTCCTTACTTACATCACCCATGTAGGCATCCAACCTTTCGACATGGACCAGTACCATCATATGGAATATAATCCAAACTTCTATGCTTGGCTCATGCAAAAGTAAAACACTAAGACTATGTGCTGAAGGCCCTTAATCCTCTACCCCTTTAATCCTAGGAAGGATTCTTCTTATTTCAGAAGGGGGAGGAGGCAAGGTGAATCAAAATCAAATCAAACACCTAAGGAAACGAGAAAAGGAAAAACACATTTGAAAAGCCTCAATCCACATCTAAGAACAGAAAAGAAAGGAAAACATTAAATAGCGATTGAGGAAAATGTCACAAACTTTGAAATAAAGCTTGGAAGGGAAGTCTATTTCTATACTAAAAACATTTCAACTTGGAAAGCATGAAGTTTTTCTTCTAGCAAGCGACTGTTTTGAAAAACACTAATGACAAACCATGGCTTATGACAGGAGCTGAAGATGTTGCAGCAAGACCGAGCCCATCTCCTTCCCTTCACAGAAGAGGAAGGAGAAAAGTATGGCCTCTCCCTTGAAAACTGGGCTTACAACCAGCTCAAATTCAGGAGCATTTACAACATCGAAGAGGTGATACCAGTGAGGAGACTGTTAGGAGGATTGTAGACTAGTGCAACCTTGCCAAGTACATTGAAAATTTTGGACAAGAGCATGACCACACTAAGTGTGTGGAATTCCTAAGGACATATGACTCTAATAAGGAGAGTGGGACAGTAATCGTGGGAAGTATAGAAGGAATCAAGCAGGTGTAGGTCCCACTAAGTAAGGCCTTGGTGGAGAAGGTGCTGGGATTGGAACCAAAGTGGAAAAGAGGAAAAAAAGAGACATTTATGCCATGCTGAGGATGAGAAAGGAAAGCGTCTTGACGAACGATGGCATAAGCATCCAGGACATCCTCGACGCGAAAGTCAATTTGCAAGCCAAGGTGATCCACTCCCTCTTCTCCAGTCAAAGGTACAACTCGCTCATGCATAGGATCAGCGTGCTCGTGTGCTGGAGAGTGTGGCGGCTCACTCGCTGGATGAGGTGGATTGGAATGGCTACATGTGGAAAACTATTGACCAATCCATTAGAGCAGTAGCCCTTGGAAGCAGACCGTGGTGGGTGGAGAATCCCCAATGTCAAATAGAGCCAAGAAGAAGAAGCCCTTAGCCAAAGCCGCATTCATTGGGTATGGAGGAATCTTAACTGCTCTTATCCAAGAGGTGATAAAAGAGGCACAGGATGCAGAAGAAGGAGTGGATGAAATGCCTAACAGGTCGCCTCCTCGTCATGACAAAGAACAATCAAGTGAGAGGATGATTAGTGAAGAGGAGGGAGAGCAAGAAGCTCAATCCAACAAAAGGAAAGCAAAGATGTGTCACGAATCGCGTGATGGGGGGATTTGCTCAAGATGTTGCGTTGAAAACACACAGAATGCACAAGAAGAAGCTCACTTGAGACAAGAAGAGAGATGGAGGCAAAAACGTTTTCTTGCTGGTTTCTTCTTCTTCTTCCACACACTTTACAATGTACACAAAGTATAGATAAGATACAACATAAAGGAAAGTGGCCTATTAAGTCAAACAATGCATAACCGACTACACTAGTCGACTGGCGCTATAACTATGCTAGCTTTAAATAGGTGTAACAACTTGAATATAATAAGTAATGAGTCAGTGGCCATGTGAGAGTTATAATGACCACCAATGTGCTAAGTGTAGACGTGTGGACCCATCTAACTAGGTGGTCCATCATTAATGTCCGCATGTGTTGAGCTTGTCATCTCAACAAGATGACTAAGAAAAAAACGATGTAGACAAAGCAGGAGGAAGAAAGGGAGTAAAAGGAGAAAGCAGATTCACAGAAAGCCAAGGAAGAGTCGAACTAAGAGGTGAAGAAAAAGAAGAAGAAAGAGAGAGAAGAGTTTGAGAGGCTGGCGGCAGAGTCAAAAAGAGCCCAAGAAGAGAGGAAGAGAAAGGAGGAATTGAAGAGGAAGGAAGAGGAGAAGATCGTGCTAGCCATGTGCTTGTCCATCGAACAATAGGGCAGGTTAGGCGACCTAGGTACCTTGAGCCCATGAAGAGATGAAGGCCCAAGCTCGAGTGCATAGGTGCCAGACATGACGCCACCGGTAGTGTGACTGAAGGCAAGGGCAAAGCCCCTATTGAAATCCCATCCCAACCCTCTTGATATCCACCACTGCAGTAGTAATGCCCACTCAAAGCACCCCGACCACGATCGATGCCACTAACCTTATGGCTTGGGTGCAATATTTTGTTAACAAGGAACTAGCTTAGGCAGAAGAGCATGGAAACCTCGACTGTGGGGAAAAAAGACCAGCAGCAACAAAGCAGATGCCAAGTCAAGGCAGGACCCTAAGCGGCAAAAGGTGGGAGCCTCCACAACTCCCATCCCCACAACTGTGACGCCACCCGCTAATAACTACGACGAGTATGTCACAGAGCTAATCTCCCAACTGGAGAAAGCCAAGGAGGAAAAAAGAATAGCGAGGACTGAGTTGGAAGCTGAGAAGGAGTTGGTGACAACCTTCTTGCTGGAAAAGATCAGATAGGTGCCCATGCACCAAAAGGAAATACACGAGCCGAGAGAAGCACTCAAAACAAAGGAAGGAGACGACGGATGATGGAAGGCAAAGATGGCCGAACAAGAGCAAAGCTTCATGAAGATGCAACAAAATGCTGTGGATCTAGGAGAGCTATATAAAGAACTATAGGCAGAAATGGCAAATCTCAAGGATGCTACTACAACATTGGAAGTATATAGACAAGAGCAGACCCTCAGATTGCACAAAAAAATAGAAAAATTGAAACAAGAGGCAGCTTGGGAATAGGAGGAACAACAAAGAATCAAAAGAGAAATTGAAGACCGGGAATAGAGGCTCATGGTATTGTCTTTGAGGCAAAGGGAGAGCTCTGGGGAGATGACGAAGGGAGCAGAAGAGTGGGCAACCCGCAATGAAGGGAGAGTGAGAACCCTAGCGCCCTATCTAGCTTAGGTGGAGAAAGACAAGTTAGTTGCTGAAAGCAAAGCAGAGCCCGCCTAGTTGAGTTTCCAAATGCATCAACGTGCCTTCTTGGATACCTTGTTGGATATCACACAAGCAAAGGAGGGAGTATCCATAGAAGCTGTTAAGAAGAGAAAGAAGAAAACAAAAGGTGGAGGAAACAAGAAGAAAATTGAATGCCAAAGGAGTAAGGGCACCCCCGGCACCTATCCCACCATGAGAGGATGATTCCCTAGCAAGCTTCCATGCCGACCTTGTAATTTGGGAAAGGCAAAAAATAGCCAGGAAGCCCTTCAACTTTCATTTCCAATTCCCCACCACCCTGCATAGAGTTTTTCCCATCAAGGTGGTGGAGGAGGTGATTAATATCGGAGGCGGCTCAGGGAGAAGTGGCTGAAGGAGAGAGAGCAGAACCCTACATTATGGGACATTGAAGACGTGGAATTTTGGCAAAACAAAGTTTTTAAGGTGCCATGGTTTGTGCCTGGTTATGAATGCCAACCTACATGGAGAAGGAGGATCTACGACACCAACATGGACACTTGGATGGCCTTTTGCAACACTCAACCCTTCGAGCGGAATGACCTAACTTTCATGCCATACCCTTGAAGGGTAGGAGTGGATTTT
This sequence comes from Lygodium microphyllum, assembly GCF_053477565.2. Lineage (NCBI taxonomy): Eukaryota > Viridiplantae > Streptophyta > Polypodiopsida > Schizaeales > Lygodiaceae > Lygodium > Lygodium microphyllum. The sequence continues at coordinate 174,902,957 of NC_141139.1, forward strand.
GACTCTAGTGTCCATGCCCGGTATGACTTCCCAATAATTTATAATCTGCATTGTACTACATATGAAGATGCCCTCGTTTTCACATCAAAAAATTTGTATGATACCTTAATCCACTTCATCAAAATGAATTCTCTTCATGCCCTAACCCCGCCTTTATTACCACCTGTAATTACCTTAGATTGCTTAGGATACTCCTTATGAAAGACCCACTCCCCAAGAGCATGGCCTCCCAGTCCTCCATTTTGATCCTAATGCTATAGATAGTTGCGCGATGGCTCGATTAATGATGCAAGATGCTCTACTACCCTCGTTTTGCTTAGCTTTTCTAGAGGACATGAATGATAGCTGCTTCACTCGCTATAATCATCCATTCCTCTCCACCAGCACCCTTCAAGTTCGCCTACACCTCAAGGGTATCTCCAAAGCCATCAATTCCTTAACAAATCTAACAAGTCTCCTTCTTCGTCTCACTCTGATGACGAAGACTAGCTTTTGTCAATACACATGAAGTTTAACTATGTAACTCGATACACGAAAAAAAGGTATAAAGAAAATGGAAATGGAAAGAGATATCACATAAGACATTGCGAGCTGCACGTCAATCACAGTCACTGCACCTAGGGGTTCTCAAGTTAAGCACATCCATTGGCCTCGGTTGGTCGGCTTTGTATCCAACCCCTTAGCCCCTTTTTGACCCCCCACTACCACGCTTAGGGAACCTCAAGGGCAGGACATACCTAGGGAGGTAACACTCACCTATGGTTAGACCTGTCACCCTAAGCTGTCAAGAATTTGCGTGGTGGGGGGACTTGCTTGAGATGATGTGCCGAACACACACAGAATGCACAAGGAGAAGCTCACTCAAGAGACAAGAAGAGAGATGGAGGCCAAAACGTTTTCTTGCTTGTTTCTTCTTCTTCTTCCACACACTTTACAATGTACACAAAGTATAGATAAAATACAACATAAAGGAAGGTGGCCTACTAAGTCAAACAATGCATAACCGACTACACTAGTCTACTGGCGCTATAACTATGCCAGCTATAATTAGGTGTAACAACCTGAATATAATAAGTAATGAGTTAGTGGCCATGTGAGAGTCATAATGACCACCAACGTGCTAAGTGTAGACGTGTGGACCCATCTAACCAGGCAGTCCATCATCAATGTCCGCGTGTGTTGAGCTTGTCATCTCAACATAAGCTACCTGCAATGCACGCCCTTATGCACACATTGGGTTCTCAAGTGGGGGACAACACCCAAGCTTTGGATTCGACCCAACTCCCAGTTTCTCAAGTGGGGGACAACACCCAGGCTTTGGATTCGACCCAATTCCCAGTTTCACTAGCAGAAGCACAATGCACCACACAGCACAACGGACACCCCTAGGTAGTGCACCTTCTTTTCTTTTCAAGTACAAATAAAGGCCCCCACCACCAGGTTTGGAGGCTCCATCATCCATGCAATACAATCCTAGCCTCCACCACCTTAACTGGGTGATCCATACTTCCCAAGCCCAATTCCCCTGAGACCCCATCAACATCAACTCACACGTTTGCACTTTCTCATCGAACCTTTGCCAGCTCAAAAATGCAAGTGTCTTGGAACTAGCACCCGCTTAAGAACGTGACCATCTTATGCAATGATGTCACCATGCAAGTGAAATAGAATAGAAATAGATCGAGGTAGCCCTAATCAAAAAGTGAATGAAGAAGCTCATTTGAAATAGTGCAGGAGAAAGCAACCACAGAGGACCAAAAGATGGATTTGTCTAAAACCATCTTCAATTTCAAAAATGGATTCGCCCATCAGCCTCTCTCCACGTAGGGATCTGTTTGACAGGATATTCAATTTCAAAGGACAAATCCCCTCAATACTAGCACCAAATAGGGACCCACCCCAACTTCATCTCCAATTTCAAGGGCCGGTCCACTTAGCTCCAACCTCTGTAAGGGCTTGTATACCAACTCAAAAAGGCCACCTGGCTACACCAATCCCTCCTACCAACCACTCCACATCAGTGTTGTGGCACTGGCACTAAACTAGGAGGGGGGTAATGTTAACCCCAGCTCGAGATGGAAGAAGTAGGTTGGAGAACAAGAAAAGGCACAAGGACGGCCTCTAAAATTAAGTTAAAGGCAAAAGCACATTTTTAAGTGAAAGGCGTCTCAAAATTTTTGTAAAGGAGTGCCAGGCTCGCTTCTGTGAAAATTGTAAAAGGGTAGGTAGGCACAGGCTAAAGAAATAGGCCAAGTAGAAGGGAATGGAAAAGAGGGCCATGCCACAATGACCGGTCATGTAAAAAAGGGGATGAGCGCCCATGGGATTTTAGGGCATGTATATAAAGTTCAAAAAGTGAATGCAAGCTCATTTTTTGGTGTGTGACAACAAGAGACTCTTTTTCTTCTCTTCTTCTCTCCTCTTGCTTGCTTGTGTGTGCTTGAGAGAGGGAGTGTGAGAGTGTGAGGGAGTGAGTGTGTGAGTGTGAGGGATCAAGGAGGTGAAGCTCTCCACCATCTCCTCTATTCTTCTTCTCTTATCTTCTCTTCTCTTCTCTTGCGCATGGCTATGGAGGATGGAGCTTGGAGGTGGAGGATTGAGGATGCTTGAGCTTGTATAAAAGATCATGGAGCTATCGGTGTGCTTGAGGGAGGAGGCAACTCATTCGGGCATTGAGGTAAGCTTACTAAACACTGGTAGGGTCGAAGGCGCGTCGGATAGGTGAGAGATAGCCATATGTGCTTGCTTGAAATGCTTGAATGAATAAGCGGACCATGGGTCTTGGCAGTTGAGCTCGAGCTCCCTATTACAATTGCCAATCTCAAACTGCTCAAGGATCTCATGGATGAGCCGAAGTGGCAGTGGACCTAAGTGCACAACTTAAACTTGATATACAATTGGGCAATGATCACGGATGAGAAGAGGGTTGAGAATAGAAACCTAGGAGATGATGAGCAGGCAAAAGATAATGATTTGGATGATGAGTATGAAGATTGCCACTCTATAAATGAGGAAAGCGAGGAAGAGGCTGAGACAATAGAGTATGACACGGACGGCCAAGTGATCGAACAAATACGAGTAGGCTCCAAGCCATGGAAAGCCAAGGTCCTTAGGATCAAAAGAGGAGTCTTCAGAACAGGATGTGCGGTTGGACCACCTAGGGATCAAGCCGGATTAGTTCAACCAAGTACCGCACTACTCTTAGAATAGAATCGACCACCTCAGAGTTGCAACCACTAGGGGGAAGTCCTTCTAGCGAGGGTTGTGAGTTGGACTTCGAGTCAGAAGTGAGCTTTGAAAGCAACTCAAAAATGCCTCGACCAACTAGGACCAAACATACCAAAGGGGACCTTCCAATCTGCCTAAGGCATAGGCAGTTGAAGGAGGACAAGAGGAAGAAGCCAGCATGATTAGAAGTCAAAAAGCAATGGAAGCCCCAAGACTACCTAAGTGCTTCACGAAGTTCAAAAAGGGCGATATGGTAGTGATGTTATTAGGAGCTAAGAGGCAAGGATAAGCAAATGAACCAACAGAAGGACTAGCTAAGGTCAAGGAAGCCAACTTGGTAGGGGAAGGGGAAAAGCCTTGACCCGTATTCATAGCTGACGATGTGACTGAGCAAGAGGAGGCTAATCTCATTGTTCTCTTACAAGGGTTCATAAATGTATTTGCTTGGTCCTTAGATGATGGTCCTTAGATGAACTCAAAGGATTCGATCAGAGGGTCATGACCCATAACATCGTGATGACTCCGGATGCAGCACACCAATCAAATAATGGCCATACCCAATGAATCCAAAGCATGCATATGCCATCAAGGAAGAGACATATTGGTTGTTGGGTGCCAGATTCATCTACGAAATTGAGCACATGGACCGGTATCGCCCATAGTGATTGTCTTGAAAGAAGAATGGAAAGATTTGAGTGTGCATAAACTATTAAAAGGTAAATTTTGCAAATGAAGAGAGATAACTATCCATTGCCCTACACGGAGGACATGCTCAAAAGAGTAGTAGAAAAAGAGGCCTACAGTTTCTTGGATGGCTTCTCAAATTATAACCAGGTGTAGGTACACCCCGATGATAGGCATAAGACAACATTTGCAACAGAATGGGATGTGTTTTCCTACATAGTCATGCCATTTGGGTTGATGAATGCCCCATCTACCTTTCAGTGCCTCATGTGTACCATCTTCAAAGATATGCTTGGACAAGAACTGGAGGTGTTTGTGGATGATCTATGCATTCACTCTAGTTTAGAGGGAACATCTAGATAAACTTCACACATTACTTGAGCAGTGTAGGTTGTACGGCGTCTCCTTGAACCCATTGAAGTGCCAATTCTGGGTGAACTATGGATGTATCCTAGGGTACATGGTGTATAAGAATGGCATTGCCACCATTGACTTCTCTAAAGTCAGAGTCATTGTCAATCTACCACCACCCATGAACTATAAGGGAGTTCAATGCTTCCTGGGACACATGGGGTACTATCAAACGATTCATTTAAGACTATGCATTGATTGCTAGACCCATTTACAAATTGTTGATCGTATTCGAGTGGACGAAGGAATGCTAACGCTCCTATGAGGAACTAAAAAATGCTCTCACGACTGCACTGATTCTATGAGCCCTAGATTGTAATATAATATTCCACGTGCAAATTGATGCATCGAAGTTCTCTATGGGAGCTATTTTGTGTCAACCTAGTGAAGATAATATCGATTGTCCTGTGAGCTTTGCTAGCAGACAACTCACAGATGTGGAGATGAATTACTCCATAAAGGGAAGGCCTAGCCATGGTATTCACTATAAAGAAGTTTCATCATTATCTTTTGGCTACACCCTTTGTCTTCTTCGTTGACCATCAAGCCTTGCTTTGCCTAGTGAACAAACCTTGCACTATAGGATGCATAGCTAGATGGTTGCTTTTGCTTCTATAATTTGACTTCTCTGTGGTTGTATGCAATGATAAGTAGTATTACATGGTAGACCATATGTCCCACATACCCATAGGAGAAGTGGTTGGCGATGGGGCATCGTAGACAACTTGTCCGATGCGCACCTGTTTAGCATGTCTAGTGAAAGAGACATTTTTAGGGCCGATCTAACATTGTATGATTGGGAAGATGACATAATCAAAGTCCTAGAGCATAGATTGCCTAAGAGACCTATAGAGAAGGCTAGGCTAAAGCACCTTATCCTTAAGATTTAGCCCTATCAGTTAATTGCCGCTAGCTTTATAGACTAGGACAAGATGGGTTATTGCAAAGATGCGTGTGTGAACACGAAATGCATGAGGTGCTTGTTGAAGCACATGGTGGATTTGTTGGAGGGCACTTCAGTAGAGACACTACCTGCCAGAGGAGTTTTTCATTCCAAGCTTGAGAGTAGCAGTGCAAGAGAGATGGGATGGCAAGGGGGCATGGACGGAATGGCTGGCAGAGTTAGAATGCCTTTTTGAGACCTGACTCCTAGCTACCCATACACTAATCTGCAAAAAGGCAAGATGCAAGAGATGGTTTGACAAACATGTCAAACAATGTAATTTTGAGCACAACGACCTAGTGCTACTATACTCTGTAAGGGGCCATAATCAGAAGATGAAGTTCAGAGGATTGGGGCCTTTTAGGGGCCACAACATTAGTCGAACTAGCAACATAGAGCTTGAGACCCTAGAAGGAGAGGGTGTAGTCTTCTCCAGTGGCAGTTGCCTTAAGGAGTACTACCCCCCAACACATCCATTGCATGAGTCTCCAATGCTAGAACCCCTTGTAAACATGAGAGATGCCACTACCACCGAGATTGAGGAAGAGGATGAGAAAATGGTAGAACGTGCCTACCTATGCATATCAGTGACTGCCCAAAATACACATGTCTTGGACACAGTTAGGGAGTTGATTGTAATATTCTTACACATGATCATTGTACCCTCATTGGTCAGCCCCAACTGCAGCCTACCAATGCTAAACTCAACCCATTTGGGGGATAGTCCTACTCACTATTGGGAAAATGCAAAATAGTAGTCTCTATCTCGAGACTGAAAGCCTACTTATGATTTCGTGTGTGATGCCTAACACCAAGGCCGCCATGTAAGAAATATATGCTTGGATGTGCATTCAAGAAACAAGCACATTGCAATGTCGACTATGAATCGTAGTGGATTCACCTTGCCATTGGCAATGTTTGGATAGTGATGCCTTTCAACAAGGGTAGCACGGCTCCATCGCAGCCTCATGTAGTGCCACCAGTAGAGGAACCGAGTGCAAGGTGTAAGGAGAGGGGTCGTAACTTGTCCCAGACAAACCGCTCACAACCCAAATGTGACACATCCAAGACCATTGAGCAACAACTCAAATGGGTGCCCAAATGCCAATCGTAGTTGCCTAGAAGCCAAACTATACGAACCGTGACCATAGAACATCATGCCCCAAGCCTAAGGGAGGCAAAGCTGGCATTATATTGAAGTAGATGAATGGTCAAGTCGCGATTGGTATCCGAAGACCTATTGCGCTCCCAAGACTACTATGAAGGCAACAACTAGATTTAGTTGTCCAAGACTATGAGCAGCATGTGTGCCCCTCAATCCAGGCCCTTCAGCCCATCTCCACAAAGAGATGAGCTAGCTAGGAATGAGAAATCCATGGACTCCAAAAGCACTAAACCATAGAACCTCAATGAGTCTATCAGCCAAAGCCGCAGCCACCTGGCCCTAGGTCGACTCAATCTAACACTTCTAGTGTCCCAATTGTCCACGAGCAGAAGACAGGGCATCATTTGAGCTGCAAGACCAATCCATCACACAAATGGCTAATAAACACCCCATGGAACAGCCAAGGAGGCATGTATCAGTAGTGGAGTTATCCAACCCACCCAACCAAAACCCAACCTCCTGTAGGCCTTAGACATGGAGATCCATCCTTATGTTGGCCTCAAACCTAGCTAGGAATACAAGGGATGACCTCATCACTGGTATCGGATGCTTAGACACCACATTCACCACACTAGCCAGGAGCTATGAACATCTAGACTTAGGCCTCCTCGTCGTACGCTAGTAATGGAAGTGCGCTCCTTGCCATGCACTTGGAGAGGAATATGAGTTCGTGTACGTCAAGATTCCCAAAATGGCTAAAGTCTTGATTGACAATGAGATCTCTCAAGAGCAAGCTTGCACACAACAGTTGATCACATCCTATCGCAGGAACAAAGTCTCTGCAACAATAGGCCAGGAGCTAGAAGAGTTGACAAAGCTAGCCAACTCTGACTCTTTCTTTTTTCTGTGAAAATGGTATGCTCTACATATCCAATGGGAACAAGAGGGCTGCCAAATCATGACCAATGCCAAACAGAGATGGGCAATCAAAATAGCTGAGTACGACCCTACCTATGTGGCTCCTACCTTGTTCAAAGTCTTAGCCATCATGCGCAAACTATCTTTAGAGGAATACGTCATGGCCTAGCCCTATTTCGATCAAATCCTAACGGAGGAAGAACTTCAAATTGCAAGCAAGATGAAATTCAGTGACTTCCTCACTAATGTCCTGACCTACATCACACACAGAGGAATTAGATCTCATGACATGGACCATCACACCCACTTGGTGTCAAGATTGTGGGAGAGAAGGAAGGAGTCTCACTTGTAGCTTTCTTGCTTGCACAATGGGGGAATACACACAGAGGTGGAGGCTGAAAACAGTTTTTCCTCTTCTTAGTTGTGTAAGCCAAAAAGAACTCTCATACAAAGAAATAGAAGAACCCTATATATGGGTCTCAAACCAAACTCAACTAACTAAGGTGGCATACTAACTGAGCCACGAACTAGAGTAGATAAGGATAGCTATCATGTAGCTATTATTCATGGGCGGTGTACCAACCGCGTCTGCAACTGACAAGTCGGTGACATAAATACGCAACGGTCACCCTGGCGTATCACGAGTGGAGCTCGATATCTCAACACTCCCCCTCGAGCTCAATCCCAATTCCTGCACACCAAGCAGGTCTCTGAACTTGCGCAGCTTCTCTGCGCCCAATGCCTTCGTGAATAGGTCAGCTACCTGATCCTCTGTGCTGACATAAACTAGATCAATAAGACCTAGTAAAACCCTCTCTCGCACATAGTGATAATGCACCTCAATGTGCTTTGTTCTAGCATGATAGACTGGGTTATTTGCCAAGTGTATACTACTCATGTTGTCACAATAAATGACAACTGGCCCATCTGTAGACTGATGCATATCATAAAGTAGCTTATGTAACCAAGCTACCTCACATGCAGCCATTGCTGCACCCCTGTACTCAGCCTCTGTGCTCGACAAGGCAACTGTAGGCTGTTTCTTGCTGCTCCAAGTGACTGCAGCACTCCCAAAAGAGAACACATATCCACTGGTAGATCGTCTATCAGAAATGCTACCAGCCCAATCAGCATCAGTGTATCCATGCAACTGTATCTGAACCCCAGTCTCATAAAATAGTCCATACTGCAATGTGGACTTCACATACCTGAGTATGCGTCTAGCCGCATCCAAATGCGGTTTCCTTGGAGCCTGCATAAACTGACTTACCAATCCAACAGCATAGCTCAAATCTGGCCTGGTAATAGTCATATAAATCAAACTTCCTACTATGCGTCTGTACATAGTAGGGTCTTCCAGAAGCTCACCTGCATCTGTGCTCAGCTTCACATTCTGCTCCAAAGGAACTGAAATAGGCTTACAGCCTGTCATCCCATATTTGGACAGCATGTCCAATCCATACTGCCTCTGCAAGAGCTGTATCCCACTTGGTGATCTAATCACCTCAATGCCCAAGAAATAACGCAGCTCTTCCAAATCCTTCATCTCAAACTTCTGCTTCAATAGCATTTTCACATGAAGGATATCTTCATCACTGTCACCTGTCATAATCAAATCATCAACATAAATGACAAGTAGCATAATACCTTTCTCTGTTTTTCTCACATAAAGTGAGAAATCTGCCTTGGAAATCTGAAAGCCAATAGTGACAAGATACTGTCCTATCTTGTCAGACCGTGCTCTAGGTGCTTGCTTCAAGCCATACAAGGCTTTCTTCAACCTGCAAACAAACTCAGGATGAACATCATGCACATAACCTGGTGGCTGCTCCATATAGACCTCTTCTTGCAAATCACCATGCAAGAAGGCATTCTTTACATCCATCTGATGTAAAGACCATCCCTTTGATGCAGCCATAGCAATGACTGCTCTTACGGTTGCCATCCTTGCAACCGGACTGAATGTTTCTTCATAGTCAATGCCATATGTTTGTGCATACCCCTTGACTACTAATCTTGCCTTGTATCTATTCACAGAACCATCTGCATTGTGCTTCACCTTATAAATCCACTTACAGCCAATTGCATTTTTACCTTTAGGCAAAGGTACCAATTTCCATGTAGCATTTGCTTCCAAGGCATCCATTTCTTCATCCATGACTTTCTCCCATTTTTCTTTTCCCATGGCTTCCTCAAAAGAAGTGGGTTCTGGTTCCTGTATCACTTTAACCATATATGCATAATGAATGGCTGTAAATCCATCATATTTCAGCCTATCCACAGGATACCTAGCTCTGGTAGACTTGCGCAAAGTAGGTTCACTCCCAGGTGCTCTCAACACATCCCTGGTCTTCCTTACTCCAGGTGTAACAATAGAAGGAATACCCAACTCATCATCAATGCTCTGTTCTGAGCCACTGGATTCACCATCCACATAAGAGTGACCTGCATTCACATCAAACATGGGCTGATCAACCTTCTCTTTTCCTTTTCGTGATACCTGCATACCACTATCTGCATTGCTTTGAGAAGATTCTCCTGATCTCAATCTGCCTGTCCATGGCGAAGAATGTGAACCACTGCTAGAGGACGCTCTAGGTCCACTAATATTTTGTGACTGCTGCTGTGAATTCTGTGCAGCATTACCATTTTGTGCATCTACATTATCAATCACATTTACTGGTTTATACCAGCTACTCATCTCATCAAAAAAAACATCTCTGCTCACTGTAAACTTACGAGTAGAAGGGTTATAGCATCTATACCCTTTTTGCTGTAGAGAGTAACCAATAAAGATGCACTTCTCAGCTTTTGGATCCAACTTGGATCTCAACTCATCTGGCACATGTACATAGGCAATGCAACCAAAAATTTTCGAATGAGAAATATCTGGTTTCCTACCAGTATACCTCTCCTCTGGAGTCATCCCATGTATTGCTGCAGTGGGAGTCCTGTTCATTATGTAGACTGCTGTAGCAACTGCTTTAGCCCAATAAAAATCTGGCAAGTCTTTTTCGTTGAGCATGGCACGAGATACCTCCCCAATATGCTTGTTTTTCCTTTCTGCAATTCCATTTTGTTGTGGGGTATGACTGCATGAATATTGCTGCTTTATGCCATGCTCCTGCAGGAACCTTGCAAACTCATTTGAGAGGTACTCTCCCCCTCCATCTGACCTTAGGCATTTTATCTGCATGCTTGTTTCTTTTTCAACCATAGCTTTAAGAGTTTTGAAGTGTCCAAAAACTTCACTTTTCTTTTTCATAAAATACACCCAAACTTTTCTGCTATAGTCATCAATAAAAGTGACAAAATAATGACAGCCTCCAAGAGATGCAGCTTTAGTAGTCCACACATCAGAGTGGATTAATTCCAATGGCTTCTCACTCTCTTGAACATGTCTAGGAAATGGTTTCCTTGCTTGTTTTCCAAACTGACAGGCTCCACATACCTTATGCATTTCTGCAACCTTGAATTTAGGCAATCCTGCAACAATATTTTGGGCTTGCATTGATTTAAGTCACTGTATATTAACATGACCAATGCGTTTATGCCAGATATCAATATCTGCAACTACACCGGTCCCATGTGCAAACATTGCTGCACTCAATTCAGACATGTCTGCATCCAATGTAAACATTCTGCCCTTCTTCTTTCCTTTTGCTATCAAGCGACCGTTATTTTTCATATCCTCAACAAAGCATCCATGAGGATTAAATCTGACCTGCAAGCCCTGTTCAACCATTTGACCAACAGAAACTAGATTCTTGGTGATATTCGGGACATGAAATACATCGGACATGTATTTCTTTTTCCCATCCTGCATAGACAAAGGAATTTTTCCAATCTGCACAATAGGATGTGCAGTGTCATCACCAGTCTCCACAAATCCTGGTTTTTCCATTTTCCTTGCATCCTCCATCCATTCTGCATGACCTGTCATGTGGTTTGATGCACTTGAGTCAACATACCATACATCATTGCTTTCTTCTGCACTTGTCACAGAATTGTTCATGTGCTGCACCATAAACAAATGCTCATTTCTGTCATCACCCTGTCTACTAGAAGATGCATAGTTCCCTTGTTGCAGTTTTCCATTCATGATGTCATTCTGCTTTTTATAGCAGTCTTTAGCCATATGACCCATTTTACCACAGTAATAGCATTCAACATTACTGTTTGCATTTTGGCCTCTTTGCCATCCACCACGACCTCTTTGGCTCCCCCTGCCTCTAGAGTTACCACGTCCTCCTCCATAGGACTGGTTTTCTTGAGTTTGCTGCATATTCTGATTTCTGCCACGGCCTCCAAATCGGCCTCCTCTACCTCTGCCTCTACCTCTTCTAGCATTTGAGTAGAAGACAGCTTCTTTTGAAGTTCCTCCTGAAGAAGATGCACCACCATTTCTCTGCTCCTCAGAAATTAGAAGAGCAATCAACTCCTCAAAATCAGGAAATCTTTCACGAACTGAAATGGATGTCCGAAACTGTGCATAATCCTTTCCTAGACCATTCAAGGTCACAGAAACTAAATCATCATCTTCCACTAGCGACCCAATGGAAGCAAGTGCATCTGCAATCTTCTTCACCTTCATGTGGTAGTCGTTGATGCTCATATTTTCTCTTTGCACATTATGCAACTCTTGCTTGAGCTGCATTTTCCTGGCTTGAGTATTTGTGCTATACATTTTTGACAAAGTATCCCATGCCTCCTTTGGCGTACTTGCATCCTGAATATGCACAATCATAGAGTCTGAAATACTGATAGACAGCCAGTACATAACTTTCCTGGCTCTCTCATGCCATGCTTTGAATGCCTGCATTTGCTGTTGATTGGGAACATCAGGAAGAACTGGTTCTTCATTTCCTGCAACAAATTCCCAATATCCTTTTCCCATAAGGAAATTCGTCATTCTAAACTTCCATGCTTGGAAGTTGTTCTTGTCAAGCTTTTGAGTTACAATCTGTGAAAGAGAATCGGACGCCATTACAAAATACTGCAAAAAATTCTGTCACTGCAAAAAACACAGCTTCACCCTTACAAGGGCAAATCTGCAAAACTGGCGAAAGTGGTATTTGACTACACAGTCACTTCCTAGTGACGATTTTGCATAAACAGGAACCAAGGATGATTCTGTAACTCCCAATGTCTCTGCACACGAGCATACGATGCAATATCTGTGGTTACTTTTCACCGACCTGTAGAACAGTGGTCGCACAGCATAAAACAGGGCTTTTTCCTAAGTGCGTGCAGAAAACTTCCGCCTCCAAAACAGGCCCCGAAATGGCCTCAAATAAAAAAAACAGGGTCGGCGAGAGCTAAAGTGACATAAATACACAACGGTCACCCTGGCGTATCACGAGTGGAGCTCGATATCTCAACACTTGGAGTATAACCCAAACTTCTACGATTAAATCATGATGAGCTAAAACACAACATGCATGTGCTTCATGCCCTTCACCCTTCATCCTCCAATCCTAGGAAGGATTTTCATCACTCCCAAGGGGGAGGGGGTAAGGCAGAAAAGAAGATATGACTTAAACATTAAGATGAAATTTAAAAAAGTAAAAAGGATTGATAAAAGTCAATTTGTACTTAAGGAAAAATTTCATGAAATATTGGGCGGAACTATGTGGACTAATTGAAGCAAAGATTTTCATTTCGTACTTGAGCACTTCATCTTTCCATAGCATATATTTATAACCCCCTCATCTTTTCGCAAAAAGTCACTTGAAGTGAACTAATAGTGAGCTATTGCATCATGATAGGAACTCGAGAGATGGCTGGGCATGACAAAGGTAGCAAGCTCCCATTCATGGAAGAAGAGCAGGACAAATACGGCCTAATAACAGAAATAAGGGCCTTTAATTAGCTTAAATTGAGAAGCATTCAAAACTTAGAAAGTGTAGTGATGAAAGAGCAAGTGGTGAAATAGATGGTTGATCAGGGCAACCTTGGTAAATATATGGAGAAGGCCGGCCAAGCCATTGACTATAGCAAGTGTATAGAATTCTTGCAAACTTTCGATACAAATAGGAATCGTGGCATTGTGACAGTGAGACATAGAGGATAGACTTGCACAATAGAAGTGGAGTTGAGCCTTGAAATTGTTTAAAGAGCTATAGGGCTGGTCAATAAGCCCAAGAGGCGGCCCAAAGAGATGTTTACAGTATGCTAGGGTTGGACAATGCCCAAGTGTACATGAATGATGGAGTTAGCCTAGTTGGCATCCACAACCCAAACATCAAGCTGCAGGCAAAGACACTCCGCGCTCCATTCTCTAGTCAAAGGTACAATGCCTCGATCAGCAGGATTGGAGTACCATTGCTCAAGAGCCTCGCATCCAAGTCTCTAGATGAGATCAATTGGAACAGCTACATCATGAATAAGATTGTAGAATCCTCAGTGAAAGCGCTAGCCATAGGAGCCAGAGCAGTAGTAGGTGGGGAGTCTTCGGCTTCCATAGCGGAGATGGAAAGGAAAAAGCCAGTAGGTACTAAGACCTCCAACATAGGTTTTGGAGGTGTGCTTGCCAGCATCATCCAGGAGGCCATTGGGGACTTGGAGAGACAGAAAGTGGTAGAATAAACCCCTGAGCACTCACCAACCCACAGATCACCCCAATGCAGTCACTCGAAAAGAGGGAAGCTCCACCCCAATAGCAGTAACAAGAGACTTCGAGTGAGAGAACTATCAGTGGGGGGAAGGGAAGGAGGGCTCAATCCCATTGAGCCAAGGTGCAAAAAGAAAAAACAAGCTGAGCACCCCATGGAAGAGGAAGAAAACTGTGGCAAAAGAAGACTAGGAAGTAGAAGCAGCACAAAAGGAATTGAGGGAATCAGAAGATGAACAGAGAAAGAAGCAAGAAGAGGAAGAGGAACGAGTAAGAAAGGTGGAAGAGGAGTCAAGTAGGGAGGAAGAGAAATGAAGAAGAAAGAAGGTAGAAAATGAGGAAAGGCTAAGGAGAGAAGAGGATGAGCAAATGGCTCTCACCATCAGGCTGTCAGTCAAGCAACCCTTTTGTGCTGAAGAACTAGCTAGAAGGAGCCTAGATGATGCACCTAGAACTAGCTCTACAGCAACATAAGTGGCTAGAGAACCTTTGGTGGAAGGCAAAGGAAAGGCCCCATTGGAACCATCCCCGCCATGGTTGCCATCGCTACTACCAACCATGGTGGATGCCATAGTGGAACAAAGCAACATGATGGCTTGGGTGTAATACCTAGTCAACAAGGTGTAGCGTCTTGGACCAGCACCCAATGGATGAGTCCCCAATCCAGGAACAAAGAGGCCTGCCATTGTGGATGCTAAGTCGAAGAAAAGAACTCAAAGAAGGCCAGGGTGGAAGTCTCGACCATGTCCATATCCTTGGCCATGCCAAAGTTAGCATAGTATGATGATTATGTCTAAAAACTGCTAGGCCAGCTAGAAAGAATAAAAGAGGAGAGGAAGGCAACAATCACGGAGTTGGAAACTAAAAATGAAAAATTCTCAGCCTACGAACTCAAAAAAAAGTGCCAAATAGCCATCTAGCAAAGGCAGATAAGTGACTTGAGGGAAGAGTTGGAAGCCAAATAGGCAATAGAAGGGAAAACACAGGATAAAGTCACAAAAGAGCCTCATAGCAAGGGAAGCGGAGAACATGTGATGTTGCAGGAGGACTTTTCGGTTCTCTTGTAGTAGAATGAGCTGATGCAAGAGTACTCGACCAGCTAAAGAGAATGGGAGATGAGCTCATTGAGGAGCTAGAAAGGGTTAGAACCCAAGCCTACACAGAGTGTAGAAAGGAGAAACAACAAAAGGAAAAGCTGCTCAAGGAACTGTGTGAGGCCAAGGCACAAAGAGATGAAGGGGTAGTTTTAAAAAAAACATAGATAGAAAACCAACTTTAGATGGCCCTCCTCAAACAAGAACGACTGGCAAAGCAACTGAAATGCCTCAAACAGTGGAAGGAGGAAATGCTCAAAATCCAAAAGGAGCAAGAATGGATGGTCATGATACTGTCTCAATACCAAAATCAAGGCGTAGAGAGGATGAGCGAAAAGGCCAGGGTGTGGGAGGAACAGACCGCTGGAAGACTCAGAGATCTTTCTGAATGTCTCACCTTGGTGGAAAGTGAATGAATCATGAAACTAGCTAGGGTGCAAGCAATAGAGGCAGGTCTTGAGGTCCAACAACAGGCCTTTCTAAACATAGACTTGCATGTGACTCAAGCTGAGGTTGAAGATACCATGGAAGGGCTACAGAGGAAGCTAGAAATTAAAAGACGAGCCGTGAGATATGGCCTTCATGAAGGATTAGTAAAAAAGAGTACCAGCCTAAGCATAGAGCAACAATGACAATAATTGAGGTAGGTTGGGCTCTCGACGAAGGAGCTAGAGGAGTTAGAGTTTAAAGAGTCAGAACAACTAGCTCAACCACCTATTACAGCTCCAATGGAACCATTAATAGAAGTGCCAGACTGTGAACAAGGCCAAGAGGAAGAAGAATGACTATAAGTGCCAAGCCCAACACAGTAGGTGCAAGCACACATGCAAGAGTAGGGTGAGGAAGCTGCCCTTGAGAGGATAGTGGAAAGGAAGCACAAGTAGATAAAGTAGGTAGAGTTGGCACGAAGGAGACTCTAAGCAAGGGTATAGCAAGTTCTTGAGGTCTAGGTCCCACAAAAAGAGGAATGCCACCCTATAAATTGGGCCTAGGAAGTGACTATTTGGGAGCAATGAGAAAATCAAAGAAGCTGACCCTTTGAGTTCTCTTTCCATCCTCATTCTTTAGACAGAGTTCTTTCTCTAAGGGTGGTGGAGTAAGTGATCAGGCTCGTGCAATGACTGGGGAACAGGTGGACAGAGGAGAGAGAAAAACAGCCCACATGGTGGCAAAGAGAGCCCGTACATTATTGGCAAGACAAGGTTTGGGAGATTTGAAAGACTGTTAGCGAATACAAAGCCCAACCACAATGGTAGTTAGCGGATGGTACCAACCACAATGGTACCAACCACAATGTTAGCGGATGGCCTTCTATGGCACCATACCATATGAGTGCAACAACGACCCTACCTACATTCGATATCCATGGAGAATAGGGGTAGATTATAACCTGGAAATGCATGGTAGGTATATGACTTTCCAAGGATCTACAATGTGAATGTAGAAAGCCCAGAGGAGTGTCTAATCTTCACTGAGTGAGACATCTGCCCATCCATCATGCACTTTCTCGACCAGTTCTCATCTTGCCCTGACCTCGCCTTTATTACCACATGTAATTATCTTAGGATACTTAGGATTTTGCTCAAACAAAAGCCCACGACGGAAGAGGCTTAATACTTGCCACTCTTTTTTTATCTAAATGCAGGTATTAATAGCTGCACGATGGTCAATCTAATGATGAGGGTTGTGCTCTTGCCTTCTTTTTGCATGGCCATCCTAGAATATATGAATGATATCTGCTTCACCAAGCAATACAACCACCCCTTCTTATCAACAACACCTCTAAATGTACGCGCTAACATAAAAGGCTACTTGTAGAGTAGATCCTTCCTTACCAAGTCCCTTAGGCCCCCTCCTAGTCTAGCCCCTGAAAATCATTGGGATGATGCCTAATGTACTTTCTCACCATGTATTAAGTGTTAAAAAAGAAAAAGAAAAAGAAAGAAAGAAATAAAAGGAGAAAAAAGAAAAGAAAAGAGAAAAGGACAAGAAAAGACAGAGAAGAAGCACAAGAAAAGGACAAAATGGTATTCTCATGTAATATCAAAGTGCCACAAACATTGCACGTAGGGGTTCTCAAGTTAGATGCATCCGGTGGCCTCGATTGGCCAGCTTTGTGACTAACCCCCTAGCCCTTCTTGTCCCCCCACTTCACACTTAGGGCACATAAGGGGATGGACACACCTAAGGAGTTTGTTCTCACCTATGGTTAGACCTGTCTCCCTAAGTCATACCCACAACACCTCTCCTGTACACAAACTAGGTCCTCAAGTGTGGGACAATACTATAGGCTTCCTGGAGGTTCGGTCGACCCAACTCCTAGTTTCACTAGCATGGACACCCCACACACTGAATGATAAGGTAGACACACCCCCAAGTAGTGCACTTTTTTTGTTTTTTTTCAGGTATACTCAACAACTATGATCAACCACCGACATTGGAGGCTCCCATTACCCATTCAAATCTACCCTTGACCTTCACAATCTCTCATCCAATTTTGTGATGCTTCTTCTCCATAGCCAATCTCCATGAAGCCCCCATCACAACCACACCCAAGCCCTCATCAACAAGCGCCAACAAGTGCCATGGGATTGGCACTTGGCTAGGAGGGGGTAATGCTAATCCTAGTGTAAAGAAAGTAAAAATAAAACTAAAAGATGCAAGGCAAAGTGGAAAAAGGCAGCTCAGCTGAAGAAATGGGAGGGAAAAAGGCCAAAAGCACAAGGATAATCTTAAAAGTTCAGGTCAAGTGCAAAAGAGAAAAGATACATTTTAAATATAAAAGCACACTTTGAATCTTTGTAAAAGAGCTCCAGGCTCCCTCCTGTGTAATTTGTAAATGTAGACAAGCATGAGTGAAGGCACAATGCAAATAGAAAGGGAATAGGAAAAGATGACCTAGGCTAAAATTGGTGAGCATGTAAAAAAGGGATGGG
Organism: Lygodium microphyllum; assembly: GCF_053477565.2. Taxonomy (NCBI): domain Eukaryota; kingdom Viridiplantae; phylum Streptophyta; class Polypodiopsida; order Schizaeales; family Lygodiaceae; genus Lygodium; species Lygodium microphyllum. Next base: position 174,920,889 of record NC_141139.1, read on the forward strand.
TGCCCAAAGGGGATTAGGATTTTGTATAAAAGGCAAAAAAGTGAATGAAGAAGCTCATTCTTGTGTGTGGCCAAGATTAGCTCTCCTCCTCCTCCTCCTCCTCCTCCTCCTCTTCTTCTTCTTCTTCTTCTTCTTGCTTGCTTGCTTGAGTTTGTGCTTGAGAGAGGGAGTGTGAGGGTGAGGGATTGTGGTGGAGAAGCTCTCCATCTTCTCCTTTTTTCTTCTTCTCTTCTCTTCTCTTCTCTTATGCACGGCAATGGAGCATGGAGCTTGGAGCTTAATGATCGAGCTTGGCTTGAACTTTCACCTTGGATCGTGGACCTATCGGAGTGCTTGAGGGAGGAGGCAACTTGATTGAGCATGGAGGTAAGCTCACTACACTCGTAGGTGTGAGAGTGCGTACGACTATGTGAGAGGTAGCCATTGCACTTGGCTTGAAACTCTTGAAATGTAAGCGGTCCGTGGGTCTTGGCAGTTGATGGCAGTTGAGCGAGAAACTCCCATAATGTATCAGTTATCTGCACACTTGTTCACTGCAAGTGGCAGATGCTCATCACTATCACTTTATTCTTTATTCTTTCATTGACATTTGAATAAAGGGAAGGCCGGCCACACATTTCGACCATTGGAGTTTTCACATCTTCTCTCTCTCTCTCTCTCTCTCTCTCTCTCGCTTCTTTCACTAGAGCTCTTGCTTTTGTTCCATGCTTTCACTTGAGGGCTCACTTCCCTCAAAAACTATCAAATTATCAAGGTTGAAGGATTTTGTGTCAGCTCTAAGAAAATGTTTGTCATTGATATGGGTCATTTGCACTAGTCTTGACAAGATTAGGATTTGACAATCACCCAATTTATTTGTCTTATGATTGGAAAGCATAACATCTAAATTTCAATGAAATGACGAGTCAAGTGCAAATTATTTTTGGCAATGTTTGTGTTATAAATATTCATATTCTTTTATTTGATTGGTTATTGATTTAAAGTGATTGGATTTTCATAAATGATGTGGATTTTTATTTTCTATTGATTTACCACATAACTGTGACTTGTTATATGTGAGAACATGTATCACTGATCGCTTTGTGGAAGGTGGACATTAGGAAGATTAATGTGTTTTATGTTGGTGAGAAATATTTAGATCAAGGACATGAAGAAAAGCATGAAGTGCTAAATGGAGAGCTATAATTAATCTTGACATTCACCCACTTGAAGCATTATATATTTTATTATATGCTTCTAAGATACTTGAAGTATTAGATAGGGGAAGGGCAAGAAGCAAGTTTTTTAAGCGATATTTTTTGAGCAAGTTTTTTTTGGCAACCTCTCTATTCTTATTCCACATAGTTCACTTATTCCAATCTTAGATGTACCCATCTCCACTTCCACTTCCACCACCACCACCACCACCGCCACCACCGCTGTTGCCATGGCTGCCGTCGGCCGTCACCGCTAGCTCTACTACCACCACAACCATCATTGCCTTCACCACCAACTTCACTCTCTTTCTCACACACACACACACACACACACTCTCTCTCTCTCTCTCTCTCTCTCTCTCTCTTTGTGCATGTAAGTAGCTTGTTCTCTTTGTGTGTGTGTGTGTGTGTCTCAATGAGCGTGCCCACTACGGAAAGGAATGTGCTTAAATTGAAGTGTGCTACATTCATAAGAAGGATTCATTAGCATCCATTATTACAGTTCGAAATTATATTGATAAATACAGACATAAACAATCTATACGGTACATGATTGTTTTGTGTCAGACTATGAAATGTCCATTAAATGGCAGATATCTATAAAGATGTGCTGTTTAAATCGCTAGATAATCCAATAGGTTTAATAAATGATTTTGTATTCAAAAACCTTATAAAACCCCAGTGTCCATACTATATGTATTATACATTGGATGTAAATGATGATATAGTTGTCTATACGATGGATAATAATATCGAGAGCTTCGTTGTTGTGAATCCTGAGACCCTCCCTCGGGATAGGAGATCTCCAGGTTATCATTGGAAGAATGATCCAATTCCGGTTGAGCACTTGAACTTCTTCATGCAGAAGTGGTTTGAAGCTATTACTAAATCTCTAGGATTGAAAAAGGCTAATAAATTCAAAGAACGTGCCGATTCATTTGTTATATTTTATCTAGTATTTATGAGTATAATTTTTACATATGTCAAAACTAAAGACATAGCTTTAAAGATTATTGCTCATACAAACTCTAATCCACCTTGACTAAGTAATTCATCAATGGTTTGCCTAATCTTTAAAATCAAAAATACATTCTAGATACTTTGAATGTAAGGAATTTCAATTGGAAGGGTATTAGGACTCAATGGAGAAGAGAGGGAGGAGAAAGAGATAAAAATGACTTTTGGATGAGAGAGAGAGAGAGAGAGAGAGAGAGAGAGAGAGAGAGAGAGAGAGAGAGAGAGAGAGAGAGAGAGAGAGAGAGAGAGAGAGAGAGAGAGAGAGAGAGAGAGAGAGAGAGAAACAATTATTGATGAGAGACAAGAAAGATGTGCCTTTTTAAAAATCATTGATAAGAAAGAAAAAAAAGAAATGTGAAAAGTAGTTTGGATAGAGAGGTAGGTACCTTTTTCAAAAATTTCTAACACTCTCTTCTATAATATTACCTTAGACCCTCTCCTACATTAATAGCATTGGATCTTTATACACACATATACACACATACTCACTCACACACACTCTCTCTCTCAATACTATAATATTAATTTTGGGCCTTTCTTACACATTAATAGCTTTGAATTTTTATCAAAACACACACACAATCTCTCTCTCTCTCTCTCTCTCCAACTTGAGATCAACTTGCTCTATTTAAAATCTTTTGGTCTAAGTACAATTAGACGAAAAATTCACATTTTGATTATAATTTTAATAGTATAAAACTTTATAAAATCTTTGATAAGGTCTTTATTTTTCTAAACACACAATGCAAAAGACAATAGCCATTATATATTATGTTAATGATTAGTTTTCTATGTTAGGATTAAAAAATGTCTCAAAAGAGAGGACTATTTTTTATTCATAAAGTTCAAACATTTCAATATAGTTCATTAAAAAAGTCTCAATTTACTATGTCTCATATTAAAACATATCATAAATATATACATAATTTGATCTTCGTAGCTAGTAATTAGTTTTTATCTCTTCTCTCTCATCAAACATTATTGTAAAACTTTCCTATCCTATTCTACATACATACATACATACATACATACATACATACATACATACATACATATATATATATATATATATATTCTGTCTTTCTCTATTGAGTCCTAATGATGAGAGAGAGAGAGAGAGAGAGAGAGAGAGAGAGAGAGAGAGAGAGAGAGAGAGAGAGAGAGAGAGAGAGAGAGAGAGAGAGAGAGAGTTGCAAGAGATACACATAGTGAGAAATGAAGATAAGGGCCATGTACAAACACATATATATACACACACATACACATAGAGTGAGAGATGCATACACACATGCACTACTTAATTTATTACTTAGTTAATAACTTATTTATTAATTATTTTTTAGTTAATTACTAAATAAAAATATAAAGATAAGGGAAAGAGAGATAGAGACGAATAAGAGAATGAGAAAGTGAGATAAATGTGAGAGAGAGAGAGAGAGAGAGAGAGAGAGAGAGAGAGAGAGAGAGAGAGAGAGAGAGAGAGAGAGAGAGAGAGAGAGAGAGAGAGAGAGAGAGAGAGAGAGAGAGAGAGAGAGAGAGAGAGAGAGAGTTACTTTGACTTTTTTTTGGTCAAGAAGGGGGTTGCTAACAACTTCTTGAGATGATTTTTTTTTTCACAAGTCTCATCCATCATTTCTTTTAGGGGACTTGTGAAATTTTTTCTTCTCGAACAGGGGGTTGCCGACAATCCCTTCTCGACGATTTTTTTTAAACAAGTCATTTCTAAAAAAAAATCACTAAACATAGAGCTATCAACAACCCCTTCCCAACAAAAAAAATTCCATAAGTCCTCACAGAGAGATAGAGGCAACTTGTGAATTTTGTTTGCTGAGAAGGGGTTTTCGGCAACCCCTATCTAGCAACAAAAAAATTCACGTCCCCTTAGAGATGATGGAGGGGAGGTGTGATTCAAACCGTGTGCTCTCTCTCTCTCTCTCTGTGTGTCTGTCTATCTCTCTCTCTCTCTCTCTCTCTCTCTCTGTGTGTCTCTCTATTGTTGAGTAGGGGTTGTCGGCAACCCCTGTTCGGCAAAAAAAAGTCACATCCCCTTAGAGAGATGATGATAAAGTCACATAATCTCTGTCTCTATCTTTGTTTCTGTCACACACACACACACACACACACACATTTTTAATGAGGAAACTATTACAACATTCAACTTGACAAAGATTTGTTCTTCTCATTCACATAGGAGATAAAGAGAATTTCAAACCAGATGATGATATTGAGTCTCAAAAGTCATGCAAGTTACAAGCATGGAGACTTCTCTACAAACATAACTTGATATCCTTCTATATAAGTATATTTGCAATTGGAGCCCCAAGAGAAACACCAAGGAAATAGGGTTTCTACTGCAAGAAAATCTATCTTGTCATCATCAACAAGCTTTTTTATTAGGTTTTATATGATCACAATGAAGAAAAGAACACCAGGCACAATAAATTTTCATGCAGCATCATATAGATCTCCCACGGATTTGATAAAATCAACCATATTCTTCATAATCTTCATAATCTCCATCAAAAGAACAAAGAACACAAAAGAATACACCATCTTTGAATGAAAATCAATCACATATTATTCATCTTCAATGTCTTCATAGTTCTCTTTCTCAATCTCTCATATACAATTACACTGTTTTGATAGATTTGACTATCTCTGACTCTCTCTCTCTCTCTCTCTCTCTCTCTCTCTCCATCAATAGTACATCATATCCTCACTAGAATACTCAATAATCACTCTCAATACTCCTTCTTAGGTCGTGGATAAACCTTCCAAAAGGTATGTCTGGTACGAAGAGTCACCAGAGACTTCATAGTGTCCTATGAGATCTGTCTTCTGCACTGTCTTCTGTAACCTTCTGTAAATCTTCAGTAGTTACTTCTTCACTTCAATTAGCTTAGATAGAGCTTCCATTCATCCTTTCCTAAGACAAAAACACTTCCCAAAATATCCACACATCCATCATAACACTCAACAGAAACAACAGAACAGAACGACAGAGCAACAGAAGTACAGAACAACAGAACTACAGAAGCTTACAGAACTTCATAGAAGATCAACAGAACCCATGAAAATCATAAAAACCAAAACAAAACCAATTCAATCTTTCATAAACCTCTTCACACAACTTCAATCATCTCTCAAAACATTCATTCAACCATCTCTACTACCAAAACAGAAGAAAACAGAAGAAAATCAGACTTTACAAAACCAAACATCCTCATAAAAAACCATAAAAAACCCTTCAAACTTATCCAAACCTTTCCAAACACTTCAAAATAAACAACCATTTATCATAAAAAAACAACAAAAAAGTCAGCCCAAAAACCAACATATTTCACACTCAACATATCCCCACACTTAGAAAGGAAGCGTCCTCGCGACCTCAGGAAAAAATGAATAAAAGCTCTAATCTCTTTGCTAAAAAATCTTCAATCAGCACAATGTACCAGCTACAATCACGACCCCATCATTAGCTTCGTAAAACCTATATAATATGTTTTAGCTTCCAAATCTTCAACTACAACTTCATCCAGCTAATAAGCAACATCATCAATCTTCACAGCTCCATCTTGATCAGCTCCTCAGCCACAAAGAAAAACAACAATACCCAATACAAAAAATACCCATACACAAATATAATCTGAATGGCACATCTCCTCAAAAATGCTGAAGAGAAAGAAGAAATTTTCATTAAAAAGAAGAGAGTAGATACAATCAAGAAAACCCTCCTACTAAGTAGGATGAAGATATTTCTTCTTAAACTGTAGACTAATTTTAAGACGGTCCAAGGCTTTGTTTTCATCCACAAAGTACTGAGGAACATTTTGGAGGAATTGTAGGCAACACATCCTTTCCAATAAAATGATGAATCTGGTAGGGAAGACATGTGAAAAATAATATAAGAGATCCATTTGAGCAACTGCTACATCCTCATTTGGATTAATCAGCATCTGGGGGATACCCTTGCGAGTATTCAAATGTGATTGATGATGCATGAACGCAAGATACCAGCAAAAATGAGCAGTAAGACGAATTGTGGTATCTCCAGAAGTACCATGTACTCTAGCAAAGTGAAGGTAAGAATTAGAACACGCTGCAGAAGTATCCCAGGACCTTGGAATGAGAGGCCAATTAAACACTGGACCTGTCACTGAATCATGTAATGTCCACTGTCTTCTACGAAGGATGTCACCATCATACCCTGGGCTGTCCAACACTGTTTGGGGAGGAAGGTTAATGTAATCTGTCGGAGAGGGTAATGGAATGAAAGGAGAGCATTGTAATGGAGGATAGGACAGATCATAAAAAGAGGGTAATTAAAGGGATAAAGAAGGTGGAAAAGATGGAGAATACATAAAAAATGTATGAAGGGATTCTGTTGAAAAATTGAAGGAATAGGAGGAACAGTAGGTGGAATGTCAGAAGGAGTAGGAGATACTGTAGGATCAGCAATGAAAGGACATGTAGTAAACACTAGAATGTGAGGAAATCCTGAAGGCGTAAATGATAAGATTTGAGGGTAGCCGTTTCTGAAGACAGATCCTCCAGTGCCTTACTCAATTGACTAGTGAGGGAATCCACTTTGTCTTGTATGGAAGTGTAAACACTGGTGTATAGTGTCTGAAGACAGGAAGTAAGGGAAGTTTCCAGAGTAGACTGGACATTGGAAACCATCTGTGGAAGCATGGGTCCAGCTAAAATGGTTTGTAATGATGAAGGGATCTGTGAATCTAATTTTCCTTCCTTTTGAGCGGCAAATAAATTGGTACAGGAAAGGAATTAAGGAAGAGCACTGCCAGACACAACAGGAATGGATGTTTTCACCAATGGATCTTGGATAGAAGGATTGGACGGTCCCTTTGTGCGAAGGCGTTTCTTCCTAGAAAAAATAACAAGCGACTCCTCATCTTCTGAATTAAGCTGCATGGGCCTAGGAGAAGAAACTGATACTGTAGGCTGCACTGGTAAAGGAGCTGGATTTGGCACTGGAACACCACCGGGAGGAGGTGTAAAAGTAAGGATCGTTTGTAGGAAGGCACCATAAGAAACGATACTATTTTGACCTTTCCTTACACGCTGGAAATGCTGATCCATTTGAGATAACAGGAAACTTGCCCAGTTGAATTTAGCTCCCTCCAGAATCTTCACAGAAGCTGTGAATAATTCTTTTGACAGGTATTTGGATGTGTTCTTTCCTGACATGAATCGGTCCTGTAGGAACTGGCATAACTGCTTCCAGACTGGAGAAGAAATGTGGGCAACAGACACCCCTGAGCTATTAATGAGCTGGTTAAGGAGCAAGGGGGTGGAAGTTTCCTTCTTCATTAGTGTGACTATCTCCTCAGTCGTCAGTAGTAGTTGGTTACCACTGGGCACAAAGGAAGCAGATAAGGGCAAACATAATCCTTCACTGATATTGGCTACTGATAAACAAAATGTCTGGTTGTAAGCCAAGCCAGACTGGTTTTTGTAAGAAGCAAGGAAAGAATAACACAGCTTCTCATCCACAGGTGGTAAAGTGAGACCCACAAATGAGTGAAGGCCAGCTCATCGAATACAATCTGCCTCTTACAGAAGAGAATAATCATGGACCGCAAGAGAAACATGCTGGACCACAATTGGAGGTGTAGAAAGAGGTGCCATTCAGACTATGGTAAAAAAACCCACACACATAGCCAGGAAAACAAAAAGAAAACCTGCAAAACCCGAAAACAAAACCAAGACTGAGACCATCGACAGGAAACCAATTAATTGACACGATTGACTGGACCATAACAACCCCCAGGCAAACCACATCCTTAAAAAAACAGCATGACCTCTACACATGTGCGACCGAAAGCTTCATGCTATGCACACATACATGCACCCTGTAACCTCATATTAGGCAGAAAATAAAATAAAAGTACATTCCGTAGCCCAGACAAAGACTCAAAAAAGAAATCATGACACAATCATAAATACCATGTTGACCAATGTCACATTACTACTCCCACTCCCACGTAGCGTTCACGTCCTATAGTGCGGTGGAGTGTGTGAGTGAAACTAACGACTCATTTTTTATTATATAAATAATTAAGCATCATTCATTATTAAATTAACCCGTTAATGCATGGTGAGTCGACATCGTAACCCAGCCCCACTCAGATTTTGACATGACTGACTGACTGAATGGGTCTCTACTAATGCAGTTCCTTGTTATAATTCGATGATGTGTGGCACTTGCATGCATGCATGCGTGACTTTGGGGGTTGATTTTAATTACAAATTAATCTGTCTGAAACGCGTGTGCGTGTGCATTTGTGAATTGATTTTAATTTACAACTTATGTGGGTTAGGGTGCAAAGGTGCTTGTGCAAAGGCGGGGGTTCTTTTTACAATTAATGTCCGGTTCATTTTATTTACAATTTATGAGGTGCAGTCTGTTAATTATGTGTGTGCAGCATTCAATTGATTTTATTTACAATTAATGTGTGTTATTGTGCAAGTGAGAGAGGGAAAAAGGAAAGAACCTGGTAATGTGTGGGTCTGTCTGCAAAGTTTGAAATCACAACCTCCAAAAGTGGAATGCCCAGTCCACAAAAATCCAGAAAACTGTCAAACAGTCGATTGCCAAGAGTCGTCTTGTTGGATAGAAAAACAAAAACGAGCTAACACCATGACCACGACAAAGAACAATGAAACGGATGATTAAAAGAAAAGAAGAAGAAAATGTATGTCTAGAGTTTATTTGAATGGGTTGATTTGTAGGGTTTTTATAGTTTTAGTTTGTGGTGTTTGTAGTTGGTTTGTGTTTTTATTTTGTTTTTTTTTAAATTTTTATTTTTTAATAAAAAATTGTAAAGTTTAAATTTAACCAAGAATCCAAATTTTCCCACTACGAGGACAGAAACCCATATTGTTTAAATGTGATGGAAATGTCCATTTAATGTTGGGGAGTTTCAAAAAAATTCGATTTATAATAAATACATTGTCATGAGATGTTTCAAAAAAAAAAAAATCCCAACATGATGTGAATATTTTTATATTCCAAGAAAATGTTCAAAATAGGAAAAAGAGTAAATGGGATTTTTTGAAATTGTTTTAATTATTTTTCTAAATTATTTTATGATTTCTATGTATTTTTATGTATTTTTAAAAGCAATTTCCATCAATTTAAAAAGATTTTCAGCCAATTTGGAATTTTCAGGAAATTTTTAATAGAATTTTTCAGGAAAAAAAATATAAAATTGTGCAAAAAGGTTTCAGCAATTTTTGGTAATTTTTCAGAATTTAATTTGAATTGTTTATGATTTTTTTCAAATTTTAAATGTATATAATGGAGTTTGTGATTAAAAAATGATTTTCGGGATTTCAAAAAGGAATACCCGGACACACGTGAACAGCTACGCGTGAACGAACCAACACGCACCACCTCACGGACAAATCGAAACGCGCGTCCCGCGCGTGAACAGGCGCAAAAAGACACACTCCCGCGTACATGCACGTGAACAGCCAGTAAGAGACTCCCGCATGAACAACGCACATGCAAATCCATGCATGCGAACAACAGTCGGGGGAGGGTGGGGTGAAGCCAATGGGGGCAGGGGGTGTGTTTGTGGTAGGTATGGGGGTAGGAGTGTGTGAATGGTGTGTAGGGAAGGGGTGTGTGTGTAAATGGTGTGGGAATGGGGGTAATGAGGGTGTGAATGGGGGTGTTGGGGTGTGTGTTGGGGGGATTGGGGAATGCGTGTGAATGGGGGGTGATGGGTGGGTGGTGGCCGCCAATGGGATGGAGGGGAAGGAGGTGGGGGGAGGAAGGAGGTGAGAGGTGGGCGGATGACCAGGCGGCAGTTCCAGATGGGCGGGCGCGGCCAACTCCAAGGCCAAGGCGGGCGGACAGCGCCAGGAAGGCAGCTCACGGCCAGGCCAGGGTGGCGAGGAGGAATGCAGGGCGGCGGGCAGCAACTAGAAGGGAGGTAGGGGGCCAGGTGGGGAGGCTCCAGGCGGCGGGCGGCACTGGAAGGGAGGCAGGGCGCCAGGTGGGAGGCTCCAGGCAGTGGGCGAAGGAAGGCAGGCGGGTGGCAGAGGGTGGCCGCTGTGGAAAAGGCGCCACGGGGGCGAGTCGATAGGTGGGCGGCGGGAGGTGCCAAGGAGGAGAAGGGAGAGGTGGGCGTTAGAGCCGTGGAGAAGGGGCGAAGAGGAAGGTGGAGGGAGGAGGCAGGGTTGCAGGGGAGGGGATGGAGGCATAGGTGGGGGGAGTAGGGGAGGAGAAGGTGGTTAGGGAGGAGAGTGTCAGGGAGAGAGAAAGGGTGGGTGGTTGGGAGAGGGGAGGGTGCCCGTGGGGAAAGAAAATTTTTTTAATTAAGGAATTAAAAAAAGGAATTAAAAAAAGGAATGAATAAATAAATTAAAAGAAAGGAAAGGCGTGCCCCCGTCCCGCACGCGTGTGCGGGACGGGGTAAAAAAAATTGCAGTGGCGGGATCGGAACGGCGCGAGGACGTTGGCACGGGGTGCGCTTACGCGACGGGGCGTGGGAAGACGCGTAAAACCGCAAATGCGTGTATGTTCACGCACGAGCGCGAAACACGTCAAAATAAAGAAAAATTAATATCTCACAATCCGATCGTCGAAACGAAATGGCATAAAAATGAAAAATGCACAAAACGGCAGGGGGAAGATAGGGGAAAAGGTCAACGGGGGTTCTGGGGGGAATAAAGGGCATGCACATGCAAAAAACATAAAAAACGGCCCAAAAAACACATACGGGGATTAATTTCGGGAAATGCGCTCGTTGGAATGCAGGGCGGAAAGAAGGAAAAATGTGCAGAAGAACACGCCCAACAACTCTATCATGTCAAAACATAGTTTCGACTGAGGTAGGATGCATTCACATGGAAAAAACGTAAAAAGGACACACGCACATATGGTCGGAAATTAATAACAAAAGATCGGTTCACCGAAACAGGGGGTAGAAAAAAAAAATGTGTGGGGGAAGTGGTTGCATAGGGATGTCACGTTAAAATGCAATTCCGATAGGGTTAGGAGGTGTTCACATGCAAAAAACACCAAAAAGACACTCAAAAACACTTTTAAAAATTAATAATTAAAAATCTAGAAGTCGGAATAGGGGGGAGAAAAAAGGAAAAATCTAGGGAAAGCTGCGATGGACACAGCTGTCAAGTCAAACTAGAATTCCGATGCAAACAAGGCAGGTTCACATGGAAAAATGTCAAAAAGACACACGAAAAGGTCCTGAAAAACCGCAAAAATTAATATTGGACAAACCGTGCATCGGAATGACACGGAGTAGAAAGGAAAAATGTCAGGGAAGAAGGGGAGGATAGGGTTATGACATCAGATCACCGTTTTGAAGCAAGCAAGACACGTTCACATGGAAAACTGTCTAACGTACGTAAAATCCGTCAAAAATTAATAACTCAAAAATCGTGCATCGGAACAGGGGTGGTTAAAAAGGAGAAGTGGTCAGTTTGAAGGGACAAACATGGCGATAAAGGTGGATTGGAAGTTTAGTGAACGTAGGGTGCGTTCAAAGGAAACACATCAAAATAAGGGAGAAAGAGAAATGGAGGAGGAATAGCCCCAAGGGAGGGGTGACAGTGGATGGGTGGGTGGGGAAGGGACCCCAGGCGGGTAAAAGAAAGTCATGGCATACATGCATAATCAAAGTGAGGCATATACAGGGGGTTATGCAATGTAGATGCGCAGGGATGCATCCCAACACTTAAAACCTTAACGGATAGGGTTGACCGAGCAACAGGGACCTAATACCACACAATAGACCAACCGCTAACGTCCCCACACTTAAAACATGACCCCCACTGACAACACAAGGTGTAGGGTTAGAAAAACTTGGCCCATGTTGTCGAGAATCAAGGTTGACTGTTGATGGCACGTCCACTGTCGTTGTCGGCTACTGCAGGAGGTACCAAGGTATCTTCACAGCATACATCCTTCGTGGCAGGGACCACGCGGCAGCACCCAGGGAGATAGCTGGTTGAAGGAATCGCAATAAATTCGTTGATGGCGAGGAATATTACACTCAACTCACAATCACTCATATGGAATGAAAGAGCAGTCACTCATCCCATGACTAATATCACTTAAGGAAACTAGGATGAAAATCCATAGCTCACATCCGGTTTAGGAATCGACAAAGGAATGGTGGAGAGGGAGTATGCCAGGGTGCACAATTGATGGTGAATTAGTGCGTCCACCCCGTCTTGCATAGGTGCAAGTAGGAAGGCAAGGGAGCCTTACAGTGCAGTGTACAGAATAGGGTGATGTGTCATGTGATGACGGCAGAGACCCACCCCGTGGGTGCATAGGGAAAAGAGAACATACCTTACTCCAAAGGTCGTAATGTCCCTCAATCCTCACCTCTCGGTAAATCGATTGAAGAAACACCAGTCACACTCAGCCCACCCTCTGTCTCACACTCTGTTGAAAGATACAGAGGGTAGCCATGTCCTGAAACCCATTGATGTAATCCTCACGGTCACTTGTGCAAAGGTTGTATGCCTTGTGCGCATTTGATGGTGCAACTGTGCATCCCGCCCAGTGCTGGCATACAGTGCAAGAAGGAAGGCCAGGGAGCCTTATAGTGCAGTGTACAAGAACAGATCGTGCTTTGTGCATTGAGAGGCCCATCCCGTGCGTGCAACACTCCATTCCCACATCTCACCTCTCATTTGATTTGAAGGGAAAAAACTAGTCACTTGCCCTACCCTTTGTCTCACACTCGTTTGATAGTTACAGAGGGCAATCATACTCACTTCCCCATCCGGTTAGGATGAAAGCTCGCGTCACTCGATTGTTTGTCGATGAAGATCGCGTTGTCAGTTGTTGAAGAGGCGTACCCAGGGAGGTAGCCATCAGATCGAACGTTGTGTTAGATAGGAACATGGCGTCTGCTAGAGGACTGTCAAACGCTCTGCAGAAAGGCACAGGACACAACGTACCAAGGGAGGTAGCTTTGGAACTGGATCCTGGGGATGCCAACTGATGAATCCACTTTCTGGACTGCTGGGTGTTGCCACCTTTTCCACAGCCAGCTTCCCGCCTAAGGGTGTTGACCACCTTTTCTTAGAACGAGGCCTGCTATGACAGGGAATTGCTTCCTTTTCTCCCATAACAGTTTTTTTTTTGCTTTTCTTGTTTTTTTACTTTTCTTTCTCTTTCTTGTTTTTTTTTCTTTTTCTCTCCTATTCTCGAGGGTGTCTCCACCTTTTCTCGAAGAATAGGTCGGCATGATAGGGACCGAAGTCCTTTTCTCCCATGACCGATATGTATATATATATTTTTTTCGAATTAAGTAAGGGAATGGTAGAAATACCATTTGTCAGGACCATCCTCGCCATTGCCGCTGGTGGAAAATAGAGGATAAGAGATCAGGGTGGGAGGTTGGGTTGAGGGGACAGAGGGTTGCGTCCACCTCATTAGGAGTGACTGAAGAACGGCTATCAGAAGTAGCATCATAAGAGTTATAGTGCCACGCCAATGGGGGAAAGGATCAGGTGACTGTGATTGTCAAGGTCCCCAAGGAGGGAAGTACTTCTTCAGGCGATATCCATTGATCAGGAAGGGATCATCAGAGGCATCAATGGTCTGCACTTGGACAGAGCCATTAGGGTTGACAGCTAGTACCTTATATGGGCCCATCCACCACTGTTGAAGCTTGCCAGGAAACTTGCCAAATCTCCAATCATAGGCTAGGACCAAATCACCTTCTTTGAACTCCTTGTGCTTGATGAAGCTGTCATGGTAGGCCTTGCGTTGAGCTTGAGTGGCTTCCATGCATTGTAAAGCCATCCTGCGAGTTTCGTCCAAACATTCCAGGTGCAGGAGATGACGTTGCAGTGAATCATCATCCCCCAAGCATTCTTTGATAGCCACTCGCAAAGAGGGCAATTCCAGTTCAACAGGAAAAACAGCTTCTGTACCATACACCAGCTGGAAGGGTGTCTGTCTTGTTGCTGCTTTATGGGAGGTTCTGTATGCCCAGAGGGCCTCTGTAAGCCAATCATCCCAATCACGACGATGTGCGGCAATCGTCCTTGTCAGGATCGAGCAGAGGATGCAATTGGTGACTTCGACTTGGCCATTGGCTTTGGGGTAGTAAGGAGTGGACTTGCGATGGCGGATCTTATACAACTCTGCCAACTCTTCCATGACTTTATTAATGAAATGAGTGCCTCTGTCACTTACCAGCTCTAGGGGACTACCAAAATAGGTGATGATATTCTCATACAGGAACAGGGCTACGCTGTTGCCATCATCTGGCTTCAGAGCTTTGGCTTCACACCACTTAGTAACATAATCCATACATACTAGGATGTATCTATTCTGTTTTCTTCTGGTGGGAGGATCAATGGGACCCACAAAATCAATCCCCCACTTCTCGAACGACTTTAGGGGAAGAATGGGTTGAAGTGGCATAGCACTGGTCGTGGTGGGTTTCCCCATCCTCTGACAGGTGTCACATCGCTTGCAGTAGTCATAGGCATCCTTATGAATGGTCGGCCACCAGTAACCTGTTAGCAGAGCCTTCCTGGCTGTAGCTTCTCCTGCAAAGTGGCCTCCACATGGCTCATCATGGCAAGCCTTCAGTCCCAATCTTATCTCCTGCATCTTCTAAGCATCTTTGCCTTTCTTGTATAGTGCACCGCCTAACAGGGTGTAGGGGGCTGATTCTGACATAAGCTTCTTCCTTTCCCGACTAGAAATGACAGGAGGGTACTGTTGGGTTGCCAACAAATTGGCAATGTTTGCATACCAGGGGGTTACAGTTTCTACCAGGAATAGGGAAGCATCAGGGAGGTCTGGATCATCCTGCTCCTTGTCTGCAGTCTACGGGATACGCGACAGATGATCAGCCAGAACATGGGAATGACCAGGTTTGGTAATTACCTCAAAGTCGAACTCCTGGAATAGAAGGAGCCATCTCATCATTCGTCCTTTCACGTCTGCTTTGTTCATCAGGAAGGACAGGGCTTCATGATCTACATAAAATTTAAAGTGGGTAGACAGTAGATAGTGGCAAAACTTCTCTAGGGCAAACACCATTACCAAGCACTCCAACTCGGTCACTGTATAGTTCCGCTCTCTATCAGTGACTTTTCGGCTTGTGTAATATATCGGTTGATCTAATTTAGAAGGGCCCTTTTGACATAGGACAGCACCTAGCCCTTCAACTGATGCATCGGTGTGTACATGAAACTCCTTCGTCCAATCAGGAGGTTGCAAGATGGGTGCCTCAATCAGGCACTGCTTCAGAGTGTTGAAGGCTTTGTCACATTCTTCCGTCCAAATAAACTCTGCATCTTTCCTCAGAAGCTTGTGCAAGGGGGTTGCCTTTGTTGCAAAATGGGCTATGAATCTTCTGTAGTAACCCACATGGCCTAGGAATCCCCTCAATTGTTTGAGGTTGGTGGGTGCTGTCAGAGCTGCGATCTTCTCGATCTTTGCAGGGTCTGTTGATATCCCTTGTGCAGAGACAATGTGGCCCAACAGAACTCCAGAAGAGACTCCAAAGATGCATTTGTCAGGGTTGAGGGAGACCCATACTCTTGGCATCGGTCAAAGCATTGTTCCAAATGTCCCCAGTGTTCAAGAATCAGTATGTAAACACAAAAGTCATCCAAATAAACCTCAATAAAGTCGTGCAGATGATTTTGGAATGCGGCCATCATGACTCGCTAGAAGGTAGCAGGGGCATTGCAGAGCCCAAACGGCATCACTCGGTAAGCGTAGGTCCCCCATTCTGTGGTGAAGGTTGTTTTGGACTGATCTTCTTCTGCTATTTGCACTTGGTTGTATCCATTGAAGCCATCTAACAAGGAGTAAAGCTCATGTCTTGCCACTGTGTCTAACAGCTGGTTTGTAAAAGGGATAGGGAAGTGATCCTTCTTCGTCTTGGAATTCAACTTGCGGAAATCCACAGATATACGAAGCTTGCCATTCTTCTTGGGTACAACCACGATGGGTGAGACCCATTCACTATTGGCCACTGGATAGATGAACTCCACTTCCAAAAGCTTCAGCAGCTCTGCTTTCACCAGTATGGAATAATTCGGGTTCTTTCGCCTCTATCGTTGCCGTACTGGCTTGGCATCAGGCTCCAAGTCAATATGATGCTGACATATTGTAGGATCAATCCCCTTTAGGTCTTTGTAGGACCATGCAAACACATCCAAATTCTCTTTCAACAAGTTGTACAAGGTTGACAACTCCTCTTCTAGTAGGCTGCTACCCACCTTCAAGTGGCGTTCAGTGCCAACTGCATCCACAAAGGTTAACTGCCTTTCACCTTCTACTTCACAGATGAAGGTCCCACGGATTGCTTCTAGGTACAGATCCGACTCCTTCAAGGGGTGGTGTCCTCTTCTGATGTCCCACCAGACCCAACGTCTTCTTTCAGTAAGGGCTTAGGTTGCTCCTTAAAATGCTGAAATGGGATCAGGGTTGTCTCGATTTTGGTTTGAATGTTAATTACCTTAGAGCTTGAGGACTCCTCTTCAGAGGATGCATCCAAGAATGTTACATAACAGGGGCTCTCGGAATTCTGTTGTGGCCTTGGGACTGGTACTTGTTGACAAGGAGCATCATCATCATCCTTTCTTGACAAGTGTGGATGGGTGCGACAAGAACCACTGATAAAAGACGGCTTATTTTGCTTGATCCACTTCTTGTATAGGCTTTGCCTATGGAAAGATCCATTTACCAATCCAAAGGGTACCATTGCCATTCTGTCCCATAGCATGGAGTCTTCTGCTTCTGGAGCTTCTAGAACTCCCTCCTCATCTATGCCTTCTGTGGGTGGAGTGATTTCTTCTGTCTCACTTTCAAAGTCTCCTTCTTCAGATTCATCATCATCCGATTGGAAAAGCATGTTGGAGTAGTGTAGGTATTTGCTTTGTGATTTGGATACATTAGGGTAGGAAAAAACAAAGAAAAATAGGAAAAATAAGCATCATGGTTTCTGCTGTCACAACAGGGCATGAGCGTTTGATTCATTTGCTTATTTGCATTTTGGAGTTTATTGGCTATTCTAGGTATATACAACAATTCCTCTCCATCCATAGCTTTGATCTAGAGGTGCTTGCGATAGGTCGTGACCTGAATCGTGTGATTCGAGCAATTTATCATTGTGCTAGCCAAAATCACACCATGTTCGGTCTGCCGTCCGAGTGATGGCGATCCGAGTCTCAGAATCGGAGACTTGGACCATCCGACTCTACCAGTCAGACCCACTCGTCGGATCAGACGCATCACCTTAGAGTCAGACCACTCGGTTTAATCCGGACCAGGACCAAGACTAGGATTGGACCACCCGGTCCGATCGGACAATTTGACTTGGACAGTCAGACCACTTAGAATTGGATGGTCCGATCTTGGGAATCAGACCACTAGGGCATAACTTTTTAAATTGGTAAGTGAGCCCGCAAGGCCGTTACGGTAAATGCCATGCGCGATTTGAAGGCCCACAAGGCCACTCCGAACACATCCCCAAACATCCCTGAGTACCTGACCCGGCTCTCAGAAGCCAGAAATTGGAGAAACCACACATGGACAGCCTAGAGTCAACCTCTAGTAGCAGACCATAGAACTGAGAGACCGTGTAGAGCCAAAACCACATCATAGATCTATCACAAGGTTGAAATCTAGAGCAAGTAGTTCAAAACTTGGCTATAAATGGTCCTTCAAATCGCGCATGGCATTTACCGTAACGGCCTTGCGGGCCGGGGGGGACTGCCCCCTCGGCCCCCGCAGAGGGGACTCTACCCCCTCCGCACCTCCCCCAAGTAGGTTGGAGAGAAAATGCGCACCGTGACATGTCTTCCAAATTAGATCCTAGTGGGGTAGTGGCTCTACACAAGCATAAATTCTCACTTGCAAAACAACAACAAAAAGCCCATACCCGAGCAAAGACAAACAGAGACCCTAGAACCTCAAATGGACAATCTAGCCAATAAGGGCAAAAAGGCCACACCACAAAAATATATATATGCTACATTCGGAGTGTATCGAGTCAAAGCGGAATGGAACAACATCAAGCTACAACTGTGAGGATGACTAGACATGACAATCTTGATGATAGATGCACCTTGAATGGCACTGCACAAACAACCCAAGACATCAATGGAGAATCCACATCTAGTCGTGCAATTGGGGACTCAAAGGCATGTATCAAAAGGGTTGAATTTACAAGCCAAGACCCAGAAGACGAAGACATAGTACCACCTGCTTATCTTAGGGTCAAACTCATCACAAAAAGGGAGCACTGTATCGACACTCTCATTGACGAAGGAGCTAATTTTAATATCTTGACCTATAAAGCATGGACTCTACTAGGCCAACCAGAGCTCACACTGACTAATGCAACTCTTAGTCCTTACGGGGGACACTCCCAAGCACTTATGGGAAAGTGCAAAATCCTTATAACCATTGAAACAGAAAGCTTGCCTATTCTATTCCATGTCCCTCCAAATAGTGCTAGTTGTCAAAAGAGCGACCAAGTGTGAGGCCAACTATGTAGCACAGAGGATACACTTGACACTACCAGGTGTGAGGATAATCACAACCTAAAGCAAAGGTGACCTCATCAAACCTCGAAGGAAGGACAAGGAACATTCTGACACACTAGGCAAGTCTAGTGATGAGAGTAAGGACTTGTTGAAAGAGTTGATAGAAGCACAGGTTGAACATAAAGAACTAGTGAGCGAGGCCAGGCTTTGAAACAAGACCGTCAAGAGGCAATGCCAAGGATAGGCTTTGGACTTACAAATATCGTAGAAGACCAAGAGAGAAGCCTAGGCCTTATAGACGAAGGCATCGATGGAGAGCCATCACAATGCTAAGATGGATATCCAAAGCATTGCTATGTGCTCAAGGATATTATGCAAGTAACCGATGGATTTGGGTGCCAAAACCCCCTGCTAAACCACCTCTGTCAGCTGAAGGCCAGGACGTATCAAGAGCGAAGAAGCGCAGGAGGAAGTCTAAACGAAAAAACAAGTCTCTAGTAAAAAACATTGGAGTGGCCGAGCCCCTCACGATTGAAATCAAGAAACCAAACGGGACTATTCGAAATGTAGATCCTCAGTCTAGTGTGCTTGACAAGCAGATATCAGATGTAATCGTTGAGGGTATGCAAAGCCACTAGTCTTGCCTTAGGTGCATATGATGCTTGCTATCCAAATGTCCAAAAGGTGGGACATGACACCACCTATAGCTCTCGGCCCAAGGATATGCTTGTGCAATCTATTGTGACTAGATCACCTGAGGCTCGATCTACACAAGTGAATGCTCAAAGGGCAAAAAAAGACACAAACACTTCCAATATGCCTGAGGACTTGACACTGCAATCTATTAATAGTAGCCAGTCCACTAAACTAGCCATTACTACTTCCAATCAGGAATCAGAGTAGTCATAGCCTTTGGTTGTGAAGACACCTTTGGTGGAAGGTGTCCTTGGCTAATTACCTGTGAAAGAGGTGTCGCAACTAACATCTTTGACACCCTTGGTAATGCCAAAGCACCTGAAGCCTAGGCTTGAGGAGAGATTCCTCGAAGAGGTGGCCAAAGAGAGGGCGCATCTAACCAATCAACCTAGCAAGGCTCTTCAGCAGGCCGCATCCATGCCCCATAAGGACACACTAGAGAAAGTGAATGTTGAGGCCCAACCAAACACATCAACAGTTGACGTGGTTCACGGTCATGAGTCCTTAAAGGATGCACCACAATTACTCAAGAAAAAGAGGAGAAAACAATGGCAGTTGCTAGTGGTTGTAGACCTCAAGAAGATTGAGATCAAGAGTGCCGAAGAGCTAAGGAATAAAGCATCGAGTCCACCCATGAATGAACCCATTGCCATCTCTCCTAATAGCAGTGAAACCTCAGACACATCTGTGTGCTCTAAAAAATCAAAGCAACCATTACCATCAACAGTTGCTTGCAACACTCAATCCACTGACAATAGAACTCACATTGAGCAATCAAGAGTGGATACAACACTATCACAACAAGTTGACAAGACTATACCGGTCACATCCAAGGAGAACCATGGCACAATAACAACAAAGCCTAAGGAGAAACATGGAAACCTCGAGAGCATAAGCAATCCTAGCATTGACCAATCTTTCCCAGCTATGCTAAAGCCTAGGGAAACTCCTAGAACCTTGCATAAGATAGCAACTTAGCAAGCCCTCATCTGACATAGAAGTGTCGCAGAGAGTATGGCGTTTGCTTCTGCGCCGGCCTCTTAGGTAGCTTCCTTTCCATCATTCTGGTCCTGCAGATCTCTTACAATGATGGAGTCTTTGCGATGCTGAATGTTGCAAGTGGGCAATCCTTGACCAAGTTTTGCTTTCAGGTCAATCAAGGCATCTTCATTCTCCTCCCTAGTGCTTACAGCTATGGCATTGAGCTTGTCGATGGGAGCATGTTCTTGTCAGCAAGGAAGATGTTGTATGACCCATAGAACTTGCGCTGGGCCTCGAAGGGCTTGTAGTCCATGCAGAGCCGAGATAGGCCAATGACCTTGGCAATGGGGATGTTCACGACATCGAGCTGCTGCTTGGCTTTGGCCTTACGGTGGGGGGACCCTATGGTCATCGACGAAGAGGCAGGCCTCATGCGTACCGTCAAGTGCAAAGATTGGGTGCGAGATTGGGATGCGGTGGGAGTTGGTCAGATCTGGTGATTGCGAGGCACCGCCTTAGAGATTCTTCGCAGCGAGATGAAAGCAAGCTGAATGAAGATGCAGTCTTCTCTTCTTTCTTCTTTGATGACACTCGTCTTCTCCTTCTTCTTCTTCTATAACTACATAGCCTTTGACAACATCCATCTTCTCTTTCTTCTTCTTATATTGCAAGACAACAATTACATAGCCTTAGGTAGTAAGTAGCCTTAGTAGTAGATACCCACCATCGTTCTCTCTCCGGCCTCTTAGATGAATTATGGGTAAAGATATCACTACGAGCTCTCCCACTCTCCAGAAATCTGTTCAGAAAGTACACCTCCTCTACCACAAAATCAGAAACCTTGCAAAGTTAAATGCTAAATTGAAAGAAGTTAAATGCACTCAGCTACAAGCTCTTCTCTTCTCTGTCATCTCTTCTCTTGAGCTCCACAATCTTGAACCTCTTAAGCTCCTTCTCCTCTTATGCTATAGTGGATAGCTGTGATGGATAAGGAAAATGATAAAGAAGAAGATTGAGAAAGTGCACACACCAACCAACTAGCTCAGTTGGCTCTGATACCATGTTGGAAAACATGGATCTAGAGCTAGTTAACTATGGTGGATGCAAATCAAACACACGATACATTATCAGAATGAGAGATTGTAACTCAAGTGCATTAGGTTCCAAGATAGATTAGCTTGGACTCATAAAGACAGTCTTGAGTAACTCAAACTGATAGTTCCATACAATGCGTGTCAAGTACATGCCTTTATAACCTTTTGAATAGTACCACTCTCCTCATTGTGCATATGGAATTCATGACACTCTTCCTAGAGCATACATCATTTGTCTATCTTCTAGCCTCTTTGGGGCATACATCTAGCCTCTATGGGCAAGCATCATTTGCTATTCTCAACATGTACTAGATGGCTCGTCTTAGAGGATGGCAAGATACTGGAGCAAACACTTTCGGCCAATGGACAACTCTCTAGGCCAATCCACTTCCTACCCTGATTGTGGCTTATACTAATGGGGAGTATTAGCAACCTGGTGGTGGCCATGGTGTGCATGTTAGAGATGGAAGAGGCCAAGGAAATTTCTAGCCCTTTGCTAAACATTGCTTCTTTTATATGTAGGAAGGACATTGGAGATCCAAATGTCTAGATACCCAAGCCTATGATGCTAAAAAAAGATGAAGACTAGGCTCGACACATATGCCTGGTGCTAACACAGTGGAGGAATTGCCAAAATCCAAGGTGCATGTGATTACTTGATCATGCAAAACCTACAAGGATGTTGTGTTGAACCCCTCATAACTTTGTGGTCCAAGTAGGAGAAGGTCTACTACTAGGTGGCAGGATGGATCGCATGGAGCGGTTGCTGCAATGAAATCTTCAGTCTTGAGTTCTAATATAGAGATTAAACCCAAAAATTAGACGGATGACTCAAATAAACCGACAGCTTAATTAGCATAGGTTACCCACTCAAGGAATGCAACATAGTGTGAGGACATAACCACACCAACATGGAGTTACTTAAACCCCAACTTGGTAATAAGCTTGGAGTTTGTGAAGTCCAAACCGTAAGAGGAATGTGAGTGGAGAGCAGAAAACTGTAAGAGGAATGTGAGTGGGGAGAAAAAAACTTGAAATAGGAGAAAAACAAGCAAGTTGCACGAGAAGATCCACAACCAAGTGGAGTAAAGAATTTGAGTAGTTGCCTTGACATTCAAAAGGGGAAACAACCAAAAGCTCATCTTGGCAAGCAAAAGAGCCAATCCCCAGATATCAATGCTAGAAAAGTTCTGATCTGACCACTTTGGTGATTCTTGTTCGGTGCAAGGAGCAGATAATCTAGAATGTCCTTCTTGATAGTGGATCACATGTCAACATCATCACATTGACTATTTACCAAGGATTGGGATTGATGGATTGGGAACCAGCTCCATTCCTAGTATGGATGGCCAATCAATAATGGGTAAGAGCTTAAGGTATCATCCACTCTATACTTCTAGAAATTGCCACAATTCAAATTTTGGTTTCCTTAGTTGTATTGAATATGGAGCATGTTGGCAAAGATTAACATCTACTATTGGGAAGACCTTGAGCTATGCTAGCAAGAGTCAGTCATAATTAAGATAAGGAAAAACTTACAATCCACAAGAATCAACACAATGCAATTGTTTTCTTGACCAATGTTACCCCACTTGCCCTGCATTGCCAACCAACTGTAGCTTAAATGGTCAATATAATCAAGGGCTTAAGTGATGATGAAGAAGAGAAGTTCTTGAAGACTAATGACAATTTACAACCTTGATGTCTCATTAATGTTCTATAGATTAGTGGAGCAACACATGCAACCACAAAGTTTGCAATATCAAGTCTCAGAGGAGTAGGAATTGGACAAGAGTCCACCAAATAGTTCCGAAACTCAGAATCTAGACTACATAAAAGATAACGCTAATGTTGATCATATTGGTGATTATGACGTCACATAAATCCTAAATCAACAGTGTGAGTTTAATATAGAAAGTCACAAGGGCTAAGGAAGATGAATTCAACATAGTATATCTTGGCATTAAAATGACCAAACCAATCAAGATTAGTGTCAAATTGCAGGCTTTCATTAGCAACTCATTAGTTTGCTGACTTATATTTTTAGTTGGGAGTACTTTGAGATGAAAGGATTGGATCATCGCTTCTATCAACACCACATTCCTTTGAAATTGGATGTTGTCCCAGTTCAGATGCAACACTATAGAATGAACCCTCACATGGCCAAACATGTTAAAGAGGAGTTAGATCAACTACTACAAGTTGGATTAATCACTTCAGTAGATCGAGTTCATCATTCGTGCTACTCAGATTCTTGGGCCCAATTTGGTAGCATGGTTGCCACCTGCGACTTTTGGAACACTTGGCTATTCCCTTGAAAAAATTGGCACATGTGGCCAAATTTGTATACCAGTGGAATGAAGAAGCTGGCTTGGCATTCTGTCAACTTTAGTTGTTTGTACGTGTCTACTTCCTTGTAGACATGGGCGCATTTCCTAGGAGCAGCTTGAAGAATACTTGTCGTTTCCCCTATCCTGGGAAGAGCAAGAACATCTTGATGAGCACTATGGCAGGCTCCTGCATGAACGCATGCGACTCATTTCTGATGAGGAAGCCGATGAACTACGCTTAACTATGACATTCAATGATGTGCTCTACCAACCAAATCTCTTAGAGATAGAGCAACCAAAGTGACAATCAGAGGGTCAAATTCAATTTGAAAAGCGTTGGTTTGAAAACTGCGTTACAATGGCCGAAATGGGAGCCCAGATTATGACAGTCTTAGAGGAGCGATTGGCCAAATGGCAGTCTCAAAAAGAGGCACCAACTTCCTTTTGAGTGCTGACTGACATTCAGGGTATGGACTTAGTCAAAACTAGCTAAGAAAACTCTCTAATTGATAAGGTTCTCATTGAGGAGAAGCTACATGTTGCGAGTAGGCTTGAATAAGGTACCATGTTACTCGATGTTGCAGAATATCTATTGTTATTGAGTAAGCTACCACGAGTATTGGATGCATGTGCCACAATCTAGTACAATCATGAGTTCTACAATTGATTTTTATCCTCACAAAGTGACATGGATTCGTGAATATGTACATAAATAAACAATGAGTCTTGTGACTGTGTATAGATAATACCAACCCACACAAGCAATGATAGTCAAGCACACAAGGAGGAGAGTTTGGGTTTGATAGGTTGAGCTCCTCAAGTCCATCCTTCCGAGGATGAGCCTTACTCCACTCCATCACAACCAGTCCGCGCAACTTAGCATAAGCTAAGATCTACTAATGGCTGGAATACGCCCACAGTCGAAGCATGACAAATATCATCATGAGGGCCGTCCCTCTATGACAAACACTGCATGCCTCACCTCACCCCTCCTCGTCATATGTACTTGATAATCCACTATTTAATCCCTTTCATGCAAATAACTCTATCCTGTTTCAAAGCCTAACCTTGGTTCACATTTTGCAAATTTTCCCATAGTAGCCATCATGGAGCACACAATGCAGTTGGCATGCAAGGAAGCTCTCCTTGTTCGTGGAAGTGAGCATAAGGCACAAGTGCCTCCACCAGAACGCTACGTGCCTACTCTAAAGAGGTACGCACCGAAAAGAGGCCCCAAGATATACTGCCCAAGATGTAGGCCAAAAAATCCCCAAGCCAAGAGGACGAAGGCTCAAGGGAGCACCCGGGGTGTAGCAACACCAGTCGGAAAGGACCCCACCAGACGCTCGGGCACCAGGTGCTCGAAAGAGGAGAAGGCAGCTAGAGACAAGCGGGAATTTGATGAATTTTTTAAAAGCATTCTTGAAATAGCTACAGCCAGGGGCTACATTCAGGTCCCGGCCGATATCTTCCCCGCCCAACCTGACAGGAGCCCACCATCGGCACAGCCCTAGTCGTCTGATCACCCAAATTCACCATGCCTCATACAAATAGAATACACCCTATGTGTATAATATACTTATCAAATGGCATCTTGCCATAACTTTTTGTCCTTAAGTGGTTAAAGGGGTAGACTCCCTAACTATACAAACCTCCCTTACCTACTACTAATACATGCCATGTCTCTAACAAGCACCGGTGATATGCGTCATAGTCAGCACCATAGGATTTTGATAAAGTAATATCTTTTTGTGTTGTATCTATCATTATAATTGATGCATGTGACTTACATATACTCTCATAAATTGTCAAGTGGATGTAGGACGACATAGGTCTTTGTACGAAAGTGTTCAATGCCCAAGTCACCGCAAGACCAACAATCTCACAAGGATCCATGACGAAGCCTCACCGCCAAAAGCAAAAATCACCCTTGCCGATCGCCCACATTGCATGGCCCAAAGCATGATCAGTGGCCACTCTCTCTTTCTAGGTCAAACTCTACACCTGGCACTCACGGCAGTTGTTACCTCAATTGTACCAACATCTCACGTGACAAAGAGGTTTTGCAAAATCTCCAGTGTATCTCCCCATCTCAGGAACTGTTCTTCTAGCAATGAGGCTAGGACATAATCGTCGCTGTAATATCTAGTTTCGTAGTCTTTGAATCTCAGCATTTCCCACTCTAATTGAAAGACTGATAGCCTCAATGTATTGCAATGGTTATACTCATGTTATTCTCTATTTTTTTTAAAAAAGGGAAAGAAAAAGAAAAAAAGAAAAATGAGAAAAAAAGAGAGGGCAATCACAATCACAACGCGACACCTAGGGGCCCTCAAATTAGGTACACCTAGTGACCTTGGTTGGCTGGCTCCGTCCCTAGTCCCCTAGCCCTCTACACATCCCCCACAATTTTTCAGGGCACATCAAGGGCAGGACATACCTAGGGAGCTTGTCTTGCCTATGGTTAGACCTATCACCTTGATCCTAGGAGTCCGATAAAAAAAGTGGTCTGATTCTAGTAGTCCGCGATCCTGGACAGGTCCGATTCTGACAGGGGTGGGTCCGATTTCCTTGATCGGACGAGGTGTCCGATCGGACAGGTTGGTCTGAGTCCGAGTGGTCTGAGTGGTCCGATTCTAAGGGCAGTCCGAGTGCCATGTGGCACGTCCGATCGGGTTGGTCCGATTCTGGTAATCGGACCAATCTGGTCCGACTCTCTCTCGGTCGGACGGTCTGATTCTGGGAATCGGACGTTCGACTCCAGCACTCGGGTGGTCCGATTCTGGGGATCGGACCACTGCGGGTTGGTTCGACTACGTCGGCGGCGGGTGCGATTCCGGCACGTTTGAATCCTTCCTAATGCCTGCTGCACTCAATCACCACAAACTTTCCATAACCAATTAGAGCACCAATGGAACACACTAGACTCACCTGAAGCAGCATGAATCGAATGCACCTAGAATCGGGGTCGCATTTCCTCGTCCTGTGAACCAGAAACTCTCTCTCTCCCTCTCTCTCATAGGGCCAACTAAAGAAATGAGGTCTGTCCTGGCTTCCTAATCCTCTTAAGGTCCTTTCCCAGCACTGCAGAACCTTATAGCCAGTTCCCTGTCCTTGTTTCACCCAAAAACTTGAATCTGGGCCCCTATTTTCCTGTTTCCAGCAGTGACCAGAACCCCTGTTTTCTCTTTTCTTACCCTAATCTAACCTTAATTTAGTGCAGGCAATATGAAAATAGAAATGCAGAACAGTAGTCCTAATCTAATGCTTCCAACAAACCCAGATACTTACCTGTTCCACGAATTAAAACCTCCTAAATCTCCTAGTTATCTCGAGCACTGGTTCAGGCTGCAAACCCTACTTCCATGCTCGATCTGATGCACGCTACACTTAAGGCTCGATTCCGTCGGTCCCGGCAATGGAACCAAAATGTGGGAGCTCTTCAAGCTCTACCCCGAGACCGACGGACCACTTATTGCTCAAGTGTTTCGAACCGAGCAGCCATGGCTACCTCTCACATAGCCGACGCGCAATGCCTACCTTACGGGTGTAGTGAGCTTACCTTGATGCTCGATTGAGTACCCTCCTCTCTCTTGCACACTGGCAGCTCCACGATCCTCGAGGCAAGCTCAAGCAACCTCAATCCCTCTCCCATGAGCTTCATCCTCCATAGCCACGTGCGAGACAAGAGAAGAGAAGAGAGGAGGAGAAGATGAAGAGAGAAGATGGAGAGCTTCTTCTCCAAGATCCCTCACTCTCACACACTCACTCCCTCACTCCCTCACACTCTCTCAATTCCTCTCTCAAGCACAAGCAAGAAGGCAAGAAACAAGACAAGAAGAAGAAGAAGCTCTTTGCCACACACGAGAATGAGCTCTCATTCACTTTTCAACTTTATATACATGCCCTAATTTCCATGGGCGGTCATCCCCTTTTTTTTTTACATGGCCGCAGGCCCCTTTTCTCATTGTCCTTCTATCCTCCTAGCTTCCTTTCCACCACCTGTCTACATTTACAAATTGCACGGGTGAGAGCCCGACGCTCTTTTACAAGATTTCAGGATGCGCCTTTTTATTTTAAAATGCGCCTTTCCCCTTTTGCATTTGCCTTGGACTTTTAAGGTTGCCCTTGCGCTTTTGGTCTTTTTTCCTCTTCTTTCTTCAGTCGGGCTACCTTTTTTCCGCTTTTGCCCTGCGTCTTTTCCACTTTCTTTTGCTTTCTTCGTATTGGGGTTAACAACTAGCATTGCTAGTACCTAACAAATAGAGGCCACCAGCCCACTACTTGCGCCTAGTAATCTTGATGCATCATCCATAGATAAAAAGAACTAAAAGAAGAAAAATAAAGGAGCCAAGACCAAACTCATGCTCAAAACAAGTAGTGCCATAACGCTAACCAAAGGGAAGAAAGCCCCCAACATGGAGGCAGAAATGCTAACTCCAAAAACAAAAGTAAAAAGAATATAAAAAATTTGGTGAATATCTCGATCGAAAACAACAATTAAAAATTGTAGATAAGGTCAAAAGCTAGGTAAGAGAGGTACAAGTGTATCTTCAAGATGCTAATCCAATCCTAGAAGATGAATTGCATGAGTTTTTGAGCATGAGGCAACTTGCTTCTCCCATGTATGTAGGATCAAGAGAAAATTGAATGCCAGAAATGCCACCTCACAAGGTAAGCAACACAACTACTACTACAAATCAAGTAGGTCATAAGACTAGAGGCAAAGTGATGAATGGTGTGAGAAAGAAGAGCCAAGTGTTAGCTTACTAGCCACCTTAACCTTGACCCCAATTTCCTTTCTAGTAGAACAATTTTTGAATTAGAACTCACCACTTTAGGAAGCCGTAAAGAAATGGATAGAAGGATCAATACACCTAGAAGTAATGACCATTCAAGGCCATGACACAGACACACATATACCTAGCTTAACCCTAAAACCTATGTTAGGAACCCTACAAGTAAACATCTTCTGGGAAGGAGCTGAGATGCATATAGTTCTTCCCATCCCCACATTGGCTAACATGACTAGAAAGGGGATTGTTGGTACAAAGACACGAGTTAGTATTCTTAGCCATACATTTTTGCAGGTGTAGGGCATGCAGAAACAACATGCTTTAATATTATGCTAGCCAATGGAACAAAAGTCAGTCCATTTGGAGTCTTGAAGGATTGGCCAATCAAAATTGTGAGAGTCCAATTCTCCATGAACTTTATTATCATGAAGGGAGTGGACTATGATATCCTGCTTGGTCAACCTTGGATACGAAATGCTTGTGCAATCAAGGATTGGAGCAATGCCTAATGCTCTTTAGCAACCACTCATAAGTAGTTAGAATTGAGATGGACACTGGGAAGACCTCACTTGTTGACTTGGATGCCATACCAACCTTGCTAAAAGATGACAAAAAAATTGTGCTCTACCCACAAATTACATTCCTTGTCCTGATGATGAGTGAGAATGGATGCATATCCTAGCCATGATTTAGTTGCCCTTCTCAGATGACGAGGATGAATATAGGAGAGTAGTTAATAAAATGAGCAAAGTAGAAGAGAAAAAATAGTGAAACATACCCTAGACTAAGACCTGCCATTAATCTTGATTTGCATGATGGCAAGAAGCACAGAAACAATCCCTAGCATGTCCTATGATGCGCCTATAGACAAGTAGACCTGATGAAGATCCTAGAGTTTTTGAAAGATGGGATGCATGATAACTTGGGTGCAAACCTAAATTCACTCAAAGAGCTCTTAGAAGCTCAATGATGGAGGTATACTAAGGTTTATAGCTTGAACTTGCTCTACAATTGGGCTCTTCTTGAGAAGAATACCATATTGAGAGAAAAGGCAATGATTGATGATGAGCTTTCTAATGTAGAAGATATAGAAAGTGTGTACATCGATTGCAAATAAAAGGAAGAAGCCTCAACTATAGGGCTTGAAAAAATTTGTTGATAAGCACACAATTGAACAAATCATTATTGAACCCAAACCTAAGGAAACCAAGTGTGGCTTGTCGATGGTGTAGTCAAGATGGACTATGACAGGATGCGGCTAGAGTTTTTGGAAGTATTGGATTATGAGCAAGAAGGACTTAGTCAAGTAGATTCAATAACATTATATGAAACTGGGCTTGCTTTTGAGCTACCATCTCTCAAAGAAAAGACCTTGCCTAGCCAAGGCTATGATTTTAACCATGAATTGGAAATAAAATTCACCAGTGTTGTGCTTAGCTGTATGGTCGTATGGGACGAATGCATAACACGGGATAGAGAAAATGAAAATGAGGTAGAAGAGGGGTATTTTCCTCCTTCAAGGCTCAAGCTACAATGGAAAAGAGAAGCACATAAATTTTTTCATCATTCGGAAGTCTTCCTTCTTGCTTTCTTTGTGAAGGAGAGGGGGTGTATTTATAGGTATGAGAGGGAGCATGAAGTCGACTTATTCTTTTGGTTGCTTGCCAAGAGCTAAGTGAACTTGATTAAAAATGCATTTTGATTGCCTACCTGTTGGATGGTGGCATGAGAATGATTTTAAAATACTTTCTCTTCCTCTAGGCGTAAAAAAAGTCATGATTTTTAAACTATTTTTTCAAAAACGTCTTTTTTTCTTCAAAACGACTTCATCTGGTGGTTTTTGGCCAAATTACCTCATGACTTATCTAGTTTATAAATTCATACCATAGTCTTTGATACTTAACTTACTCAATATCATGCTCATTCTTGCACGTTCTTTGTCTACTGATTAAGGCTTTTGCAATTTATATTGGGGTTACAAAATCAATACGATCTTTGATGCATTAAATGGAATCGGGAATGCTAAATCAAATATAATGCAGGTAAATTTATGATCAAGCTGTCGTAATATTATTTACGATGTGTCTTTGCTTTTTGTTGGTTGGGAATATTGTCAAGGCGCCTTCTCGTGTCGGATTGCAGAATTGCTTTAATGCAAGACTCGATATCAAGAAAATTACATGCGGTCACTTATGTGATAGCTCGATGAGTAATTATTTAAAATGCCTCAAGCACGAATTCATTTCTTTATATGAAGTGTTATGGTGGGAATATTACATCCTCTTCTCCTTAGAGGAATTGAGATGTCCTCATCTCGAAAAGAACCGAGGAAACTGTTTTTCTAGAGCTGTCTCTTGTATCCATGTAGCATCCTTCCGAGGATAGTCTTTCCACTAAATAAGATACTCTTTAATGGTTCTGTTTCTTAGAGGTTTCTCTTTTACTTTTAGAATCTTATCATGGTGGAGTTCAAGGGCTCCTTGACTAGGCATTACAATTTGCTGGTCATCAAGAATTGCAGTTTGTAGGCATTAGCTCCTAGGCATTTGAGAACCTTGTATGGTCCACAATACCTTGGACTCAACTTTTTGAACTTTCCCAATGACAAAGAACTCTTCTTTGGGCGTACATGGATGAAAACCATGTCTCCCTCTTGAAAGATACGCTCTTGCCATCCTAGATCAGCGTAAGCTTTTTGGTGGTCTTTAGCAACTTGGATGTCTTGTTTGATAGCTGGGCTCCTTGACTAGACATAACAATTTGCTGATCATCAAGAATATGATCTTGATTGGCCACATAAGCTTTTAGAAGACTAACCTGAAATACATTGTGGACTTTCACATGATCAGGAAGTTGCAGTTTGTAAGCATTAGCTCCTAGGTATTTGAGAACCTTGTATGGTCCACGATACCTTGGACTCAACTTTTTGAACTTTCCCAATGACAGAGAACTCTTCTTTGGGCGTACATGGATGAAAACCATGTCTCCCTCTTGGAAGATACACTCTTGCTCAGTTTATCCTCAATGACCTGATTAACCCGCTCTATTTGACCATCATTTTAGGGATGGTAAGCTATGCTAAAGCAAAGTTAGGTTCCAATTGCTTCAAATAAGCTTCGCAAAAAATGTGACATAAACAGAGATTCACGATCACTAATGATCCGTTTAGGCAATCCATGAAGCCTAAAGATTTCTTTCGCAAACAGTCATGCAATATCTAAAGCTTTGTAGTTGGTCTTGTGACTGGGATAAGACGATTGACCTTAGTTAGCATATCCACAATCACCATGATTATACCCTCCTTGAATAGAAGGTAAGCCAACTACAAAATCCATACTGATGAGCTCCCATTTCATCTGTGGAATGTTAAGTGGTTGAAGCTTGATTTGCATTTTGACACGCTCGGCTTTCACCCACGGCTTTCACCCATTGGCAACTTAGGCATTCAGTAACATATCTGAGTACATCATGCTTCAGTCTTTCTGAGTAGTAACTTTTCCTGACTGCATTAAGAGTTTTTGCATAGCTAGGGTGTCCTGAGAACTGGGACTCATGGGCTTCCCATAGTATCTTCTTTTTCATTATTTGACTGAGGGGAATGCAGAGCCTTGTCCTGAAATAGAAAAGTCCATCATCCAAGGTGAAATTTTGGTATTTGACTTTGAGCTTAGGATTAGTGTCCTTAACTAGGATTTGTCTAAGCATTAGCTGATCCTTAAGATCCTTGTCTGCCTCTTCTTTGGCTAGCTCAATGACTGGATTGCTAGGCATCGATATCATGGTAGCTAAAGTCTCTTCTTTAGATGGCTCTTCCATGATAAGTGCATTCAAAAAATCTTTACAACTTAATGCATCAGTAATCACATTCTATTTCCCAAGTCTGAACTTGATCTCAAAATCAAATTCTTGCAAGACTTCAATCCACCAACGTTGCCTCATATTGAGGTCTGGTTGAGTAAAGATCCATTTGAGACTTTTGTGGTTAGTGACCAAAGTAAACTTGCTTCCAAGTAGATAGTGTCATCACAATTTGAGAGTATGGGTCACAACTAACAGCTCGAGATCATGGGTGGCATAATTCCTCTCATGGATTTTTAGTTTCCTTGAGGAATAGGCTATCGGATGACCTTGTTGCATAAGCACACAACCTAGTGCAAGAGAACTTGCATTTATTACGACCTCAAACTCTTAACTTAGGTTAGATAGCTTTAAAATGGGCACTGTTACCAAACTTTTCTTGAGTTTCTCAAAACTGACTTGCTCAATGGGTATCCACATAATAGTAGTTTGCTTTCTCAGCAAATCAGTGAGAGGTGCAACTATTAGGGCATAATTTTTTATGAAAATTATATACCATCCAGTCAGCCTTAAGAAACTTCTCACTTCTTTAACTGTCGTTGGAGGTTGCCACTCTTGAACATTTCTAACTTTGGCTGGGTCTAGAGAGATTACTTCAGCAGATACTATGAATCCAAGATATTCCATCTTTCCTTTGGAAAAGATACACTTCTTTTTCTTTTCATAGAGCTTGCGCATCCTCATTGTGTCTAGCACAATGCGCAATTGCAGCTCGTGGTCTTCGTCTCTCTTGGAGTATGTTAGGATGTCATCAAAGAAGATGAGGACAAACTCATCAAGCTAAGGTCAAAAAATGTCATGCATTAATCTATTAAATGAAACAGGGGCATTAGTTAGACCAAAAGACATTACAAGAAATTCAAAATGACCATATCTAGTATTGAAGACAAGTTTGGGTATATCTTCTTCCTTGATCCTTATTTGGTAATAACCAGATCGGAGATCAAACTTGGAAAAGATTTTTGCCCCTTGCAGCCTATCAAGTAGCTCATCTATTCTTGGGATCAGATAATTATTCTTGATTGTTACCTGGTTTAGACCTCGGTAATCAATGCAAAGTCAGAGAGTTTAATCCTTTTTCTTTTGAAACAATACTGGGGCTCCCCATGGTGAATTACTGAGTCTGATGTATCCTTGATCTAGTAATTGCTTGAGTTGCTCTTTCAGCTCAATTGCTTTAGGGATAGACATTTTATACCAACTCTTGGCGATTGGAGTGACTCCTGGTTCACGTCTAATCTCGTGATCGACTTCTCTTTGAGGTGGTGATTCAGTCAACTCTTCTGGGAAGATGTCATCATATTCCTTCAGCCAATATGGCTCTTCCTCATCTTGTTTATTTTGCTCAACCTTATTTAATTTTATGAGACACATAGGTAATCTTTTCTTAATCCTTTTATTATGTGAGATGATTTGGCTAGTTGAACCTCGAGTTTTCCTGCCTCACCTTGGGTCATCACTTCTTTCCCCTTTAGGTTTTGAAAAGTCACCTGACCTTTTCTGTACTGAATATGTGTCTCATTGGGATTAGCGATTCCATACCCAATAGACATTCGTAGGCCCCTAAATTCATGATTCTAAATCCCATTTTAGAGAGATTGCTTCCCCAGGCTAAATGTCACTTTGCAAATTTGCTGAGTAGATAGGATTTCTTTTCCATTGGCAAGTTCCACAAGCAATCTAGATGAATGTATTGTGTCTGTTACTAATTTCCTAGCACACTTTGGTGACATGAAGGAGTGTGTGCTTTCATAGCCAATCAAAATTTTAGAGGACTTACCTTGATATTATGTTGATATTTGAATCACCAAAAATTGGTGATTTGGGCCTTTCTTATGGAGGGTGGCGTGAACTGATGCCCTCTCCATATTGGCTTCCATAGTTGGGTTTCCCTTTCTTCAAGCTCTTTGGGAATTACTGCAGATGCTTTTTCTTGTGCAATTGAAGCTTAGTTCTGACCTTTGTATTGTCCTTGGCAAGGAATTTGGCCAAGCTTTGGGCACTATCTTTTAAAGTGGCCTGTCTCATTACAGTGGAAACACCTAGGTACTTCTAAATTACTTCCTGTAGGTATGAAGTTCCTGATTACATTTGTTTTGGCCCTCTTTCCTTGACCAAGTGGACACTGACCTTGGGATCGCTTAACATAGCCACGTGAAGTCCCTTTTTAAAAATTCCAAAGCCTATTATTCATTGGCTTTGACTCAATCTCTTGAACAAGGGGTCGAGTAGCCATCCAAGAGAAATGGGATGGAAAGGAGGCATGGATGGAATGCCTAGTTGAGCTAGAACACCTATTAGAGACTTGTACCCATGTGCTAATTTGCAAAAAGGTACGATGTAAGAGCTAATTTGACAAGCATGTCAAGCAGTGAGACTTCAACCAAGGTGACTTAGTATTGCTATACTCAATGAAAGGCCATAAACAAAAAATGAAGTTTAGGGGATTAGGGCCTTTTAGAGTCCGCACCATCAGCTGACTGGGAATGTAGAGCTTGAGACCCTAGACAAAGAGTGTATAGGCTTCTTCAATGATAGCCACATAAAGAAGTACTATCCTCCCACAAATCCCCTACATGAGCCTTTGATTCCAAGGTCAGTTGTGAATGTACGAGTTGCCACAATTACAGAGATTGAGGATGAAGATGACGAAGCAGTAGCACTTGCTTACCTATGCATAATGGTCACTGCCCAACAACTACATACTTTTGATGCATTGATCAACGAGGGGGCCGACTTTAATATCTTAACTCACGATCATAGGACTCTCATTGATTGACCACAACTACAATCCACGAACGCTAAACTTAGCCCATTTTTGGGGGTCATTCATGCGCACTTTTGGGAAAGTGCAAAGTTGCAGTCTCTATCGAGTCTAAGAGCACATCCATGGTCTTTCATGTGTTGCCAAACACAAAGGATATTGGTAAGGAATTGTTGTTAGGACACATATTTAAGAAGCAGGCACATTGCAATGTCGATTATGAGGTCACAGTGCATTCACCTTGCTATCGACAATGTATGCATAGTGATAGCTTTCAGCAAGGGCAGCGGGGCTCCATCAAAGCCCACAAAGCCACCGATAGATAAAGCTACAACCAAGTCTAAGGAGGGGAATCATTACTCATCACAATCAACCAAGCCTCAATGCCAACAAACCACTGAGGGTGTGACCAATGAACCCAAGTTCAAATGGGTGCCTAAGCACCATGAATTGCCACCTAGAAATAAGTAGACATGACCTCACGTTGCTAGCAATTCATACTCAAGACCTAGGAAGCAAGGAAGACACTATAGGTGTAGACGAACGGTCAAGCCACGATGGGTCCCCAAAACCCTATTTCAAGCACAAGGCTATTATGAGGGCAATACCTAGATATGGGTACCTAAAGCCAAGATTGCCAAGGGCACTACTCAAGTGCCACCCTCGAACTTGCTGTGGGAGCTTTCGCTCAACCGCCAAGACCCACGGACCGCTTATTGTTTCAAGCG
This sequence comes from Lygodium microphyllum, assembly GCF_053477565.2. Taxonomy (NCBI): domain Eukaryota; kingdom Viridiplantae; phylum Streptophyta; class Polypodiopsida; order Schizaeales; family Lygodiaceae; genus Lygodium; species Lygodium microphyllum. Next base: position 174,956,879 of record NC_141139.1, read on the forward strand.
TTCCAAGCCGAGCACTAATGGCTACCTCTCACATAGCCGACGCGCCATCCATATCTATGGGTGTAGTGAGCTTACCTTGATGCCGTTCGAGTTACCTCCTCTCTCGCGCACTACGGTAGCTCCACGATCCAAGTGCAAGCTTCAAGCAAGCTCGATCCTCCCGCTCCAAGCTCCGAGCTCCATTGCCGCGAGCAAGACAAGAAAAGAGAAGAGAAGAGAAGAAGAGAGGAGAAGATGGAGAGCTTCTCCTCCTCGGTCCCTCACCCTCACACACTCACTCCCTCACACTCACACTCCCTCTCTCAAGCACAAGCTCAAGCAAGCAAGAACAAGAAGAAGAAGAAGAAGAAGAAGAAGAAGAAGAGGAGAGCTACTTTTGGCCACACACAAGAATGAGCTTCTCATTCACTTTTCAACTTTATATACAAAACCCTAAATCCCTTTTGGGCGGTCATCCCCTTTTTCCCCTTTTTACATAGCCGGCCATAGCCTAGGCCCTTTTTCCCATTGTCCTTCTATCTTCCTAGCTTCCTTTCCACCGCCCGTCTACATTTACAAATTGCACGGGTGAGAGCCCGGCGCTCTTTTATAAGATTTCAGGGTGCGCCTTTTTATTTTAAAATGCGCCTTTCTCCTTTTGCCTTTGCCTTGGACTTTTAAGGTTGCCCTTGCGCTTTTGGCCTTTTCTCCTTTTCTTTCTTCAGTTGAGCTACCTTTTTTCCGCCTTTGCCCTGCGTCTTTTCCACTTCTTTTTGCTTTCTTCGTGTTGGGGTTAACATTACCCCCTCCTAGACGAGTGCCAGTCCCATGGCACTCACCGTCGTAGGTAGCAGGCTGTAGCATGCACCGAAGACATGGGTGACAAGGACGCCTGTGGTTTCCGTGGAGGAGTGTTGGTGGTGGTGTGGCAGAAGGTCCTGAAGGCCTATTGGTGGCCCAGGTGGCTGGTGGAAGGTTGTTGGAGTTGGTGGGAGGGCTATGCTGTGTTGGGGATTGCATTGATGGCCAGCACAAGTGTTGGTTTGTTGGGGATTCTGCACATGACGATTCTTCGCGGGCTTGTTGGATGGTAAGGGACAAGTATCAAAGTTGAGCGTTGATGAAGAGCAAACAACACCTTATACCTGCAATTGGAAAACCTCACCTGTGATCTCTCCTTAAGGGGTAGTGCTAGGCTTCTCATCGTGCACAAGACATATTTTGATTAGTTTGGGAGACAGGTCGAACGCTAAGCAAGCCTAGAGTATTTTCCTGCACTTGAGGACCTAAACTGTGGATATATTTCGGTGCAAATATTATGTGAGTGCTCGTGCATACTTAGATATTACATAGTTAGAAGACCGCGGGATAGTTTCTCATAACAATTCGTGGATGAAGCAAAGTTGCCCATGTGGAGAAGGAGTACGCGTGAAGGCATATAAGACATCCTTTGCATTGTGATTGCACGATGTAGCATAATGGAATACAAGGACACCGTACTTTCAGTAGAGCTGGAAACTATTGGACTTGCTTGATGAGTACAGTGTTTTTTTTCATGGCCAATCGTGCGGTGCTTATCACCACTGATTGCAATGGTACTAAGGCAGAGTGCAAAAGAAAATTGTGCAAGTGGGTCAGGGTGACAGGTCTAACCCTAGGCGAGACAAGCTCCCCAGGTATGTCCTGCCCTTGATGTGCCCTGAACAATTGTGGATGATTGTAAGGGGCTAGGGGACTAGGGACGAAGCCGGTCGACCAAGGTCACCAGACGTACCTAATTTGAGGACCCCTAGGTGCTGTGCTGTGATCGTGGGTGCTTCTTATTTTTCCAGTCATTTCTTTTTTTTTCTTTCTTTCTTTCTTTTTCTTTTTCTTTTGTTTTTCTTTTCTTTTCTCTCTCTCTCTTTTTTTTTTGCCTGAGTACAACCATCACAATATGTTGAGGCTATCAGCCTTTCAATGCAAGCTTCGAAGGCTCAGAAAATGAATAGGACAATGAGGATGGTGCCCTAGCCTCGCTATTAGAGAAGCAGTTGGTGAAAGGGGGAGATACACTTGAGATATTGCAACCCTCCTTGCGGCACATGCGATGTGGATACAATTGAGGTAACGACTGCCGTGAGCCAACTATAGAGCCTGACCCAGAAAGGGGGCGTGGCAATGTGGGCGATTGGCAAGGGTGCTTTCGGCAGCATGGCTTTGCCGCGGCTCGCTGTGGGGTTGTGGGTGTTGCGGTGATTGGCATTGAGCATTTTCGCACAGGGACCTGTATTATCCTGCATCCACTTGTCGCTTCATGAGAGCATATGCATTGTGTATGCCGCAACTATAATAAACCAGTGCAATGCAAGGAGACATCACTTATTTGAATTCTATGGTGTTGACTAGATATTTCTCACCTGTGCTTGATTAGCTTTTTCTTTTGCTAAAGGTGTAGCATATATTAAACACAGATATGATAAGTTCATACAAGTCAGGAACATGTCAACACTTAACAAGTCGGGAACACTCAACCATTTAAAACAAAAAGTCTTGGCCAGTTATCATTTGATAAGCCCCTTATGCATTATGGGCTACTCGATTTGTATGAGGCGGGGCGAGTCTAGATGGCCGGATGATTGGGGCTCTGCCGGTGTGGGACTCCTGTGGGGGTGAGCAGGGAACATGTCGGCCGGGATATGAATGGTGTAATCCTGGCTCGCTACCGTCTCCAGAATTTGTTTAAATAATTCATTAAATTCTTCTTTTTCCCGAGCTGCCCTTTCTGCCTTTGAGCGGTGCCCCGCCCGAGCAGGAGCTGGAAGTGCGTACTACTAGTGCTGCGGCCTGTTGCGGGTTTCGAGTCTCGACTTTCTTGACTCGAGGATTCTTCGGCCTTCGCCCTGGGCAATGTCGCTTAGGGCCCCGCTTCTTGGCATACCTCTTGATGGTGGGCACATAGCGCTCTGGTGGAGGGGCGCGTGCCACATGCTCCCGCCTTCTGCGAAGAGCATCTTTGCAAGCCAACTCTCCATGATTCTCCATGCGTTCCGCCAAAAAAGGAACCCTGCAATGTCTGAACCAAGGGTACAGGAGACAACTGTTTGCATGGAAGGGATTTTAGTGTGGTTTATGAAGCGCATATGACAAGAAGGGGAGGGGTGAGACATGCGGTGTTTGTTGTAGGGGAATGGTCCCCATGCTGATGTTCGCGTTGCCTCCAGTCATTAGCAGATATTAGTTTATGCTAAGTCGCGTGGACTGGTTGTCGTGGAGTGGGACAGGGTACTTCCTCGGGAGGATAGACCAAAAGGGAAGGTGTATGGGAAGGGACTACACCCTGTCTACACCATCAGAGTTGTTGGTCAAGGTCTCCTATGGTGGCAATATGGGTTGCATGCCCTTCACTTGGAGGTGGGGCTGGTCACCCGACTTTTAAAAGTGTGATGTGAGGAGGACCTGAGGAGCTTAGCCTGTCAAACCCGACTCTTCTCCCTGCACTCGACTATCATTGCTTGTGTGTGTTGATATTGTTTATACATGGTGACAGACAAATCAGTGTTTATTTATATGCGCATCTATGAATCCATGTCACATCACGAGGATAAGAACCAAGTGTAGAATTCGGGGTTGTACCGGAGCGTGGCACACGCATCCAGTATTCGTGGTAGCTGACTTAACACTGATAGATATTTTGCCACATCGAGTAGCATGGAACCTTGACCGAGTCTACTGGCAATATGTAACTCCTCCTCGGTGAGTACCTTATCAATCAAAGGGCCCTGTAGCCTAGTCCTAGCCAAGTCCGCACCCCGAATGTCAGTGAGCACTCGAAGGGAAGTTGGTGCCACGTAGGTTGGGTCTCTTTGAGACCGCCATTTGGCCAATCGCTCTTCTGAGACCATCATGATCTGAGCCCCTAGTTCGGCCATTACAACGCGGCTTTCGCACCAACGCTGCTCAAATTGACTTTGGCCTGCTGACAGTCGCTTAAGTAGCTCTATGTCTACGAGATTCGGTCGGCAGAGCACTTCATTGAACGTGACGGTTAAGCGCAGTTCGTCAGTCTCCTCGTCGGGGATGAGTCGCATCTGTTCATGCAGGAGCCTATCGTAGTGCCCCTTCAGATGTTCTTGTTCTTCCCATGATAGAGGAAAGGTCAAGTAATCTCCAAGCTGCTCCTTGGGGATCGTGCCCACGTCCGCAAGGACGTAGACATGCGCGACCACTTTGAGCTTAGCCTCCAACTCAGTTAAGCATTCTGCGACACTTCTATGTTCAACGAGGGCTTGCTCGGTTGCTATCTCATGCAAAGTTCTAAGAGTTTCCTTAGGCTTTAGCATGGCTGGGGGCTCAGGCCTAGATGAGCAAGATTGGTCCACACTAGGTTTTCTTATGCTCTTGGGGTTCTCACGTTTCTCCTGAAGTTTTGCTGTTATTTTGTTATGGTTCTTCTCGGATGTGATTGGTATAGATTTGTCACCCTGTTGTGACAGCGTTGTATCCACTCTTGATTGATCAATGTGAGTTCTATTGTCAGTGGATAGAGTGTTGCAAGCAACTGTTGATGGCAACTGTTGCTTTGGTTTGTCAGAGCACACAGATGTGTGTGAGGTTTCACCGCTATTAGGAGAGACATCAGTGGGTTCATTGGTGGATGGACTCGATGCTTTATTCATCAGCTCTCCAATGCCCTTTGTCTCAATGTTCTTTAGGTCCACAACCACTTGCATCTGTTGCTGTTTTCTCTGCCTTCTCCTCTTTTTCTTGGTCAATGAAGGTTCCTCTCTCAACAACTCAGGACCCTGGGCTATATCAACCGTTGATGTGCTTGGTCGGGCCCCAGCATTTCCCTTCTCTAGTGTGTCCTTATGGGACATAGCCATGGTTTGCTGAATAGCCCTGCCCGGTTGTGAGGGCACAATTACCTCCCGTTTCGGAGGGTCTAGCTCTTCTGCCAGCTCCCTGGAGTTTAACTCTTCCAGCCTAGGCTTTAGGCTCTTTGAAAGTGCTGGAGTTTTCGAGGAAGTTGGTTGTGACACCTCTTCCATAGGTGAACATCTAAGGACACGTTCCACATAGGGTATTGTCACAGCCAAGGGCTGTGACTGCTGTGATCCCTGATTGGAAGTAGTAGCAGCTAGTTTAGTGGGCTGGCTACCCTTGGTGGATTGCGGTGTCAAGTCCCTAGGGCAATCAGAAGTGGTCATGTCTTTTGTTGGCCTTTGAGCACTCATCTGTGTAGATCGAACATGAGCTGATCTAGTCGCATTAGGTTGCTCATGCATATCCTTGGGTCACGAGCTACAGATGGCGTCATGTCCGACCTCTTGGATATTTGGAAGCTTAGATGGAGATAGAGATTGGAATTGAGCAGTCGCCTTTGACAACTGCTGTAGTGCTTCCTGTGTCTGTTTGGGAGAAGAGGGCGTAGGAGATCTAGGACTCCTAGGTGGATGTGGCACTAGCTGAATGATCTTCTCAAGGCTATTAGACGATTGTGCCGTTTGCTTTGTTGAGCCATCAGCCTTGCCTTGAGCAATGTTGTACCTATGATGCTTGTTCTCCCCTTGGGAAATCAAAGGCTTCTTGGGCACTAACGATTTTTGTGCATGCTCAATGGCTGCATATGACATCTGTCTATTCAGCATGCTAGGCTGAGGTTCTTTCCTTCGAACAGTCATGTCTGGTTTCTTGCCTTGAGACCTAGAGTTTCTCTTAGATTTCCTCTTGTGCCATGCTTTTGAGGCACTCTAGCCTATAGCTGATAGAGGAGGTTTAGCAGGGGGTTTTGGTACCCAAATCCATTGGTTGCGTGCATAATACCCTTGAGCATGAAGCAACGCTTTGGATATCCATCGCGGAGTTGTGCTAGCTCTCCATCGATGCCTTCGCCTATAAGGCTTGGGCTTCTTTCGTGGTCTTCTACGATATTTGTGAGTCCAAACCCTGTCCTTGGCCTTGTCTCTTGACCTTCTTGTTTCCAGCATGGCCTCACTGGTTCTCGATGTTCGACCTGTGCTTGTATCAACTCTTCCAGCAAGTCCTTGCCCTCATTTGTAGGCTTGACTGTTATGTCATCACCTTCCTTGCCTTTCCCTTGAGGTTCGATGAGGTCACCCTTGCTAAAGGTGGTGACTATCCTCACACCCGGTAGTGTCAGGTGTATCCTCTGTGCTACATAGTCAGCCTCACATTTGGTCGCCCTTTTGAAGGGTCTTCCCAGGAGGGTTTCTTTCCTGCAGCTAGCACTTTTTGAAGGAACATGAAATAGGATAGGCAAGCTTTCCATTTCAATTGTCGCAAGGATTTTGCACTTCCCTACGAGTGCTTGTGGGTGTCCCCCATAGGGGCTAAGAGTTGCACTAGTCGGTGTGAGCTCTGGTTGGCCTAGTAGGGTCCATGATTCATAGGTCAAGATGTTAAAATTTGCTCCTTCATCAATCAGAGCATCGATAATATGCTCTCTTTTCATGGTGAGTTTGACCCTAAGATAAGCAGGTGGTACTATGTCTTCATCTTCTGGGTCCTGGCTTGTAAATTTAAGCCTTCTGACAGATGCCCTTGAGTTCTCGACTGCACGACCAGATGTGGATTCTCCACTGCTGTCTTGGATCGTCAGTGCAGTGCTATTCAAGGTACATCTCTTGTCAAGAGTGTCATGTCTAGTCATATTCGCATTTGTAGCTTGCTGAAGTTGCATTTTGCTCTGACTAGACACGGTCTGAACACAATGTCTTTGTGTTCTCATGGCGTGGCCTTTTTGCCCTTGACGGCTAGTTTGGCCCATTGATGTTCTAGGGTCTCTGTTTCTTTCTGTTCGGGTATGGGCTTTTGGTTGCCCTTTTGCAAGTGAGGATACATGCTCATGTAGAGCCATTACTACACTAGGGTTCAATTTGGAGGACCTATCACGGCGCGTGTTTTCTCTCCAACCTACTTGGGGGAGGTGCGGAGGGGGCAGAGCCCCCTCTGCAGGGGTCCGGGGGGGGCAGTCCCCCCCGACTCGCAGGGTCATTATGGTAGACGCCATATGCAATTTGGAGGACCGGTTATAGCCAATTTTTGAACTACGTGCTCTAAATTTTAGCCCGGTTATGGATCTGTGATGTGCCTTCAGCTCTACGTAGCCTTAGGGGTCAATCTCGGGGTTTAGATGTATCAGAATTTGTGTTCTAGGCACGTGTCCGATTCTGACAGTTTTTCATCCGATTCTCAGATGTCCGATTTTTCAGGAGTCGATTATCAGAATCAGACGTTCGATCTTGGGTGGGTCCGATTTTTGGTCCTGTCTGATTCTAGGAGTCGGATCAAAAAGTGGTCCGATTCTGGGAATTGGATCGGACAGGGTGGTCCGATTCTGTCCTGGTCCGATTCTGAGTTGGTCCGATTCTGGCTGGTCCGATTCTGGCTGGGTCCGAGTCTGGGACTCGGACGGCCTGGTCCGATTGTGAGTGGTCCGATTATGGACTCGTCTGAGTGTCCGAGTCGGACGGATTGGTCCGAGCGTCCGATTCTCAAAATCGGATGGGTTGGTCCGAGTGCCACGTGGCACGTCTGATCGGGCTGGTCCGATTCTGGGAATCGGACGGCCTGACTCTCAAACTCGGGTGGTCCGATTCTGGGAATCGGACCACAGCGAGTTGGTCCGAGTGCGTCGGTGGCAGGCACGATTCCCGCGCGTTTGACCCCTCCTCACTGTCTGGTGCACACAATCACCACAGACTTTCTAGATCTGATCAGGGCACTTGTTGGAAAACACCAGACTCACCTGGAGCAGCACGAATCACCGGCGCCTAGAAATCGGGGCAGCGCTTCCTCGTCTTGTGAACCAGAAGTTCTCTCTCTCTCTCTCTCTCACAAGGCAAACCAAGGAAATGAGGTCTGTCCTGGCCTCCCAGGCCTCTTAAGGTCCTTTCCCAGCACTGCAGAACCTCACAGCTAGTTCCATGTCCCTATCTCACCCAGAACTTGAATCTGGTCCCCTGTTTCCCTGTTTTAGCTTGTTATACAGCAACAGAAAACCCTACTATTTGCCTGTTTTTTTTTCTTCTTTTTCTTTGTTTTTTCCTACCCTAAATGCATCCAAATCACAAAATAAATACCTATACTACTCCATTCCACAACATAAATCTTAGAAAGCAGCAAACCTACTTGCCAAGGAGATCGAATACCATCTTCAACCCCCTCGCTTCCTACCTATCTACCTCAAGCACCGGTTCGGGGGAAACCCCTTACTTTGATGCTCGATTCGAAGCGCGCAAGCGCTCAAGGCTTGAATCCGTTGGTCCCGGCAACGGAACCAAAATGTGGGAGCTTTCGCTCAACCGCCAAGACCCACGGACCGCTTATTATTTCAAGCGTTCCAAGCTGAGCACTAATGGCTACCTCTCACATAGCCGACGCGCCATCCATATCTATGGGTGTAGTGAGCTTACCTTGATGCCGTTTGAGTTACCTCCTTTCCCGCGCACTCCGGTAGCTCCACGATCCAAGTGCAAGCTTCAAGAAAGCTCGATCCTCCCGCTCCAAGCTCCAAGCTCCATTGCCGCGAGCAAGACAAGAAAAGAGAAGAGAAGAGAAGAAGAGAGGAGAAGATGGAGAGCTTCTCCTCCTCTGTCCCTCACCCTCACACACTCACTCCCTCACACTCTCACACTCCCTCTCTCAAGCACAAGCTCAAGCAAGCAAGAACAAGAAGAAGAAGAAGAAGAAGAAGAAGAAGAGGAGAGCTACTTTTGGCCACACACAAGAATGAGCTTCTCATTCACTTTTCAACTTTATATACAAAACCCTAAATCCCTTTTGGGCGGTCATCCCCTTTTTCCCCTTTTTACATAGCCGGCCATAGCCTAGGTCCTTTTTCCCATTGTCCTTCTATCTTCCTAGCTTTCTTTCCACCGCCCGTCTATATTTACAAATTGCAAGGGTGAGAGCCCGGCGCTCTTTTACAAGATTTTAGGGTGCGCCTTTTTATTTTAAAATGCGCCTTTCCCCTTTTGCCTTTGCCTTGGACTTTTAAGGTTGCCCTTGCGCTTTTGGCCTTTTCTCCTTTTCTTTCTTCAGTCGAGCTACCCTTTTTCCGCCTTTTCCCTGTGTCTTTTCCACTTCTTTTTGCTTTCTTCGTGTTGGGGTTAACACTTGCCTACACAAAAGGCCACATGATAGTAGTTAAGGAACTGAAACCACAAGAGACTCAAGCTGCAAAGCCTATAGAGCTGAAAACTACTAAGCAGCATGCAGAGCCTCAATAAGTATATTGATAGAAACCATAGCTTGCTACTTCCAGCCCGTGCCTCAAGCTAGCACTATTAGAGCCCCAAGGGCATCACAAACATTGACCAGCATAACATTAGCATCGCAAACCATACAAGAGGCTAAACTGCACCCTCAAGAAGGTCAATCAAAGTTGCAGACACTAGTCACTAAGCTGTTTGGTCCTCAATCAAAACTCAACCTCCTTTGTAGGCCTTAAACCCTCTTATAAGGGGCGATCCATCCTTACCTTGGCCTTTGACTTAGCTGAAAATATGGGGGGTTGACTTGGTCACTTACATTCGATGTTTGGATGCTACATTTACCATGCTTGCTAAAGGCTATGAGTGATTAGACTTAGGTATTTTAGAAGTGCCTTTGGCAATAGAAGTGTACTAGCTCTTCCATGCAAGTGGCAGCCACTTGCAATGGTCCACTCTAGATCCTTGCTATATGTTTGAAGCATGGTCTAAAGGGTAGCGGGTTCAAGTTGTCCATTTGGATCTCTATTGTGGTATGGTCAGTGACCATAGTCACTTTTTGACTCTCATGTCTCAACTCTCGAATCAATCGGCTCTATTGCCCCTTTCACTCACTTGGGGATCTACTAGGTGAAGGGAGCTTCAAGCTCAACCCTTGAGACCTACGGACCGCTTATTGGTCAAGTGTTTCAAGCCGAGCAGCCATGGCTACCTCTCACATAGCCGATGTGCCCTCCCTACCTATTGGGTGTAGCAAGCTTACCTTGATGCCCGATCGAGTACCCTCCTCTCCCCTCCTCTCTCATGCACGCCGATAGCTCCACGATCCTTGAGGCAAGCTCAAGCAACCTCAATCCCTCTCCAACAAGCTCCATCCTCCATAACCGTGCGAGACAAGAGAAGAATAGAGAAGAGAAGAAGATGAAGAGAGGAGATGGGGAGCTTTGTCTCCTCGATTCTTGACTCTCACACACTCACTCCCTCACACTCACTCACTCCCTCTCTCAAGCACAAGCAAGAAGGCAAGAAGAACAGAAGAAGAATAAGAAGCTTTTTGCCACACACAAGAATGAGCTTCTCATTCACTTTTCAACTTTATATACAAAACCCTAAATCCCTTTTGGGCGATCATCCCCTTATCCCCTTTTTTACATGGCTGACCATGGCCTAGGCCCTTTTTCCCACTGTCCTCCTATCTTCCTAGCTTCCTTTCCACCTCCCGTCTACATTTACAAATTGCATGGGTGAGAGCCCAACGCTCTTAAAATAAATCATGGTGTGCCTTGCGATTTTTTACAGCAGTATAAACTTGTGCTTTTTCTCATGCACCTTTGTCAGAATCAGACCGTCCGACTCCCAGAGTCGGACCAGCCCTGTCCAATTCCCAGAATCGGACCATTTTGCCAGAACAAAAAGATAAGGATCTTTTGCTGACCTTGCCACAGACCTGACCCCAGGACGCAACCCTGAACACCCCCAAGACCCGGTTTGACCATTAGGACCACAGAGACTAATCGAACTTGGGGTGCGGAGAGACCGTAGGATAGCCGAGAACCGAGTTGAAAACTCAAATTAGGCTAAGAATGTGGGTAGAAACAAGGTGGAGTTTTCATTAAGCGCTTTCTGCATCGGCATTTCACTTTTGTGCTCCACTAAATCTGCACAGCAAGAAAAGAGAAAACCCTGTTTTTCGCACCGAGCACCACGAAAGCACTAAGCACAACGTGTAAATAAGGAGCGCCGCTTCTTTCAAATAACAAGGAACACATTTGGATACCTAATAACATTAAGGAACCCACTAGTAGGAGAAGACCCCAAGACTTCGACAGGTGCCTGAGTGCCCTACTAAGTAGTACCTGGAGAAAACACGAAGACACAAGAAGCAACAAGATAGAGGAGTGGAAGCTACCGGAGCTGATTGGATTCATCGACAATCTCATGGAGCTGGAAGCAGAAACAATGTCGGGATCAAGAGGCGATCAAGGGGAAGACCAATTAGACTTAGGAGAATTTCCAACGTCGGTCCAGGAACTGGTACACGACTACGATCTACTCACCAAGACTGAGATCCAAGGTAGACCTGTAGAGGAAGTGGTAGCTAACCTGGAATAAGAGAGAAGAGCTATCAAGAGAGCGTTGGAAGGCATAATTGCCTACAACCATGAGCAAAGGGCTAGAAGGCTGTAGTAGGATGTGGATATGTATGAGGCTCGACGAGTACTAGACCTAGCTGGGGCAGCCAAGTCCGGACCGAACGTAGAGAGCGAACGGGTAGCAGAGACTGGAATGACGTTGAGTGAACTGGTGGCAGAGCGACTCATGGAAAATACATCCGTGGAGCAAAGTGCTACTGCCCTAGCCACCACGCTACTGTCAGGATTGGGAGTCACACAAGGGGCTAAAGGGTAGGCTAGAATCCCCATAGTAGCGAAACAACTAGCTCGATACGAACCTAGCAGTGACCCGTATAGCTTCATGGAGCAGTTCAAGCAAGTATGTGAGGCAAACGGTCTTACTGACCTTGCGCAGCGAGCTCAAGCCTTAGGCCTATGCTTAGGCGACAAGGGGAGGACCTGGTACTCTAGTCTAGATGACGCAGAACGTACAAACTTCGCTCGCCTTCAAGGAGGCTCTTCAGTTAGGCCCTCTGATGGGTTGACCTTTGGTATTATTGATGTGGTCCCTACACTACATTCGGATTCTATAAGTGTTATCCAGTTAGCCAAGAATACAATCTTCCATGTGAAGATGAAACACATTGAAGTGCATTACCACTTCATCTCATAGAGGTCATTGAGGACAAGTCTCTTGACCTTGTCAAGATCTCAACTAACCAAAATCTTGAGATTTGCTCATGAAAAGTCTCTCAATGGAGTGTTTTGCCTTCCTTAGGAAGTTAATGGGCATTGGATGAGATGATCTCTTTCCTTATCCTATTGTACTTATGTATATTTGCACTTTGTCACTTTTTCTTGTTCTCTCCTCACTAGGGGCACATTCACCTTTAAATGGGAGGTTATTGGGGGCAAAAGTGCACGTGCCTAACTGTCAATGTAGTAATACACTGATAGTATCTACACATCTGTACATTGCAGGTGGCAGGCACCCATCATTGTCACTTCATTCTTCATCAAGAGGTTTTCGGAGGCAAGGTATTCGGACAACCTCATTGTTAGGTTGATGAATATCAGTCAAAGGGAGAAGAAGGACGTTAGAGATTACGTCACTCAGGTGCGTAGTCTCTACAAGAGAATCCCTGCCAATGAGCAACCCACTGAGAGGGTAGTATCTATAGTGTTCATGAACGGGATTCGGAGTGAGGAGCTCTACAAGGCTTTGGCCAGTAACTCCACCTTACAACGAGACGTGCTAGCTCGAGTCTTCGATGAGGCAATGCGTGTAGATGATCAACTTAGGGAACCCAGCATGAGGACTACCACCCGAGATAGTGCAAGCTAGAGGGACCATGAGAGATCAACCACCTTAGGGGAAAAAGCAACCACTAGCGCGCAGGACAAGGGAAGGAGTGTAGACCACGACCAAGGGATGGCAGAGATGAGAATGGAGATCGCGCGGTTGCAAGAGCTCGTTAGAAAGCATGTGAGATTGCATGTACAATGTGTGTACTGTGGCGGCAATCACCTCCCAGTGGAGTGCCAAGATCCTAGATCTCGGCCGTGCTCAAATTGCGGTAGATTTGGACATGATGCAGCGCATTGCAGGCCGAGGAGACTCCCATATACGCAGCACTACAACCCCCCATACTTAGGTAACAGGCCACCTAATTTCCTTGGCAGGGGAACCCAATTAGCTCTTCCAGCACCAACTGACCCAAGACCTGTCGTGCCTAGGCTGGAGATGAACCCAACTGGTATACCCAGGCCACCAGGGCCTTTTGTGACTCACCCACCTAGCGATGCTCCTGTTCACTTTGTGGAGGAGCCTAATGAGGAAGAGGCATATGTCAATCCTTATGTATCCTACGACAAGGGAAACCCAGTCCTGATGGACTATCGGTTGTGATGGCTTTAGGAAGAGGACGAGGTAGAGGCTTTGGAGGGCCAAGCCAGGATCCAGTCACATGCTGGACTTGCAGCCACCCAGGCCACATTTCATCACGCTGCCCAGAGCGAGAGCAAGCTAACAAGGACAAAGCGGATCTCCGATGCACAGAGTGTGGAATCACACATCTGTTTCCTGACTGTCCTAGGCGGAAGCCATCAACGAGCGCTGCCAACATGCCATCGGTGCCTTTGGGGCTCTTTGGAGTTGAAACTTTCGGTAGTGAGGATACGCCCATCCCACTACATGCTATGACGTGAGCTCAAATGAAACAAGCTGGCATCTCCTTGCCAGGGCCAAGTAACCTTGATGCAACCTCAATAGGGAAGAAAAGCCGGAGGAGACGGAAAAAGAGAACCGATGCGAAGATAACCCTTAAAACCGAGGAATCGACTACGCTAGTAATGGGAAAGAGGGTCACAGATGCAGAGGTAGAGACCTCGGCTCCTAAGACAGCAGAGCTAGGGAGTGCCAAGGTAGGGGAATATCCCGATCCCAAACGGCAACTCGAAGCTATAGCCAAGGTCAAGGAGTGGGTCAAGGATGCCCAAAAGCACCTCAAGATGTTGAACCCATATTGGAAGACCCTATGGACAACTTCTCCAGTATTAGCACACCAGTCTCACCCTCAAAACCATAGGCTGGGAGCATGCCTGCACCACTAGGAGTGACTCAACAGCAAGGCCAGGGGGAAGCTTACAAGGGAAGACAGAATGCAGGGCCTAGAACTGCCAGCCTCAGAGGAAGACAAGGGTCCAATAGCCTCCTCACAACTTTGCTGTCCACCCCAGTAACTCTAAGCCTGGAGGATCTGCTTAGGCAAAATCACTCCTCGTGGCAGGAGTTAAAAGACTCGATCGAGGGACACGCGGAACTTGCGGGTACTGATCCGCAAGATCACAATGTAGTTACACGGATCCCAAGTCTAACTCTACATGCAGATCCTAAGTCTTTGCACATCAATGCTTTCTGGGAAGGCACTGAAATGCACGCAGTTTTGCCTGTCCTAGCCTTAGGAGACATGACTCGGAAAGGAATTGTAGACACAGGCGCCAGTGTTAGTGTGCTAAACCATGCGGTCCTAGAGGCATGGGGAAACCCTCCTGTAGAGACTGCTAGATTCAATGTCACGCTAGCAAATGGAATGAAGGTAAGACCATTTGGGGTCTTAAATAATTGGCCGGTAAAGATTGCCGGTGTGCAATTCTTGGTAAACTTCATTGTCGTGAAGGGAGTGGATTACGACATACTATTAGGCCGACCTTGGATGAGGAATGCACGAGTCATAGAGAATTGGGGCAATGGATTGATTTTCCTAGGGAACAGAACTAGTGCAGTGAGGGTAGAGATGGACACTTGGACAACGATGCGTGTTGACCTGGCTGCTATCTCAGTCATGCTGAAAGGCGATACTCAAACGACCAAGCCCTATAGATCACCCGCTAGATATATTTCTTGCCCTGAGGATGAGAGGGATTGGATGCACGTGCTGGCAACCATTGACCTACCATTCTCGAATGAGGAAGGACCACATCAGCAGGCTGCTAAAATCGCTACCGTGCCAATTGAGGAGCCAGTTGTGCTGCTTTGCATGATCGCAGGAAGCTCACTCAACCCAGGCAAACTGGCCTCGTCCCGCATCCCCAACAACAAACTAGAGCTTCAAGAGATCGTAGAGTATCTGACTGATAAATTGAACGGAAATTTGGCCGCTAACTTAAAACCTCTACGTGACCTTTTAGCTAAACCAGAATGGAAATGGACCAAAGTCCATGACCTGAACTTGTTATATAACTGGGCTTTAGTTACTGACGACAAGGAGATTGAAGAGGGAAGCTTAGGGGATGATGAGCAGTCAAAAGGACAGGACCCGGACGATGAGGAGTATGAGGACTGTCGCTCTACAGGAGAAGAGAGTGAAGAAGAGGTAGACAAGATAGAGTACGACACAGAGGGAAAAGTGATAGAGCAAATCAGGGCAGACTTAAGGCCTAGGAAAGAAGGGCTCAGTCGAAATGAAAAAGGAGTCATGCTAATAGAGTGTGACAGATCCTGGCTAGAACGAATAGAAGACGTAGATTATGAGCAAGCCGGAGTAGCACAACAATGGGTAATCCCAGTGCTCAAGACAGATTCACCTACGGAACTAAGACCCCCTTGGGAAACACCTTCCTCAAGTGAAGGATGCAAGTTCAACTCGGAGTCGGAAGTTAGCACTGAGAGTGATCCTGAGATACCGCAACCCTCTGAGGTCCAACACACTGAGGGAGACTTGCCAATCCACCTGAGGCGCAGGAGGCTAAAAGAGGAGGCCAAGAAGCAAGCAAGGGACTCAGAAGCGGAAAGGCAGAGGAAACCACAGGATCTACCCAAACGGTTTACAAAATTTAAAAAGGGTGACAGAGTGGTGGTCCTGTTAGGTGCAAAAAGACAAGGTCAGACTAGTGAACCGATCGAGGGACCCGCCAAAGTCAAAGAGGTTAACTTGGCTGGGGAAGGCGAAAAACCAAGACCGGTGTTCGTTGTAGATGACTTGGGGGAGGAGGAAGAGACCAAACTTGTTGTGCTCCTGCAAGAGTACGTTGACGTGTTTGCCTGGACATTGGACGACTTAAGGGAGTCGACCCTAGGGTCATGACTCATAACATCCCAATGGTTCCAGATGCAGTGCCAACAAAACAATGACCTTACCCCATGAATCCCAAGCACGCCCATGTAGTGAAGGAGGAGATTGATAAACTCATGAGGGCAGGTTTCATATATGAGATCGAGCACACGGATTGGGTGTCACCTATCATAATTGTCATGAAGAAAAATGGGAAAATTCGAGTGTGCATAAACTACAAAAAGGTGAATGCCGCTACAAGATGGGATAACTATCCTTTACCTTACACCGAGCACATGCTAGAGAGGGTAGCTGGGAAGGAAGCCTACAGTTTTCTAGATGGTTTCTCGGGTTACAATCAAGTGCAAGTGCACCCCGACGACAGGCACAAGACTGCCTTTGCCACGGAATGGGGCATATTCGCCTACATTGTCATGCCTTTTGGGCTAATGAACACACTTGCAACTTTCCAACGCCTAATGTGCACTATCTTTAAAGACATGCTTAGGCGCGAACTGGAAGTGTTCGTAGACGACCTATGTTTACACTCTAGTTGGGCCGAACACTTGAAGAAATTGAAAGCTGTCTTTGAAAGGTGTAGGCTGTACCACCTCTCACTAAACCCCTTAAAGTGCCAGTTCTGGGTAAAACATGGATGCATTTTGGGGCACGTAGTGTCAAGGAACGGCATTGCCACTGACTTTCCCAAAGTCAGAGTCATTGTTGACCTATCGCCACCCGACAACTACAAGGGAGTTCAGTGCTTCTTGGGACACACTGGATATTATCGACAATTTGTGCTAAATTATGCATTAATAGCTAGACCTTTATATAAGCTATTGATAGTATTTGAGTGGACAGAGGAATGCCAGCGCGCATATGAAGAATTGAAAAAGGCTCTTACGACTGCACCAATCTTGCGAGCCCCAGACTGGAACGTAACGTTCCATGTGCACATAGACGCCTCTAAGTTTGCTATTGGAGCCGTGCTATGCCAGCCTAGTGAGCATAACTTGGATTACCCGGTGAGTTTTGCCAGCAGGCAGCTCACAGAAACCGAGATGAACTATTCCACGACAGAAAGGGAGGGGTGGTATTTGCAGTAAAGAAATTCAGGCATTACTTGTTGGCCACTCCCTTTGTCTTCTTTGTTGACCATCAAGCCCTACTATATCTTGTGAACAAGCCTTGCGCTACGGGGCACATAGCTAGATGGTTACTCCTTTTACTAGAGTTTGACTTCTCTGTGGTTGTACGCAAAGGAAGGCATCACTACATGACTGACCACATGTCCCACATACCCACAGGAGAAGTTGTTGGACAAGGCGTGCCTGATGATTTACCAGAGGCCCATCTTTTCAACTTGTTTAGTGAACGAGAATTGTTTAGAGTAGATCTGATGCCATATTGGGCCGATCACATAGTGCAAGTGCTAGAAAATGGACTACCAGAGCGACCCATTGAGAAGGCCAGGCTGAAGAGAATTATCTTGAAAATTCAGCCATACTAACTGATAGCTGGCCAACTCTACAGGCTGGGACAAGACGGTTTATAGTGCAGATGCATGTGTGAGCACGAGATGCACGAAGCATTAAACGAGGCACATGGCGGGATCGCTGGAGGACACTTTAGTGGGGACACAACAGTTCGAAAGGTGCTACATTCCCAGCTATGGTGGCCCACCCTATTCTGTGATGCAGCTAAATTTGTAAAGCATTGCGATGAGTGCCAAAGAACCAAAGTGCATGTGCGAAAGGACAAGATGGAGTTGACCCCTGTCATAGCCCGACAACCCTTTGAAAAATGGGGCATCGATTTTATTAGGCCTATTAGTCCTGCAGCACAATATTCCCAAGCTCGATACATCATAGTGGCGACCGACTATTTAATGAAATGGGCAGAGGCATGAGCCACGAGGAAGAACGATGCTAGGACCACCGCAAAGTTCTTGTGGGAGCAGGTCATTTCACGGTTTGGTTGTCCAATCGAACTTGTAAGTGACCAAGGCACACACTTCATTAATGAAGTGATTGCCCACTTGCTCTCTACCTTCCTAATAACTCATCGAAAGTCCTCTCCCTATTACCCTCAGGCTAATGGCCAAGCCGAATCCACAAACAAAATCCTAGTCAATGTGCTTACAAAAGTCGTGTCTACTTCGAGAAGTGACTGGGACAACAAGCTAATGGCGGCCTTGTGGGCCTATCGCATAGCTTATAAAACGGCTATAGGACAGATGTCCTTTAGGCTGACTTACAGAACTGAAGCCATTTTTCCCGTAGAATTCTTCATCCCTAGTTTGAGGGGATGAAGAGACTAGCAGTCCAGGAGCGTTGGGAGGGGAGAGAGGCTTGGACCAACCGCTTAGTGGAACTCGAGCACTTAACGGAAACCCGACTCCTCGCCACTCACTCTCTGATTTGTGAAAAGGCTCGACGGAAGACGTGGTTTGACAAGCATGTCACGCAACGAGACTTCGAACAAGGGGACCTTGTTCTGCTGTACTCGGTGAAAGGACATAAACAGAAGATGAAGTTTCGGGGGCTAGGGCCTTTCAGAGTACGTGTGATCGGTAGGACCGGGAGTGTCAAGTTGGAGACACTTGACGGTGAAGGAATAGGCCTTTTTAATGGCAGCCGCATTAAGAAGTACTATCCATCCTCCTTCACATCCATTACATGAGCCACCCATGCTATAACCCCCACTGAACATCTGCATGGCTACTGTAACTGACCTTACAGATCAGGACGAAGAAGCAGTGGCATCGGCATACTTGCGGATCACAGTTGCAGTAGGAGTGGTGTATTCTTTCGAAGCCTTGATTGATGAAGGTGTTGACTACAACATCCTAACACATGACCATTGGACACGCATTGGTCAACCGCAACTATAGCCCACTAACGCTAAACTCACCCCATTTGGGGGCATCGCTTACCCACTCCTAGGGAAGTGCAAGGTGGTCGTTTCCATCGAGTTTGAAAGTTTACCAGCCTTCTTCCATGTGTTATCTAACACTAAGGAAGCTGGTAATGTATCACTATTAGGTCGCACTTTCAAGAAACAAACCAACTGTAATGTGGATTACAACCTAAATCGCATACATCTTGCTATCGGCAATGTGCGCATAGTGACGACTTTTAGCAAGGGCTGTCTTAACTCCCCACTTTTACGAAGCCACCGGTAGAAACCTCTATGACCACGCTTCAGCCCGAGTTTGAACAGACAAAAACTACGGCCTTGTGCTGAATTCTCAACCCCAGACCCACGCCCACCAAGAGCGCTCACAAGGCCAAAGAGTCCAAGTTTCTATGGGTGCCGAAACGGCAAAAACCACGTCCGAGTAAACCACCCAAGTATAATCTTAAACGTCCAAATTATCAACCGTCCCGACCCAAGAGGCAGTCTATGCGCTATCGCCGTGGATGCACAACCATGCCGCGCTGGATTCCCAAAGACCTCTTGCGGGCACAAGGATACTACGAGGGCAATCCCTAGATTTGGGTGCCTAAAAATGGCCAGCTAAGGAGCTCATCTACAAGCAATCTCACCCTAACGAGAGAGGCTTGCACAAGTGGCGCCCAGAACATAGTTAGCAGGCCAGGGCCAGCGGTGGCTAGCAAGCCTCAGCTCATCTATCGACCAAAGCAAATGCCCCAGGCCTTAAACCTACCTCATCTTGAGAACTTACAAACCACTATGACTGCTCACTCAGAACCTAGTACAACCCCCATGCCTCTAGAGCTTCCTGCAGCATCTCAAAGTGCTTCACAATGCGAGGCCCAACCCGTGACACCAATGAGGAAGTCACAACTCTCCAGTCAGTTGCACCAGCCCTGCCAGCGGGTCTTAAACCTTCATACGCAATACGACCTTTCCTCTCTTTGGCTAAGGACCTTGCCGCAACTTCTGGGGATGATTTAATAACTTGCATTAAAATGTTAGATGAAACTTTCACTACATTTGCTAGAAGCTACGAGAGGCTAGACCTAGATCTTCTTGATGAAACGCTTGCTTCGGATGTTCGTGCATTACCATGCACTTGGGAGGAATACAAACTCATGACCACTAAAGTTTCCAAAATTGCTGCCGAAATGATGGCAAACGATGAAATCTCGAAGGATCAGGCTACACTCAGAAGACTTATCACTTCTTATCGTAAGCCTCCTCGTTCTGCTCCTGAACAGGAGTTGCAAGAGCTCAAGTAGATGGCAAGCTCACCTTCCACATTCTTACAACAGTGGTTTGCGCTAAGGATCCAATGGGAGAAAAAAGGTTGTCACATAATGACCAATGCTAAGCAACGTAGGGCAATCAAAACTATCGAATATGACCCCACTTATGTGGCACCTATCTCGTTTAGGGTCTTGGCCATCACCCGTAATCAGCATTTGGACGACCATGTGCTCGCCCACCCCTACATTGACCAATTCCTCACCAAAGAGGAATTACATGTTACCAGTCGCCTCAATACTGGAGATCTCTTTCACGACATTTTGACCTACATTTCCCAAGTCTCCATCCAACCATCTACTCTAGATTGTCATGCCCAACTCGAATACAATCCAAACTTCTATGATTGGCTATTGGCTAGGTAAGTCAACCCACGCGAAATAGTGCTTACCTCGCCCTTCCTGTGCTATTCCTAGGAAGGATTCTTTGAAAGATCCCTGACGGAGGGGGAAGCAAGGTGAGCAAGAGTAGAGCAAAGATGAAAAGTTATGTTATCTAGCTAGCAGATTGTTATAATTAAGAAAGTTTCTATGGAAGAATATTGTAGAATAAAACAATAGTAATGGTCAAGCATCTAAGCAAGTGTACCCACTTTGGGCCCATATATTTTTCTCTCAAACTTAGTTCTAATTAGAAATAAGCCGATTGTTAGGCATTAATGTTGGCATGGTGTGTTGACAGGTCACCACCATGGCAGGACAGGACAAAAGAGGAAAACTACCATTCTCAGAAGAGGAAATGACCAAATTCGGCATCACCATCGAGACGCGCGGATTCAGTCACTTCACTTTCAAGCACACACTGAATCTGGACGAAGCCATCCTGGAGGAACCTACAATCAAAGACTTAGTGGACAGATGCCATCTCCACAAGTACGTGGAGAAAGTGGGGCAGGCGGTGGATTACAGCATGCGCACGGACTTCCTGAGGAATTTCGACAAAAGCAGGAACTGTGGCACCGTTCACAGTAAGGACGGGGGAGCAAGAAAGAAGAATCGAAGTGCCCCTCAATGCAACAATCATAGAAAAGGCCCTGGGGCTTGTGCCAAAGAAAGAGAGAAGGCCGAGGCAAGATGTTTACACCATGCTGGGGGTCAAGAAAGAAGCGGTGCATACTGTGGATGGAATCAGCTTGGCTAACATCCCGGATCCAGCGGTGAAACTACAAGCAAAAATGATCCATACCCTCTTCTCCGGCCAACGTTACAATGCGCTGATGAATAGGATTGGGGTCCCACTGTTGGAAAGCATAGCAGCAGGAGCCCCTGAAGAAATAGATTGGAATGGATTCGTACAGAAGACCATTCAAAGTTCAGCTGCCCTCCTCACCAGGGCGGAAGCACCAGCAGAAGGAGAGTCCCCTGCCTCAACAGCGCGCTTTGCAGGAAAAAACCTGTGTCAAAAGCAGCCATAATCAGATACGGGGGCATCCTGACAGCCATCATAGACGAAGCAATAAAGAATGAGGGCGTCATGGAGGAGGAAGCGGCGCATCAAAGCTCAGCTCACCAACGAAGGAGGGGAATCAAGCGAAAGAACAGTAAGTGACAAGGGAGAGCAGGAGTCTCGAAGGGCCGAGGAAGAAATGAGGAGGAAAGAGGAGGAGGAGCTCGCTAGAATAGGAGAGGAGTCGAAGAAGGCGGAAGAGGACAGGAAAAGGAGGGCAGAGGAAGAAGTCGAGGAGCAGCGACTCAAGGAACTGGCCAAACTGGCGGAAGCTACCCGAAGGTCGGTGGAAGAGACCCATGGGGGTGGAGAACTTGAACCCGCAAGCCCTAGCCATAAAGCCGAAGCCAACGCAAGTGTGGAAGCAGCACCGGTGGTCGTAGGCAAGGGCAAGTCCCTCATACATCCACTCCCTCCCTCCTTTGTGCCAACAACAGCTGAAATTACGACCACAACCGCTACACAACCCACGCCTCCTCTCGATGCGGCACAGCTCATGACCATGGTGCAGATGCTCGTGAGCAAGGTGGCCAAAATTGTCCCTGAAACTCGATTGAAAAGGCTCGTCGCTGCGCAGATGCAGAGTCACAGCAAGACCCCAAATGACAAAGGCTGGAGGCATCGACCACCACGCCCAATACTCCCATACCTGCCGCAGACTATGATACATACATATGTGGTCGAGTTACTGACACAATTGGACAAGGCAAAAGAAGAAAAGAAGGTGGCCCTGCTGGAACTAGAGAAAGAAAAGGAGATGTGAGCGGCCCTCAGGATAGAGGTCTCAAGGCAGGAAGCTGACAGACGGAGAGAGATAAAGGCCCTGCAAGATCAGCTAGAAGAGAAAACGAAGGAAGCCCAAACCAATGAAAGCCGCCTTAGGCAAAGGCTGGAGGATGAGGAGCAGAGCCTGGTGGCAGAACAAAGGAACCTAAAACTATTGATGCAGCAATACAGTGATCTCCAGCAAAGGGTGGCCCAAGTGGAAAAGCTCTACCCGGAGGTTTAGGGAAGCGAAGCCATTGTTCCACAAGAACATGCCGCGGAGCCCCAGTCATGGCACGAGCAAGAAGAATAGAACAGGCTAATAAGGGAAATCGAATTCTTGAAAAATGAAGGGCCGGGGGTCTCAGCAAGCTGAAGCAAAACGACTACAGGATAAAGTGTAGAGATTGCAAGATGCGCTGGAGACCTCCCAAGAAGACGTGGAAGCCCTCATGGCCATGACCTTTAATCAAAAGAGGCTGTTCCACGCTGAAATCCAGAGCCAAGAATAGTTGGTACAAGAGAAATCAAAAATCCTGGCCAAAGCGCACCACAGGCTCAGCATTGTTGATCAAGCAAGAGGGATCGCTGAAGAACAGCTCGCTCAGAAACTAAGAGAAAGAAACCAGTTATGGTTTTTATCAAATGAGCAGCATCAGGTGTTAACCACCCTGGCGGGCCAGTTAGAGGAACAAAGGCAGAAGATGGAGGAGCGAGCCATGGAGTGGGAAAGAAAAAACTTTGACAGGATAAGGGACTTAACAGAACGCTTGGCGGTGGCAGAATGTGAAAGAATGCTGGCCGAAGCTAGGGTTGAGGCTGCAGAGATAACCACTAAGACCCAGCGACATGCATTTCTCAACACAATGCTCCACGTGACGCAAGCCGAGGGCGATGATACAGTGGAACAGGTAAAAAGAAAGTTGGAGCTAAGCACCCGGGCGCTAAGATACGGTCTTCAGGAGCGGGAGCTTCCAACAAGTACAGGAATAACTAAAGAGCAACAATTCTACTACCTGCGTTGTACGGGCCTTTCCACTGCAGAGCTCAAGGAGTTGGGTTTTCAGGAGCAGGAGCAGCCACCGCCACCACCACCAATTGTTCCTCCTATGGTAGAGCGAAATGTCGAAGAGGGCCCGGACTTTGAGCAAGATGATGACGAAGAGCCACAAAGGATGCCAAGTCCGCCCCAAGCCGAGATCCCACAGGAGGAACCTGCCGATGCCGAGCTACCTGAACACATAATTGCAGTAAGGAGAAGGAGGCAAGACTTAGCAGAGGAGGCCCAACGCCGAGCGCGCATACTTCCACGACAACTTCCTGAGGAGCCCATGCCACTGAGAAATGATATACATCCTGTAGATTGGCCCCAGGAGTTGGTCATATGGCGCCAGAGGGAGCTACATAAGAGGCCATTCGAGCTTTCATTTGCTTTTCCACGCTCCCTGGACTGGGCCCTACCTTTAAAAATCGTAGCCAAGATCAAAGATCTGGATAACGAACTTGCAAACAGATGGATGGAAGAAAGAAGCATGATAATGACTAGGTGGAGACAAGAGCCACGAGAATACTGGGAAGACAAGGTCGGTTTGGTTCCCAAATCCGTCCAAGGCTACGAAGCACAGCCTAAATGGTGGAGGAGGATTTGGGACACCAATTTTGATGCCTGGACCGCATTTTGTAGCTCCCTCCCCGAAGAGCGTAATGATCCCATCTACATGCCCTACCCCCCTAGGCATGGAGTGGATTACAACAGAGATTTTCATGGGGATTTTGACTTCCCGAGAATCTATAATGTAAATGCTAGAAGCCCGGAGGAGTGCTTAGTATTTAGGGTAGAAGATATACTTCCCTCCATAAATCATTTCCTTGTAGATTTCTCTTCTTGCCCCGATCCAGCATTCTTAACCACTTGTAATTACCTCCGACTTCTCAAATTCCTGCTACTCCAGAAACGTGCAGTAGAGGAAGCCCATCTCCCTCCACTCTTTTTTGATCTTAACCTAGGAATAGATAGTAGAGCCATGACGAGGTTGATGATGCGCGCTACTCTCCTCCCTGCCTTCTGCTTAGAGCTATTAAAAAATATGAGTGACACCCATTTTGCAAGGTGTAATAACCCCTTTTTGTCCACCACTCCTCTAAGAGCTAGAGCCGGTATTAAGGAATACCTACAAAGTCGCGCATTTTTATCACAATGCTTGCGACCACCCCGTGACTAAATAGGTGCCCCATACCTTGCCCAATGTACTCTCTCTCATTCAAAAAAAAAAGAAAAA
Organism: Lygodium microphyllum; assembly: GCF_053477565.2. NCBI lineage: Eukaryota > Viridiplantae > Streptophyta > Polypodiopsida > Schizaeales > Lygodiaceae > Lygodium > Lygodium microphyllum. Next base: position 174,981,460 of record NC_141139.1, read on the forward strand.
AAAAAGAAAAGAAAAGGAAAGAAAAGAAAGTGCTTGCAGTCTTCATTCACTATTATGGTACACCATGCTCACTGCATCTAGAGTCCTCTCTAGCCCCTCCCCCACTTCACACTTAGGGCACATTAAGGGCAGGACTTTCAGACCTGTCACCCTGAGTTTTGCACCGCACCTTAGAAGCCACATGAACTGGGTCCTCAAGTGTGGGACATTACCAAGGGCTTGCTCAAGGTTAGACCCATCTCCCAGTTCCATTGGCACGGGCACCATGCACTACACAGTGAGACAGACACACCCCCTAGGAAGTGCATCACTTTCCTTGCAGGTTATGTTCATGTTTCAAGAACGGGCTACTTGGCTGAAAGCGATCACCCACTACATCCTCCAATGACAAGGAATTTTTCCAGGAGTCGGACATGACCCCATTACTGCAACTTCAGGAGCTTCGCTGCAAGGTTTCAATGGCTCAACAGATTTCGTGTTGCCAATCATCCGCCTACTGATGGCTGCCATGACTGAACCAAATCAAGTTGAAGGAAAACCGCGTGATGGGCTGCCATTGGCATAGATCTTGGAACCTCACCGTCCGATGATCCATGCCCACCGCCTCAAGATCTACGGATCGCTTATTAGCACAAGCCTAAAGACTTTCAACTCAAAACTGAAGATCCTCTACTCCCAGACCAGGGTTTTCAGCCCAGGCCACGGCTTTTCAAGGCAAACATCGTTCGGGGGGTTTCTCCAGAATAAATCCCTCCAATACCATCCTCCTAAGGGATTGCTTATTGTTTCAAGCGTTTCGGATACTCAAAAGATGACCGGCTCCATAGGGGCGCTAGAACAGTGAGAAAGATGCCGAGGATCGTCAGGAAGACTAAAGCACGCTGGAATCTCTCCTGGTCATCGTCATCATACTCCATCACCTCTCATTCACAAGCCTCAGTGTCCTCTACCCACCAGTTACACCTCGCAATAGCATCATCTATCCCACTACTTCCCACCACAGTGCCATCGGACTGGCACTCGTCTAGGAGGGGGGTAATGTTAACCCCAATACGAAGAAAGCAAAAGAAAGTGGAAAAGACGCAAGGCAAAGGTGGAAAAAAGGTAGCCCGTCTGAAGAAAGAAGAGGAAAAAAGACCAAAAGCACAAGGGCAACCTTAAAAGTCCTAGGCAAATGCAAAAGGGGAAATGTGCATTTTAAAATAAAAAGGTGCACCCTGAAATCTTGTAAATGAGCGCCGGGCTCTCACCCATGCAATTTGTAAATGTAGACAAGCGGTGGAAAGGAAGCTAGGAGGATAGAAGGGCAATGAGAAAAGGGGCCTAGGCTAATGGCCGGCCATGTAAAAAAAAAAGGGGATGACCTCCCATGGAAATTAGGGCATGGATATAAAGTTGAAAAGTGAATGAGAGCTCATTCTCGTGTGTGGCAAAGAGCTTCTTCTTCTTCTTCTCTTGTTTCTTGCCTTCTTGCTTGTGCTTGAGAGAGGGATTGAGAGAGTGTGAGGGAGTGAGTGTGTGAGAGTGAGGGATCTTGGAGAAGAAGCTCTCCATCTTCTCTCTTCATCTTCTCCTCCTCTCTTCTCTTCTCTTGTCTCGCGCGTGGCTATGGAGGATGAAGCTCATGGGAGAGGGATTGAGGTTGCTTGAGCTTGCCTCAAGGATCGTGGAGCTGCCGGTGTGCAAGAGAGAGAAGGGTACTCGATCGAGCATCAAGGTTTAAAATAAAAAGGCGCACCCTGAAATCTTGTAAAAGAGCGCCGGGCTCTCACCCGTGCAATTTGTAAATGTAGACAGCAGGCGGTGGAAAGGAAGCTAGGAGGATAGAAGGACAATGAGAAAAGGGGCCTAGGCTAATGGCCGGCCATGTAAAAAAAAAAGGGGATGACCGCCCATGGAAATTAGGGCATGTATATAAAGTTGAAAAGTGAATGAGAGCTCATTCTCGTGTGTGGCAAAGAGATTCTTCTTCTTCTTCTCTTGTTTCTTGCCTTCTTGCTTGTGCTTGAGAGAGGGATTGAGAGAGTGTGAGGGAGTGAGGGAGTGAGTGTGTGAGAGTGAGGGATCTTGGAGAAGAAGCTCTCCATCTTCTCTCTTCATCTTCTCCTCCTCTCTTCTCTTCTCTTGTCTCGCACGTGGCTATGGAGGACGAAGCTCATGGGAGAGGGATTGAGGTTGCTTGAGCTTGCCTCGAGGATCTTGGAGCTGCCGGTGTGCAAGAGAGAGGAGGGTACTCGATCGATCATCAAGGTAAGCTCACTACACCCGTAAGGTAGGCATTGCGTGTCGGCTATGTGAGAGGTAGCCATGGCTACTCGGTTCGAAACACTTGAGCAATAAGTGGTCCGTCGGTCTTGGGGTAGAGCTTGAAGAGCTCCACACTAGTGGAGCTCCCCTTCCATAGTTGAACTGCCTATTTATGGGATAAAATGGTTGAGGATAAGGCTGCAAATATGAGAATATTTGAGGCAGTCGACAATACTGGCTTCATGTCTATAACTACCACAATTTGTAGAAGTGCAAGGTCTTGGATTTGGACATTTTGATGGAAGATGATTGTTCCCAGAGTGGATACATTGTACATATCGCCTTACAGATTGTCTTATTGCCTCTTGAAGCCTCATGAGTTCTAGTTTCATGCCTACCATTTGCTATGTAAGGTCAATGCCCTTCCCTTTGTCCAGAGTTACTGAGATAGAGTACTCACTTTGGATTGTGGATCTCTTGCCCTAAATAGTGATGCTACCTACTAGTGGGGCTTCCTTCAACATGTCATCTGCATGGATTGTCTCCTTGAAACCCCTTGCTAGAACATGTCTTTATAAATTGAAATTAGTTGCTAGTGCCTTATAGAATTCCTCATTTCTAATTTTGTTAATAAACGTGGTGGAGATGGATTTCTATGTTGGTTGCTCTACTATTGGGATTCACTTATAGAGACTTCAAACATGGATGATATAGCCAAGGAGAAAATTGATACATGGGACAACAAGATAGAGGTCTAGACTTTTATGTGACAGGTCATTGCTATAAATCTCTACAAGCAAACTTGTATGAGCTATTGGGATGTCAAGATGATAGCTTTCATATATTCCCACTTGATAGGGGAACTAAAGTTTCCTATGGAACTTATAATGGTGCCAAAGCATTTGAATTATCCAACAATGATCATGAGGATATATACAATAGCATGCCCTTTGACTTGTAAGTCAAGTTTTTATTTTCAAAATCATGGGGCAATACACAATAGCTGCCTAGAGCACTCGGTGTACAAGTGTGTGATCTCGCACTTAGAGCATCTCAAGTCGGCCTTCTCTCGAGGCCTTCTCTCGATTGGCTTGCTCCCATTTGGAGCATCATGATGAGATGTGCCTTCGGTGACCACAAGTCGGGGTTCCTAATTCTATCCTCCTAGATCTCTACCTCTTCCCCTGCTCAACACCATCACCAGCACTCATCTAAAATCCATCAAGATGGGATTTCCCTCTTCAATGTATGAGATATAAGAGTTTACGTATGCTTCATCCTCGTTTGGCTCCTCTGTACACTACCTTGCACCTGGGAGAATTTGTGTTCATTCAAGGCCCTAACGATAGCTAAAGCATTAGTTGCCAATGAAATTTCTCATGAAAAAGTGCGCAAACAATGACTCATTACATATTATGACAAGAGCACAATCCCTGCCACAAACCAGGAAATTGAAGAGTTGAAAAACCTAGCCGACAACGACTTCTCCTTTTTGCAAAAATGGTATGCTCTTTGACTTCAATGGGAGTAAGAGGGCTACTAAATTATGACCAACACTGAGTAGAGATGCACAATCAACACCTCTGAGTATGGCGTAACTTATGTAGCTCCCACCTCCTATAGGGTATTGGCCATTACTCACAACCAACCTCTAGAAGAGCATGTCATGACCCACCCCTTTTTAGATCACATCCTTATTGAGGAAGAGCTACACATTGCCAATAGAATTGACTCTTGTGACTTCCTAATGGATGTCTCACCTACATTACTCGAGTAGGCATCTAACCTTTTGATGTGGACTGCTATGCTAACTTGGAATACAACCCGCACTTCTACACTTGGCTCATATGAAAGGAAAGCACCATGATCATGCGTTGAATGCCCTTAACCCTTCAACCTATAATCCTTAGAAGGATTCACATCATTCCTGATGGGGAGGGTATAAGGTGGAAACCAATTGGAAATCAAAATACCCACCAACTGAGAATCAAAATACCAAAAAGCAAACAAAACAAGTACAGAAAGGAAAAGAAACAACAAGAGAACGTAAAAATTGAAACCTAAAAGTGGGAAGAAGAGAAACGTAATTTTATACTTTTAAAAAAATAAGGAGGAAATGATTGCTTGGAATAAATGAATTCCTTGAAGTGAAAATTATGTTAGAATCCCTTTGTCTTCTTGTGGAGAAAACTATCTTGCAAATGAACTAATGGAATCTTGTTGTGCTATGATAGAAGCTAGGAATGGCAAGACAACAAGAGCACACCCATCAACTTCTATTCATGGAAGAAGAGAGAAGATGGTATGGCATCGAAGCCTATAATCAGTTGAAGTCTAGGACCATCCATAATGCCAATAAGGTAGTGGTTGAGGGGGAAGCAGGCAAAAGAATCATAGAACAATGAAACCTCACCAAGTACATTGAGAAGTTTGGGCAGGAGAATGACTACAATCCGTGTGTAGAGTTCTTGAGAACCTACAACTCTAATAGAGCATGTGGCACCATGGGCGAAGAGGCCAAATAGGTGTAGGTAGAGCTGAGCAAGGCCTTGGTGTGGAGAAGGCACTGGGGTTAGCACACAAGGTGGAGAGGAGAAAAAAAAGAGATGTATATGCCATGCTCAACATGAACAAGTATCAAGTCCTAACAAATGACGGCATCAACATCCAGGATATCCCTGACCCTGAAGTGAGACTCTAGGCCAAGGTCATCCATACGTTGTTTTCAAGTTAGAGGTACAACTCACTCGTGCATAGGATTGGAGTGCCTCTCTGTTGGAGAGCTTGGAAACCCAGGAGATACCCATATTTGGTGGAAACGATGGTGCAAGGACCAAAGAACGTCTGAAAAGCGCTATCACTTGGGACAATATTAAGAACACTATGTGTGGGAGAAACCTTCCACCCACATATTAGGCCTAGAAGATAAATGAGTTCTTCAACCTAAAGCAATCAAGCCTAAGCCTAAAAGCTTACTACTCCAAATTTGTAGCACTTCTAAAATATGCATCTATGATGGATGTTTCATAGCAAGTATCCAAATTTTTCAATGGTCTAAATCGGTCCCTAAATATGTGCCTTGAGTCAATGAGACCGTCAGATTTATAGGATGCATTGATTCGAGCAACTCTAATAGTTTAGGATATCGAACAAAGGGCAAGAAATGCAAAAATTTAAAGCAGAAACTATCAGAATAAGGGCAAATTCCAAGGATATGGAAAAAGAGCCCAAGGCAATACCAACCAAACAAGACGAAGAGAGCCAAATCAAATGCAGTGGGAAACTTTATATCCACAAAAAAGAGTTGTGAGGCTCCAAGGTTCTTCTATTGCAATGAACCAAGACATTTCAAGAGGCAGTGCTCAAAGCTTGACCCAAACATCCACCAAGGTCAATTTCATGGGCAAAGCCAAGATGCCAAGGGGAAGGTTGCTAGAATAAACCTAAATGAGGCTAGTAATGATAAAGGTCCTACAATGGAATCCGATATGGAAAGAGCTAGAGTACATGCCACTCTCAAAAAGAAGGGTCCAAATCACCAATTCTCAGTATTTCAAACACCAACAAATTATCAAGGTAAAGCCTTTCGAATTTTAATCAATTGTGGAAGTACCCACTCTTTCGTATAACCAAGACATGCAAAAATGCCAGGTATAAGCACTACTATTACACCTAGTTTTCTTGTGGATTTAGCAAATGGAAAAGAAGTTCTATCAACACAACAAACTAGCAAGGTAGAATTCAGATTGGGTGGCAATTCTTCCCAAATGAGCTTTTAAATTATGAACCTTAGGGCTTATGAATGTTTGCTAGGTATGGATTGGTTAATTCCAAATAATGCCCATATCCATTGCGGAAAAGGCTAAATCACATTTCAAAACTCAAAGGGAGAACAAGTAACCAGTTAGGGAGAAGCATGGAACGCTAAGGTTTAGATGGTTAAAGCTCCCTAAATAGTAAAAGGACTGAAGAAAGGATTACCTGTCTATCTAATTAAACTCAACAAGACCGAGCAGGATAGTGAAGCCAAGGACCAACCATCTTGGCTAAAAGAATATGTGGATGTTTTTCCAGAAGATGTGACAAAGCTTCCACCAAAAAGGGAAGTAGATCATGAAATTCAACTCATTCCAAGTGTTGCCCCTATTGCCAAACAACCCTACTAACAAATGTCAATTCCTGAAGCCATTGAGCTAAAAGAACAACTCAAGCAGCTATTAGACCAAGGATACATCCGACCAAGTAATTCACCATGGGGAGCCCTGGTATTATTTCAGAAAAAGAAAGATGGAACACTCCGTCTTTATATCGATTACCATGGATTAAACTAGGTGAAGTGAAAAACAAATATTCAATCCCCAGGATAGACGAGTTGCTTAGCCGACTCTGGGGAGAAAATGTCTTTTCAAATAGAAAATTAAAGATCCACGAAAGAAACTATGCTACACATGATCTAGAATTACTTGCTATAATTCATGTATTAAACTATGGAGACATTCTCTAGTCACTGATCATCATAAAAGCCTAAAGTGGATTTTTACTCAACTAGATCTCAATATGAGACAACGTTGATGGATTGAGACCTTATAGGAATTTGAATTTGAAATCAAATATAGACCAGACAAGGAGAATGTGATTGCAGATGTCCTAAGTCGAAAATCATTTCTTAATGCGCTACAATGATTTTAATGCCTAGTAACCCTCTCATAGAAATGGCTAAAGAAGAGGTAGTGAAGGGATCCAAGCTATCAGAGATTGTTAAGAGAAATTTCAATCAAGGATTCAAATCCAAAACTCAAGTCTAAGTATCAAGATTTTTCCATAAATGAGGAGCTTGCCTATTTTAAGACAAGACTATGTATTCCTGCAACTCAAGAACTCAAAAAGAAAATACTTTGGAAAGCTCATGATTCTCCACTTTTGGGTCATCCTAGTTATGCTAAGACTCTTAATACAGTCAAAAGAAGCTTCTATTGGGAAAGACTCAAGGGTGATGTACTCAAGTATGCCATTGAATGCCTAAACTGCCAAAGAATTAAGGCCAAATGTGTCAAGTTGCCAGAAAAGCTCCAACCATTTGACATCCCTCAAATGAAATGGGAGTATATCAGCATGGACTTGTTAGATTATCCCCGATACAAGGAGGATATAACTCCATAATGGTAGTCATTGATATGCTAACAAAAGTTACACACCTTATTCCTGTAAAAACCAATTACAAGGCTTTTAATATTGCTAGACTTTTCATTAAGGAAATTTTCAAATTACATGGATTACCCCACAGAATCATCAGTGATCGCGATTCTATCTTCACATCAAATTTTTTGAAGATTTTGTTCGAAGCTCTAAGAACCCGTACTACCTACCATCTCCAAAATGTTTACTGTGTTTACCGCAGCACAGAGGAGCGGAAAAATGGAGCAGAGGAGTGGGAAAATGGAAAAAAGGAAATAGCAAAAAAGGTGCAGGATAAAAGAAGGAAAAGACGCCTTGACCGGTAACCAGACCCTGAAAAATTTAAATGTTCGGGCACAACCCCCAGAAAGTCTCAGTGTCGCCCCGAGAAAGCAAAAGAGTAAAAAAGCGCACCATTAAATGTGGAAGCGCTCCCGAATCCTTGTAAAAGAGTGCCAGGCTTGCTCCTGTGCAAATTGTATGCATTAGTTGGGAATAGGATAAATTAGAATGGTGGGAAATGAGAAATGGGCTTAGGCCAATGGCCGGCCATGTAAAAAAGGGGATGACTGCCCAAAGAAGGGAGGGCATGTATATAAAGTTCAAAAGTAAATTGAGAAGCTCATTCTTTGGTGTGTGGCTAACAAGAGCTCTCTTCTTCTTCTCTTCTTCTCTTCTTCTTGCTTGTGTGTGCTCTTGAGAGAGGGAGTGTGAGAGTGTGAGGGAGTGAGTGTGTGGGAGTGAGGGATCAAGAGGGTGAAGCTCTTCACCATCTCCTCTTCTCTTCTTATCTTCTCTTCTCTTCTCTTTTCTCGCGCGTGCGACTATGGAGGATGGAGCTTGGAGATGGAGGAGGCTTGAGGATGCTTGAGCTAGCATCAAGAATCGTGGAGCTACCAGTGTGCAAGAGATAGGAGGGTACTCGATCAAGCATCAAGGTAAGCTCACTACACTCATAAGGTAGGCATGGTGCGTCGGCTATGTGAGAGGTAGCCATGGCTGCTCGGCTTGAAACGCTTGATCAATAAGCGGTCCGTAGGTCTCGGGGTAGAGCTTGTAGCTCCCCTTCATTTTGGTTCCATTGCCAGGACCGACGGAATTGAGCCTTGAGCGCCACGCGCATCAAATCGAGCATAGGAGTAGGGCCTTTGCCCGAAATGGTGCTTGAGATAGATAGGAGATTTAGGAGGTTTAATCACTAGAACAAGTAAGTATTTTGAGTTTTTTGATGAGTGCTTGAGTAGATAAATATAACCCATGCTTGGTTTTGCGATTTTTTGTTAGCATTAGGTAGGATAGGATTAAGATTCGAAACTGAAATGGTAGGGTTTTTGCTGCTGTAAATCTGGTTGCAATAAGAAAACGAAGGCAAAATTCGTGTTTTTTAAGGGGGAAATTGCAACGGGGAAAGGCTCTAAGGCTAGAGAGTGGTTGGGCAATGCTATGTAAGGCTGGGGTAAGGGGAGAAGAGCTCATTTTCATTCTGACTTAGTTGAGAGAGAGCAAGAGAGAGTGAGAGAGCTACAAGCATAGGAGAGGAGCGGACGCCCTTCGGTCATACTTCCGGGGTACTACAGGTATATAAATCTCTTCCCCGGCATGCCCTTGTGTGTATTTAACAGCCTAGAATAGCTAATCATCAACATAACACTAGATTCGTCACCATTTTCATTGTCGGAAGTGCACCGACCCCGACGCGTTCGAACGTCCGAACCCCAGAATCGGGTAGTTGGCTGCCCCGAACCTAGGGTTCGGCGTTCGGCCTTCAGGCATTCGGCCACGTGCTGTTCGGGCTTCAGGCTTCGACCATCCGAGCGAAGGCATTCGAGCTTCGGCCCTCGAACTCGGCCATTCGGGCTTCGGCCCGTGCCGAACGAGACATTCGGACTTCAACGGTTCGGACACCGATTTTGGGATTCGGACCCTACCATTCGGGCCAATTTTGGCCGAATGCATTTTTGACATTATTTTAATAATTTAAGCCCAGACCCGCGTTGCTGACACTATTGCGATCTTGTAGGTGCGAGAAAATCATAGAAAACTTGGCCGTGTGGCTAGGAAACCTAGCAGAGTGTGTTGTTGCAGCCTAGTCGCAACAACAGACCAGACATCAGACCCCCACATACCTGAGAGACGCAGCAGAGACCCAGATTTTAACTAGGCAACCGTGTGCTGACCTCATACCCAGTGGCCAAGAGCTGAAGGTAGCATTGACATCGCACTTGAGTGTCGTAATCCCGCACACATAGTAGGCCACATTGGTTGTCCACTGAAAGAGCAGAAAGCCTGATTTCGCACCGAACACACAGACACCACACTGAGTGTACATGATTTGAGGATTGGTTGTAATAACAAGGAATACACTCAAACATAATCATTCAAGGAACCCACCAATAGGAGTGAACCCCAAGACTTAGCAGACAAACAGGGTTAGGACCCAAGAGGACATTAAGTGGATGCAAGGATCCAGAAGACGACAACATAGAGGATCGGGTGCTGCCAAGACTACTCGAACTGATCGACGGCCTTGTGGAATTGGAGGCAGAAACAATGTCAGGATCAAGAGGCGATCGAGGAGAGGACCGGCTAGACCTAGGAGAATTCCCAGTCTCAATACAAGAACTAGTCCATGACTACGATTTACTTACTAGGACCGTGATCTAGGGCAGACCTGTAGAAGAAGTGGTAGCAAGCCTCGAAGAAGAGAGAAGAACAATCAGGAGAGCACTAGAACGCATTATTGCCTACAACCATGAGCAAAGGGCTAGAAAGCTATAGCAAGACGTAGATATGTACAAGGCTAGAAGGGTGCTAGACCTAGCTGGGGTAGCCAAATCTGGACCGAATGAAGAGAGGGAACGGGCAGCAGAGGCTAACATGACATTGAGAGAACTTGTAGCCAAGCGACTCATGGACAATACGTCCATTGAGCAGAGTGCTATAGCCCTAGCCACCGCACTACTCTTGGGATTGGGAGTCACGTAAGGGGCTAAAGAGCAGGCTAGAATCCCTATCGTAGCAAAACAGCTAGCGAAGTATGAGCCTAGCAGTGACCCATACAGCTTCATGGAGCAGTTCGAGCAAGTATGCGAAGCAAATGGTCTTACTGACCTTGCGCAACGCTCTCAAGCTTTTGGCCTGTGCTTAAGCGATAAGGGGAGAATCTCGTATTCTAGCCTCGATGATGCAGAACATACAAACTTTTCTCGCCTTAAGGGCCTCTTCATCAAGAGATTCTCGGAGGCAGGGTATTCTGACAACCTCATCGTCCGATTGATGAATATCAGGCAAAGGGAGAAGGAAGATGTCAGGGACTACGTCACTCATGTGCGTAGCCTCTTCAAAAGGATCCCTGCCAATGAATGACCTACTGAGAGGGCAGTGTCTACAGTATTTATGAATGGAATTCGGAGTGAGGAGCTCTACAAGGCTTTGGCCAATAACTCTACCTTGCAACGAGACGTGCTAGCTAGAGTTTTTGAAGAGTCAATACATGTAGATGATCAGCTTAGGGAACGAAGCATGAGGACTACCAGCTGAGAAAGTGCAAATCAGAGGGATCCAGAGAGATCAACTATTTCAAGAGAAAAAGCAACCGCTAATGTGCAAGAAAAGGGAAAGAGTATGGACCAAGGCCAGGAGATGGCGGAGATGAGAATGGAGATTGCATGACTGCAGGAACTGATAAGGAAGCATGCGCGATCGCATGTACAGTGTATATACTATGGCGGCAATCACCTCCCAGCTAAATGCCAAGATCCTAGATCTAGGCCATGCTCAAATTGTGGTAGGTTCGGGCATGATGCATTGCATTGCAGGATGCCGAGGAGATTCCCATACGCATAGCAGTACAATCCTCCATACTTAGGTAATAGACCACCCAATTTCTTTGGGAGGGGAGCCCAATTGGCACTCCCTGCACCAAATGACTCAAGACTTGCCATACCTAGGTTGGAGATGAACCCAACAGGTATACCAAGACCACCACGGCCTTTTGTAACCCACCCACCGAGCGATGCTCCAGTTCACTATGTGGAAGAGCCTAGTGAAGAGGAGACATATGTCAACCCGTACATATCCTATGACGAGGAGGGCAACCCATTCCTGATGGAGTATCGGCCGGTGCCAGTGATGGCATTAGGTAGAGGAAGAGGCAGAGGCTTTGGAGGGCCAAGTCAAGATCCGATCACATGTTGGACCTGTGGCCATCCAGGCCACATTTCATCATGTTGCCCAGAGAAGGAATAGGCTAACAAGGACAAAGCAAATCTCCAATGCATAGAATGTGGGATCACTCACCTATTTCCTGATTGTCCTAGGCGAAAACCATCAGCTAGCTCTGCAACATACTGTCAGTACCTTTGGGGCTATTTGGAGTGGAAACCTTTGATAGTGAGGACACACCTATCCCACTACAGGTTATGACGCGAGCTCAAACAAGGCAGGCAGGTATCTCCTTGCCTGGACCAAGTAACGACGCAGCCTCAATAGGAAAGAAAAGCCAAAGGAGAAGGAAAAAGAGAACAGACGCGAAGATAACCCTTAAAACCGAGGAGGCCACGACATTAGTGACAGGAAAGAAAATCATGGATAAAGAGGCAGAGACCTCAGCCCCGAAGACAGCTGAGCTAGGGAGTGCCAAGGTAGGGGAATGACCCCATCCCAAATGGCAACTCGAAGCTATAGCCAAAGTCAAGGAGTGGATCAAGGATGCCTAGGAGCACCTCAAGGATGCTGAACCCATACTAGAAGATCCAATGGATGATTTTTCCAGTGTGAGCACACCAGTCTCACCCACAAAACCACAAACTAAAAGTGTATCCTTACCACAGGGCCAACTCAACAGCAAGGCCAAAAGGGGACTTACCAAAGCAGACAGAATGCACGGCCCAGGAGTGCTAGCCTTAGGGGAAGACAAGAGCCCAACAGTCTCCTTGCAACCTTGCTATCCACCCCAGTAACTCTAAGCATAGAAGACTTGCTTAGGCAGAATCCTTCTTTATGGTGGCAGGAGTTAAAAGATTTGGTGCAGGGACACACAGGACTTACGGGTGCTGATCAACAAGATCATGATGCAGTTATGCAAATCCCAAGTCTAACTCTACACTCAACTCCTAATTCATTGCGCATCAATGCTTTTTGGGAAGGCACTAAAATGCATGCAGTCCTACCTGTTCTAGCCTTAGGAGATATGACGCGAAAAGGAATTGTAGACACAGGCGCCGGTGTTAGCGTACTGAGCCATGCAGTTTTAGAGGCATGGGGAAACCCTCTTGTAGAGACTGCTAGGTTCAATGTCACGTTAGCAAATGGAATGAAGGTAAGGCCATTCGGAGTCTTAAAGAACTGGCCAGTAAAGATTGTAGGTGTGTAGTTTTCCGTGAACTTCATTGTCATGAAGGGAGTAGACTACGACATACGGCTAGGCCGACCTTGGATGAGAAATGCTCGAGCCATTGAAGATTGGGGGAATGGTTTGATCTTCCTAGGGAGCAGAACTGAAGCAGTAAGGGTAGAGATGGACACTTGGAAAATGACCCCCGTTGACCTAAATGCCATCTCAGCCATGCTGAAAGGCGATACTCAAACGACCAAACCCTATGGATCACTCACTAAATATATTCCCTGCCCTGAGGATGAGTGGGATTGGATGCACGTCTTGGCAACCATTGACCTACCATTCTCAGATGAGGAAGAACTATATCGATAGGCTGCTAAAGCCACAACCATGCCAATAGAGGAGCCAACTGTGCCACTCTGCATGATGGCAGGAAGCTCACTCAACCCAAGGAAACCTGTCTCATTCCATACCCCCAGCAATAAGCTAGAGCTTCAGGAAATCGTAGAGTATCTGACAGACACACTGAAGGGCAACTTGGCTGCCAACCTAAAGCCTCTATGTGATCTGTTGACTAAGCCAGAATGGAAATGGACCAAAGTCCACGATCTGAATTTGTTATACAATTGGGCTTTAGTTACTGATGACAAGGAGACTGAAGAGGAAAGCTTAGGCAATGATGAACGGTCTAAAGAGCAAGACTTTGACTACGAGGAATATGAGGTAACACGTCAAGATCCTCATGAGAATGTAAAAGCATATGCCAAGAAGTTGAAGGAAGTATTTCGTATGTTGCAAACTTACATTCCCATTCCATCAGCTGCCCAATTGCAATACTTTTTGCATGGGTTGGACTTTAACATCCAAGTACAATTGAGTAGTGTGGCCTTGGCAGATATAGATACCGCTATTACACAGGCAGAGGGAGTAGAAGCACAATTACAAATGGCCTACTCCTCTCGAATGAATGTTAATGGGGGTTTAGTACCTAGTGGCAATCCATCATTGACGAATGGAAGTCAAGGGATGCCCATGACTAACCCTATTGGGAGAAGGAGTATGGTTTCGAATGTACCTTTATTACCGGCTCCTCCTAGTGTGACTATGCCCATGGCAAGTCAGTTGGCTCCATCAAATGTTGGAGGCCAAGTTTCAAATTCGAATGTTGTTCTTGTGGGTCAACAGCCAATGCCAAATCAGATTGTTAGGCCAATGGAATGACGGGTTGATGATCGAGGCTACGAGTCGAGTGCATCTAATGTCCTTGGTGAAGTCAAGGATATGATGAAGCATTATACCGATATGATTTCTGAACAATATCGACAAATAGCCGTTGATGTTAATTTCTTGAAGAAGCAACAAAATTTGATAGGGAGTCAACGCCCTGAAGAGGGTGGACCCTCTAGATTCAATTGTAAATGGTGTGGTGGACAGCACTTCCCTAGAAACTGTCCAAATTGAAATGTGACATTTGTGGGAAGTCGGGCCATCTAGCTGCTACCTGTTGGAGTAAGATTAGTTCTCTCCAACAAGGGAGTAAACAACTGGGCCCAGTGAATCATAGAGCACAAGGAAATAACTTGCAGCAGCATGATGCACCTAGGCAAATATTGCAGAGGGGAAAAACAACTATAGAAGAGTTGCCACAAGGCAACGGAGTCAGCCTTATTGAGGCTGTACAAGTCCATGATGCTGAAACCTCTAACTTAAGAGCCGTGACAAGAGGCCAAAAGGCTAAAGAGGTTGACAAAGATAATACAAAACCGATTGAGACAAACCCTAAACAAGGGGATAAGGGGACGCAAGTCCAGAGTCCTAGCATAGAAGGGGGACCGCTAAAGCCGGTTGACAGAAAAGTTGACCCTAAAAAAGATGAGGAAGTGCCCAGAAAGAAGGCGAGAGCCAAGTAAGAAGCACCAAAACCGGTCCAAAGACCAAAAGAGAGGATGGTTTGGCGAGAAAAGAGAGCTTTGGCTACTTATCATGACTTTGATTTAGCAAGTTCTCTTTGCGAAGTCAAACCAGATGTGAATCTCTTGCAATTGATCAAATTATCTCTAGGAGTACGCAAGGAATTTAAGAAGATCCTGCATATCGGGTATATTGTGGAACCTCTGGCATAGCACGAGTAGGGGAAGATTGGTTTGACCATGCTGAAAAGAACTGCCCTAGGGTTCCAGGTTATGTAGATGGAATATTAGTGGAACATGCCATTGTAGACACTGGATCCTCCGTCAACATCATGAGTTCAGAGTTGATGGAGAGGCTGGGTCTAGGCATTCAGAAAGATAGCTCCACCTTTCTGAGAATGGCTGATGATAGTCTAAGACAACCAGAAGGTTGCGTTACTAAGGTCCATGTTACAGTTGCAAGTGTAGAATGCTTGTTGGACTTTAGGGTGATAAGATTTGCAGGACGTCCTAGCTATCGAGTTTTTCTGGGTAGGCCTTAGATCTTACGAACAAACTGTCAAGTCGATATACCCGCCGGTCGAGTGGTTCTAGGTAGAGGTGCTAATCGAGTAATAGTCGATGCTTATCTTGAGTCTCCTCAAAGTGAGAGAGCTCCTTTATCTTCTACTGAATTAGAAACAACAGACGATCCATCTGGTAGTGAGACATCATCCAGCGATGAATCTAAAGAGGGGTCCACTACAGAGGATATCTATCTATCAGATAACTCTAAATGAGCTGATAGAACTGCAAGATAGGATAAGAGACGCGGATGTGATTGAGTTGGACCTTGGCACGTCGACTGATTCGCAGCCAATTAAATTAGGTTCTATGCTTAGTTCAGCAGAAAGGGAGGACTATGTGTCCTTGATTCAAGAATTCCGCGATATCTTTGCTTGGAGTTACGATGAGTTGAGAGGCATTCCTCCCAGCCTAGATGTTCATACTATTCCTGTAAAAGAAGGCAGTTGTCATGTGCGTCAGAAGGTAAGGCGTATGCCTTTTGAACTGAGGGACGGGCGTCAGAAGGTAAGGCGTATTGCAGAAGAGGACAAGTTGAAAACGACTTTTATTACGGTCTTTGGTACTTTTGCGTACCATGTGATGGCCTTTGGTTTATGCAATGCACCTGGATCGTGGCAACGAACGGCAAACAAGACCTTTGGTGACATCTCCCCAAATGAGTTGAAGGTATTTATTGATGACTTGGGGGCAGCCACTGTAAGGGAAAGGATGTTGGTTATTTTGAGAAAGTGCTTTGAGCGTTGCAGACAATTTTGTATCGCTCTTAACCCACGAAAGTGTGTCTTTGGAGTACCTTATGGGCTATTGCTAGGCCATGTGGTCAGTTCAGTAGGGATTGCAACTGACCCTGAAAAGATCAAGGTTATAGTTGCTATGAGTCCACCACGCACTCCGAAAGAGGTTCATAGCTTTCTGTCATCGATAGGGTATTATCGAAGGTTTATAAATGCCTTGACAGAAAGAACGTTGCCATTAATGAATTTATTATCCTATAATTTTTCTATTTGCATGGAATAATGCTTGCAAAATATCATTTGAGGATGTGAAACAGGAGCTAGTAAAAGCACCTGTTTTAAAAGCACCTAAAAGAGGTGAGGTGTTCTATATATTTTCAGTAGCCACCATGCATAGTATAAGCTACTGTTTAGCCCAAATCTGGGAGGAAAAGTGGTATCATCCGATAGCTTTTGCTAGTCGGAAATTGGACATTTCAGAGATCAATTATACCTACATGGAGAAGTTGTGTCTTGCGATGGTCTTTGGGACTAAGAAATTCAGGCACTACATCCTCTATGAAAAGGTAGTATTCTATACGAAGGCGGAAGGACTTAGATTGCTTATGAACAAGCTACAGCCGCTTGATCGTTTGGCAAAGTGGTTAATCACTTTGCAAGAGTTTGATTATGAGATCAAGAGTAAGCCACCGAGGTTGCAGGGTATTGTGAAATGCCTTGTGGATTTCGAGGAGCCGAAAGAGACCTTAGCTGAAGGAAGTGATATTGAGGCAATGTTTAAAATTGATACAGCTTCTATCCCATCTTGGTATGCTGCTATTACACATTATTTATCAATAGGAGAGACGGGAGCTATTTTGTCAAAGTCTGAAAAGATGAAAATCAAACAGGAAAATCAAACAGCAAGCTTTGAAGTTTTCCTTGATCGCAGGGACACTATATTGGCAAGGTGTTGATGATATCTATCGCCGATGTGTGATGCCTGACAAGGTTCCTTTTATCTTGGAAGAGTGCCATGACTCTGCATGTGGAGGGCACTTTGCAGGACGGTTGACAGCGCAGAAAGCTTTAGAGCCGGATATTGGTGGCTGTCCATCTTCCAAGATTCTTTTGAATATGTGAAGCGATGTGATACTTGTCAAAGGCATGACAGTAGAGAGAATAGAAACGCCCACTTACGCCTATCATGGCTATCCTTCCATTTGAGAAGTGGGGCATTGATTTTGTGGGTCCTATTACCCCGTCATCTACTACCCAGAAGAGGTATATTATAGTAGCCACTGATTATTTTACAAAATGGTCAGAAGCACGGGCGAGGAGGCAGGACAATGCAAAAGAGACTGCAAGTTTCCTGTTAGAGCAGATTATCTGTCGTTTTGGTCCATCGAGAGAATTAGTGTCAGACCGTGGAACTCATTTTCTAAATAAGGTGATCAAAAGCTTGACTGAGGCTTGGCAAATCAAGCATAATAAAACGACTCCTTATAATCCACAAGCAAACGGACAAGTTAAAAGTACTAATAAACAGCTTGTGGGGATCTTGTCTAAGATAGTTTCTGAGAAGAAACGAGACTGGGACAGAAAGTTGTATGTGGCAGTATGGGCATATAATACCACGTTCAAGTGAGCTACCGACCATACTCCATTCAAATTAGTTTATGGGGAAGAGTGCATGTTACCCCTCGAAATCGAATTGCCAACCATACGGTTTGCAATTAACCATTCTTTGGGAGATAAGGATCCCTTTTTTGAACGGTTCACGACCATAGCCCACCTGGATGAGCTGAAGTTGCAGAGCTTATTAAACCAGGAGGTAGCTAAATGTTTGCATGACCTTAGAGCAAAGAAATATACCTTTAAAAAAGGGCAATTAGTCCTCTATTACGATGCGCGTAGGGAGTTGTTTCCAGGGAAGCTGGAACCTAAATGGGATGGCCCCTACAAGATTGTGAGGTTAGGGAAAAATAGGTCTATGGCCCTATTAGCTGATCTACAGGGAGTAGAGTTTAAAAATAAGGTTAATCTTAATAAGATTAAACCTTATTATTTCTAATTATGCTAATATAGAGAAATGCATTGCAGGTCCATGCTAGGAATGATTTGAGACCTGCGGAAAAGAGCTTAAAGTTGGTTGATGGGTCAGTTAATCCCTTATTTGGAGCACCCATATCTGGAGCAAAGATACCATCAGGGGAAACTCATCGAGTGGAGCAAAGGATACAAAGTGATTGAGCAAGAAGACGGAGCCTTTGTGTGGAAGATCAAAGTCTTCTGCCATCACTACTTACGACTGTTGACAAGTATCCCTGTTGAGTTCAATGAAGAAGGTGGGATGGAGCTGTCAATTCATCCTCTCAACATGCTAAACTTTGATTACCATAATTACGAATAGAGGAGTTCGTGATGGCCAGCTGTGTAAACCCATTGTGGACGTATACATTATATTTTGACGGAGCATCCAGGGGCCCTAATAAAAAAGGGAGTGTTGGAGTAGTAATCCGAGATCCCCGACGTAGAGTTACAATGAAGTTAGCTGCTTATCTCGAGGTAGGATTCACTAACAATATGGCGGAGAACAAAGCCTTGATTATGGGATTGCATATTGCCAAGCAAGGTGGTATTCATCGGTTGTTAGTAAAAGGGGATTCCCAGTTGATCTTGAATCAGCTAGATGGGACGTACACAGTGCGGAATCCCATTCTTTGTATGTATCATCAGACTGCGATGACCCTACTTGAAGAGTTTGAGAGAGTGTCTTTTCAGTTGATTCCACGTTACTAGAATCAGTTTGCAGATTTATTGGCAAATCTAGCTTATGAGGAAGACCTCTTCTTTAATTGTGGTACTAGTTTGGATATTGTGATCAATGATGAAACAGGACCCAGTCGCTTGTGGGGTATGTTATCAGAGCATGCAATATATGGCAGACAATGGTTGATATGGGTGATGCAAAGAGTAGCCGAGACCAATCTACCGTTATTATCCTGGACCCATAGGCTAATTAGACAACATGTTTTGCGTATGCCTCTTGCTATCTATGCAGGAGGGATGGGTCATAACCTTATGCATTTAGTTTAGGGCTATGAGCCTATTTTTCCTCCTTGGGGGGGAGCCTACTATTGTATATCTGTGCTATTCTAGGGAAGGATGTGTAGATGCTACTCTGTTTTATTTCGTTAGGCCAAGAGGGCCGATTCGGTTTTGTAGTGAAGTGCTTTATTTCATTAGGCCAAGAGGGCCAGTTGTGTGTTTAGTGTAGGTACAGTTAATGGTTTCTTGTTTGAGCTCTGTGCTAGACAGGTTTGAAGAAGAGCTTGGAAGGAGCCTTTTGTTGCGTGGAAGCTTCTCGTGGCCCTATCCAGGTGATATCTTTCCTTTATGAGTACTGTGGTTTTTATGCTATATGTGTTCGTGTACTTGTTAAGGGGGGTTATTCGTTTCTTATTGGGGACCAGCGTCCAAGGCATGAAGTCCTAGGTTTAGGTTCAGTATGTTTGAGGGAGGTCTAAGTAGTCGTTGCCTCCTGTAAAGACATTGTCAAGCATCAAAAGACCTGTTTTAGAAGGGAGTCCTAGTGACCCTGTTCTACTAGCCTGCTAGGTGGATATTCTAGGAGTTCTTATTAGTTGTGAGGCAGTTAGAGAAGCTTGCCAGAAGAAAATAATGATGATAAAGGGGGAAAAAAACCCTGAATATCTTAAAGAAAAAAAATATAAATACAGAGGTGTGTAAAAATGGGTTCTAACCCCTATCAAAAACAGAAGAAGAAAAGAAAGGAAACTTTATAAGCAGTTGATCATTGCCTTGCGAGGGCCTGGTAGGTTCCTGGGGACGAGTCAGACCCAGGGCCAATGCCTTGTCTTCCTAGGGGTGGCATCTTGCTGGCAAAAAAAAATTTAAGGACGGTTGGAGCGAAAATAAAAGTGAGCATTAGAAAAGGATTAAGTGTCGCCTTGCGAGGGCTTGGTAGGTTCTTGGGTACCGAGACAGGACCTGAGGCTGTTGCCTTGTTCTCCTTGGGTCACTACGCTCAGCTCCCTCCTTTTTACATGCCCAAGTATGGAAAAATAAAAACCCTATAAGAAGAAATGTGTTAAAAGAAAATACTTCTTGATCAGGCTATAGGAGTCCTCGTCTAGTAGGAGCTCCTAGTTGTGTTGTCCTTGGTTAGGTAGGTAGTTCAGACCACCACTTAGGGCAACCTCTTTGATAGTTCTTTTTTGTTTGGCCGTGTTGGAGCACTTGGTTAGTGACTAGCTTCGGACCTTCTATCAGATTATGCTAGGCCTATTCCTTGTGGATGTTATGCCTTGGTTCTGTCAAGGGGTAGGGTGAGCATTGTGCTGTGTGTTTAGTATGTATCTATTTTGTATCAGCTTGATGCTTCCTTGGGTTGTTTTGTGCAGATCTACTGTGGCATTCGACGGGCTGAGTCGCCCTATCCCGTGGTCGCCAATGAGAGCGGAATTTTGGTGCTGAGAAGTGCTTAAAAATAGCTAAAAATTATGAGTATCAAGGGAAAAATATTCAACGTCGAATGCGGCAGCTCGATCTAGGATGATTTTAAGCATCAAAGTGCTTTAAAGACGCCCGAGTGACACTTGTTGATTTTTCATAAATTTTTAGACTATCGTGCGGGTTGACAAGAGTTACCAACCAATGCAGGATGCCGAGCCGGACGCCCAGGATTTTTCAGAGCTCAATTCGAAATCCGGACAGGGAAGTAGCCAAGAAACCGGGCAAGATACGAAAAGGTGGACATTAGAGTGGCCAAATGTAAGTGACTTTTGGGGGGGGCCTTGGAACATTTTATGCAACAACCAAATCGTGGCATTTTTTGGGAGCATGAAACGTGGAGAGAAGGCAACAGGAGGTGCCCGAAAATTGCGCTCCATGGGTGGATCCTCAATCTCCAATCTCAATGCAACCCATGCAAATGATCATTGCCCTTCAATCCCCTCTGAATGCTGATCATTTCGCCGCCCTTCGCTCCTCCAATGGTGGTCTCTATAAAGATCTCTGAAATCAGTCTTTCTCTCTCCTCCCTCTCTCTCCTCTAAGGGCAGATTCATGTGGTAAAGAAGAAGAAGAAGAATGGATTACGGATGTTTGTCCAATGAAGACCAGATTGCTCCGTGGTTCAAGAGGAATGAAGATTGCTGATTGTGGACTATCGTGAGCATTAATGGTTGCTAGAAATCAGTCCCGAGACATGGCAAATAAAAACCCACAACCCGCAAAGAACGGTAATTCTATTTTTACAAAGGAAATTGATGTTTTATGCAATTTGCTTCATGAATATTTATTCCCATGGGATGATTATGCATCATAATGTTGTTTGCTATGAGTTTGATCAGTTTATGCTCAGAAAATTAGAAAATCATACTGAAATTAATAGTGTAAAACCCGTAAAACACGCGAAATATTGGAAAATTGGGTGTTTTTGGTATATAAATGGAAACTATAATAAGACACACCAACTAAATTTGTGTTTTTGCTGAAAATGAACCTAAGGGCCACAGCCCACAACTCATTTTGTATTTTTAGTTATTTAATATTGTAAAAAATACAAGAAAAATAGGAAAAATGGGGAAAAAATAAGAGAAAAATGGATTTTGAGTGCTGAAAATTAAGGAAAAATAAGAACCATGTTTGTGAATGTATGGGAGTCTGAAGTATGAGGTTTAGCCTCAGTTCAGCCCTACCTTTATGTTTTAGTGAGTTTTTATTGCTTTTCATACAACAAAAAATATAGAAATGAACCCTAAACCGATCAATAAGGCACAACCTAAACGGGTGAGGGGGTAGAGTGTATAAAAGGTGTTTAAATGCTGAATGAAATGATGAAAAGCTTGCTAGTTTTTATGCATACCATTTAGGTTGATCGATAATTAAAGATTAAGAACCTAGTAGCACGAGGGTTTCTCGGTGCTAGGTTCATGCAATGCCGCATACGAGCGATAGTCAAATTCATTGAAAGAGTGCTTCTGCACTAAGCACAATGCTGATTGTTCTTTGTTTGAGCACGTGGACATTCACAATTTGCATGAAGCATAAAATGATAAAAGGTATCAGACAATACCTCCTGGATGCATGGCAATTACTTTTTAGAGGAACATGACCAACGTTGAGTAAGTAAGGTTGTCCTAAGCTGTAGACTAGGCGTTGGGTCCTAGGGGAAAGAAAGTGAGGAAAATGGCACATTCCTGGATACGAAATAATTGGTACCTTGAGTGGAAATATGTGCGATATTGTGTTATATATGTTTAGCAACGCATCGAGAGGCCAATCCCCAAGGTGTAGGAGAGTCGCAGTGAGGTAGCGGCAGTCAGCCGTGGGAGGACCTCCTATGTTTGTACTTCGTGCCATTTGGCAATGCGTTGGGACTCCCTCTTAGGAGTGTTAATTGGGTTAGAGTTGGACTACGAGACGTGATACAAACGCAAGATGTTTAGGAAGGCAGTATATGATGTATGTGTCATCGACGCTCCTGGCCGCGAGGCCGTGGGGTTGTTGAGCATATGATAGAGGTCTGGCTAGTACATGAGCCAGTGCCGGCCCGTTTTAGGTCCCATCAGGCAAAGATTAACTTGAAGATAAGTTAAGGAACTTGTTTGTCAAAAGGACTGCTTGCTCTGTTTTCATGTCAGTGCTATAAGTTATGTGAACGAACCCTGTTCCCTAAAAGGCTTAATTAAGGAAGTTGATTTTAAATGTCACACATAAATGTGATAGTGTTGGGGGTAAAGGCGCCTCCGCCTAGCCGCCCGTGTATTACTACACTGATAGTCACCGCCACTGCACACAGTAGGTGGTGGGCGCCCGTCTGTCACTTTATTCTTTATTCTTTTAGTGACAGTTTGAATAAAGGAAGGCCCGGTCACACATTGTGACTATTGGAGTTCCCATTTCTTGTCTCTCTCTTTCTTGCTCTTGCTCTCCCGCCATAGCTCTCGAGTGCAAGCTTCGATCCTTCTCACCTTTCAACTGGTATCAGAGCTCGACTTCTTGACTCTTGAGCTTGGTTCGTGGCATTCTCAGCTTCCCATTGACTCCCCACTCGCATTGGGTCTCCTTCCCGGAACCATATCCGACTCCTTCGAGCTCCCGTCACTCCCCGGCTTCTCGAGCACCTTCCCGACCCCTTTGGGCATCCTCAAGGCATTCACATAGAGGTATCGCTTCACTCTTTAGAGGGTTTACCTCAGTTTTCAGATCTGGAAGAACACAGGGTAGCCATTACACTCCCAGCTCTCATTTCATATGTGGACTGCTCTCCCCTGCTGGAGCTTGTTTGAGGCCTTCCTTGGCTTTAACCGGACCCCTTCGAAGCTTGGCCACCATTTTTTGCAGCCCTAGGACCAG
The DNA here is from genome assembly GCF_053477565.2 of Lygodium microphyllum. Lineage (NCBI taxonomy): Eukaryota > Viridiplantae > Streptophyta > Polypodiopsida > Schizaeales > Lygodiaceae > Lygodium > Lygodium microphyllum. The sequence goes on from NC_141139.1 coordinate 175,004,796, forward strand.
CATTTATAGTTGGCACAATCATGCAGCCCTCCCATATGTGTCTTCAGCATTGTCAGTCACAACAGCAGCTCTCCCCCTCCTTTGGCACTTGATTTTGGCTCATTTGGAGCCCTCGGGCACTTGGCATTGAGCATTGACACTTGCATTTGACTTGGGTGATGTTTTGGATCTGATTTGCATAGTCCTAGGACTGTTTACAATAGCTCACAGACATTACACAGCAGTGTTACACTGACATTTGATGCTACAGCTTGTTTGGCATTGTCATTTGATGCCCGGTTGGTCTTGTTGATGCACTGATGTTAGGGGAATGTATGCCTATTGTTTGGAAACCATTTGGAGCTGATTTTGGTGCTGAAATTCTCAGTTTTGAATAGTAAATCACTACTATATACAGTTGAGCTGAAGTCATTTTACTCATGTATACTTATGCCTATGCTTTTCGGGCTATGTTTCGGGCATATATGGTGATGTATTGACACTTGGGGCTCGACATAGAGATTGGTTTTGATTCGGGATTGCTGGTTGAGCTTGAGCTCGCTTTGCAAAGAATTTGGATGCTCCATCTTGGTTGTACTTATGGCATGTATGTTACTTATGTCTGACCCGTCTTGACATGCTTAGCCTATGCCATTACTACATGCTAGTTACATTGTTCGGAGCCTATTGCTACTGAAGCTCTGACCTTGGATTCCGGAGCTTACTTGAGCTATTTATTGGCTTGCCAGAGTTGTATCTTGGGATGTACTTAATGTCTTACATGCTTATGGATGCTACATACAAATGCTCTACCGCCTACATGTTCGGGATGTACTATTGATGTATTGTCTTGGACTTATGTCGTTGGCACTGTGTCTTGACTTGGTTTGAGCTCTTGAGCTCGTACATATGGCTTTTGTGCTAGTGGGAGCATTATTGAATGCTTATCAGACATTCAGCAGAGGCGGTGTCTTTATGTATTAAGCAGTTACATGCTATTGAGCAGTCTCACAGACACTTGAGACTTTGGGATTTCTTACCATTTGGGATGATACATCATATGTCTTGGTTCACTGTATGCTTATGAGCTGAGTCTCATATTTGGATCCGTATCTTTGTGAGCTGACACCTACTTGTGTCAAGTTTTGGTAGTGGCAAGAACACTTTGCCCCATTGACTGGGGGGTGTACCTACTCACTGGGCAGATGTTTGTATGACATGTTTGGGTGTTGGATTCATGCTTATCGACCGTCATATGCTTATGTTATGCCCGCATGATGCCGGCTTTGGTCTTGGTAGTATCTGATTGCCTTAGGATCCGATTTTGGCACTGTTAGCTCTCTTTTACTGAAATCTATAATTTATTACAGCAAGCATATACGTATGGACTGACATGGATTTTTCATGTTGAAACATTCTGAAATGATGTTCTTTCACTAGTACTTGGTGTGGGCAGCAGCTTTGGTTCCACTTTTCTCACCATTTTCCCTCAATTTTGGTGATTTTTTTGTCATTTTCTATAGTAAACAGCAAGCAATTTTGAACTGTCTATAGTCTTCCAGCCTGCATTATGGCGAGTTTGTCCACTGATCATGCTATTTTCAACATCACTAACCTTGATGGTACGAATTACTCTTATTGGAAGAGCCATATTTGGCGGGTGTTGGTGCAGAAATCACAGATCAAACCTTTGAGGTTGAGCGGACATCCGCCTGCAACTATGCCAGATGAGGAATGGCTTGAGCTTGATGAGTTATGCAAGTCCACTATTGTATTGTCTCTCACAGAACAGGTTCATTACAATATCTTTGAGGAAGAATAGAGTGCATGGCAATTGTGGGATAAAATCAAGAATCTCTATGACAAGAAAAGTCCAGCGAGTCAGATGTATTGGTTGAAGCAGTTGATGGATCTGCGCATGAAGGAGAATGTGACCATGTCTGCTCACTTGAGCCAGTTCCATGCTATACTCAAGAACTTGACTTCGCAAGATATCACTTTTGCAGAGGATGTCACTCCTCTTTTCTTGCTTGGTACTCTTAATGAGTCATGGGATGCGCACTGCATTATGTGCCTCTACTGCTACCTTGAAATTATCTGATGTTGAGAGTGCTCTTCTGCAGGAAGAGGTTAATGCTATGAACTACGCAATGAAAGGCGCAAAGATAAGGGGAAAGACAAAGTGAAGGATAAGTCTTCTGATCACAGCATAGTGCCTGCAAAGTCCAATGTTAAAATTGAAGAGATCAATTTTATGCAGCCTGAGGATGTTGATGATGATGATTATATCCTTGTAGCTTCTTCTAGTGCTTCGCAGATGACAGAGATACACTCTATGTATGCACAGTGTTGGCTCTTGGACTCAGGTGCATCCTTTCATGTGACAGACTTGTGATTGCAAGAGGTGCCAAGGCTGGCAGCCTCTATCCCTTGATTGTATCTGCTTCTTCCCTTGATCATGTTTTGTCTGTGGGTTCTATCCCACATGTATCTCTTTGGCATGCCCATTTGGGCCATATGTCTTTGAAGGGAATGAAAATGCTTTCTAGTTTGCAGTACTTACTGCCCCTTGATTATGCATGTTTTGATTCATGTGAGCATTGTCTTTATGGCAAGCAGACTAGGTCTACAAATAAAAAGTCTGGTAGGCCACGCATGAGTGAGCCCTTGGCATTGGTATATTCGGATGTCTGTGGGCCCATGCCTTGTCAGTCTATGGGTGGTGCAAAGCATTTTGTTATGTTCATAGATGATTTTTCACGGAAAGTTTAGGCTTATCCCATTAAGTTGAAATCCGATGTCTTGGTTGTATTTCAGAGTTGGCTTGCATTGGTTGAGAACCAATCTGGGTATAGGCTAAAATGCCCAAGGACAGATAATGGGGGTGAGTATGTCTCACGTGCTTTTGAGCAGTTATGTGATGAGAGGGGTATTAAGCATCAGTTGACCGCCCCCTACACCCCCCCAGAATGGTTTGGCTAAGCGAATGATTAGAACCATCCAGGAGCGTGTACGTAGTATGCTTAGCCACGCAGGCCTACCACAGAGCTTTTGGGCTAAGGCAGTTAGTATAGCTGTGCATATCATAAACAGATCACCTTCTAGTGGTTTGGATTTCCAAGTTGCTGAGGAGGTATGGATTGGAAAACCTCCCTCTTATGCGCATCTCCGTGTCTTTGGATGTGAGGCATTTTGCCATGTGCCCAGGGACAAGAGAAGTAAGCTAGATCCTAAGAGTGTCAGATGCATTTTCCTTGGTTATGGGGATGCAGGTGAGATGGGTTATCGTCTCTGGGATCCGTAGGCTTGGAAAGTCATCCGCAGTCATAATGTAGTCTTCCATGAAGACAAGATGCATCGGCAGCCTGAGAGAGTTGTTGAGATCTGCAAGGTCATATTTCAGGAGGATCCGAGAGCTCCCGCACAGCCAATTGGATAGCCTACATTTGCAGTAGATGCTCATGGTCAGGGTGTTGGACAGGTAGCTGGGCACGCAGCAGAGCCTGCCTTGAGACGATCTACTAGAGACAGACGTCCATCTGATAGATTTCAGCCCTCGATGCATTATGTCTTGGTTACATATGCAAGAGAGCCTTTCACTTATGATGAGGCTATGCGCAGGGGTGACAGTCACTCTTGGGAGAGGGCTATGCAGTCTGAGATAGACTCCTTGCATAAGAATGACACTTGGGATTTGGTTTCCTTGCCTACGAGCAAGAAGGCTTTGCCATGCGAGTGGGTGTACAAGCTGAAAAGTACCCCTAGACACCCCAAGCCGATATACAAGGCTAGATTGGTAGCAAAGGGTTTTAAGCAGGAGCATGGTGTGGACTTTGATGAGGTCTTTTCTCCTGTGGTTAAGATGACCACCATGTGCTTAGTCTTGGCTTTAGTTGCTCAGCTTGACTTGGATTTATACTAGATGGATGTCAAGACGGCTTTCTTACATGGGGACTTGCATGATGAGATTTATATGGAGCAGCCTAAGGGCTTTGCAAAACCTGGCAGGGAGCACCTAGTGTGCAAATTGAAGAAAAGTCTTTATGGCTTGAAACAAGCACCTAGGGAGTGGTATCATAAGTTTGATGCCTTTATGCAGTCGCAGGGCTACAGCAGGAGTGCTATGGATCTGTGTCTTTACACAAAGAAATCCCGTTCTTTATTGATTTTGGTCCTCTATGTGCATGATATGCTGATAGCAGGGAAAGCTCATGATGAGCTAGATGCTCTTAAGGCTCAGCTCAAGAAGAGCTTTGAGATGAAAGATCTGGGATAGTCCGCTCACATACTTGGTATGTGCATTAGACGCAACAGGCATCAAGGACTCCTCTACTTGTCACAGAGGGAGTACATTCATAAAGTCCTTGAGCGCTTCCGCATGCAGGACATAAAGCCTATTGGTTGACCATTGCCTTCTTATGTGAAGGTATCACAGGCTGATTGTCCGCAGACAGAGGAGCAGAGGGCCGAGATAGCCAAGATTCCCTATGCATCCGCAGTCTTATGTATGCCTTGATAGCCACTCGTCCAAATATTGCCTTTGCAGTTGGTGTTGTGGCACACTATATGGCTACACCTGGCAAGAAGCATTGGGATGCAATGAAGGGTATCATGAGGTACTTGAAGGGCACTGCAGATATGTGCATATGCTATGACAGCCAGGATACAGGAGTCGTGGGGTACACTGACTCTGATTATGCAGGACATGCAGATAGTAGGAAGTCCACTTCTGGCTATGTATTCACATATGCTGGAGGTGTTGTTTCTTGTATGTCCAGGGTGTAGAAATGCACGGCCCTTTCTACTACAGAGGCAGAGTATGTTGTAGCCACTGAGGCTTGCAAGGAGGCCATTTGGTTGGGTCGTTTGGTTGCTGACCTTGGTATTGATGCTCTCCCTACACTGCATTTAGATTCTATGAGTGCTATTCAGTTAGCCAAGAATTCGGTCTTCCATGCGAAGACGAAACACATTGAGGTGAGGTATCACTTCATACGTGGGGTCGTTGAGGACAAGTCTGTTGATCTTGTCAAGATCTCGACTGACCAGAATCCTGCAGATCTGCTCACGAAAAGCCTCTCTACAGAGCGCTTTGCCTTCCTCAGGAGGTTGATGGGCGTGGGATGAGATGACGTCTTTCCTCATCCTGTTGTACATGTATACATATTGTACTATCTTTTTCTTTTTTCTTTTCACTCCTCACTAGGGCAAATTTGCCTTTAAGTGGGAGGTTGTTGGGGGTAAAGGCACCTCTGCCTAGACGCCCGTGTATTACTACATTGACAGTCACCGCCACTACACACTGCAAGTGGCAGGCGCTCGTCACCGTCACTTTATTCTTTATTCTTTTAGTGACAATTTGAATAAAGGAAGGCCCGATCACACATTGTGACTGTTGGAGTTCCCATTTCTTGTCTCTCTCTTTCTTGCTCTTGCTCTCCTGCCATAGCTCTCGAGTGCAAGCTTCAATCCTTCTCACCTTTCAGATAGGACCTAATTAAATAACTAAAGAATGGCTATTGAGGGAAGCGGGTGGGTAGAACCCCTGACAAGTCTGTCCTATGGCAGGGTGGTCCCAGAGAACTGGGAGGCTTCTCACAAATTCTTCCCTCCTCCTTCTACCTCCTCCCTCTCTCCAAACCCTTCTCCCTCATCGCTTTTCCCCAACCCTGCTCCTCCTGCCTTCGCTACTACCGCCCCACCCTACATCTCCCACCTTTCCACCTCCTACCTCCTCCACCCTCGCCCCCCCCACCAGCCTCCTCACCTACTTACCCTTCCAGCCTCCTCACCTACCTACCTTGCGAGCCTCCTCGCCTACCTACACCGCCTCCCTCCTTGCCCTACACACGCCTCGCCCACCCACCCCCGCCCACCTATCCACCCTTTCCCCCACCTACCCAACCATTCCCCTCCCCTCCCCTCCCCTATTTCCTACCCCTTAAACCTTAATCCACCCCTATTAATCCCCCCCCCCAACATCAATCCCTCCACCCTTAATCCTTTAATCCCCCCACCCTTATCTTACCCATCCTACTCTTAATTTCCCATCCCCCATCAATTTTACCCCATCCCAACCTTAATTTTATACCCCTTTAATAATTTCCATTACCTGTTGTTCCTCCCTCAAGTCTCGCACTTAGTCCCACGTGAACGCTGCCTTTGTGCCAAAGATCTTGTGGCTGATTGATCGACCTTCAAGTTTTCATATCCATGTGAATGCATTTCTGTAAACCCCCTATCGTGTGTAGGATGGTCTTCTTGGTGATTTGCTAATGTTCACGTGCATGTTCGTTTATTCATGCGTTGTTGTAAGCCCCCGTTCATGCACAAGGATGCACATCTTTGTTTCGTCATGCCGCAAAGTCGCCATTCATGCACAACCGCCATCATCAGGTATCCCATTGTTATGATTTTGATTATTTTAATCCTCCACATTTAAACAAATGAAAAAAACATTAAAATTTGAAAAAAAATCTTTAAATTTTTATACTTATTGAATTAAAAAAACCTTGAAAATCCTTAAAATTTTTATAAAAAGTGAATAAAATTTGGAGAAAATAAAAAATAAGAAAAAATCCTAAAATTTTCCAAACAAATTTCCATCATGATTATGACCGTCCAAAAATACATAACAATTAGAAAACACATTAAAAATTACGTATTTGAAAAACATAACTTATAAATTAAAAAATGATTGGAAATTTTGAGAAATTTTAAAAATGGCTATTTAAATTCATAAAGATTCATAAAAATTCTTTTTCACATTCCCAATTTGGTGTAGCTATTTGGTTACTCAATTTTATTTATTAAAAAAACCAAAAACTAGAAAAACAAGCAATAAATCCAATGGAACATAAATCATCAAATAGACCAATCAACATGTTTCAAGTTAGAACACAACCCCATGCACAATTCCCAAGTTCTCAAAATTCAAACACCACACAAAATAAAATTGAAAAAATGGAAAAACACCAATATAGTTTTTCTTTAAAAAACAACAGCAACACAAAACTAAATTGAAAAAAAAAACTAAAACCCAACACATGATTACCCAAGTGGCAAACCCTTCCTTGTCTCGCGTCATGGTACTATTATTTGGTTTCTTATACCTTACAAGAGGTTGACTATCACTTAGTCGACCTGTTGTTTTCGTACAAGGATTTTTCCGTCCTAGAAATTATTTGGAAGTGGGATTTTGCATATCAGACCTTGCAAGTGTCCACGCATTGCCAAGTTCTTTTTCTTTTTCCCTCCTTCACATGCACCGTAACATATTGTATTTAAAAATCAAGCAACTGTTGCACCCACCAAAAAAATAGAATGCACCTCATAAATTTTTAATGAAAAGAAACTAGCCATTAATTTATGAAAGGAACTCTGCTTTTGCATGAGCACCTAGCACCATAACCCACTTAATTTTGTAAATTAAAATCCATTCACAGTGCATGTGCACACACGCTATACACACATTTAACTTATAAATAATAATGAACCCCCTAAAGTCACACATGAATGTGCTTTGCACCGCAAATCATCCAATTTTTAAAAATGAATTGCATTTATAGAGACTCCCAGTCTAATCCAGTCAAGTTAGTCTAAGTAGGGGTTGGGATGCAAATATGACTCACCATGCATTAATGGAATAATTTAATAATGAATTGTGATTAACTTGTCATCTAATAAAAATGAGTCGTATAGTTTTCACCCACCCACTTCACCACATCATAGAACCTTTTACAGGGATTGGGGTTTTTCTTGGTCAAAGACATTGGTCTTGTTCGTCTGTATTTATTTTGATGGTCCAAATCTATGGTTTAATATTGATTTCTAGATTGTGTTGTCTGGGATATAGCATGCATGGAATTTTCTTTTCTTTGAAGTATTTGATTTCAGGATTTTCAAGTGCTTGTATGTATACACAGCATGAAGCTTTCGGTCATATGTGCATAGGTCATGTCAAATTTTTTGTAGGACATGGACTATTTGGGGAGGTCTAGTCTAGTCCATTCAATTTTTGTTTCCCTATTATTTGTCTCACTGGTGATATGTGTGGGTTTTGCAAGAATACTTTCTCCTTTTCTTGGTTATTTTTTGTGTGTGTGGGTGATCTAGTGTGGCCTAAATGGCATCTTCTTCCAACAACTCTGCTTGTGATTTAGCATGTACCATTACCAATCCATGATTATTCTCTTCTTTTGGATGCTAACAGTATTCGTAAGACTTTCCTTCATCTCCTTGTGGCCTTGAAGTTCCCTCCAGTGGATGTGAATCTGTGTTACTCTTTTTTGGGGACTTACAAGAAGCTTTTAGGTTTGGTTTATGGCCATCGATTCTGCTTATCCCCTATTACTATCAACGAGGCCTTGTTTCTACCTTTTGCAGCTTCCCCAGTGCCTAGTGGTACTCATTTATTATCCACTACAGAGATCCTTACCTTGTTGCAGAAGAAGGGGACCTCTACTCCTTTGGTAACACATAAGGTTATCACTACTTTAGGAGTATCAGTGGCACATATTTCCTCTACCTTATGGAAGCAATTGTGCCAATTTCTCTAGAACCACTTTATATTAAGCAAGCCTACATCAAAGTGTTTATCCTGAGAACTCTTCACGGCATCTGTCAAAATCTTGGAGGGAGTTAAGCTTAATTGGACAACATTTTTGTTGGCTAAAATGGATCAGCATTTTCAAAGAGTAATGAAGGGTCAACTCACTACTATTTCCTATGGGGTTTTCCTACAAAAGATCGTTCAATTGACACCTCCCCAAGTGGCATTTCTGTGCTTGATCTTGTTCCACTTCTGTAGCAATCAAATCCTTCTCCTCATATGGAAGTCAATTTAGATATAGGAGATGTCAGAATAATTCGAAAGAAGAACCATACATAGGGTCCTTCTGATCCTCTCCCTGTTCCATCCCTTGTGGTATAGATTTTGATACCTAAGGTGTCTAGTAGCTCCCTTCCCTCATTCCTATCTTGTACCAACCTCTTTACAGCACAACACAAAGGACAATTAGATCTACAGATTCCTCCTTCCTCATGACTTCCTATCTTCAAATGATCTATATAGGAATGTACACCTCATTGCAAGATAAAGTGGACTCTTTAACCAGCCAGCTTAGCAAAGATCTACAGGATTTAGTTTCTGAAAAGACTACTTTGAGTGATATCCATACACAAATGACTACAATTACAGCTTTGATGGACTCATAAAAAGCCATGATTAAGGAGTTAGAAGCTAAGGTTGCTACTTTAGAGGAGGATAATGTGTCCTTAACTAAGGAGAAAAATGTAGCTCTTGAGGACTTAACTAGAAATTTGCTACTCTTTCTGTTCCTCCCCCAACCTCGCTAATGTCTTCCCTGTTGTCTTCTAAGAAAGAGCTAGATCAGTTGCAACATGAAGCTAAACTATGCGATAGATTCTTTGCCAAGGTAGAGCATCTTCAACAGCATATGAATTGTATTCAAGAAGATTTTGTCCACTATGCTGAATTGGTGTCACCTCCATCATTCTTCTAGATTAAGTATCATCAGTAGCACTTTGTGTTGTACATTTCCTTGAGTAATATGGACTTAGAACCTCCAGAGGATGGGTGGCAGAATATGTGGTCTGCAGATTTACTCAAAGCAATGTTTGATAGATTTGTTGATGAGCTAATCTCTAACAAATCTTAGTTATTATCTTTTATGTATCTTCGAGGAGATCTGCACATCCTAGATGAGGAGGACATGAATCTTTATGTAGGAGATGTGATTTGCAAGTAGTCATGTATGTACATTCTACTGAAATGACTTTGGTTAATGGCCTAGAGCAGACATTGTGGTCTAGAGGCTATATTTGGCATCCTCCTTTGGAGGATGATGTTTTGGATCCTCACCATCGATGGAGTGTCTTTCATAACTTAGATATTCATCCATTGAGATCCCAAGTGTTGAACCATATTGCTAACAATCCCTTGTTCACTATGGATTTCTTTTTAGATTTTGATTATTGATGTTCCATCTATCCATATGATCTTCATGATATCCTATCTTATTCCCTGATTTCTTATCGCTCACCCTTGTATATTTCATTTCTCAATTCTAATCCAAATAGTATACCTCTTTTATATTTTACCCATGCAGTTTTCCCTCAAATTCTAATTTTTATTATATTTCTTATTTATTGCTAATCCTATATCCTCACCTACTCCTATTGTCCCACCTATTCATTCTGTTTTTTTAGTAGAATCCCTTCAGAAGTTTTTACTTTCTTTCCTATCATCATTATCCCTTCAAATATCTTCATTTTATGATTTATCTTATCCATCTCTTCATTATCCCTTCAGATATCCTCTGTCGATAGCAATGGACATTGAATGATTCTTTGATAAGACCAGTGTTTAATTGGCCTATCATTCCTAGTTCTTGGGACACTTCTGCATAATGTTCTACTTCTTATGGTCAATTTGCTAGAGCACATGCTTGTTCTGAGGATACTTTGGTATGCTTTCCATCTCATTTTTATTGGTATCTTGCTTTTATGCATCAACAATCTCATGTGAATACTCGGAAGAGTATTTCGCACTTGATGATCAATACAAATGAGGATGTAACTGTTGCTTCGATGGTTGTTCTGTATTATTTTGCACAAGATTTTCCTACCAGGTTTATTATCATGTTGGAAAGGATGTGTTGTTTACAGTTTCACCATGTGCCTCTACATTTTGTGGATGAGAATAGGAGTCTAGAACATCTCAAACTGAGTATAAAGTTCAAAAAACATATCTTCATCCTACACAGCCTTTGGACACTCTCTTAGATTTACTAATCCTTTTAATGAAAATCTTTATATTTTATCTTCATGTTTTGGGAGTATCTACCATTTAGACTATATAGTCTTGTATTTGTGTGAGTTTTGTGTATGTTCTATGGTATATATGTGGTGTTTTATCCTTCTTGCATGGAGTCGAATATGAAGATGGAGCTTATTGAAAAGTTTATTGATGGTGGTTCATGACTCTATCTAGATGGATGCTTTTATTGGGAAAGCAACATCTTATATCCTTTATAAGTTTGCCATGTTTTTCTGTTTCTAAGATGTGTTAATGGATAAAGGTGTTTTCCTTTGTGGCGATTCTTTATTAGATATAAGTTATAATTTGGGGTCATGCTTTGATGGTATTTCTTGAAGTTGCTATGGAAGATTAGCTTGAGCTATATTTTAGGCTTCTATTAATTCTTTCCAAGGTTGCAAGGACGCTTCCTGATTAAGTGTGGGGATATGTTGAGAGTTGATATGACTATGTTTTTTGTTGAATTTTTAGTTGATTTTTATATGATTTGAATGATAATTGATTGATTTGGAAGCTTTTCAGAGAGTTTTGGATAAGTTTGAATAAATTTGAGAAGCTCATGATATTTTTCAATGGAGATATAATGTGTTGCAAGGTTCTGTTGGGTGCCTGATTGGTTCTGATTAGTTCTGTTGAGCTTCTATTTTGTCCTATTTTCTTTCTGTAGTATGAGATGATGGAATGAAAATTCATGGAGTTTGAAAGTATTTGTAAGCTTATTTAATGATTCTTGATGGTTTTGAATGGTTTTAGTTGAGTTAAATGTGTTCTGATGACTTTCTATTAACCCTCTACTAACCATCTGTAGAGCCTTTGTCTCTGTTTTGTTTTTGCTCTGTATGTCTCTACAAGTGTTCTGTTGGATGGATGTGTAGATTGGGAAAGTTTTCTAATATTTGGAAGAGATGAACACATTTCACTCAAGTGAATACTAAAGTGATAGTGACATTGTTGAGCTATGAAAGGACATTGTAGTGGCTTTGGTGACCTTTCATGCTAGACATACCTCTTAGGAGGGGTATCCACGACCAAAGAGGGGTTATGGATTATTATTATTGATTATTCAAATGTACCATTGAGAGAGAGTATCTGAGAGAGAGAGAGAGAGAGAGAGAGAGAGAGAGAGAGAGAGAGAGAGAGAGAGTGAGTGAGTGAGTGAGAGTGAGTGAGAGTGAGAGTGAGAGTGAGAGAGAGAGAGAGTGTGTGTGTGTGTGTGTGAGATAGCCAATTTTTCATGTAAAAAAAGGTATCTATGAGTGAGAGATTGTGTGAGAGACTATGAAAACAATGAATTTATTCAAGATGAATACTATGTGATAAATTCCATTCAAAATGGAGCATTTCTTTGTGTTCTCTTGTTCTTTTGATGAAGATATGAAGAATGTGCTGAAGTTTTGTGATAAATTTGTGGGAGTATTATCATATAATGATGCGTGAAGATTTGAGAAGATTGGTGTTGTTTTTCTTCTTATGGTTGATTAAAATATGAAGAACATACTTGTCGATGATACAAGATTGATTTTCTTGTAGTAGGTTCCCCGTTTTCTTGGTGTTTCTCTTGGGGCTCCATAACCTTAGGAAAACCATGATAAGGAAAGATGGTATGAATAAATAGTTTAGCAACTTGAGGTACATATAGAGTATTATAGGTAAATCATAAGCAAACCATGAGGTTTTCCATGATGGTGTTTAATGCGTTGTCAAACAATGCATTCAAATACATACTTAGCAACAACATGCTTTAAATCTAGCCAATAAATTAATATTTTTAATGCAACTAACGTAGATTCAATTCCTCAATGTCCCATGCATGGTGATGCATTTAAAATAAGAGTGGAATTTGTGATATCTATGTTATTTTTGTTAGTAGTGCATAAAGAGGCCAACCCCTAACGTATAGGAGAGCTGTAGTGGAGCCACGGCATTCAGCTGAGGGGTGCTCCTTCTTTTGTTTGTGTTACGAGGTATTTTACACCGATCTATGTGTAGGGAGTCCCTTTGAGGAGTGCGGGGAAGGCTTAATTGTTGGATTATGATCCAAAACAAATGTAAAATTTACAATAGAGATTAGGTTAGTGTGTTCCTTAGACACTCCTGGTCGCGAGGCTGAGGGGTTGTGTTCTTTGAGAATAGAGAGGCTCGGCTAGTGCTTAGAGCCAGTGTCGGGCTCGTTTTAGGTCCTGATACCTATCAAGGGTTTATATTCATAATCTCGCATTTGATGAATATTGTTATATGAAAGGGGTCACATGATGATGTGTGTATATCAATTCAAATGCATCTAATCATATGACTAGTCATGCTGAATGGTTTTGAGAGATACAAGACTTACAAAATGTAGGTTATATACAGACAGGTGATGATTCATGCCACCTAATTTTACACATTGAAAATATTCTCTAGTCCTTGCATGATGGCCAGACAAAGAGTCTATTAGATGTATTACATGACATGCCATCAATCACAAAGAATTTAGTGTTTGTTGGTCAAATGGTAGGGAAAGGTTGTAAACTCAATTTAATGCAAAAGGTTATTTTGTAGAAGAATTTAATCATAATTGTAAGTTGGTCACAAAAAGAAAGTTTAGGGGCCTAAATAGAATGTATCTCTTGGTGGTAGCAAATATTTTGTTACGTTCATTGATGATTGTTCAAGGAAGCTATGGGTATATTTCGAAGGAAAAGAGTGATGTATTTGAGCATTTCAAAACTTTTAAGGTTATGGTTGAAATAGAAATAGGCTTGAAAGTTAAGTGCTTGAGATCAGATGGAGGAGGAGAGTACCTCTCTAATGAGTTTAATACCTTCTTGAGGTCTCATGGGATAAAGAGACAGTTTACTTTTTTGCAGATATACCCCACAACAAAATGGGGTTGCAAAAAGAAATAATAGGTATATTGCAGAAGTTACACAGGCATTGATGGGACTGAAAAGAATATATGAAAATATTTTTGGGTTGAAGCTGTTCATACTGTTGTCTATATCATGAACAAAACTCCCATAGTTTCAGTTCATGGGATGATCCCCGAAGAATGCTTTTTAGGCAATAAGCCTAATGTGTTACACTTGAAAGTGTTTGGCTATATTGTATACGTTCATGTGAATACCATATTAGAGAATTTGAAAATCTCCTAAGTTTCACTTTCAAATAAGGAGTAAAGATTTGACTAAGTGGCTAAATCTTAACCCCATATTTGAGACTAGGACTTGGAGTGATTGCTTATATAGTATCTAGGGAAAACTTCACCTTCAAGTATGTAGTAAGGGGATAAGATTTGACCATGTATCAAAATATTAACTACATTAGGAATTTCCAAACTTTATGAAAATTTTCAAATTCCTGAATATTTGGTTTGTGTCAAATGAGCCACAAAAGAAGCTTGAACGAAAGGTTGAAAATTGTATTTTTATTGGATACTCTTTAGAGTAGAAAGAGTGTTGTTGTTATAACACTGTCTCACAGGTGAGTTCATAGTGAGCATGGATGTTATTTTTTATGAGTTGAGTAGTTGGTATGTATCTAATGGTGATGCATTAGATGATGATGATGACGATGATAGTTGTATGTAGAAAGAAAAGCAAGAATCACGAAACCTTAGTGGACTATAACTATTATCTAGTACTACATCTATAGTTAGCCCTTGGCCATGAGTAGCCCCACATGTTTAGGTGAATCTACAACTATTGTAGGTAAAGACAAAGAAAAGAAGAAAGTGTTGGATAGTAATGATGCATCTACTAGTTATTTGAGATTTGATAGAGATTCTACTAGTTTAGAGAGTTTGGATGATGAGCTTGATATTCCTTCAGTCAAGACACGAAGTGTAGAGAGAGTATATGGTAAAGTAAAGACTCCATTAATTGAACTAGTGGTACACAAGTCTAGTACGGCTAGATACCCTATTAAAAGATTTGGGCTTGAAGGTTATGCAACTCACCATTATGCTTATATGGTAAAAATAGTAGAGGATGTTAAGTCCACTTGTTTTGAGGATACTATTGATCATGCTCATTGGGATGTAGCAATGGATGAGATGGCTGCATAAAAAGCCAATAAGACTTGGGATTTGGTACCCTTATCTAAGGGAAAGAAAGATATTGGCTATATGTGGGTTTACAAAATCAAGCATAATGCATATGGTACGGTTAGTAGGTATAAGGCTAGGCTGGTTGCAAAAGGCTATGCTCAAACATATGGTATAGATTATGAAGAGACATTCATCCTAGCTACTAGGATGGAAACTATTAGATATGTGATTGCTTTGGCAACAACCAAAGGTTGGAATTTGCAACAAATGGATGCCAAGAATGCCTTCTTGCATGGTGAATTACAAGAAGAGGTGTATATGGAGTAGCTAGTAGGTTATGCGGATTTAGAGCATCCCACATATATGTGCAGTTTAAAGAAAGCACTCTATGGGCTGAAGCAAGCACCTAGAGCATGGTCTGACAAGATCGGAGAGTATCTTGTAAACATTGGCTTTTATCTTTTTGATGGTGACCACTCACTTTATGTGAGAAAGGGAGATGAAGGCTTGGTCATCATAGTCATCTATGTGGACAACTTGATTATAACAAGTGACAGTTAGAGTGGGATTGTTGAAGTTAAGGAATTTTTTGAAGAGGTTTGAGATGAAGGATTTGGGTGAGCTGAGGTACTTTCATGGTATTGAGGTGATCAAATGTGATGATGGCGTATGGCTATCTCAAAGGCAGTATGGCTTGGATATGTTATCCAAGCATGTTATGATAGTATGTAGGCCTCTTTCAATACCATTGGAGAAAAATGTGAAGTTGAATGCTAATGTTGGGGATGAGATAGAAGATCCTACTATGTTTAGGAGGATAGTAGGGAGTCTGAGTTACATGATTATCACAAGGCCAGACTTGAGCTATGCTATTGGCCTTGTTGGTCAATTTATGTAGATGCCTAGAAAGCCTCATTTGGATACAATTAGATGAATATTGAGGTATGTGAAGTCCACTTTACATCATGGACTTTTTTATGAGACAAGTAAGGATGTACATGCATTTGGACGATATAGAGATACAAATTGGGTTGTTACCATGTCAAAAAAAAGATCTACCAGTGGATTCATGTTTTCCCTTGGTAGTGTAGCAATTAGATGGAGTAGCACAAAGCAACCTACAGTTGCTTTATATAGAGTACAGAGGTTGAGTATAGAGGTGCTACTATGGCAGCATGCAAGGTGGTATGGTTGCAAAAGTTATTGGGTGATTTTGATGTTTAGGGAGATGGTCTAGTTGTTATTCACTATGACAACATGAGCAGTATACAACTAGCTAGGAACCTAGTGTTTCACACTAGGAAAAAACACATTGAGATGCACTACCACTTTGTGAGAGAGAATGTACTTGCAAGAGAGATTGACTTGGTATATGTCAACACAAAGGATCAGATAGTTGACATTTTCACAAAGACATAGGGTGTAGAGAAGGTTCGAAAGTTTTGAAGCTTACTTGGATTGTAGAGATACAATTGAGCTTGAGGGGGAGTGTTGAGATGGCAAGCTCAACACATGTAGATATTGATGATGGATCACTTGGCTAGATGGATCCACACGTCTACATTTAGCACGTTGATGGTCATTATGATCCTCACATGGCCACAAACTTATCACTTATTATATTTAGTTTGTTGCATCTACCTACAGCTAGCATAGTTATAGCCCCAGTTGATTAGTATAGTCAATTATGCACTGTTTGACTTAGTAGGCCATTTTTTAAATGTTGAATCTTATCTATACTTTGTGCACATTGTATTATGTGAGGAAGAAGAAGAAAAAACTAGCAAGAAAATGTTTTGGCCTCCATCTCTCTTCTTGTGTTCTTGAGTGAGCTTCCTTCTGTGTGTATGGTGTATGTTTAGCACAATAGCTTAAGAAAACCTCCCAACCATGCAATTCTTGACAACAATTACTCATTCAGAAGGTGTTATTACTCTTTTTGTAATGGCATGAACACTACTCCACATGCACATAATGTTTTACTTGGAAATGGAGATGAAACTAAATCATTTGAAGCTAAAGATAATCCCCAAAACATTAATTTAAATGCTCAATGCAAGCAACCTCACATTTTTTGTTATTGATGGGAGAAGGCTAGTCATTTTTGTGCTAACTACCATGTCAAGATGCCTCTAAAGTAGACCACTACCACAGAGCTTCACCACATAGGAGAAGTTCCATATTACACACCTGATTGGATCACCAATTCACTTCAACAAGAGGTAGCCAACGAAAAAAAACTATTAGCAAAGGCAAATTATAACTTTACAAAGTGATCTAGGAGGGTTCACACACACACACATGTGTATATATATATATATAAAATACATTTGAGGACTATTTGTAAATACCCTTATCTCTAAATTATCCCTAAACAAAATACAACCCCTTTATATAATACCTTTTTGCATGTAAAAAGGTGTAAATCTAGGTGATACACACATATATTTATTAGTGATCCTCCAAAGAAAGTGATTCAATGCTTGAGATGTTTCCTTTAATTACTCATACACAAGTTTACACATAGTAAAGACAATAAAGCTTGTATGGTTTATGTCATTGAGGTTGAGGAAACCGAGTCTTCTATTCTTAGTCCCATACAATAATGTCTCCTCGATACTTATAAACATTATTTTATTGATAATAATCCACCAAAATTGTCATATTCTCAAGGAGATTTAGACCATAAGATAGAATTGTTTCTTAGAGTTTCTCCTCCACATAAGGCATTGTATATATATAGCTCATTGTACCAAAAGGAAATCCAAAGACAACTCATTAAATTGTTGGACGAAGGCTTGGAGTTCCTCCTCCACACAATGCACCTTATAATATAGCCCATTGCACTAAAAGGAATCCAAAGATAAGTCATTAAACTATTAAACAAAGGTACCATTAAAGCCAACTCTTTGACCCTTTGGATTACATGTACTTTTGGTTGAGAAAAAAAAAATATAGAATTTGTATTGACTATCAAGCATTTGATAAATTCATAATAAAAAGTAGATACTCCACTTCACATATTGATGATTTACTAAAAAAATTAAGAGGGGCTAATATTTTCATTAAAATTGTTTAAAATTTGGATATCATCAAACTAGAATGGATTTAGTTAATATCATTAAAATGGTTTTTTTTTACACAATTTCATTATTATGAGATTACTATAACGCATTTTGGTTTAATAGATGCACTTGCAACTTTTGCTAGGTTCATATACAAATTTTTTCTTGATTATCAGCATTTTTTAATTGTGTTTTTCAATGATATCTTGGTGTTTAATAAATTCTTAAATGAACATAAATAACATGTTTTTTTAAAAAAAATTATTGCATCACAACCATCTTTACACTAACCCTACTAACAATCCTTTCTTTCAAACCCAAAGTAAATAGCTTGGTCACATTGTCTTTGCCAAAGGTGTACCACTTTATCCAAATAAAGCACATATTATTAAGTGGTCTATGCCTAAGAATGTTCATGAAACTCATTCTTATCTTGGTTTAACTAGCTTTTATAGAAAGTTTGTGCGTAATTTCTTCTCAATAGCTCTCATGTTAATCCTTTAGTTGTATAATAATGTTGTTTTTTGTTGGGGAGCTAGCCAACAGAGGTCTTTTGGAACACTAAAGTATTTCTCGATCTGTGCTCTTATACTTCAACTACCCGATTTTAATTGACCGTTATTTGTAGTGGTAACCGACACTAGTGGATTTGGCATAGGTGTGGTACTCATGAAAAAAGACCATCCTATTGCATATGAGAGTTGTAAGTTAAAGCCTTTAGAACAAAACTATAGTACACATGCTAGAGAGTTATTGACTATAGTACATGCATTAGATATCTGGAAGCACTAGCAAATGGGATTTGAAGTACTTATTAAAACATACTAATAGGCCATTAAACGCTTACTTTCTCAATCTTTAATCTTCGATAGGCATATTAAATAGCTTTGTTTATACAAAAATTTCATCCTATTTTCCAATATCAACTTGAGTGTGTTAACATTATTGTTTCCGATGCACTTAATCATCATAGACCCCATAACCATGCTCCCTCACAACACACACTTGGTTTTGATAACATTAAGAATGCCTATTTAGATCACATTTCTAATATAAATTCAAAATTTTGATTCAATGAGTTTTATCTATATATCTAATAATGATTTTGGCAATGGCTTGCAACAATTTCAAAATGCATCAATTGTTATTTTCAATTACACCTATGCAAATGGATCTTTGTATTACCAAAGAAAATTGTGTGTGGCTGCACCATATATGGTCATAACTATTGAAGAAATGTAGTAGACAAGATATTTCCTCACTTAATAATTTCCCAAGGAACCCGAACACCTAATCCTATAGCTTAGGTATCTCACAACTCAATGTGGGTCATAAGTATAAGAAACCAATTGCAATGCATCTAGGAATTACACCATGTGATATTCACATGCAACTATGATTCATAAGTCAGGATTGTGAAATGCAACAAACATGTCTTTTAATGATTTTAGCCTACACGTCGTGTTGTGTTGCTAATGGTTAGCACCAAGCATCCTCATGTTGCTTGACCCCTTCTTTTAACTTAATTCATAAACATCCTATATGGTATGCACAAATAAATAGATCAAAATTTCAAACTTTATGAGTAACTAATTAGCATCAAAACCCCTCTTCCCCCCTATCACTTAGGTTATGCATCATTGATAGGTGTAAAGAGTGGGTTTTTCATGTGTTTTTCTTGTGAAAACAGTAAAAACAAACTTTAACATGAAGAGAAGGCTGAACTGAGACTTATCCCTCATTCTCCAACCATGCCGTACATTCATGGATATAAAGCATATTTTTTCTTAATTTTCTAACGTAAAAAATGATTTTTTCTATTTTTTACTATTTTTCTTAATTTATTTAGATAAAAATTTGATATTTTTGATTTATGGATTGTGACTAATCACAATTAATGGGAATTGATTTTATATTCATTTCTAATCCATATGAACCCCAAAATCACAACAAAACTCCCAACATTTATCATTTCTATAAAAACCACATAATTGGGACTTTTGTGAGTTTTGGTATAAATCATTATATGACTAAATTTTTTGGTTTTCTTCCAGATTTTTGATAGATTTTAACATTATCAATCATAGGCAATCATTTACAAACAATTCCATCAAACATCTCTCATAAAACAAATGAAATGCTTGCTTACTCATAAAAACCCGATTTTGGAGATGTGCATTTAATGGTTGGGAGGCCGCTAATGCTCTTTCTTCGCCATTGACGCTCTCTCTCAACCCAATCTACGATCTCCTTCACTCCAACACCATCATTCCATCCGCATGTTGCATCAAACTCCACCCCCTTCTCCCCCATAGAATCACACGTGAGAATAGGCAACAAGAGAAGAGAGGAGAGATAAGAGACGAGAGATGAGAGAGAAAGAATAAAAATCAAATTTTTGATTCCCTTGATGAAAAAGAGCATGCTTACACCCAAAACGAAGCCCTCAGAGAGTAGATCAAGAATGCGCAATCAATCCTTGATGAGGCCCAACATCAGAGAGGCACAATTCTCCAAAAAAATGGGGTGCAAAAACATTGCACCCCCTCCCTCCTCATGATGATTTTTTTAGTTTTCTTCCTCTTAATCAAGGTTAACATTTTAATTTTAAAATATCTAGTTCGTCTCCTTGTATTCACACTGCAAAATCAAAGTGGATTTTTCTCTTTCAAAGGGGCAAATGAGCTCAGATTCAAGATCCATTTGACTGACTGGACTTCGTGATGTCGAAATCTATAAACGTAGACCCCGTGACACGCTTTTCAACCTCCCAGATCATGTAGCTGCTTCATAATGCGAAACCTTGTGGGGACTAAATGGGAGGTCAAATGGACTCCAATCGACGAAACGAGACTTGTGTTGGGTTCTTGGCATCAAACTCCATCTAGGAAAACTCCAACTCATCGATCAGTAACCATTTCATTTTGCATGAAAATTTGGTCTTTTATGGTATTTCGGGCTCTTTTCTGCTTCAAAAAAGGTCTTTAAAATCCGCTCTCATTGGGGACCATGAGATAGGGTGACTCAACTTGTCGAATCCCACAAATTAATCTATACAAACAACAACCAAAGGAAAGCATCAAGCTACCACAAAAAATATACTCAACAAAGCACAAGAATAGCTCTCACCCTGCCCCCTGACAGAATCAAGGCATGAGAATCCACAAGGGATAGACCCAGCATAATCTAACAGAAATCAAGAGCGAGTCACTAACCAACTGCTCTAACACAGACTGGCTAAAAGGCCTATCAAAGAGGTTATCCTAGTGGTGGTCTGAACTACCTACCTAACTTAGGTCATCATATTTTTCTTTCTTGTAATACATTTTCCTCCCAAGGTTTCCATACTCAAGCATGTAAAAAGGAGGGAGCTGAGTGTAGTGTGACCTAAGGAGAACAGGGCATCAGCCTCAGGTCCTGATTCGGTACCCAAGAACATACCAAGTTCTCACGAAGCGACGCTTTTTTTTTTCACTCACTTTTATTTTCGATCCAACCTTCCTTTTCTTTTCTTTTTCGGCTAGCTGCTACCCCTAGGAAGACAAGGCATCGGTGACTCATCCCTAGGAACATACGCGGCCTCCATAAGGCAATAATCAATTGCTTGTAAGATTTTTTTTTTCTTTCTAATTGAGGGGTTAGAACTCCTTTTTACACACTTGTGTATTTTTTTTTTTAGATATATTCAAAACTTACTCTTTTCTGCTATTTTGATAGGCTTCTCTAACTACCTCACACTACTAGGGACTCTTAAGATAGCTGCCTAGCAAGCAGGAAGGAAAAGGTCACAAGGACTACCCTTTATCACAGGTCTTTAATACCTAACAATGTCCTAATAGGAGGTAGACAACTACTCAAATCTCCCCCAGATATACCTAACCAAACCCTAGGACTTCATGCCTTGATTGCCAGTCCCCACAAATGAAGAGAAAATAATGCTCACATACACATATAACACTATTAGCTTAAGGGAAAAACTTAGAAAGGTGGCGATACCACCTGGAATGGCCAAAAGAAGCTCCCACACAACAAAGTATCCCTTCGAGTACTTTGTCTAACATGTGTAATGCAATCACTAAAATAGAAAACCATTAAATGTACCTGCACCAAATAGACATATGGCCCTCCCGCGGCCTAAAGAGATATAACATTTCGCAACCAACAGAATGGCCCTCTTGGCCTTGTAAAACATTAGAACTTGACAGAGATGGCCCTCTTAGCCTTATGAAGTAAAGCATTAGACTACATCCAACACAGCATACTATTGAAACAATCCCTTGGTCCTAACGTTACTCTACTAAATCACAAAATTGACCAAGGATAAAGCTTCTTAGACCCTACACTAAGTGCATGAGGTTATTAGCTAACCCCCCTATATAAATAGCAAGGGGTGTCCAATGAATATGATGATACACAATCCTATGCATCCATGATAGAGTAGAAAGGTGCTCACTTACTATCTAACTCATAACCCAAAATAACCATCAACAGTTGAAATATGATGTGTCAGCAAGAAGACCCCAAAGTAACCCAAGGCTAATGTTAGGAGGTAATTGTAAGGGCTTCCTTGGACCACTATTGAAAAATACATATTTCACGAAAGCATAATTAGCTAGGGAATCTGCAAAGCAATTCAATTATCGAGGAACTAATTGACAAGTCACTGTCTCAAAGATATGCAACACATCCAAGGCTACACAATGGTACATCCATAAGATGGGATCTTGCATAGTATAAGCCCCATTTAGCTGATTGATTACTAACTGCGAGTCACCTTTAACCAATAATTGGCGAGTACCACCACATCTGGCTACATTCAGCCCCATGATCAAGGCCTTATATTCTGCCATTTTATTAGTAAAAGAGGGTCCTAAATAGACTCCCATCTTCATGACAACCCTACATCGAGGATCGTTAATGACCACACCAATGCTCGAGTGTTTAGTGGACCCTCTGGAAGCTCCATCAAAATACATAGTATAAATGCAAGCTTCATTGATAGGCCATGCCATAATAATCAGCTCACTCGTATGTATGATGATCAAAATCAAGCCACAAGAGAGGATGTATAACATGCACAATCCCTCCTTCCTCACTGAACTCAATAGGAATGCTAATCACAAGTCATTGACAATGGTGGAAATAGACCTTAATTTCCCACAAAAAGGATCTGTCTTGCCACTCAATAACCTGGTACCCTTTGCTCCACCAAATCACTCAACCTTGGTAGTAACATTGCTCAAGATATGGATGCTCCAGATAGGAAATGATGCATCCCATCCGCTTTCCTTGGTACCTACTACATGTAAGGCTGAATCCTGAAGGACCTGCACAGGCACTGAGCCCAACATCAACCCTTACACATAGTAAGGCTTCAGCTTATTAAAGTTAACTTTAGTCTTAAGGTCTATCCCCTACAAATCTACTAGAAGGGCTGTATAGCCATTCTTCCCTAAACATACAATCTTGTATAGTCCATCCCATTTGGTGTTTTAATTTTCCTAGAAAGAGCTCCCGATGAGCATCATAATATAGGACTAACTGACCTTTCGCAAATTTGTACTTCTTAGACTGAAGATCATGAAGGGCTTTCATTCTCCTCGTCCCTACTTCTTGATGTAGTAAAGCCTACAACCAAATCTCATCAAGATGTGCCAGAGGCATATACCATTTCTATAATGCTTCTCCCTCTCCCAACGAATGATTGAGGGCAAAATGCACAATGGGGAGCTCTATTTCTAATGGCGAAATGCACTCCTCCCCATACACTAGCTTGAAAGGGGTTGTGGCCTGTGGCTCTCTTGAATGTCGTGTTGTAAGTCCACACTACCACATATAATTTCTTATCCCACCCCATTTTCAAAGGGTAATGCAACTAAAATGGAATTTAGAGGTCATGGGGTCATAAGTATAAGAAACCACTTGCAAAGCATCTAGGAATTACACCATGTGATATGCACAATTCAACTGTGAATGTCATAGTGCTCATAAATTTTATGATTCATAAATCAACATTGTGAAGTGCAACAAACATGTCTTTTAATGATTTCAACCTACATGTTATGCTACGTTGCTAAGGGTTAGCACCGAGCATCCTCATGCTGCTTGACCCCCTTTACCTTAATTTATAAACGTCCTATATGGTATGCATTAAAAAATAGATCAGAATTTCAAACGTTATCAACAACTAATCAACATCAAAACCCCTCTTCCCCCCTACCATTTAGGTTATGCATCGTTGATAGGTGTAAGGAGCGGGATTTTCATGTGTTTTTCTTGTAAAAAATAGTTAAAACAGACTTTAACATGAAGACAAGGCTGAAATGAGGCTTATCCCTCATGTCTAGCCATGTTGTACATTCACAGATATAAATCATAATTTTTCTTAATTTTCTAGTACAAAAAACTTTTTTTCCTATTTTTTACTATGTTTTCTTTATTTATTTAGATAAAATGCTGATACTTTTTATTTATGGGTTGGGACTAATCACAATCACTGAGGATTGATTTTATCTTCATTTCTAATCCATATGAACCCCACAATCATAACAAAACCCCCAAATTTTATCATTTTTATGAAAACCGCATAATTGTAAGTTTTGCGTGTTTCGGTATAAATCATTATATGACTAAATTTTTTGGTTTTCTTCAAGATTTTTGATAAATTTCAGCATTATCAAATCAAAGGCAACCATTTACAAACAATTCCATCAAACATCTCTCATAAAACAAATGAAATGATTACTTATGCATAGAAACCCAATTTTGAAGACACGTATTTAATGGTTGGGAGGCCGCTGATGCTCTCTCTCAACCCGATCTACGATCTCCCTCACTCCAACACCATCATCCCATCCGCATCTTGCATCAAACTCCACCCCCTTCTCCCATAGAATCACGCATGTGAACAGGCAACAAGAGGAGAGAGGAGAGAGAAAGACTAAAAATCAGATTTTCTATTCCCTTCATGAGAATCAACATGCTTACACCCAAAATGGAGCCCTCAAAGAGTAGATCAAGAATGTGTAGTCAATCCTTGATGAGGCCCAGCATCAAAGAGGCACAATTCTTCAAAAAAATGAGGCACAAAAAAATTTGCACCCCCCTCCCTCCTCACGATGAGTTTTTTTGTTTTCTTTCTCTTAATCAAGGTTAAGGTTTTAATTTTAAAATATCTAGTTCAACTCTTTGTGTTCACACTACAACTGAAGTGGATTTTTCACTTTCGGAATGGCAAACGAGCTCGGATTCGAGATTTATTTGGCCGACTTGCTTCATGACGTCGAAATCTATAAACCTGGGTCCCTCGATGCACTTTTTGGCTCCTGGATCATGTAGCTACTTCATAATGCAAAACCTTGCAAGGATTAATTGGGGGGTCAAACAGACTCAGATCGACAAACCGAGACTTGCATTGGATTCCTGGCATTGAACTCCATCTAAGAAAACTCATGCTCATCGATCTGCAACCATTTCATTTTGCATGAAAATTTGGTCTTTTACGGCCTCCCGTGCTCTTTTCCTCTTCAAAAAATGTCTTTAAAATCCGCTCTCAATAGGGAAATATTATTGCCACACTTAGAGAAATAGCACAATAACAATGAGGTATGAAGATAAAAGTTTGTCTTATTGAAATGAAAGATCAATTACAAGCTCTCAAATCCATTCACATTCAAACATTGGAATACTGCCCAATATGATTTATTTGGGGAGTGTCTTGTAGACTATAGGGAATATCTATGTGTGTGACACCCTCCTCCCCTCTCCTTGATCAATGTGATGTGATCAATTTGAGGGCAATACTAGCAATACGATTTTCAAGGTTGCTAGCAGCACCGGGATAATGCATAAATTTTAGGGATAGTAGACTGCTAGAATTTTCAAGGTAGAAAGAGTGAAAGCAAAAGAAATATTGAAAATAAAATCTCCAATGTACTACTTGATTAATAAACTCCTCTTTCTTCTATTCCAATCTTCAGAGCTAGACTCTCTCTCTCTCTCTCTCTCTCTCTCTCTCTCTCTCTCTCTCTCTCTCTCTCTCTCTCTCTCTCTCTCTCTCTCTCTCTCTCTCTCTCTCTCTCTCTCTCTCTCTCTCTCTCTCTCTCTCTCTCTCTCTCTCTCTCTCTCTCTCTCTCTCTCTCTCTCTCTCTCTCTCTCTCTCTCTCTCTCTCTCTCTCTCTCTCAGTGTTCAAAGGAAGGCTTAGAGCTTGCATAGAGGGAAAAAAGAGAATACATGACATAGTCTCAAAACAAAGAGGAAAGAGAAGGCATGATTTAACCAGTGGACACAAACGAATTACACACTAGACAATAAGTTTAATCTTTGAAGATGGGGATGATAGTGATGGTAGAAAGCCTTGTGATGAGAGAACCATGCTTCATGTTGACAGGTTCTCACATTAGTGAGATGGTAGAAAGCCTTGTGATGAGAGAACCATGCTTGATAATGACCGGTTCTCACATCAATGCTGAGCTCTGATACCAATGCTATTGAAAATCCAACTTAATTCCACAGATTCGTAGAGTAATTGGAATTGAAGTAGAATACAATAATTTAAAAAAAATACAAACAAAAGTATAAAGAAGAGCATGATATAAATTGGGTGCAATCATCCCCCCATGCATTAGGAGGGCTATTCCCAATGCATGCATTCATAGATTTTTCATTACTCTTGTGCCCAAAATAACATATTGGATCCATGCTTTTCTCTCTTTTTGTGAACGACTCCTCTCTTCCAACTACCTTGTCAATATCTTAAAAGTTACATAATATATTGGCTAAAAAACAATAATATAACCCAACCTTAGAAGCATACAATAAAATATATATCTGAGTGCATGCGAGAAGCGAGCTTTTGGAGCACGCTTTTTTTGGCAACCTCGAGTTTTATTCCATATAATCCACTTGGTCCTCTTTTTCTTTTCCCTTTGGGCACCCATCCCCACATGATCGGCCATTTCAGCCAAGGTCTTCTTTCCTCATGTCTTTCCTCTTTTCACAATTCTTTTGCCAATGCCCATCTGCGTTTACAATTTGCACAAGAGGGAGCTTGGTGCTCTTTTTCAAAATTAATTACATTGCGCCCTATGCTTTCTTTGCTAGAATATTTGATGCACTCATTATTGTACACTTCTCTCCTGGGGCCATCTTCCATTTTCGATTTGGGCTTCCTTGGTCTTCCTTTTTAGGCTGTATGGGCTGTAGCACTTACATTGTCCATACAAAGCACCATGGTCTCTCCAGGAGATAGCAAACACAAATGACAAGATTCAGACCAATGTGGATACATTTTGAAATACAAGACATAAGCTAAATAGCCATGGCTACAATCATAATGCAACAATGGAGCTAACTATGTATATGTGGGGGAGGGTTGTCACTAAATTGATTGCTTATTACGCATTATCTATTTAATAAATTCATGTCAATAAATTAATGACTCAATTTTCTTTAAGTGTTGATGATGATCTAGCATGGCCATGAGACCATTTAGAGACCAGTATTCCTAGTGCATCACTTAATGGGGTGATCAGAGCACTATGACGAGGATATTTGGTATAGGCAGTACAAGTTATGAAGGGGGATATCTGGTGTAGGCAGTACAAGTTATGAAGGGGGAAAGAAGTGTCTGCCAAGTGTAAAAGTGTACACAAGAACCAAGGAGTTACAGATAAATGAAGATGGATTGAGTTCTAAGAAGAGGAAGTGCATTAGCATTGTGTTATGTATCTATGTGTGCATCTAGGGACGCCTACGAATGTTTTACTTGTGTGTAATGAGCATTGCATTCATTTGGGGTCATCCTCTCCCCTACAAGTCAAGGTCTTTTCTTTCATTAAGAAAGACGAGAGAGGGAATTATCTCACTAAGAAAGACGAGAGAACATGATCCTTTGGAAGTGAGGAGAGAAGTGATTTTCTCTTTCTAAGGTCTAAAATGACACAAGATTTTGTGTGGAGTTCAATCTTAAGGTTGAGGCCCCAAGGCAATCTAATGAACTCTCCTTATCTATGACTCAAAGTGGTTGCATGGACCACAAGTTAAGAGTACAATTTAAAAAGCTGTTCTTTGGAAAATCTATTTTTAAAATATCTCGCAATAGAAAAACGATCTCTACAAACAGGTTGTGAGGGTTATTGGAAACAACGAGATCTACAACTTTCGTGTTGGACATTTTTTCATCCAAACAACGCACAAAGAGATATCTCGAAATTAGTGTTGCAGAGTGGAACAACCACATCTTGCATGAAGAAGAACTCAACTCTCTCTCCAAGAAGAGAAGCTCTTGAAAGGTTATAAAAGAGGAGGCTCTCTTTGGGTGTGAGAGAGGGGTAAAGGAAGCATCACTTTGCATGTATCCAAGAGGAGGAGAAAAGGGGCAAGTGCTGCAAAAGCCCTGCTGAAATCAAGTGCTGCGGAAGCCCTACTGAAATCAAGTTTTGAGAGGAGAAGAGAAGGTGCAAGTGCTGCGGAAGCTCTACTGAAATCAATTTCTAAGAGGAGAGGAGAAGGCGCAAGTCCTGCGGAGAAGCTCTGTTGAAATCAAATTCCAAGAGGAGAAGAGAAGGTGCAAGTGCTACGGAAGCTCTGCTGAAATCAAGCGCCAAGAGGAGAGCCCTACACATATTGTGTAGGAGAGAAGGAGACTCAAGAAGGATCAAAAGATGCCAACTTCCAAGTTGTGCAAGTGTTAGCCAATTGTATACCGTGCAAGGAACCGTGATCTTGTTTCCAAGATCTACAAGTAAGAACTGGCTTATGTGTAACGGAGGAGCTTGCTCCTTGTCAATAATATAACTCCACAAGGGGGGGGGACTGGCCCATCTTCCAATCCCTAGTGTGTTGCCAATTTCTCTATCTCTCTCTCTCCATCTTTCTTTTCTCTCATCTACTCTCCCTTTGTGCCAACATAATATTCGCCATATATATTTTAAGTATATAAGAAAGTCGAGCGTGTATCTCGGATTTTATAACAGTGGTATTAGAGCAGGTCTCTTTGCTTTTCTCAAAGTAAAGGTGATCCTTGCAAGAAGAAGGTAAAGATGGCAACTGATGAAGTGCCTACAAGTGAGCAATTACAGGCTCAATTGACAGAGTATCGTAGCTTGTTGGAGATTCCCAAAGTACATCAATTGATTGACAGCTTAAGGGAAAGGGAAGAAGCTACTTATGAAGGACCGAATCCTCCAAAAGATGGTGATACTAGAGGAAACACCATTGCACCAATTGATGGTGTAGATGCAAAGAATCCAATTGTGTAGATATAACTGGACCCAAGTAGACTCATATCACACTTGGTTCAAAGAGAATGGAAAACGAGAGGGAGGCATCGCTCGACCTCTCTGCCCGTATGGCATAGTCCCATTCCGATCCCCTAAAACGGTACGAATCAAGGTTCTAACCAACATTGTCTAAGGTCATCGTTCAATTTTTCCTAATATTCCTCGTTAACATTTCCTTTGAGGAAAGCTCTCGGCTAACCGAGACCACCTTGGCATAGGATGGACCCGATGGTCACATCCACCACGCTTCCCTCAGGGGGGTTGTTTTAGTTATCTAATTACCTACCACATTATGTTTGACACATAAAAGCAGCTTCATTAATTAACCCGTTAATCACAGGTTCCTTTACATAATTTAGGGCACTAACACGAAAACAATATAAAACAAGATCAAATACTTCCTTAACTTATCTTCAGATTAATGTTTGTCTCCCGCCCATACAGGAGATTTAAGTGTTCCTTTCTACCTCTGTACAAAAATCCTTCCATCTCCCGGCAATAAAACCCGAAGGTTTATCCTACCAAGATTCCGCCTTATAACCAGTATCAAGGCCTCGAGATCCCATCTCGAGTCACGTAGAACACTTGTGTAGGGTCCGAAGGAGTTGGGATTTACGGTCAAAGGCCCCCATAACACCCAAGCATCCTCCTACACCAAGTAATTTCCACGGAGAGACCTCTCGCAACGGATTCGGTCCACATTCCCAGCATGGATTCATAACCCCCTTGGTTAGGGTTTGGCGGTTCGCGAGGGGGTAGCTAGTGCCATCCTTCCTTAATTATCCCTTAAGGAAATCAACCACAGCTGAAGCAACCATCCTAATAACATTTATTAGGGAAAACATCACTTTTGTTCCCATGGCAATTTACCCTTACAGTTTTCGCCATGAAAATATAATCACTTGGATATTCATTCAAAACCACAACCAATCCTTAAGTATCCTTTCGGGAACAATCAAGCTGAAACAACCAGCCTAACATCCTTTAACTAGGAAAACATCCTTTTGTTCCCATGGCAATCAATCATTGCTCAAGGAATTTACAACCTTTTTAAACAACCAAGCATAACTTGGGTCAACAATCCATTTAGGGTTAGGTCACCAGCTTCAATTAAGCTAGGAGCATATCCATTTGCGATAGTCCACAGCAAGCTCGATAAAACAATTTGCAGGCAATTATACTTATTCCTAATGCACCGGATCTCATGAAGGTCTAGGTTTCTATCCATCGGTGCAATTGCATCCTATGAACGGAAACTAATATTCCATGTGTTTAATTTTTAGGCAGACGCAAATCATGATTTTTATTGGTTAATTTAGGCATTGCTCTACGCGAAGGTCTATCATTTTATGCAAAAATTTATGAAAACCTTATCATTTCATGTGCGTCAATCCATGCAGATTCCATTCTATTTGTCCCCTTGACTCCCATGCAATCATCCCATATTTGCAAGATTTCATGTAACAATATTTCATGTACTAGGCTAGTCAATATTTCATGCAACTCATGCACTTGAGTTTTCATAATCATGCACTTTACGTATAGAAGAGAAACCATGAACAATAAGCAAGAAGAATAGCGGGAGGGTTAGAGGACACCATTTTCGAGAAGGGGTGATCAATGGCATCTTCTGATTTCCCTTCAAGTTCTCTTCTTTCTCACCTTCTTCTTCTTCTCCTCTCTCTCCCTCTTCTTCTCCTTCTTATTCTCCTTCTCTCTCTCCCTTCCTCTTCTTCTTCTTCTTCTACCCTTCTCCTCCTTCTCTTTCTCTCCTCTTCTTCTTCTTCTTCCTCTTCTTCTTCTCTCTTCTCCTTCTCTCTCTCCCTCTTCTTCTTATTTTCTTCTCTCCTTCTCGTACTCTCTCTCTCTCTCCCTTTTCTTCTTCTTCTTGTCTTCTTCTTCTCCTACTCTCTCTCCCTCTCATTCTCTTCTTCTCTCTCTCTCCTCTTCCTCTCCTTCCCTCTCTTCTCTCCTTCTTCCTCTTCTTCTCTTCTCTCTTCCTCTTCTTCTCCTTCTCTCTATCCCTCTTCTCCTTCTTCTTCTTCTCCTCTCTCTCCATGTTCCTCTTCTTCTTCACCTCCTTCTTCTCTTCTTCTCTCTCTCTCTTCTTCTCCTCTCTCTCCCTCTTCTTCTCCTTCTCTCTCTCCCTCTCCTTCTCTTCTTCTCTCTCTCTCCTCTTCCTCTCCTTCCCTCTCTTCTCTCCTTCTCCTTCTCCCTCTTCTCCCTCTTCCTCCTCTCCTTCTTCTCTCTCTCTCTCTCTCCCTCTTCTTCTCCTTCTTCTCCTTCTCTTTTTCTCCTTCTCTCTGTTCTCTCTTCCTCTCCTTCACGATGATCCACGAGGGTTGTCGATCAAGATGCCAGGGGGGTTTCAAATGATGAAGGGGGGGTTCTCTGTCAGAGCCCAGGAGGGGCACTGTTGCAGTCCTCCGCAGTAGAGGGGGGGCACTGTATGTCACGGCTAGGGGGGCGGCGCCTACACAGAAGACGAAGGGGGGGCCGTGCGGTAGTAGGGGGGAGAGCTCCTTTTATAGGAGGGGGAGGAGGTGGGTGGCATGGCAGCCACCCCTCCCACCTAGGGGCTACATGCCCCCTTAACTATCACATCTCTCCCTCTCTCTCTCTCTCCTCGACGTGCTATCGGCGGGGAGAGAGAGGGGGAGTTAAAAAAGTTTTGAACTAAACTAATAATTTTTTTTTCAATTAAGGGGGGGGATAGTACGGGGATCACCGAGGGTCACCATGTCAAGATTGTGGGAGAGAAGGAATGAGTCTCACTTGTAGCTTTCTCACTTACACAATGGGGGAATACACACACAGGTGGAGGCTGAAAACAATTTTCCTCTTCTTAGTTGTGTAAGCCAAAAAGAACTCTAGTACAAAGAAATAGGAGAACCCTATATATGGGTCTCAAACCAAACTCAACTAACTAAGGTGGCATACTAACTCAGCCACGAACTAGAGTAGATAAGGATAGCTGTCATCTAGCTATTATTCATGGGCGGTGTACCAACCGCATCTGTAGCTAACAAGTCGGTGACATAAATGCATAAGGGTCACCCTGGCATATCACGAGTGGAGCTCGATATCTCAACACTCCCCCTCAAGCTCAATCCCAATTCCTGCACACCAAGCAGGTCTCTGAACTTGCGCAGCTTCTCTGCACCCAATGCCTTCGTGAATATGTCAACTACCTGATCCTCTGTGCTGACATAAACTAGATCAATAAGACCTAGTAAAACCCTCTCCCGCACACAGTGATAATGCACCTCAATGTGCTTTGTTCTAGCATGATAGACTGGGTTATTTGCCAAGTGTATACTGCTCATGTTGTCACAATAAATGACAATTGGCCCATCTATAGGCTGATCCATATCATAGAGTAGCTTATGCAACCAAGCTACCTCACATGCAGCCATTGTTGCACCCCTGTACTCAGCCTCTGTGCTCGACAAGGCAACTGTAGGCTGTTTCTTGCTGCTCCAAGTGACTGCAGCACTCCCAAAAGAGAACACATATCCATTGGTAGATCATCTATCAGAAATACTACTAGCCCAATCAGCATCACTGTATCCATGCAACTGTATCTGAATCCCAGTCTCATAAAATAGTCCATACTGCAATGTGGACTTCACATACATGAGTATGCGTCTAGCCGCGTCCAAATGCGGTTTCCTTGGAGCCTGCATAAACTGACTTACCAATCCAACAGCATAGCTCAAATCTGGCCTGGTAATAGTCATATAAATCAAACTTCCTACTATGCATTTGTACATAGTATGGTCTTCCAGAGGCTCACCTGCATCTACGCTCAGCTTCACATTCTGCTCCAAAGGAACTAAAATAGGCTTACAGCCTGTCATCCCATATTTGGACAACATGTCCAATCCATACTACCTCTGCAAGAGCCGTATCCCACTTGGTGATCTAATCACCTCAATGCCCAATAAATAATGCAGTTCTTCCAAATCCTTCATCTCAAACTTTTGCTTCAATAGCATTTTCACGTGAAGGATATCTTCATCACTATCACCTGTCATAATCAATTCATCAACATAAATGGCAAGTAGCATAATACCTTTCTCTGTTTTTCTCACATAAAGTGAGAAATCTGCCTTGGAAATCTGAAAGCCAATAGTGACAAGATACTGTCCTATCTTGTCAGACCATGCTCTAGGTGCTTGCTTCAAGCCATACAAGGCTTTCTTCAACCTACAAACAAACTCAGGATGAACAGCATGCACATAACCTAGTGGCTGCTCCATATAGACCTCTTCTTGCAAATCACCATGCAAGAAGGCATTATTTACATCCATCTGATGTAAAGACCATCCCTTTGATGCAGCCATAGCAATGACTACTCTTACGGTTGCCATCCTTACAACCGGACTGAATGTTTCTTCATAATCAATGCCATATGATTGTGCATACCCCTTGACTACTAATCTTGCCTTGTATCTATTCACAGAACCATCTGCATTGTGTTTCACCTTATAAACCCACTTACTACCAATTGCATTCTTATCTTTAGGCAAAAGTACGAATTCCCATGTAGCATTTGCTTCCAAGGCATCCATTTCTTCATCCATGGCTTTCTCCCATTTTTCTTTTCCCATGGCTTGCTCAAAAGAAGTGGGTTCTGGTTCTTGTATCACTTTGACCATATAGGCATAGTGAATGGCTATAAATCCATCATATTTTAGCCTATCCACAGGATACCTAGCTCTGGTAGACCTGCGCAAAGTAGGTTCACTCCCAGGTGCTCTCAAAACATCCCTAATCTTCCTTACTCCATGCGTAACAATAGAAAGAATACCCAACTCATCATCAATGCTCTGTTCTAAGTCACTTGATTCACCATCCACATAAGAGTGACCTGTATTCACATCAAACATGGGCTGATCTACCTTCTCTTTTCCTTTTCGTGAAACCTGCATACCACTATCTGCATTGTTTTGAGGAGATTCTCCTAATCTCAATCTTCCTGTCCATGGCGAAGAATGTGAACCACTGCTAGAGGACACTCCAAGTCCACTAATATTTTGTGACTGCTACTGTGAATTCTATGCAGCATCACCATTTTGTGCATCTACATCATCAATCACATTCACTGGTTTATACCAGCTACTCATCTCATCAAAAACAACATCTCTGCTCACTGTAAACTTACGAGTAGAAGGGTTATAGCATCTATACCCTTTCTGCTGCAGAGAGTAACCAATAAAGATGCACTTCTCAGCTTTTGGATCCAACTTGGATCTCAACTCATCTGGCACATGAACATAGGCAATGCAACCAAAAATCTTCAAATGAGAAATATCTGGTTTCCTACCAGTATACCTCTCCTCTGGAATCATCCCATGTATTGTTGCAATGGGAGTCCTGTTCATTATGTAGATTGCTGTAGCAACTGCTTCATCCCAGTAAAAATCTGGCAAGTCTTTTTCGTTGAGCATGGCACAAGATACCTCTCCAATATGCACGTTTTTCCTTTCTGCAATTCCATTTTGTTGTGGGGTATGACTGCATGAATATTGCTGCTTTATGCCATGCTCCTGCAGGAACCTTGCAAACTCATTTGAGAGGTACTCTCCCCCTCCATCTGACCTTAGGCATTTTATTTCCAGGCCTGATTCTTTTTCAACCATAGCTTTAAGAGTTTTGAAATGCCCAAACACTTCACTTTTCTTTTTCATAAAATACACCCAAACTTTTCTGCTATAGTCATCAATAAAAGTGGCAAAATAATGACAGCCTCCAATAGATGCAGCTTTAGTAGTCCACACATCAGAGTGGATTAATTCCAATGACTTTTTACTCTCTTGAACATGTCTAGGAAATGGTTTCCTTGCCTGTTTTCCAAATTGATAGGCTTCACATACCTTATGCATTTCTGCAACCTTGAATTTAGGCAATCCTGCAACAATATTTTGGGCTTGCATTGATTTAAGTCGTTGTACATTAACATGACCAATGTGTTTATGCTAGATATCAATATCTGCAACTACATCGGTCCCATGTGCAAACAATGCTGCACTCAATTCAGGCATGTCTGCATCCAACGTAAACATTCTGCCCTTCTTCTTTCCTTTTGCTATCAAGCAACCTTTATTTTTCAATCCTCAACAAAGCATCTATGAGAATTAAATCTGACTTGCAAGCCCTGCTCAACCATTTGACCAACAGAAACCAGGTTCTTGGTGATATTCGGGACATGAAATACATCCGACAGGTATTTCTTTTTCCCATCCTGCATAGACAAAGGAATTTTTCCAATCTGCACAATAGGATGTGTAGTATCATCATCAATCTCCACAAATCTTGGTTTTTCCATTTTCCTTGCATCCTGCATCCATTCTGCATGACCTGTCATGTGGTTTGATGCACCTGAGTCAACATACCACACATCGTTGCTTTCTTCTGCACTTGTCACAGAATTGGTCATGTGCTGCACCATAAACAAATGCTCATTTCTGTCATCACCCTGTCTACTAGAAGATGCATAATTCCCTGGTTGCAATTTTCCATTCATGATGTCACTCTGCTTTTTATAGCAGTCTTTAGCCATATGACCCATTTTACCACAGTAGTAGCATTCAACATTGCTGTTTGCATTTTGGCCTCTTTGACATCCACCACGACCTCTTTGGCTCCCCCTGCCTCTAGACTTACCACGTCCTCCTCCATAGGACTAGTTTTCTTGAGTTTGCTGCATATTCTGATTTCTACCACGGCCTCCAGATCGGCCTCCTCTACCTCTGTCTCTACCTCTTTCAGCATTTGAGTAGAAGGCAGCTTCTTTTGAAGTTCCTCTTGAAGAAGATGCACCACCATTTCTCTGCTCCTCAGAAATTAGAAGAGCAATCAACTCCTCAAAATCAGGAAATCTTTCACGAACGAAAATTGATGTTTGGAACTGTGCATAATCCTTTCCTAGACCATTCAAGGTCACAAAAACTAAATCATCATCTTCCACTGGCGACCCAATGGAAGCAAGTGCATCTACAATCTTCTTCACCTTCATGTGGTAGTCATTGATGCTCATACTTTCTCTTTGCACATTGTGCAACTCTTGCTTGAGCTGCATTTTCCTGGCTTGCGTATTTGTGCTATACATTTTTGACAAAGTATCCCATGCCTCCTTTGGCGTACTTGCATCCTAAATATGCACAATCATAGAGTCTGAAATATTGATAGACAGCCAGTACATAACTTTTCTGGCTCTCTCATGCCATCCTTTAAATGCCTGCATTTGTTGTTGATTGGGAACATCAGGAAGAACTAGTTCTTCTTCGTTTCCTGCAACGAATTTCCAATATCCTTTTCCCATAAGGAAATTCGTCATTCTAAACTTCCATGCTTGGAAGTTGTTTTTGTCAAGCTTTTCAGTGACAATCTGTGAAAGAGAATCAGACGCCATTACAGAACACTGCAAAAAATTCTGTCATT
This sequence comes from Lygodium microphyllum, assembly GCF_053477565.2. Taxonomy (NCBI): domain Eukaryota; kingdom Viridiplantae; phylum Streptophyta; class Polypodiopsida; order Schizaeales; family Lygodiaceae; genus Lygodium; species Lygodium microphyllum. Next base: position 175,041,436 of record NC_141139.1, read on the forward strand.
GCAAAAAACACAGCTTCAGCCTCACAAGGGCAAATCTGCAAAATTGACGAAAGTGGTATTTGACCACACAGTCACTTCCTAGTGACGATTTTGGATCAACAAGCAACAAGGATGATTCTGTAACTCCCAATGTCTCTACGCACAAGCATACGATGCAATTTCTATGGTAACTTTTCACCGACCTGTAGAACAGTGGTCGCACAGCAAAAAATAGGGCCTTTTCCTGAGTGCGTGTGAAAAACTTCCGCCTCCAAAACAGGCCCCGAAATGGCCTCGAATCAAAAAAACAGAGCAACCAAGGGCTAAAGTCCTCTCCCGCAGCATATACTACCCTCTTGCTACACCGCGAAGGGCGTCTCAATCTAAGACATTGCACTCTTGTACTTTTCGGCTGTGCTACCTGCAGAGACTTGCTCCCAAACTCGAAAAATAAAAGCAACACTGGTCCTCTTACCAAAACGTCGCGAAGTTGGTTTGCTTTCTTGAGCTCCTTACTATGAACCAGGCTCTGATACCATGTCAAGATTGTGGGAGAGAAGGAAGGAGTCTCACTTGTAGCTTTCTTGCTTGCACAATGGGGGAATACACACAGAGGTGGAGGCTGAAAACAGTTTTCCTCTTCTTAGTTGTGTAAGCCAAAAAGAACTCTAGTACAAAGAAAGAGGAGAACCCTATATATGGGTCTCAAACCAAACTCAAGTAACTAAGGTGGCATACTAACTGAGCCACGAACTAGAGTAGATAAGGATAGCTGTCATCTAGCTATTATTCATGGGCGGTGTACCAACTGCATCTGCAGCTAACAAGTTGGTGACATAAATGCACAACGGTCACCCTGGCATATCACGAGTGGAGCTCGATATCTCAACACACCGAGGGGGAAGGAGACATTACATCCTCTCCCCCATAGAGGAATCAAGATGTCCTCATCTCGAGAGAAATTGGGGAAGACAAGCACTAATGGGATTATGACCTGTGGGTTAAGACCCACCATACATCCGATGCGCTACTCTTAATGTTTCAAGTAGTGCACTCATATTATTCGAATTAACCATAGGTACAATAGTAGGATTTATTCTCAGTTGTGTTACATGACGACTAAGCTTCTAGGAATTTTAGTCCTCCTAATAAGGTTAAGTGGGCTCTGGATCTTCGTCTTCATCCGATCTGTCTATATATCCATAGACTGCACTTGTGTAGCTTCGTTTTCTTGGAGGCTCAAAGTCTTCTGGACTCAGATCAGGGCAGTCTTCTTGGATGTGTCCTAGCTCCTTACAATGGAAGCATTGATGGTAGGGACATCTCCTACGGATGTGCCCTATCTCCCCACATGTATGGCATCTCTTATCCTGATCTCCATAGTCATCTTTGCTACAATTGCCCGATTTAAGTTCTTGGATGATTGGAGTCGCTCGGAGTAATGCGTCTTCCAAGTCCTTTGGGCACATTGATTCCAATCGAGTGTTTATGGGTGGATTCAACCCAACACATAATTTTGACACCTGTTGTGTCAGATCCATTGGGGGTGCATACTTTAGGATTGAAACAAACTTTGAATAGTATGCTTCAAGGGATAATCCTAGCTGCTTCAAGTCATAGAATTCATTTCATCTTTTGTGTGCAATAGGTAGGTGGCAGATATCTCCCTCGCACAGCTTCCTTAATCTTATCCCAAGTGACTATCCCCTCCGAGATCGCTTGGTCTCTACACCACTGTTTCCACCAAAGTCTCACTTCGCCTGTAAGCTTAAGTTTGGCGAACATGGCTTGGTTAGCAGGTGAAGTTCCTGCTACCTCAAAATAGTCCTTCATGGACTCAATCCAGATCTCGGTGTCAGCTTGAACAGTCCTTCCCTTGCCATCAAACTCGGGTGGCTTAATTTGCTTGAGAAGAAATTTCTTCTGTTGCATGTCAGCATTCGTGGGTGCAGAAGGTGCCTAACAATCAAGCCATACCACTTAGGTTATTTATGTTTAGGATATGTCTATGAATCAAACATTAGTCAATCATGTATCATTATGAAGTTTTGCTCTGATACCAAATGTAATGTGCCCGCTTCTCAAATCGCGGGACACATCTTAGCAGTCCATCGAGAGATATATCTAGAAGACGCTACCCGGCACTCCCAAGGAATGACACGGGGTTTGCCAACTAGGGTCTCTCGAGTCTACCCCGCAACGGAACTTATCCGGCCGTTCCCACTAGGATCGACTTGAAGTCTGGGTTTTTAGCAGTCAAGTCTTCCTAACAGCCTTCTAGTGTCGGTCAACAGCCGCTCCACTTTGCATAGATACAACTGGACCCAAGCAAACTCATACCACACTTGGTTCAAAGAGAATGGGAAATGAGAGGGAGGCATCGATCGACCTCTCTGCCCGTAGGGCATAGTCCCATTTCGGTCCCCTAAAATGGTATGAATCAGGGTTCTAACCAACATTGTCTAAGGTCATCGTTCAAATTTTCCTAATATTCCTCGTTAACATTTCCTTTGAGGAAAGCTCTTGGCTAACCGAAACCACCCTGTCGTAGGATGGACCCGAAGGTCACATCCACCACGATTCCCTCGGAGGGGTTGTTTTAGTTATCTAATTACCTACCACATTATGTTTGACACATAAAAGCAGCTTCCTTAACTAATCCGTTAATCACAGGTTCCTTTACTTAATTTAGGGCACTAACACGAAAACAAGATAAAATAAGATCAAACACTTCCTTAACTTATCTTCATATTAATGTTTGTCTCCCGCCCATACAGAAGAATTAAGTGTTCCTTTCTGCCTCCGCAGGAAAATCCTTCCGTCTCCGGACAATAAAACCTGAAGGTTTATCCTACCAAAATTCTGCCTTGTAACCAGTATCAAGGCCTCGAGATCCCATCTCGAGTCACGTAGGACACTTGTGTAGGGTCCGGAGGCATTGGGATTTACGGCCAGAGCCCCCACTAGCACCCAAGTGTCCTCCTACGCCAAGTAATTTCCACGGAGAGACTTTGTTAGAAGACAGGCATAGAAACCCACTGTAAGCAAGGGAGTATAAGGGCATATGAGTGTGAATAGCCCTAGGGGCAAGGGAAACCCTAACCCTAGCTTGGCAAAGGCTATATAAACAGCCTATGGGTCACTATCAAGTGTGAGAGAGTGTACCCAAGTTGTACTCTAAGCAACTTAGTAAGCAAGATTTCATTCTTGTACTTTGAGCTCTCTTCTCCCTATTGTGCACACATTCCAATGCTGCAACTCTGATTCTCAACAGACCTCTCACGGCCGGTTCGGTCCACATTCCTGGCGCGGATTCATAGCCCCCTTGGTTAGGGTTTGGCGGTTCGCAGGGGGATAGCTAGCGCCATCCTTCCTTAATTATCCCTTAAGGAAATCAACCACAGCTGAAGCAACGAGCCTAATAACATTTATCAGGGAGAACATCACTTTTGTTCCCATGGAAATTTATCCTTACAGTTCCTGCCATGAAAATATAATCACTTGGATATTCATTCAAAACCACAACCAATCCTTAAGTATCCTTTTAGGAACAATCAAGCTGAAACAACCAACCTAACATCCTTTAACTAGGAAAGCATCCTTTTGTTCCCATGGCAATCAATCATTACAGACCCGGCCATGAAATCATCAACCACACCCCACCTGGGTTAACATCCAAAACCATATTAACAAACACTTGAATGCACAACCTCTTGCTTCAAGGCATCGCAATCCCATTGCATGCACAACCAAAATTTAACTTGGATGTATCAAAACACTTGCTCAAGGGATTTACAACCTTTTTAAACAACTAAGCATAACTTGGGTAAACAATCCATTTAGGGTTAGGTCACGAGCTTCAATTAAGCTAGGAGCATATCCATTTACGATAGTCCACAGCAAGATCGATTAAACAATTCGTAGGCAATTACACTTATTCCTAATGCACCGGATCTCATGAAGGTCTAGGTTTCTATCCATCGGTGCAATTGCATCCTATGAACGGAAACTAACCTTCCGTGTATTTAATTTTTATGTAGATGCAAATCGTGATTTTTATTGGTTAATTTAGGCATTGCTCTATGCGAAGGTCTATCATTTTATGTAAAATTTTATGAAAACCTTATCATTTCATGTGCATCAATCCATGCAGATTCCATTCTATTTGTCCCCTTGACTCCCATGCAATCATCCCATATTTGCAAGATTTCGTGTAACAATATCTCATGTACTAGGCTAGCCAATATTTCATGCAACTCATGCACTTGAGTTTTCATAATCATGCACTTTAAGTATAGAAGAGAAACCATGAACAATAAGCAAGAAGAATAGCGGGAGGGTTAGAGGACACCATTTTCGAGGGGGGTGGTCAATGTCGTCTTCTGATTTCCCTTCAAGTTCTCTTCTTTCTCACCTTCTTCTTCTTCTCCTCTATCTCCCTCTTCTTCTCCTTCTTCTTCTTCTCCTCTCTCTCCCTCTTCTCCTAGTTCTTCTTCTCCTTCTTTCTCTCCCTTCCTCTTCTTCTTCTTCTTCTATCCTTCTCCTCCTTCTTTTTCTCTCCTCTTCTTCTTCTTCTTCCTCTTCTTCTTCTCTCTTCTCCTTCTCTCTCTCCCTCTTCTTCTTCTTTTCTTCTCTCCTTCTCCTACTCTCTCTCTCCCTTTTCTTCTTCTTCTTGTCTTCTTCTTCTCCTACTCTCTCTCCCTCTCCTCTTCTTCTCTCTCTCTCCTCTTCCTCTCCTTCCCTCTCTTCTCTCCTTCTTCCTCTTCTTCTCTTCTCTCTTCCTCTTCTTCTCCTTCTCTCTCTCGCTCTTCTCCTTCTTCTTCTTCTCCTCTCTCTCCCTCTTCCTCTTCTTCTTCACCTCCTTCCTCTCTTCTTCTCTCTCTCTCTTCTTCTCTTCTTCTCTTTCTTCTCCTCTCTCTCCCTCTTCTTCTCCTTCTTCTTCTCCCTCTCTCTCTCTCCCTCTCCTCTTTCTCTCCTTCCCTCTCTTCTCTCCTTCTTCCTCTTCCTCCTCTCCTTCTTCTCTCTCTCTCTCCCTCTTCTTCTCCTTCTTCTTCTCCTTCTCTCTCTCCCTGTTTTTCTCCTTCTCTCTGTTCTCTCTTCCTCTCCTTCACGATGATCCACACGGGCTGTCGATCAGGATGCCAGGGGGGTTTCAAATGACGAAGAGGGGGGGTTCTCTGTCAGAGCCCAGGAGGGGCACTGTTGCAGTCCATAGCAGAGGGGGGGCATGTAAATCACGACTAGGGGGGGCGGCACCTACACAGAAGACAGAGGGGGTGATGCTAGGAGGCATATTCCACGGTGAATTCCGTGAGGTTTTACGGTGGATTCCGTAAACTTAGATGACCGGGGCTCATACACAAAGAGGATTCTTTGTGCGAGAAGTTGATGGGGGCGCCTGTCCTTTTCGGGCGTTTCATTAATTTAGTGTGTACATGGGTGATTCCATAGGGGTGATTCCGCAAAATGCATATTAAATTAATAAACGTTTATGAGTTTAGAGTGCGCACTCGTAATAAATTAAGGTTAGGTTATTTCTAACCAGTTGATTTATTTATGTAGCTGAAGACTGCTAGGTATTCACTTTTGTCGGTTTAATTGTATTATTTTACTAATAATTGTGAACGCTTCAGTTGATGTGTAGAGATAGGCGGAGGAAAGCATTGGAGTCTAGCGAGTATTCGACCTTTGGACTATATTTTGATAGGCGCCACGCCTATATTTTGTTATGTCTATTGAGACATCGATTATTGATTATTATTTTGTATGCGCCTATGGGCACGGATATGTTATTTCTATTTGGACATTGAGATTGGGCGTGCCAGACTCTATGGGCACCGTCCATTAGCTTTATTTTCCTATTTTTGTAGAAAGTAAACTCAAAAGCTAAAAGCTTGTCATATTTTTGTAAATTGGGCTATTATTGAGCATGAAGATTGAAATATACATAAAATACATGCTTTGTGAAGCGCTCACACAAGGCATGGGGGAGATTGAACCCAATTTGTCTCTTGCTTCTTGTCGTGCATGCTTTTACATTGTTTTTTGTGCAAAAAGGTAGAGTTCATTGTTCTTGGGGACCTTCCGGGATTCACTACGTGAACATACTGCGTCCGATCTACACACCAGTGATATCAGAGCGGAGCTGAGATCAAGAGCTTCCAATCGCTACCAATCTCGGGCGAAGGCGGAGCTCCAGGAACGATCGGGCTCTACAGTCAATCTCATCGCGAACCGTCGATACAGGCAGACTTCTGGCGATCAAGAACCCCTGTTTCTACTGTCAGATCGCGAAGGACCAGGCTCTGCAGGCGGAGGACCACGCATCCATCTCCTTCAACAAGTCGTCAACAAACAGTGAGAAAATAAAAGTTTCATCCATTATTTCTCATAAGATAAAGCTCTAAGCTTAGAAGAAGCTTAAGAAGCTTAAAAGCTTCTTAATTTTTTTCATCGTGGCCTCAGAGGAGGTCCGAATTTTTCGCGCGGTGAAAAAATCGGCCCCCCCACGAAAATCAGACGCCGCCATCATTAAGCTTACTAAGCTTAAGCTTAATCACTTAAGCTTAAGCCCTTAAGTTCTCATCAAGTCATACAGGGCAAACAAGTTTACAAACTCCAGGTCCCGCATTGCAAAAGTCAAGTTCAGTAAGTCAAGTGGAATCAAGTTCTGTAAGTTCTGCAAGTCGGCCTAAGTTCTGCAAGTCAGCAACTCTGTAAGTCTGCTAATTCTGCAACTCTGCAAGTCAGACTAGTCAACTGGAGTCAGAACTGACTAGTGCTTAAAACTCATAGAAGACTTGTTCCTATGCAAAAACTCTGAACTGGAAAGTTGTTCGTGGCAAGGTGTTCTACCTATCTACAAGTTCGTTGAAGTACTTTCAGCAAACGAAGACGGAAATATTGCAGATTTTCTAAAAATAGACAAAGAAATACCCAAAAATACATAGCCTTGTAACCCCGAATTTGAGCTACGCTCATCCCGCTAACCTGATTTTGAGTGAGAAAGGTTTATTGAGTTTTACAGGATGACTACCCCACATATGGATGATCCTATGACTGAAGACGACCTACCTGAGCCTACCATGGAACAAAAGCTGGATCTAATCATGCTGCAATTGGAAGAAGAGCGAAGGGCTAGGCAAGCATTGCAAGGGCAATTGACAAAACTACAAAGAGCGTCCACCGACAAAGAAGAACCTCAAGCTGAAGATTTGATTCGACGTACCATCGACGCCACTCTTGAAGCTCAAACCATTCGCAAGGAATCCAAGATAAGTAAACGAAGTTTCAAATTTCGTACTTTCAATGGCATACGAGAAGGAAAGACTGTTTTATCATTTATTAGCCAGTTTGATGACTATTTCCATGAGGAAACTTATCCCAAAAAAGATAAAATAAAGTGTGTTACTAATCATCTGATAGACAGAGCATCACTATGGTGGATTGTGGTACGCAAGAGCATAGAATGTCTTGCTACTTGGGAAGATTTCAAGAAGAAGTTCCTGCAGAATTTCCTTCCACCGCAATTTCATGAGAAGGCTATCAAGCAATGGGATTTACTTCAACAACGGGATCGTGAGCCTATTCCACAATATACAGAGCGTTTTTGGAATGCACTCCTACAGCTACGCATGCTTGAAGACGTACCAGAGACGACACATAAGCGGAAGTATATGTCTGGACTTCTTGGACATTACTACGCTGAAGTGAACATGTTCAAGCCTGCTACCCTTGAAGATGCCATCTCCTTAGCTCACGACACTGAAGATAAGTTACGCGGAAGAGACAGACGACCACAGCAATTCCAAGCCAACGGTAATTATCGATCTAAACAATTCAATTCCAATTTTAGAAGGTTTAATCCAGGTCATTTCTCATCACCATCTTTCCGCAAGAATTGGGCTAAACCACCTGCATTACCATCCACTGTCAATCCAAATCCAAAGCCTATTCCACAAGCAAATCCAAATGTACCTAGACTTCCAGCCATTGCAAATAATGTAACCAAAGCCAAGCCAATAGTATGCTATAAGTGTCACCAGCCAGGGCATCTCGCAGCAAATTGTCATTCAAAGAAGCCACCAGCACATATCAACTATCTTGGAGCCATGGACGAAGATGAGCATGAGGATATGCCAGATTTCACTAAAGATGAGGATGATCCTACTACTACTTCCGACACTTTACCAGGTATGCCTACTCCACATTCATTATTGACTATGAAATGTATGGTGCATGGAAAGGAAAGAACTATTTTGCATGATGACGGTAGTACTCATGACTTTATTTCAGCAAAATTGGTAAAGGAATTGAAATTACATACAGTACCTACGCATTATCACATAAAAGCTGCATTTTTAGGCACTAGGTACAATGGCACACAAGAAGTTCAAGATTTAGAAATTCAAATTGGTGCATATATTGAAAGAAGAAATTTCTTAGTTGTCCCATTACAGTCAAGCGACATTATTTTAGGAATGCCTTGGAGACACCAGCATAATCCAAATATAGATTATTCCACACACACAATGAATATTAATTTTCAAGGAAAATCTATTACATTATATGGTATGCATGCATCTCATATTTTTCCACTGCTTTCGCATACTCAAGCAAAACGTGCACTACGCAAGAATACTAAATCATATCTCATTTGGGTGAATGAATTGCATGCAAAGGAAAATCATATGCACCCTAGGCATAAGGAATTTCTTGCATATTTTAAGGACTGTTTTGCAAAAGACCTACCACCAGGTTTACCACCTTCACGTCCAGAAGACCATAAGATTGATTTAATTCCTGGCACACAACCACCTTGCAAAGCACCATATAGGCACAATCAAATAGAGCAAAAAGAAATCCAGAGTCAAGTTGAAGAATTACTAAATAGAGGCTTAATTTGACCTAGCAATTCTCCATTCGGTGCACCTGTACTCTTAGTCAAGAAAAAGAATAATACTTATCGTATGTGTATTGACTACCGAGCATTAAATAAGATCACTGTAAAGAATAGGTATCCTATACCTAGAGTTGATGACCTTATGGACAAACTGCAAGGATCTTCTATATTTAGTAAAATTGACCTTAAGTCTGGATATCATCAGGTGAGGCTAGATAGATCCGACATATTTAAGACTGCATTTAGAACACAATTTGGCCATTACGAATTCTTAGTCATGCCATTCGGATTAACTAATGCACTTGCTACTTTCAGTAGAATGATGAACCGTATCTTTCTAAAATATCAATATTGTGTGATTGTTTTCTTTGATGATATTTTGGTGTTTAGTCAAAGTGAAAAAGAGCATTATGAGCATTTATCATTAGTTTTTCAATTACTGAAAGAAAATCAATTGTTTGCAAATCCTGACAAGAGTGAATTCTTTAAGACAGAAATAGAATATTTAGGTCATATTGTATCAAAAGAAGGAATTAAAGTTGATCCTAAGAAAATTAATGCAATATTGCATTGGCCTGTTCCTAAGAATGTGCATGAATTACGCTCATTCCTTGGTCTTGCTAGTTTCTATATAAAGTTTGTACGTAATTTTTCATTACTTGCTTTACCATTAACCAAACTTCTTAAGAAATGAATTGTTTATAAATGGACTGAAACTCAGCAGAAATCCTTTGATTTACTGAAACGTGCATTAACTAATGCCCCTGTTCTACAATTGCCTGACTTTAATAGACCATTCTTTCTAGTTGTGACCGATGCTAGCGAATCAAGAATAGGAGCCGTACTAATGCAAGACAATCATCCAATAGCATATTCTAGTTCTAAGCTGAAACTCTCTGAGCTCAAATATTCCACTTATGACAAAGAACTATTAGCAGTTGTACAAGCATTAAAACAGTGGAAGCATTATTTAATGGGTTCAGAATTCATGATAAAGACTGACCAGCAAAGCATTAGACATCTACTTAGCCAACCCCAAATTTCTGACCGTCATATCAAATGGGCTTCCTTCATTCAAAGTTTTCGTCCTATCATTCAATACCAACCTGGAAAAGATGTAGTTGCTGATGCATTGAGTAGAAGACCTGCAATTCATAATATTTCCATCATATCTTTTGATTCTTTGATTGCTATGAAAGATACATATCACCAGGATATTACTTTTCATTCTGATTGGCAAAAATTAGTTCAAAATAATTTCATTCCTGTTGATTCATTGTCATATAATGATGGATTTATGTTTTTTGAAAAGAGACTGTGTGTTACTATTCCATTCCGATCTTTTGTTTTGAATGAAATTCATTGTCCCCCATATCAAGGTCATAGAGGTATCATATCTACATTACGCATGTTAACTGAAGATTTTTATTGGCCGCATATGGATGCAGATGTATCTAATTTCGTTTCTGAATGTTTGATTTGTCAAAGAATAAAGAGACATCATGGTAAACAGTATGGATTACTAATGCCTTTGTCTATTCCATCTAAACCTTGGGAACATATTTCTATGGATTTCATTACTGGTTTACCAAATACTAAATCTAACCATGACATGATTTGGACAATTGTAGATAGATTTAGTAAGCAAGCATATTTCATTGCATGTAAGAAAACTTTAACAGCATCACAAGCAGCACAGTTATTTTTGAAAACTGTTTTTACTAACCATGGATTGCCAAAAGTGATTATTTCAGATCGTGATTCTAGATTTTGTAACAATTTTTGGATTACACTGTTTGCCAATCTAGGCACAAAGATTGATTTCTCATCTGCATTTCATCCAGAAACAAATGGACAAACAGAAGCCACAAATAGCACCATTCTAGATCTTTTACGTGCATATACTATCTCTAAACCTCAGACATGGGATACTCATTTGCATTTATTACAGTTTGCATATAACAATACACCGCACACATCTACAAAGAAAGCACCTTTTGAAGTCATTTATGGATATAGATTATCTACACCTGTTGCATCTTTGTCTAATAGAATTCAAAGTGCTGATGATATTGCTACTATGCATAACAGTATTTTTGATGAGGTTAAGGATATGATTGCTAAAGCCCAACAATCATATACTAAACAAGCCAACAAGAAAAGACAAGCCATGAATTTCAAAGTTGATGATTATGTTTGGCTTAGAATAGAAAAGCGTAGACTGCAAAGTGTAGACAGATATCCAGTTGTCAAATTAGCTCCTAGATTCTATGGACCATTTAGAATCATTCATAAGATTAATGATAATGCATTCAAGTTAGAATTGCCATCTCATTGGAAAATTCATAATACATTTCACATTAGTTTATTGAGACCATTTAGAGGCCAATTACCTATCCACCCTGTTTATGAAAACCCACCTTTATTAGAGGAAGAGACTGAAATACTTGAACCAGAAGCTATCATAGAGACTGACTACATGACCACTAGAACTGGCCGAAGGTATTCTAGATATCTAGTAAAATTTAAGAACCATCCTGTAGAGGAAGCACAATGGATGCACGCTAGAGACTTAAATGCTTTCCCCACTCTGTTAGCTCCACATTGAGCTAATAGCAATTGAGGTCAATTGCTATCCCACCCCGGGGGTATGATGCCAGGAGGCATATTCCACGGTGGATTCCGTGAGGTTTTACGGTGGATTCCGTAAACTTAGACGACCGGGGCTCATACACAAAGAGGATTCTTTGTGCGAGAAGTTGATGGGGACGCCTGTCCTTTTCGGGCATTTCATTAATTTAGTGTGTACATGGGTGATTCCATAGCGGGTGATTCCGCAAAATGCATATTAAATTAATAAACGTTTATGAGTTTAGAGTGCGCACTCGTAATAAATTAAGGTTAGGTTATTTCTAACCAGTTGATTTATTTATGTAGCTGAAGACTGCTAGGTATTCACTTTTGTCGGTTTAATTGTATTATTTTACTAACAATTGTGAATGCTTCAGTTGATGTGTAGAGATAGCAGCAGTGGCGGAGGAAAGCATTGGAGTCTAGCGAGTATTCGACCTTTGGACTATATTTTGATAGGCGCCACGCCTATATTTTGTTATGTCTATGGAGACATCGATTATTGATTATTATTTTGTATGCGCCTATGGGCACGGATATGTTATTTCTATTTGGACATTGAGATTGGGCGTGCCAGACTCTATGGGCACCGTCCATTAGCTTTATTTTCCTATTTTTGTAGAAAGCAAACTCAAAAGCTAAAAGCTTGTCATATTTTTGTAAATTGGGCTATTATTGAGCATGAAGATTGAAATATACATAAAATACATGCTTTGTGAAGCGCTCACACAAGGCATGGGGGAGATTGAACCCAATTTGTCTCTTGCTTCTTGTCGTGCATGCTTTTACATTGTTTTTTGTGCAAAAAGGTAGAGTTCATTGTTCTTGGGGACCTTTCGGGATTCACTACGTGAACATACTGCGTCCGATCTGTGCACCAAGGGGGGCCATGATGTAGTAGGGGGGAGAGCTCCTTTTATAGGAGGGGGAGGAGGTGGGTAGCATGGCTAGAACCCCTCCCATAATCACAGGTTCATTTACATAATTTAAGACACTGACACGAAAACAAGATAAAACAAGATCAAACACTTCCTTAACTTATCTTCAAATTAGTGTTTGTCTCCCGCCCATACAGAAGAATTAAGTGTTCCTTTTTGCCTCCGCAGACAAATCCTTCCGTCTCCTGGCAATAAAACTCGAAGGTTTATCCTACCAAGATTCCATCTTGTAACCAATATCAAGGCCTTGAGATCCCATCTCGAGTCACGTAGGACACTTGTGTAGGGTCCGGAGGCATTGGGATTTACGACTAGAGTCCCCCACTGGCACCCAAGCGTCCTCCTACACCAAGTAATTTCCATGGAGAGACCTCTTGTGGCGGGTTTGGTCCATATTCTCGGCGCGCATTCATAACCCCCTTGATTAGGGTTTGGTGGTTCGCGGGGGGGTAGCTAGCGCCATCCATCCTTAATTATCCCTTAAGGAAATCAACCACAATTGAAGCAACCAGCCTAATAACATTTATTAGGGAAAACATCACTTTTGTTCCCATGGCAATTTATCCTTACAGTTCTCGCCATGAAAATATAATCGCTTGGATATTCATTCAAAACCACAACCAATTCTTAAGTATCCTTTCGGGAACAATCAAGCTGAAACAACCAGCCCAACATTCTTTAACTAGGAAAACATCCTTTTGTTCCCATGGCAATCAATCATCACAGACCCGGCCATGAAATCATCAACAACAACCCACTTGAGTTAACATCCAAAACCACATTAACAAACAATTGAATGCACAACCTCTTGCTTCAAGGCATCGCAATCCCATTGCATGCACAACCAGAATTTAACTTGGATGTATCAAAACACTTGCTCAAGGGATTTACAACCTTTTTAAACAACCAAGTTTAACTTGGGTCAACAATCCATTTAGGGTTAGGTCACTAGCTTCAATTAAGCTAGGAGCATATCCATTTGCGATAGTCCACAGCAAGATCGATAAAACAATTCATAGGCACTTATTCCTAATGCACCGGATCTCATGAAGGTCTAGGTTTCTATCCATCGGTGCAATTGCATCCTATGAACGAAAACTAACATTCCGTGTGTTTAATTTTTATGCAAATACAAATCGTGATTTTTATTGGTTAATTTAGGCATTGCTCTACGCAAAGGTCTATCATTTTATGTAAAATTTTATGAAAACCTTATCATTTCATGTGCGTCAATCCATGCAGATTCCATTCTATTTTTCCCCTTGACTCCCATGCAATCATCCCGTATTTGCAAGATTTCATGTAACAATATTTCATGTACTAGGCTAGCCAATATTTCATGCAACTCACACAATTGAGTTTTCATAATCATGCACTTTAAGTATAGAAGAGAAACCATGAACAATAAGCAAGAAGAATAGTGAGAGGGTTAGGGGACACCATTTTTGAGGAGGGGTGGTCAATGTCGTCTTCTGATTTCCCTTCAAGTTCTCTTCTTTCTCACCTTCTTCTTCTTCTCCTCTCTCTCCCTCTTCTTCTCCTTCTCTCTCTCTCCCTTCCTCTTCTTCTTCTTCTTCTACCCTTCTCCTCCTTCTCTTTCTCTCCTCTTCTTCTTCTTCTTCCTCTTCTTCTTCTCTCTTCTCCTTCTCTCTCTCCCTCTTCTTCTTCTTTTCTTCTCTCCTTCTCCTACTCTCTCTCTCCCTTTTCTTCTTCTTCTTGTCTTCTTTTTCTCCTACTCTCTCTCCCTCTCCTTCTCTTCGTCTCTCTCTCTCCTCTTCCTCTCCTTCCCTCTCTTCTCTCCTTCCTCTTCTTCTTCTTCCTCTTCTTCTCTTCTCTCTTCCTCTTCTTCTCCTTCTCTCTCTCCCTCTTCTCCTTCTTCTTCTTCTCCTCTCTCTCCCTCTTCCTCTTCTTCTTCACCTCCTTCTTCTCTTCTTCTTAATTTTGTGTCAGTAGATACTGTTGAAAGGCTACAAATTCCACCAGATCGATTGGGAACACCAATTGGATCAAGTTCGGCATGTGAAGGACTTACAACCAATTCTACTCCTATTCAAGGGAAGTTGAATCTTAGAATTGGGGATTACTGCGACCAAGAATCTTTTCTACTTGCACCCATAGGTAACTGTGATGTTATCTTAGGCATGCCTTGGCATTACAAGATTAGACCTCTTCTCGATTTTGTTAAGAAAACCATTGCATTTCAATTCAAGGATTGGAACATAGTATGCATTGCTGATGCTGGAGATTGGCATGTGCCAATGGTTAGTCATGTTAGCATTTCTAAAGAAATGAAGAAAGTTATTTCTGTGTACATGATTTTTGTGAGAGAGTCAAAAGAAACTAATGATTCAAGGGCACTTGGTGCCTCTAATGAACACACATACCAACTAATGCTTCTAATTCTCACACTTTAAAAGAACCCCTCTCTTTAATTGATCAAGCTAGACATGATTTTGTTAAACAATATGAAGATTATTTTAGTGATGCACTCCCAAGAGAGTTACCTCCTAAGTGCCTAGAAGATCACACAATTGATCTTATCCCAGGCAGTTCACCACCTAAGCAACCGCCTTACCGAGTAAGTGCAAGTTAGCAAGAGGAGATCCTAACACAAGTAAACAAATTTTTGGAAAAAGGGTTAGTTCAACCTAGCTCTTCTCAATACTGCTCTCCAGTCTTACTTGTTCAAAAGAAAGATGGTTCTTTCCGTATGTGCATAAACTACAGATCTTTGAACAAGATCACAATCAAGAATCATTTTCCTATCCCAAGGATAGATGATATCTTGGATAAGTTGCAAGGGGCTAGTATCTTTAGTAGCATTGATCTCAAGAGCGGCTATCACCAAATATGGATAGCACCTAAAGATGTTCATAAGACAGCTTTTTGTATGACATTTGGACTATACGAGTTCTTAATCATGCCATTTGGTTTGACTAATGCACCCGTCACATTTAATCGAATGATGGAGAGAATTTTCAGACCTCACTCAAAGTTCACAGGTGTCTTCTTTGATGACATTCTAATATTTTCACGATCTAAAGAAGAGCATTAAAAACATATATCCATTGTTTTTCAAGAGCTTCGCAAGCATAGACTACATGTCAATGCTAAGAAGAGTGAATTTTTTCTTTTGAAAATTCATTACTTAGGCCATATTGTTTCTCACAATTTGGTGAGAATGGATCTTGAGAAGATTTGAGCCATTGTTGAATGGCCCACACCTACTTCTGTACATGAAGTTAGAAGTTTCTTGGGCCTATGTTCATACTATAGGAGGTTCATATGAGGTTTTGCGTATGTTGCATCTCCTCTACATGACCTTACTAAGAAGCAAATGCCTTTTTGCTAGGAATCAAGGCAACTACAAGCCTTTGAAAGAATTAAGTTTCTTATGACTCAAGAACCAGTTCTCATAGTTTCGGATCTTCAAAAACCTTTTCAAGTTCACTGCGATGCTTCTAGGGATTGAATTGGATCTATGCTTGACCAAGAGCATCAAGCAGTAGCATTTGAGAGCCAATGCCTCAAGGACCATGAGCTACATGCTCCAGTATATGAGAAAGAGCTTATGGCAGTGGTACATGCTCTTCAAGTATGGAAACACTATTTACTTGGTGCAAATTTTGTTATTAAAACAGATCACCAAAGTCTAAGATACTTCCTCACTCAGAAGAAGCTCTCAGAGAAACAGATGCGTTGGGAAAATTTCTTATCTATGTTTCATTTTCAAATCCTTCACACATCTGGAACTAAGAATGTGGTAGCAGATGCTCTATCATGATGACCTCGAGTGAATGCAATCACAACTGTTTACCATAACGAGTTTATGGATTTACCCAAAATGTATGAAACTGATTCTGACTTCTCAACCATATGGGACCAACTCAAGTCAGTCGATTATACCTTACTCGATTCGAGATGGTTATTTGTATCATCATCAAGCAATTTGTGTAGCATTACCATTGCGACACAAGGTAATGGATGAAGCACATGCATCTCCATATGCTGGACATAGGGGTATCCTACCCACTACTCAAGCATTGGAAATATATTTCTTTTGGCTCACTCTTAGAGCTAACATTAAAAGATATGTCCGCGAGTGCAAGATATGCCAAAAAGTAAAGTATGACAGATATAAACCACCTGGTCTACTAAAGCCATTACCTATTCCCAATGAGCCTTGGGAAAGTATAGCCATGGACTTTATCATGGAGCTTCCTTGCACACAAGCAGGCAATGATGCAATCTGAACTATAATTAATAGATTCAGTAAGCAGCCTCACTTTATACCTGTGCAAAAGACAATCAAAGTCGAGATCATATGGCTAAGCTATTCATTGCTCATATTTTCAAGCATCATGGCATGCCTAAGTCCATTATAAGTGATCGAGATCCCCGCATGACCAACCTCTTTTGGCAAGCTCTCTTCGAGAACATCAGGACAAAGTTAAAGTTTTCATCCTCTTATCATCCTCAAACGGATGGGCAGAGTGAAAGTGCTCATTCTATTATTTTGGACCTTTTGAAATCCTATGTCTCTGATAATCAAAGAGAATGGGAAAAGTATTTTCCTTTAGTAGAGTTTGCATACAATAATACGGTGCACTCTAGTATTGGTAAGGCACCCTTTGAGATCATCTATGGTAAGCCTCATTTACCACCCATTCTTCTTACGAAGGATAAGATCTTTGCAGAGCAGATGAGTTTATTAGAGACATTAATACAACTTTCACTCAAGTAAAAGCTGCTATCCAAAGGACACAAGAGAAGCATAAACGTGAAGCAGATAAGCATCGTCGTAAGTTAGATCTCAAGATGGGACTATATGTTCTTCTTAAGTTTGAGAAGGCTCGCTTGAAGAAGCAGAAAGGTCAAAAGGGTAAAGTGGTTAAGCTTTCTAATCGCTATTATGGCCCTTTCCAGATGACAGATAAGATAAACAATGTGACTTTTTGCTTAGATCTACCAAGTCATTGGAACATTCATAATGCTTTCCATATAAGTTTGCTACGTCCATATATTGGAGAACCTCCAATGGAACCAATCAAGGAAGATTTACCTGACATAGAAGAAAAAGAAGAGTTCCTTGTGCTTGAAAGAATTTTACACCATCAGGACAATACTCTAAGGTCAAGTAAGGTATTACGAAAGTATCTGGTTAATTTTAAGAATTATCCCCCATTGGACGCTCAGTTTATGACTGAGAGAGAACTACAAGACTTTCCAAAACTTCTTAAGGACTATGTATCTCCTCTACAGTTAAGGTCAACTATTTAGAAGCCAGAGGGATGTCACTAAATTGATTGCTTATTACACATTCTCTATTTAATAAATTCATGTCAATAAATTAATGACTCACTTTTCTTTAAGTGTTGATGATGATCTAGCATGGCCATCAAACCGTTTATTAGAGACCAGTATTCCTAGTGCATCACTTAATGGGGTGATCAGAGCACTGTGACGGGGATATCTGGTATAGGTAGTACAAGTTATGAAGGGGGAAAGAAGTGTCTGCCAAGTGTAAGAGTGTACACAAGAACCAAGGAGTTACACATAAATGAAGATGGATTGAGTTCTAAGGAGAGGAAGTGCATTAGCATTGTGTTATGTATTTATGTGTGCATCTAGGGATGCCTAGGAATGTTCTACTTGTGTGTAATGAGCATTGCATTCATTTGGGGTCATCCTCTCCCCTACAAGTCAAGGTTTAAGGTCTTTTCTTTCATTAAGAAAGACGAGAGAGGGAATTCTCTCACTAAGAAAGACAAGAGAACGTGATCCTCTGGAAGTGAGGAGAGAAGTGATTTTCTCTTTCTAAGGTCTAAAATGACACAAGATTTTGTGTGGAATTCAATCTTAAGGTTGAGGCCCAAGGCAATCTAATGAACTCTCCTTATCTATGACTCAAAGTGATTGCATGGACCACAAGTTAAAAGTACAATTTAAAAAGCTCTTCTTTGGAAAATCTATTTTTAAAATATATCTCAATAGAAAAACAATCTCTAAAAATGGTATTTGTGGGTTATTGGAAACAACGAGATCTACAACTTTCGTGTTGGACATTTTTTCATCCAAACAATGCACAAAGAGATATCTTGAAATTAGTGTTGCAGAGTGGAACAACCACATCTTGCATGAAGAACAACTCAATCTCTCTCTAAGAAGAGAAGCTCTTGAAAGGCTATAAAAGAGAAGGCTCTCTTTGGGTGTAAGAGAGGGGTGAAGGAAGCATCACTTTGCATGTATCCAAGAGGAAGAGAAAAGGTGCAAGTGCTACGAAAGCCCTGTTGAAATCAAGTGTTGTAGAAGCCCTACTGAAATCAAGTTTCAAGAGGAGAAGAGAAGGTGCAAGTGCTACGGAAGCTCTGCTAAAATCAAGTTCCAAGAGGAGAGGAGAAGGCGCAAGTGCTACAGAAGCTCTCCTGAAATCAAGTTCCAAGAGGAGAAGAGAAGGTGCAAGTGCTACGGAAGCTCTGCTGAAATCAAGCGCCAAGAGGAGAGCCCTACACATATTGTGTAGGAGAGAAGGAGACTCAAGAAGGATCAAAAGGTGCCAACTTCCAAGTTGTGCAAGTGTTAGCCAATTGTATACCGTGCAAGGAACCGTGATCTTATTTCCAAGATCTACAAGTAAGAACTGGCTTATGTGTAACAGAGGAGCTTGCTCTTTGTCAATAATATAACTCCACAAGGGGGGGGACTGGCCCACCTTCCAGTCCCTAGTGTGTTGCCAATTTCTCTATCTCTCTCTCTCTGCATCTTTATTTTCTCTCATCTGCTCTCCCTTTGTGCCAACATAATATTTGCCATATATATTTTAAGTATATAAGAAAGTCGAGCTTGTATCTTAGATTTTTTAACAAGGGTTGTATATATGAGGTGAATTGGAATTGTGCTTGTGTCAATTCCAAGCCTTACCTCTTCCTCTTTGCTCCTTGTATAGCCTTTGTTGCCCATGATGTCTTGAAGTCCTTATGTCACTATCTTTAGCTAGATTACCACCTTTCATTATTGTGCCACTACCGTTGTCTTTAGTTGACACTTAGTCTACGACCAATCAACACCATCTTGCACTTGACACATGGCACACATGGTGGAATTGAACCCAAAGGCGTTCATTCTTTGATGGCTCTTGTGTCCTCCAAACTAGGGTGCTGCTGACTGTGTTGAGCTAGGGCTAAACCAAGATTATATAGAACCAATAGTAGTGCATTCAAAGGAGATGTAGATCCAAAGAAGGAGCAAGCTAGGCTAGGTTGGGTGAGGACTTGAAGGTGTCGATGACATAGGTGATAACAAATTGTAGTTCAAATGGTGCTATTAGAGCAAGAGATTCATGTGATTCTAGTGTGGAGGCTGGGGGATGTTGTGGAAAAAGAGTTCAATAGCCAAAATTTCAAGTAGTAGGCACCCATTTGAATGGCCTACTGAAGCTAATTTTACTCCTCTTGCCAGCGTGAGCTGCTGCTTGAGATGTTCAATCTAGTTAGTTTGGTGGGTAGCAGTGTCCTCAAGAGAATGAATGTGCATGACTCACTTAGAGGATGGGGTCTCTGCTTGTGTTAGCTTGCCCTTGAGTTGCTCCACCTAGGAGTTTAGCTTGAAATTAGAGTGAGGTGCAGTGATCTTATGCTATTACTACTGTTTGCAATATTCATTGGGCCTTTGGTAGAGGATTCTTGAGCTCAAGTGCAGGGACATGTTGGTGTGGGAGTTGAGGGGTCTAGGTGAGGTGAAGTAGAGGAAGGCATGACACCATGTTGCATCATCTAATTAGAGTCTTCCAAGTAGTGTCAAGATGTGACTCCATAAATACTTTGCTTCCACCTTCGCATCTTCTAAAAGCTGGCAATGGTCATTTTGAAGCACCTCAACTCACTTAAAGGTGGCATCCTGTTGCTACTCAAGAGCTTGACAGTGTTCCATGGGTAGAAGTCACTTGGGGTCCTCAGAGAACTTTTAGTGCTTTATTCCCTTTTCTTAACAATGCTAGCATTGGGGTGGTGCCTTCTTGTGCCTTGGCCATTCACATGGAATGCTCCTTCTCCTATTGAGTTTGATCTCCATGTGTCAAGATAGGCTTTAGGCCCACCCTACCACAAGCTACAACATCTATGGCAATTGAAATGTGTGTGAGGGTTGTTGTTGCCTTGCAAAGCTCTGCGGCTATATATTAGAGAACCTTTTCCTCCTTCTAGAGTTTGGTCATAGAGCCTATTGCAGAATGAGAGGCTGTAGGCGCCAAAGAAGAGGGAGTAGCTACCTCTAGAGTAGTGGTCGATTGGGAAGGGTCAATCATCATTAGCTATATCAAAGGTTGGGACTATACATATGCATCTAGATTATCATCATGAGATGGTAGAGGTGGGCAGTTAGGAACACGAATCCACTAGGGCAGCTTGGAATCACTGCATCACTTTATCCTAGGCTTCCTACATCTCCACATGGAAGGACTCCTATAGCTCTCACAACATGCTAGGAGAAATGGGCACAGAGTCATTAGCATTAGTGGTTGGCTGATGTTTCCTATCCATAAAAGAATATAAACTTCATTTGTGCCTATTGGACCTAGTCCCCGATGGAGTTTGTAAAGTCTAGCTAAGCCTCTTGATAGACCAAAAGGTGTTGTTGCTCCTAAATTTTTTCTTGTTGGTTTAACTTGAGCTCGAAGAGCTACATTCTCATGCCCACCTACTCCATTTTTGTTCAGAACATGAGAACTTATTGCTACACATATTGGTGCCAAGAATGGATCCTTGATGTCACATAATTGAGGCAACACTGGGTGATTTCAGGGTAAAAGTTTTCTAGGATGGTAACTTCAAAGGCAGAGCTAGGATGTGGGGTTTGGGATAATTTGGATGGTAATCCCACTAATAGTGGCAGTAGACTTGCTAGCCATCTGCAAAGTTTCCTCTCCGCTATTTTTGGCCCCAGGAG
The DNA here is from genome assembly GCF_053477565.2 of Lygodium microphyllum. Lineage (NCBI taxonomy): Eukaryota > Viridiplantae > Streptophyta > Polypodiopsida > Schizaeales > Lygodiaceae > Lygodium > Lygodium microphyllum. The sequence continues at coordinate 175,062,829 of NC_141139.1, forward strand.
GTCTACATCAGTAGAGCATGTTGGGGGTAAAGGCATCTCTGGCTAGCCACCCGTGTATTACTACACTGACAATCACCGCACTGCACACTGCAAGTGGCAGGCGCCCGTCACCGTCACTTTATTCTTTATTCTTTTAGTGAGTTTGAATAAAGGAAGGCCCGGTCACACATTGTGACTGTTGGAGTTTCCATTTCTAGTCTCTCCCTTTCTTGCTCTTGCTCTCCCGCCATAGCTCTCGAGTTCAACCTTTGATCCATTGCTCCCTTTCAACTGGTATCAGAGCTTTGCCTTTCGACTCTTGAGCTTGGTTCGTGGCATTCTCAGCATCCCATCGACTCCCTACTTGCATTGGGTCTCCTTCCCGACAACCATATCCGACTCCTTCGAGCTCCCATCACTCCTTGGCTTCCCGAGCACCTTCGTGGCATTATTGGGCACCTTCAAGGAATTACATCAAAGGTATTTGATCATTTTCTTCAGAGTTTTACTTCAGTTCTCAGGTCTCACAGGCTGTAAACAAGTTGTGGGCAGCCATAGCTCACACCTCTTGGAGCTTCCTTCACCTGGATCTTGCTTCTAGCCTATCAAGGCTTGTTGAGGCTTGGTGTAGGCCTTCTTTGGCCCTCATTTGTGCCCCCTTTGGGTCCCATTGTTGACATGTGGGACAGCAGACCCCCCAGTCAACTCACATTTTTATTGCGCCTATTTCAAAATCAGGCCCAAAAATCACTCTTTTTGTCATATCTCGGGCATTCGGAACCCGATTCAGGCAAGGTAAGAGTCTAAGTTGGGGTTTTGGCACGCTTCGGACGCGATGATGATGTCGGATTTGCAAAATTCTGATGAAAAAATCGTTTGCAATAGATTTCAGGTCTGAGACAGCATGTATTTGTATGCCTATGCTTGTTTGGGCATGACTATATAACAGGTTTGATGCCTATTGCATCCCAATTGATTGGGGGATTGAAGCTACATGTAATGCTATGATTTTGGCTTGATTTTGGGACTGGAAATACACATTTTATAATAGTAAATGCATGCTGAATACTCTTGGACTGAAGCTATCTTTCATGCTTTGACATATGCCTATTGGTTCTAGATGTATGTCTTGGGTTATGCTATGATGTATTGATCATCGAGGGACGACTTTGAGCTTGTCATTGAATCCGGATGCTTTTGAAAGCTTGAACTTATTTCAACCTGCACTTATTGACATTGGTATATGCTTTGACAGTGATGCTTCTTGGGTTTATGCATACCCGTTGCCTACGGCTTGATGCTCATGTCACGGTTGATTACCCTATGCATACATTGAGCTTGAGTGCTCATTGAAGCTCCACCTTGGATGCATTTTGGATTATCTGGAGTAGTCTTGGATGTTACTTGGCTTGTCAGAGTTTGGATTGGGATGTATTTGATGTCTTACATGCTTATGGATGCTACATACGGATGCTCTACCACTTACATGTTCGAGATGTACTATTGATGTATTGTATTGGACTTATGTCATTGGCACTGTGTCTTGCCTTGGCTTGAGCTCTTGAGCTTGTACATATGACTTTTGTGCCAGTGGGAGCATTCTTGAATGCTTATCAGACATTGAGCAGACGGTACTTTTATGCATTGAGCTGTTACATGCTATTGAGTAGTTATTTACAGACACTTGAGACTTTGGGACTTCTTACCTTTTGGGATGATACATCATATGTCTTGGTTCACTGTACGCTTATAAGCTAAGTCTCAGTTTTGGATCCGTATCTTTGTGAACTGACACCTACTTGTGTCAAGTTTTGGTAGTGGCAGGAACACTTTGCCCCGTTGCCTAGGGGGTGTGCCTACTCACTGGCAGATGTTTGTATGACATACTTGGGTGTTGGATTCATGCTTATCGACCATCATATGCTTATGTTATGCCCGCATGATGATGGCTTTGGTCTTGGCAATATCTGATTGCCTTGGGATCCGATTTTGGCATTGTTAGCTCTCTTTTACTGAAATCTAAAATTTATTACGGCAAGCATATATGTATGGACTGACATGGATTTTTCATGATGAAACACTCTGAAATGATGTATTTTCACTAGTACTTGGTGGGCAACAGCTTTGGTTCCACTTTCTTTGCCATTTTTCCTCGATTTTGGTGATTTTTTGGTCATTTTCTACAAAACAGCAAGTAGTTTTGAACTGTCTACAGTCTTTCAACCTGCATTATGGCGAGTTCGTCCACTGATCATGCTATTTTCAACATCACTAAGCTTGATGGTACGAATTACTCTTATTGGAAGAACCAGATTTGGCAGGTATTGGTGTAGAAATCACAGATCAAACCTTTGAGGTTAAGCGGGCATCCGCTTGCAACTATGCCAGATGAGGAATGGCTTGAGCTTGATGAGTTACGCAAGTCCACCATTATATTGTCTCTCACAGAACACATTCACTACAATGTATTTGAGGAAGAACAGTGCATGGCAGTTATCGGAAAAGATCAAAAATCTCTATGACAAAAGTCTAGCAAGTCAGATGTATTGGTTGAAGCAGCTTATGGATCTGCGCATGAAGGAGAATGTGACTATGTCTGCCCACTTGAGCCAGCTCCATGCTATACTCAAGAACTTGACTTCGCAGGACATCACTTTTGCAGAGGATGTCACTCCTCTTTTCTTGCTTGGTACTCTTAATGAGTCGTGGGATGTATTCCGCACTGCATTATGTGCCTCTACTGCTACCTTGAAATTATCTGATGTTGAGAGTGCTCTTCTGTAGGAAGAGGTTAACTGTAAGAATTTGGAGGCCTCTTGTGTGTCTCATACTATGATAGTTAGAGGGAGGAATGATGGATATAGAAAGCATGGCAGTGGCAATGGCCATGGATGGGATTCTCAAAAATCTCGGTCCAAGTCTCGTGGAAAGTCATGTAGCAAATCCCGTGAGAATGCAGATGTTACTTGTCACCATTGTGGAAAAAAGGGCCATATTAGGCCACAATGCCATGAATTGTGCAATGAAAGGTGCAAAGATAAGGGGAAAGACAAAGTGCAGGATAAGTCTTCCGATCGCAACATAGTGCCTGCAAAGTTCAGTGTTAAAATTGAAGAGATCAATGTTATGCAACCTGAGGATGTTGATGATGATGATTATATCCTTGCAGCTTCTTCTAGTGCTTCGCAGATGACAGAGATACACTCTATGTATGCACAGTGTTGGCTCTTAGACTCAGGTGCATCCTTTCATGTTACACCTTGCCGAGAGTGGTTTCATTCATACCGTATTGTTTCAGGTACTGTGCGCTTGGGTGATGACAGCTCTCTTGATATTGTGGACATTGGTGATGTTAGGTTGCAGTCTCCTTCCAGTAGCAGTTTTGTTATGCAGGATGTATGTCATGTACCTGCTTTGACACACAATCTCATGTCAGCTAGACAGCTTGATGACGCAGGTTATCATGTATGTTTTGGAGACTCTGCATGGAAGATCACTCGTGGCAGACTTGTGATTGCGAGAGGTGCCAAGGCTGGCAGTCTCTACCCCTTGATTGTATCAGCTTCTTCCCTTGATCATGTTTTGTTTGTGGGTTCTATCCCACATGTATCTCTTTGGCATGCCCGTTTGGGCCATATGTCTTTGAAGGGAACGAAAATGCTTTCTAGTTTGCAATACTTACTGCCCCTTGATTATGAATGTTTTGATTCATGTGAGCATTGTCTTTATGGTAGGCAGACTAGGTCTATGCATAAGAAGTCTGGTAGGCCACGCATGAGTGAGCCCTTGGCATTGGTACATTCGGATGTCTGTGGGCTCATGCCTTGTCAGTCTATGGGTGGTGCAAAGTATTTTGTTATGTTCATAGATGATTTTTCACAGAAATTTTGGGCTTATCCCATTAAGCTAAAATCCGATGTCTTGGCTGTGTTTCAGAGATGGCTTGCATTGGTTGAGAACCAGTTTGGGTATAGGCTAAAATGCCTAAGGACAGATAATGGGGGTGAGTATGTCTCACGTGCTTTTAAGCAGTTATGTGATGAGAGGGGTCCTAAGCGTCAGTTGACCACCCCCTACACCCCCCCAGAATGGTTTGGCTGAGCGGATGAATAGAACCATCCAGGAGCATGTATGCAGTATGCTTAGTCATGCAGGCCTACCACAGAGCTTTTGGGCTAAGGCAGTTAGTACAGCTGTGCATGTCATAAACAGATCACCTTCTAGTGGTTTGGATTTCCAAGTTGCAGAGGAGGTATGGAATTGAATTAAAGGGCAACCTCTCCTCTTTCTTCCACTTCATTACACTACTTACATTCAATTCCCTATGAAGACAAATGGGCTAGACTTACAAGGTATAGAGATTCATTTGTTTTCATAGGGAATTGAAGTCAAGGGAAATTAATCCCTTTCTTCCACACTGTAAGTCTAGCTATGTGTGCAAACATGCCTACTGATGGGCTAGACTTACAGGGTGTAGAGGGTGCACTCTTGAATCTTTAAAGAGGTTAACAAAAAGAATGTGGATGCTGCCCACACTTCTCGTGCTTTGAAAGTTAGAGGCAATAATGGTAGGAGCAGCAATCACCACTATGGGAGAGATTCTCAGCAGTCTCGTTCTCAATCACATGGATAGTCTTGCAATAAGTCCCATGACCATAAGTCCTCATCAACTTGCCATTATTGTGGGAAAGCAAGGCATGCTCGGCCATAGTGCCATAAAATGCACGAGGACAAGCGCAAGGAAAAGGGAAAAGGTAAAGTACATGACAAAAATGATAATCATTGCATTGTCCCTAGCAAGTCAAGTGTTAAGATTGAAGATATTAATGATGTGTAGATTGACTCTAATGATGATTTCATACTTGCAACTTTTTCTCTTAATCCTTCACAACTGACTGATGCATTATTAGAGTATACTCATTGTTGGCTAATAGATTCAAGGGCTTCCTTTCATGTGACCCCTCATAGAGTGGTTCTACTCCTATCATAGTTTGTTGACCTTGGATGAAGTCTACTGGAATGGATATGTACGCAAAACCATTGACCAGGTGACTAAAGCACTAGCTTTAGGAAGTACACCAGCAGGTGGGGAGTCCCCACCTTCCAAGGCCACAGAAAGAAAGAAGGCCTCATTCATTGGCTATGGAAGCATTTTGACTGCGCTCATCCAGGAGACAATGAAGGAGACATAAGGTGCAGAAGAAGGAGAAGGAAAAATGCTTGACATGTCACCCCCTCACCAGGACAAAGAGAGGTCCAGTGACAGGACTGAGAATGATGAGAAAGGGCAGGAACAAGAAGAACAATCGGGTAAAAAGCAGGCCAAGAAACCCAAGAAGAAGACGACACAAAATAAAAAGAAGTAGGATGAAGGCCGCAAGAATGAGAAAGAGGATTTGGAGATGGCAAAAAGAGAATCCCTCAAGGAGGCCAAGGAGAGGGAGAAGAAGAAGAAACAGGAAGAAGAAAAGGCAAAGGAAGAAGTCAACAAGGCTAAAAAGGTATCGAAACAGGAGGCCGAGGAGAGGAAAAGGAAAGAAAAGGAAGAAAAAGAGAAATTGGAGGAAGAGTGCAGGAAAACTGAAGAAGAAAGGCAAAGAAGAGCTGCTGAGGAAGAAGAGGAACCGAGAAGGCAGGAGGAGGAGGACTTGGCCTAAGCTATACGCCGATCAATCGAGCAACAGAGCAAGGTCGATGATCTAGGAGCCTTGAGCCCGCTGAGGGAAGAAGGGCCTGGTTCCAGCATGTAGGTACCAGAAATCACACAGCCCTCTATCCTTGAAGGCAAAGGCAATGCCCTTATCCACCCTATCCCTACCATCATGGTGCCTCCCACCGAACCAACCACCCTCACCCCTAGCATCCCCACCAGCTCAGATGTCTCCAACTTCGTGGCATGGATGCAGTATTTTATTAATAAAGAAATGGCCCAGGGAAAGAGCACGGAGACCACGACTACTGGGCAAAAGAGACCAGCCACAGATGCTGAGTCGAGACAGGACTAGAAACGTCAGAAAGTAGAGGCCTCGACCACTCCAATCCACACAATAGTGACGCCACTAGCCAATTACGATGAGTACATCATCGAGCTGCTCTCCCAACTGGAGAAGGCTAAGGAGGAAAAGAAGATAGCTGTGGCTGAGTTGGCGGCAGAAAAGGAGTCGGTAGTTGCATTCCAGCTCGAAAAGACCGACATAATAACCACGCAGCAAAGAGAGATCTTTGATCTCAAACAGGAATTGAAAGCCAAGGAGGACATGGAGGAGAGCTATAAGCAGCGGCGGCTGGAGGATGAAAATCAGGAATCGGTGCATATGTAGAGAGAGTATAAGCTCCTCCTGATGGAACATGGGGAATTGGAGGCAAAAACTGTCAACATCGAGTAAATGATGAAGGAATTGAATGCCAAAGAAGAAGAGAGAAGATGGAGCACCAGCAAAAGGAGATCAAGTCTATGACTGATCAACTACACTTGGGAAAGAAAGAGCAAGAGAACATGAGCAGGGAACTGAAAGACCAAGAGCAGAAGCTCGTAACCCTGGTACAGAAGCAGGGAGAGAGCATGGAAGAGATGAACAAGAGAGCAGAGGAATGGGCAGTGCAGAATGAAAAAGGGGTGAAGACACGGGCACAACACCTCGCTCTAGTAGAGAAAGAAAAGATCCTCGCGCAGAGAGTAAAGCAGAAGCCGCCCAGACAACCTTCAGTGCCCAACAAAAGGCCTTCATTAACACATTAATGGACACCACCCACCCAAAAGAAGGAGAGTCATTGGAGGTGGTACAGAAAAAACTCAGTATCGTACACAGAGCTCTACATGCAGGGTTGCAGATGCCACCCCAACCTGTGGAGGTTAGGCTGAGCCTAGAAGAGCAACGAAAGTACCTGCTACTAGCCGGCCTAACCCCCCAGGAAATTGATGCAATGGGCTTTGAAGAAGGAGCACAACAAGGAGAATGGCAAGGGGAGGAGGCTGAGCTTGAATTCGATATGGGGAGATTCAGAGAAGAGGTGATCCCACAACCCCCCTCGCCGCATTCCCAAGAGCAACAACAGGTTGATACATCTGCGGAGAGACAAGCCACTCCCAGGGAAAGACGGAGAAAGTTAGTCGAAGAAACCAGGAAGCAACCGAGGGCCAAGCCAGTCGTGCAGCCGTCTGCACCCCTCCCACCGTTTCCTGATGACATCCCCACTGGATTTCACGTAGAGCAGGTAGTTTGGGAGCGGCAGGAAAGAGAAAAAGACCCATTCACCTTCAGCTTCCTCATGCCCAACAGCCTGCAGAGGGTCTTACCACTCAAGGTGATGGAGGAGGTGATCACGATTGGTAGCCGACTAGGACAAAAGTGGCTGGAGGAAAGGGAGAAGATCCCCACTCTTTGGGGAAATGAAGAAGCTAAGTTTTGGCAAAACAAAGTATTTGAAGTACCACATACCGTACAGGGATATAACTACCAACCCCTATGGAGGAGGCGGGTGTGCGACATCAGCATGCTCACCTGGATGGCTTTTTGCAACACCTTGCCCTACGAGAGGAACAACCCCATGTTCATGGTGTATCCTCATAGGGTAGGTGTGGATTTTGATGCCACCCTCCATGGGCGTTATGATTTTCCTATCATCTACAACTCTAATGTTGTCTCCTTCAAACATGCCCTCCTCTTCAACTCGGAAAGCTTGGATGACTCCATGACGCGTTTCCTCGCGGATTTCTCTTCATGCCCCGATCCAGCTTTCGTAACTACATGTAATTATCTTAGGTTACTTAAATTATTACTTAAGCAGGACCCAACTCCACAAGAACATGGCCTACCTCCCCTCTTCTTTGACCCTAACGCCATCGACAGCTATGCCATGGTGCGTCTGATGATGAGGGCTAGCCTTCTCCTCTCTTTTTGCCTAGCTCTCTTGGAAGACATGAACAAAAACTAGTTCACTAGATGCAATCATCCTTTCCTCTCCACCACCTCCCTCCCACATCCGCATGAATCTAAAAGGATACATGCAAAGCTATCAATTTTTTAGCAAATCCATCCGACCCCCTTCTCCGCCTAATTCAGACGATGAGAATTAGGCAATAGCTGTCATTCTACTAGTATAATACTATTATTTTTAAAAAAACCAAAAAAAAAGAAAGAAATAAAGAAAAAGAAAAGCATGAAAGGAAAAGCAAGAAAACATTACACACGGAATGAACAAAACAACTCACTTGTAGAAGCACTTAGCACCACATAAAGCACGATCACTGCACCTAGGGGTCCTCAAGTTAAGATCTACCCCTATTGGCAAACCAATATATTTGAAGATACTACCTCTACCCATTGTTTAGAAGGGAGTCCAAGTCATCTTCAAATAGGCTAATAAGAGAAGATTTCTTATATTTATTGAGAACATTGCTGCAAAGCTATACAACTCTAATAGTTCCATAGCTAAATCTACTTGTTTTTGCTTTGCCTTCAATGACATGAGGAGATCATTTGCGTAGCCTTGTTCAATGGGTTGCTTTCCTCTATATCGAATACCTTCCAAGGTGCCCTAAAGTGTCATCTGCTCCATCATACAAAATAGAGGGTGAGTGGCGATGGCAAATAGGAGAAGACTGAGAGAACATCCTTGTCTCACTCCCTATTGCACCTCAAATGCTTCTAGGAGTGAGCCATTGAAGGATACGAATGCCTGACCCCATTGTCCTAGCATTAAATGTAATTTAGTAAATTTGTTATCGAAACCCATTTTCAACATTACCTCTTGTATATAAGACCATTTGATCCAGTCAAAAGCTTTCTCCACATCAAGTTGGAGTAGAATAGCCTTTTGCCCACAACAAGTTTTTCCCATTCAATAGCTAACATAACATTGAGGATATTGTATGTGAGCTTTCTTCCCTTGATGAAACCAAACTAATGCTTATTAACATGCTTTTGCACTAAAGGGCTAAGTTTTCAAGTTATCATTTTTATGAAGAGCTTGTACACCATGTGGTCATCAAACTTTAGTAACTCAATAGTGACTCCATCAAAACCCAGATGTTTTTTCTCCCATGCTTTTTCAAAGCAAACACCACCTTGTCCTTTGTGAGGGGAGCATCTAGCATTGAGAGCTCCTGCTCCATAATCACCTTCTGCATAGGGGAGAGTATCTTGTTGACTGCTGGCCAATCCGGCCTTGGAGAAGAGTCCTTGTAGAGGTGCTCAAAATGAGATCCGCATTTAACACTTAGTGTCTACTAATTTGTGATCCATTACCTATCATCTTCTTGTAGAGCTGATAAACTTTCCTTTGATCTTCTTAATTTAAGGCTTCCCAAGAAGGTTGGATAAGAGTAGTTCAAGTCTATGATCGATCTTTTATTGTAGATGAAGTTGAGCTTTTCTAGTTCTCTAATGAATGCAACTCTCCTTATTACTTGGGCTTCATTGATTAGGGCCAATTCTTTTGATGAGAGAGCTTTGCAACTATAAGCCTTGATCATCTATGATAAAGTATTGTTGGCCCAGTTAAGTTCCCCCCTTTCTTGCTTGCATAGGGTAGAACCCTGAATTGTAACAACATGCTATAGGGTTTGAGTGAGTGCATCCCATGGATCTTTAGTAACTTTCATTAAATTGTTAGCTGATTTTTTAGTCCTGCTAACATGTATTAGAAGATGGGCTATGAAAAATGGCTACAATTCACAATCAAAGGCTTGCATTGGCCTATGAATCTCTCCTTGATAGATTCAAAATGGAGAATGATAGGCTAGTGGTCTAAAAGTAGGCAGGTGAGATATCCACCTTTAAGGAGACCACTTGGAACAACCAAAAGTCTCCATTTACGCTATATAAATGATCCCAGTACCCATGATGGCTAAGTGAGTTGAATGTGAATTATGGGTTGTCCTCTTCATTGTATTTGCTTAGGTCAATTAAATTGAGCTTCCAATTCATCTCAATACATAACTATGGAAGGTGACATTGTGTCCTCTTGACATCACACCATATTTAAGTCTCCACCTATGAAATCATCCAAAGCAAGTATGTTGATTAGGTTGTGCCATTGTAGGCTTCTTATCCTCCTATTGATTGAGCCTTATACATTGATCACACTAATTCTTCTTCCTTCCCAAATCGGTGAGACCACGAGCATGCTACCATCTTTTGATGTGTATTCAACGTGGGGATCCTTGGAACATTTGACCATAGTCATACATCCTAAGGTCTTCCCCCCCACCATGAAGCATATGAATTTTTTATGCTGGAAGAAAAGGCCACTCCATTTGTGTATAAAAATCCACCTCCAAGCTCCATCCACCATAGCCGCATACGCAAGAAAAGAGAAGAGAAGAGAAGAGAAGAAGAGAAGAGGAGATGGTGAAGAGCTTTACCCTCTTGATCCCTCACTCCCACACACTCACTCTCTCACACTCTCAAACTCCCTCTCTCAAGAGCACACACAAGCAAGGAGAAGAGAAGAAGAAGAGAACTCTTGTTAGCCACACACCAAAGAATGAGCTTCCATTCACTTTTTGAACTTTATATACAAGCCCTAAAATCCCATGGGCACCTATCCCTTTTTTACATGACCAGCTGTTGTGGCAAGGTCCTTTCTCTATTTCCTCTTCTAGCCTTATGCCTCTAATCTACACACTTCTAATATTTTACACTTGGCACATGAGGGAGCTTGGTGCTCTTTTACACGAGTTTTTGGAGTTTTTTGAGGCGCCTTTCATTTAAAATTACGCTTTTGGCCCCAGCTTAGCTTTAGAGGCTGCCTACGTGTCTTTGCTCTTTTTCCATTCTTTTTCTGCTTTTTCATTCATTTTTCCACCTTCTTGACTTGGGGTTAACATTACCCCCCTCCGAGACGGGTGCCAGTCCCATGGCACTTTTGGTTGTTGTTAGGTTTTAATAGGCAGTTGGCAAAGTAGTTGTGTGAGCGTAGGGTCACATGTAAACTCGGGTGCTTGTGGAAGCTTGGTAATGATGTTTGTTGGAGAAGCCAAATGGATAGCAAGTGGATGACAAGGGGCCTCCGAAGTCAGTGGTTTGTCGCTTTTGTGATGCCTAAAAGGAAAAGGTGCGGTGCTCTTCCTAAGGGGGATGTCTACCTTATTATGTAGTGCATTGTGCTCGTGCTAGTGGAATGGGGAGTTGGGTCTAACCACATGCTAGCCTGGGTGATGTCCCACACTTGAGGACCCCATTCGTGCAAAGGGAGGTGCGGTGCAAGTAGCTTAGGGTGACATGTCTAACCATAGGCGAGTGTTACCTCCCTGTGTATGTCCTGCCCTTGATGGTCCCTAAGCGTGAAGTGGGGTAGCAAAAAGGGCTAGGGGGTTAGGAGCAGAGCCGACCGAAGCCATCAGGTGAAAGTCAATAATTGGAAATAAACTTGCTAGCCTCTTGATTTCAAGCTCAAGGTTCTGAGAGTATTTATTTACCTTGTGCTTTCCTTTTTACCTTATGTCTATAACTTGGGACCAAGCTAGCCAAAAGGAGTGGAACTTCTTAATCGGTCATTTCATTTGAGGGAAGAGAGGGTCATGTAGGTACTTGGCTTCGATCTCCATGCATGTGATGAGAGCCCTTATAAGTCAAGAAGGGATGCAACTACTGGATCCAAAGCTTATAGCTTGTGCCCTACGAACTAAGTTACTTACTAAATTTTGGTAGTAGTCCACCCCTTGGAGTGAGCTACTCATGGAGATTCTAATGAAGAGCAATCAAGAGTTTTGCAGGAAATGGAGAATTACAGGAATGAACTCTTAATTCACAAGCAAATATGTCATGTTAAAGCTTTAGGTTTTTCCACAGACCTCAGCCTCTTGGAGGAGCACCCTAAATAAAGCTAAGTGGAACATCTCGAGTTCAAGGCTCAATGCTTAGGCAAATGTTTTCTAGCTATGGCCCCTATCCCTACAATTGGGGAGGCATGGAATTCACTTAGCAAAACTTAGGCTAACTATAGTGGATGCCTGGCTTGTGACCAAGGGCAATGAAAACTCTAGGACCAAGGCAACCAAGATTTGAACCTTTGGAACCATATCAAATCACGATGGTTATGCATTGTGAGTAAGCTACACATCCTAAACCCCCAATTGTCACATAAGTGGGCCACCCTAGCCTGTGGATTGGACAAGGTAAAATCAATGAGATCCTTAATACAAGGAAGATCATGGATCTAGTGTCAAATCAAGGCCCCAACTAGCCCCATAAATGGATGAAGTGGGAAATATGCCCCACGTGAGGCCAATGTTCATTGTCGAGAACACAACAAGAATCTCAAACTCCCATTATAAGACCAGGTTTTTCTTTGGAGAGTCATGTTAAGAGAAATTTTAACAAGCTAGAAACTTAAGGAAAGAGGGATTACAAATGGCTTCTACATCTGTGGCATGGAAGAGTTGCTAGAACACCTATTTTGGAATGGGTGTCTATTGGCAAATGATCTTTGGTCATAGGTAATCAACAAGTGGAGAATCGGAGATGACAACAATAATAAATTTTAGTTGTATCTTCGGTCTCTTAGAGGGCCCTCAACAGCTTAGAAAAGATTACCTTTTAGCCAATAAGAGCTATAACCCTTAAAGCAATTTGGCATGCCAGATTGGAGATACTCTTGATCAATGCCAAAACAATGTTGACTTTGCATCAAATTTTATACCAAGTGAGATGGTTTTGGCAAGTCGCAAGTAAATTGGGCAAAGTTAAGGAAAATAAGCTTGCTTGCATCCTTAGAATGATAAGCAACTAGCTTTTGTTATCTAATATCATTTTTTATCAATATTTATCTTCACTTCTAAAACAATGTGAAGGCATTAAGAAAGACCACAATAAATATGACTTGTAGCAATGTTTTACACACCTTAGTACTAAACATGCAAACCCAAGAATTAGCACTATCTTCCAAATAAATAACATATGTGCACAAGTGTATGCAGAATAAATACATACACATAAACACTTTGTTCTTTAAAAAGAAACCCTTTAAAAAAGCATACAGACAAACACACATGCACCATGCATGCATGCACAAATATAGTGAGAATGTGACATCTCTTATTCATTTATCAAATATGGAATTTATTTATAGAGAGACCTCAAACTCCAAAAGAGATAGTAAGCATGTTAAATATACACCAACCCCTTGAAATGATTTGCAAAAGGAGATTAGCCTTTAAATGAAGAATTAAGGCATTTCTTAACAAATTGCAAATGATGCAAAACCAATTTAGTACAAGTTGATAAATATGAGTAGCAATGCCAATGGTTATTCCCTTTAGGTAGAACTAACAAATAAAATTTAATTAATACTTTTATGCACCCCTTTGTTTTTAATTATACCTATGGCTCTAAGGTCCTTCTTTGAAGATGTCATAAATGAGGTTAATAAATACAATACTCAAAACATGTGGGCATGTTTCATTAGATACTCATAGTAGGTGGGACATACCAAGTGGGTAAACTCATGCCAAATTTTGCATTTTTTAGGATAGTCTTAAAACTATATTATTTTAGCTATAGGTTCAAAAAGCCCCAAGGGCTTCCCGAATCTACCCCCTTTTCCAAACCTCCCTTTTTCAATCAAAACCCCCTCCCCTCCTCTCTTTCTCATGTGCAATATCTTATTTTCTCTTACCCTTCCCTTTTTTCATTAAAGCGCCCCCCCCCCCCCCCTTTTTTTAATTAAAACCCCTTCCCCTCTCTCTCGCTTATAATCTCCCTCTTTCTTTTCCCCATCCCCTTTTTAATTAAATTCTTCCCCCCTCCCCCCTCTCTCTCATGTGCGGAGCCTAGGTTCTCTCTCTCTCTCTCTCTCTCTCTCTCTCTCTCTCTCTCTATGTGTTAGAGAGAGAGAGAGAGAGAACAAAGAGAAAGAGAATTATAGAGAGAAGATATATAAAATTAGAGAGAGAGAGAGAGAGGAAAAGAAAAAAGGAAAAGAGAGGAGAGAGGGGGAGAGAGACAGAGAGAGAAAGTAAGAAGAATAATTATAGAGAAATGAAAGATAAAATTTAAAAGAAAGAGAAAAGAAAAAAGAGAAACTTTCTTTTCAATTAAAATAAGGATATATATATATATATATATAGAGCAAAAAAGAAAGAAGAGAGGGAAGGAAAAAGAGGGGAAACAAAGAGAAAGAGAATTATAGAGAGAGGAAATATAAAATTAGAGAGAGAGAGAGAGAGAAAAAGAAAAAAGGAAAAGAGAGGAGAGAGGGGGACAGAGACAAGAGCAAAAAAGATAGAAGAGAGCGAAGGAAAGAGAGGGGGAACAAAGAGAAAGAGAATTATAGAGAGAGGAAATATAAAATGAGAGAGAGAGAGAGAGAGAAAAGGAAAAGAGAGGAGAGAGGGGGACAGAGACAGAGAGAAGAAAATGAAAGAGAGAAAATAAGAAGAAGAAGAGAGAATTTGAACATAAAGAGAATAATAGAGAGAGAAAAGATAAAATTTAAAAGAAAGAGAAAAGAAAAAAATTTAAAGAGAGAAGAAAAAAAGGAAAAAAGAGAAGAGAGAAGGAAAGGAGAGGAGAGGGGAGAGAGAGAGAGAGAGAGAAGAATAAGAATAAGAAAGAGGAAAAGAGGAAGAGAGATGGGAAAAAAGAGAAAAGAGAAAATTCTTTTTAAAATTTAAATATTTTTAGAGAGAGAAGGAGAGAGGGGGAAGAGACACAGAGAGAATATAAAATTTAAAAGAGAGGAGAGAAGAAAAAGATAAAATTTAAAAGGGAGAGAGGGAGAGAAGAAAAAAAGGAAAATTAGGAGAAAGGGAAGAAGAAGAAAAGGGGGCGGAGAGAGAGAGAGAGAGAGAGGAGAAGAAGAGAGAAAATATAAACATAAAGAGAGAATTATATATAGGGAAAAGATAAAATTTATTTACTTTAAGAGAGACTGAGGGGGGGGGGGGGGGAAGAAAGTGAAAGAAGAAGAAGAAGAAGAAGAAGAAGAGAGAGAGAACATGTAGAGAGAATTATAGAGAGAGAATATAAAATTTAAAGAGAGAGAATAAAAAATAGAGGAGAAAGAGGGAAGGAAAAGAGAGGAGAGAGAGAGAGAGAGAGAGAGAAAAAAGAAAAGCGCAAAGAGAAGAAAAGGAGAGAGAAAATAATTTTTTTTAAAAGAGAATGAAGAGAGAGAGAGAGAAGAAGAAAAAAAGGGAAAAAGAGGAGAGGGAGAGAAGGAAAAGAGAGGAGAGAGGGGGGCGAATAAAAGGGGAGAGAGAGAGAAGAAAAGGGGGAGGGAAAAGAGAGAGAGAGAGAGAGAGAACCAAGAGAAAATAAAAAATAAACTAAAATAGAAGGCAAAGAAAGAGAGAGAGAGAGAGAGAGAAAAAATTAGACATAGGGAATTTGGAGGAGAGAGAGAGAGGAAAACTAGGAGAGAGAAAGATGAGAAATGGATTGTTGAGCGAAGTTGCTGTGCTTGCTTGCCGCTTCGAGGCAGTGAAGCTGCCGCGAAGCGGCCTAGTGTTCTGTGCGTGTGAAGCGAACGCAGATCGCTAGTTATTATTAAGTGATTTAAGTCTCAAGATCAATCTCATTTTTTACTAGAAACCATATTAAGTAATTGTTTGCACATGTGCAAAGAAGACCTAAGCTTTTAAGGTTAGAGACACACCAAAATATAATATGGAACCCAAGCTCCACTCTAGCCCCAAAAATCAAAACCCTCTTCCATTAAAATTCAAAAATTTGCATTATTAGATAGGAAGACCTCAACTAGGATTTTGGATTAAGTGGATAAAAACCAAATGGGTCGATTGATTGGATAAGCCAAACGATTAAGAAAATGGATACAAAAACTCAACAAACTTAGAGTTTTTTTGGCTCCAAAATGCACGGATTTCTATTTACAAATATTTTAACCTAGCATTAGTATCTAGTTACAACATTTATCCATACATAAGTACAAGCATGTGTCCGTACATGCAATCATAGTTGTTTATGAAACCATTATCATTCATAGAATTTCATGATTTAGGTTCCAAAACAATGTCAAGGAAAGTGTACATTCTTTTATACATATAGTACAACATACATAGGTACATATATACATGCATGCATGCATGCCAAGTATATGCATGTAAGCATCATTAGCTATTAAATGTCTCACATTGCAAGTGACAAGAAGTAGAAACATTTTATAGTTGGGTAGTTCAAAGTTATACAAGTTTTGTTGGTCTATAGGCATGTAGACAATAGGTGTGAGAAAAGAAATTGACATGATATAGCTTTAGGATATTTTTACTATACCATCATTTTTTTGACTCGTGATTGAGGAAGTGAAATGTAAAAGTTTGGTTTTGTTGCTCCTCAAAAGTGGCCACAACACATAGATAAGTCAGTTGTCCTAGCAAGCAAACCATTGTACCAGAAACTACCCATCCTATCATGCAAGACCTATAGTGTATTCTTAATATGCAATATGAGAAGATATACTTATTCACAAAGAAGTGAATATTTTCTATCATGCACACACGCACACACACATAGAAGGTCTCTTGGGATCTAGGGGGTGCTTGGGGATGTGGGTTGTGTCTTTGTGTTTGCATGTGTAAGCACAAGAGTTAAAAAAAAATTCAACAACTTAATATAAGTGCAAAAATAGTTATATCACTTCAAATCAACATATTTCCAAATGGCTACACAAATGATGTACAACAAACATCATATGTGTTTGATCTCCACTAACTTGAAAAGTCACAATCAATGTAATTTTGGGCAAATCATTATCTTAAATGTTATGTCAAATTCAACTTGAAGAGTATATGAAACCTTAACTATGCTTGGAGGTAGGAAAGGAACATGAAGAGATGTTGCCCCTGCTACTTGCAAACCAACCACGGGAATATTGACTAAGGACTACATTACATTTTTTGAATGACAATAGTCAATAGAGTGACACAGATGCCATCCTTGTCAACCTCCCAAACCTATCTAACCTTAGAGGTGCTTGAATCTTTTGTGTTTTTGGCGTCAACAAGTGTTGTACCACTACTGCAAGGAACCTTTTAGGTGAATAACATTGATGAGGTATGATGTCAAATGACCCTTTTTTGGGCAAAAAGATATATGGTTGTGGGTGATGCCTAATGCCTTTTAAGGATCTACATGTGTACATGTGTATGCATAGGTCTCAACATGCCTTCCATTGTATATGAATGTGTGGTCTTCATATATGGTTGAGAGCTATAAATGCATCCAAAAAACATACGATAGTTAAGTAATTTTCCCCTTTTACTCTCTTCTCATAACATCAGCTTGTTAATGCATCCACTTAGATCAATTGAAGAAAGAGGCTTGCAAGTTTTAACTTGCTACAACATGGTCTTAGAAAAATATTAGTATTTGAATCTCATGGATAGTTTGATTAAGGAGTTGGTGCCAAGGTTAATGATAAGTGTGTGCATGCTTCCATTTCTTTCATTGATCTCTTTAATTTTGATATTGACTAATTCTCATCATTACTTTCTTAGTAGAATTCTATTGACGAACATCTAAAGTTACCATTTGATTGATATACATGTTGTGATGAATAATAATGTATTTTCAATGCAATGTTACCATTTGGTTTATACCCATGTTTGTGATGGATAACAAAGTTGACATGGATGTAAAATATGCAAAACAAAATGGATTTCTCAAAGTAGGCCATGTATGGATGCCAATTTCTCTAATCTACTTGATCATCTTCCCCAATCCCCATGAATCCCAACACCCCAATACCCTAAAAGGACTCCCACCCCCTAACAAATTCAAGAACCCTAGGCCCTTAACAAGCCATATTAATCCTTAAAATCCATAATTGTTCCGTGTGCATTTTTATTGGACACACACACACACACACACACACACACACACACACACTCTCTCTCTCTCTCTCTCTCTCTCTCTCTCTCTCTCTCTCTCCCCAAAGTTGACCTTTTTGTTTCGAGCTCCATGCATCTCTCCTCATGGAAGTGAACTATTTATTTGTTTTAGAGATGCCATGTGCCAGTGCACAAGAAATGCTTGTTACCCCATGAACTTGATGCCATTTAGAAGAGTAGATATATGTGACCACAAAGAGGCGAGTTTTTGTAGAGCCATTGCAATGCACCACACCTATAAGCCTTGATGTGGGTTTTTGCACAAGGCCCAAAAAATGTGAAGGCTCACCCTTATTCCACATGAGCACAGTAAGATTTGGGCTTCACAAGTGTTAGAAAACAAGTAAGAAAGTTTTCATGGGTTATTGGATAATAGTTGACACATACATGATAATTCTAACCACATTGATAAGAAGAGTCAAAACAAGCCTTTATTAGAAAAGGCACCTAACTTGTCAAATACACTTCAATAGCATCAAGTTCTTAGTCACGTCAACTCATTGTGTTGTCGTATGCATCCCCACTAGTTGTCACGATAAACTTGATGGGTTATGTATGAGGGATGGCCACCACAATAAGTTGTGAAAATGGGCATGCAAAGCAATTCTAGTTTTGGGGAAAAGCTAACATGCACACATGTAGACATGTGTGTGAGGACACATGCACACACACATGCAAAGTACACTAAAATTGATGGGATTGGGTTTTTTCGTTTAGTAGTATGACCCCTATGAGGGCATGCTCAAATTGGGTTCTATAATGGAAAAACAAATTGCTTATATACATGACAAGATATGCATTTATTTCTATAATGGAAAAACAAATTGCTTATATACCAGACAATATATGTTGAATGCATTTATTAACTTCTATAAATGGCAATAAAATATTTTTTCAAATTATGTGGTAATAAATACTTTAATGGTCCATAGCTAAGCATCATATAACCCACAATGTATATATAAATGCATTTATTGGCTCCAATCATGTAAAAAGTTTATATATGGGAGAGAAAAATAAAAACTTTATTTAAGAAATACACAAACACACATGCAACATGCATGTGTGTGCACACAAGTACACACACATGTGCGTGCATGTGTGTAAAGATTGTTTGCCAACTTTTAAAGTCAATGGAAGGAAAAATCAAAATGTTTTTTGATGCATGGCTGATTGCATCCTAGCATGAAATGTATGCTAACTCGAATCTCAATATTGAACTATCTTTGAACAGATTTGAAGAGTCGATGATAGCACAAGTTGGAAAACCAAAGTTGAAAGATTCAATGGATGCACAAGTTGGAAGGCCCAAGTGTGTTCATTTGAACATTGAGGCTAGCAATAAGTTCTAATTGCCGATCATTGATCACATGGATGCAATGGCCCATCTATAAAAGCCGGTTGTGTTGCTATTATTTTACCTTGCTTATAAAATCATCAATATCTTTTTTATCTCTTCCATACTCTACAACTTGCTTAAAAATTCAACAAGCATAACCTCTTATAGGTTGACTTCTCCTAGATTCTCAACCTTTTATTGAACCATTTTTCTTGATGGATTTCCAAATTATTGGTATGCTACAATGGGTCTAATAAGGTATCTTATATTTGGCATTATTAAATATGCCTTGTTTGTGTAATATTGTTGCTTAAGAATTCCCTATGAATAGTTCTTATGCTAGCCTTGCGCATTGATTGTGGTTGGGCAATACAATCATCCCAATCCAAAGAGCTTTTGTAAAATTTCATGTGTAATTAAAAAATGTGTGTGTGTGTGTGTGTGTGCGTGCGCACGCACACTTGACTATACATGTATAATGATTGTTTCTCTATTGCATATTCTTAGTGATATGGATGTTAACTTTGACCATGCTTTTGAGCTCACAATATATGTTTTCTATATTTTGGTATGGATGGATGCAAGTCAATGGGGCTAGTCTAAAGTAGAAGATTAGATCAATTGTCATTATTCTTAAGTAGAAGATAAAATCATTTTGCTAGTTTTCTACATGTAAGTGGCATCCAGTTGCCAATTTCAACAAATAAAAACAAAATAAATCTTTTCAAAGTAAATATATGTTACCATATGCTATCTTAAGACTAGAAATACACTTGTATATTAAAAAGATGGCTTATTGAAAATAAGCACAAACACCCCCTGCCCCGCACACATGAACATGTGCACACAACATGCCCCCCTTGCATGCACCCCTCTCCAAAGTCTCATATTGTTCATGCCAACTCCCCCTGTTTCACATGGATTTTCCTTTTTTTTTTGTCTAGTTGTCAAAGGTCCTATCATCTTAGGCCTTTTTATCTTGGGCCTCCAAAAGTAGATGAAACATCTATATGTTCTAACAATGAGCACATGCCAAAGCACCGAGAACTTGTTAGCATTACCTTGTAGCTATTTAGAAGCAATGACCATAAAGAGGTGGGTTCTCATAGAGTTATTGCAACACACAATAGGCATGCAATGGCCAAAAAGGTGAAAGCTCACCATTATTCAGCACAAGTCTTGATAGCTTTGAGCTTTGTAAGCACATAAGCAATAAGTAGGGACATTGTCCATTGGTTTGTGGTAATAATTGATACAACATTCTAAAGAAGGGTTAGACAAGACTTGGATTAGACAAGGCATCTACCTTCTACTATGCACATCAATGTTCTCATGGGATGGATACCAATGTAAGGGGTTGGAAAGTGGGAGTGTGGAGAAATTCTAGTTTCAAGAGAACTACGCCGATTCACACACATGTGCACATTCTCACACATGTATGTGCGCACACACACACACACACGCATGCACACACACAATGTGTGTGTGTGTGTGTCTCTCTCATTCTCTCCTTGGAGTTTTTATTATGTTAAGGTTCCCCTTCCTTGTCTCTCACTCTTATGTCTCTCATGGGTGACTTGACCCTTGCATGCCTCCCTCCTCCATCCATCCCCTCACGTCTCAAAATTTTTATCCCCACTGTCCCCTTTTGTTTCATGGGGGTTCTTTTTTTTGTGTGGTGACCATAGGCCCTCTTATCTTAAGCATTTTGTTTTGGCCTTATGCTTGCCTCTCTCCCAAGCGCAAATGAATGCATTTTAATGATGGGCACATACTAGCATAGAAGAGGTACATTGTAATGATGGGCAAATGAATTATTATGTGTTTTAATGATGGGCACATACTAGCATAAAAGGGGGACTTGTTGCCATTACTTTGATGCTATTTAGAAGACTAAACACATTCACGACATAAGGATGTGTCTTTAGAGCACACCTTTATATGGTTCTTCTTGTGCATTGCTAAAGAAGGCTCACCAGTACTCAATAAGGTTTAGGCTTCATAAGCATAGCAACAAGTGAGGAAAAGTTTGTTTTGTTTTTGAGTAATAGTCGAGCACATCCACGATAATTTACCTCGAAATATCTTAATAACGTAGATAAGAAGCATCAAAACACACTTTGCTTGGACATGGCACCTAACATATCACACACACTACCATACACTAGGTCTTTAGTCGTGCAGGTCGATTGTCTTATCGCAAGCGTCCCGTGTTTGGCCCACTAGTCATCATGATAAACTTGGAAGGTTATCAAGATGGGATGGGCACCAACACAAGGGGATGTGAAAGTGAGTGTGGAGCAATTGTGGCTTTGGGAATTGGGCCAACTCTCTCTCTCCCCCCCCCTCCCCTGCCCCCCTCCCCCCCCCTCCCCCCTCTCACATTATACTTTTTCCTTTGTTTTCCCTAATTCCACTCACTCACTCACTCTCTCTCTCTCTCACAGCTTGGCTTTGAACCTTATAGCAATTGGATCTTGAGGTTGGGTACACGAAAGGTTAGTGACTGTGTAAGCGTAGATCAAAGCCACCTCGGAACCTTGCATCGTCCAAAAAATGCATTTGAAGAGGTAGCCTGCAAAGCATAAGACCATGAAGGAAGTAGGGGGCTCCTCTAATCTAGATCATCTTCTTTATCATCCGCCTCCTCTGAATCAAGGGCCAAATCCATCTCACCAACAGAGCACAGCCACGCCAACCATGGCTGCCAATGTGTGGCCACAACAGGTGGGCTTGAACTACTGGCTGCCTGCATACTACTATTACTACCAGTGGCAGCAGCTTCTTCTACAGAGTCTGGCAGGGAGGCCATTACAGAATGCGAAGGACGATGGGCAGATCAGAGGGTCTGGTGACCCAAATTGGGAACAGGGGAAGGGGGAGGAGAAACAGGGGAAGGGTAAGGAGGAGCAGGTGAAGGAGCTGCCCCTCTCTTTGGAAGCCGCCTACAAGTGTGTGGTAGAGTCCCCTGCTTGGCTACCCCCCGGTTGGATCACTGAGATGCAAACCAGAAGAAGTGGCAGCAGTGCTGGCACGCGAGACAAGGTAAACACACTCTCTCATGTACAGAACAATTGGCCATTAGACCATCACTCCTCATGTGTTGAACACTACATCAGGCAAGGAAAAGCATGGTTTCCCTTGGTGCTCCTAACCAGGACTCTCATAGCTCTCCCCCTGCCTAATGGTTTGTCTGGTTGTAGACTATCAGGCTGCGAGTACCAACATGCCCATACGTTGTAGGTAATGTCAATGCCTACTACCTGCACATGTGGAGCCTGGTGTGGAGAAGAATGAGCTTGCCTAGGTTTGCCTGTGTTTTTAGTCTTGAACATAACCTTTCATGACAGCTTTTGTGCTGAAACATGGTTTGGGAGTCTGCAATCACTTTCTTGTACTAGGAATGTGCTGTTCCAATATATATGTTTTTCTTTCTAGAACAATTCATTTTGTCAGCATAGGAGTTTCTTGACTGAGGCACTCATGTTTCAGCAGTACTACAAAGATCTTATGTCAGGTCGCCGGTTCCGATCCAGAAATGAGGTCATTAAGTTTCTGCTCACTGGAAAAGGGAGGGTGAGGTGTCAACGAAAGCGTAGGGTGCTTGGCATCACATCATCACCTGCGACAGCTCAATTATGCAGAACCAGTCCTCTGAAGGATAGACATTTGTTAGAGGCACCCTGTGCAGGGCAACTATGTCAGCTTGCAGAAGACTCTTTTAACCATCTTGCAGTATCACCTGTTGTGGATGCAACCCGCCGGCTGTTTCAGATGGAATCTCCAGAAGAAAAGCCTAACACTCATGCATCAAGCCATGTTGCTGAACGACCTTTATCAGGAGTAGTCCAGCAGCATGAGTCGTCTTTTTTCAGAGAAAAGTCTAATAGACCTGCAGCAAGCCATATTTTAATGGCATTGATTGAAACTCAAATACAGGATAAGAGACCTAGCAATGATATGGAAAGGTATGGTTTGGGGACACATGTACCTGCTCAAATACATGATAAGCGAGCTAGCAATGAAAATGAAACACAAGAAAAGGGGCCCAGCCATGGTGTAGAAAGGCTTGCTTGGGAGACACATGTGCCAATATCAAATGAAGCTGGAATTCATGTTAAGAGACTGAGCAATTATGTAGAAAGACATGCTTTGGAGACAGACATATCAGCACCAAATGAAGCCCAAATACATGAGAAGAGACTGAACAATGGTGCAAAAAGGCATGCTTTGGGGACATATGTATTGCCTTTGATTGAAGCCCAAATAATTGAGAATAGACCGAGTAACATCATTGTAGAAAGGCATACTTTGGAGACGTATCATGCAACTCAACTATCAGGTGAAGACAGGAAGCCAACCCACATCATCGAGACCTCTGTTTCAGGAGTACCTGATGGAGTTTCTCAATGTGATGAAGAAAGAACTAACAGTTGTGTTTCAAAACCACCCTCTGTAACCCAACCATGCAGGAATGGTTGGCTTGGACAAACACCTTGCAATGCTGTGGAGAGCCATCTAGATAACAGACTTCAGAACAGCTTTCTTAGAGCAAGAACGAATAATGCCCAAGAACAACCTATTTGGGAAATACTTGATGGAGTTTATCAAGATGAAAAAATGTTAACTGTAGAAAACACCATAGGTGTGATGACAGGCAGTGTTCGAAAAGCATCATCTCTGCTTCAACCATGCGAGTCTAGTATGCCAAGGGAAAGATGTTCCAATGCTGCAGAAAGGTTGGCCGGTGACATGGCCCAGCTACATAATGATAATTTTCTTGGAGAAATGCTTAGCAATGCCATGAGAGGGCCTGTTTTGGGATCACTTACTAGAATTGATCTATGTGCAAATAGTTTGCCTAGAGAAAGGCTTAACAATCCCATCAAAAGTCCTGGTTCTGAAGCATTTGGTGGAATTCCTCTGTGTGTAAAAAGTTTATTTGGAGGAAAACCCAATAGTGCACTGCAAGGGCGTGTTTCAGAACCACTCTCTGCAGTCCAATCTTGTGAGACTAGCTTGCGTGGAGAGATGCCGTACAATGCTATAGAAAGGCATGTTTTTCAGGCACATACCTCAGGCCACAGTTTGCCAGGCAAAGCACTTAACAATGCCATATCAAGTTCTGTTCTAAGAACTCCCAATGAAGTTCATCTATCCTCTTTCAGAGAGAGAAATAATGGTGCAAGAGAAAGTTGCCCGTCGAGAACATTCTCAACAGTTATACCATTTGAAAATGCCTCAAGAGAAAAGGCTAACCAGAGTAGGGAAATTTCTGTTTTGGAGGCACTCAATGGGAGCCAGGTGCCTGACAAAGATTTGCCATTACCAAGGCTGGACAGTGGAACAGCAGTAAGGGCTTCTGGGAAGGCACCTCCTGAAATTCCATCGTGTGCAACTGCTTTGTGCAGAGAAAAGGACAACAGTGGTGCTATGGAAAGGTCCAATCTGGAGGGCTTGAATTCACATAAACTATGTGGAAAGAATTTGTACCTTGAAAGGTCTGACAATGCTTCTATTGAAAAGTCTGTTATGGAGACATCAACCATAGCTGGACCACACAAAAAGAGTTTGCTCAAAGTGCAACCAAAGGCTGGCAAGGAAAAGCTTGGCTTGGGAGCATCTAAAGGAGCCCAGCTATGCAAGAGACCTTTCTCAAAAAGGCCTGTTCTGAAGGCAGCTTACACAGTTATTCTTGCATGCCCTGCTCCACTGTCAACAATCCATGAGCTGCGGAGGGCACAAGGTCACAAACAGGCCAGCTCAAGCTTGGGAGTCTCCAGCATAGCTGTAGACAAAGAAGGGCAGCACAACCAGGCTAGCTCAGGCTTGGAAGTTTCCAACATAGCTCCAGACAAAGAAGCGCAGCACAAACAGGCCAGGTTAGGCTTGGCAGTCTCCAACATACCTCCAAATAAAGAAGAGGACCACAAACAGGCTAGCTCAGGCTTGGGAGTCTGCAACATAGCTCCAGACAAAGAAGGGCAGCACAAACAGTCTAGCTCAGGTTTGGAAGCCTCCAACATAGCAAGATTGGGAGTCTCCAACATAGCTCCAGACAAAGAAGGAGAGTGCAAACAGGCTAGCTCAGGCTTGGGAGCCTCCAACATAGCTCCAGACAAAGAAGGGCAGCACATACAAGCCATTCCAGGCTTGGAAGTCTCAAGCATGGCTCCAGACAAAGAAGAACAGCTGCACACACAGCCTTCAGAGCGAACCTGCAAGTTCAAGGGATTGTTTGGCAGCTACAAGGCAGCCATAAGTGGGCAAAAGAGGCCAGCTCAACAGAGTCCTTCTAAGCTTCCTGTCCAGAAGAAAATCAAGTTCTATTCTCCAAAAAAGGGCGAAGACAAGCAAGGATCCAGACTTTGGCAATGGCTCCAACAGTCAGGTTAGTCAGTGATCCCTGCCTTACACCCCCCAGTCCTCAAAGGAAAACAAAACCACATCCTTGGAGGGAAAAGCAGGATGCAAGACACCTGCATGCATGCCCACACATACAGGAATCACTACATTTTGTCGTAGTTGCTAATTTGTGCACTACAGGGGGGACATCTCAAATTTCAAGGGACCTGGATGTCGCAGTCCTAAATTGCGCACCATGGAGGGCACCTGACCCTTCTGCAATCCAAATGTGTATGGTAGCTTTTAGGCACATTTCTCTGCAAGGGTGAGTGAGCAATTCTGCTCAATTCCCAATGGAAGAGAATTCGCTTGTAGGTGGGTATTCAAGTTTCCAGAATTCAATCCCTAGCCAGTAGTGTGCCATATTTATTTAGACACCATGGATGGTTCCTAAGTTGCAACAGGCCAGCAACACGAGTATTCCTTAGGAATAGTAGGTCTAAAGATGTCAACTACCAAGCAACCGATGGGGTCTGAATTGCTACCTTCCCGTAAGAAGGCCAATGTTTATCCCAACTAAACAGAACACACACACACACACACACATTTTGTTTTGTCAAACCAATGTAGTAACTGACTTAATTTACCGAGGGGGTGACACACATGCATGCACACATGCACACACACACAAACACACACCCTTTTACATGTGTGTGTATGCACATACACAGGCAATTATGTTCACAGTTCTGCTTATGATTGTACCTTTTTGGCATATACTGTGTAGGTACATTTGCGAAAAAACAGGACCTTGTGAAGCAAGAAATGCATACGCTAAATTCAAATGCACCAACCATTGCAGAGCAGAGGTGCATGATAATGCAGCCTGCTGACAAAATGGTCAGTTCATGCAGTGGAATGCCACCTGCCTCTGGGAAGGAAAGGGAAATTGGAGCAACCAATATTGATGCATCAATGCACATGAAAATGCAGCCTGACTATGCATTCATATATTCGGGCAAAGAGGTACCACGGGCACTTGTAAAGGCAAGGGAAATTGAAGCAGCCAATGTTGATGCATCAAGGGGCATGAAAATGCAGCCTGCCAACACAACCATATGTTATGCCAAAGAGGTATCACCAGCCCTTGGAAATGCAAGGGAGATTCAAACAGTCAAGATGGATGCTCACTCGGGCAAGGAAATGCATGCCTCTCCAAACAACGCAAAGGTGGGGAAAACATTACAGAGTTATCAACAACTAGTAATTCACCCATCCATGATGAATGTTCAGTCCAGCGCAGCACAAGCTCTCCCAGTTAACCCTTGGCTCCGCAGCACAAGTTTCTTGGAGATAGGAAGCCAGGCAGCTGAATCTTGTACTGTTCTGGGTAGTGAAAAGGGCTGTCTTCCACATCTGGCAAGAGAAGAAACACAATCAACCCAGGAGTTGGGGAGGGGAGTAGTACGGGTATCTCAACACCAAAGAGTCCATCCAGCGGAGGTGAGATGGAATGTTGGAAGGGACAGGGAAATGCAAGCATTGATGTTGAATGCTCAGTCCAGTGCATCACAAGCTCTCCAAGACAATGCTCAGCTGCCTAGTGCAAATGCATGTTTCACTCTAACAGCCACAGGACTTAAAGCAGGTGAACTTTGTAGTGGAAGAGGCTGCTTTCCACAGTTGGCAAGAGAAGAAACACAATCGGCCCAAATGTGTCATATATTGGGGAACCTACATTTTGGTCAAATAGACAATCGATCAGGCTGCGTCTTTACCCAATTGGGTGATGTAGGCCATATGCAGAATCCAACAGGCAGTGATAGGGGCTCCTCTGCCCATACTCAGATGGGCAAAAGCACTGGCCTCGACTTAATACACAACCGATTGGACACAGGCAATCACCCAGGCTGCTTCTTTACTCAGTGTGGTGATGTAGGCCCTGTGCAGACTCCAATGGCTGGGGATATAGGCTCCACCCATACTCAATTGGACAAAAAGGATGGCCTTGATCAAATACAAACTACACCACTGGGCACAGATATACTACAGGTTGCAGCCCAAACACATTCTCCATTGGTCCACAATTTAGAGTTCATCAGGGAGACAGGTGAGAGTGGCACTCAGTTGGCAGTGAGAGAGCAAGAGGAGAAGAAGAAGAAGAAGAGAGAAGCACAGAGGCGCTTGGAAGCCATCCTCTATCCGAAGCTGGACTTGAGCAAGCTGAGCCCTGGGCTGAGTAGTCGCCAAAAGGCCAAGGTAGTGCAGAAATTCAGGGTGAAGCATGGAAGAGAGCTGCTGGCCACCTTGGGAAGGCAACTTTGCCAGAGGGCCTTGCAACAAGGGGAGACTGTAACCAATGAAAAGCTAGCTACTCCCAGCCTTCAGTTGGGTACATCACCAAAAATTTGAACTTCCAATATCTCTTGCCAGGTAGAGCTTCAAGGACAGAGGTCTCTACGAGACTGGAGCAGCAAAAGAGACTGTAGGGTTCCCCCACCTCTCCTTCCCTCTCATGCATGTATCAATACACATTTGCTCCTTGTATGTGGATATCTTTCTTTCCTTCACTATTTCTGAAAGAATAGAAGCCCCACATTTGTGGGAATTTTGGCCCAAGTCTTATTGAGACAAAAGGCTTAACATTGCATTAAAACAAAACCTGCCTTCAGTGCAGGGACAAATTAGCCTAACCGTACATTTGCAATGTTATTCAATTTGATGCCAAGAATTGAGAATGCTTTTTGGTTTGATGCAAGTTAGTATCCCAATGCTGGATTCTGTTGCAGAATGTGGAGTTCTGTCAATGCAAAAAACCGACTTGAAGAGTGTTTCAAGTTACACATAATGCAATGACAAGAGGGAAGGTTCATGCCTTAATAAGAAAGACTGATGTGAGTAAAGGAAAGATGGAGCAATTTTGCAAAAGCTTGTTACCCTTTTCTTGTTCACCATCTTGCACACCTCAGCATGGCAGCTCAGTTTTACTCGGTTGCTTAAAATGATTCTGTTCATCACTAAAGCAAAGTATCAAATGCTTGATGAGCTTTAAGGAGTGCACATGCCCGGCAGAACAGCAAAAGTAGCATGATCTGTCAACATCCAATATTATCCAACATACTTTAGAAACCGTGTTGTCAAAAACTGCCTGGTTATGGGACTCCTCGAAAGCTCAGTGGAGGTGTGCAAAAGAATAATGGACTGCTGCAATGCAACATAAGATATCTCATGCTCCCAGCTTCTTTGGATATCCTTTAGTACTGAGAGCTTGATCTGACAGGGCGACCAGACTGTTACATAGAATCTTTCTCCAAGTTACACACAAACACACTCCAACTTGGCAGGAGTAAAGCCTTTCTGCAATGGGATCATCTTGCCTGCCAATCACTTTTTGGATTTTCTTAGACCTTAATGGATAAAATTGAGTGCTTTTCAACTTCAAGATTTATTGTCAGTGCATCAGTTCTGTAACCTCTGATCAGTAGAAATAGATTTTGAGATTCGACTTTCTTTTTACAAGGCTCAACATCTTGTTGCAGGTGGAGGGATGTTATCGGCCTTCCATTGAGATTGAATGCAAAAATGAGATGCTTTACATTCATCTGAGTGGCTTTGGAAGACATCTGAACAAATCACATACCAGCACCCAAAATTATCCTTGGTGGCATGCAAGTGTTTATCAGCAAAGGCTAGTGTTATCATTAAACTTAGTAATGATCATCCCAATGTTCAAAACTGCAAGGTTCCCTTGGAATAAAGGGTCAGTCATTACACTGATGAACCACAGGGTCAAGGGTCACTCATTTGGCAAGTCGAATACAATCTTTGGTGGGGCTGTTTATATGTAGGTGAAATAGTAGCATCAGAAGAACGAAGGCTGATGACATTGACAAGCGTGGCCCCAGAGATGTGGCTGTTGCTTTTATCCACCCTAGTCCTGAAGGCATTCATCTACATTCTTCCTAAAAGCTGCTCAAATTATGTATACCCCTGTATCAGTATGGGTTCCGAGACTACATTTGCACCACTTCTGTAGGTATGAAACTCTTAGATTGTATCTGCACCTCTTCTTTCTCTAGCCCCCCCCTACTAGCCTGCAAGCCGTTGGGAGATGCCACAAGGTATTTAAACAATCCACATTAAATGCAAGTGTTTTGATGTTCCTACCAACAGATTGTAGTGTTTTTTCTTGCGCCTCCTCAGAGACATACTTGTTTTGCCAAATCACATCTACTTCCAGGTTTTCAATCGCTACAATCTCTCTTTGGTTGATGCCTTCAGCAAACTAAATCACAAAAGAATGGGGCACTAGGACGTCCTCCAGCAGCTGCAGTTTTTTGTGAGATGTGGCACGATCCACTGATCAACAGTGCTTGAAGTTGTGAGATGTGGCGGCATCAACCAAGATGCGCATCCTACAACGCCACACGAAGCCTTGTCGGTTATATTTACCGCATGCTAGTGTACATCAGTTAGCCTCCCATCCATAATGCCTAGTTTGGATAAAGATAGTGAACATGAAGCTGAGCCCAGTGCTAAGAGCACACGAAGGAAGGTTAATGCTTCTCACCATCACGAGGAATCCTAAGAAACGTGCGGTCACTACTGTTGCCTGCTTAAAAACCTCATCCCCCTCCCGCAAAACCCCATCTACTCAATGATCCACCAAGGCAACAAAAGCATAGGTGTAGGTAAGGGATGGAGACTTGGCGGGAGATCATGATGATGAGTACTATTCACATGTTTCACCCTATCACCACACAATCATGCTGCTGCTAGCACCACTAACACTAGCACTATCATCACCTTCTCTCTCTATCTACCGATGTCACTAAGTTTGCAACTTAGAAAGGATTATAGTCTCCTGTTGAAGGACTTGTCAAAGTGCAGACACACTTGGTGGAGCTAGAGGAAAACTTGACGACATAGGTGGCTACAAGTAATAGGAAGATTGAAGATGAAATTAACAAAATGCCAACCAAAGTAGAAGAATATTAAAATAAGAAAGGAGAAAAGTATGACAAACACTACCTTTTTAGCAGTTAATGAAGTTCCATGGCAAAATAAAATTATATCCTGTGCATGTCTAGGAGGTCTCCCTAACAAGTAGCACGAAGAAACATGAGAGCAACTAGATGATAAAGATGGCCAAGCATGTTCAAGTAGAGACCAAAATAAGGCCAATATTAGAGAAATAAGGGCTTGATTAGGTGATATAGCATGGCATATCATCAAATAGAGGAATAATCAATCAATTACAAAGTTTGGTGATATACAATATAAATTTGAAGCTTCAAGCAATCAAACCCTTTCAAGGGAATCAAAATGTGGATCATAGATGAACTTACACCATCACAACTCAAAGCACAATCGCATGAAATTGGCAATATGAAGCCGGCTAGAAAAATGAGCAAATGAGAAGTTTATCAAGGCAACAAAGCCATCATAGAGAAGTTGAAAAAGCCTAAGCACTGAGTTTCTTCAGGGTCATGATGTATTTAGCTCGAGACATGTAAGCCCTTAACTATCATGTGCATCAAAGGCCTAATTAAGAAACCCATTCTCTTTGAATTTATCATGAATAATACATACCTTTTCTCTATTCAACCTATGAGCATCCCTATTAAATGATACCCATATGTATGTAACAAAGGTCTAAACAAGGATTTTGTAAACTTCTTTTATTGAAGCCATGTGATAGACTTACATATCTATGAGTGACTCCCGGATGTGTTTAGTAACTCGTATAGTTTAGTAGTTGAATTTTCCTTTATTTGTGAAATGGCACCCCAAGATGATGATGTTGAAGAAGGATTTCTGGCTGCTAATGTTAATCTGGTAGTGTTTTGTTTAGTGGATACCCTTCAAATTGATAAGTAATCTTTGCAAGGATAAGGATTTCAAAACACATTTTGAAGTTGCTAGTTTGACCAGTGATTTGGGAACTTGTCTTTATTTGTACTATTGAGGAAAAAGCTTTTTGGGAGTAGTGCTACTTTATGAGTTTCCAATCGAGGGACATAAACAGTGATACAGATGTGGTATTCTTAATGGCATCCAATGTGATATAACTCCTATGGCAAGAAAGGGAGTTCAAGACTTAGATGGAAAAAGTGGGTGATATAAGATGAATGAGCTAAAATTCATTTAGGAGTTGGGAATATAAAGTTAGTAAAAATTAGTATCAAGCTAGATTTAGAATTTCGTAAGCATTTGATCACATCACTGAAGGCATTCTGAGATGTGTTTGTATGAAATCATGGGGATGCGAAGGGGTTAGATCCCCAATTTTATAAACATTGTATTCCTTTGAAGCCAAAGGTTGTTCTAGTTCAAATGCAAACATATTGTATGAATCCGCATATGGCAATGCCTATTAAGAAAGAATTCAACTAGCTACTTTGTGTTGGGTTTATTGCTTTGGTAGATAGGGCTGAGTGGATTTCTCCTATTGTGATTGTGTCCAAGAAGAATAAGAAGATGTAGATTTATGTGGACTATTGGAACTTAAATGAAGCAATCATTCTCGATCCTTTTTGTTTATCTTACTTGGACATTATTCTACATGAAATTGTTGGTTTAGTCCGTTGCCTTTATTGGGATAGGAATAATTGCCTAACATTTTGAATGCCTTTTATTTTTGCATCATACATTTGCTACACTTTTTCTTGACAAGAATTCTCGACAATAGCTTCTCCTTGAAATTTGGAATTAAATCCAAGATTTGCTCTAAAGTTAATGGCAAGGTTGATCTAGCCAAAGCTATAAATAACTCATGAGATTCTTTTGTTTTTCCTTCATACTTCAATCTTCTACATTAGAATCCACATGCTACAAAACTTCTTATAGATACTCCTGTTTTTCAGTAATTTCCTAAACCTTTGTATATATCATGCTAAGAATATGTAGGAGTAAACTTATTAGCCCTATTTTTCCTTTGTTATATTTGCGCTTCCTTTAATGCTATTTCCCTAGCTTTCTCTTGCACATTCCAATCCATCTTGTTCTTTGCTTTGTCTTTAGTAGCAAAGACTCTCCTCAAGACAATTCTCCATTACAATATAATTAGGACGATCACATCCCATATGTGGTTCCAACATGTGTTGATTTTTAAGTTTCTCATTTATACATGACACCTTTGCTAAGTGGCATTTCTTAAATTTCTTTTTGTCTTGCTGACCTCCCAACTACCATTCTATGATTTCCTCAAGGATCTCTATTAGGACAATCGCAACTAGTGCTAGTAGAATGTTGATTAGATGGTGCTCCTATTGGTTGCATTTCTTATTGATTTTTGGCTTGCATCCCTCTTTTAGCCCTATGCGTACCCATAACTCATAGTTAGGTTGTGAAATATGTATTTGTATTCCATAGCGATGGCATAGTCCCCTTGGTCTTTATGGTACATTATTTCATTTCTTTTGTTGATCATTTGTTCCATGGCCTTTGTTGTGGACCTTTTCTTTCAAATCCTCTAAAATCCCTTTGAGGTATCATTATAAGTGCAACCTGATTAATAGGTACTGTTTGCTATCTAATTACTTGTACTAGTACCATTCGAGTGCCTCTAACATTTGGATTGTACCAATAGTCTATTACATCACATCCAAATTTTTAGCAAATGCTACAAAGTTTTAGGTTTCTTGGGAAGTCACAATCCCCATACCTTGCAAGTACTTTCTTATCATTTTCTCCAACCTTCTTTCTAGGTTTGCCTTTTCTTTGCCTTTCTTCGTATCTCTTAAAGACTCATTATCCTCCTTTGATCTCTTTTTTGCCCTCTTTTCCTTTGTTTAATCCTCTCACTATCTAACTTGCTAGATTCACTATCTGAATCTAAGGTTGAAGAAGAAATCATATTTCTCACTATTGTCATCCGAGTCTAAATCTTGTAAGTCTGATATTGATGCCTCCTTATTGGATATCTTCTTAAATTGCCTCATTTCTAATCTTTTCTTTACCCTTTGAGTAGCTCGAGCAAGGCACCGTGAGCTTGTAACTCAACATTAGTAATGCCACCTGCAATGGTTGGATCTAATCCCTTAAAAAAAAATGCAATCTCTACAATTCCAACAACATCCAATTTATTCAAGAGATTCTTGGGCTTCTATGCATAATCCTCAACCATCAAATTTTTATTTGATTTGCTTAAGTTTTTAACACATCAATAGCCATTTTATCAGTTTGGGATCTACTTAAAAAAGGCAAGTTTAAGTTGATGATAAGTGAGAAAATGTGTAATTCCATACGTCCTATACCAATTCATAGCTTTATCCTTTAAAGTAATAATAAACTACTATAATGTGACGTGATCTCCTTTCAAATTATTGAAATCACTAGCTATCCATCTTATTTCAAACCGAGCCACATGAAAATCATGGCCCTCTCTTTACTTTTGGTTGAGAATTTAGAGGTTTTAACCTTAGGATTGAGTGTGATGGTTGTTGGGCATTTCTTGATGCTTTTGTTTCTTCTTCAAAACTAGTAGGAGATCAAAACTCAAGGTTTTTTTAAACCTGTCAAAGTAAGGGTTTTCAACCCACTACACTACTAAGAACCAAGTGCTACAACTTCTTACTTTAGAGGAAGGGTCTGATTTGGAAGTAGAGGAACTACTTCCTTTTCCTCACTAGAATTAGCAAGAGAATGATAGACAAATGATATCCCTCTAGAGGTACTTGCATCCTAAAAATCCATTGTGAAAAATATTGCATTATTTTTGTCCAGGGTTGGAAATCTTCTTGTCTCTCCTTCTTCATCCTAGTGGGATTTCAACTAATGCATTGATAATAATTCCCTCAATTCTCTCAATTTTCTTTTGGTCAAATCGACATTGGAAGGGTGAGGGTAATTGTGCAATATATAAACAAGAAGGAAAAACTGATCCTATTACAAGCATCACCTTACTCAACAAGATATACTATTGCTTCAAGATTGTAAGAGTTTTATAGTTCACCCATCAAACCCTATCACTTTCGTAGAATAATTTGACCAAAATTACATGTTACCTTGTGTAGGATTGCCAAAGAGTTAAAACCCTAATTCAAATAACAAAATATTAAAATGCTTAAGAAATGCTATAAGCATACTACTACACATCCACATGAGGAATTACAACAAACGATGAAGAATTGAAAGGTAGAGCGAAAGTGGAAGAAGAAGCAGAAGCAAGAAGGAAGTAAGAGCTATGGAGGTTTAAGCAAAGAAGAGAGAGACTGGTGTGTGGGAACTCCAACAGTTGCAATGTGGGACCTACATTCTCTTATTCTATTTCCATGTAAAAAATAAAAAATAAAGCAACATGATGGATACTTGCCACCTGTAGTGTTTGTACAGATGCATTGGCGGCTAGGCATTGAAAATCTTTAACCCCTAATAGATTTAGCATTATCCTACACTTTTCCTTGCCTTTTCATTGCACCTATCATTGCACATTTTATGACACTATAGCTTAATGTGACTATGCTACCCATATCAATGATATGTCAAAGAGGACTTATGACTGTGAGACTTATTACGTGATTGCCCACGGGACTGAGACTTGCCCTTGTTGGGCTATAAGTCTCTACTACAATTATTATTTCCATTTTCACCACTTTCTGTAAGTGCATGAGAAGTGCAAGTTGGGTCAATATTTTTCCTATTCACTTCTTTTATAAGCAAAGCACTCTCTACATCACTGCATTTAAATCCATCTTCAAAAGTATATAGTATGAAATGTATCCCATGATTGTGCTAGTGTGACAAGCAAGAACAAGGATTTTATGTTATCCTCAAACTAAATGCCATGTGAGATAAGCTGGCTAAAAATAGAGTAAAATTCATTCAAATGAGTAGACATAAGAGTGCCTCCTTTATGTGACGATCCACAAGCTTCTTCAATCGATATAGTTGAGATGCAGGAATTAGCTTGTCATAAATATCACATATATTTTGCCATAAATAATATGCACCATCATTAGTTGAAATAACATTGATGTACACTTGCTTATACAAAGATAGTATGATAGTGGACTTAGATAACTCATCAAGATCATCCCAATCATCTTTATCTTATTTTTTTGGCTTTATACCCTTGGCATTCAATGGGCTAACCTCCTTCTTTTGCCCCAATACTTGCCATATTTGCATCTTTCAATACCTGCCATATTTGCATATTTCAATATTGGAAGTTGTTACCATCCAACTTTTTGATGTTGAAAATAGCACTATCATTTGATGCATTGGAAGTACATGCCATGATGTCTGCAAAGGACTCCAAAGTACAATAGTATGGCTACTATAATTATAGCAAAATAGCCCCAAAGTGTCCATAAACTTGTTGGGGTAAAGGTGCATCCACCTAGCCACCTGTGTATTACTACACTGATAGTACTCACCATTGCACACTGTAGGTGGCGGGCGCCCATCACCATCACTGTATTCTTTATTCTTTTAGTGACAGTTTGAATAAAGGAATGCCTGGCCACACATTGTGGTTGTTGGAGTTTCCATTCGGTCTCTCTCTCTTTCTTGCTCTTGCTCTCCCGCCATAGCTCTTCCAAGCAAGCTTCGATCCTTCTCCCCTTTCAACTAGTATCAGAGCATGGTTACTCAAGGATTCTGACTTGGTTTGTGACTCCTTTGGATTCCGATTGATTACCTACACTCATTGGGTCTCCTTCCCGATAGCCATACCGACTCTCCAGAGCACCTATCCGGCCCCTTTGGGCACCCTCAGGGCATTCCAACAAAGGTATTTCTTCATTTGCTTCAATGTTTCATGCTGGTTATAGGTCTACAGGTCTGAGAAGTGAAAGGGGGCAGCACCATTGAAGCTTCGATGCTCCATATCTTGACATAGGCTTTACTAGGGCACCTCAGGCTTGTTGTGTGCCTTCTTTGGCACCCACTTGCGATTCCTACCACTCTGACCAGCACAAAAATAGGAGCAAAAACCCTAGGTAGATTTGCACCATTTTTCCAAGTGCATTTATTGCATGTGATTAGTTGTTTGATCTCCTCCAGCTTATTCCATCAATCACTCATCGGCAGCCTCATTTGGGCACTATACACTTGGTTTATGCTTGGCATTTGATCTCGAGCCTTGGCATTGAGCATTGATGTGATTTACTTCAGGTTTGGGACTATTATACACAGTTTACAGGTAGCCCATAGCGGTTCTACATTAGCATTTTATGTATGGACCACTTTGGCATTGACATTGGTTGCTCGGTTGGTCTCGAATGCTCCCCGAATGCTAGGGGAATGTATGCCTATAATATGAGATGCTTTTGGGGCTGAATTTGCTCAGTCATTGACTGTTTTACATAGTCCACAAGCAGCCCAAAATAGGGCAGCCCCTTGTCATTACACTTTATGCTCATGCTACATAGTCATTTGATGCTCGATTATGCCCGGTTGGTGCCTATACATATGGGAAAGTATGCCTATGCTTTGAGCTACTGGAATATTCAGGGATGAAGCTCTTTTGCTTATGTTTGGATATGCCTATTGGATTCAGGCTTTGTCTTGGATATATACATTGATGTAGTGACTCTTGCGGATCGACATAGAGCTTGGATTTGCTCTCGAATCATTGGTTGAGCTTGAGCTTGCTTTGCATTGCATTTGGATCTTCATCTCTAATGTTCTTATGGCATGTACTTTGCTTATGTCTGATCGGTCTTAACATGCTTGGCCTATGTCACTACTACATGCCCGTTACATTGTTTGGAGTTGGATGCTACTGAGCCTTGCTTTGGCTTGACATTTGATTGCCCAAAGCTTACTTTGGCTATTTCTTGGCTTGCCAGAGTTACAGTTTGGATGTACTCAATGTCTATGGATGCTATGTATGGATGCTACACAGTCTATATGCTCATGAGGTCTTATTGATGCTTGATCTTGGATCTTCTGGCATTGGTGCTATCATATGCCATTGTTGAGCTTCTTTGCTTGATATTTACGGCTTTTGTGCCAATGGGAGTGTCTTGATACAATCAAGGTTTATGCTACTTGAGCATTCAGATACTTGAGACTGGGATCTTCACTTGGATGTTGCATGGTTGATATGCCATGGTCCTCATAGATGTACTTGGCCTGATTTGGGCTTTGCACTCCCTGAGCATACACCTCTTTATGTCAGGTCTTGCCAGTGTTGTGTACAGTTTGCCCTATTACACAGGGGGTGTGCCAGCTTACTAACGGATTCTTTTGACATGCTTGGGTGTTTGCTCGATGTCCGTATGACTATCACTTGCTGATTTATGCCCGCTTGATGTTGATTATGCTTTGACAGTCAGGGGTTGACTTTGTGCATTCATTTTGCCTCTAGTTTGCTCTCATTGTACCTCGCTGTAATTTATTATAGCAAGCAGTTATGCATGGACTGACGTGAAATTTTCATACTAAATCATCCTAATTTTATGTACTTTTGATGGTACTTGGTGGGGAGCATCATTAGCTATCAGTTTGTGGTCATTTTGCCTTGGTTTTGGTGGTATTTTGGCTATTTATAGTAGAAAACAACAAGTAGTTTTGAACTGTCTACACCGTTTTGGACTGCAATATGGCATCTTCTTCCACTGATAGTGCTATCTTCAACATCACTAAGCTTGATGGTACGAATTATGCATACTGGAAGAGCCAAGATTGGCAGGTATTGGTGCAGAAATCGTAGATAAAGCCAATAAGGATGCATGGCGAGTAGCCTGAAACTATGACTAATGACAAATGGGATGAGCTTAATGAGTTATGCAAGTCCACTCTCATCTTGTCTCTCACTGAACATGTGCATTACAATGTGGTTGAGGAAGCACAGAGTGCTTGGCAGCTTTGGGATAAGATCAAGAACCTTTATGACAAGAAAAGTCCAACAAGTCAGATGTATTGGCTGAAGCAACTTATGGGCTTGCGCATGAAGGAGAATATGACAATGTCTGCTCATTTGAGCCATTTCCATACTATCCTCAAGAACTTGACTTCACACGACATTACCTTCAATGATGAGGTTACTTCATTGTTTTTGCTTGGGACTTTGAGTGAGCCATGGGATGTATTCCGCACCACCTTATGTGCTCCTGCTACTATTTTGAACTTGCCTGATGTAGAGAGTGCTCTTCTGCAGGAAGAGATCAACTATGAAAACTTGGATACCTCTCATGTGTCGCATGCTTTGACTGTTACAGGTAGAGATGGTAATGGAAAGAATGACCGTGGCAGAGATTCGTAGAAGTCTAGGTCTAAGTCGTGCAACATCATCATTGCGGCAAGAAGGGTCACATACGTCCACAATGTCATGAGTTGCATAATGAGAAGTGCAAAGAGAAGGGGAAAGGCAAAGTATAAGAATAGTCCTCTGATCACAGCATGGTACCTACAAAATCCAGTGTGAAAATAGAGGAAATCAATGTCATGCAGACTGATGACTCGAATGGGGAGTACATGCTTGCAGCTAGTTCTTGTGATGTTATGCCATTAACTGAGGTTTACTCTATGTATGCACAATGCTGGCTTTTGGATTCTGGTGCTTCATTTCATGTTGCACCATGTTGTGAATGGTTTTACTCCTACCACACTATCTTTGGTTCAATTCACTTGGGTGATGGTGATAGGTCACTTGCTATTGTTGGCATTGGGGATGTACGACTGCAATTATCTACTAGTAGTACTTTTCTGTTACAGGATGTACGTCATCTACTGGCGTGTAGACGTAGTCTTATGTCTGCACACAGGGCAACTTGATGATGCTGGAATTCATGTTTCATTTGGTGATTCTGCCTAGAAGATCACCCGTAGCAGACTTGTGCTTGCTAGAGGTGCCAAGGTAGTTGGCAGCCTCTATCCTCTTGTAGTTGATGGATCCTTTGTTCACCATGTTTTTTCAGTCAGTTCCATCCCACATGTATCTCGTTGGCATGCCTGTTTGGGCCATATGTCCTTGAAGGGAATGAAAATGCTTTCTAGTTTGCAGTACTTACTGTCCCTTGACTATGCATATTTTGATTCATGTGAGCATTGTTTTTATGGCAAACAGACTAGGAATATGCATAAGAAGTATAGTAGGACACACATGTGAGCCCCTGACATTGGTATATTCGGATGTTTGTGGTCCCATGCCTTGTTAGTCTATGGGTGGTGCAAAGTATTTTGTGACGTTGATTGATGATTTTTTGCGTAAAGTCTGGGCTTACCCCATTAAGCTTAAGTCAAATGTCTTGGATGTGTTTCAGAGATGGCTTGAGTTGGCTTTGATGAAGTCTTTTCTCCTATGGTCAAGATGACCACCCTATGCTTGGTTTTGGTCTTAGTCGTGCAGTTTGACTTAGACATGTAACAGATGGATGTCAAGACTACATTCTTGCATGGGGATTTGCATGATGAGATATACATGGAGCAGTCTCAGGGCTTTGCAGAACCTGGCAAGGAGCACATAGTGTGCAAGTTGAAGAAAAGTCTTTATGGCTTGAAGCAGGTACCTAGGGAGTGGTATCATAAGTTTGATGCCTTTATGCAGTCACATGGCTATAGCAGGAGTGCTATGGATCCATGTCTTTACATGAAGAAATCACGTGATCACTCATTGCTTATTTTGGTACTTTATGTGGATGATATGCTGATAGCAGGGAAAGCTCACGATGAGCTAGATGCTCGATTTGGGACATGCCTCTCACATTCTTGGTATGCACATTAAGCGTGACAGGCATCAGGGACTACTCTATCTCTCATAGAAGGAGTACATTCATAAAGTCCTTGAGCATTTCCGCATGGAGGACATGAAGCCTATTGGATGTCCATTACCTTCTTATGTGAAGGTCTCACAGGCCGATTTTCCGCAGATAGATGAGTAGAGGGCCGAGATGGCCAAGATTGTCTGTAGAGACAGATGAGCAGAGGGCCAAAATGGCCAAGATCCCTTATGCATCAGCCGTGGGCAGTTTTATGTATGACTTGACAGCCACTCCTCCATATATTGCCTTTGTAGTTGGTGTTATGGCATGCTCTATGGATACACTTGGCAAGAAACATTGGGATGCCGTGAAGGGTATCATGAGATACCTGAAGGGCACAACAGATATGTGTTGCTATGGTAGCTAGGCTACATGAGTTATGGGATATATAGACTCCGATTATGCAAGACATGCAGATAGTAAGAAGCCCACTTCTGGCTATGTATTCACCTATGCTAGAGGTGCTGTCTCTTGGATGTCCAGGGTTCAGAAATGTACGGCTCTCTCTACCACTGAGGCCGAGTATGTTGCAACTACTGAGGCTTGCAAGGAGGCCATATGGTTGGGCCGTTTGGTTCATGATCTTGGGATTAATACTGTACCTACACTGCATTCAGATTCTATGAGTACTATTCAGCTAGCCA
Organism: Lygodium microphyllum; assembly: GCF_053477565.2. Classification (NCBI taxonomy): domain Eukaryota; kingdom Viridiplantae; phylum Streptophyta; class Polypodiopsida; order Schizaeales; family Lygodiaceae; genus Lygodium; species Lygodium microphyllum. The sequence goes on from NC_141139.1 coordinate 175,103,698, forward strand.
AGAATCCAGTCTTCCATGCGAAGACTAAACACATTGAGGTCAAGTATCACTTCATATATGGGGTTGTGGAGGACAAGTCTATTGACCTTATCAAGATCTCCACTGACGAAAATCCTGCAGATTTGCTTATGAAAAGCCTCACTATTGAGCGCTTTGCCTTTCTCACAAGATTGATGGGCATTGGATGAGATGATGTTTTTCCTCACCCTGTTATACATGTGTAAATTGTACTGTCTTTTCATTTTATTTTCACTCCTCACTGGGGCAGATTCGCTTTTAAGTGAGAGGTTGTTGGGGGTTAAAGGCGCCTCCGCCTAGCCACCCTGTATTACTACACTGACAATACCCGCCATTGTACATTGCAGGTGGCAAGTGCCCATCATTATCACTTTATTCTTTATTCTTTTAGTGACAGTTTGAATAAAGGAAGTCCCAGTCACACATTGTGACTGTTGGAGTTCCCATTTGGTCTCTCTCTCTTTCTTGCTCTTGCTCTCCCGCCATAGATCTTCCAAGCAAGCTTTGATCCTTCTTACCTTTCAAAACTGTAGGCACTAGAGTGCTCAAACAAAGCATTCGCTCTCAAAAAAACTACCCACAAAAAAATTTCAACATTGTTGTTCATAAAACTACAGTAAACGGTCATACATCTATAGGCAAATGACCGACTAGCAACTGGGATATATATAAATACAATTAGTAGTGCATCAACCAAGCACAGAAGTGTCAAAATATATAAGTTGTCAAATACATAGATGCATACAACAATGCGTATCAAGCATGTTTCCATTAGTAACAACCCATAGATATAAGGTATCCAAGCTGAAAAGCAAGTTAGCACACAGCCATGAATCTCTACATAGAAAAGCAAGTTAGCATGTATCCATCACTAATAACCCACAGATAATAATAGATACAAGGTATCCAAGCTGAAAAGCAAGTTAGCACATAGTCATGGATCTCTGCATATAACAATGTTTGCATAAACCAAGAGAGTATGAAAGAGTCCCTTAGTGACACAATGAACCAAGCTTTGCAATATAAATACAAATATCTCCTACTGGAAGTGAATTTGGAATGCCCAAGAGCACAACAAATCTCAATACATCAAGCACATAACATCTAGGAAGCCCAAGCACATCAATGATACATCTAGGAGCATATACATTCAATATGTCTTCAATTTGCGGGTGAAGAATCACTAAAGAAATCTGCTAACATCCAAACACATCCAACAAAGCTCAAATCAAAGCTTCAAAGGCCACCATCAATATATTTGTGTATAAACATCAATGCTAAGAATCAACATAAGCATATGGAAGACCCAAATAGCATGTAGGTATATAATACATAAAGCTTTGTGACAGATGTCAAGATTGTGAGAGAGAAGGAAGGAGTCTCACTTGTAGCTTTCTTGCTTGTACAATGGGGGAATACACACAGACGTGGAGACTTTTCCTCTTCTTAGTTGTGTAAGCCAAAAGAACTCTCATACAAAGAAATAGAAGAACCCTATATATGGGTCTCAAACCAAACTCAACTAACTAAGGTGGCATACTAACTGAGCCACGAACTAGAGTAGATAAGGATAGCTATCATGTAGCTATTATTCATGGGCGGTGCACCAACCGCATCTGCAACTGACACGTCGGTGACATAAATGCACAACGGTCACCTTGGCATATCACGAGTGGAGCTCGATATCTCAACACTCCCCCTCGAGCTCAATCCCAATTCCTACACACCAAGCAGGTCTCTGAACTTGCGCAGCTTCTCTGCGCCCAATGCCTTCATGAATATGTCAGCTACCTGATCCTCTGTGCTGACATAAACTAGATCAATAAGACCTAGTAAAACCCTCTCCCGCACATAGTGATAATGCATCTCAATGTGCTTTGTTCTAACATGATAGACTGGGTTATTTGCCAAGTGTATACTCCTCATGTTGTCACAATAAATGACAACTGGCCCATCTGTAGGCTGATGCATATCATAAAGTAGCTTATGCAACCAAGCTACCTCACATGCAGCCATTGCTTGGTAGATCGTCTATCAGAAATACTACCAGCCCAATCAGCATCAGTGTATCCATGCAACTGTATCTGAACCTCAGTCTCATAAAGCAGTCCATACTGCAATGTGGACTTCACATACCTGAGTATGCGTCTAGCCGCATCCAAATGCAGTTTCCTTGGAGCCTGCATAAACTGACTTACCAGTCCAACAACATAGCTCAAATCTGGCCTGGTAATAGTCATATAAATCAAGCTTCCTACTATGCGTCTGTACATAGTAGGGTCTTCCAGAAGCTCACCTGCATCTGCACTCAGCTTCACATTCTGCTCCAAAGGAACTGAAATAGGCTTGCAGCCTGTCATCCCATATTTGGACAGCATGTCCAATCCATACTGCCTCTGCAAGAGTTGTATCCCACTTGGTGATCTAATCACCTCAATGCCCAAGAAATAACGCAGCTCTCCCAAATCCTTCATCTCAAACTTCTGCTTCAATAGCATTTTCACATGAAGGATATCTTCATCACTGTCACATGTTATAATCAAATCATCAACATAAATGACAAGTAGCATAATACCTTTCTCTGTTTTTCTCACATAAAGTGAGAAATCTGCCTTGGAAATCTGAAAGCCAATAGTGATAAGATACTGTCCTATCTTGTCAGACCATGCTCTAGGTGCTTGCTTCAAGCCATACAAGGCTTTCTTCAACCTGCAAACAAACTTAGGATGAACAACATGCACATAACCTGGTGGCTGCTCCATATAGACCTCTTCTTGCAAATCACTATGCAAGAAGGCATTCTTTACATCCATCTGATGTAGAGACCATCCCTTTGATGCAACCATAGTAATGACTGCTCTTACGGTTGCCATCCTTACAACCGGACTGAATGTTTCTTCATAGTCAATGCCATATGTTTGTGCATACCCCTTGACTACTAATCTTGCCTTGTATCTGTTCACAGAACCATCTGCATTGTGCTTCACCTTATAAAACCACTTATAGCCAATTGCATTCTTACCTTTAGGCAAAGGTACCAATTCCCATGTAGCATTTACTTCCAAGGCATCCATTTTCTCATCCATGGCTTTCTCCCATTTTTCTTTTCCCATGGCTTGCTCAAAAGAAGTGGGTTCTGGTTCCTGTATCACTTTGACCATATAGGCATAGTGAATGGCTGTAAATCCATCATATTTCAGCCTATCCACAGGATACCTAGCTTTGGTAGACCTGCGCAAAGTAGGTTCACTCCCAGGTGCTCTTAAAACATCCCTGGTATTCCTTACTCTAGGTGTAACAATAGAAGGAATACCCAACTCATCATCAATGCTCTGTTCTGAGCCACTGGATTCACCATCCACATAAGAGTGACCTGCATTCGCATCAAACATGGGCTGATCTACCTTCTCTTTTCCTTTTCGTGATACTTGCATACCACTATCTGCATTGCTTTAAGAAGATTCTCCTGATCTCAATCTGCCTGTCCATGGCGAAGAATGTAAACCACTGCTAGAGGACGCTCCAGGTCCACTAATATCTTGTGACTGCTACTGTGAGTTCTATGTAGCATTACCATTTTGTGCATCTACATTATCAATCACATATACTGGTTTATACCAGCTACTCATCTCATAAAAAACAACATCTCTGCTCATTGTAAACTTACGAGTAGAAGGGTTATAACATCTATATCCTTTTTGCTGCAGAGAATAACCAATAAAGATGCACTTCTCAGCTTTTGGATCCAACTTGGATCTCAACTCATCTGGCACATGAACATAGGTAATGCAACCAAAAATTTTCAAATGAGAAATATCTGGTTTCCTACCAGTATACCTCTCCTCTGGAGTCATGCCATGTATTGCTGCAGTGGGAGTCCTGTTCATTATGTAGACTGCTGTAGCAACTGCTCAGCCCAGTAAAAATCTGGCAAGTCTTTTTCATTGAGCATGGCACGAGATACCTCTCCAATATGCCTATTTTTCCTTTCTACAATTCCATTTTGTTGTGGGGTATGACTGCATGAATATTGCTGCTTTATGCCATGCTCCTGCAAGAACCTTGCAAACTCATTTGAGAGGTACTCTCCCCCTCTATCTGACCTTAGGCATTTTATTTGCAGGCATGTTTCTTTTTCAACCATAGCTTTAAGAGTTTTGAAATGCCCAAAAACATCACTTTTCTTTTTCATAAAATACACCCAAACTTTTCTACTATAGTCATCAATAAAAGTGACAAAATAATGACAGCCTCTAAGAGATGCAGCTTTAGTAGTCCACACATCAGAGTGGATTAATTCCAATGGCTTCTTACTCTCTTGAACATATCTAGGAAATGGTTTCCTTGCCTGTTTTCCAAATTGACAGGCTTCACATACCTTATGCATTTCTGCAACCTTGAATTTAGGCAATCCTGCAACAATATTTTGGGCCTGCATTGATTTAAGTCGTTGTACATTAACATGACCAATGCGTTTATGCCAGATACCAATATCTGCAACAACACCGGTCCCATGTGCAAACATTGCTGCACTCAATTCAGGCATGTCTGCATCCAACGTAAACATTTTGCCCTTCTTCTTTCCTTTTGCTATCAAGCAACCTTTATTTTTCATATCCTCAACAAAGCATCCATGAGGATTAAATCTGACCTACAAGCCCTGCTCAACCATTTGACCAACAGAAACCAGATTCTTGGTGATATTCGCGACATGAAATACATCGGACATGTATTTCTTTTTCCCATCCTACATAGACAAATGAATTTTTCCAATCTGCACAATAGGATGTGCAGTATCATCACCAGTCTCCACAAATCCTGGTTTTTCCATTTTCCTTGCATCCTCAATCCATTCTGCATGACCTGTCATGTGGTTTGATGCACCTGAGTCAACATACCACACTTCGTTGCTTTCTTCTGCACTTGTCACAGAATTGTTCATGTGTTGCACCATAAACAAATGCTCATTTCTGTCATCACCCTGTCTACTAGAAGATGCATAATTTTCTTGTTACAGTTTTTCATTCATGATGTCATTCTGCTTTTTATAGCAGTCTTTAGCCATATGACCCATTTTACCACAGTAGTAGTATTCAACATTGCTGTTTGCATTTTGGCCTCTTTGCCATCTACCATGACCTCTTTGGCTCCCCCTGCCTCTAGAGTTACCACGTCCTCCTCCATAGGACTGGTTTTCTTGAGTTTGCTACATTATCTGATTTCTACCACGACCTTCAAATCGGCCTTCTCTACCTCTGTCTCTACCTCTTCCAGCATTTGAGTAGAAGACAACTTCTTTTGTAGTTCCTCCTAAAGAAGATGCACCACCATTTCTCTGCTCCTCAGAAATTAGAAGAGCAATCAACTTCTCAAAATCAGAAAATCTTTCACGGACGGAAATGGATGTATCGGAACTGTGCATAATCCTTTCCTAGACCATTCAAGGTCACAGAAACTAAATCATCATCTTCCACTGGCGACCCAATGGAAGCAAGTGCATCTGCAATCTTCTTCACCTTCATGTGGTAGTCATTGATGCTCATACTTTATCTTTGCACATTATGCAACTCTTGCTTGAGCTGCATTTTCCTGACTTGCGTATTTGTGCTATACATTTTTGACAAAGTATCCCATGCCTCCTTTGGCGTACTTGCATCCTAAATATGCATAATCATAGAGTCTGAAATGCTAATAGACAGCCAATACATAACTTTTCTGGCTCTCTCATGCCATGCTTTAAATGCCTGCATTTGTTGTTGATTGGGAACATCAAGAAGAACTAGTTCTTCTTCATTTCCTGTAACAAATTTCCAATATCCTTTTCCCATAAGGAAATTCGTCATTCTAAACTTCCATGCTTGGAAGTTGTTCTTGTCAAGCTTTTCAGTTACAATCTGTGAAAGAGAATCAGACGCCATTACAGAACACTGCAAAAAATTCTATCACTGCAAAAAACACAGCTTTACCCTCACAAGGACAAATCTGCAAAACTGGCAAAAGTGGTATTTGACCACACAGTCACTTCCTAGTGACGATTTTGCATATACAGGAACCAAGGATGATTCTGTAACTCCCAATGTCTCTGCACACAAGCATACGATGCAATTTCTGTGGTAACTTTTCACCGACCTGTAGAACAGTGGCTGCACAACATAAAACTGGGCCTTTTCCTAAGTGCGTGGAGAAAACTTCCGCCTCCAAAACAGGCCCCAAAATGGCCTCAAAAAAAAAAACAGGGTCGCCAAGGGCTAAAGCCCTGTCGTGCAGCATATATACTGCCCTCTTGTTTCACCGCGAAGGGCGTCTCAACCTGAGACAATGCACTCTTGCAATTTTCGGCTGTGCTACCTGCAGAGATCTGCTCCCAAAACAGAAAATGAAAGCAACACTGCTCCTCTTACTAGAACACCGCGAGCTTGGCTTGCTTTCTTGAGCTCCTTACCACGAACAAGGCTCTGATACCATGTCAAGATTGTGGGAGAGAAGGAAGGAGTCTCACTTGTAGCTTTCTTGCTTGCACAATGGGGGAATACACACAGAGGTGGAGGCTGAAAACAGTTTTCCTCTTCTTAGTTGTGTAAGCCAAAAGAACTCTCATACAAAGAAATAGAAGAACCCTATATATGGGTCTCAAACCAAACTCAACTAACTAAGGTGGCATACTAACTGAGCCACGAACTAGAGTAGATAAGGATAGCTATCATGTAGCTATTATTCATGGGCGGTGTACCAACCGCATCTGCAATCTGACACGTCAGTGACATAAATGCACAACGGTCACCCTGGCATATCACGAGTGGAGCTCGATATCTCAACAACATATGGATTTTAAGGTGCACTTTGTAGGATTTTCGAGATTTTTTGCAGATCCATAAGGCATTTTTAGTGGAATTTGAAGATTAAAAGCTTCAAAATAGCCGTTGGTGAAAAGCGTTTGGGTCTTATAATGTGAGCCATTTTAAAAAGATAGGAAGCTTGCTAGTCTTCATTGTTTGTAGGAAAAAGTAGGGTCAATTGCTTTTGACGTGTTTTGATAATAGGTGCCTACATGGTCTAGACAAGGAGTATTGGTCTTTCATTACTAGCACCTCAATGAGAGAGAATATACCAACCATTAATGATCTCATTCCCTTACTAATTAGTGAAGAAACTAGATTGGTAAAGGAACACCTCTAATAGTAAGAGGGAAGAGCATGCATTGGTTACAAATGGTGGTGGTAGAAGCCGTGTTGCTAATGCAAGAGGTCGAGGTGGAGGCCAATGCCATGGTGGCTATTAGGGGCAGCAAAATTAGCCACAAAATCAGTCCGAAAACTATCAAAATAGCAGTGGATATGCAAGAGGTAGGGGGAGAAATAGAGGCTATGGTGGAGGCCAAACACAACGAAGAAAACCTAAGTGTTGCAACTACTGTGTTATTGTAGGACATTATGCATATGAGCATAGGAAGAAGCGGGCAAATATATGCCCAAGACATAGGTTATGTGAGAGTTCTTGTGATTACCTACGGCTTTCTTGTCTCTAATTCTCTCCCTATGCAAGTCATTAATGTGGATTGCTTCATTGAGTACATCATTGATGTTGGAGCTATTAAGATCTAAGTTTCCTATCATTGTCTCATAAAAGGCTCCTCACTTTTGAGAGAGAGTCTCGCATGGTTTCCTCTTCTTGCTACTCAAAGTTCATTAACTAGGCAGTGAGGTTATCACCATAACTAGTCTCTACAAAGTACTTAATAAAGAGGTCCTTGGGCAATATAAATGAGGCTTTCTCTATGGTGTCAAGCTCGGTGATCCAGGTTCACCTCTTTTCTCCTAGACATGGTCTAAATTGTTGCACCTGCTTAGCATAAGCTCTAAGGTTGTTCCCTTCTCTTCACAAACTTGCTCGAATTGTTTAATGAAGATGTTAGGGTTATCCTTGGCTCGATCCTTTTCAGCTACTTGTCCATCAACAAAATTTTTGCTTGATCTTTATTCCCATGTGTGTTTCCAATTCTTGTTTCAGAGGGTTTGAGAAATATGTGCACATAGATTTATATGATTGATTTATATTCATGAACTAATAGTTGTATTGTAGCAGATTTTGCTTTAAAGTCTTCATTATTTAAAAACAAGTATAAACAGTAGGTGATGATCACCTTGATGAAGGTCATCAAATTCCAATCAAGTTGATGGTCTATGATCACCTTGAGTATTTGAAGTTCAGCCAATGGGATGTGCTAGAGCTTATGGATTCCAATCAAGGTGATATCAATATGAATGGTTTTTTTGCCAATGTAGATGGTCATGGATCACCTTGGGTGGAATAGTTCCAATCAAGGTGATGGGTCTAGTCAAGGTGATGATCATTGTGATCAAGGTAAAGGTCAATAGAGGTGATGCTCACTCGCAAGGTAATGACTCTCTTGAGTGAAAGTGGTGGATGGTATGCAATCAAGGTGAATAGCACCTTAATTAAGATAGGTTAGCCAAGATGAAGAATCACCTTGAGTGGTTTTATGAAATGAGTTTGAGCCATGGTCATCTCAATCAAGTTGATTGAGATTACTCAAGATAGTGACCATCTTGAGTGGATTTCGTCATTAAAGTGAAGAATCAACATGAGTGGTAGTCTAGATGCTATAGTGGAGGTGAAGCAATAAAGGTGATAAAATAGAGGTGACCAATCTTAGTCAAGATGAAGGGGAAGTTAAGGAAATGGACCAATCAAGATGATGCTCAAAATTAATTAAGGTGGTTTACATATGTTTCTAAATTCCACTTTTCCCAAAAAAAGACTCTTTTTTGAATGGCAACAACTATCCTATGTTTCCTGAAGGTGTTTGGAACTATATGTTGCACTAAAGCCTGGCAATGTTATTAGGCTTCAAAATATCTAGTAAAGGTGATTAGCATTACAATCAAGATGATAATCAACACCTCCATTATTGGCTCAAATTTCAAGTAGTGGTTCCACCAGACTCACTAATAAAGGTGGTGCTTGTCTCATAGATGGTATAGGATGTAATTTCCCATCTCAAAAATTGTAGGTGTGAATTTTTTAGAGCATTTAGTCAAGGTTAATTTTGTTGCTCTAAATTAATTGTGATGAATACTACAGACTCTCTAGATGCAATCAATGATGCTAAGCAACACGAAGTACAAAAACCTATAGCTTTTCAAGCAAAAGATAGTGGTTAAGGTGATGAAGAAGTGCATCTAAGGTAATCATGATTGCAAACATTTCCAAGCATTCAATAATTTTAGCTACTCAAAGATTCCAATCACTAATTGTCCTTGCTATCTAGATGCTTGTGGATGATTTTCATGCAGAAAAACAATAAAAAATAGCTTTTTCAAGTTTATAAAGAAGTCAATGTGATTCAAAATGTAGTTGATGTAATGTTATTAGCTCTCCAAACTTGCTCAACCACTTTGTAAATCCTTCGAGATGCAACAAACAACCACACTCAACTGTAAGTAGACATGAAGCATATCCATCTTTCCACCAATTTTGAACTCTTATGCTAATCTACTCATTGGTCTAGTTCCATCAACCTAGTTTCATTTCAACTTTACCTTCTTACAATAATTCATGTGTTTTTTGAAAAGAACATCTATTTGAAAATCAAAGTCTCTACTATTTCAACAAGATTAATTTTTTGATATGTTACAATTGATTGTCCTAAAATAGTATTGTATGTTTTGAATTGCCATGTCTTCTCTAATTGGAGAGCAAAACTCAATCCTTTTAAGCATTCATGGCCTCCTATTCCTATACATGTTGAGAGTTTGAGCAACCACTCAAGAGATGATCATCTTGGTCATGGAAATGAAGCCAAAAACGTTGGCCTTATGCACAACATATAGGACTTTGGATAGATTCTTCTTCCTTCAAGGGATTCCTTTCTTTTGTGGTTTTAGGCTATATCAAAAGTCCTATATGCTCCAAACACCATATGTGCTCTCTCTACTAAACCCTATGAAATTACAAGCAAAGGAATCTCAAAGCTTATAGTAGGCTCACCCAAACATACCTTTATTTTTATATTTTACTGTCAAAAGAGAGCTTGATAACCTTGTGATCCATATTTGTATTCCAATTGCCAATTCACCACTGATTCACGTCTCTCAAAGCTACAAAGAAGAATAAGAATAGAAAATGAGGCAAAATGGCTTCCTCATGGTTCCTCACTCCCTCACTCACTTTTCCATACCTAAACAAGCAATGGACATGAAGAAACACCATGTAGTATACAAGAGATGGAAGATTGAACTCAAAAATAGCACACACAAGAATAGGACTTTCTATTCATTTTACCCATTATATACATAAGGTTTCCTAGAGAGGTAGTCTTCAACCCTTGTTCATTCTCAAAGTCTATAGTCTCATGTCGAGTCATTTCTGTTTTACACGCCTTTCAATGAAGAGCGGCAAACATGCCCATGGATGCACTTATCTATGGGTCTTATGTGCATACATAAATAGAATATTTAAAGTACAAAATATGACTCTGTCTAATGTTATAAGATATAAGAGATTGAGCCCATCTCTCACTTTTTATTAAATTATACTACAATAAGATTGAGTCACTTATTTTAAATCTTTGTTTATAAACTTCTAATACTTGTGCTTTTATCATTTTTTTTCAATAGACTTTGACTCTTCATGTTTGGCACCCTTTCAAAGTAAATTAGAATTGGCTCATTTTCCCACTCTACTGATTGGTCTTTGTTGAATCCTTCAACTACTTTGACCATGCCTTTGATTTGACTATTGACCAAAATTTTTAACCATCCTTGTGCATGCTACCTTAAATTCTCCACAGACAATTTTTTGCATCACAAACTCCTAAATCACTATCCAAAGATTTTTGAATTGTTGATATTGCGAGACTTGTAGTGTATGGATAAGAAGACATTGGGTCTCAAAGTGTGAAAGTTTTGCTTATGAAGAGATAGGCTTCATGGTATGAAGAATAGAAGAGAAGAGGCTTTAGAATCACAACAATAGACAAATACATTGAAAGCATGTCTCTAACATCCTTGCAATCCAAATAAGGGTGAATCTTACACAAATAAGAATGTGTTCCAGCTTTGAAGGCTTATAGGACGGTGTGGATTGGCAATTAAGTGTCAATCAAAGATCATCATGGCAATAGTAAAATAACAGAAGGTAGCAATGTAGTCGAGGATAGCAGCAAAAGAACTTCAAGGTACCATAGGCAAAAAAGGCTATATAAGAAGTAGAGAGGAAGAGATGAGGGTTTGAGACATACATAGATATAGTCCCACGAACACACACACATGCACAGAGAGTTACCTTGTTGTGCTATTGCTGTAGCCATGGTTATTTAACTGATGCCTTGTATTTCTGAGTAGTCAATCCTTGTATGTATCCATTGATCCGAGTCTTGCTATTTCTTCTTGCTATCTCTCAGAGAAACCATAGTGCTCTATATGGACCATGTAAACTAGACTATTGGAATATATAAGCATTCTACTTCCTGTCAATTTGTTTGTGATGTCTATTTAGATATATCTCATTTGATATGTTGTGAGTGATGTGTTTGCAATGGTACCATATCTTTGTGTCGAGTCTAAGTATATTAAGACCCTACAGTCCCGTGTAGAGTTGGTGTAGTCCAACCACACCTAGCGATGAGAGCGGAATTTAGGTGACAGGAAGTGCTTAAAAATAGCAAAAAATTATGAATATCAAGGGAAAAATATTCACCGTCAAAGGCGGCGGCTCGATCTAGGACGATTTTAAGCGCCAAAGTGCTTTAAAGGCGTCCGAGCGACACTTGTTGATTTTTCATAATTTTTCAGATAGTCGTGCGGGTTAACACGAGCTACTGGCCAATGCGGGATGCTAAGCCAAACGCCCAGGATTTTTCATAGCTCGATTCCGAGTCCGGACGGGGAAATGGCCAAGAAACCGGTCAAGATACGAAGGGGTGGACAAAATTTGGCCAAAATGGGCAAGTGACCCTTGGGAGCCCAAATTTAAAATGTAGCATGAAACTTTGGAGGAGAGAGAAGATGCAAATCGTGGAGGAAGATGGCGCCTTTATCACGCTGATTTTTGCGCCCACATGTTGATGCCTCAATCCTCAGCCTGCAAATGTGTTTGAACAAATCATGGGCATTGATTCCCCTCTATATGTTGACTCTATCGCCGCCCTTCGCTCGTGCAATGATGCCCTCTTTGAAGATCTCTGATTTCAATCTTTCTCTCTCCTCCCTCTCTCTCTTCTAAAGGCAAGTTCATGTGGGAAGAAGGAGGAAGAAGAAAGAATGATGGAGGCTTGTCCGGCATGGATCCGATTGCTCCACGGGCTGGAAATGGTGATTGGTGATTGTGCTGGACATGAAGTGCTGCTGATTTTCAGATTTGCAGCCATGGACATGAAACCCGAAACATGCAAATAAGCGGTAATTCAAAATTTTCAAAGGAAATTTGAGATTTTATAGATTTTGATTGATAAAATGTTGTTCCTGTGGGCTAAAAATTGTTTATGTGGCTGTTTTCCATGAGTTCTTGCTGGTTATAATCAGAAAATCAGAAAAATATGCATCTTGTGATTCAAAATAATACATTGAAACACGTAAAACATGGAAAATCAAGGGGAAATGATGGTTTTTGGCATAAAAATGGGAAAGTAAATAGGAACACTAACTAAACTTTCATTTTTCTGCAAGAAGGAACTAAGGGCCATAGCCCATAACCTGTTTTGAATTTTTAGTAATTAAATAATATAGAAAATAAGGAAAAATACAAGAAAAGGGTGGAAAAACCCTAAAAAATAGGGGAAAAATATATTTTGGGCTTCGAAAAATAAGGATAAATAAGAACAATGTTTGTGAATGTTTGTGGGGACTGAAGCATGAGGATTTGCCTCAGTTCAACCCCACCTTCTTGTTCTAGTGTGTCTTTTTTCATTTTTTTTCACATAAAATGATGGTGAAATACCCTATAAATCTATCCAACGATGCAATGTTTAAACGGGGAAGGGTAGAGGAGTTGAAATATGTCTAAATGCCGTGTGAGATGATGGGAAAGTTGCTGATTTCTATGCATAGCATTTAGGACGGATGATAATTAAAATTAAGAGCTTAGTAGCACGAGGATCACCTCGGTGCTAAGCCCATGCAACGAAGCACGAATGGTAGTTGGAAACCATTAAAAGAATGTTTTGCACTTGTGCACAATACTGTTTGCTAAATGTTTGAGCACTAGGCATCCACCAAATGCATAGAGCATGAAAAGAATTTAAAAAAATATCAGTGACCAGCTCCTGGACATGCATTGCAATTGGTTTATTGGAACCTGACCTACGATGAGAGGCAATGAGGTACCCATCTTGTAGGCTAGTCGTGGGGTCCCAAAGGGGAAAGAGAAGTAAGGACAATGGTACATTCCTGGACACGCTTATTTGGTAACTTGAGCGACTTGTGTGCGAAATGTCTATATGTTGAGCGACGCACTGAGGGGCCAATCCCCAAGGTGTAGGAGAGTCGCAGAGGGTTGATGGCATTCAGCCGTAGGAGGAACCCCATGTGTATGTGATTCGAGCCTTTTGGCTATGTGAAAGGGACTCCCTCTAAGGAGTAATATTGGGTTAGGATCAGTTGGACTACAACGTATTACAAACGCAATGTTTAGGAAGGCAGAAATTTTGATAGAGGATCCTAGCCGCGAGGCCGAGGGGTTGTCTTGTGCGTAGTGACGAGGCCCGGCTAGTGCATGAGCTAGTGCCGGCCCATTTTTAGGTCCATCAGTGGTGCGTCTACCGGGAGCCGCTTAAAAGTGGCGGTTCTCGAATCCTGGTTGTTTAGGGACCAACTAGCAGTTTATGCCAAAGGATACTGAGATTGATTCGTTATTTATTGATAAGCATCGTCTAGCAGAAATCCAAAAGCAAGAAAGAGACGAAAGAGCTAGGCGACGTGCTGAAATTTTTAGGAGATATTCTCCTAAGCGTAGCGGTGCTGAACCCTTACGAGGGAGTGGATCTAGTGGTCTTGGGGCCACAAGCAGTAAGTTAGGAGAAGGTGGAAGCTCTAGTGCTCCCCTTCCTTCTATAAGCCAGTCCACGTCAAGTACGGGAGGTGTAACCCCACCGTCCCCTATTCCTAGTGCAAATCCAATCATTGTCATGGCGCAGCCTATTGCAATTCCAACAGGAACGACGGATTTGCCGGCTCTAGGTTACCCGCTACCCATTTTTAATAGGCTAGTTGAGGAAGATGCGGAACTCCACATTAGGGAGTTTCAAAAGCTGATGTTTAACTGTCGCATCCAAGAAGAAGGACATTTAATGATGTTCTTCAATACGACTGTCAAAGGAAGAGCCGCTATATGGTATCATGGTTTAGAAGCCGGAACCATATTGAACATTGATGCATTTTATGGAGCTTTTCGAAGGGAGTTTGCCCCTGAAAGGGGTGGGCAATATTGGTTGCGTGTACTCAACGTGACCCGCCAAGAACCACACGAGGATATTCGTGCTTATGCGAAGAAGATAAAAGAGGTTTTCCGTAAGTTGGACACCTCTATTCCTATCCCCGCAGCTGCCCAGTTACAATATTTCCTACATGGTTTGGACTTTAATATCCAATTGCAGTTGCGTAGTGTCCCCTTGGGGGATACAGATACTGCCATTACACGAGCACAAGAGGTGGAATCTCGACTACAAGCAGCCTATGCTTCTCGAGGCAATTCGAACATGGGTTTAGTATTGGGAAATAATATGGCAATGGCCAATGGCAGTAGTGGCCAAGGGATAGCAATGGCTAACCCTAATGGGAGAGGAAACATGATGCAGAATGTCCCTTTATTACTAGCTCCCCCTAGCATGTCGATGCCTACGGGCAGTCAAATGGCTCCAAGTGGTGGAGGCCAGGCGATCAATTCTAACACCATGCCTGTGACTCAACAACCAGTGCCTAATCGAATTGTTAGGCCGATGGAACGACATAGTAATGACCAAGGCTATGAGTCGAGTTCTTCCAATGTTCTTGGCGAGGTTAAGGACATGATGAAGCATTATACCGACATGATTACAGAGCAGTATCGACAAATAGCCGTTGATGTCAACTTCCTTAAAAAACAACAAAATTTGATAGGAAGTAGATACCCAGATGAGGGTGCACCTTCGAGGTTTAGTTGCAAATGGTGTGGTGGGCAGCACTATCCGAGAAATTGCCCAAATGTTAAGTGCGACATCTGTGGAAAATCCGGCCATTTAGCAGCTACTTGCTGGAGTAAGATCAGTTCCCTCTAGCGAGGAAGTCGGCAACCAGGGCCTGTTAATCATCGTGCCCAAGGAAATGATTCCCAGCGAGAGGACGGGCCTAAACAAATACTTCAACGACCAAAGACTACAGTGGAGGAGCTACCAAGTGGTAGTGGGGTCAGTTTGATTGAGGCTGTACGCGTTAATGATGCTGAAACCTCTAATCTACGAGCTGTCCTTACAAGAGGTCAAAAGGATAAAGAAGCCGACAAGGATAAGCCTGTCGACGGAAACCCTAAACAAGGCGATAAAGAAACACAAGTTTTGGATCCTTCCATGGAAGGGGGACCCTTGAAGCCCGTAGAGAGTAAAGCTAATAAGGAACCACCAAAGAAGAAGGTGAAAGTTAAGAAAGAGGCAATAAAGCCGGTTCAGCGACCTAAAGAGCGGATGGTTTGGCGTGAAAAGCGAGCTCTATCAAACTATCATGAATTCGATTTGGCGAGCTCTTTTTGCGAAGTTAAGCCGGATGTGAATCTTTTACAGCTTATTAAGCTTTTCCCAGGAGTACATAAGGAATTTAGAAAGATCCTACGTACCGGGTATATCGTAGAACCTTTGGGTATTGCGCGAGTTGGTGATGACTGGTTCGAGCATGCTGAGAAGCATTGCCCAAGGGTTGCAGCCTATGTCGATGGGATATTAGTAGATTATGCCATTGTCGACACGGGATCATCTGTTAACATTAGGAGTTCTGAACTGATGGAAAGGTTGGGTCTTGCAATCCAGAAAGATACCTCCACAATTCTCAGAATGGCAGATGATAGTTTGAGACAGCCAGAAGGCTGCATTACTAAGGTCCATGTCATGTTGCAAATGTAGAATGCCTGTTGGACTTTAGGGTGATTCGTTTTGCAGGCCGTCCAAGTTACCAAGTATTACTCGGACGACCTTGGATCTTGCAAGCAGATTGCCAAGTAGATATACCTGCCGGTCGACTGATATTCGGCAGAGGTGTCCAGCGTGTGGTAGTTGATGCTTATCCTGAGTCCCCGCAGAGTGAGAGAGCTCCTCTATCTTCTACAGAATTGGAGACATTAGAAGATTTATCTGCCAGTGAGACATCATCGAGTGATGAGTCCAAAGAGGGATCCACCACGGAAGACATCTATCAGATCACTTTGAATGAGCCAATAGAGGGCCAAGATCGTATAAGAGATGCAGATGTTATCGAGCTAGACCTTGGTACGCCTGATGATTCGCGGCCAATCAAATTAGGTTCTATGCTCAGCTCAGCAGAAAGGGAGGACTATGTGGCCTTGATCCAGGAATTCCGTGATATCTTTGCCTGGAGTTATGATGAGTTGAGAGGCATCCCTCCTGGTCTTGCTGTTCATACAATTCCGTTGAAGGAGGGCAGTTGTCCTGTACGGCAGAAAGTAAGGCGTATGCCTTTTGAACTGAGGGACGGGCTGTTTGAAGAGCTACAGAAGCTTCGAAAAGCGGGTTTGGTTTTTCCTGTGCAACACACGGAATGGTGTTCACCAGTTGTGATTAGAAAGAAGAAGAATAATCAAATCCGTTTATGTGTAGACTTTAGGGAGCTGAATAAGCAGACAGTTAAGGACTACTACCCGCTGCCATTTATTGACCAGATTTTGGATCAATTGGCGGGTAGGGAGATATATTCGTTTATGGATTGCTTTGCAGGATATAACCAGATGGCAATTGCAGAAGAGGACAAGTTGAAAATAACTTTCATCACTATATTTGGTACTTTTGCATACCATGTGATGGCCTTTGGTTTATGCAATGCACCTGGTTCGTGGCAACGAACAGCAGATAAGACATTCGGTGACATATCCCCTGAAGAGTTGAAGGTGTTTATTGATGACTTAGGGGCCGCCACCGTGAGAGGAAGGCAGTTGATCATTTTAAGAAAATGCTTTGAGCGCTGTAGACAATTTTGCATCGCTCTAAACCCACGGAAGTCTGTTTTTGGAGTACCTTATGGGCTATTGCTGGGTCATGTGGTCAGTTCGGTAGGAATTGCAACAGACCCCGAGAAGGTCAAAGTTATAGTTGCCATGGGTCCACCACGCACTCCGAAAGAGGTTCATAGCTTTCTGTCTTCGGTTGGTTACTACCGTAGATTCATCAACGCCTTAGCAGAAAGAATGTTGCCGCTTACAAATTTATTGTCCTTTAGCTGTTCGTTTGTATGGGGTGACCCTTGTAAGGTAGCATTCGAGGATGTGAAACAAGAGCTAGCAAGAGCGCCCGTTTTAAAAGCACCTAAAAGAGGTGAGGTGTTCTATATATTCTCAGCAGCCACCATGTATAGTATCAGCTTGCTGTTTAGCCCAAATTTGGAAAGAGAAGTGGTACCATCCGATTGCTTTTGCTAGTCGGAAGCTAGGGGTATCCGAAATCAATTATACTTACATGGAGAAATTGTGTCTAGCGATGGTCTTTGGGACCAAGAAGTTCATGCATTATATTCTCTATGAGAAAGTCGTGCTTTATACGAAGGTGGAGGGACTTCGATTATTGATGAATAAGCTACAGCCGCCTGATCGTCTAGCAAAGTGGTTGATCACTTTGCAGGAATTTGATTATGAAATCAAAAGTAAGCCACCAAGATTGCAAGGCATCGTGGAATGTCTAGTGGACTTTGGGGAGCCGAAAGAATCGGTGGCTAAAGGTAGTGACATGGAGATGTTATTTAAAATAGATACGGCATCTATTCCCTCCTGGTATGCTGCAATAACACATTATTTATCGACGGGAGAGGTGGGATCCGAATTATCTAAAGCTGAGAGAAGGAAAATTAAGCAGCAAGCGTTAAAGTTTGCTTTGATCGCAGGTACATTATATCGGCAAGGGGTTGATGACATCTATCGCCGATGTGTGATGCCTGATGAGGTGCCATTCATTTTGGAAGAGTGCCATGATTTTGCTTGCGGTGGCCATTTTGCTGGACGGCTTACAGCACAAAAGGCTTTAAGAGCAGGTTATTGGTGGCCTGCCATCTTCCAGGATGCGTTTGCGTATGTTAAGAGATGCGATATTTGCTAATGACATAGTAGTCGAGAGAATAGGAAACGACCACTCACCCCTATTATGGCGATACTTCCATTTGAGAAGTGGGGAATAGACTTTGTGGGCCCTATTACTCCGTCGTCGACTACGCAAAAGAGGTACATCATTGTAGCAACTGACTACTTTACAAAGTGGTCAAAAGCGCATGCAACAAGGAAAGATGATGCTAAAGAAACTGCTAGTTTCCTTTTAGAGCAGATAATATGTCGGTTTGGTCCGTCGAAAGAATTAGTGTCGGACCGCGAAACCCATTTCCTGAATAAGGTGATCAAAGGTTTGACAGAGATGTGGCAAATCAAGCATAACAAGACAACCCCATATAATCCGTAAGCCAATGGGCAGGTTGAAAGCACCAACAAGCAGCTTGTGGGCATCCTGTCCAAAATCGTGTTAGAAAAGAAACGGGATTGGGATAAAAAGTTATACGTGGCAGTATGGGCCTATAATACGACCTTCAAACGAGCCACTGGCCATACCCCGTTCAAGTTAGTATATGGGGAGGAGTGTGTCTTGCCTTTAGAGATTGAGCTGCCAACTATTCGGTTTGCCATCAATCATTCTTTGAGCGATGAAGACGCACTTTTTGAGCGCTTAACGACACTAGCACATTTAGATGAGCTTAAGTTGCAGAGCTTATTGCACCAAGAAGTGGCGAAGCGCCAAATGAAGCAATTACACGACATCAAAGCCAAGAAATACACCTTTAAGAAAGGACAGCTTGTTTTGTATTATGACGCACAACGTGAATTATTCCTAGGCAAGCTAGAACCCAAATGGGATGGGCCCTATAGGATCGTTAGAATAGGAAAGAATAAATCTATCATCCTGTTAGCTGACCTTGAGGGGATAGAATTTAAAAATAAGGTTAATCTTAATAATATTAAACCTTATTATTTCTGATTGCACTAAAGCTATGATTGCCTTGCAGGTCTAGGCGAGATCGATCAAACATCTGTAAGGAAATCGTGATAAAGGTTGATGGGTCGTCTGATCCCTTATTTAGAACACCCATATTTGGAACAGAGGTATCATCAGGGAAAGCTCATTTGGTGGAGCAAAGGATACAAGGTGATTGAGCAAGAAGGCGAGACATTTATTTGGGAGATTAAGGTCTTCTGCCATCACTGCCTACAAATTTTGACGAGCATCCCTGTTGAATTCAATGACGATGGAGGGATGGAGCCTACAGTCCACCCATTGAATATGCTGAATTTCGATTACCATAATTACGAGTAGAGTTTCGGATGGCAGGATATGTACACCCTTTATGGACGTACACCTTGTACTTTGATGGGGCGTCCAGGGGTGCATGCAAAAAAGGAAGTGTAGGAGTTGTCATCCGAGACCCCCGACGACACATTGTCATAAAGTTAGCTGCTTATCTCGGGGTGAATTTTACCAATAATATGGTAGAATACAAAGCCCTGATTATGGGTTTGAATATTGCGAAGAAGGGTGGTATCCGCCAGTTGTTGGTGAAAGGGGACTCTCAGTTGGTTTTAAATCAACTCAATGGGACGTACATGGTACGAAACCCCATCCTTTGCATGTACCATCATACTGCCATAGCCCTGCTAGACGAATTCGATAGAGTGTCTTTTCAACTGATTCCACGGAACTTGAATTGGTTTGCCGATTCATTGGCTAATTTCGCGTATGAAGAAGACCTCTTCTTTAATTGTGGCCCTTGTCCCGATATATCTATTGATGGTGAGACAGGACCTGGTCGGTTGTGGGGTATGCTTTCTGAACATGCCCTCTTTGGCAGACGATGGTTGATCTGGGTGATGCAGAGGGTAAGCGAGACTCATCTGCCTTTATTATCTTGGACCCATATACTGATTCGACGACATGTGATGCGAACACCTCTTGCAATATACGCAGGAGGGATAGGTCATAATTTAATGCACTTAGTATAGGGCTACGAGCCTTTGTTCCCCTGGGAATGGTATGCTTTGCTGTCTATCATAGTTGTTTCCAGGAGGATGTTATGCATAGTATTGTTTTATTTCATTAGGCCAAGAGGGCCGATGCAGTTTTGTAGTGAAGTGTTTGATTTCATTAGGCCAAGAGGGCCATTTCCCTGTCTAGTGCGGGTGCGTTTAATCGGGTTTTTGTTTTAAGTGTTGTGCTGGACAGGTTTCGTGTTTCGTGGAATTTGGTGGAGCCTGGAGGAGCCTTTGCTGCGATGAAAGCTTCTTGTGGCCAATCCAGGTGATATTTCTCCTTTACGAGTTTCTTGTTATATGTGTATTTGTACTTGTCGAGGGGGTACATTTTTGTTGGGGACCGGGCAACCAAGGCATGAAGTGCCAGGTTTAGGCTAAGTATGTTTGATGGAGGTCGGAGTAGTCATTGCCTCCTGCAAAGACATTGTTAAACATTAAAAGACCTGTTTTAGAAGGAAGTCCTAGTGGCCCTGTCCTGCTAGCCTGCTAGGCAGCCGTTCTAGGAGTTCTTGTTAGTAGTGAGGCAGTTAGAGAAGCCTGCCATAAGATAATAAAGATGATACCCAGAAACTCTGTATATCCTAAAAGATGAATATAAATACGAAGGTGTGTAAAAAGGGATTCTAACCCCTATCAAAGAAAAAAGAAGAAATGAAAATATATAAGCAGTTGCGCATTGCCTTGCGAAGGCCTGGTAGGTTCCTGGGGACGAGTCAGTCTCGGGGCCGATACCTTGTCTTCCTAGGGGTGGCTTCTTGCTGGAACAAAAAAAAAAAGAATGATGACAAAACAAGGAAGGTTGGAGCGAAAATAAAAGTGAGCGTTAAAAAAGGATTAAGTGTCGCCTTGCGAGGGCTTGGTAGGTTCTTGGGTGCCGAGACAGGTCCTGAGGCCGATGCCCTGTTCTCCTTGGGTCACTACGCTCAGCTCCCTCCTTTTTACATGCCCAAGTATGTTCATCCAATAAAACCCTAAAAGAAGACATGTACTGAAGGAAAATATTCTTTGATCAGGCTATAGGAGACCTCGCCTTGCAGGAGCTCCTAGTTGTGTTGTCTTTAATTGGTACGTAGTTCAGACTACCACTTAGGGCAACCTCTTTGATAGGGTTTTTAGTTTGGCTGTGTTGGAGCAGCTGGTTAGTGACTCACTTCGGATCTTCTATTAGATGATGCTAGGCCTACTCCTTGTGGATGTCATGCTTTGATTCTGTCCAGGGGTAGGGGAGCATTGTGCTGAGTTTTATTATATATTTGTTTTGTATCAGTTTGATGCTTCTTTGATTGTTTATGTGCAGATATGTTCGTGGATTCGACGGGCTGAGTCGCCCTATCCCATGGTCGCCAATGAGAGCGGAATTTAGGTGACGGGAAGTGCTTAAAAATAGCAAAAAATTATGAATATCAAGGGAAAAATATTCACCGTCAAAGGCGGCGGCTCGATCTAGGACGATTTTAAGCGCCAAAGTGCTTTAAAGGCGCCCGAGCAACACTTGTTGTTTTTTCATAAATTTTCAAACAGTTGTGCGGGTTAACACGAGCTACTGGCCAATGCGGGATGCTAAGCCGGACGCCCAGGATTTTTTAGAGCTCGATTTCGAGTCCGGACGGGGAAATGGCCAAGAAACCGGTCAAGATACGAAGGGGTGGACAAAATTTGGCCAAAATGGGCAAGTGACCCTTGGGAGCCCAAATTTAAAATGTAGCATGAAACTTTGGAGGAGAGAGAAGATGCAAATCGTGGAGGAAGATGGTGCCTTCATCACGTCGATTTTTGCGCCCACATGTTGATGCCTCAATCCTCAGCCTGCAAATGTGTTTGAAAAAATCATGGGCATTGATTCCCCTCTGTATGCTGACTCTATCGCCACCCTTCGCTCACGCAATGATGCCCTCTTTGAAGATCTCTGATTTCAGTCTTTCTCTCTCCTCCCTCCCTCTCTTCTAAAGGCAAGTTCATGTGGGAAGAAGGAGGAAGAAGAAAGAATGATGGAGGCTTGTCCGGCATGGATCCGATTGCTCCACGGGCTGGAAATGGTGATTGGTGATTGTGCTGGACATGAAGTGCTGCTGATTTTCAGATTTGCAGCCATGGACATGAAACCCGAAACACGCAAATAAGCGGTAATTCAAAATTTTCAAAGGAAATTTGAGATTTTATAGATTTTGATTGATAAAATGTTGTTCCTGTGGGCTAAAAATTGTTTATGTGGTTGTTTTCCATGAGTTCTTGCTGGTTATAATAAAAAAATCAGAAAAATATGCATCTTGTGATTCAAAATAATACATTGAAACACGTAAAACATGGAAAATCAAGGGGAAATGATGGTTTTTGGCATAAAAATGGGAAAGTAAATAGGAATACCAACTAAACTTTCATTTTTCTGCAAGAAGGAACTAAGGGCCATAGCCCATAACCTGTTTTGAATTTTCAGTAATTAAATAATATAGAAAATAAGGAAAAATACAAGAAAAGGGTGGAAAAATCCTAAAAAATAGGGGAAAAATATATTTTGGACTTCGAAAAATAAGGATAAATAAGAACAATGTTTGTGAATGTTTGTGGGGACTGAAGCATGAGGATTTGCCTCAGTTCAACCCCACCTTCTTGTTCTAGTGTGTATTTTTCCATTTTTTTCACATAAAATGATGGTGAAATACCCTATAAATCTATCCAACGATGCAATATTTAAACGGGAAAGGGTAGAGGAGTTGAAATATGTCTAAATGCCGTGTGAGATGATGGAAAAGTTGCTGATTTCTATGCATAGCATTTAGGACGGATGATAATTAAAATTAAGAGCTTAGTAGCACGAGGATCACCTCGGTGCTAAGCCCATGCAACGAAGCACGAACGGTAGTTGGAAACCATTAAAAGAATGTTTTGCACTTGTGCACAATACTGTTTGCTAAATGTTTGAGCACTAGGCATCCACCAAATGCATAGAGCATGAAAAGAATTTAAAAAAATATCAGTGACCAGCTCCTGGACATGCATTGCAATTGGTTTATTGGAACCTGACCTACGATGAGAGGCAATGAGGTACCCATGTTGTAGGCTAGTCGTGGGGTCCCAAAGGGGAAAGAGAAGTAAGGACAATGGTACATTCCTGGACACGCTTATTTGGTATCTTGAGCGACTTGTGTGCGAAATGTCTATATGTTGAGCGACGCACTGAGGGGCCAATCCCCAAGGTGTAGGAGAGTCGCAGAGCGTTGACGGCATTCAGCCGTAGGAGGAACCCCATGTGTATGTGATTCGAGCCTTTTGGCTATGTGAAAGGGACTCCCTTTGAGGAGTAATATTGGGTTAGGATCATTTGGACTACAACGTATTACAAACGCAATGTTTAGGAAGGCAGAAATTTTGATAGACGCTCCTGGCCGCGAGGCCGAGGGGTTGTCTTGTGCGTAGTGACGAGGCCCGACTAGTGCATGAGCCAATGCCGGCCCGTTTTTAGGTCCATCAAGCGACCACAGTATAGACTTGGACTCAATTACACATGGCAAATATGCTGATCTTTCTCACACATATAGGTCTGCATGCACACACTCTCAAGGTCTACCAAAGGACATCCATCCTATGCTTACATGGTGGTCTAGGCATGAGAAGCCCTGCCATATACAGTCTCGTGAGGGTATTTCATTCCTCTGGGATGAGGAACTCCCAATGGAGAAGTCTACTCCACAACCCCACAAACATCACTTGCCTTTGTTTCCCAATCTTGAGATATGCTTATAGGTATGCCAATCCCTCCTATGACATCATTAAAGCTAGTAGGGTAGCTATTTGTGTCAGCAAAACCTATTGTGGTTTTATCCATTCCGCCTTGTGATATCCCAATCCATACTCGAGTTGTTACACAAGCATGGGTTCCATCTTCTAAGTTTTTGGGCTTATCACTTGAAGATGTGGATGCCTTCCTTCGAAAGTTTGAGGTGGCACATATTGTCAATTATTCCACCCATGTGGATCTCACCCATAAGGTGGCCATATTCAAGTCATTGATGTGGAAGAAGGTGGCAGCTTCTCTCGCAGTGAAAAATAATTGGGCAACTTTTGATGATGCCAAGATAGCATTCCGCTCACAGTTTCAACTAGGATAAATTGATACACAGATGTTGGAGAGACTCCACAATTTCAAGCAAGGAGATGCCACAGTCTAGAGCTATACACCTCAATTTAAGGTCCTATAACGAAGAATGTCTCCAAACATACAACCTATTGGTGAAATGTTGCACACATTATATATGCAAGGGCTTAACCAAGATATATATAAAGCTTTAGCTTCAAAAGATGTCTTTGATAATAATTTATAATATTGTTATCAACGTGTTGTCTATGTTGAAATGTTTTTGGCTAAGGAGAAGTCAAGAAAAGGGAAGAAATCAACTAAATCTATTGACAAAAGAACTCATCAAGAATCCAGGGACTAAGATTTAGATTCAGACCTAAAGAAAGAGAGTAGCAATGAGGAAGAGGACTCTGAAGATTAGGAATGGTCAAATTCCACAAAGTCTAAGAGGAAGGATAAGGGCCACAAACCCTTAGAGGGCACTTGTAAACCTACAACCAAAACCCTTTGGTATACCAAGTGTAACAATCCAGGTCATCTATGCGAGACTGATTGTAGTCTCAATAAGCAATGGTATAGTATTTGCTATATGGCTACTCATAATACGAAGGTTTGCCGATACAATGCTAGGAGTCAGATGGGATATGCTGGGGCATGACAAGGTGCAGGAGGAGCGTAGCTTGCAAACTGGTAAGGCATAGGAGGAGTGCAAGCTGCCAAACCAAGATTATCCATCTTGTTGGAAGCCCAAGCATATGATGTTCAAAAGAGGCAAAGTCAGGATCTGAATCCCTTTCCTTTAGTCAATATGGTGGAAATCAAAGAGCTTTTTGACCCAAAAGTAAATGTGGTTACCTGGTCAAGCAAAAAGCTCAAAGGAGCAACAAAGAAGCATGTAGGAATTTTGTGGGCACAATGGGAGAAAGTCCACCACTAGATGGCTAAGTGGACGACGAAGGAACTCATGGTGATGAAGGATATGCAACCGATTCATATACCGGCCTCAATACTCACGAGAGTGGCGAGCATCGATGGTGATACAAAATCCACATCTAACTCAAAGTCAATGTCCATAAGGGGAAAGGGAATAGGCCAGCACTAGAAGTTGAGGTCCAATCTTCTTTACATGCAGTTCCAACTAATTCAAAAACACAAGCCACATGGGGACTAATCTTTATCACTATTCCTTTGGGAGATTTGCTAAATTTGGTCCTAGCATTCAAGGACCATTTGTTGCAAATGATTCAATTGGATTGGCATGTACTACCAAAACTAGAAGTTGCATGCTCTGATTGCAATTGCACTAGAGGGGGAAGTCCACAAGGTGCAACAAGAGCCAATTCCACTAGGATTATAGTCACGCCCTGCTATTCGGACGATTTCTCTTCGATTCAAGGGTCAAGTAAATAACAATATTGCTCGACGATGGCTCAAGAGTCAACATTATCACATTGGCTACTTGTCAAGATTTTGGGCTGATGAATTGGGAACCAATCCCCTTTTTGTTCTGCATGGAAAATTAGCAAGTGCGTCCTATTGGAATTATCCATTTAGTCTTGATGGAAGTAGTAAGTGTTTCATTTCTCTTTTCTCTGGTAGTATTAAACATGAAGCATGCAAGTGAGAAATAACACCTCTTGCTCAGACGGCTCTAGTTGCAGCAAGCCCAAGTAAGTCAAAACGGAGATTGTAATTGACTAACAATTCAATGAGGTCACCACAAAACTAGGATCTTTTTAAACAAAATCCTACCTCCATCAACAACTTGCAAACCACTGGTAGTAGCTGAGATAGTCAACATGGTGGATGGCTTGGATGATAATTAGGAAGCTACTTTCCTAGCAGCAAATGCACATTTTGGACCCTTCTATCTTGTGGATGCCATGCAAATTGGTCAGTAATACTTGGATCCACATTCCACATTATCCTCTCTTGGAGCTACTACAAACATAGAGTCAAATTTTCAAGGGTACAAAAATCATGATTCTAGACCCTAGAGGAGAAGTGGCTCAAGCTATGGCTATAACTGAATTGGATGTTGAAAGGAAAGTCTGATGCCAGGAGGCATATTCCACGGTGGATTCCGTGCCACGGTGGATTCCGTGAGGTTTTACGGTGGATTCCGTAAACTTAGATGACCGGGGCTCATACACAAAGTGGATTCTTTGTGCGAGAAGTTGATGGGGACGCCTGTCCTTTTTGGGCGTTTCATTAATTTAGTGTGTACATGGGTGATTCCATAGCGGGTGATTTCGCAAAATACA
The DNA here is from genome assembly GCF_053477565.2 of Lygodium microphyllum. Lineage (NCBI taxonomy): Eukaryota > Viridiplantae > Streptophyta > Polypodiopsida > Schizaeales > Lygodiaceae > Lygodium > Lygodium microphyllum. Next base: position 175,130,329 of record NC_141139.1, read on the forward strand.
TATTAAATTAATAAACGTTTATGAGTTTAGAGTGCGCACTCGTAATAAATTAATGTTAGGATTTATTTCTAACCAGTTGATTTATTTATGTAGCTGAAGACTGCTAGGTATTCACTTTTGTCGATTTAATTGTATTATTTTACTAACGATTGTGAATGCTTCAGTTGATGTGTAGAGATAGCAGCAGTGGCGGAGGAAAGCATTGGAGTCTAGCGAGTATTAGACCTTTGGATTATATTTTGATAGGCGCCACGCCTATATTTTGTTATGTCTATCGAGACATCGATTATTTATTATTATTTTGTATGCGCCTATGCGCACGGATATGTTATTTCTATTTGGACATTGAGATTGGGCGTGCTAGACTCCATGTGCACCGTCCATTAGCTTTATTTCCTATTTTTGTAGAAAGCAAACTCAAAAGCTAAAAGCTTGTCATATTTTTGTAAAATTGGGCTATTATTGAGCATGAAGATGGAAATATACATAAAATACATGCTTTGTGAAGTGCTCACACAAGGCATGGGGGGAGATTGAACCCAATTGGTCTCTTGCTTCTTGTCGTTCATGCTTTTACATTGTTTTTTGTGTAAAAAGGTAGAGTTCATTGTTCTTGGGGACCTTCCGGGATTCACTACGTGAGCATACTGCAACCGATCTGCACACCAGTGGTATCAGAGCGGAGCTGAGATCAAGAGCTTCCAATCGCTACCCATCTCGTGCGAAGGCGGAGCTCCTGGAACGATCGGGCTCTACCGTCAATCTCGTCACGAACCGTCGATACAAGTAGACTTCTGGCGATCAAGAACCCCTGTTTCTACTCTCAGATCGCGAAGGACCAGGCTGTACAGGCGGAGGACCATGCATTCATCTCCTTCATCAAGTCTTCAAAAACCAGTGAGCAAATTTCATAAATCAACTTTTTTCAAAGCTTAATTGTTAAGCTTATAAGCTTAAAAGAAGCTTGAAGCCTCAAATTTCTCGCCGTGGTACAAGAGGAGGTGCCCGCGTTTTTCGCCGTGAAGAAAAACGGCCCCCCTCCCCCCACGAATTGCGTCATGCTGCCTCTCTTAAGCTTAAGCTTAAGCTATTAAGCTTAAGACTCTAAGCTTCTGCAAGTCACACAAGACAAGCAAGTTCATAAACTCTGGGTCCTGCATCTCCGAAGTCAAGTCCTGCAAGTTGACTGGAATCAAGTCCTGCAAGTTCATCAAGTCGGCCTAAGTTCTGCAACTCTGCAACTCTGCAAGTCGGCTAAGTCTGCAACTCTGCAAGTCAGACTAGTCAACTGGAGTCAGAACTGACTAGTGCTCAAAACTCCTAGAAGGGCTGTTCCTGTGCAAAAACTCTGAACTGCAAAGTTGTTCGTGGCAAGGTATTCTACCCATCCACAGGTCCGTTGAAGTATTTTCAGCATACGAAGAAGGAAATATTACAGATTTTCTGAAAATTGAGAAAGAAATACCCAAAAATACATAGCCTTGTAATCCCGAATTTGAGCTACGCTCATCCCGCTAACCTGATTTTGAGTGAGAAAGGTCTTTTGAGTTTTACACGATGACGACACCACATACGGATGATCCTATGGCTGAAGAGGACCTACCTGAGCCTACCATGGAACAAAAGTTAGATCTAATCATGCTGCAATTGGAAGAAGAACGAAGGGCTAGGCAAGCATTGCAAGCGCAATTGTCAAAATTACAAAGAGCGTCTACCGACAAAGAAGAACCTCAAGTTGAAGATTTGATTCGACGTACCATCGACGCCACTCTTGAAGCACAAACCATTCGCAAGGAATCAAAGATAAGTGAACGAAGTTTCAAATTTCACACTTTCAATGGCATACGAGAAGGAAAAACTGTTTTATCATTCATTAGCCAGTTTGATGACTATTTCCATGAGGAAACATATCCAAAAAAAGATAAAATCAAGTGTGTTACTAATCATTTGGTAGACAGAGCATCACTTTGGTGGACTGTAGTACGCAAGAGCATAGAATGTCCTGCTACTTGGGAAGATTTCAAGAAGTTCATGCAGAATTTCCTTCCACCGCAATTTCATGAGAATGCTATCAAGCAATGGAATCTACTTCAACAACGAGACCGTGAGCCTATTCCACAGTATACAGAGGGTTTTTGGAATGCACTCCTATAGTTACGCATGCTTGAAGACGTACCAGAGACGACACATAAGTGAAAGTATATGTCTGGACTCCTTGGACATTACTACGCTGAAGTGAATATGTTCAAGCCTGCTACCCTTGAAGACGCCATCTCACTAGCTCACGACACTGAAGATAAGCTACGCGGTAGAGACAGACGACCACAGCAATTCCAAGCCAATGGTAATTATGGATCTAAACAATTCAATTCCAATTTTAGAAGGTTTAATCCAGGTCGTTTCTCTTCACCATCTTTCCGCAAGAATTAGGCTAAACCACCTGCATTACCATCCAATGTCAATCCAAATCCTAAGCCTATTCCACAAGCAAATCCAAATGTACCCAGACTTCCAGCCATTTCAAATAATGTAACCAAAGCCAAGCCAATAGTATGCTATAAATGTCACCATCCTGGGCATCTCGCAGCAAATTGTCATTCAAAGAAGCCACCAGCACATATCAACTATCTTGGAGCCATGGACGAAGACGAGCATGAGGATATGCCTGATTTCACTGAAGATGAGGATGATACTACTACTACTTCCGACACTTTACCAGGTATGCCTACTCCACATTCATTATTGATTATGAAATGTTTGGTGCATGGAAAGGAAAGAACTATCTTGCATGATGATGGTAGTACTCATGACTTTATTTCAGCAAAATTGGTAAAGGAATTGAAATTACAGACTGTATCTACGCATTATCGCATAAAAGCTGCATTTTTAGGTACTAGGTATAATGGTACACAAGAAGTACAAGATTTATAGATTCAAATTGGTTCATACATTGAAAGAAGAAATTTCTTAGTTGTTCCATTACAGTCAAGTGACATTATTTTAGGAATGCCTTGGCGACACCAGCATAATCCAAATATAGATTATTCCACACACACAATGAATATTAATTTTCAAGAAAAATCTATTACATTATATGGTATGCATGCATCTAATATTTTTCCACTGCTTTCGCATACTCAAGCAAAACGTGCATTACGCAAGAGTACTAAATCATATCTCATTTGGGTGAATGAATTGCAAGAAAAGGAAAATCATATGCACCCTAGGCATAATGAATTTCTTGCATATTTTAAGGACTGTTTTGCAGAAGACCTACCACCAGGTTTACCACCTTCACGTCCAGAAGACCATAAGATTGATTTAATCCCTGGCACACAACCACCTTGCAAAGCACCATATAGGCTGGTGCGCAGATCGGTCGCAGTATGCTCACGTAGTGAATCCCGGAAGGTCCCCAAGAACAATGAACTCTACCTTTTTGCACAAAAAACAATGTAAAAGCATGAACGACAAGAAGCAAGAGACCAATTGGGTTCAATCTCCCCCCATGCCTTGTGTGAGCGCTTCACAAAGCATGTATTTTATGTATATTTCCATCTTCATGCTCAATAATAGCCCAATTTTACAAAAATATGACAAGCTTTTAGCTTTTGGGTTTGCTTTCTACAAAAATAGGAAATAAAGCTAATGGACGGTGTCCATGGAGTCTGGCACGCCCAATCTCAATGTCCAAATAGAAATAACATATCCGTGCGCATAGGCGCATACAAAATAATAATAAATAATCGATGTCTCGATAGACATAACAAAATATAGGCGTGGCGCCTATCAAAATATAATCCAAAGGTCGAATACTCGCTAGACTCCAATGCTTTCCTCCGCCACTACTGCTATCTCTACACATCAACTGAAGCATTCACAATCGTTAGTAAAATAATACAATTAAATTGACAAAAGTGAATACCTAGCAGTCTTCAGCTACATAAATAAATCAATTGGTTAGAAATAAATCCTAACCTTAATTTATTACGAGTGCGCACTCTAAACTCATAAACGTTTATTAATTTAATATGTATTTTGCGAAATCACCCGCTATGGAATCACCCATGTACACACTAAATTAATGAAACGCTCGAAAAGGACAGGCGTCCCCATTAACTTCTCGCACAAAGAATCCACTTTGTGTATGAGCCCCGGTCATCTAAGTTTACGGAATCCACCGTAAAACCTCACGGAATCCACTGTGGAATATGCCTCCTGGCATCATACCCCCGGGGTGGGATAACAGTATTTTTGATGAGGTTAAGAATATGATTGCTAAAGCCCAACAATCATATACCAAACAAGCCAACAAGAAAAGACAAGCCATGAATTTCAAAGTTGATGATTATGTTTGGCTGAGAATAGAAAAACGTAGACTGCAAAGTATAGATAGACATCGAGTTGTCAAATTAGCTCCTAGATTCTATGGACCATTTAGAATCATTCATAAAATTAACGATAATGCATTCAAGTTAGAATTACCATCTCATTGGAAAATTCATAATACATTTCATATTAGTTTATTGAGACCATTTAGAGGCCAATTACCTATCCACCCTGTTTATGAAAACCCACCTTTATTAGAGGAAGAGACTGAAATACTTGAACCAGAAGCCATCATAGATACTGACTATATGACCACTAGAACTGGCCGAAGGTATTCTAGATATCTAGTAAAATTTAAAAACCATCCTGTAGAGGAAGCACAATGGATGCACGTTAGAGACTTAAATGCTTTCCCCACTCTGTTAGCTCCACATTGAGCTAATAGCAATTGAGGTCAATTGCTATCCCACCCTGGGGGTATGATGCCAGGAGGCATATTCCACGGTGGATTCCATGCCACAGTGGATTCCGTGAGGTTTTACGGTAGATTCCATAAACTTAGATGATCGGGGCTCATACACAAAGTGGATTCTTTGTGCGAGAAGTTGATGGGGACGCCTGTCCTTTTCGGGCGTTTCATTAATTTAGTGTGTACATGGGTGATTCCATAGAGGGTGATTTCGCAAAATACATATTAAATTAATAAACGTTTATGAGTTTAGAGTGCGCATTCGTAATAAATTAAGGTTAGGATTTATTTCTAACCAGTTGATTTATTTATGTAGCTGAAGACTGCTAGGTATTCACTTTTGTCGGTTTAATTGTATTATTTTACTAACGATTGTGAATGTTTCAGTTGATGTGTAGAGATAGCAGCAGTGGCAGAGGAAAGCATTGGAGTCTAGCGAGTATTCAACCTTTGGATTATATTTTGATAGGCGCCACGCCTATATTTTGTTATATCTATCGAGACATCGATTATTTATTATTATTTTGTATGCGCCTATGCGCACAAATATGTTATTTCTATTTGGACATTGAGATTGGGCGTGCCAGACTCCATGGGCACCGTCCATTAGCTTTATTTCCTATTTTTGTAGAAAGCAAACTCAAAAGCTAAAAGCTTGTCATATTTTTGTAAAATTGGGCTATTATTGAGCATAAAGATGGAAATATACATAAAATACATGCTTTGTGAAGCACTCACACAAGGCATGGGGGGAGATTGAACCCAATTGGTCTCTTGCTTCTTGTCGTTCATGCTTTTACATTGTTTTTTGTGCAAAAAGGTAGAGTTCATTGTTCTTGGGGACCTTCCGGGATTCACTACGTGAGCATACTGCGATCGATCTACGCACCAAAGTCGAACCCAGGAGGAATAAGCTTGGCGGTGAGAGCTATGGTGGATGGAGAGAGCGAGAGCAGGAGAGAGAGTGAAACTCAAAGTGGGAACTCCGACCACAATGTGTGGCCCGACCTTCCTTTATTCAAACTGTCACTAAAAGAATAAAGAATAAGTGACTGTGAAGGGCGCCCGTCACCTGCAGTATGCAGTGGCGGGTACTGTTAATGTAGTAATACACGGGCGGCTAGGCGGAGGCGCCTTTACCCCCAACAACCTCCCACTTAAAGGCGAATCTGCCCCAGTGAGAGAAAAGAAAAGAAAAGACAGTACAACATGTACATATGTACAACATGATAAGGAAAAAGACGTCATCTCATCCAACGCCTATCAATCTCCTGAGGAAGGCGAAGCGCTTTGTAGTGAGGCTCTTCTGAGCAAGTCTGCAGGATTTTGCTCAGTCGGAATCTTGACAAGGTCAAAAGACTTGTCCTCAATGACCTCGCGAATGAAGTAATACCTCACTTCAATATGTTTTGTCTTCACATATGGAATACTGGATTCTTGGCCAACTGAATGGCACTTATAGAATTCGAATGCAGTGTAGGCATAACATCTATCATACCAAGGTTTGCAATCAAACGGCCTAACCAGATAGCCTCCTTGCAAGCCTCTATGGCTGCAATATACTCAGCCTCTATAGTAGAAAGTATTAAGATGACAAGCTCAACACGCGCGGACATTGATGATGGACCGCCTGGCTAGATGGGTTCACACGTCTACACTTAGCACGTTGGTGGTCATTATGATACTCACATGGCCACTGACTTATCACTTATTATATTTAGTTTGTTACACCTACCTACAACTAGCAAAGACATAGCGCTAGTCGATTAGTGTAGTCGGTTATGCACCATTTGACTTAGTAGGCCACTTTCCTTTACGTTGTATCTTATCTATACTTTGTGTACATTGTATAGTGTGTGAAAGAAGAAGAAAAAAACTAGCAAGAAAACGTTTTGGCCTCCATCTCTCTTATTGTGTTCTTGGGTGAGCTTCCTCTTGTGTATACAATGTGTGTTTGGTACAGCAACTCAAGCAAGTCCCCCCATCACGCAATTCTTGACATGGTATCAGAGCCGCGCCACTGAGAGAGGTTGATTTCGAAGGTTGAAGTGAAGGAGAAGAAGCAAGGTTCGAGCAAGCAAGCAACGGGTAAGAAGCTCTCCCATTCTTCCACTCTCTCTCTTGGATAATACCTGCTTGTTGCGGAGGTACCGAAAGCAGGGTCGAGCAAAAATCTCAGATTGCTGTGAGATTTGGTTATGAGTAGAGTAGTTATTTTGGGTATTTGAGGCTGTTTCAGGCCCCATTTTAGAGCCACAATGTTGTGGGCAACAGTTTCAAGGTACACTATGATTTCGGCTGTTTTGACCGAAAGTGAGTGCACAGGTTACAGATTTCGAATTTGTAATTTTTGAGGTGTTTGCATGAAGTAAACATAAGGTTTATCTGCAAACAGGTTGTAGATTACATGTATTATTGAGCAATCAGTGAAAAAGGTTGCTTGGTGTATTGCTGTGCACGTGTTGTGAAAGATTGCAGAAGACTAGCTTGCTATGTTGTATCCTTGTTTGTGATAATGGTAAAGAACAGTGGAAATTCCATTATTGAGAAGCTCGACAAGAATAACTACCCTTCATGGAAGTTCCGTGTGACGAACTTCCTCATTGGAAAGGGCCTTTATGAGTTTGTTTCAGGTGAAGAAAAGGAGCCAGAGTTGGGTATCCCTCCGACTGCAGATGAGTTAAAAGCATGGAAAGAATGGAATGAAAAAGATAAAAAGGTGATATATTGGCTATCTGCAGTCATTGATAATACTATGCTGGGACATATTAGAAATGCAGAAACTTCACATGCAACTTGGATAATTTTTGAAAACATATTTTTAGTAAATACAAAGCCACGAAAGATTCAACTCAAGCAAGAGTTGAATGTCTTGAAGAAAGGAAAAATGTCTGTCAATGAGTATGTGTTGAAGGTGAGGAGCATTGCAGATGCTTTAGCAGCAATTGATGCAATGCCAGATGATGATGATTTGGTTTCATCCACTCTGAGTGGCCTTAACAATGAGACGGCATGGAAATCATTTGTTACTTTAGTATATGTATGGAAGCCATTTCCAGATTTTGATGAGCTGATCTCTCTCATGATTATTGAAGAGATCAATATGCAGGGCGATTCGTCTGAAAGAAATGGTGAACAGGTCCAAGCATTTTACTCGAGTTCAAGAAGGGGACGTGGTAGATCCTCTTTGAGAGGCCGTGGTATGGGATGTGCTGGCGATAACCAACAAAACAGGTTCAATCAACAGTCTGGTGAAATGTAGGTTTTTGGAGGAAGAGGAAACTTTAGAAGCACGAGGAGCTCTAGAGGAAGAGGTGGATGGCAGAATAGAGGTTCTAGAAATTCTATTATTTTTTGCCATTATTGTGGCAAAATAGGCCATATTGCAACCCATTGCTATGAAAAGAAGGATGATATTCATAGTGGTAAATTGCATCAAGGAAACTATGCATTGTCTTTACGACAGAACACATTGAAAAGGTTTCCTTGTCCTTATATGATGGTCACACAAAGAGTCTAACAGATGTACTACATGTGCCTTTAATTACAAAGAATCTAATGTATATTGGCCAAATGGTAGAGCAAGGGTTGCAGGTCCGATTCAATGCAAAAGGTTATTTTATAGAAGACTTTAATGATAAGTGCAGGTTGGTCGCAAAAGGAAGTAGAGTTGGCCGAATGTTCACTTTAGATGCTGGAATTTCTACAATGGATACTGCTATATATGCTAAAGAAAAAGGAGTAGCTGCAGATATTGAAATATAGCATAAACATATTGGACATGCAAATGTGCAAAGTCTGAAATTAATGCAGTCCAGAGGATTGGTTACAAGGTTGCATTCTTTTAGAGTTATAGAATTGCATAAAGTCTGTGAAGCATGCAAGTTTGGTAAGCAGGCGAGACAACCCTTCTTGCATGATAGAGAAGTAAGCATAAATATACTTGATGTGGTACATACAGATGTTTGGGAGCCTAGACAGAATGTATCTCTTGGTGGTAGCAAATACTTTGTCACATTTATTGATGACTGTTTAAAGAAGCAATGGATATACTTCATGAAGGAAAAAAGTGATATGTTTGAGCACTTTATATATTTTAAGGCACCTGTCGAAACTGAAACATGCTTAAAAGTAAAGTGCTTGAGATAAGATGGAGGGGGAGAGTATCTCTCTAATGAGTTCAGTGGCTTCTTGAGGATTCATGGGATAAAGAGGCAATTTACTTGTAGGTATATCCCACAGCAAAATGGTGTTGCAAAAAGAAAAAACAGGCATATTGCAGAAGTTGCACAGGCATTAATGGCTGAAAAGAATATGCCCAAACATTTTTTATCTGAGGTTGTCCATATTGCTGTTTACATTATGAACAAAACTCCCACAGCTCTGCAGTTTATGGGATGACTCCTAAAGAATGCTTTACTGGTAAGAAGCCTGATGTATCGCACTTGAAGGTATTTGGATGTGTTGCATATGTTCATGTGCCAGATGAGCTACGGAAGAAGCTTGATCCAAATGCAAAAAAATGTGTTTTTATTGGATACTCTTTAGAGCAGAAAGGGTATCGTTGTTATAACCCAGTCACAGGTGAGTTCAGAGTGAGCATGGATATTATCTTTGATGAGATGGAAAGTTGATATACACCTGTTGGTGATGTTTTGGATGATGATAATGATCATGACAGCTATGTGCATAAAGATAAACAAGAATCATGGAGTCTTAGTGAACTAGAAACATCATTTGGTACTACACCTACAATGAGCCCTTGGTCTAGGAGACTAAGGAGTAGCCCCACATCTTCAGGTGAATCTATAAGTGTTGCAGGGAAGGACAAAGGAAAGAAGAAAGTGTTGGATGGTAATGATGCATCTACCAGTCATTTAGGATTTGATGGACATTCTAGTGGTTCGGAGAGTTTGGATGATGAGCTTGGTATTCCTTGAGTCAGGACACCAGGTGTGCAGAGAGCTCATAATAATGTAAAGGCTCCATTGAGTGATCCAATGATACGCAGATCTAGCAGGGTCAAATACCCTGTTAAAAGATTTGGTTTTGAAGGTTATGCAGCTCATCATTATGCTTATATGGTGAAACTAGTTGAGGATGTTGAGCCCACTTGTTTTGAGGATGCTGTTAGTCATGCTCATTGCGATGTAGCAATGGATGAGGAGATGGCTGTATTAGAATCCAATAAGACTTGGAATTTGATACCTTTACCTAAGGGTAAGAAAGCTATTGGCTGTAAGTGGATTTACAAAGTTAAACATAATGCAGATGTTTTAGTTAGCAGGTATAAAGCTAGGCTGGTTGCAAAAGGCTATGCTTAAATATATGGCATAGATTATAAAGAGACATTCAGTCCACTTGCTAGAATTGCAACTGTTAGATATGTGATTGCCTTGGCAGCAGCCAAAGGTTGGAGTTTGCAGCAAATGGATGTTAAGAATGCCTTCTTGCATAGTGAATTGCAAGAAGAAGCGTATATGGAGTAGCCAACAAATTATAAGGATTTAAAGCATCCCACATATGTATGCATGTTAAAGAAGGTGCTCTATAGGCTAAAGCAAGCACCTAGAGCATGGTTTGACAAGATTGGAGAGTATCTTGTCAATATTGGATTTTGTATTTCTGATGTTGATCACTCACTTTATGTGAGAAAGGGAGATGCATGATTGGTCATTATAGTCATCTATGTGGATGACTTGATTATTACAAGTGACAGTGACAATGGGATTGCTAAAGTTAAGGACTTCTTAAAGAAGAAGTTTGAGATGAAACATTTGGGTGAGCTGAGATACTTTCTTGGTATTGAGGTGATAAGATGTGATGATGGTATATGGCTATCCCAAAGGCAATATGGCTTGGATATGTTATCAAAGTATGGTATGACAGCATGTAAGCCTCTTTCAGTACCATTGGAGCAAAATGTGAAGTTGAGTGTTGATGTTGGAGATGAGATAAAAGACCCTACTATGTTCAGGAGGATAGTAGGGAGTTTGATTTACATGACTATCACAAGGCTATACTTAAGCTATGCTGTTGGCCTTGTCAGTCAGTTTATGCAGATGCCTAGAAAGCCTCATTTGGATGTAGTTAGACATATATTGAGGTATGTGAAGTCCACTCTACATTATGGACATTTTTATGAAGCAGGTAAGGACGTATAGGTCTTTAGATACACAAATGCAGATTGGATTGGTAGCATGTCAGACAGAAGATCTACAAGTGGATTCATGTTTTCCCTTGGTAGTGCAACAGTTACATGGATCAGCAAAAAGCAATCTACATTTGCTTTATCGAGTATAGAGGCTGAGTATAGAGGTGTTACTATGGCAGCATGTGAGATGGTATGGCTGCAAAAGTTATTAGGTGATTTGGATGTGCAGAGAGATGATCCAGTTGTCATTCATTGTGACAACATGAGCAGCATACAGCTAGCTAGGAATCCAGTATTCCATGCTAGGACAAAACACATTGAGGTGCACTACCACTTTGTGAGAGAGAAGGTACTTGCAGGAGAGATTGACTTGGTATATGTTAGTACATAGGATCAGATAGCTGACATTTTCACAAAGACATTGGGTGTAGAGAAGCTTCGAAAGTTCCGAAGCTTACTTAGAGTTGTAGAGATAGAGTTGAGCTTGAGAGGGAGTGTTGAGCTTGAGAGGGAGTGTTGAGATAGCAAGCTCAACATGTGCGAACATTGATGATGGACCTCCTGGCTAGATAGGTCCACACATTTACACTTAGTACGTTGGTGGTCATTATGATACTCACATGGCTACTGACTTATCACTTATTATATTTAGTTTGTTACACCTATCTACAGCTGACAAAGACATAGTGCCAGTCGATTAGTATAGTCAGTTATGCACTGTTTGACTTAGTAGGCCACTTTCCTTTATGTTGTATCTTATCTATACTTTGTGTACATTGTATAGTGTGTGAAAGAAGAAGAAAAAAACTAGCAAGAAAATGTTTTGGCCTCCATCTCTCTTCTTGTGTTCTTGAGTAAGCTTCCTCTTGTGTATACAGTGTGTGTTTGGTGCAGTAGCTCAAGCAAGTCCCCCCACCACGCAATTCTTGAAAGAAAGAGCCGTACACTTCTGCGCCCTGGACATCCAAGAGATAGCCTCTCCAGCATAAGTGAACGCATAGCCAGAAGTGGACTTCCTACCATCTGCATGTCCTGCATAATCAAAGTCAGTGTATCCCATGACTCATGTATCCTGGCTACCATAGTAAACACACATATCTCTTGTGCCCTTCAGGCACCTCATGATACCCTTCAGAGCATCCCAATGCTTCTTGCCAGGTGTAGCTATATAACGTGCCACAACCCCAATTGCAAAAGCAATATCTGGACGGGTGGCTATCATGGCATACATAAGACTGCCCACGGCTGATGTATAGGGAATCTTGGCCATCTCGGTCCTCTGCTCATCTGTCTCTGTGGACAATTGGCCTGTGAAACCTTCACATGAGAAGGTAATGGACAACCAATTGGCTTAACATCCTACATACGGAAGCGCTCAAGGACTTTATGAATGTACTCCCTCTGTGACAGATAGAGGAGTCCCTGAGATTTGTCGCGCGTAGTGCGCATACCAAGTATGTGAGAGGCATGTCCCAGATCTTTCATCTCAAAGCTCTTCTTGAGCTGAGCCTTAAGAGCATCTAGCACCTCATGAGCTATCCCTGCTAAAAGCATGTCATCCACATAGAGTATCAAAATCAGTAAAGAACCGTCACGGGCTTTCTTCGTGTACAAGCACGAATCCATAGCATTGCGGCTGTAGCCCTGTGATTACATGAACGCATCAAACTTATGATACCATTTCCTAGGTGCTTGCTTCAAGCCATATAGACTCTTCTTTAGCTTGCACACTAGGTGTTCCCTGCAAGGTCGACAAACCCCTTAGGCTGATCCATGTAAACCTCATCATGCAAGTCTCCATGTAAAAAAGTCGTCTTGATATCCATCTGGTACAAGTCCATGTCAAGCTGTGCAACCAAGGCCAAGACTAAGCGTAGGGTGGTCATCTTGACCAAAGGAGAAAAGATTTCATGAAAGTCAACACCATGCTCAATTGAGCCTTATATGCTGGCTTGGGATGTCCAGGGATACTTTTTAGCTTGTATACCCACTTGCATGGCAAAGCCTTCTTACCCTAAGGCAAGGAAACCAAATCCCAAGTCTGATTCTTATGCAATGAGTCAAGCTCAGACTGCATAGCTCTCTCCCAAGAGTGACAATCACCCCTGTGCATAGCCTTATCATAAGTGACAGGCTCTCATGTATCTGTAACTAGTACATAATCTATAGAGGATGCAAAACGGTCAGGAGGTCGTCTATCTCTAGTAGAATGCCTCAACCCAGGCTCTGCTGCCTGACTGACATCCTGTCTAACATCTGGGCCATGAGCATCATGTGATGCTACACGCTGTCTAGCTGGCCATGGAGCGGACTGAACGGAAGTAGGTGGCTCCTCCTAAAAGATAACTCTGCGTACCTCAACCACATTCTCAGGCTGTATATGCATTTTGTCCTCATGAAAGATGACATCATGGCTATGGATCACTTTCCACGCCTGGGGATCCCATAGACGGTAACCCATCTCTCCTGCATCTCTATAGCCAATGAAAATGCATTTGACACTTTTAGGATTCAGCTCATTGTATTTGTCCTTGGGCACATGGCAGAATACCTCACATCCAAAGACACGCAAATGATCATAAGAGGGGGAGACTTGCCTACCCAAACCTTCTCTGCAACCTGAAAGTCAATGCTACTGCTAGGCCACCTATTAATGAGATGCACTGCAGTAGTAACTACCTTAGCCCAAAATTGCTACGGTAAGCCAGCCTGGCTAAGTATGCTACGGACCCTTTCCTGAATGGTCCTATTCATGTGTTCAACCATACCATTTTGGGGTGGGGTGTAAGGGGCGGTCAATTGACGCTTAATACCCCGCTCATCACAAAACTGCTCAAAAGCACGTGATACATACTCACCTCCCATTATCTGACCTTAAGCACTTTAGCCTTTTCCCAAACTAGTTCTCTGCTAATGCAAGCCAATGCTGAAATGTGTCTAAGGCATCGGATTTTCTCTTTATGGGATAAGCCCAAACCTTATGTGAGTAATCATCTATGAAAGTAACAAAATAATTTGCCCTACCGAGTGACTAACAGGGCATGGGCCCACATACATCTGAGTGCATAAGAGCCAAGGGCTCACCGATGCGTTTCTGACCAGACTTTTTATGTGTATTTCTAGTCTGTCTACCATACAAATAATGATCACAAGAATCAAAATGCGAAGAGTCAAAAGGCGAAAGATACTGCAAAATACAGAGCATTTTCATTCTTTTAAGGGACATATGCCCCAAACGAGCATGCCAAAGGGATACATGGGAGATAGAACCCACAGACAAAACATGATCCAAGGTAGCTCCAGATACAAGTAAAGGATAGAGGCTGCCAGACTTGGCACCTCTTGCAAGCACAAGCCTGCCACGAGTAATCTTCCATGCAGAGTCTCCAAAAGACACAAAGTACCCTGCATTATCAAGCTGTTCAGCTGATATAAGGCTACGAGTCAATGCAGGTACATGGTGTACATCGTGTAAAACAAAAGAACTACCAAAAGGAAATTGCAGCCTAACATCTCTAATATCCACAATATCAAGAGACCTGTCATCACCAAGATGCACAGAACCAGAGATGGTACGATAGGTATGAAACCAATCTCTATAGGGTGTCACATGAAATGACGCACCCAAATCCAAAAGCCAGCACTGCGCATACATAGAATGTATCTCAGAAGCCTGTAAGACATCGCATGAAGAAATTGCATGTATGTAATCTTCATCTGAATCAGTGGCCTGCATGACATTAACCTCTTCTATCTTCACACTAGACTTTGCAGGTACAATATACACTCAAAAGACTTTTCCTACACTTTCTTTTTTCCCTTTTCCTTGCGCTTATCATCGCGCATCTCATGGCATTGTGGCCTAATATGTCATGCTTTCCTATAATAATGACAGGTGAGATCAAACTTCCGTCCACGGGACTTACTACAGTCACGCGACTTTGACCTGGACTTCTGAGAGTCCTTGCCCTTATGATCATTATCATACCTGCCATGTCTGCCACCTCTAACGGTCAATGCATGTGAAGAGAGAGAAGCATCATTGTTTCTCCTGTTGATTTCCTCAGTCAATAAAGCACTCTCAACATCTTTGATTTTCAGCCCATCAAGCTTGTTCGTGCATATGGCAGTACGGAAGATATCCCATAATTCAGACAAGGTGCTAAGCAAAAACAACGGGTGCAAGTTGTCTTTGAACTCAATACCCTGTGACAATTCTTCATGATAGCATGAAACTGACTGAAATGAGATAATAGAGATGTCCCCTCCATGCGAAGGTCCATTAACTGCTTCAGCCAATACATCTGTGACGTAGGACTCTGCTGTGCATAAAGCTCCTAAATCTTCTCCCATAAATTCCATGCACTTTGATTCTCATCTTCAACAACATTATAATGGACCTCTTCTAAGAGTGACAAGATAATGGTAGACTTGCATAGCTCATCAACTTCCATCCAAACATCATCATCCATATCCTCGGGTTTAATACCCTTGAAACGTAAGGGTTTAATCTGCAACTTCTGCACAAAAACCTGCCATATCTGGGACTTCCAATACCCATAGTCGGTACCATCCAACTTGGCAATGTTAAAGAGACCCGTGTCTTTCAGATGACCACCCATATTGTCCCAAATCAAAGCAAAAAAGCAAAATTGCAGGTTGTTGTAATTAGCAGAAAATGCACTAAAACCACTGCTAAAACTAGCTGAAAGAGTGGATATCACCAAGAGAACCACCTGTCCATCAAATATGACCAAGATAACATCAAGCAGTAAGCATTACCCTCATTAAAGTGCTCGAAATTTACAGATTTCAACTTGCTGGAATAAATGACAGCAATATGTAAAACTGTCCCAAAGTGAAGCAATCACTAATACATATGTCACTGCAACTACCAGGTAGCAAGATACATCCAACAGTGAGTGCCAAGGGACAATAAGGTACCAAGAATTGTCAAACTAATAACGTGTCAGGCAAGAGACATCTCATAGATCTAGAAGTCATTCATGTAATGGCTCTTAGAGTAAGAGAAGAGACCAAGCACAAGCACAACTGATAGAGCAAGAAGCGCAATGCATAACCATCCAAAATGCATACAAAACTGACAAACCTGTGTGGCAGAGATAGGTGCTTGTCTCAATAGGCGTATCAAATTAGCACACTACAGACTAACTGTAGATATAAAGCTCTCAAGAGAGCAAATGCATGTAACTGTCCCACAAGCTCAAGCTCAAGTGTAAGTAAGACTCTATGTACATCCAAATATACCAAGAGGCTCCCAATGGAAGTAAAGTCAGATGCAAATTGAGCAAGCAATGCTCTAATACATCGAGTACATAGCATCAGACATGCTAAATCCCAGTAGGGTACATCCGAAGTATAAATCCCAAGCTATCTTAGACCTGTAAAGCATAAGCCTGAAAGCATTCAAATAGCATGTAACTGACAACCAAATGTAATGCCTAGTAGGTCCAAAATGCTCAAATACATCCAAAGACAAAGCTCCAAGTGACTGTCAAGCATAGGCAAACCAAGGGGCATCCATATCTCACCAAGGCATAAATGCAAGAAGCCTAAATGTCAAGCAGTGACAATAGGCATAAACCGGTCCAAAGCATGCCAACTGAAGCCAAATGCCAGTGAATGACGCATAAACCGGTCCAAAGCATGCCAACTGAAGCCAAATGCCAGTGAATGACGACCAAGGCGGAGCCTAATCCAAGCTCAAAAGCATTCCGGAACCAAAAAGAAGCATTTGATAATCTCCAAATACATCGGTATGATCATTCAAATCTCCAGTAAGCACCCCAGATCTAAAAACCAATGCATATACCAAGTAAATGAGCTTCAGCCCACTGTACTACAGCAACATATTTACTGTCAAATGAAGCTCAATCGGTGCCCAAATCAGTCCCAAAGCATAGTCATAGCATCCCATAACATCCGAGCATCACCGGGCATCAATAGGCATCAAACAGTAAATGTCAAGTGCTGCCCTGTTTTGACAGCCTTAGGACTGTGTATACAACAATGGCTAAAGGTGGAAGCACTCGAATCGATTGCCAGGAGCTAAGAACTAATGCTGGGGAGTCCAACGATGATCGAGAAGGTTGCCAACAGTGCCGGGAAGTCGGAGAAGAAGCTGGAAATGCAAGGAGATCAGCCCAGCCCCCTAAAAATGCGTTGCATTTTGCGTTGGTTGTTCTTGAGGACTGGGGGATCTTCAGCAATGCTCTGGAGCACTTGGCAATGTTGAGGGGGCTCCGATGCAGCCCTGCAAGGTGCCAATGGAAGGTCAGAAGATCGGGGAGGAGGTAGGAGATTAAAACATGCCTGCAAATGAAGATGCCATGGTTGCCATTGAAGCTCGGGTTGAAGCTCTTCAAATCCGGACTGAAGAGAATGCCGGGTAAGCTCCAATGCCTTTGCTCTGATACCAGTTGAAAGGGAAGTGGAACCCAGGAGGAAGACGCTTAGCGATGAGAGCTATAGCGGATGGAGAGCAAGAGCAAGAGAGAAAGTGAAACTTAAAGTGGGAACTCCAACAACCACAATGTGTGGTCGGGCCTTCCTTTATTCAAATTGTTACTAAAAGAATAAAGAATAAGTGACTGTGATATGCGCCCACCACTTGCAGTGTGCAGAGGCGGATACTGTCAGTGTAGTAATACACGGGCGGCTAGGCGGAGGTGCCTTTACCCCCAATAGATATAGCAAAAGTACTAAAGAGGAAAGGGAGATTTAAAAACAAATGCAAAAAGCGATTAGATTCATGAAGGATGCACTTTCCAAGTTTATCTTGGTTCGAAAAATACTAAGCCAATGAAGATTAATACTCACTTGCAACCTAAGTTTCAAGGGCAACTCATTGCCCTCCTGACAGAATTTAAGGATGTATTTCTATGGGATTATTAAAAAATGAAAGGATTGGACCTTAGGTTTTATTAGCAATGAATTTCACTTAAACCCCGAATGTTGTTCTAGATCATCATGAAGAGGTATCGCATGAATTTTCAAATGGCCAAATCAACTCCTCCAAGTTAGATTTATTGCTCCAATAGATCAGACAATGGATTTCCCCCATTATCATTGTCTCGAAGAAAAACAATAAATTATGGATTTGTGTGGATTACAGGAAATTGAGTGCTGCCATTATCCTAGACCCATTTCCCATTCCATACCTCGACAACCTCTTAGATGAGGTAGCTGGCCCAAAATGTATTCTTTTCTAGATGGCTTTAGCAAATATAATTAGGATAGGCTTGCTCTTGAAGATCGACTCAAGATTGCCTTCATTACGGCATGGGGAGTATTTTCTATACTATGATATGGTTTTGTGGCTTGAAGAATACTTGGACCTCTTTCTAGTGGGATATGTAAGAAATCTTTGGGCCCTACTTAACCAAATCCATGAGAGTATTTCTAGATGACTTTAGTGTCTTTGGCATAGTACTCCTACACTTGCACAACCTACTCTACTCTACTAGATGCCAAGAAGTAAGTCTTAGTCTTAACCCCATGAACTGGGCTTTTGTTGTAAAAGATGGTGTTTTGTTGGGTTGTGTAATTTCAGGAGATGGCATTGCTGTGGACCCTCACATGGTGGATGGCATTATGCAAGCTATAGCTCCAGATTCCCCAGCCACTCTATTATGGTTTCTTGGGCAAGTTTGTTGGCATGGATGGGATCTACGCCTCCTAGCACATGTGGCAATTCCCCTAAATTAGTTGGCCCACATTCCTATTTCACATGGAATGAGGTGGAAAATTTGGCATTATAATGTCTATGGCTGTTACTTGCCGTGGAGCAAAAAATAAAAGATTGGGATACAAAGCTCCCAGTAGCACTATGGGTTTATCACACATCCTTCAAGAAGGTGGCAACATGTCATACCTCTTACAAGCTTGCTTTTGGTATCGAGGCAATCATGCCTCTAGAGTTCATTGTTTCTAGTCTCTAGAATGCTATGGAAGATCACCTTCTTCTGTGCAGGAGTCCCTCCCATTCTGGATTGAGAGGCTAGTAGAGTTGGATGAAGACTGGATTCAGAGCTCCTATATATTGTCCAAGTTTCAGTTTCAATAGAAATGCCAAGCAGATTGCCTCTCCAAGAAGCAGCTCTTCGAGCAAGGACAAGTGGTACTGCTTCGATGACTCTAATGGTGGGCAAGCTTTCCAACAAACTAAAGATGCAATGGAGCATCCCATTTTGGATTTTTCATGCAGCCCCATCTTATTCTTTTTACCTTGCTAATTTACAGGGCAATCTCTTTCCACATCTGGTCAATGGATTCTAATTGCAGCACTATTGTGCAGATTACTCCCAGTGCAATCTCGAAACTCCAACGATTGCTGGAGTCCAAATTAAAAATGATCTCAAATCCACTACTTATGGTGACATGAATCCTCTTCAATATTCTTCATCATATTCTAGCCCAGTGGCTCTCATCGCAATGATGGTACGAGATATCAAAAAGTGTGTAGCACTCATGATTTCTCATGGTTACAATTACTGATGTGGCACACATGTAGTGAACCTCCATGCATCAATGCCCTTCAAAAGCAACTTGCTTATTACCTTTCACCATATAGTATCTTCTATTCTTATAATTTCCATTTCATTTCATGCTCTCAACACACTTTTGTCTGTTTTCCCTTCTCCTTCACTGTTAGCTTATTGTTGCTGATTGATAGCCATGTTTACCTCCCACCTTCACCTTGACAGGCTAACACTGGTGCTTTTGAGCGCAGGGAGGCTATCAGGCCTTGGATGCACCACCCTTGCCTTGATGCCTTCCTCGCTTACCCTGGCAGAGCACCCATGTCCACCTCAACATAAAATCCATCCTCCAACAAGTGTAACACAGTTCACAGGTCGAAGTGGCAGGGCAGTGCTATGATCTCACCCCCCAATGCAGGTAAGAACAGAGCACCTCCCCATAAGTGGTGTGTCAAATGGTGTATTAGAGGCCCCTTCTCTACTCTTGGGCCTTGACATGGAAGCTATCTTCGAGCCTACCACCAAACATGAGTATCACCTCAACAACATAGTGGGTAACCACCACAAGCCCAAGCAAGAAAGACTCAAGTTTTTCTTGGAAGCACTGTGTTTACAAGCCAAGGCCTTCAGCATCTCCTGTAGGGTTGCCTCTATGTTCTTTCTGCCCAGTACTCTGGCTATAGCTTGGGTAGGAGTTTTTGTCGAAAGACTACACATGGAGTGTAAGACTTGCGTGTTGTGACCTGCCCTTTGGATGTGAAGTTCCTGAGGATCATGTGTGGCCAGCATTTCACCTTCCTCTTTCTCCCTGCTACCACTGTGGATCCTTCCTGCGCTCTATTCCATCAATGATGGTGGCAACACTACCCCTTCTTCACGACATGATACTACATGGGCCCAGCCAGATGAATAGCTCAATGTAGTGTAGGACACTACAAACTACAAATACAGCTCAATCTACTGGACATCCCAAAAACAACACCAGTGTTGAGGATAAGCCAATGGCCCTACAAGCATTCCACCTCTGTAGCAGAATTCTCCCACTCTTACCAGAGCAAGCTTGACTTCAAGTCACGATGTGCTCTGCTATTGCAAACCTCCCACAGCTAGAAATGTAACCGAGAGACAGATTCACAAATTGCAAGTCAGTCTACTGCAACTGTTACTAAGACTAGCATTCAAACTATCCCAATCCCCACCCAGACCGCACATCCTACCTCTGCAACCGAGGTTCACATCCCAATAGAACCCTAAAATCGCACAGCACTGCCTCACTTATGTGCTAGCAAGAATCCACCAATACTATAGGTTCAGTAGACAGACTCACATGCTTCCGATAGAAATGGAGCAGGTGGTGCGGCAGAAGAATGCAGCCGTCCGCCGGGCCCAAGTTCAGCAACAACAGTAGATAGAACTCCAAGATTAATGGTGGCACCTTCTCGCTTGTCAGGAGGCTCAGTTGGACTTTGCCAACTCCATCCAGGGCTAGCTCCAATGGCACAAATGGAACCCATCTTCCTACGTAGATAGGTGGCAGTGGCAATTGATGTTGATGGATCTATGCCATCTCTCTCGGCATCTTGTAGAATATGCAAGAGTCCTTCCAGGTGGAGATGCATGAAGCCTAAAACAAAGCATCGTACCGATTTCAAGTTGCATTAGTGGATCCATGTTTCCAACTACTGCCTCTACCACCTCATGATGATGATACGGATGTGAATGTGTAGTCCCAACCTCGAATGTAGCTGACACTAGTTTTCCCTTCCCAACCAGCCACTACTCTTGGAGTAGGTGCTCCCTTTTCTTTGGCCTTTGCCACCTCTCCTTCTAAAATAGGCTCGGCGGCCAAACTCCAACAAGAGGCTGAGACCCCCACCACAACCTTTGTTCCCCAGAGGTGCCTGCAAAGCTTGGCAAGGCAACAACAATCCTAATGCCCATTTTGGTTGCCACAGATGTTGCAGCTCATAGCAGGGTGGGCCTAAAGCCTATCTTAATCCATGGAGATCAGACTCAAGAGGAGAAGGAGCATGCCTTGCTCTAGACATGAACAACTTTGATGCCAGTATCGTCGTCAAGGAAAGGGAAGGAAGCACTCAAAGCAGAGCACATCCCCCTCAGTGACGCTGAAGCACCTCAAAGGCCCCTTGCCCAAGACTTCCTTGACTTTAGTGCAGAAGAAGCCCACTACAGATCACAAAGACCAACAGCACAAGACTGCGACATCTCACTTTGACATCAATTTGTGCTCCAAGGTGGAGCAACTCGAAGGTAGGCTGGCGTAGGTTGAGGCACTATCTTCTAAGCACTTCATGCGCACTCACTCTCTTGAGAGGACACTGCTACCCACCAAAATGACCCCATTGAGCATCTCAAGCAATAGCTTGTGCTAGAAGAGTGGAGCAGAATAGGCTTCGGCATGAAATCTGGATGGGTGCTTACTATACCTGGAAGCCCTAGCTATGAAACTATTTCACCACATTTCCCAACCCCTACACTAGCACCGCATGGATCTCTAGCTCCAGTAGCACCATCTAAACTACAATCTGCTCCCACCCCTACCACCGACACCTTCAGGTCCTTGCCCAGCCCAACGGCCTTAGCCTCCTCCTCCTTTGACTCTACCTCTTCCTTAGAATCCTCCAATGTTGGCTCCGCCTAATCTCGATCCCCAAACCCCAGCACCCAGCATAACCAATAGCACCCCATGATGCACCCAATCTGGAAGATACCTCCCATGATGCACCCAATCTGGAAGATACCAGAGCTAGCAAAGAATAACTCTTGTGGGTTCTAGTCTTCATGCCTCCCATGTGTTAGGTGCAAGATGGTGCAAATTGGTGACTAAGTGTTAATTAAAGATGACAGCAACAACATAGTAATGGAAGGCAGCATTGTCGCCAAGGATAGTGGCAGAAGGACTTCAAGTCACCGTGGGCAAAAACGTTATATAAGGAGCAGAGAGAAAGAGATGAGCATTTGAGACATACACAAATACAGTCCCAAGGACACACACACGTGTGCAGTCTTGCCATTTCTTCTTCTTGTCTCTCATAGAGATCATGTCGTCTTGTATTGATTGTGTAAACTAAACTATTGGAAAGCTTCCTATCATTTTGTCTATAATTTTTGTCTAGATATGTCCCATTTGATATGATGTGAGTGATGCGTCTGCAATGGTGGCATATCTTTGTGTTGAGTCTAAGTATGTTAAGACTCTACACTCTCATAAAGTTGGTGCAGTTCAATCGCACCTACCAACCACAACCCGGACTTGGACTCGATTACAATGCACAACAAATACTAGGTTATGAATAGCTCCATTGTTTATGAATAGCCCTAAGTGTTTATAGAAAATCTTGTATGATTCCATTGTTCAAGAACAACCATGTTCTTGTTTGTGAATAGCCCTGCTCTTTTCAGCCTATATTCTCTTGTTTTACCCTGCACTTAATCAACATCCCTCTTGATCCACCCAATACATCCTTTTATTTCAAGGTAGGAGTAAACTACTCTTGTTCCAAATCAGCCCACTTCTCCTCTTGATTTAGGACATTGTGTATATCTCCTTCTTGATAGTTGATGCCTATTCTTCTTTATAACAATTCAACATCTTCTTGATTCAAGTCAGCCTTGTAGATCTCTTATTTTCTTCTTCTATTCTTCTTTTCTTCATCACAGTATAGTCTTTCCCAATGTGGGTGCTATTTACATTTTCTTTATCACACCTTTAGCTCCTGAGATTCATGATGATTTGCTACCCCTAATTCACACTTATTCTCTCCTTAAATATCACCCCTTTTATCTTTTTAAATCATTTATGTAGTTCTAAAGTTTTAACCATAGGCTTTGAACACGGAAACTTTTCCACTTTCACACAAAAAAAGGGTTCAAATAGGTGTAAACCCATACACAAGTCATGTTTGATAGCAATAATGCCAATAACTCATAGTACATCCTTGAAATGCCAAGTGTAATGTACATCAAGTGAGATCAACACCATTTGACCTTGATGAATCTTCCAAATATGTTTTGCCCTAGAGTTTTTATGTCCTTTCTTCATACCATACAACATCCACCCCCTCTAAACATGCACATGCTCTGGCATGTGCCATATCTTTTACTCTTCAGCATGATCAGATTCCTCATCTTTATTGTCTTCTTCATCTTCCAGGTTGTTACAAACATGCTCTGTCTTGTTCCTCTCCTTCAGATGATTCATTGATGTTTCTTCTTTTGAAAAACTTAATTATTTTCCTTACAAAAGGACCCTTCAACTTTGTACCATCAACTTCACATAGAAAGTGTGTAGCATTATCATGCACATGATTCACAATGTATGGACCGAACCACCTCTTTAAAACCTTCTTGAGAGTCTTTGTTAATTGTTAATCATAAACCGGTGCCCAATCTCCTTCTTTCACTAGTCTAGGATGAAGCTTGTGCTTCTTGTCAAATATGTCCTCGTTTTTCAAGCTAGCTTTACATCATTGCAATTTTAGTGTCTTTAGGACTTCTTTCCATTGTCGAATCTGTAATACAAGAAGGTCCTCCCTACCCATGTCTTCTCATCAAGGCAACACATTCCAAGAGGTAATAACATCCTCAATGTGCATGACATATTTTTTACCATACATTGATTCAATAGGTATATATCTAGTAATTGCACTATGTGCAATATGATTAAAGCTTTGATAATAGGTGGGTGGCTTCTCTCACATTTCCCATTTTTTTCAAGATTACAAGTTGTAATGAGAGCAAGCTTTATTCCCAACCTTGAGAATAATTCCCTAGCTTCTTTTACATCCAATTTACTTCTGTCCATTGTCACTTGTCCAACACAACCACATCAACATATCACATCTTCCAAAATAAATTTGCATAACTCACTCATATTCTTCGCTCTCAAGTCTCGTCCTTCCACTTGATTCTCAAGACCTTCTCTTGCAAGTGTAATATATGACATTTTCCAAAGACCCACGGGGCATGGTCACCAAGTTAACCACCCACTTATAATGCCTAGCCACTGGATATGTTGGATAAAGCCCATCACAATATCACACAGATGAATACATTTGGCAAGTAACATGAGTTTCTATGTACTGCAATACATCTTTGTACATTCCTTTCTATTGATATCTTTATTTTATCTTTGCAAATGTAGTCCAACATCTTGATGATGACCATACCATAGACCTCCATGAAATTCGTTCATTATCTCGTATTGAAATTCCTTGTTGTATACTACCCTCTATGGAGAACCCTTTGTTTGCTTTGGATGCTTCCACAAATATCCATTGAAACTCTTGTTCAAAATTTTCATATAAGCAATCCACCATAGCATCACAATATCTCGAGTTGAGAAACTAACAATCATGCCAAGGTGATAATAAGCAATATGTTTCAACAATGATTGAAGCTCCAATAAAATATCATTTGTCACACATTAATGTTGTGACCACTCCCTCCATGACTTCCTTTTAATCTATGGATTTTTTTGTTGCCATTGGCTCAACACCTTTGTAGCAAACCTCAATGCATACCTATATCCTTGTTCATCACCTTGTCTAATAGCCTATCCAATCCCTATAAGACTAACATCAATCGTAACAACTATAGGTCTTCAACTTTTATAATCAACTTTTTGTAGTGTTGATGTTGTTTTAGAGTGCATCCACAACAAAAGCAAAGTGCAGAATCCAAACAAGATAGAAGACACAAGCACCCAAAAACCTTCGTACCTCAAAAATAGTAGTACAAACCTCCATCTTCCCAATTACATCCACCTTGGCTAGAACACTTTTCTAACTCCAAAAACTCATTTTCCCCCTAAAGGAGTAAGATCTACTTCTTCTAACCTAGATAAGATATTCTCACAACTAACTATATGATTGGTAAACAAACTTTAAGTACGCCTTTTGAATCCAACGATTCACCCTTAGCCCCTTCTTTACACCCTTTCATCGATACATCATCAAGAAAAAGCATAGTGATTCATGGTATAAAATCCCATACGATACTACTTTTTACATTCATCATATTTTTTCATGCTTGTTGAATCCATGCTTTCAATAGCCAATTGGAATTGATCATACCAAAGTAAAGATCACCAAAGTGAGTACATTGCTCTTCTTACAAAGGGTTCGGCAAACTCATCAACAATTGGACCAACTCCAACATTCACGATAGTTACCTTATTCACTGGTGTAGACCATGTACAAACCGTAGAGTCTTGTTCTTCTTTGGTATCATGAACCACCTATTTAAATATGGTGTAGAAGATGGTTCCAAGATACCCATCCTTACCTTTTCATTCAATAACTCAACCAATTTTGGCAAATGAGCTTTCCAAATTGGAACAGGTCACAAATTCCAAGGCACATATGGCACAATAAAGGGGACAATTATAGCAAAAACACTAGGATCCATATAGCCAATCTCAAGTGGCTAAAAAGAAAATACTTTACCATGCTTTGATAACATTTCCTTAAAGTAATATTTCTCCTCATGGGTAAGAAAATCTTCACATATCTTTCAACATTTCTACAGTAAATTTATACCCAATTTTCTTCAGATTCCTGAGATTTGGCTATCAAAATGGTTGCTCTATCCTTCCCCTACTATGGTAAAGCAATAGTTTTTACCTTCTAAGCCATAGTTTTGTAGTTTGATTCAACCCATGCCTCAAATTTTCATATATACATTTGCTGTCTTGCCTTTCACAATCTTCAATCACCCTATCATGTCAATGAAACATACTTTGACAACTTCATTTTCAATGTTCAGCCTAGAACAAATCAAAATATATTAATTAGGAACATATTAATCTTCTTAAAACTTAGGAACATATTAATTTTTATTTCTATTCAAAATATCAAGCATTTGAAAACAAATTGAACCTTTTGTTGATAATACTATAAATCCCATAGAAAAAGCATTTTTACCTGCTAAATGAGGCAATAACCTTTTCTTTTTAGTATCATCATAGTTCAACTTTATAATAGCACCTATTGAAAGCCCATCATATCTCAAGATTCTTTGAAGTCTTTGGTATTTGGGGGTAAAGGATAGTCACAAAGAATGTCACAATTTCATTCATGATTTACACACATACACAGAGGAAACGAACAACATGATTTCCTTCACAAATTCTAATCCTAGAATAAGCAAAACCATCATCCAACACCTCAATTTCTATACAAACTATAGTAATATATGGCTATCCAAGAATCACATGGTAAGTATATACATCTTGCACAAAGAAACATTGCTCATCCTAAACATCTTCTATGGTTAACATTTGGACACATGGCATATAAATATTTTGGTGCATTGTTTACAGCTTACATTCTCCAACCATGATCCATGTCTACCAGCCATCTTCCTTTTTGATAAAGGCTCCTTATCATAACATTTATTTCTAACCCATGATATCTAAATGCAACAAATAGCTTTTCAAGATCACCACTTTATCTAGAGTCTCTGTAGTAGCTATGGCTCAATGATTTCTTGAATAATGACTTTTACATATAACTCAATTAAATCGGACTTGTTTTACCCCTCAAGAAGTTTGGCTCAAATTTACTACACTTTTAGCATCTTCCTCTTTGTTGCATTTTATGATATGTGTTTCCTATATACCATGTATCCTTTGTGAAAATATTTCTTTTTCTCCCTACAAAGTGGCATTTAACTAGTTCCCCCAAAATCTAATGCTTCCTCTTGATAATAATATTTCTTTTTCTCCCTACAAAGTGGCATTTAACTAGTTCCCCCAAAATCTAACACTTCCTCTTGATAATAATATCTATGATTTCTTCATGAAACTCTCATTTAGCAATCCCAAAATTTCTCCTAAAATAAGTTCGATCTTGATGTTGAAAATTCTTTCTTCTAGTACTTTCCTCAAATCCATGGCTAATTCAATATTAGACTATAATTTATACATTGGATTTTTACTTTAGCTTTGCTTTGGTCTTGTTTCTTCCCCTTTGAGGTATTTTCCATGGATGCCTTAAGAGAAGGGCTTTCATGAAATTCATGCTTCCCACTTCCTTCAACTGCCCTTTTTGAACTTCTTTCATTCCCATCATCTTGTTTACACTTTTCTTCAAAAACGATTTCATGGTTTTTACTTTTAGCAATGTAGTCATACATTGAAAAAGAGTCCACATGATCATTCTATCCAATCATTTGTCGAAAACCATCTCCTACTTGATTTAAGTCATCCCCAGTAATCTTCTCATTCTCAACTATCATTATCATGTAAGACCAAAGTTCCTTCTTCTTGCTAGTCATCCCTTCATTGTTGGAGTCCTTCCTTGATTTCAACAGCAAACCATAAGTTGTAGCTTCAATAGCAATAAATGCATGCCTTACTAACATATCTTCTACCATCTTCCTCATGCCACCTTTTCCAAACGATAAGTTGCAACTTCAATAGCAACAAATGCATGCCTTACATATCTTATACTAGCTTCCTCATACCACCTTTTCCAAGCTTAGTACCAAGCAAAAACCCAATTTCTCATAAATGGATATTATCATCTTTAAAGAAAAGAAGATCCTTACTCAATGCATCTATGTAGATGTCACAGTCTTTTCGTGCATGTTATTTGCTATCACACCAAATACATATGTAAACAAACCCTTCTCGATTTTGAGGTCTTTGTCTTGAAGATTGTCCTTTTTCTACTAACTATGCAATCTATAGTTGCAAATCCCAAATCCCTTATATCAATTACTTTATCATGTCACCCTTATTTGGAGATGCAGTGACAACCAACTATTTACCCACTTGCTCAATCTTTTTCAAAATTGGAGCGAGTCATTCAATAACCTTCTTGTCTCTTTGCCTCTGTCTTTTAGCAAGCATGGCAACAACATCCTCTACATCTTTCCAAATCAGTCTTTAGCTCTTTCTCTACACTTTTATCTTCCAAAATCTCCTTGGGGCTTGACTTCAATGAAGAATTCACTACCTGAAGTAACAATTCAATTTTTTTCCATCTCGAGAGTTAGCTGCTTTGTTCTCAACAGCTATGCATATCTATGCTCAATTCCCATAAAAATCATGTCGCAACCCCATACCGAGAAATTTTTTCGTCACATGTCTCACATCTTCCATGAAACATTCATCCTTGAGCAATTTGTTAAAATCATCCTACGTTGAGCCATGATATGCCAAAATGTCTCTCACATGTGATCCAATCTTTGGGCTTATGACCTGTACAAAATATTGACTTATCTACTCTATAAGAATTCTAATAAATTACAATTTCACCACATAAACTCTCAAGCATTTATATATATCCCACCCTTCAAACCACTTCATCTCATGTATAGGTGACTAGAGTGCATTTGACATTGCTTGCTCTTATTTATACATTCCATATGTCTACAAAATTTACATTGGGTCTTCCCATTGTACAAAGTCTACATCTAAAGAAGTATCTTCCATGATGTTGGAATCTCACCATGGTCTTTCCATATTAGGTTCACCAAAAAGATATCAAGAGACTTGTCATATATGGCCAAGAAGACACTAGGTCTCAAACTATGAAAATTCAGCTTCAAAAGAGATAGATTTCATAGTATGAAGAAGAGAAGAGAAGAGGGTTTAGGATCACAAATGTAGACAAATACATTGAAATCATGTATGTGACATCCTTGAAATCTGTGGGAGCTTTCACTCAACCGCCAAGACCCACTGACCGCTTATTGTTTCAAGCGTCCCAAGCCGAGCACTAATGGCTACCTCTCACATAACCAACGCGCCATCCATATCTACGGGTGTAGTGAGCTTACCTCGGTGCCGTTCGAGTTACCTCCTCTCCCGTGCACTCCGGTAGCTCCACGATCCAAGTGCAAGCTTCAAGCAAGCTCCATCCTCAAGCTCCACGCTCCAAGCTCCATTGCCGTGAGCAAGACAAGAGAAGAGAAGAGAAGAGAAGAGAAGAGAAGAGAAGAGAAGAAGAGAGGAGAAGATGGAGAGCTTCTCCTCCTCGGTCCCTCACCCTCACACACTCACTCCCTCACACTCTCACACTCCCTCTCTCAAGCACAAGCTCAAGCAAGCAAGAAGAAGAAGAAGAGGAGAGCTACTTTTGGCCACACACAATAATGAGCTTCTCATTCACTTTTCAACTTTATATACAAAACCCTAAATCCCTTTTGGGCGGTCATCCCCTTTTCCTCTTTTTTACATGGCCGGCCGTAGCCTAGGCCCTTTTTCCCATTGTCCTTCTATCTTCCTAGATTCCTTTCTACCGTCCGTCTACAATTACAAATTGCACGGGTGAGAGCCCGGCGCTCTTTTACAAGATTTCAGGGTGCGCCTTTTTATTTTAAAATGCGCCTTTCCCCTTTTGCATTTGCCTTTTGACTTTTAAGGTTGCCCTTGCGCTTTTGGCCTTTTCTCCTATTCTTTCTTCAATCAGGCTACCTTTTTTCCGCCTTTGCCCTGCATCTTATTTATTTCCTTTTGCTTTGCTTTCTTCGTGTTGGGGTTAACATTACCCCCCTCCTAGACAAGTGACAGTCCCATGGCACTCATGTCGTAGGTAGAAGGCTGTAGCATGCACCGAAGACGTGGGTGACAAGGACGCCTGTGGTTTCTGTGGAGGAGTGTTGGTGGTGGTGTGATAGAAGGTCCTGGGGGCCTGTTGGTGGCCAAGGTGGCTGGTGGAAGGTTGTTGGAGTTGGTGGTAGGGCTATTCGGTGTTGGGGATTGCATTGATGGCCAGCACAAGTGTTGGTTTGTTGGGGATTCTGCACATGACGATTCTTTGCGGGTCGTCGGATGGTAAGGGATAAGCATTCAGAGTTGGGTGTTGATGAAGAGTGAACGACACTTTCGTTGGAGTCTTCAACACCTGCAATTGAAAACCTCTCATGTGGTCTCTCCCTAAGGGTAGTGCTAGTCTTCTCTATTGTGCACAAGACATAGTGTAATTAGTTTGGGAGACAGGTCGAACTCTAAACAAGGTGAGAGTATTGTCTTGCACTTGAGGACCCAAACTGTGTATATACTTCGGTGCAGGTATTATGTGAGTGCTTGCGCATACTTATGTGAGTGCTTGTGCATACTTAGATATTACTTAGTTAGAAGACTGTCGGCCTGGTTCCTTGTATAGCAATGGGTCAGTGAAGCAAGGGGCTAAGTTGATGGAAAATTTTGTCGATGAAGACGGGGAGTACACTTGAAGATTGCTTGAGACATCATTATGGTCTTGTCAAGGCCATGTAGCATAATTGAGCTCCTTGATGTCTAGCTCTTGGTAGCTAGTGACTACTTGTAGTGCTTGAAAAGTATGGTGTACTTTTCCATTGTCTTTCATGCCTTGCTTACCACTGTTGATTGTAATGGCATTGAGATGGAGTGCAAAAAAAATGGCAAGTGGTTCAGGGTGACAGGTCTAACTATAGGTGAGGCGAGCTCCCTAGGTATGTCCTGCCGTTGATGTGCCCTAAACAATTGTGGGGGATGTACAAAGGGCTAGGGAATCAGGGACGGAGCCAGCCGACCAAGGTCACTGGGCGTACCTAATTTGAGGACCCCTAGGTGTGGTGTTGTGATCGTGTACGTTTTTCTTTTTCTTTTTCTTTTTCTTTCCTTCTTTCTTTCTTTCTTTCTTTCTTTCTCTTTTTTTTTTGTGGGAAAAGTGAATACAATCAAGGCGATACATTGAGACTATTAGCCTTTCCTTTGGATTGAGAAATGTTGGGATTCAAAGGCTATGAAGAATTGATATTACAGAGATGATTGTGTCACCAGCCTTGATGCTAGAGGAACTATTGTTGAGATGAAGAGATACACTTGAGATTTTGCAAACCTCTTTGTAACATGTGAGACATCGAACAATTGAGGTAGCACTTGGAGTGAGCTGTGCATGGACAAGGGCAGACGTTCGCCCCTTGTTGAGAACGTGGCTCCTGCCCAAACATAGAGTTTGGCCAAGAAGGAGGAGGTGACCGATGATTATGCTTTGGCCATGCTCAGTTGCAATACGTGCTTTTTCTACAGAGGTGTCCTTGGGTTCTCATCCAATGGCGTTTCCGTCATGGCTTTTGTTTCTTGGTATTCTTGTCACTTCCTCCATAATGGTTCTTTGTGGGGTTGGTGGTCTTGTGGTGACTTGGATATTAAACGCTTCTAGACATTGACCTGTGTCATTCTGCATCCACTTGTCACTTCGTGAGAGTATATGCTCACTTGCATTAAGTACATCGAACAAATGCAATCATGATAAGACATAATTTTTCAGAATTCTATGATGTTTATTGGGATACCTATTTCATTGCTTGTTAAGGTCGCATACATTAACGAGAAGTAACGGGAATGTGTACAAGTGGGGATCTTGCCCCTTTACTCATCAAAAAACAAAATGTTCTGGCATACTGACTTGTCGAGCTACTTGTACATCACCTCCTCAGTGAGAACCTTATCAATCAAAGGGCTCTCTAGGCTAGTTCTAACTAAGTCCGTACCCCGAATGTCAGTTAGCACTTGAAGGGAAGTTGGTGCCACATAGGTTGGGTCTCTTTGAGACTGCCATTTGGCCAATCGCTCCTCAAAGACTGTCATGATTTGAGCCCCTAGTTCGGCCATTGCAACGCGGTTCTCACACCAACACTGTTCAAATTGACTTCGGCCCTCTGTTAGTCGCTTTAGTTGCTCTATCTCTAAGAGATTTGGTTGGCAGAGCACATCATTGAACGTGACAGTTAAGCACAGTTCATCGGCTTCCTCGTCAGAGATGAGTCGCATGCGTTCATGCAGGAGCCTATCGTAGTGCTCTTTAAGATGTTCTTGCTCTTCCCAGGATAGAGGAAAGGGCAAGTAATCTCCAAGCTGCTCCTTGGGGATTGTGCCCATGTCTGCAAGGACGTAGACTCGTGCGAACACCTTGAGCTTAGCATCCAACTTAGCTAAGCATTCTGCGATACTTCTATGTTCAACGAGGGCTTGCTCGGTTGACATCTCATGCTAGGTTCTAGAAGTTTGTCTAGGCTTTAGCATAGCTGGGGGTTCATGCCTAATTGAGCAAGATTGGTCAACGCTAGGATTGCTCATGCTCTTGGGGTTTCCATGTTTCTCTTGAGGCTTCATTATTGCGTCATGGTTCTCCTTGGGTATGACTGGTGTGAATTTGTCATCCCGTCGTGACAGTGTTGTATCCACTCTTGATTGGTCGATGTGAGTTCTATTGTCGGTGGATTGAGTGTCGAAAGCAACTGTTGATGGCAACAGCTGCTTTGATTTTTCAGAGCACACGGATGTGTCTGAGGTTTCACTGCTATTAGGAGAGACATCAATGGACTCACTGGTGGATGGACTTGATGCTTTATTCCCCAGCTCTCTAGCGCTCTTGGTCTCAACGTCTTTGGGGTCCACAACCACCTATGATTGCTGTTGTCTTCGTTGTTTTCTCCTCTTTTTCCTGGTCAGTGAAGGTGCATCTCTCAGCGACTCAGGACCATGGACTAGGTCAACCGTTGATGTGCTTGGTTGGGCCTCAACATTCTCTTTCTCTAGTGTGTCCTTATGGGACATGGTCGTGGCCTGCTGAATAGCCTTACTAGGTTGTGAGAGCACAATTACCTCCCTTTTTGGAGAGTCTAGCTCTTCAACCAACTCCCTTGAGTTTAACTCCTCCAGCCTAGGCTTTAGGCACTCTGAAAGTGTTGGAGTTTTTGAGGAAGTTGGTTGCGACACCTCCTCCACAGGAAAACTACTAAGGACACGTTCCACACAGGGCATAGTCATGACCAAGGGCTGTGACTGCTGTGATCCTTGATTGGAAGTAGTAGCAGCTAGTTTAATGGGCTGGCTACCCTTGGTGGATTGCAGTGTCAGGTCCCTAGGGCGATCGGAAGTGGTCGCATCCTCTGTTGCCCTTGGGGAATTTGTCAGTGTAGATCGGACATGAGTTGATCTGGTCACATTGGGTTGCATAGGCATATCCTTGGGCCGAGAGCTACGGCTAATGTCATGTCCCCCCTCTTGGATATTTGGAAGCCTCGATGGAGATAGAGATTGGGAGTGAGCAGCCACCATTGATGACCGCTGTTGTGCTTCTTGTATCCGTTTGGAAAAAGAGGATGTAGGAGATCTAGGACTCTTGGGTGGACTTGGCACTGGCTAAATGATTTGCTTGTGGCTGTTAGATGATTTTGCTATTTGCTCTATTGAGCATTTACCCTTGCCATGAGCAATGTTGTGCCTATGATGCCTGCTATCCTCTTGGGGAATCAAAGGCTCCTTGGGCACTAGTGACTTTTGCATATCCTCAATGATTACACCTGATGTTTGCTTGTCAAGCACGCTAGGCTGAGGATCTTTCTTTCGAACACTCATGTCTGGCTTCTTGCCTCGAGACCTAGAGTTTCTCTTAGATTTCCTCCTGTGCTTCGTTGCTTTTGATGCATTCTTGCCTTCAGCTGATAAAGATGGTTTAGCAGGGAATTTTGGTACCCAAATCCATCGGTTACCTGCTTAATACCCTTGAGCGCGTAGCAACACTTTGGATATCCATCGCGGTGTTTTACTGACCCTCCATCAATGCCTTCGTCTATAAGGCTTGGGCTTCTTTTGGGGCCTTCTACGATATTTGTAAGTCCAAAGCCCGTTCTTGGCATTATCTCTTGACCTTCTTGTTTCGGGCATGGCCTCACTCACTGGTTTTCGTTGTTTGACCTGTGCTTGTATTAACTCTTCCAACAAGTCCTTGCTCTCGTCAGCAAGCTTGACTGTTATGTCAGCACCTTGCTTGCCTTTCCCTCGAGGTTTGATGAGGTCACCCTTGCTAAAGGTTGTGACTATCCTCACACCCGGTAGTGTCAGGTGTATCCTCTGTGCTACATAGTCGGCCTCACACTTGGTCGCCCTTTTGAAGGGCTTCCTAGGAGGGTTTCTTTTCCGCAACTAGCACTATTTGGAGGAACATGAAATAGGATAGGCAAGCTTTCCATTTCAATTGTCGCAAGGATTTTGCACTTCCCTATGAGTGCTTGTAAGTGTCCCCCATAAGGGCTAAGAGTTGCACTAGTCGGTGTGAGCTCTGGTTGGCCTAGTAGGGTCCATGATTCATAGGTCAAGATGTTAAAATTTGCTCCTTCATCAATCAGAGCATCGATAGTATGCTCTCTTTTCACGGTGAGTTTGACCCTAAGATAAGCAGGTGGTACTATGTTTTCATCTTCCGGGTCCTGGCTTGTAAATTTAAGCCTTCTGACAGATGCCCTTGAGTCCCCACTTGCATGACCAGACGTGGATTCTCCACCAATGTCTTGGGTTGTTTGTGCAGTGTTGCTCAAGGTACATCTCTCGTCAAGAGTATCATGTCTAGTCATCTTGGCATTTGTAGCTTGCTGATGTTGCATTTCGCTCTGACTAGACATGGTATGAACACAATGTCTTTGTGTTCTCGTGGTGTGGCCTTTTTGCCCTTGATGGCTAGATTGGCCCATTAATGTTCTAGGGTCACTGTTTCTCTCTGTTCGGGTATGGGCTTTTGGTTGCTCTTTTGCAAAGTGAGAATCCATGCTCGTGTAGAGCCATTGCTACTCTAGGGTCCAATTTGGAGGACCTGTCACGGCACGTGTTTTTCCTCCAATCTACTTGGGGGAGGTGCGGAGGGGGCAGAGCCCCCTCTGCGGGAGGTCCGGGGGGGGGGGGCAGTCCCCCCTGGCCCGCAGGGCCGTTACGGTAAACGCCATACGCAATTTGGAGGATCGTTTATAGCCAAATTTTGAACTACGTGCTCTAAATTTTAGCCCAGTGATGGATCTATGATGTGCCTTTAGCTCTATGTAGCCTTTGGGGTCAATCTCGGGGTTTAGATGCATCAAAATTTGCATTCTAGATACCTGTCCGATTGTAACAATTTTCTATCCAATTCTCAGATGTCCGATTTTCAGGAGTCCGATTATCAGAATCGGACGTCCGATTTTGGGTGGTCCGATCGGCCCAGTGGTCCAATTTTGGCTGGTCCGATTTTCAAAGTGGTCTGATTCTGGGAATCGAATCGGACAGGGTGGTCAGATTGCCTCGATCGGACGAGCGTCCGATCGGACAAGGTGGTCCAACTGCCTCGATCGGACGAGCGTCCTATCGGACACGGTGGTCCGAGTGGTCCGAGTCCCAAAATCGGACGGGTTGGTCCGATCGGATGGTTATCTGAATGTCTGATTCTCAAAATCGGACGTCTGATTCTGAGACTCGGACACTGAATCGGGTATCCAATTCCGCTGACCCGAATGCACTTTCAAGCATGAAATCGTCCAAAATCTTAAGGTATTTCCTATTGTAAGCTACAAGATTCCACAGGAATGATGCTGGAGTGATGAGATCTATATACCTGGAATAGCCAATAAACTCCAAAATGCAAATCAGCAAACGAATCAAACCCTCATGCCTTGTTATGACAGCAGAAACCCTAATGCTTGTTTTTCTTCTATTTCTTTGTTTTTTCCTACCCTAATGCACCCAAATCACAAAGTAAATACCTACACTACTTCATTCCACAACATAAATCTCAAGAAAGCAAAAAACCTACTTGCCAAGGAGATCGAATACCATCTTCAACCCCCTCCCTTCCTACCTATCTCAAGCACCGGTTCGGGGGAAACCCCTTACTTTGATGCTCGATTCGAAGTGCCCAAGTGCTCAAGGCTTGAATCCGTTGGTCCCGGCAATGGAACCAAAATGTGGGAGCTTTCACTCAACTGCCAAGACCCACGGACCGCTTATTGTTTCAAGCGTTCCAAGACGAGCACTAATGGCTACCTCTCACATAACCGACACGCCATCCATATCTACAGGTGTAGTGAGCTTACCTCCGTGTCGTTTGAGTTACCTCCTCTCCCGCGCACTCCGGTAGCTCCACGATCCAAGTGCAAGCTTCAAGCAAGCTCCATCCTCAAGCTCCACGCTCCAAGCTCCATTGCCACGAGTAAGACAAGAGAAGAGAAGAGAAGAGAAGAAGAGAGAAGAAGATGGAGAGCTTCTCCTCCTCGATCCCTCACCCTCGCACACTCACTCCCTCACACTCTCACACTCCCTCTCTCAAGCACAAGCTCAAGCAAGAAAGAACAAGAAGAAGAAGAAGAAGAGGAGAGCTACTTTTGGCCACACACAAGAATGAGCTTCTCATTCACTTTTCAACTTATATATAAAACCCTAAATCCCTTTTGGGCGGTCATCCCCTTTTCCTCTTTTTTACATGGCCGGCCGTAGCCTAGGCCCTTTTTCCCATTGTCCTTCTATCTTCCTAGATTCCTTTCCACCGCCCGTCTACAATTACAAATTGCACGGGTGAGAGCCCAATGCTCTTTTACAAGATTTCAGGGTGCGCCTTTTTATTTTAAAACGCGCCTTTCCCCTTTTGCATTTGCCTTGGACTTTTAAGGTTGCCCTTGCGCTTTTGGCCTTTTCTCCTATTCTTTCTTCAATCGGACTACCTTTTTTCCGCCTTTGCCCTGCGTCTTTTTTATTTCCTTTTGCTTTGCTTTCTTCGTGTTGGGGTTAACAAAATCCAAAGAAGAGTATGCATCTAACACAAATAAGCGTATGTTTCAACTTTGAAGGCTTATGTACAACAAAGCTCAAGCTATGAATAGCTTGATTCTTTATGAACAGTCCTAAGAGTTTATGGACAATCCTCTATACTTCTATTATTCAAGAGCAAGGTTGTTCACAAATCGTTTATGAATGGTCCTGAGTGTTTATAGACAATCTTATATACTTATATTGTCCAAGAACACCCATGTTCTTGTTTATGAACATCCCTACTCTTGTTTAGTCTATATTCTCTTATTTTACCCTACACTTGATCTAGAACAACCATCTTGATTAGCCCAATACATCCTTCTTTTGTTTTAGAACAACAATAGGATATTCGTGTTCCAAATCAGCCCACTACTCCTCTTGATTCAAGATAGAAATGTATATCTCCTTCTTGATAGTTCAAGCACGTTCTTCTTTATAATAGTTCAGCCCCTTTTTTTATTCAATTCATCCATGTAGTTCTCTAATTTCCTTGTTCTATTCTTCTTTTCTTCATCACACCGTAGTTTCTCCCAATGTGATTATTGTCCATCTTTTTTCCTTGTAGCTTCAACTCTGAGATTCATGGTGATCTAGTAACCCTAATTCACACTTATTCTCTCCCATAATATCACCTCTTTTACCTCTTTAATTCATCTATTTGGCTCTAAAGTTCCAACCATAGGCTTTGAACATGGTAATCTACTACCCCTAATTCACACTTATTCTCTCCTAAAGTTTCAAATAGGTGCAAACCCATAGACAAGTCCTCTTTGATAGCAAAAATGCCAAGAACTCATAGTGAAATGCCAAGTGTAAAGTACACCAAGTGAGATTAACACCATTCAAGCCTAATGAATCTTCCAAATATGCTTATTCATAGAGTTTTCATGTCCTTTCTCCAAGCCCATACGACACCATGAATTATTTTCTTCATCAATAATTACTATGAGTTGTGCCTGTTCATTTGTAAGTGAAAAGATTCATCAATCAAGGCATGATCTAAGGTTCTTTATGATGATTTACTACAATTATCATTTTCTTTGGGCTAGCTAGTTTAATGATTACTTACATGATGAGAAGTATACCAACAAGAAAATATTGAATGTGGCTCACATCATTTGATTGGCAAAGAGTATTTATGGTGGAACGTCCCCGTAAGAGCATTGATCAATCTCTTGCTAGAGATACCTTTCAATTGAAATGTTTCTTGAATGCTTCTTTCCATTGCAATTCAAGTTCCAAGCTTAGTAGTGATAGAATGTTCTTCTCAATGTGATCGAGAGATAGTTCCTCATTACATGGAGCATTGTTAGAGCTCTTTGTTACAAATGATGGTGATAGAAATAAAACAATTATTACCAACATAAATTGATGTCTGACCTCAATCTTATACTCCAATTTGAAATAAATATGTGTAAGTCGTCCACTTTTGATAAAGCAATCTCCTTCACTTAAGATGTTGGGTAATTAGAATCTTAAGAATAAACAATGAAATAATAAAAATATTAAGAATGGAGAATGATTGGTCACAATAATTAATCGCTACTGGATACCCCACAAATACCAAACTATAAATGAGTATGGCCATACACTCCTAAATACATAACCACCAATAGTTGTTGATATCCATATCATAAAATTTCCAACCACCACAAATGGTGTTATTCATGTACATAAGAGAGTGTCAAGCCCAAAAAGGAGAGAGGTCTCCATTGATTTTTTTCCCAAGACAAAACCATTTAAGATTATCATCCCTTGAAAATATGCTTTGATGCATAATTGAAAACCATTTATGGAGCACAATGCTCATGCTATCATCCGTGAGGATTCCTCAATTAGAAGGTATTTGACAAGATATCTAAAGTAGATATATTATTTAGATGGAATGGAAGTCTTTTTATAACCATTTCCATTATGTTGCGAAGAATTATTATTATTGTGACTAGCCATTATCTATTAATTCTTTTAGTATTGATGCAAATGATCCATTTTCCAATTCACACACTAACTTTCTTTGTGGTTAGATTTAGTTAAGGTATAAATAGGTAATGTATACGTTTCATGTATTTCAAAGGGATGCATGCATTTTTACAACAATCCTAATCGTCTGTATTTATAAGCACCTACATGTGGATTCTTATTTTTGTAAGTCTTTAAAAATTGACTCAGTTATTATGTGTTTTATATGAGTGCTTAAAACCTCAACCTGGTAAGTAAACATGTCAAAATAGTTTACTTTCTAAATTTTATAAGAGCTACTTTCTGGCACAAGCTTTTCTAGTCCAAGATATATTTGAATTAAGGATAACCTTTTCAGTGCATGGAAAAAGATTATAACTTATGTGTAGTCTTGCACTTGCTCTTTTTAATCTTCATTCAATCTATTATGTATGAAGACAAATAAAGAGATGTGTCACATACCTACCTAACAATTCCATGGCAGCATGTTTTTGTGGTTCATCGGGGAACTATCCTAGACAGCTTTGCTTGGCACTCACAAGAATGCACGGGGTCTATCATCTAAGTTTCCCAGAGTCCACCCCATAACAGAAGGTACCAACAGTCCCCATGAGGATCAACCTGGAAGCTCGGGTCCTAATTTGACAATTGAGGTCTCGATATATCAACTAGCTCCACCAAAGGTGTCCCACAAGGGCGGCTTATCCAACTGGAGCAATCGTAGTTACCCTTCATTCATGGAGTGCAATGCTTTTTTCCAATAATTAAGGTTCCCTGATTAGGATTCAGGGAACCTTAATGAAATTTTGGCACAGCTGCCACTCCTTTCCCCTAAGATAATTACTGATCAAGGTTTTAAGACCTGACCCTAAGTAAGACAACGCTCGACTCTACCTAATTTTTCCTAATTAACGTTTCGTTCAATCTCTTGAGAGAAGCCCCTAGCTTATCGAGACCACCCATCCGTAGGATGGATCCGTCATGGATCTCGCCCACCTGCTTCCCACAAATGGTTTTCTCTAGTTTTCTAATTACCTATCACATTAAGTAATGGCATATAAAAGCAACTTCGTTAATTAACCCGTTATCACATGTTCCTTTGCGTAATTTTACGGCACAACATAAAGGCAAAGAAAACAGTCTTTTAGCAAAACATATTTATTTATTATTTCGCAAAGATATTTACAATGATTTTCCCCTTCTACCTACGTAGAAGATAAACCTCAATTCATCGAAAAATCCTCTCTATCTGCGTTGAAGAAAAGAAACCCTCTAAGATTTCCGTCCCTTTACTAGTACCAAGGACTCTAGGATCCCATCCTAATTCGTGTGAGGGTTAGGCAGTTCTTAGGAGTAATCAAGAGATTTACAACTAGAGCCCCCTTGGCACTCCTGTCTCCTATTGCCTAATGGATTCCTCAATGAGCGACCTCTCATCGTTGAGGCCGGGGTCCAAAGCTCCTCGTCGCAATACAAAACAATCCCCCTTGGAGCAAGGTTATACGTCTAGTCATGGGGGAGGCATAGCACGATCTTTCCTCTTATTATCCTGATTATATATTTACAATCAAATTTACATGTTGCAAGCACAATCAATCTTTCCTATGCAACCATCAATGCATGCACAAATAAGAAAG
The DNA here is from genome assembly GCF_053477565.2 of Lygodium microphyllum. NCBI lineage: Eukaryota > Viridiplantae > Streptophyta > Polypodiopsida > Schizaeales > Lygodiaceae > Lygodium > Lygodium microphyllum. Next base: position 175,170,929 of record NC_141139.1, read on the forward strand.
GAACAATAGCAAGTGTTTTTAGCATAGAAAGTAGCCCCACCCAAATCTAGGGTTTCTTTTTTAAGGTCCCACCTTATTCTTAGGGTTTCGCTTCCTACTTACAACTCTTTTTTGAGATCTGCAAGTTATTTCACGAGTTTGATTAATTTTGAGAAGTCTATTTTATCCTTATGAAATATTTGGTATTTCTACCTTAAAAGATAATATGGGCATTTATGCCTATGGCAGGCAATTCATGCACTGCCCTGCCCTAACTTGCACTTAGTAGGATTTCAAATGCTTTTCCAAGTTTGTTTAGACTCTAGAATTTGTATTGACAAATTCTTATCAATGTGTTTCAAAAGTTGCAACTCACTTCAGTGACAATCTCTCACCTTGTCTCTTAACACTCCACTCTAACTAACCAAGCATCCTCCTCTCCAACCGAAGAAAGTAAGAACACAAGACTAGCTCGAGTTGTAGTGAACTCACCTAAGTTACCTTCTTGCATTTGATGACTTGAAGGCTCAAAGATGGTTCCATGACCATGATCAACATGATCCAATGCCGTCACTCCTTTGCTTCAACTATCAAGTACACCAATGAGTCGAAGAGCTAGTAGAGAAGATGAGAAAAGCAAGACGATGGCAAAGAGCTTCACCTTCCCTCAGTCCCTTGCTCAACATACCTCTCACTCTCTCCCTCTTAGTCACTCTTAAACACAATGGAAGTAAGATCATAGACTAGAAAGATTGAATAGAAAGCTTGAGTAGTTACACTGATAGAGCTTCCACTGCATGGATGTGCCAAAAGGGTGTCAATACAACTAAGACCTCCCACCCTTATATAGACCAAGATTTAGGGTTAGGGTTTACGTCCCTTTTGCATTCAGGGTTTGCACCCCTTTTGTGTTTAGGGTTTGCATCCCTTTTGCATTTAGGGTTTGCATCCTCTCTTGGGCATCCTACCCACTTTGTGGGCTCTAGGCCAACAAGTCCTACAGACTTCTGATATTTATTTAATTTCCTCATACCGATAGTTTCAGGGTTGTCGAGTATTTCATAATTGTTTTCGCTTCAACATTAATAATTAATACTAACATAATGTGTGTTTTCAACAAGAAAATAACTTTTATTTTATTCTACTCGTATTCTATAGTTTAATCGATGATGTATGTCCATTCGCCAAACTTTCAACGTTATCTAGAAAGATCAATTTACTTTTAGCTATGTCCTAAGTGCAATAATGATTGATTTTTTGAAAACTTTATTCCATGCAATGCAAAAATCATAAGAGTAATTTTTCTTTCATCTTACAGACATCGAATTATATTTCCACCCACCTAATTTATGCATGTCTAGTATATATTTTCCTATGCAATTTTCCGTTGATTTAATGCATTGAATATTTCATGATATTATATAATAATTATTCATAAATTATTATAAAATTCATATGTTTATGTCTATCATTAGCAAAATGAAATAGAGATAGTCACTTTTAAGAGAAATCTATAAAATATTCCCTTCTCTAACAATGTCTATCTTTTTTCTGTTATTATGATCATATAGAAAATTACTATATCACTTAGGTTATTTTTTATAAGCGGCAATTCATATGCATTTTCATTAAAATGTATTTATAATCTTTTGAAGTCAAATATAGCGATAAGCTTATAAAATATTATTTTTTTCCAAACTGACGAGATGTTACCTCTCTCAGCTTTGCTATAATAGGGGTTTTATCAATTCATACTGTGTCATTTTCTCCATCAGTTATGTTCCTTGCTTCCCTTCAAATGGGATTTTTAAATTTCTACAACCTTGTGGAGCCATCGAATGTCAGGTGAAATTGATGTAGTAGTTTAAGGAGAGTTAATGGTCATCCAGAAAAATTTTGCCAATGTTTCACTTAGCGGTATGGTCATATGGAGTGAAGGCTTAACAGGGGCTAGAGAAAATGAAAATGAGGTAGAAGGGGGGTATTTTCCTCCTTCAAGGCTCAAGCTTCAATGGAAAAGAAAAGTAGATAAATTTTTTCATCATCAGGAGGTCTTCCTTCTTGCTTTTTTTTGTGAAGGAGAGGGGGTGTATTTATAGACATGAGGGGGACCATACAGTCGACTGATTCATTTGGCTACTTGTCAAGAGCCAGTTGAGCTTTGTTAAATATTCATTTTGATTGCCTACCTGTTGGATGGTGGTATGGGGATGATTTTTAAATGTTTTCTCTCCCTCTAGGCATAAAAAACGTTATGTATTTGGCCTATTTTTTCAAAAACATATTTTTTTCTTCAAAACAAGTTCATTTAGTGGTTTAAAGCCAAGTTACCTCATGACTTATCTAGTTCATAAAGTCATGCCATACTCTTTGACACTTAACTTACTCAATATCATGCTCGTTCTTGCATATTCTTTGTCTACCGATTAAGGCTTTATGAATTGTCTTGCGGTTATGAAATCAATGCGATCCTCGACGCATTAAATGGAATCGAGAATACTAAATCAAATATAATGCGAGAAAAATTATGATCAAGCTATCGTAATATTATTTACAAGGCATCTATTCTTTTTGTTGGCTGGGAATATTGAGGCATCTTCTCGTGTCAGATTGCAGAGTTGATTTAATACAAGACTCAATATCAAGAAAATTACATGTGGTCACTTATGTGATAGCTTGAGGGGTAATTTTTAAAATGCCTCAAGCTCGAATTTGTTTCTTGATATGAAATGCTATGGCAGAAATATTACATCCTCTCCTCCTTAGAGGAATCGAGATGTCCTCATCTTGAAAAATATCTTCAATGACTTGATTAACCCACTCTGTTTGGCCATCAATTTGGGGATGGTAAGCTGTGCTAAAGCAAAGATGGTTTCCAATTGCTTCAAATAGGCTTCTCTAGAAATGTGACGTAAACAAAGAGTTGCTGTCACTAACGATCCGTTTAGGCAATCCATGAAGCCTAAAGATTTCTTTCACAAATAGTCGTGCAATATCTGAAGCTTTGTAGTTGATCTTGACTAGGATAATATAAGTGACCTTTGTCAACATATCCACAATCACCATGATTAAATTATACCCTCCTTGAACAAAAGGTAAGCCAACTACAAAATTCATACTGATGAACTCCCATTTCATCTGTGGAATGTCAAGTGGTTGGAGCTTGCCTAGCATTTTGACACACAGCTTTGATAACTTGCAACAGAGATGACATGTCACTGCAGGCCAGATCGCACCTACATATCTCAATGGCCAGTCAGATTATGATAATTATCATAACAATAATAACACAAAGCAAAATCAGGCATTCACAGAAAGAGAGAGAACTCCCCTGAGAAAAGACCCTTGGATTGAATGTCTCACAGTGAAGAAAACTTGTCAAAGCAGACCCTTGATAAGTCACAATAGAGAGGGCTTATCAGGCAGGCCAGATTGCACCTGCTTGCATTAGGGCTGGCATAGGCTGTTTTCCTGAGCCTTGTGCAGAAAAGAAAAGCCCCATGTCCCACCTCAGTAGCTACCACCTGCTGCATAAATATGGCAATAACCACTAACAAGCTCACAAAAACAAGTCCTAAACTACCAGAATACATGGACTTCCATTGATAAGGTCCAGCATATGCACAATAACTATCAGGGCAAGGCAAGAGGTGAGAACTCCACTGCAAGGCAATGGCAGAGTGCATGTGCTACTGAGTCTCAGAGGCGATGGTAGAGCTTTGCACCTTAGCCATCTGAGGGAGTAGCTCTGGTGCTAGAGAGGAAAAGCAGCTGTGGCACATAGATTTCAAGCTTCTTGGAGTGCACGTTCCAGAAAAACCCTAGTTTGAATTCCTTCCATTCGTTCAACATCACTCCATTCTTTAAGCAAAGAACTCTTGGGGTCCTAGGCAACATTACTGTAGCATATCTCCTGAAGGCAATGCTAACAAAGTGACGCACTGCATAATGGCCAGATTCCCAGCTATCACATCAATACTCCATATAAGAACATTGCTATCTCAATATGTCATCTCAGATTTGCATGTTGTTGACAGCATGTACTTCTTGCTATGCCAGCATGGTGTATCATTCTTTGCTTCATTGAAGCTATTTTGTGGCAACAACTGCAGATGTGGAAACTATCCATGTGTGACATATGATGGGCAATAATGTGTAGCTTTAGAGAGGCTACAGAGGCAATGCTAACTCCAAATACATCCTGGATACAGTTACATTTCATTCACTTCACCTTGTCTCCATCCTCTTGCATGACAGCAGCTATACCATATATATTTCTCATCAAGACATTAGCTACATTGCCAGTTTTATTGAGATGTACTGCATGTTCAAAGGCCAATCTCCCCAGCTTCAAATTTCCCCATTTTCGACAGCCGGCCAACAAAGCAGCCCAGATTGGAAGATAATCAGAAGAAGGCATCTTCTTGATTATCCATATTGCCTTGTCAAAGTGCCCTGCACGTGCAAAAAGATCAACCATGCAAGTATAATGCTCTAAATCTGGTGTAATGCCATGCTTTGTGCTCATATTCTCAAAATGCTTCTGGGCCTCATCCAGGAGACCTGAGAGACTGCAAGCACTAAGCACACAAATAAGGGTGACTGCATCTGGAGAAATGCCCTCATGTTGCATTCGTTCAAAACAGTTTAGTGCTTCCTCACCATGCCCGTGTTGTGCATAACCAGCAATCAGGGCATTCCAAGACACAACATCCCGGACTGGTAGCTCGTCAAGCACTTCTTGTGCTTTTGAAAGTGCAGAACACTTGGCATACATATCCACCAAAGCAGTGGCGAGCACAATATTTGTTCCCAGCAGCCCCTGCCCAACCATCTGATCATGAATTTGTTTGCCCTTAATAGCTGCTCCCACAACAACACAAGCTTTCAAGCTGCATAAAAAGGTGACAGAATCCGGACAAAGGCCCTCACGTTGCATCTGTTCAAAGCAGTTGAGTGCTTCTTCG